>NC_060072.1:1223125-2443750 GCF_922984935.1 Meles meles
GTGCCTGTCATTCGTGGGTGTCTGGTCCCTCCCTTGCGGGGTTGCTCATGCAACGATAAGCCCGAAATAGCTTCCTCTCCTCTCCTGTCCCCAAGCTGTGCACCACAAGCCACAGGCTCAGGTTATCTTGTGCTCTTTCAAGTGGGACGACCTTGAACAAGGGAAGGTACACTTCTGTCCCCTAAGTTGCTGGTGCTCCCAGGTTTGCTCAGCGCCGTGCAGAAGCCTCAGATGCGGCCCCAGAAAGCCCAGTTCTGCAGCCTTGGATGCTTGGGGGCTGACAGACAATTTTGGTTTCCAGGCAACCGCGGAGTTTTCATAACCAACAAGTACAATACCACATGATAAATTTATCAGATAATAACGCAGCTTTCCCACATCACCACATGCTGATCAAGCCTCAGAGAGCTGCTTTGCAAAGGATGTGGGACCCGGAATACGCAAGACCCAAGGGATGCCACGTGAGGGGACAGGAGGCCAGGCAGGGGTGGGGACGCTCACGCCAACATCCAGCTGCTTCCAGGCGGTCCCACGGCTGAGTGCGTGTGGACGGGGCTGCCATTCAGCTGGGCATCTGGGCACAGACAGGCCGAGGGACCTGGGGGTCGTGACAGACACTGGCTTGGCCTCTGACCAGGGCCGTGCTTTCCTATGTGGGGTTCTGTGAGTTTAACCCCTTCCCTCCCCTTCTCTGGCTCTCCCGGGGGAGGAAGCACGCCTAGCTGCAGGTTTCTAGTCTCTTCAAGGCGACGGGAAGTCACGGATCACATGGATACGGCTGCCGTCATTTGGGGGCACGAACCGTTCCTCCCGACCCAGCGTCCACACCAACAGCTCTCCCACTGGGTTTGGGAACTGGCCTGTGGTGCCTTTGAACAAAATCGGATGGTCTGAGCCAGAGCTCACCAGGCAGCAGGAGGCCCAGCGTGGGCAGCAGCGTGAACACAGCCCCCGGCTTGCATGCAGCCCCAGGCCCCTGACGTCCTCCCAGAACCTTCCCAGAAGGGCCTGGGGCTCCTGTCGGAGAATGATGGCCCTTCTCGGGCTTGCCAGGTCCTCCCCCACCTAAACCTCGGAGTGAGTTCTTGTTGTTTCCAAATGGCTTCGATGACGGGGGAAGTCTTTGAGTATTTACAGCCTCTGTTAACACGCCTGCACCGTCTGCCCTGGGGAATTCCACCGTCACTTGGGGTAAATGCCTCCTGGACAGAAGGTAGAGCCGTGAGGGACATGAAAAGGATCTAGTTACCGTAAACACTCAATGGCATTATCCACGAAAAACATTGGAAGGTGTTGTCTGCTTTTAAGACCCTCTGTGTTTCTCCTTCAGAGGCCCTGTCCCGGAGCCGCGAGTCCAGCAACAGCGGCCATTCCCAGGCAGGAGGGTGTGCGTCCCGCCTGGTGGAGGGGCGTGGGGAACCCGCCGTGGTGTGGACCCTGTGTCATGGCTGCAGGGAGCCGAGCAGACCCTTCGCGGAGGGACGCGGGGGAGATGGCCCAGTGGTCCTCACGCAGGACACAGCCCCCAATCTCCCCAGGCAGCCTGTGGCGCAAGATACGGGACAGTAGGGACATCCTGGTGGCAAAGCGGGGCGCTCAGCATCACGAGGGGAAATAATGGACGCGGACTGGCGGTGTGTGGGGGGCACTTACTGTGAGCAGGTGCCATGAGAGGTGCCCGAGGAGCTCACGGGGACATCGGAAGCTGGTCCTGCCCGGCCTCGGGTCATCTCTGGCCCCAGAACCCCGCGGCGGGCGGCACGAGGTTTACCTCCTCTGTCTCAGAGGCCGGAGGTCTGGGATCCAGGCGTGGGCGGGGATGGCGTCTCTTGAAGCCTTGTCCTTGCTGTGTAGACGCTGTCCTCCCCGTGTCCTCACAAGGTCGTCCTTCTGTGTGTCTGTGGCCTGATCTCTTCTTAGACGGCTCCTGGCCAGCTGGGTCAGGCCCACCCCGAGGGACCTCGTTCTACCTCGTTCCCCTCGGTGAAGGCCTGTCTCTAGACACAGTCACTGTATTCTGAGGTCCTTGGGGCGAGGACTTGTACGAACAGAGTTGGGGACCTGCTCATGCCCCGGCACTGGGCTACAGATGCCCTCTCTGCCCTGTCATTCTGGGGGGAGGCCGCCGCCGCACAGGTGAACCATCTCACCCGGCAGGTCTGCTCTGAGCCCTCCTGCTCTCTGACTCGATGGCCGTCCCCTCGGCTCAGCCCCCGGACCCCAAGAATACGTTAGCGGCTCTTCAACGCAGGAATGGCTCCATTTCCTGACCTTGGTTCCCAGTCCTGCGACTCGGGGTCCCCACGTGCACCAACCTGCTGCCCCCTTCCTTGCGTTCTCTGTGCTGCCGACCAAACCCATCTCCCAGATTCATGAGTTGAGGCTGTGCCCCCCATGGTGACGGTACTTGGAGATGGGGCTCTGGGGGGCTTGTGTTCACGACCCGTCTGAGAAAGATGCCAGCGAAGCACATGGTGTCACGTGGCGGTGTGGACAGAGCCCGCACCTGTCCCCCGCGCAGCCGTGGCCGTCACCGGCTGCGGCGGGAACTCGGGAGGGAAGGCGGCCCAGCCGCCGGGACGCGGCGGGGGGGGGGCTCCGAGTCGGTCCCCTTGGAACCTTGTCACGTCACCACAGAGGCAAGCTCAGAGTTCCAGGCCGTCAAACAATCCTGCGTGGCTTGTTGTTCACTCTGGGCGGTTTGCTCTGACAGGGGAAGCGATGCTGAGATCCATTCGCCAAGCGGGCCGTGGGCGCTGCGGCGACCAGCCACGCCGTGGTCAGTAGCACACAATTGAGAGAATAGGACGTGAGAGCAGGCGGAGGCCTCGGAGGTCACCCCGCCCACCTTCACTGAGTCGGCCAGGAAATGAGTCCCACCGAGGGGCCCCGGCCCAGCCAAGGTCACCCAGAAGCCGGCCCGCTCCGAAGGGCACCCCTCCTGGCCTGACCTGCCGGTGACCGCTAGCGCCAGCTCCTGGCCGCCCCGAGTCCTTGAGGCCCAGGTGTCGCCGCACATTCTCGCTGACAGACGGAGTCCCGGCTTCATGAGGTGCCCCCTGCTCCCCGATCTGCAGACCCAGACAGACCCGGACAGACGGGCCTCCCTGTCCCCGCGATGGGGCACCGGGAGCCCCAGCCCCATCCGAGGAGGGACCTGGTGCCGCTGCGGGAAGCGCTGGGGTGACCGAGTGGGGGTCTTCTCCGCCCGCACACGCTCCGGCTTCCTCCTGCCTCTGCCCTGGGCGTCCCCAGTTCAAGGAACGTTTGGGGCCTGGGGAATTCGGGCTCATCACGGCCACTTTCTGAGACCGGTGGGCTTTGGCCAGAGTGTGTGTCTCAACGAGACGCGCCGCGGGCGAGCGTGTGCCTCGACTCTACGAGCGGCCCAGAGCCCCTCCGGCGGCTTCTCCCTGTGCCTCGGGGGCGGCCGGAGTGTCGTGGTTTGTGTCGGGGAGGCGGCAGGGGCTGAAGCCACAGTCGGGGGCAGATTCCGCCGTGCTCTTGTGCAATCCAAGTGGACGGTGAAGCAGGCAGAGGGACCAGGTGGGCGGGAGCGGGGCTGGGCCTCTGCGTCTGGCTCCGAGGGAGTATCATCACCGTCACCGTCACCCGGTGTGGAGAAGGGCTAGTCCCCCTGCAGTGAGGACCCAGCGGCCTCTCGGGGCTGATGCGCCTGCGTCCCCACCCCCCCGCCCCGGGGCTGCCGGCTCCTCTCCCAGGACAACGCTGTTTCATCGCATTTTATCGCCGTGACAACTCACAGAGACGCTGGTTTGTTATCTCAGATTAAAACCTTCCCTCCTCTGCTTCCGGAGAGGCAGCGCTGCGTGGAGACCCGTGGCCAGGCTCCCCGGCCGGCCCGCAGCGGCGACGGCATCAGGGGCTCTGGAAAGAGCCGATGGGCCAGCAGGGCAGTGGCCCCCCGCCCGGGGGTGGTGCTTGCAGGGCCTGGGGCTGGGCCCCGCCCTCACCCTCACAGCTGACCCTTCCCTGGGGCTCGCGCATATGCTTGTTTCTAAGGCTCCTGGAAAATTCTGATGGGGACCGTGCAGCTCACACGGAGAGCAGAGGAGGGAGGGAAATAGGAAAACAGAAAGGACGAGCCGGGCAGCGAGGGGACAAGGGGACGGTGCTCCCCGGTGTCGGCACTCAGGAGACCGGCGGGGAGCCTGTGGGTCGGGGAGCAGCCCCGGGCTCACACTTCCGTTGATTCATTTTCCATCTGAGCCTGAGGCCAGGCCCTCGCGCAGAGTCCCCGCCCTGCAGAGACGCAAGCAAGCCTCGGGCCAGCGGAGGAGACTCTGTGCGGCCCCACGTGAGGGCAGAGGCACCACGGGCCGGGCAGGAGACACACACCGGGAGCCCCAGAAACTCTGTGTGCCGGACGGCGCCGAGCCCGGGGAAGCAGGCCGGGGAGAGCCGTGTAAGACGCAGAGACAAGCCTGGACATGGTGCCGAATGTGCAGGGAACCCGGGTTCTCAGCACGGGGTGGCGATGCCCACAGCCGCGATGCCGCCGGAGGCTCCGTTCTCTGCTCGCTCCGTGCTTCGGTCTTTGCATGGGCTTGCACGTGAGGAAACGGGGAGCAGGCCACGGGGCACGTGGGAAACAGCTGTCCCGGGTGCCTGATGCGGAGATACGCTGGCCCCGGTGTCCCCTAAGGCCCACCACGATGTCTCCGGGGGTGGGTGCTGGCGGTCCTCACGCTCACGCGTCTAAGGGTCTCCGGCCGGTGCGGGGCTCTCCTCACGTCACACGTCTGAAGGCACCTCTGGGAATAGAAACGAAGGAGACGTCTGGAGCTGGTGAAGCTGGGAGGGGCGTGGGCTGAAATCCAGCCGCTCTGGGGGGTTCCAGAGAAACACGCCCACTCGCGGACCGGGCGTGGGGAGAAGGAGCTGTGTGCAGAGCCGTGGACAGGGGCCACAGACGGGGGCCACGGAATGGGCGCCTCGGACGGGGGCCACGGACGGGGACTGACAAACAACAGGCACTCAGCTCCCACCGCTCTGGCGGGTGGCCGTCCCGTCAGGGCACAGCGGTTGGTTCTGGCTGCAGACGACATCTCCTGGCTGTGTCCACACACGACGGACGGGGAGCAGGCCTCTCTTTTGTAAGGACGCCGATTCCGCCCATCAGGGCCCACCTTCGACGTCATCGGGTTGGGATTAGGATTCCGACAAGGGAACTCGGGGGCCCCACCGGGACGCAGGGCGTGGCTTGCAGCAGCGTCCATGATGGCCACCCGGCAGGCTGGGGAGATCCTCCAGACCGTGGTCACAGAGAGCCGGCAACCCGGAGGAGCCCCCCGAGGCAGCTGGGTCACCCGCCCGGGGCCGGCTCGGGGCCGGCGTAGAGAACGTGCAACGCAGCCACTGTGCCCTGAGCCCCCGAAGGTCATTTGTGGTTGACCCCATCCTGCTGGCGCAAGACGCCGTGGACCTCCAGCAAAGGAGGAAGGAACATTTCACAGCGAGGGGGACGGGGCCTCTACTTTGTTGGACTAGAAACGTCTCCGCACGTCAGGAAGCACCAAGCACACGGCACACGTGTGCGGACAACTCGGAGACAAGTACTGGTGGCCCGGGAGGACCTGTGCCATGGGAGGAGGGGTTGTCGGCGGTCGGACGGGACGTCGGCAGCGCGTGTGAACGCACACACACGGTGCACACGTGGTCTCCTGCCCCGTCGCACCACGGAGGTTACACCGGGCCCCAGAGACCACACACGTTTCCACGCCGGATCAGTCCCTCCTCGGACAAACAGTCACAGGTCACGCAAGCCCGGGTCCGGGGGCCATGCCTGTGGCCACCCATGCCTGTCTCTCGCCTCTGGCCACTCCGATATCTGCTTGCTGTCCGTCTTCTTTTTCTTTCTTTCCTAAGATTTTACTTATTTTAGACAGACAGAGAGAGAGAGCTCACGGGTGAGGGGCAGAGGGGGAACCAGGCTCCCCCCCAAGCAGGGAACCCGACGTGGGCCTCGATCCCAGGACCTCAGGATCATGACCCAAGCCGAAGGCAGAGGCTCCATGGCTGAGCCCCCCAGGCGCCCCGGCTGCCGTCAGGCACGTCTGATCAACGAGACATGGTACGTGGCCAAAGCGGTACTTGGAGGTACCCTCACGGCCTTACAGTGTAACGTTAACATCCCCGGCTGAGGAATTTCAGACAGTGTGGGAAATCCTGAAGAACGCAGGAGAGAGGAAGCAATTTTCACACCCTGAAATGTATGTGTCTCCGGGAGCTCTGACGGGCGGGAGCCGATGCACGGTGCGGAGTGGGGGCGGATGTGTCCACACTGTGTGCTCCCGTGGGTGCAGATGAGTGTGTTGGGAAAAGGCTGGATGTGATTCCAGAAAAGCGTCGTTATCCGGCTGAGCCTGGGGATGGAATCGCACCAGGGCAGCGGCCTACGAGGGCCGAGCCACCTGCACCAAATGTGAGCCGATGAGCGGGACGTGGCGGGGAGATCCATGTGGCCGCCCGCCCGCCCTCCCCTCCGCTTGTGTCCGTGTGTGGGCGCCCGTAACGCCCTCCGTTCCATCGCAGGACAGCCGGGGAGGCAGCCTCCCAGCCCTGACCGAAGGTCAGGTTTATTCCTTCTTTGACCGAAGAAAGAGAAGGCGTATCCGTGTTCCCGATGAGCCGTGTTTACTGTCCGGACCCTCAGACGGCGTCCTCGCTCCACTTGCTCCCCGTGTGTGGTGTGGGCCTGCGTGTCTCCCTGGGGGGCGGGTCGTGGTGTTACCCTGAGGACCATCACCGTGCGCCCAGCGGCGTGAGGCTGGGCTGAGCCTGTGCCGGTCTTGGGGTGCTCAGCCGTGTCCTGGCGGGTGCCTCTCCGACAGGTACGAGGAAAGATGAATCCGAGGGTCAGGCTCCGTGAGGACGGCTCCTTCGGCGAGCGGAAGGTGGGAGCCTCCTTCTCCCCATGGCCATCCTGGATTCCCACCGGTCCCGGGGTCCACGTACCAGGCGTCCCCGTCAGCACTGACCGAGCCTCGGAGCCCTGGTCTGTCCCTCTTTCTGGCCAGCTTGATGGCCCTCGGAGACAGGAGCCCCCAGAGACCAGCACATGCCTGTGTTCCTGCCCAGCGGCGGTCGCGCACTTGGTCAGAGTGGGGGCTGGGTCTCCTCCATCCCACGGAGAGCTGTGCTCTGTGGCGGGCGAGCACGTCTGCTGAGCGTGGGAGGATCCGGACGCCACGCAGCCACATCTACAGGGTGTCCGTGTGCCTGATGGGAAAGACGCGGTCAGTGCCTCATGTGTGACCTGCACGGAGCCCAGGGCTCCTGAACGCTCCCTGTGACGCGTGTGCAGGGAAGAAGCGCAGGGACACGTCGGCTGGGACGTGGCCTGCCCTGGGGACCTGGGCCTTCCCTTCCCACCAGGTCTGCCCGCTGCAGCCACACGGCCTCCGGGATCTCTGCGATGGGGCCACCGGGGTCAGAAGGTAGGGACACAGCTGGCCTCGTGGCCTCTTTCAGGGTCACGGCAAGGCGGCCCCCTTCTCTCCAGGTGGACTGAGACACACGCAGACCCTCCAGGCTCCCTCACGTCTTCCCGGACGCCCTCCCACTGCCTCGGTTAGGGCTTCTCCTCCCAAAGCTCACAGCAAGGAGGCTTTCCGTTTGCCAGGCTCGGCTTCCCGCCTCCTGAGATGAGCCGGCGCGGGGAAGGCGTGTTGGCCGGGCTCTGCGATCGCCCCGTCAGCTGGTAGCGAAGAGGGCTGGGGTCTGGGGACTCTGTGCCTCCCGGCCCTGGTCGGTGCGGCTGGGGCGTCTTCCTCCCCTGCACGCCGTCACCCCCGGCCCCCAGGGTGGGATGGGATGTGGCGCGCCAGCCTCTTCCAGCAAGACCCCGTCCCCAAGATGCCCCGGGAATGTGCCGGGCGGCTGGGACTCTCTCAGTGTCCGGGTCCAACCAGGGTCCAGCCCCACGAGTGGCTCATGGGCTCTTCCCGAGCGTGTCGTGTAGGACGAGCCCACGGTCCCAGGCAGATGACAGGGGTGAGTGACGGGCCACTGCCGGGCGCAGCGTGGGGAGCGCCGTGACGAGCAACGGGTCTGGGGGGCGCGGGGTCCGGGAGAGCCTGGTCCTGCTCCCCGGTGACGACGGCGCCCAGAGGTTCCTGCACGCCAGCCTGTGCCGGTCGCTGCTTCCCTCTTGCTGCTTCTAATTTCTCCAGCGTTTCCCTAATTTCTCTATCGTCCCCGCTGTCTCCCGGCACGGGTATCGGAAACGTCGCGACCCACAACCAGCACCCTGCTGTGCTCACCCAGCGCCCATTTGGCCCGCGGACGCCCCCGACATGCAGCTCCTGTGTCCCGCGCCCCCGACCAGGGCCTCCGAGCTCCCACCCTGCGCGTAGCCCTGAGCGCCGTTCCCATCACCGAGGTTTCCCTGTCACTGAGGCTTGGGAACTGGGCGCTCTGTCTGCAGACACAGCGGTGGTTCCCGTGACGGTCACGACCGTGACCTGCCCCGGCCTACCGCGCGGAAGTACACAGCCGGTGTCTGTCTCCGTCACCGGTATTCACGGTCCAGGACACGTCCCTGCTCATCCCGGGCTTATCCTTCTTGTTTTCCTTCGGCAAATACATGTGTGTCTCTGTGTCACCGTGTGTGTGCTCGCATGTGGCAGTGGCCGTGTGTAGGGGGGGCGGCTTCACCCCACACCCCCTGCCCTCCTCCCTGGGTGGACCCCGGGCCTCGGTCCCATGGAGACAAAGACACAAAGAAGATGGTGCCTCTTCTGGGGGAGCCCCTCACACGGAGGTTTGGGGTCGGGTGTGTGCACACTGACCTGTCCCCTCCGGGGCCTTGCCGATGCCAACCTCCCTGGGCTGGTGGACCCGGCCTCCCTCCCGGTGCCTTACACAGCACTGGGGTGTCCCCAGTCCAAGAGCTGCTGTGGTTTGCATGTCTCTCACCGCGGACAAAGCTGGCATGGCCTGTCCCGAGGGCGTCTGGCCCCTTTGGAGGAAGCTGACGTCCCTGTCCCGCGTCAGCCGTGTCAGGCTTCCGTGTGATGGAAGCATCGTGACCCCTCGGCTGGCCGGCGTGTGGGCCACATTCAGATCCTGGGCCGGTGCCTGGCTTGGCCCTTCCCTCCCAGCACATCCCAGCTCCATGTTGGACTCGGGGTCCCCCTGCCATCCTGGGGTGGTCTCCCATAAACCCGAGACTTCTCTGGGTGCCGTGGGTCCTGCTGCTTGTCCTTAGGTAAGTTCAAGGGGACCTCTGACCTCTTGGGACTCAGCCTTCTCGGAAATTTGTGGAAGGTCCCTCGTCTAGGGTCTGGAGCCAGCGTCCTCCCCCTTTCCCAGCCCACGTGCTCAGGCTCAGACCCCATCCCTCTCGGCCGTCCTCGGACCCCGTCCCTGTGGCACTTGCCGACCTGCTCCATCCTTGGTGATGGGGTCTGACATGTCTGCAGGCTGAGGTCGTGGGGCTCTCTGCAGGGATGGGAAACCATGCTGTCCTGGAGGGCTCGGGGTGCCCTCAGTCCTGCTTTACACCCGCCGGAACCAGCCAGATTTCCATTCTACCCACACAGGGGGCTGCAGTGCCTCTGAGACCCCTGCCCTGAAGAGCACATCAATGGCCTGGTCAGCGACGCCGGGCTGGTCCAGCAGACTCCCAGCCCTCAGGAAGGCAGGCTGTGTGCTCTGCGGGGCTCTGGGGCTCCTGCATGGTGGGGGTGGCCCGACAAAGGGACCAGAGTGTGGGTCCAGGCTCCGTGTTCGCGGCGGGTCAGGCATGGCCAGAGCCCCTGGGGGTCATTCCAGGAGATGCTGCTCACAAATGCGAGATTCCACAGAGACTCAGGCGGCGGGCCGTGCCCCACAACCGGGGCAGGGGTCCAGCGAGCTCCACGGGGAGGGTGCCTCTGCCACTCGTGGTCATTTGGAGGCGGGCTGGGCGGCTAGCGGGACACCGGTCCCCCAAGGACAGGGACGTCTTCCTTCATCAGCCCTTTACCCCGTGGGCCCGTGTGGCCGTGTTGAGCGCCGCCCACGCACAGTAGCACCCTGGCCACAGGCGCGTCCCCAGTGACGATAGGACGTGCGCCCCTGTCCACCAGACAGACTCAGGAGGACCAGAGGGGCGTGCACACAATCGTCACCTGGCCCGGGGGGGCCTTATGTGTGCCTGCACGTGCGCAAGCCGGGGTCGGTGCTCACGGGGACCCGACCGCAGGGCCCACACCTCCCTGTGCGTCCCGGATCTGAGCTCGGGAACCGCGCATGAGGCCTTGAAACCCGAGAACCTTCAGCAGCTGCTGGGCTGTGACCGCTTCCATCTGACCCCAGTCCGGGCGGAGGCCCGAGGGCGCGCTGCATCCCCGTGGCATTCGGCACCCTCCTGGGAGGCCCCATGCTGGCTGGGCTCCTGGCAGCTGCCCCTGCGTCCTGGCGGCTCTGCGGGCCCTTGCTCGTGGGGTGTGAGCTCGTGAGAACCGTCACTGAGAAGCTCTGTTGGCGTTTCCCGGGGGCTGGAGGGCGCGAGGGCCTTTCTATTTTCAGTTCTCTGACACAGCCTGTCTAGAGGGTGTGAAATCAATCTGCCTTTGATTTCCAATAAGTTCTGACAGCTTGAAATTCAGATTTCCATCAAAAACACGTAGTTCCCTCAGTTCTTACGTGTATCTCGGGGCAGAGTCCCGTCTGGAGTCATCCGTCAGCAGTGACCGCGGCTGGCCTCCGCGTAGCTTCCTGTGACACGGAGCGGCCACGGTAGTAGCCACAGATATGGGGAGGATGGAGTCTCAGAAACCCCTGGGCGGGCGCCCGCCTTCCCCACAGCGGCTCGCCACCTGGAGCCTGACCCGGGGCCCGGTCCTGGGGTCGTGGCGTGTGTCCCATGGATGGGTGGCCTGATGGGGCCGTGGACGCAGGACAGCTCCGCCCTTCTCCAGACCCCGATCCCACGGCCCACGCTCACCATACCGTGTCCCACTCGGCCATCTCGGTCTTTTCCTCCTTGTTCCACTTGTTCCAAGAACCTCTGTCCTTTAAGCAACAGGGGGCCCGTTTCGGGAGGTGACGGGCTGCGGACGGTAAGAAGGCACATTTCATGGTTGGGGTTAGAGATCAGCACGAGGGTGAACGATCCCAAGAAGCCTGACTGTGTTTCACCTGCACCCCCAAGCCCCGGACCTGCTTGAGCCCTGCACCTCCCCCAAGACCTCCGCCTGCTCCCCACCCCCTCCCCTGCGCCCCCTGTGCTCCCTGCCCCTGGCCGCCCGCCCCCTGCGTCTTAGAGGAGCCTGGGAGGAGACGAGATCCTGAGCAGAAATCACCCGAACTTAGACGCTGTCTTTGGAAAGGGGGCGTGCAGTGCGTGGGGGGCATGGAGCAGGGGTGGGTGTGGACGGGGGAGTCAGGGTGTAGAGCGGGGGCAGGGTGAGGCGTGGGGGCGTGGCGGGAGCTGGCCCAGAAACTGGAGGGACTCCGCCTCCCGGCCTGTCTCAGGGCTTCGTAGGGACTGGTTCCGGGGACGGGCGTCCTCGTGGGCCCTCACCACAGGAGCAGTAACTGCACTCACGGTCCCCGCGCAGGCGGCTGTCCCTGCAGCCAGTGGACAAGATCCTTTATTTTATTATTTTTAAAAAATTTGTATTATTTTTTTAAATTTCTTTTGAGTGTTCCAGAATTCATGGCTTACGCGCCACACCCAGGGCTCCGTGCGGTCCGTGCCCTCTGTGACAGCCACTACCAGGCCCCCCATCCCCCACTCCCCTCCGGTTTCCCCCAACTCCCTTCTCCTCCCAAAGATTTTCTCACTGCGATTTGTTTTCTAGGCAGGACGCTGGTCCGGCTGTGAGACCAGGGGGTGCCCGAAAATCACGAGTTGGGCGTCGCGCTCAGACACGTGTCCTGACGGGACTCTGGGGCCCAACGACGTGCACTGAGACCCAGCAGGGGGCTGTCGGGTCCTGGGCGACGTACGCCCGGGCCCACCCAGCCACTCTCCATCCCTCCAGGGGCGGCCGACCCCGTGGGCCCTGGGGCCCTCCCTCTGGCCCTGCAGCCGGCCTGGCTCACTCCGGAGAGCGGCTCTGTGGGGAGTTTGCTCCCCGCTGCTCCCGGCATGCTGGGGCCTCCCAGGATAAGGAGGCTTGTCCCCCAAGTTCCTGTGTTGAAGGCCTCCCCCCAGTGTGGTGGTTTGTGGGGGTCGGGCTTCTGCGAGCCGATTGGGGTTGGGGGGAACATGAGAGTGACCTCACGCCGGGTGGGTGCCCTTGGAGAAGCAGAGAAGATGGCGGAGCCCTCCCTCAGGCGAGGACGTGGTGAAGGCGGCCGACGGCCCGCTCCTGCCAGGAGCCCCGTCCCCCAGCGCAGGGACCTCAGAACCGCAGTCCCCGAACACTGAGAAATGGATGTCTGTCCTGCAGCCGCTGCTCCGGCTCTGGGTTTTCCTCAGCACCCCGAGCTGGCAGAGCTGGTCCCCTGCCCCTTCCCGTCCGCTTGTCCGGAGGCCCCAGCCCGAGGCAGCAGCGACCCGGGGTGTTCCTAGACCGGGTTGGCGGCACCGTGCGTTGACCCAGCGAAACCAACACACCGCCTGGGACACCTCCTCCCGGGAGCCGAGCTGCAGCCGTGAGCACGGGATTGCAGGTGCCCGCGAGCCCTCCCAGTGACGCGGCACCTGCCTCTGCCCTGGGCTCTGTGGAGACGTGAGCAGACGCCTCACCTCTGCCTGGAGCGGACCTGAGAGCTGCTGGGGTTGCCCATTTTGCCGCCTGGCGCCTGGCACGAGCGCTCACCCAGGCAGCTCTCTCTCAGCGAGACCCCCGGGGCCAGCAGCTCCGGGAAACTTCTCTCCGCTCTGTGGCCCCCCGGCTTGTCCTGTGCTCCCGTGCCAGGGAGGCAAAGCCGGGGCGCGGAACTCGTGAGCCGACCCTGCAGACAACATGGTTTTCCGTGGCCGAGGGCCTGCACCGGAAAGGACGTCCACACATCACTGCCGGGTCTCTGCCTGGCCCTTTCCTGGGACCCCAGGGCTGTGCCCTAGTGCTCAGGGCACCCTGAATCCCTGGCCAGCCAGTCCCCCCGTGCGAGACTGCAAAGGGATCAGGAGAGAAAGAAGCGAGCCACGCCAGTGAGCCAGCCATGCCAGCAAGCGAGCCACGCCAGTGGGTGGGACGTCAAGGGGGGGCAGTGGGACGGGGTCCCCAGGACCACGGTCGGTCGGGGCGGGTGGCGGGGCGTCCGTACACCTCAGAGCCATGTCTCTATCCGACGGGGGTTCCTTCAGCTTCTCCCGCTCTGCGGGTGGAGACCCAGCCTGCTAGGTGGATGCCGAAAGCCGTATCACGCAGCCTCCCTGCCTGTCCTGCCCCTCCCGTTCCCGTCCCACCAGCAGTGCAGGGTGGCACCCCGCCGCGGGAGCCGATGTTTGCACACGGCACAGGGCCCTCAGGTGCGGCCCGGAGCCCTCGTGCTGGCCGGCGCTCCCCCTGGACGGGCCCTTGTGGTGGGAGAGGCCAGGCGGACTGGGCCAGCGCGTCTGCCGCCTGTGGCCGTGGCTCGGGTTCCAGGTCCCCCACCGTCCTGCGGGCGCCTTCTCAGAGCTCGGCCCCTGCCCGTGAGACGCCGCCTGGGTCTGCGTTCTGGGCCCGTCTGTGGCAGGCGGTCAGGTGTGGCCGCGGGAGGACATACAGGGATGTTTGAGAACATGTGGGGGGGCCTGTGGCAGGGAAAGCGGGAAGGACGTCGGTCCCCCGGGGTCCTGCCCTCCCTAGCCGCTGTTCAGCCGTGGGTGCGGGGCTCTGGGCCAGCGGCTTCGGCTCAGCTTCCCGCCTTCCCGCCCTGGAGGCCGCGCGGAGTCTTCCTTTGGGGGCATCAGGGTGCGCACACCGCCCCTCGCCCTCCTGAGGCCCCAGCGCCCAGAACACCTGCTCTCGCGGGTGGGTCGCTCAAGGCGCGGACGGCTCCTTCCTGGAAAACCCGCCTGTTCGCAGAGAGCGCGGCTCGGAGGCCCGGGAGCTGCCGGCTGCCCAGCAAAGTGTCGCGTGTGTTAAAAATGGCGGGACGACCAGCTCTGCGTGACGCGTGTGTTACCTCAGTACGGAGCCTGACAAGCTGCGACAGGGTGGCCCTTCCTGACCAAGCGCTGGGCTCGGGGTCGCCCCGTGGTCGTGCAGGTGTCCTGACGGCTGTCACCGACCCGTCTGCCCCCTCCTGCCCCTCACCCCGTCATTCCTGTCGCTTTGTTCTGTGACTTTGCAATCCTCTTGCTGCAGGAAATTGTTTCACGCACAGAAGCACTGGCCGGGCCCTTCCGTCCACAGGGGAAGGTGCTCCCGGGCGTCAGAAGCCTCCTTTGCCTTGTCCGCGATCATCGTCCCAGCAGAGGTCTGGCTGGTGGGGGGCGACTGCAGTTTGTTGAATGAATAAAGGAGGGAAGGAGTGAGCGGACGTCGTGCCGCTGGGGCGGGTGCAGCCTGGATTCGCACGTGAGGAAGCCGGGCAGCCTGACTTGCCCCCGGGCAGGTGTGGTGGCAGATGAAGGCGGTCGGTGAGTCTCTGGTTCAGGGCTGGTGACGGTAGGACTCGGGGCACGAGCAGGAGCGAATGGAACGCGAACAAGCAGGAAAGGAAGTCCTCGCTTCCGTGCCCAGAACCCACGCGTGAGGGCGGCGGAGTCCCAGGCCCTTCTCTCGGGGGGCTCTCGGGGTGTCTCTGTGTCCCCACAAACACAGCTCCTGCTCAGGCTGTCCTGTCACCGCTGGGGATGAGGACGGCCCCAGTCACCGGGGAATGAGACAGAATCACACATCCTTCACCCAAACTACTCTGAATTCCTCCCTCCTTGACGTTGTCCCCGGTGCAGACACAGCTGGCTGGAGCCCCTGGCCTGGGGACTCGCGAGTGAGTTCACCCCACGAGGGCAGAGCGCTGCATTGGGTAGGCAGGGGCGGGCACGACCCGGGAAGCCTCACCCCAGCACACAAAGAGCTCGGGCCAGCTAACAACCGGGTCAAAGCGCCACGTGCCCTTGACCTGGCGTCAGGACCCGTCCACTCCGAAGCGGCCAGGCCGGGCCCCGCTGCGGGAGCAGGTGTCTGGGACGCTCTGCTGCTCCCCGTGCACCAGCTAGCACGGGGGCCGCACAAACAGCGGGCATGGCCGCCCCGTGAAGACGGGGGTCATGCTGGAGTTCAAGTGCCCAAGGGTGGGGCTTCCCAGATGGCCCCCTCGATGGTGACCATCCCTCTGCCTCTGAGATGGGCCCCACACCCACTGCATCGGGATGTGTGGGCGTCCCCGCTGTTCCCCTGGACGGAGAGGGTATTCCGCAGTGCCCTCTGGGTGTGCCCCAGACTCAGAGGGCCGCAGGCGCCCTCGGCATCGGGGGAGGGAGCCCATGTCAGCTGCTTTTAAGGGCCTCTGCCTCTTCTCTGTGTGTGGAGTCAGCACGGACCATAGGGAGATGCGCACGTGGACGGCCTGGAGGAGAGGGTGCGAGGTCTGTGACGGTTCACGCAGGTGTCTACTTGGCTGAACCACGTCCCCATAGTCCCCACGGCCCCTGGCCCCTAGGCCCCCAGCAGAGGGGCATCCCGGAGCCGGCGAGGGCCTGAGCCCGGTGGGCAGGGGTGTTGGCAGACCCCGAGAGGCAGCACTTTCCAGGAGAGTCCCCTCCGCACACTGTGTGGTCTCCGGTGAGGGGACGGAGGGGTCAGAGGCCGTGGAGGCCCCAGACTCGGCCAAATTAACGGTCGAAACCCTGAGACAGCAGGCATTAAATAAACTCATAAAATCCCCAGCCACAAACCTTGCCCAGCTTCCAGAGTGACTCAAATAGCAAATAAAAGTCTGAAATTATTGAAAACCTTTTAAGGAGATTACTCTGGAGACCCGGTCAGACCACTTGAGCTCTCTCACAGATATTATAGCCTTCGCCTCTTCTCTCTTCTTCCCTTCTTTTGGTTTGCGTCATGGTTTTTAATGAGAAAACATTTGGCAGCACATCCCCCCGCGGAGCTTTTATCACTTTCGGTCACGTTTGAAGCCGAAGGCTGATTTTTTTAGTAATTCACCAAACAGCCGAAAAGCAGATGTCCTTGTCCCATGCAACGACGCCCAGTTCCCCAGGGGAGCCCCCAAGGCGGCAGCAGAACCCCCGAGGCCCATCCCCGTCTCCTTACCGACCGCGGTGCTGGACACCCCACCTCACATGGCCCAGGTCTCCGCCAAGGACACCACACGTTCTGGGCAGAAGCTGCACTTTGCAGCAGGAAGGGGCTGCCTCACCCCTGCTCTGTCGCAGGAGACACGAGGGGGCAGCTTCTTGCGGACCCTGGGACCGGCGGTGCTGGGCCTGACAGTGGGAGGGAGCCCCTCCGGCGGCGGCACGGACCCCAGGGCACCGGGCTCCGTCCAGCCCATCAGATGGCCTGGCTGTGGCCCTGCGGAGCCCAGGGGGACGGACCGGCAGGATAAAGTGCTTCTGTCCCCACAGGTGAGTGGCCTGGGCTGCCCGTCTCGCTCTGCTCACTCTCACCCTCCCTGACCACCACCACGCTGGTCGGCGGCGGCTGGCGGGCAGCTCCCGCCACGTGCCCCAGAGATGGGCGGACACAGAGGTGGGGACCCTCACGGAGACACTGTGCGTGAGGGAGGGGCTGCCCCCGAGGCACGGAGAGGCTCACACCCCGCAGCTCACACCCCTGGGGTACAGACGTGGGCCTCCAGCCCAGGGACACTCTGCTGCCTTCGAGGGCGACCCTCCCTGGGGCTTACCGGGCCTCTGTGGTCGGAGAAATCAGAGGGAAGCCGAGCGGGAGCAGAGGGTCTGGGACAGGACTTAGGCCGGGAAAGAGGGCCACGACCCCGGTGGACGCCTCGCCACCAGCTGCACCTGCTCCCCCGGGGCTCCGGCAGGTGAGGGGTCCGGGGGACAGATGGGGACATCCACCGTCAGCATGCCAGCCGTCCAGCTCACCCAGAGAATTCCGACCTCCTAAAACGTCGTGCTGGGAACTTTCTTTCTCCTCCTGTTCCAACGACAGGTTCTGCTCACGTTCTCTGTTATCTACGAGGAAATGAGGTCACCGTTGGAAATCAGGGACGTCAGAGCCGCATGAACGCTGCCTCTGACGATGACTTATTTCTGGACGGGCTTCCTGGTGGACCGGCCAACCCGAGGTGCAGAGGCCACGAGATGTGGTGGAATGAGACAAGGGTGCCCAGTGTCCCCTGCACTGGACAGCAACGAGTGACCGCAGGCCAGGCGGTGCTGAAGGGACGAGTCAGCGAGGAGGCAGAACCGCTGCTACGGGTGGTGTTCCCGACCCTCCCATCCCGTCCCGTCCCCTCCTGTCCTGTCCTGTCCAGACCCGTCCTGTCCAGATCAGTCTCATCCTGTCCCGTCGCGTGTAAGACTGACCTCTCCGCAGAGGGTCTGGGGCAAGGGGGAGGGGAAGGAGGAAGGAGAGGAGGAGGGGGAGCGGGAGGGGAGGAAGGAAGGAGCAGAGATGCGGGGGAAGGGGGAGGAAGGGAGCGGAGTAGGGGAGACGAAGCAGGAGACGGAAAACACTGGGTAGGACAGAAGCGTGTAACTGCAGAGCCTCACGCGTGGCCAGTGGGGCGTAGGTGCTCAGCGCCCCAAGGCCCTTCCAGGTACCAGATAAGACCAGGCGAGGGGCTCGCGGGGCGCCCAGAAGAAGGCAGAGCTGCGCCCGAGAAGACGGGCCAGAGGTTCCAGCCGCGCTGCCCGTCATCGCCCCAGGCTGGACAGGACCCCGAGACGCCTGAGCGGAGACATGGGGTGACTCTCTCCTCCCTGTAGAGCCGCAAGGGCCCCTGCTGCGGGGGGCAGAGCCCCGGGGGCCGCCTCGCGAACACACCCTGAGTGGAAGGCGCCGGCGGCAAAGCGTGCGTGCCCCGTCCCGGAGAGTGGGCAGGCGATCCGAGTCCGCGGGTTTGGAAACCAGGGTCACCCGTGGGACCAGAGGGACTTGGAAGGGGCAGGAAGGAGGTTTCTGAGAGCCGGTGCGTTTCCATTTCTCGTGGGCGCAGGACTTACTCGAGCACGTTCAGTCCGTGAAAGTTCAGAACGACGCGTTTATGGCATTGCCCGCTTCTGAGTGTGCACTGTCCTCGCTCGCGCTTCCTAAAGAATTATTTATTTACTCGACGGAGAGGGCACGGGTGCTTGCACGCCGAGGGGGAGGGGCCGAGCGAGAGAGAAGCCCAAGCAGACTTCCCACGGAGCGTGGAGCCCGACGCGGGACCGGATCCCACGACCCTGATCAGAGCCTGAGCCCCAGTCAGGAGCCCCCAAGTGCCCCACGATTGTTCACTGTTCCTTAATGTAACGTGTGAAAGAGAAGGAGACCCCTGCCTGGGGCCAAGCTGTCACCAGCCCACAGCTTTCCATTCTGAGTAGCCCCACGTCCTGGACCCAGACAGACGTGCTCCCCACGGAGACACGGACCACGCGCAGGTCTGCGTGGAAGCGGGAGACAGCAAGTTGCAGCCGGGGAGGAGAGGGGCACTCACCGTGGGGCTTCATCTCCAGGCTGCGTGAGGGGTTCTCAGGAGCATGAGCATCACGGGGAGCTCCCGGAGGCTGGACACCTCGAGCGCTTCCTTTCAGACCTCTGCTCGCGCTCGCAGCCGTGGAGTCATTTGAGGCCCCCCAGGTGGGTAAGGCAGGGCCACAAGTCCAAATGGGGCCCATCCATGAGAAGTCAGAACCAGGCAGAGCTCCACGGCCTCCAGCAATCAGGCACATGGAGTGGTCTCGGACCCTCATGAGCTGGGGACGTAGCTGGGTGGGGGACCGGTCCATTGTCCCAGGGGGATAGGAGGTGTGAGCTTGGGAGGGGCCCCAATTCTGCCGCTGGGGGGGAACCTGGGGTGCCCTTCCCGCCAGCGGCCCACGCGGACACCCGGGGCTCCCTACAGAGATGATGTGGCCCCAGAGGCGTTTGCTTTCAGCGAGGACGGCCACGGGGAGGAGCTGGGGCCAAGTGGACCCCCACAGGGTTCCACGGCAGCTCCAGCTCGGAAGGGCCAGGCTCTCTGTGTCGGGGCAAAAGGGCCGTGCGAGGCCAGGGGTGGGGGTGGCCGGAGTGTCCCCGCGGAGCCGGGTGGGCACACGGCCACATCCCGCGGAGCTTTCTGACGGTGTAATGGCGTGCAGGTGCGTGACCCACGCGTGCACCTGGTAGAGGAATCTCCTGGCCTCCGACGTGTGCTGAGAAGGCTTGGGATTCTCCCCTGCAGGAGTAGACGGGGGTGGGGTGGAGGGCTGGGCTCCAGGAAACCCTGTCACTACCCCGTCTCCCGTGGAGGGATCTGCCCCAGCACCTGCCCGGCTGATGCCCCGAACTGGTACGTCATCCATCCATCCACCTGCCATCGGTGTCTGTCCATCAGTCCGTCCTCTCTGTCTGTCATCTGTCTCTCCATCTGTTCACCTCCCTCCACCCACATGTGAGCACAGGACGCTGGGCACTGGCTCGTCGGAGACCAATGCACCCTGACGTGTCCCTCCTGGGCATCAGGACTGGACCCGCAGGAGCAGGACCCGGCCGGAAGGTGGCCTTCGGTTGTGGCGGACGGGGGCCACCACGGGAAATCTGGAGCGAGCAGGTGTTGGGAGTGACCCAGGAGCCCTGCAGAACACCGGCTGAAGGAGAACCGGGAGGACAGGGTCCTCGGGGTTTGCTAAGGGGCAGTTTGGTTGATTCCCCTGAGCCAGAACTGGTTTTTTTGCTACATAGAAACTCGATTTTCTTTTCTCACTGGTGTCCTTCTTGGGCCTTTCTCTGACCTGACTGACAAGCCTGTAGACTCTGTGCTCCTCGAGGGTGACATGTCATTCCCTCCTCTCCGTCCCCTTGTTTGTCTGTTTCTCGGTCTGCCTCCCACCCCCCGGCACCCCCAGCTCTGACTTGAGCAGCGGGAAGAGCCCAGAGCACCTGTGACCTGCTGGGGCAGCACGACCCTTGGTCACGTTAGGGGAGGGCGGAGAAGCGGGCTCTCCGTCCTCCCCAGGCTCTGACCTTAGGGGCAGACAGGCAGCACCCTGGCCCCGGCAAGCCCAGCGGTGCGCACACAGCCCGGTGGGGGGCGGGGGGAGGCTCTGGAAGCCTCTGGCAGACGGGCCCACCTGACCCTGGGAGGGCTCAGGAGCCCCAGTGTGGGCAGAGGGGCCCACGTGAAGAGGACCTGGGATCAGCAAAGCCCTGTGGGGTCTCCAACCTGGGGCTGAGTGATGGTGGGAGCCGCAGGCCAGAGCAGAGTCTTCCCGTGGGTCAGAATAAGGCCCTGTGGTCTGGAGGCTGGGGCGGGGGGTTTGCTAGGGCTCAGAAGGTGCCAGGCCAACCTTCTCATCCGAAAACCATCTCCACGGGGCCCAGCTCCCGGCTCCCGGACTTCCTGCACATCAGGAAAGCCAGACTCAGTCGCCCTCTTGTAATATCCATGTTCACAGTCCACACGGCCACCCTGCTGATGACCGCAAACGCACAGCTTCTTAATTAAGGTTCCCTTTCTGTGCCCTCATGGCAGAGCGTGCCCTGAGCGGGGAGGCCCGGGCCACTGCTCCTGTCACGGCCGCCTGACGCGAAGTCCGCCTTCTGCGACAGCTCCTGGGACAGGGTCCTGAGGTTCAGACCTGAGGAGCCCCCGGTCCAAAGCCGTGTGTCTCTCTCGGCTCAGGAGTGTGAGCCTGTGGGAGGTCAGACCCCGGCCCTGCTTTGCGAGGGGATGACGGTGAGCGGCTCTTCTCGTCCTTCCTGACGTTCCTGCTGAACAATGTCCCCTCCGAGCGAGGGTCCTGCCTCTGCCTGGCACCCCCTCCTCGGAGCTGGTTTCCCACCGAGACTGCGGCCCCAAAGACGTGCATCTGGGAGGCGAGGGAGCGGGGAGGGCCGGGAATTACCGGAACTGCTGCCGCGTGTGATCCTATTACCACGGAGCACAGAAGTCTCCCAGCGCTCACTGCCGAAATGTCACATCTGACAACACCTGGATTTACTCCCCAAATTTTTAATCTTCAGAGCAGAGAAGGCAGATGCCTCCTAACGGGGAGGGGGGTGGCTCACGCTGGCTGCGGCGGCTCCGTGGCGGCTCCTGGCACAGACGCTCAGAGCGGGCAGCGACCAGAGCCGTGTCGGATCCAGAGCTCGACTTCGGATCTGGAGGCTCCCAGCAGGCAGGGCGGTGTTTTTAGCAACATGAGGGCGGAGCATTCACCGCGCTCGGTGGCGATAGCGATTAATCTGAGTGTCCCATAGCTCCGTCCTGCCACACTGTGTCTGCCTCCTGCTCCCGAACGAACGCGCGGCCGC
Organism: Meles meles; assembly: GCF_922984935.1. NCBI lineage: Eukaryota > Metazoa > Chordata > Mammalia > Carnivora > Mustelidae > Meles > Meles meles. The sequence continues at coordinate 1,244,449 of NC_060072.1, forward strand.
CCAGAAGCTGGGCTGCAGGACCTTGCCCGCCTGCCTGCCGAGGTCTCCCCCTGCTCACGCGCACTCAGTCTTCAGCAAAACAGCGATGGTCCCTGGACCGCCGGGGCCCCCCGCCGCCGGTGCCTGCGATGGGGCCTCTTCCCTCCAGTTTTCTAGAAACAGCGTCGTGCGGAGTTGCGATGATCTCTCTGTGCCGCGTCTGAATTCTGCTTTTCCAGCGACAGTTAAAACCTGAGCCCATCGGGAGGTAGGGGAGGGTCTGGCCGTCCGTCTTGGTGGTCCCGAAGGAGTTCGTTACGCGATGTCTCCGCCCGCACAGAGCCATCCACTTGCACTGAGAGACATCTTAAGAAACCCGTCTGTGCGTGGACATTTTTAAATTAACATTTTATTTTAAAACACTGTAGATTCACAGAAAACACTGTGAACGCAGAGTTCGGGAGAATCGCCACCCAGTCCTGTTACTGACATCCTGGAATGCGATGGTGTCTTTGTTACAAACCCGGAGCAACACTGATACACTGTTGCTAACTAAACAAGTCCCTACCTTGTTTAGAATCCTTAGTTTCTCTGCCTTCCTTTTCCTGCCAGGGTCCAGGTAAAATTCGGACGTCACATTTCCGTAGGCTCCCCTGGGCTGGAACAGCGTCTGAGATATCCCTGGGTTTTGATGACCTTGACTGTTTCAAGGGGTGCTGGACACACGTGTGGAATGTTCCTCGGCTGTGGCTCGTCTGAGGTTTGTCTTATGAGTAGCCCGGGGCCGTGGCGCGTGGCGGGGAAGACCCAGAGGTGGGGACTTCTTATGTTATCGCGTCAGGACGCACCGTCATCAAGCCAGGCACCTGCCCTGACGTCCGGGTCCCCCGATGAGGTGTCCGTCAGCGTCTCCGCTGTGTCGTGCCTCTTTCCCGTTTCCACCTGCGCACTGGGGAGGCGGTCAGTACACGTAGCCCGCACGTGAGGAGTGGGGTGTCTGCCCCCTTCCTGAGGTGGACAGCTACAGTTTGGAGTCGTGTGTTCTCCCTGAGAAGATGCTGCAAGGAACGCTGTGGCCCGGAGATGGGTGCGTTTCTGGGCTCGAGCGCCCCCTCTGCAGACGTCACGCAGGAATGTCACAGCGGCTCGCTGCTCAACAGGTAGGTGACGATCGCCCACCGCTCGCGACGTACGTCTCCAGGGGAAACCACGGAACAAGTCAGAGGCGGGTCTGCCTCAGTGAGGCTGGAGATTAGAGATGCACCGTGAACAGCACAAAAGTAACGAAAACATTTAAAGTCCTGAACGATTTCAGATAGTGACGATGGAGACTAAGCGCTGCATCAGTGGGGTTCGGGGCAGGAGGACGCCTCTGAGAAGGGTCGGTCTGTGCAGAACGATCACGCCGGGAGTAGACCCCCCGCACTCCGGGGCCCCATGTGGGTGGGGACAAGCTTTCGAGGCAGAGGGGAGGCGGGTGGGCAGTGGGAGGGCCGTCTGCTGGGCTGCCCTGGGCTGGGTCGCTCGGGACTCTGGAAGCGTTAGGGATTTCATCCCAGGGGCCTTGGGAGCAACACCCTGTGTTCTCTGCACACCCTCATCTCTCCATTCTGGGGGGCTTGGAGGGAGGCGAGAGGGTCCTTGTTAGGCCTCTAGCTCCCAGAAGGCCGGTCTGTACCCTCCTGGAGGGTCAGGGTCCCAGAGAATGGAAGCCCCAGGCTCACTGGCAACCTAGCAATGTCCCCAAGGGAGAGCAGCATCTCTGTCCGGCAGCTGCTCAGTCCATAGAAATGACTGGGGCCAGAACCAGCCGCTGAGGTTCCCAAGCCTTGAGGGCAGAAAGCCAAGGGGCAGCCCCATCACTCTGGCTGCTGGGCAGAGCGGGTACAGGCTCCCCTTCCTCGCACCTGGCGCCCGGCAAGGTGTAGCCGCTGCCCGTGGAGCTGGCGGGAACATTCCATCCTGGGTAAAGGAAACCAGTGGGGAGAGAAACGGTGCTTCTTCTTTTTCTTCTTCTTCTTCTTCTTCTTCTTCTTTCTTTTTAAGTAAACGGGTCACAGGGTACGGCTGAGACGAACTAATTAAATTGGGCCGTGGTCCGCACTCATCGGAGCTGTTGCTGGCGGGTCTGGCCCCTGCGTTGGGGACCCGGGGCCATCTGATCCCAGATCCCAGATGAGGGAAATGAAGCACAGAACGCGAGGTTGTGTTCCGTTATTCCGAAACCCCTTCCTCTCCTCTGAGCTCTGACACGGAAGCCCCACTCCGGCTCAGATCATATTTGAAATTCCGGCAAAGCCCAAAGCTCCTCCTCGCTCCACCGATCAGGGACCAGCGTCCTTCGACAGCCAGCCGGAAGGTGGTCTCCTGTCGGGAGGAGGGGCCCGGGAGCCCGCTGCTCTCGCCCCTGAGCAGACCTGCCAGCCAACACTGGAGGTGGCCGCAGTGGCTGGGCCACCAGAGAAACTCCCGCTGGGTTTTCTGGGACACCCCCCTCCCTGAGATGCTTTGGAGGCCACCTGCTTGAGACGGCTGCGTGTCCCTGACCGCTGCTTACCCTGAGCACCCAGGACTCCCACGATCTGACCCTTCTGCATTTCTCACCATTAACATGGAAGGCTCCGTGGTGCGTGGAAGATCATGCGATGCGCCCTCCGACGTTTCCCGGCGGTTGGGGACAGGAATGTGTGCAGACCCACAGTCACCGAGCTACAGGGTAGGTGCTGTCCTCGTGGACAGTTCCTCGGGGGAAGATTTGCTGGGCACCCCATGCATGAGACAGGTACTTTTAGGGGCGGAGGGGGACCTGGGGAGGTCTGCTGATATTCGGTTCCTGATGACAGTGACCACACAGGCATTTCGAGTTCCCATTCGGCAACACGTGGTCCCAGGCACGATGTATGCATCCTTCCAGCTCACCCTCCAGCTACCACGGGAGCCGGTCAGGGTTGTTTTCAAACTGCAGGTGCACAAGTTGGGGCTTGGAGTCCGAACTGACGATCCGGGATCCTAGGAAGGGAGCAGGATGGGAGCGCTTCTGCCTCAGAGCCGGGTCGTCCCCGGGGCTTGCTAGATCTCCCCACGGGTGGAGAGGGTTTGATCTCGGGTATCCCAGGGAAAGGGGCCAAACCTCTTAGGAATCTGCAGGTGACCGGCTTCGAGCTTTAAGAGGGAGCTCACCTGATGGGGTTGTCACTGGCCGCACAGAGCTGCACCTGTTGGGAGGCTCCCCGCAAAGGCGCAGTCACCAACGTTATCTTCTGAAATCTGTGCCAGTGCCAGAACACACTGGAAACAAGAGGGACACGGTCCCTGGCCTTGTGGACTTCAGTCAGTGAAAACGGGCACCTCCACATGGAACCAGCCCTTCCTTCTATTCCCGTCGCAGCCAGAGGCACCAACTCCCACCATTCATCCCGGCCCAACCCCTGAGCTTTACCAGATCCCTCTCCCAGCTCCTGCGTCCTCTCCATCCCTGTGCTGAGTGACGCTGCCTCCTACAAAAACCGTATTCATCCCATGGATCCAAGTCCCCGGATCCTCTCCCATGGCTTCTGCTGTGGCCTCATAACTGGTCTCGGCAAATTCTCTCCAGCACCGTGGAGATCCCCACAGTAGTGGGCAGAGATGGGGTGCACAGAAGGGAGGCCTGTGGTGGAGGCAGCCAAGGCTTCTCTTGGTTCCCGAACCCTAAGGTGGGAGCCCCTGGAAGTGTGAGGTCCACAGAAAGCCTGGGAAATCCAGAGCCCATCCCGCCACGAGCGCCTTAGATTCTGCTCACAGCCCCCGCAGAAACCCGACAGGGAGAAGGCCGTAGGATGGATGGTGGATGGAAGGATGATGGATGGATAGACGGTAGATGAATGGATGAGTGAAGGATGGATGGATAGATGGATGGATGGACGGATGGTGGGCGGACGAACCAAGCACGACGGGCAGAAAGATGAAAGAAGGGCAGGGACACGTCCCCCTTTCCCATCCTGACTTTTTCTATCCTGCTATACTTTCCTGATAACCAAAGTTAACTGAGTTTTAGGACATTCTGTCCACTTCCCTTGTTAGCAAATAACAATGGATAAATGACAAAATCTCTCATTAAGTGGAGTTTTTCCGGGTCTCTTCGTTCCGTGAATAGGCCAATGTCTTGGATCCACCGCTCACTCGGTTCGCCGCCACCCAAGAGCTAGGACCCAAGCTGTCCCGGCTGCCTCCACGGGCCGCAAGCCTCTCCCTCTCCCGGCGCACAGGCGATGCTGAAGACCCGAACACACATCTTGCTTGAGGAGAAGCAGTTTGTCTAGAGCCTGGCACTGTGTGGGGACAGCAGGAGCCCCAGGCTCCCTGGGCTTCACGGAGACCCGGGCGAGGAACGGTCAGCTCCGTGGAGGGGACAGGGCGGGCCGGCCCCGGGCCAGCCTCCTTCTCATTGTCTCAGGCACATTTATTTGAAAACTACCGACAATACCAACGGGAACCTGGAGTTGGAGCCAAAACAGGTACTCGGGCTTGGACGCTGATGAGCAGCAGCTGTGAACAGAGACCGGGACTGACGTGTGGCCGCGCCGTCCCTGCGAGGGGCGCGGGGCAGCTGCGCGCTGGACCCCGGAGAGAGTCCGTTGTTTACGGCCATGTCGGCTGGGGTGATTCTTGGGAACACCTGCCCTCGTTTCACCGGGCCGGGCATAGACGGCGAGGGTGGGGCAGCCCCCACGGGTGTGCCTGGGGACGGGCTCCGAAGGGGACGGTGATGATTAATGGTCGGCAAACACAGACGTCACCGGGAGAGGGCTGGGACCCGCTTAGCATGGAGCTAACAGGACGGAGAAATAAATTAATGTCCTCAATTACAAAGGGGCTTGGGGTATAGAAAGCTGTTGTCAACAAACCTCCCTTGGAGGAGGAGAGGGCTGGAAGCCCACGACGCCATCCATCACTCCAAGGGCGTCCTGAGTGGAGGGAGGGGAGAGGGATCTCGGGACCGGGGAGGGGGTCCTTGAGCGAACCCGCCCTACAGAGCTGAGGCCGTGGAGGACACGAGGGCACGACTGCCAAAGCAGAGAGGGCGTGGGCATCCTCCCGGGGCCATGGCTGGCCCCATGGCCCCCGTGCTGGGGGGCAGGCGGGCAGACCCGGTACGCTGCAGAGACGCGGCCGTGCTCAGTCCCGCCAGGGCCAGAGGGTGGACGGCGTCCGACCCTGAAGACGCGCGGGCCCTGCTCCTGCGAGCCAAGCCCTGGTTCCCATCACCTCCTCCGTCCGCTCTCCTGCTCGCTGGGGTCTGAGGAACCGCAATTAGCAGATGGTTTGGGGTCTGTTAGCCAATGCCCCCCCCACGCCCCCTCCGATGCCGCTGGAATCAGAGATTGGATTTCCTAATGACACAAGAATTAAGTAATAGGCCTGAGCAGGGCCGCAGGCAGCCGTGTGAAGCCATGTGCAAAATTGATATTTCGACAAGCCTGATAGCGTATTAGGGCAACGGCTGTGCCGTGTCCCGGAGTCACACGATCCATCTTCGGTCAAATGCCGGCGGGCGCCTGTCGGCAGGCGCGCACAGTCCCTGGCCCTTGGAGGAGGCTCTCGGTTCATCCCTCATGTGTCCTGGGACCCGGACCCTGCAACAAACGGCCGGGAGCAGAGCAGACCTGAAGGGTGCTCGCTGGGGGGTGGGACGGGAGGGGGCGCGGACCGTCCTTGCTGGGCTTGGGTCCTGGACGCGCTCCCGGGGCGCTCCAGGCTGTGTCCCCGGGACCCTTGACCCCATGGTGTCCCCACAGGCTCCGGGCCACAAGGTAGTCGGTGGACCGACATCCGCTCTGATTTGCAGCAGCGAGCAGAAGCCCGGGGGCCCAGACAAGATGCCCGGCGACAATTTTATGAAGATCAATGTTATTAGGGACTGAATTCTTGTCCGAAATAATTTGTATAAAATATCGTCACATTAGATGAGAATCTGTGCTGAATTATCGGCTAATGGGGTGTTGAATTGTGAGAGACCGCCGGCTTTTCTTCACAGCCTAATTGAACATGACAGATTCTATATCGGTCCTGAGGTTCCTGAGCCCAGGAGGGGTCTGGGGCCCTGGGTCGTGCCTTGGAGAAGTGGGGTGTCCTGCCCTGCACCCCCTGCCCCTGGGGCCCTCGGACCCTCCCCTCCCACCTTTGTGGACCCTCAGATCTGTCCCCAAATGAGCGAGGAAGGCATGTCAAGCCCATGTCTCTCACTGCGACGGAGACACACCCCAGCAGACTTGTGTGTCCCCGACCTGCCCAACGGCACTGGCTTCCCCGGGCATGTCCTTCTTTCCGGGCACGGGGTGGGGGGGCAGTTGAAGCCCCGCCAAGTCCTGAGCTGGTCCTCCCCCAACTTGAGGGTCCACCTCTTCCTGGCGAAGGGGTCTCCGGAGAAGCTCGACCACCGCACAGGCACCTTCCTTGTCCCGCTGCCCATACCCAGCTCTGTGAGGGGAGAGAGGTGAGGGAGGGAGAGGCAGGCTGGGGTGGCGGGCACCATTGTCCCTTAGTGTGTCATCAGGGGTCCCGCCTCTTCCTGCAAAGGCTCCGGCTTCCTGGGGTCTTCTGGCCAAGAGGGGCCCCCTCTGGAGTGATGAGCGGGAAGGGCTCAGGGCTCAGGGCTCAGGGTGCTCCTGCTGAGTCCCGACGAGTTGAAGGGAGGCCCAGCTATGAGGTTCCGGGAAGCAGGGCGGGGCAGGGGGCCTGCAGGTCCCACACTTCTTGCACGTGGGCCACCTCCCCCCTCGGCAGCTCTGGGAGGACATGGGGAGCAGGGGATCATGGAATAGAGAACCCACACCTGGCCGGGCTGCCCTGGTCACATACACAAGAAGGTCACACCTGCTGCACCTGCTTCTGGGCTGGATGGGACCCCGCCGTTCCCTTCCTTACAGACAGAGCCCAGGGACACACCCCCAGCGTGCAGGGACCAGGATCCTGGGGCCCCAGCCATGGAGGTAAAGCCACGTCCGGCGTCCAGGCCTCAGCTTCCTGGCCCTGCGTCCTCTCCGCAGCTCCGAGGCCTCCTGAGCCCGAGTCGGGCCCTGGAGCCTCGCCCCCACGAACAGCCGCGGCCCCGGCCTCCGGCGTTCAGGCTGAGTGACGAGGACAGGGTGGGAGCAGGGCTCTGGCCTCCTCCTTCCTTCTCATGTGGGTAGCCAATAGAGGCCAGCGTGGGAATCAGAGTCCCTCCCTGCCCCCAGCCCCGGGGAGCCGCCGGCTACAGCCCAAGGTCAGCTCCGGGTGCAGGGCCGCCAAGGGAGAGTGCACGGCCACGGCACGGCAGTGTCCACCCAGCCTGCGGCTTCCTCCCTGGACAGTCCCCGTGGAGGAAGCAGAGGTTCCCGACTTGCTCCCGGCCGCCAGCAGCATGTGGTCTCCTTGGCCCTGAGCCGCAAACGTGGAAGCCCAGAGGGGGGCCGAGGGGGCCTGGGTCTGCCCACAACGCGGGCCGTGCGAGAGGGGAGTTTGGCTCTGGAGCTCGTGTCGTCGTGAGGAAGAGCAGACCGTCCCAAGCACGTGGCAGAACATCGTCCCGGGGGTTGGACGCAGACGGGCCCGTCCTGCTCCCGCGGGCCCGGGCCTCAAGCTTTCTCAGGCCCCAGAGTGTCTGTCCCAGCCCCTCAGCGGACAGACGGTGACAGCCGACCATGTGGACAATGTGGCTGTGTGCCAATAAAGCTTTATTAACAAAGGTGGGAGGGGCCGGGTGAGCCCCGGGGTGGTGACCACGGGAGAGGATGGGGACCCGAGCGAGGCCAGAAAACAGCCATGGGGAGCAGGCGTGCAGGACACCCCCCTCCGTCTTTATATCTGACGACAAACACACGTGACCTCGATGCGCTTATCACAACGCTCACTGTTCTATCCACGTTTCAGGGCACGGTTCGGGGCATTAAGTATGGACGCCCTGCTGGCTCCCGCTGTCCCCGTCCCACAGCGACCGGGGTCCCGCTCCACCCTCCTCTGCCTGGCACTTGGCATCAAGGAGGTGACCACCCTGGCCTTGGCCGCAGGGACTGGTCAGGCCTGGGGACCCTTTCTCAGCGGGGTCAACGGTCAGCGCGGAGGCTTGCAGGTGGGCCACGTCCCGAGTGCGCACTGCGAAACCACAGAGACCCCTCCCTCCGCAGTGTCTATCAGGTGTCCACAGGGCTGCATCCCCTCTGCACACTCCAGGGCAGGCTCTCTCCTGCCTCTGTCCCTCCAGTCTGAGCCTCAGTCTTCACATGACCCCTGTATCCCAAAGCCAGCCCATCTCCATGCCCACAGTGCCCATCGGACCAGCTCTGTCTCTGAGGCGAGCCGACCCGGAGGGGACCCGGCAGATCCTACGCCTTTGGGCCCCAGGGGGCTCTCCTCCCTCCATGGCACTGGGAGCCTGGGAGCACCCAACCTGCCCCAGAGCGCCCGCCTGCCTGGTCTGGAATCGGGGAACGTCCAGGAATGCGGTCCGGGCCTGTGGGCGGCGGTGCCCGTGGCACAGGTCAGACGGGGTCTCTGGGGGCAGAGCCCACAGCCCAGGTGGGGCCCAGGTGTCAGGTGCTGCCAGTCCCCGGGGCTGCCGGCGCTTCCTCCTCGTGTGACCTTGCTGGCCTCCCGGCTTCCCCCTGCTGTCTCCCCTGATTAATGAAACCATAGATCACAATCCGCTCCGACCGGCTCCCCTGGCTTTGGCAACTAATTCTGCCACATAATGGGATGTGAACACTGTCTAATTTCCAAATTAAAGCTCAGACGGATGGCCAGGCTCTTCTGCTGATGGCGTGGCTGGGAGTGGGCTGTGCCCTGCCCCCGTGCTTCCGGGAGCAGCCGCGGGCACGGCCTGGACCTGTCTCTGCAATTTCCAAGGTCCCTTTCCCAGGACCGCGGCCACGGCCCCCAGAGGCATGCAATCAGACACCGCGGGAAGGAGCACAGAGCTCAAAACCCATGCGCCCCTGGCCCACCGGCTCTGTCCTCAGACTGACCACTCCTCTGGACTCCAGACCAGTGTGGACCGCAGCAGTCGGGAACCCATGGTCTTGCGTCAAAAGTCAGAGGTCAGGGGCCCAAGGAGGCATCTTTGTTCCAGGTGCCCAGTTACACACGGCCTCCCCCAGGACCTTGACCCTCCGGAGAGGGGGGGAGGGGACTTGGGCGTCAGGGGACCCTGAGCTGAGCGCTGTGGGAGGGAGCGGCTGACGGCGGCTGTGGGGTTGTCCTGCGCTTTCTGCAGCCCCGTGGTGTCTCCTGGGTAAGGAGCTGCCTCAGACTCAGGGATGGTCAGCGTGGGGACAGAGCCGGAGGTCAGCGTCCACCAGCTGCGCGCCCATGCCTGCCCCGGATCAGGAGGGAGAAGCGCGATGGGGGCACCTGGCCACCCCACCCTTCTGGCTGCTTGAGGGACATGTGGCCTGTTTGTCCCATGAGCTGTGCGGCTCCTTCCAGCGCTGGCTGCGTGCCTGTGTCCCAGCCCGAGGGACAGTGCTTGTCGGATGCTGACGCCTCTGCGGGAGCACTCCTCCTCCCCAGCTCGGCCCCGCCCACCTTCCTCAAAGCTCCTCCCCCACACCTGGCTGTCCCCACTACACACACGGGATGTCCCCACCCCTGGCTGCCTCGCTCTGGGCTCTGGTCTGTATGCTCCGCACCACAGCCCCGTCCTGCAGCCAACTCCCCATGGTCTTCTAGTCCCCAAACCTCCCTGAGTGCCCGCGGTGTGTTCAGCCTGACCCTGCAGATTCAGACCGTGGCTGTGACCCCACACACATGGGGAAGGGCTGTGTGGCCTTGTCCCCTCCCTGCGCTGGGGTCCTGCTGGGTGCTGTGTGCTCTGGTGCGGGGGCTGCTCCGCGAAAACCTGCGGCTCCCCCTGAGCCCCTGGGACCCGGCACAGAGAAGAGGAACCTCTGAGTGCGTGTCCCTGCATTAGTCCGTGAACCTCCATCCCTAAGAGCAACCCAGACCATCACTTGTAGCTGTCATTGGCGACCTGCCATGGCCACCCTGGACTGGCCGCGAGTCCCGGCTGGTGGCCCCCACCCGCCGTCACCCCAGGCCTCTGTGCCCAGCTGCCCCTTCTTCGGGAGATCGCTGCGGGCTCTGCACTTTGGCTCCCCACCTCCAGACAGAGCAGCAGACGCCCGCACCTCACAGGGTCCAGGAACGATGGAGTGGTCACGTGGCAAAGCCCCCAGACCCGGCCGGTCACGATGAGGCACCGAGGGGAACCCGTGGCTGTGCACAGCTGTTCCAGGAACTCCCCGGCTGCTGGGCTAGGTCCCCTGGGTGGGGGTGGGGACCCAGGCCACTGCCTGGGATGGGAGGCCCAGCTGACGCGTCTGGAGCTACAGTGAGGGCAGGTGGTGGGTCGGGATATGGGGTCAGAGCCGGAGGGGCTCAGCCCTTCCCGCTGTGTGGTGTCGCCGGCGTGGGCTCCGCGGCCCCCATTGGTCACTGCGGAGCCCAAGTTGGCAGAAGGAGATGAAGCTGTGAATCGTGCCGTGGCAGCCGCCGACCGCAGGGGGCCCCACGCCGGGGAGTCTCGCCGCCGTCCTGCGGGTCCCCCACGCGCTCCAGGGAAAGCCGCCGATGCTCTGCCAACCACTTGGCCCGGTGCCGACGCCACAGCCGATGTCTCGCCTCAGCGAAGGGTGCCTGGCCTCCTGGCGGGGTGTGGCCCTGCGGCTGGGGGGGGCAGAGCAGGGCCCCCCAGTGTAGCGTCACTGGGTCTCAGGGAGACGCACCTGCTGGTCGTGCGGGCAGCACGGTGGGGGGTGTTCCTGGTGGCTGCCACACACGCGGGCTCCGTGTGCCCTGCAGGGGCACTGGGACGGACCTCTTGTCCTGGAACGCAGGGACAGGGAACGTGCTGGGCCAGCCCAGTGGCCCAGAGGCGGAGGGGGATTCACGCTGAGTCCCATGAGCCTGAGAAGTGGCAGCGACGGCCGCAGTCCTCCAGACCCGGCACCGAGTCCACCTGGGAGCCGGGGGAGGGGACGCCGGAGGCAAACGGATTGTGTGGAAGCGGGTCCTGGCACGAGGCCCTGGAGGGCGTGACAGGGGTCGCCCTGGCTGGGGTGGTGTCCTGACCCTCTCAGTCCACATCCTCCCCGGCTGCCCTGAGGCCCTCCCTCTCCCCTGCTCTCCTGGGTTTGCTCCCGCCTGGCCAGCTCACGAAGCCCCGGTTTCTCAGTTGAAAAGTGGGGCCACAGCAGCCACAGGTGATGCCGGCCACAGAGTGGGGTGAGTGTCCCCTCCTCGGTGCCCTTGGGGTTTTCAAGCGACAACACACTCCCTCATTTGCGCACGTCTGTGTCACAGGGAGGGAGCAGGTCACCGAGTCAGGCACAGCCCACCCACTACGGCCCACTGGAGAAGAGACCCCCGTCTGCCTGAGATCCCGCGCCTGCCTGGGCTGGGCAGGCGCCCCTGCCACGGGGCTCGGTAGACATCTGCCAACCGTTGCTCAGGCAGCCTGACCTCCAAGCAGACGCGGTTCTCAGTCCTGCAAATGCGGCACCAAGGCCGGCCCCAGTCTGCGTCTCACCGAGCCCCGGCAAGTTCTCCGCAGGGTCCTCGCTGCAGTCCTGTGAGCGGGGTCCTTGGACAGCCCGGAGGGCGGCTCAGAGGCGGGACTGGGGAGCGGATGGGCCGCGGTTACACAGGTGTGCGCGGCTCCGTGCCGTCCTGCGACCTGAGCGCTTCCGTTCCCCGCCTCGCCCACAGAGCCCCGGGGCCCGCGGGAGTCGGGTCCCAGCACGGGGATGCAGCGCTGACTGACACGGGATCCCGGTGTCCTGGCGCCCTCTCCGCTCAGTTTCCGCCTGCTCAGCATCACGCAGCGGCAGGGGGAGGCTGAGCCCGCCTGAGTCGCATCTTCCAAGCCGGCCCTGATGAGCAGCCCGGCCGCCGCCTCCCACGCCCTCCGTGGCGGCTCAGCTCCCGGTTCCGCCCCAGGCAGAGCTGAGCCCGCAGAGCTCCCGCGGGGCCTGGTGAGTGCGTGGCCGTGCCGGCCGTGATTTGAGTGTGCGGAGCGGCCCTTCCCTGGAGCCGGGCGGCTCTCTGAGTTGAAATGGTCCCCACGGCCACACGCGGGGAGAAGAACGCAATTACCCGCTTGCCGCGGTCTGCTCAGCCCTGAGGCTGCGGAGGCGCGGGGAGGCAGGTGTGGCTCGGCAGGCAGAGCACGTCCCCCACCCTCCTGCACCCCCATCGCTGTTGGTGTAAACAAAATCCAGGAATTTATTAAATCCATCATTTCTCAATTTGCTCTGGCGCGTTGCCGGTAATTAGCGGCGTGACATCTGCGTTTGCTGCTGTTCCGCCCGGCCGCGGGCTCCCGGTCCCCGCACCGGCATAGTCTCGCCCTGGAAGGACCCGCGCGGCCGTGGGACGCGCGTCTACATGGGCATCCCCCGCTGAGGGCCACCGGGAAGGTCTGACAAGGACAAAGCTGGTTGGGACGCGGACGGCCCTGGGACAGGAAAGCCCCACGGTGGGGACGCGGCTCTCTCCATGGAAAGGAAGGAGCCCGACCACGCGCACGTCTCAGGACCCACCCAGGCCCCAGACCGTCCTTGGCTGTGTTGGCCCCTGGGTCAGGCAAAGTTTGTTTAGGAAACTGCCCAAGGGTCTTGGCTTCTGGACGTCCAGCAAAGGGGCGGCCTCCCCAGGGTCCTGCCCTCCAGGGACTCTCCCCCAGGGCAGTCTCCGTGTCTGGCTCGGTGAGTCAGGAAACACTCCTTCCGCCGGCAACCGATTCGCTGGATGGTGGGAATCACGTGACCCCTTCCTCCCCCGACGGTGGAGCCTGGAGCTGGGAAGAACAGTGTCCCTGGCTTTCCCTGGGCTCTGTCCTGGGGGGATGTCCAGCCGGCTCAGGCCCGGAGCACACAGGAGCCCCCAGCAGCCCAGCTGCGGCCGCACACGCCTCTCACGTCAGGACAGGAGCTGTGGGAGCACCTGCCTCCGCCCGCCTGGGAGCAGGACCCAGACCCGGCCTTCCCGGGGCCCAGAGGGGACCCCGCACCTCCTGCCGCTGCCTCTGCAGGCTGTTTGGTCAGGCCCGCCCCAGCACACCCCACCCTCGCCCCTGTGTGCCCTCGCCCCCCCGTGTACCCCCAGACTTGCACCTGCCCTCGGCACCCCCAGACTTGGACCCGTCCTGGGCACCCCTGTAGTCCCATACCCCTGCACCACCCCTGCACACCCTCAATCCCGCCCCTGCGAACCCCTCCCACCCCTGCCCTCTGCACCCCGACCCCTGCGCACCTGCCGGCCCTGCCCCCCACCTGCAGGGCTCCCTGCCCTCTGTCACGAGATCGCAGCAGAGACCCGCGGGGAGGGGTGAGTGAAGGTGACGCTCCTCCCAGATGCCAACTGCATAGGACCTGGCAACACCCTAAGCCTCCTGTCCCCTCAGATCTGAAGCCACCGCCCTTGTGTGACTGACATATTTCTTCTGTTTTTAGTCAAACACCTCCGTGGTTCGGATGCTTGTTTGAGGTGGCTCCGTTTCACGGCCACCAGGGGTGGAGTGCGCGTTCTCGGAGCATTTCTACGGGCGCGTGCCTGCGGGGGAGTCCGGTCGGAGGCGCACGCACGTTAGAGGGAGCAGCTGCCGCAGAGACCCCGGGTGGTGGGGGGGACACCAATTCAGGCCGCACCCAGCAGGACCCAGAGATCCTGATGCCCCCATGCTCTCCAGCACCCGGGGTCCTGCCTTCCCGGGGGGCGTGCTGGAGCCCCTTGCCTCCGCTTGGTCCTGGCTCTGGCCAGCTGTGTGGTCCCCCATGGGCCTTGCTGGGGGGGTGCCCACGTCTCCGTGTTGGGAGGAGAGCCCTCCGCAGCCCTGCGGGACACCTCCCCAGCCTTCAGCCGCTGTCCTGAACCTCCCAGCCAGATCGCCAGGGTTCTGGGACCTCAGTTCCTCATCCGAACCGAACACGGTTGCTGCCTTGAGATCGCCAACCTCGCTCATGGTCCGGGGTCCCTGGCCCCGTTCTCTGGCCGACCACTGGTGAGAGTTTGGGGAGCCTGCTCAGAGAATGTGGATTTCCCTATAAGTCTGCGTCCCTACCCCCGTCCCCGAGGGGCTGCTGGAGCCCAGTCCGGTCCACTTCCCAGGCAGCTGTGTGTCTGGGGCCCTCGGAGTCCCTCTCAACAGAGAGCCTGGGACCGGCTCCGACATGCCTGTCCTGGAGAGTGATGCTGAGCGTGGTCCCCGAGCCTGGGAGGAGGTCCTGCTCGAATATCCCTGCGGTGTGTGCTGAGACGCAAGAATTCCAGCCCCGTCGCGCGGTTGTGCGAGGACGCAGCGCAGAGGGATGGAGCGGGAAAGCCAGATGCCAGAGGAGGGGACGGAGGCGGGGTCCCGGGCCGCAGCCTGAGGTGGGGGCTCAGAGCCGTCCCGTCCCGTCTCCCAGACAGGCTGGGCTCCGGGGCGGAAGCAGCTAGAGCCAGCGCCCTGGGTCTTGGAGGATGAGGCAGGAGCTAATCCCTGTGGCCTTCTAGACCCTTCCCTGGCTCCCCACGCCACCCTGACCCCCGCGAGCTGTTACCATGGTAGCAGGAAGTGGTGGTTTTCTCCTGTTTGTTGAGATTTCTTTTCTGTTTCTAAACCAAGCGCCCCCGTGGGGCCCCCGACCCAAGGCCATGAGCTCTCGCCCACCAGAATCTGCTTCTGACCAGCAGCCCACTCGGGCCCTGGCGGTCTGTGCGCGTCAGCTTGGCCCCACCACCCGTGGACTTCTGGCCTGGACGCCGTGGGACGGTAGCGGGAGGGGCGCTCCGGTCACTGTGTTTACGGAAGTCTGTCACCCGCGTGGGAACCAGCATTACCCGCCAGCTCTGAATGCGGCGAGAAGACACTGACGTCCGAGTTGCACTCACCGTGTTCACTTTGGTTTTTCACACGTGAGTTCTAAACCCGCACTCGATTCCAAAACAGCGGGACCTGGAGGACAGAGACGCCCAGACTGGACCAGGCTGCGGCCTGGGGCCCCACAGCCCTCTCCTTCTCCTGTCGTGTCTGCGGCTCTGGGCCCAGACTCGCAGCGAGAGCTGTGGCCAAGCAGGGCCTGGCTTCACCAGGCAGCCGCCCCACCGGCAGCAGCCCCAGGGCTCTCAGGACACCTGCTCAGGCTCGTGGGACGTGCTCCGGTCAGGACAGAACGGCCAGTCCTGCATACAGCCCACCCGCCCTCCGAGTTCACGGTCTGTGACTCCAGAGGACATGTCACGGGACCGCCCCGGCTGTCCTGCCCATGGGAGAGGCTCCGTGCCCCTCCGTCCATGCCGAGGCCGGACTGCTGCTGCCCACTGGTATCTCAGCAAATGAGTTCCCCAGGAAGGCAGGAGCGGGCGGCCCCATGTCCCCCTGCACCCCCTGGGGCGCTCGCACCAGGCACAGGGTGCCGTCATTTCAGGCGTGATGGGCCATGGATCACACCACTTTTTCTGCCAAGCCTGGCGTCTCTGGAGCAGCTTTGCATGAAGCGGAGGAGCTGAAGGAAATACCCGGAGGAAATTATTATAGTAAAAGTGGACTAGCGCCGGCCCCCCAGGAGCCTGGAAAAGTTACTTACACCGTGAGAGCCGAGCCGTCTGCCGGGACGGAGTCACTGCCGTCGATTTCTCTTCCCAGAGGGGATCTCCGGCAGCTAATTCAGCAGGGACTCCTGGTACAGGATAATCGTTCTCTTTTATTGACCAGACTGGGCAACTTAAACACAAAACGGCTTCAGTCACCGCTCCGTGCAGACGGTCGTTTGCTGCCAGATGCCGGGATGGGTCCCATCGCTGTCTGTCTGCGGGGATCGCACGTCCCCATAAGCTTAAGTGAGACGCCCGCCATCTGTCCTCTGGGGCCCCGAGACACAGAGCACCAAGGGAGAGAGACAGTCACCGTGGTGGGGGAACCCGAGGAAGCCTTCCTGGAGGAGGTGTCCCCAGAGCTCATCTGGAGGAAGAGGAGCAACTGAGGTGCCGAGGGCAGGTATGGCCAAGGACACCCCACACCACGCCAGTGGCCCCCACAGCTGCTCTTGGCTTTGCGGCATAGAGGGCAGGACAGATGTCCTGGGGTCGCCTCGGGGAATGAAGGTGTGCAGGGGTGAGGCTTCAGGATGTGGAAGTCCCTGAGCCGTGGGCTGGGGTCCTCGGGTCAAGCTGCAGCAGCACCGCCCGGCCCCTCCTCAGGCAGCCCCCCGTGAGGGCAGAGGCCGGGGAGACCGTCGCGAAGCCCCTGGGACAGGGTGTCACCCTTCAGGCCCTCAGCCTCCTCCAGACCGAGTCCCGCAGATCCGAGGACAGCGCGCCCTCTGAGCTGGAGACCGAACGCTGGTTCTGGAGCTCCGCTCTGAGGAGAACCAGCTCTCTCTGTCCACAGGAGGCTCGGGGCCGGCCGTCTTCAGCAGACCCAGAGAAGCGGACCCTCGCAGGCTCCAGCGGCGTCCCGGGCAGAGCAGGGGCAGGTCCGCGGCTGGTGTGTGCGGAGGGTCAGCCGCATGCCCACACCCACGCCCATCTGCGACGCTGGGTCTGAACTGCGCACGGAGGTGTACGTGGGCGTCGGCCGGTCTCTGCCTCCTCCTGTCTTCGCCCACCGGCCTCTTCCTCCCCATCCCCCATCCCCCCATCCCCGTCCGTCTGACTGTCTGTGTGTGGTTTGCCCGCTGGGCCGGAAGCAGACGTGTGAACCCGACCTGGGCCGCCTCACGTCCATTTTTATCCCCTTACCTGGGACGGGTTTCCTGTCCTTGTCACCACACGACCTGCGCCCCAGAAGGGGAAGCAGAAACTGGACCCACAGGGGAGCTGGACTCAACCTGGAGGTCAAGGCTGCGCCCTCTTATCTCCCTCTGGGGGCGCAGCCTCGGCCGGGCTGACCCCCGCCTCCTCCCGGCCTCACCCCTGTGTGGGCTGCAGGTACGGGCCTCTGTCCCAGGTGAGCCTCCCTCCGGCTGCCCCTCGGGATCCCCCGACCTGGTGGCATGCGGACCCCGTGCCTCCCAGTCTAGCGTCCCAGGAACCGGGGACCCTGCGTTCTCCCGGATGCCCTCCTTGTCCTGACCGGGAACTCAGGCTGGGGCTGCCGCTGCCCGGTGGTGGGGGACCCCCGTGGAAGCAGGAACTTCCGACTGGCTGGGCCTCAGTGCCGAGAGGTCACCCACTGTAGCCACTTCCGCAGGAGCCTGGGAGCCTCTCTCCCTGGAAGGAGCTGCGACGTGGCCTGCCGGAGCCCTGTGACTTCCGCCCCAGCTCCCCATCACCCAGCGCTCGCCTCTGAGAGCACAGACGTGACACCTGGTGGGGATGGGGTCCCTGAGATCACACAGGAATGGATGCGGGAGACCGTCACTGAGTCAGCGGTGACCAAGCAGAAGGCCTGGGGGGAGGGCCTCTGGGCTGCAGGGGGTGGAGGGTGGGGGTGTGTGTGTGGGGGGGGTGTGGGCCTGGGGGGAGGGACTGTAGGGAAGTGGGCACAGTGGGAGGGGCCGGGGGTGGGAGGAGCCTGGAGAGGAGCCTGGGGAGGGTTCATGGGTGTGTGGCTGCAGGGTGGGGAGAGGGGAGAAGGGGAGAAGGGCCCAGGTAGGCTTTGGGGGTGCAGCGGTGGGGGGGAGCCTGAAGGGGGAGGCCAAGGCGGGGAAGGGCTGTGGGTGGGGTGAGAGGGCGGCCCTGGAGGAAAGGGCTCTGGGGGGGGGGGGGCGGCCCAGGATGGGGCTCAGCGCTCCCTTGTTCAACTGGAAAACCCGGCGAGGCGGCAGTTTGAAGGAGCCGGTGAGCTTTCTAGCGGATCGTGATCGCGTTTCATGTCGTGATTCTATTACTTCTGCAGCATTGCTCGATTGTAGCAGTAATTCTGAGGACAAGCACATGGAAGAAAGCAGGATTATGGGCTAATATGAGGAAAGGAGAAAACGCAAGTCTGTCTGCACCGAGTGTCAGCAACCGAACCCCCCCGCAAGGGACGCGCCTGGCCGAGACCTTAATTAAAACAAAACCCAGATACCTGCTGTTTGCGTGAGATACGCTTAGGAGGAGTAGATGCTGACATGAGCAGAAATCCCAGCACGTGCGAAGTAAGGAGGAGAATGAAAACGCTCCCCTCAGTGTCCTCGGGCCGGTGGGACTTTACTGGGACCCGAAAGACCCGACCTGAGCAGGTGCAAGCTCGTTCATGATTCAACTACCAGAAATATAATTTCTGAATAAATTTTACCAGCCTCCATGTGGTGTGCGCAAAAACACAGCAGCTAGATACGTAAATAAAGCAAAAGGATTACAGGGAAGAAACCCGACGGAAAGGGCACCGAGGGGAGGTGTCTGTCGGTTTCAGAATCGAGTGAATGTCTTGGACGGAACCGCAGGCAGACGGAAGAAGTAAGAAGAGCCGCGTCCACACCGGGCGCGGAGACCGGATCACGCCGCCACAGCTGGTGACGTTGTGGCTGACCCTCCGGGGCCGCCCCATCTTTCCCAACAAAGACCCGTAAATACACAGATTGGCTCTGATTTCACGGCACTTTTCCTCCAGGTTGAAGCCAGTGAAATAAAAAACGGCTCGTGGAAGGGCGAGCCCTGCAACGCCGTGTGTGCCGCGGGCGGCCCGGGGCTTCCCAGAACCTGTGCTTGGGTGGCCCCCGCTGGGACGCGGTGCCCCGCTCCAGCTGGGGCTCCAGGGTGACAACAGGGTTCCCTGGGAGCTGAGAAGACCCGGAGGCTTGGATGGGATTAAACATGAAAACGGAACATCAGCAATTGTTCAGGGAACCCAAGAGAGGAAGGAGAAATGGGACAGAAAGTGCTGGCACGATCCGAACACGTTAGCAAGGAGGTAGATGGAAACATGCCCGTCGTTCTGTTACAAGCACACGGTGTGGACAGTCGGACCGAGGGCGTGATCAGAACAGAGAGGAAAGGTCGGCCCAAATCCACACTATCTGCAAGAAACTCCCTCTCACCATCTTGATAAGCCTCATTTCAGGGCGGAAGGATACAGCAGGATGTGCTGTGGAGACCCCAGTCGGAGGAAGCAGGAGGGAACGGCTCCATTAGCGACCTGCTGGAAGGCGTCAAGAAGCCAAGGGGAGGAGGAAGCGCACACGGCGCCCTGGGCACGGTCGCGGTCAGCTCACCCCAACGGCACAGCAGGGGCTGAAGGCCCGTGCGTCTGAGAAACCGAAGGAGGAACGGGCAGACTCTTACAGTTGAAGACGTCAACGCTCCCTCTCGGCGACCCACGGAGGCGCGTCAGGGTGGCCCAGGTCCCGAGGCACCTGCCGGTGCCAAGAGCGGAGCCCTCGGCCCTTTCCGGCCCCAGAGCGGTCACCACGGCCGACCGGCGCCTGCGCACGGAACAAACCTTGATAGAATGTAAAGAACCAAAATCGTGGGAAGTGTGTTCTCGGACCGTAACGGAATTAAATGATCAGGCAGAGAGAAGTAAGGGCTTCGGATTGAAGGGTCAAGAGCCGGTCTCAGTGGAGACTAGGAAATAGTTTGAATTGAACGAAGATGAGACCATTTCGTATTCAAATTTGTAGCATTGTAGCTAACGGAGGTTCTAAGAAGGAAACTCGTGGACTTAATCGCTGATATTAACAAGAAAAGGGTCTACAATCAACCATTTTATCTTTCTACTTTTGGGAAAAAAGCAAAGAATCGATAGCAAGTAAATGGAAGGGGGACGAGGGAAGAGAAGTCAGTCACATTTCTATGTGGTGGCAGCAGGTCGGAAAGGGGACCCTTGGAGACGAGGTGAACGGGACGCATGTGGGGTCTCACACGACGCCGACGGGCGCGGTCACGGAGGCTCTCGCGAGCGCAGACACACCCAGTGCCGGAAAAATGACACGTTTTCCCCCAAAGTTGTTTCTACACATTTACATCAAGTCCAGTTAAGATTTCCGCACCTTTTTTGGCGGGCACGGACGAGCGGATTCTGAACTTCACGTAGAAGGACAGAGAAACCGGAAATTCCGAACAAAAGACCAAGTCTGGAGGATGCCGTGCCTCATCCCGAGACTTGCTTCACGCCGACCACCAGGAAGCTGCCCCGTGCACGAGGAAGCAAACCCAGAGGCCACCGGCGCAGGGGGAGGCCCTCGGGCAGACGGACGCCGGCGATGCGCTTCCAACAACGGCACGGAGACCGTTCGGTGGGAAGAACAGTCTTTCGACAAAGGCGTCGGGGAAAGTGGACGTCCATTCATCTGTTTACAAGAAAAAAAAAAGGAGCCCTGACTTAGCTCTCGCTCCGGACGCGGAAGGTAACCCCAGACGGGCTGACGCGACGCGACGTTCGGAAGGAGGCGCAGAGAGTCCCGTGACCCGGCAGCGGGGGAGGGGGGCGCGGACTGCAGGGAGGGAAGCCATGAGGCTGCAAACCACGTCCTCGACAATTCCTTCTCCCTGGATTATAAAGGGAAAACGGTTGAAAGTCAACAGGGAGAAGACACACAACGCTATTTAAACGTGGGCAGAGGACATGGACGGAGGCATCCTCTGAGCAGGTCGGGTGGCAGCAGGACACAGAAGGGTTCACATGGTCAACCAGGGTTCGCAGGAACGCGGCTTGGAGCCCCTGGCAGGGGACTGAATGAGGATCCTGCAGATCGTGACCCACTGCGGAGGGGACACAACCTCCCTCACGGCCTCTTCACGGCTCCCCGATCCCCTGATCCCTGATCCTCACGGTTGGGGGATGACAACGCACCTGAGAAAGGGCAGCCCTTGCCCCAGGTCACAAGTGAGCCGCAGACGGCCACCAAGGGTCGCCGGTAAGCACCTGGTCTGTACAAGGTGGTTGGGGCGGAGGTCATTGCGTTTGGGGGTCATTTCTGAGTGCGTCTCTCAGAAGGCGTCCTGGGCAGGGGGAGCTAGAGAGTGACAGTCCGTGGAACAGGTCAGAGAGAGATGAAGCTGTGTGACCGCAGTCGTGTGGCATCCAAGAGGAAAGGGAAAGGCGAGAAGGAGACGCAATCCCGGAAACAGAATCTGAGCTCTCGAGAGCGTCACGATGGCGTCAGAGAAGGGAGTCGGGGGATGGGGACATGGGGATGGGGTGAAGGAGGGCACTTGTGATGTGCACGGGCGCCCCGTGGGACTGATGAGTCACGGTATTCTACGCCTGGAACTAGTTTTATGCTGTAGGGTAACTAACTGGGACTAAGATGAAAAAGGAGGACGAGGACGAGGAGGGAGGAGAGAGGGGCAGGAGCGGGGAGGGGGAGGAGGAGGAGAGGGACCAGCACGGGGAGGAGTGCGGGGAGGCTGGGGATGGGGAGGAGGAGGAGAGGCCCCAGGGAAAAGCCAAGAGGGAACTTAGAGCAGGGATCCCCTTCTAGACATCCAGACTCTGGATGCGAGCGGGTCGTGACCCTTGTAAAGTGTCGGCCGGTGCCTGAGAGAAACGAGGGTGGTCGTTCTCCTTCCTGGGCCGCGGGCTCTCCTTACAGCGGCTGAACGTGGGACAGGCTGCACCCCCTGCTCGCTGGGGCAGGAAGGGGCCGGGCTCATCGCCAGGGTGGAACGCAGACGGGTGGTTCGGCTGCGTGGGCGACCGTGGGCACTTTCTTCTGGAGTCCTAGAGATGCCTGCCGCACACACCCCAGGTCGGCGTCTCCCCGAGACAGCTGGGACTCGTGTCTTCATGGGACGCGCACACGGATGCCGCCGCGGCTGTATGCAGAACCACGCGTGAGAACCATCCGCGTGTTCCCGACAGGCGAGCGGTCGGCAGACGGGCCCGGCTTGCGGTGGGAGGGCCGGACAGCACGGAATCCAGGCCCTGGAGTCTCCACGGGGCGCTGCTCGGCTCTCAGAGGAACCCACAGGCACACGAGGGCCTGAGTGTGCAAGGACGACGTGCCGAGTGAGACAAGCCTCCTCTGTGAGGTGTTTTCAGTGACGCTGGGAAAAGCAGAACACAGAGAAGGGGGCTGAGGGGTGGGGGCCACAGGGAGAGGCTCCTGGGAATCTCTCGTCCCCACCGTCTCGGAGGCCTTGAGAATCCAAGTACGTGTTAAAACCCGTCACTGTGCACACGCATTTAATGTCCATTTTACTGTACGTTCCCTCCAAACGAAACCGCCCGCCTGCAAACGTTAGGAAAAGAGCCTATTCGAATCGAAAGACGAAGCATGTTCTTCTCCCGGCAAATCTAGCGTTCCCTCATTACGTACGTTAATATCTAATTAAAATGTCGGTAAGCTAAAAGGTAGCGTATTAAGCAAGATATTTAAGAACAGCCCAGGGAGCGCGGCACGGAGATCGGTGAGCTGGAGACTGAAATTCGCCCCACGGAGGGCAGCTCCTTGAGAAGGACCAGCGGGTCCGCAGGTCCCCACCGAGACCAGTGGGCAGAGGGACGAACCCACAGCGTGCGTTTTGGGGAATAACACAGGACCCTACCTTCAGAGGCAGCCGAGATTAGAAAGAGAACAGTTGGAATAATTTATCTCCAACGAATGATAAAAATCAGGCGAACTGGGCGGACGACAGGAAGGACGGCGTCTGATGGGAGCAGAGGGAAGAAACGTCTAAAGCTCATCTTACCGCAGAGGAATCTGATTCAGAGATGAAAGCTCTTCCCACCAAGAAATCACAATGCCCAGCTTCCGAAAACAGCAGAAAACCATCGATCCCCAGCAAGACAGCGGCATCGTGAGAAAAACAGCAACAGGACGATGAGTGTCCGTGAGTACAGACATAAAGTTCGTCATAATGCGGCGAAGAGAAGGCAGAAGCTCATAAGGAAGGAAGACGGTCATTCTGATCTGTGTTTGCCCCAGGAGGCGTGGGTGTTCAACAGCAGGAATCAGTTTTGCATTTCTCTACGCTAATAAAACAAAGGAGCAAAACGACATGCTCCTCTCAATCGATTCAGTTAAATTGTCTCATAAAACCGGACGTTTGAATAAGAAGAAATTTACCGTAATATAAAACATCGATCGTTCGCAGCCAAGTCGTTGTCGCCACCAGTCGCCATCTAAGAAGCCGTGCGCACGCCGGTTTGGGGTGAATTACTAAACCCGGGAAAGCAGTAAGAGCAACGAAGGAGGGCAGGTGCGCCACAGGCTTGGTTAGGGGCTCTGTCACGAAGACGTTGACTCCCTCAAACTAGGTCATAAAGCTAATTCGTTTCTAATTAAAAATCCGACATCTTCTTCCTCTTCCCCTTCTTCTTTGCGTTCATCGCCCTCTTTTTCCTGAAGGAGAAACGTCCCCAGCAACGGCCGAGCTCGCCCAGGGGCGTCGGGGGTGCGGGCGTGCCTGTCGCGGGCACACGTCACCCCGCGGCGCCGGTCATTCTCACGGTCAGGAAAATGGACTTTGATCCCAGTTCACACCGGGAAGAACAATCCCTTCTGTTTGGACTAAAGGCCAAACGCAAGAGTAACGGACGTCCCACGTCGACGCTGGGGGTGATTTCATGCCCTTGGGAAGGTCAAGGGTCCTCACGGGACATAGGAAGTACAAACCGGGCACCAGTCCGACGGGTTAAATCATCCTGAATTCCAGCCGCGTCGCGTGGCGGCTGATCTGTGAGGACAGAGACTGTGTGGGGGTCGGCCGGTCGGAGCTCAGCAGTGCAAGCTTGATAGCAGGAGGTCCGCACGCAGGGGTGCCCAGCGCCTGCCCGAGACATAAGGTGCACGAATACGCGGAGGGACCCTCGACGTCCTTCACGTGCTCGGACACGGGGAGTGACACGAGACAGTGTCAACCCGCACACGTGCACGCACCTACTCACACCCACGTGCACGCAACCGCACCCACACAACTCATGCACACACCCCACACGTGCCCACACATGTCCACAGGCACATCCGTGCAGGCACACACATACCCTTGCACACACACCTCAGTGGCCGGGGTCAGTGAGTGAGCAGCCTGCGGCAGCGGGGACGCACACACTGTTGTTGGGGTCCCCCGACACCCGGACACGTGCCTGGCGAGCGGGTCGGCCGTCCGCTGTTGGCGTGTGCTCCGGAGAGTCACGGGTGTGCACACATTCGCTCGTGCAGCCATGTGCACAGCAGCCGTGTCCGAGGGGTAGCTCGGAGGCCGTCCCGAAGCCCGCGGAGGTGGAGGGCGCGAGGACAGGGAGCACGGTGGCGGCGAACTCAGCGAGTCTGAACTACACGTGTCAGGCACCGGTTATTCTCAGGAACACGGTATTTGAAGGAAGAACAAAACAAGCCACAGAATCTAGTCTGCCGCGTCCGTTGATTATGATGCTCCAAACGAGACAACGTGAAGAATGTTGTTTTGGGGTTATGCGGGGAAACAGCCCTATCTGGACAGCACGGGAAGGTTAATGAAACTTCAGGACAGATTTTACCTTATAAAGGAGAAGCACCTCATGACCACGGCGCGTGGGAGCGGGGGGTGGGGGGATCTACCTCCTGTGGCCGGCGGCGGGCGAGCGCTCGTCTTTGCTCTTAGCATTAGTTCTCGACCTGTGGGTGCCGGTGGTTCCCGCGTGCTGCAGCCGTGTTCCAGGAGCGACGTCGCAGGGGAGCACCCAGCTCGCGGCCACGTGCAGAGAAGGAGGAAGGCAGCGTCCGGTGTCCCCGCTCCCGACGCGGCACCCTCCGGCCCCACAGACGTCAACACTCTGCATGTTGGTGGCCGAACACAGATGTACCAAGACCCGCGTTCCGTGGTCGTAGGTCAAAGAGACGCAGAACGGAGGACGTGCACTCCTGCCGTCCCGGCGGGTTGGGATCTCGGCAGGACAGCCATGGGCCCCTTCCACCCCTCCTTCCGGAAGGAGAAATGGGGACGAAGGTGACGCCTCCATCCACGTTCACAGGCACTCGCAGGGACGCGCTCTGCTCGATGCCGTCTCCGCACCCGCAGCCCAGTCTCCACGGTCAGAGCCGGTCAGACATGGTGCCCTTTCTCTGGGCTCCCTACCCCCAGGGCTTGGGGGCTGACTCTGGGGGGCCCCTCGCTCCACTCTGCAGACCACCTCCCGTCCTGAAGACACAGGCGGCCAACCAGGGGTCTCCCGGCAACCACGATCACAGTGGGCCTGACCACGTGACAAAGGGGACCCTGCCAGCCCCCTCATACCCGCAGGCAGTTAGGTTCCTCTTGAGAACACAGACGGATGGGGTGGATCCTCCTGGCCACGTGTGGGCCCGTTTCCTCCCCATTTTTGTGGTTTCTCAGCAGATTGTCCACGACCCTCGTCCCGTCCTGCCTTAGTGTTCGCTCACTACTAGACCTGTTTTCTGTCTCCACTCCCATTTGGGGACGTTTTCTGTGTTTGAGAAGAGCTGGCTTTGTTTCTGAGCGTTTCCCCAACAGTGTGGATGCGTGTATGTGTGTAAAGGGACAAGACAGGCCCCTCGGATCCCTGGACGCCCGGGGGTTCTGAGCCACGGTCACTGGGAGGAAGATGGCTGTGGGAGGGTCATGGACAGCAGGCGGACGGCCTGTCCACAGGGCAGGTGAGGTCCCCAACCCCTGTGTCCCCGTGCCCAGCCCAGGCCTGACCGGTGCTCGCGTTCGTGCCGACTGCTGAATGAACGCGGAGGAGGGTTCACTGTCCTTCGTGCCATGAATGTTCCTGCCTGCTTCCTCCTGAGGGTGCCTTCTGGTCGGCCGTCTTTAAACGTGCTGCTGTCCCCCCAAATTACTCTGAGAATCCCCAGCGTGTGTCCCAGGTTTTCAGATGGAAGTCCAAGTTTGTGAAGACGACGTAGCTGCACAGAACGGAAACTGCGACGTGGTATTTTGTGTATTTTCTCCCCTTCCATCATTCATTGCGTTTCTGGAACATACATGGTGGGCAAGGCCTGTCGTCAT
This sequence comes from Meles meles, assembly GCF_922984935.1. Classification (NCBI taxonomy): domain Eukaryota; kingdom Metazoa; phylum Chordata; class Mammalia; order Carnivora; family Mustelidae; genus Meles; species Meles meles. The sequence continues at coordinate 1,270,249 of NC_060072.1, forward strand.
TCCAAACCCATCAGGCCCGTCCACCGACGCTCATCTCAGGAAAGTCGGACTTTTGCAGGCACAGACGCACCTGCTGTACTCTGCTTCTGAGATGCGGACTTTGATACCGAGACAGAGACAGAGACCGAGACGGGGGAGGAGGAAGAGGGAGCAGAGGACGGACACACTGTCCTGGCCAGGACGGGGCTGACCCCTTGCATTTCCTACGAAGCCCCCGAGGGCACACATCACGGTAGGATTTAAATCTGTGATGGACGAGTGTCCCACTCTGCCTGGCTCGGGGGGACGGGGCTGCCCTGTCAGCGGGTGGTGGGAGTCGTAATCGCGGGAGGAAGGCATTTGCGTGGGTGACCAGTGGTCCCCTCCACGCGGTGCCGAGACCCACGTGGGATGAATACATACACAGAGGACACAAAAGTGAGGGTAGAGACCGGAAAGGCTGAGGGACCGGTGCCACCTTTCACCGGAGTTCGTGGCTGGAGACCCTTGACAAGTCTGCAGACCGAGACCCGCCGTCCCCGGACAAGGCCGGCATCCGAAGTCAATGATGTTGTTAATTACGCTGGCCACAGACAAGTAGGAAATAAAATAAAGAAAACAGTATCATTTGCTGTAACATCAAGACACCTTCGAGGTGTTCTGCAAAGGAACACTTTGGACAAAAGCACGTGGCCCTTCTACACCGAGAAGCGCAGATACCGCAAAAGTAGCTGTTGAGGGAAACCAAGACGTGGATGGGTGAGGGCTCATCGCCCTCTCGGACGGCAGAACTTGCTGTGAAAATGCAGACTCTCGCCGGAATGAACGCGTGGTCAGGTTTCAAGCTCGGTCAAAACTCTGGCAAAACCTCGGCAGGAAGCTGAGCGAGCTTCTTCTAAGGTCTGCTCGGACACGCAGCGAGCCCCAGGCGGAGCGGCCGGATGCCACCAGCAGGTGTCTCAGGCTCCCCGACCTGCGTCACCGCAGTGACCGACATCACCTCCCCCTGTGGGCCTCCCGGGAAGGTCCGGGGCCCCTTGCGTGGTGTGTGAGTCCCCGAGAATCCGTGGCACCAGCCCTTCGCTCCGTGAGGTTTTATCCTGTGGGCTCCGGTCGGGCCCCGACCTGACTCACCTCTGAATCCTTCCCACCTGACTGCGCGACGCACCTTCCGCCGAATGAACAAAGCCCACGGGGCCTGGGTGGTCAGTCTCAGGCCGCGTGTTCCCTCTCTGCCCGGGGGACACCCGGGATGTCACCCCTCTGTCCCAGGGTCCCAGTCACCACCACACAGGGGTCCAGAAACTACCTATCCAAGCCCAGGTTCTCCCCCTCCAGCCCCTGACCCTGCCTGGGCGTCTGTCCTGGGAGCACTGGGCTTCTCAGGTCGGGGGCCTCGGGTGATGAGGCTGCGGAAAGGGGAAGCTGCGAGCGGGTACAGGGCCAGGCGGCCGGGGCGGCCTCTCCTCACAGCTGCACCCGGTCCTGCTGGACCACGCTGGGCCAAGGGGCCCGGGGCAGCAGCCGGGGGCTCTCCCAACGGAGGACCGAGCTCTACAGGGCAGCCGCGCACAGTGGCCGTGGGTACACACAAGTCCCTGCTCTGGGTCCCCCAGGGAACTGTCCCCAGGAAACACAGTGGTTTGGGACTCTCCCTGTGCCCCAGGCTCATCGGCATGTGGTTCCCGCTGAGCTGTCCCCCACACGTCACACGAGGGAGCACAGGGGAGGGTTATGCCTGCCCACGGGGCCGTGAGCACACAGGCTGTGCCCAGATGCCAGGATCCAGGATGCTGGATGTCAGGATGCCGGCATGCGGGGATACGGGAATGCTGGGATGTGGGGGTGTCCTGATGCTGGGATGCGGGGCAGCTCACCAGCATTCCCTGTCCAGGGCAGCGCCCTGAGAGGCTGACGCTGTCGCCGCAGAGAGAACACGACGGAAGGGGGTTGGTGGGCACTAATCTGGGGCCGGACAGGACTGCGGGGGCTTGAAGAACCCGCCCCCTGCACTAACCTCGCCTCCCGCCAGGTCCCCACCGGCAAGCCTCGGGGCCGGGCGCCTCCGTGGGGCCTGAGCGCGGATGCGGCACGTGTTCTGTGACGCGCGTCATGCGTCCAGGGGCCCAGGCTGGCTGTGGGGTGATGGCTGTGCCAGACCAGGCTCGCAGGACGGCGTGGGGCAGGTTGAGAGAAGCTTCCCGCACGAAGGTGCCTTTGCGAGGGCCTCTCCCCACCGGCTCATTTCACAAATGGGGAGACTGAGGCTCAGCGAGCACTTGCCCTGCCTCACTCCAGAGCTCGGGGACCCCCAGTCCCAGAAACCTCACATCTAGTTTCTTAGCGAAGGAATCCAGCCCCAAAGTCCCCTGACCAGCGTCTGCTTCCCTGTCCCCCGGGACGGGCGAGGTCGGGACACCGGAAGCACCCGGTAGAGGTCTCCTGGCTCCCTTTCCCGCTTCTGTTCTGGCTGGACCCGCACTCCGACTTTACCCAGACCTCAGCAAGCGAAGGCTGTTTCCGGCTAGTACGGGACAAGGGGTTAGCGATTTCTCTCGAGCAGGTCCCATCTGGGGGAGGGCGTGAGCGGGAGCTGGGGACCCCTGTGTGGTGGTGACTGGGACCCTGGGACAGAGGGGTGACATCCCGGGTGTCCCCCGGGCAGAGAGGGAACACGCGTGCCTGAGACTGACCACCCAGGCCCCGTGGCTTTTGAGCAGGGCCCTGAGAGTGAGCACCGCGTCAGCCTCCCCCTCCCTGGCCGGGGGCCTGGGGAGCAAGGTCAGCCCAGCCCCCACCCTTTGCCTCAGCCCTGGCTCTGGGACGGCCTGGACGCCGGCTGGCTTCTCTGTGGGGCTCTGCGCACCTGGCGCCCCTGGCATGTAGCTTCCCTGCGGCGGAGCCCAGCATCCGCCTGTCCACCCGCTGGCATCTCTCCCCTCGTGCTCTGCCCCCACCTGTCCGTGGCGTGACTAAGGACGCCCAGGACCTCCCCAGGGTGTGGGGCTGCCAGAGCCTCCGCAAGTAGGGCTGGTGGACACGGAGCGCCGCGACCCACTGGGCACGCGGCTTTCACTCTGCAGAAGGGGAAGACCGAGGGGGCCGGGCCCGGGACCCGGGACCCCCTGGACATTCAGGGAGCGTCACTCACGAGCCACTAACGGAATGACGAGGACGGAGCCGATCGGCAGCTGTGTCTCCCTGTGGCTGGGGCCTGGGAAGGGGCCCGAGGGTCCCTAGGCTCCATATGGTCTTCGGAAAAGGGGTGAGTGTCCTGCCACCGGCTGTGTCCCAGTCCGGGCGGAAGGCCTGGGTGGGGACGCTGGGTGGGGCGGCGGCCACAAGCCCTGGTCCGATCCAGACCGAAGGTCCCGGTCGTCTGTGCAGGCGATTCGGGAAATTCCAGCCCCGTCTTCCAACAGGGCATGAAGAAGTTCTGCTCACATCGCTGTGGTCACCGGCCCCGTTTCCGCAGAGAGCCGGGCCGCCAGACCTCTCTCCTCCCACGCGAAAGGCGAGAAGCCACTGAAAAATCCACTTAGGCTGTCTCCGCGAATCTTCATTTTCGCCTCTGCTCCTCTGAGCCGGGAGTCTGGGCGCGGAGTCTGCCTCAGTGACGGCCTCTCGGGGTGCAGGGGGCGGGGGTGGTTTCAAGGTCAGGAGCGCCGGCCCGCCGCCTGTCCGTCTCCCAGTGATTGCCCCGAGAGCCAATCTCCGGGCCGCACGTTCCCAGTTGGGAGCTCTCTCAAGCATGAACTATCAAATTATTGTCAATTCGGGCTGATTTTCTAACCGACAATGGAAAGTCTTCCATCGACTTCATATAGGACTTTTACCCACTTTCTTATCTATTCAAAAAGAGCAGAGAAAGGTCACAGGCACACGCAGTTAGATCTTGGCTGTTTATTGAGGTTTTATGCTTGGTTTAAAACTGAATTACTGGGGCATAAAGTGAAAATGCATTTATGCCCTTCAGGAAAACCTGTACATAAAAATTAAATTGTATTATGAAAAGCGGAGAGCCGTCTGGGAAGCCCAGAAGAATTGATTAGGAGATCAGAGTGCCCACGAGGACACGTAATTAGCCGTCCTTGCCGTCGTGGGTGTGCTCCTGTCACTCGAGGCCGTCCCCCCAGGGAGCACATCTCCGTGGATGCCAGGAAAGTGGTTGGCACGCTGGGCATTGATTGCAGGGTGCCGGGAGGTGGCCCGGACTGCAGCACCCCCAGATTCACGCCCGAGGCGGGAGGGAGGAGCTCAGAGGAGACGAGGCTCCAGCTGCCCCCAACACTCCAAATCCGAGGTCCTCATAAGGACTCCCCTCCGCAGAGCAGGGTCCACGCAGTCGGGGACTGTGAGCGCGCCCCAGGGCCCACGCGTGCCGGCTGGTGGACTCGCGAGGTCAGGGCAGCCGGCACAGAACAGCCCGATTTCAGTGTTTCCGTTCACTTGATTATAACGTGATTTACGCAATCGGGACACGTGCCACGCGTGGCGTGTGGCAGCAGCCGTGAAGAGCTGTGGGGGAGGACACGGGGTCTGTGTGGCCTTCTTGTGCTCCGCATGATCACGAGGCCCGGAGGTTGCTGGACGTGGACGGCAGCAACGTGGGACATTTGGAAAACAGTGTAGGCGCGACCACCGCAGCCCGGTGTGGGGGACCCCATGGCTTCCCCGGCCAGGCGCGCACAGGCTGTGGACTGTCACCCGGGTCCACGTGCACGGACGCCACACCAGCTCTGCAGAAAGGGACGTGCGAGACGTCGACGCCGCAGCTGGGCCGGTGAGTGACCGCCGACAAGGGCGCCTCTGCTGCAGCCTTCTCCGGTCCGTCGGATGTGGCTGCGAGCAGCCTTCGCTCCCTCCAGAGAAGCTTACTGTTTTCCAGGAACGGGATCCCCTGCGGCCGGAGCCCTCTCTGAACCACAGAGATGCCGCTGCGCGCTGCTCGGGGCTCACATGCTCAGAACGGCCTGGCCACTAATGAGGCGTTGGAGCTCGGTGAGGCTGGCTCAGTCCCGACGTCTTCAGTCGGTGGAGAACGCTGTGTCCCTTGCCTGGCGTGTTGGCGGAGCCCGCCGGGCCCTCCCGGGGAGGTTATGAGTTGGAAGCGGCAGGCTGCATTTGCTCGGCATTCGTGAAATTAAAGCGGAGCCGTCTGAACAGAGCGTTGGAGTTGCAGAATGGCCCGTCCCTGGGGCTTACAGGGTGGCTAGCGTAGCCTTCACTGGCAGACTTGTCGAAAGACAGGTCGTTACCACCCGGGGCAGACGCACTGAGTCCTGGGATGGCAGTGATTACCTCGGCGGTCTAGACGGGTGGGAAATCAGTCCTTCACATCCGTGGGGTTCTGGTCCGTACACCGCCACGGAGCAAACTCGGGGATGACGCGGGACGACTGTGCATGCCATTGACCCCGGCAATATGACGGTGACGCCGGGTCCTGGTGATGGTCATCATGATGCTGGCCGTCACGGTGACGAGGACGATGACGCTGCGGGTCACGGGGACAAGGGGATGGTAATGCTGAAGGTAATGGTGACCGTGACAAAGACGCTGGCGGTCATGGTGAGGATGAAGGATGATTGTGATGATGATGATGATGAGGTTTGGGGTGACAGTGATGGAGACACTGGGGGTCACCGTGGTTGTGACGATGGACGATGGGGACACTGGGGGTCACCGTGGTTGTGACGACGGACGATGGGGACACTGGGGTCAGCGTGGTTGTGACAATGGATAATGGGGACACTGGGGGTCACTGTGGAGATCATGGTGACGCTGAGCGGCACAGCGACGATGATGTCACATGATGCTGTGGGTCATGGGGACGATGATGGGGACAATGATGGTGACTGCAACAACGATGCGGGCGGTCATGGTAGCAATGACATGACATCACGTGTACCCCTGGACTTCCCTGGTCGAAGGTACACTCATGTGGTCATCGTGCGATGCCCATGAGGACATTTTTCGAGCTGGCCTGGCCTCTCCCAACGAAATCAGGTACGTGGGTTGTGGCTTGACGCTCGCCTAGTTTTTCTGATAAAAAGCAAGTCAGAATGACCCGACGGCAACCAGACAGCAACAGTATAGAAGGAGACAGAGAGAAAGGACACTGCAGGCCAGGACCTTCATGAGCTTAGATGCAGAAATCCTCAAGGAAATGTGAGAAGACGGAGTCTGGTGGGGCACAGAAGGAACACGCTGTGTGACTGCGTTCTATGGGTGCGCGCCATGCCTGGGCTCCGTGGCTGGGCTCCGTGGCTGGGCTCCGTGGCTGTGCCCGTGGGGATGCAAGGCCGGCTCAGCATCCCATGCCCACCACGGCCATCCGTCACCTCCACGGACCGACCAAGAAAAGTCGCACGGCCCAGGACCCGATGCAGAAAGTATGCTTGATGACGTTCGACACCCACGCGTGAGAGAATTTTTCTGCAGAAGCGGGGCTGTTAGCCTCGCAAGGAACATCTACAAAAACCGCCAGCTAACCCCACGGATGGTGGAGCACGCAGGTTCCCGAGCTCGGAACCGGGCGCTGTTGTCATCTGTCCGCGTCAGTGCGCAGCACCGTCCAGAGCGCGGGCGCCCAGGAGGGTGAGAAACGTACCTGCAGGGCACGTGAGTACGGAGGGAAGCAGTGAAACCCCCTGTTCTCGGGTAGTAGGACAGTCTGACAGAAAACGGGTCTGTAAAGCCACAGACAGACCAACAAAACCAGAAATCCCTCCTGGAACTCCGACGTCTTCCCTTCTTCTCGGCATCCTGGACCCCGTGCACCCCCTCCTTGGAGACCCCCCCCCATCCCAGGGCAAACGCGCCCCATCAGTCATCGAACCGGAGATTGTGAACTTCGCTCCTGCTTTGTTCTCCCGAGAGCACTTCCTGCGGTCAGACACTCCATACAGCTTTTATCAAACACTTGTTTGATTTGTTTTCTGTGTCTTTCCCCTAGAATTTCAGGTCCTTGGGGGCGGGGATGCGCAGGTCCCGGGCTGGAGGCTGCCACGCTCCCACAGCCTGGAGAGGCGGCCAGGTCAAGCCCCTGCTGAGCTCCAGCCCCAGAACCTCCCTCCTCCTGGACCTGAATAACTGCATCTGTGAGCCGAGGGGCCGCTTCTCCCCTTCCGCGATGTCGGTGCCTAAAGCAAAGTCACATCCGCCTTCAGACCGGGTTCGGCTCTGTCCGCACTGCCGGGGATGGCGGAGACACAGACGGCCCACAGGGTCGCGGGATCGGCTCCCGGTCGAGGCTGACGGCAGCGGCGGGTTTCCTGTTCGCAGGTGTTAAATCTCGTGTCTGGCGGGTTGGGACAGGAAGCCCATGGCCGCGGTCCCCGCCCACTGGTCCCACAGCAGTTCCCCGCCCGCCGCCGCCACCTCCAACCAGAGGGAAGGGAGCGGACAGGCTGTGCTGTGACGACGGAGGGTGCTTGTAAGGTTGGCAGGTTCGCTTCAAACCTCACTGTGGCTCCTTGTCACTCTGATGTCGCGGGAGCCGGAGCGGGCGCAGGTCTTTCCAGGGCCGGCTGTCCGCACCAGGCTGCAAACCACCGACCCGTCCCTGAGGTGGGGGCTGCGGTCACAGAGGACCCAGCGTCTGTGGTCTTTATCCGTTGCTCCGTGGCAACAGGGGACAAAAAAGCCCCGGATGCCAGTGGCATTTTCAGTGACGTCCCCTCTTCCTCTTACGTGGGATAGGACAGCCCGGCCGTTCACGGGCCCTCTGCACATTCCGGTGTCCTAAACGCCCTCCAGACGCTGACTCGCCCTGCTTGCCCTTGTTCAGTCAGCAGCACCGCCTGCTGGACGGCTGCTGTGTGGGGGCCGCGTGGAGCCGAGCGCCGTCTGCACAGCGTGGCAGTGGGGGAGACACGAGGGTCCGGAGACCGGCTGGGAGCGGCTCCCCACACCGTGAGCAAAGCTGGAGGCCCTTAGACCGGGCTCGAGTCCCCTACGGCTGGGGACCGTGGATGGCCTGACACCAGGCCCCTCGCAGCTGTCCCCGCCAGGCTGGGTCAGAGCACCTGGGGCCTAGCCCCGTGACCTCACCCCTAGGCACGCAACGGGTCCCCCCAGTGTTCGGGGACTGCCGCCTGTTGCTCATCTCCCCGCAGCCTGGACATGAGGCCAGGCCAGCAGGCGTGGGACGAGCGGACCGGCTGTGTCGACCAAAGGGTCACTTTCCGGCAACCCAGTGTTCTTGGAACATTTTCTGTATATCGTGTTTTTTATTGTTACTGTTTTTATTGGTTAATTAAATTTTATCAGCCCTGCCCAAAGGGAACCATCTCCGTTGTAATTTTCACAGCAGGTGCGTGTGTGCCCGCGAGCAGGTGTGGGGGTCGGGGCACGCCGGTCGGGGCTGTGCCTCTCTCCTGACCCGCGGGTTTGGGCCGCAAGATCGGCCGTCCCCACCTTGCCTGCTTGAACGTGCCTCGTCCTCTCCGACGAGGGCTCTTGCTGGAACAGGCCGGTGTTCCCACACGTGCGTTTTCAGTTCACGGTAGTTGTGTTTGCTCAAAGCCCCTCCCATCTGCCTTTGCTGGCAGCACCGTCCTGGAGATCGGCCAGGACCCCCGTGACGTCAGGCCCCTCAGAGGCTGCTCTGCACCACGGGGGACCGCACCCCACCGGCCCCACTTCCCTCCCTCATGCCAAGCCCCCACGTGCCTCGGCCAGTGCCCCCTGCCCCAGACAGCAGAATGACAACTGCTCCCAGGGACCCAGAGGCGCCCCGCTCCCCCCGGGGTCCGTGGGCTGGGGGACCAGGGGCGCGGTCCCCCACGGCCCACTGCTTCTGCAGACGGCCCTTCTGTTCCTCTCACCGTTCCTCGCGCTCCTTCTAGGTTTTCAGGGAGCTCTCCCAGCTCTCCCGGGGGTCACTTGCCTTTCAAACTGTCCCACGGGGCCTGCGCGAAACGGACGTCCTTCGTGTCACCGGGGACGCGCTCGCAGCGAGGGCGCCTGCGTCTCACGGGAGGAAGCGCCAGGACTCTGAGTGCGTGTGAGGCCGTGTGCTTGCGTCCGTGTGACGAGCTGCCGGACACGCGCCCTGCTCCCCTCCCCCACTCGGGCGGACACTGCGGCTCGGTGGTGACCGGACCCTCGGGAGGGGGGGCCCACAAGCCGGAAATGCTGGTTTTGGCCCCACATGCGCGTCTGTCTGTGCCCTCGCCTACTTCTCACGGTGGCTTGGAGAGTCCCGCTCCTGTCCGGCCGTCCGGAGTCCACCCCTGGGTCCTCTGGCCTGGACCCCACCTTGTCTGGGGTGGCGCGTCTCTGCCGCCCGTGGTTTCCACCCTGCGTCAGCTAAGCTGGGGTCCTGACCCCAGGCTCTCCGGCTGCTGAGGTCAGAGGCTGATCTTCCCGTGATAGTCCTGAGGGACAGCGTCCCGGGACACAGTCAGGGAGAGACAGAAGCAGCAGACGGACCCAGAAAGCAGGGCCCGGGCAGAAGCTCAGGTGCCTGGAAGAGAAGGGAGACTGCGGGCAGGAGCCACTGCTGTCACGGGGGAGGCCACGTGGCCAGGGGGTAGTGGGGAGGGGCGGAAGGCAGAGGGGGTCGCCCGTGCTGGTGAAAGTAGCTTCATACCTGGACCTGGTCAGCGCGTCTCCTGAGCCCAGCTCTGTGCGGATGCCAGTCCGGGCCTCGGGCTGCAGCGGGACTGCGGGGGTGGGGGGACACCCCGGAACCCGTGTCCGGTGCTGGAGCCTGCCATGGGGACAAGTGAAGCAGGGAACAGGGGAGCGAGAGAAGACAGCTGGGTGGACTCTGGGACACGGGCAGGGTCCCTACAGGCTTTCCCTGCGGAGGAAGACGGGACGTGGGAGGGCGGCAGGCGGGGTCCCAGCAACCGTGGGGTCTAGGTCCGGAGGGAGGCTCTGCTCTCCTGGGACCTTCTCTTGGGAAGCTCTGGGCCATACTGTGCCGCTGGCCTCCTGCTGGCCAGCCCACCCTGGGGACCCTCAGCCCTGAGTGGCCTCACGGGCAAGGCCAGGCCCCGGCCAGAGCTCACGAGCTCCAGGCCCTTCTGCCTCCATGGCTTCAGCTGCTGGCAAGGGCCCGGCGGCGTCCGTTCCGACTCCCTCAGCTCCCGAGCTCTCCTCTGCGGCACCTGGCCGGGGCTGCTGGTCTCTTGAGGCCAGGACTGCTTTTCAGGACAGCCAGCACCACAGAGGCAACAGGATTCCTGAGAGCCCGTGGAAGCCGCCTCCGCCGTGGCCTCTGTGCCGCCTCCGCCGTGGCCTCGGTGTCCAGCTGCCGCGAAAGAGCACGTGTGGCTCTTCTTCCGGTCCAGGGGAGAGTGGCCCACCAGGGTCGTGGAGTCCGGGTCCTAAACTGTCCTTTCACTCCTCCACTGACCCCAACCACGCAGCATCCAGGACCCCCGGGTCCCCTCCCTTGGAATGGGCACCAGATAGTCCTCAGGCAGGAGAATTTTCTGAAGTGACTGTTTTCATGCACTGAGACTCGGGCCAGAAACACAGCGAACAGCAGAGTCGACCCCGTGGGTCCGTGGGTTGCAGATGAGCTTCTAAGGCCCCGTGCGCAGGGAGCGTGGCTCTGGGCTGGTGTCGGGCGCCCCGTGCCCTGGCTCTTCCTCCCGCACGTGACATTCGCACCGGGCTAGAGCTCACAGGAGAACGGGCGGTTTTTCCTTTCAACCCCACTTTTGAGGGGTGGCTCCCTCCACAGTCAGCACCAGACCCTGGATCCTCCGGCCTCCACGGCACAGTCCCCAGGTCCAGCGACTCCAGCCCCGGGGAAGCCTAAGGGCAGGGCAGGGCGGCCAGGAGTAAGGAGCCTCAGCCCGCCCCACCCCACACTTGCCCGTGGCTCTGCCCAAGGGTCAGGGTCCAGAGAGCTCACAGGCTCCGGTTCCTCCCAAGGTCCTTGCTCTGCACACAGGCCGTTAAACACGGCGGCTTCTCCTGGAAATCCGCAGGCAGGAGCAGGCAGAGTGCCGGTCGCAGGGACCAGGAGGGCACCGGGTCTGCGGCGCGGCCACCGACAGACCCCGCAGCGGCTGCGGGGGCCAGTGCGTCCTAGGAGGGCGTGCTCGGCAGCCCGGGCGGTGGCGGTGGGGCCGTGGCGGCACCAGCGGTCTCCTTCCAGATCCTGCAACATCAATGAGTGTCTCTGCAGATGCCCAGCGCACCCCGGGCCAGCAGGACGACCGGGAGGCTGCCCACCATAGGGGGACCGCGTGTCGTCAGCTCTCCTGCGATTGTTAGTGTCAATATTCATTTGCGTTAATTTTCGCTGAGCTTTCTGTGAACTAGACTGGAGGGAGGTGCTGGGGGACGAGGGTCCACCACGTGGTCCAGCTTCACCCCTCCTGCTGCAGGGGGACTTGGGGGCAGGGCCCAGATCAGGCGCTGGCAGAGACAGACCACTGCCACCCCACCCCTGTGGACCCCCACGACCAGTCTGAGACCCCTGCCCGGGAAGCCGAGGCCCAGGGCTCTGGGTGAAATTTCCGCCACCAGGACCCCTGCCCCACGGGGGCACTCAGGGCCGCTGGGCTTCACACGGAGATGCTGATCCTTGATATTTTAATAAAATGGTCTTTGGTTAATCCGTGTTCCCTGAATATTATTACCTAGTGATGCTCCGACGCTCACCGGGTCTCACCCCGTCCCAGCCAGAAGCCATATTAACTCATCAGATTTGTCGACTGAGTAACTGATGAATTAATAATCCCAAATAATGGATGGTATTACGGGCTGCTGATGCGCCTCTGCGGGATAAATGAAAGGCAGAGCACAGTCGGGGAAGGAAGCCGTCTCCAGGCTCATTAATTTGGCCGTCTGCGCGCACGTCCGAGTTCCAGCCCAAATAAATATCGGGAGGCATTCAGGCCCCTGAGGTCTTTGAGAAAGTCAGTTATTGGAAGGCTTGCGTGGAAAGCTTTTAACCTCAGCGTAATTACCACGGAGCTCACCACCGTTTGACTTCCATTAGCCCAGGGTCGGACGGTCCTCGCACTGTCGCTCGCCCAGGTTAAGTGAGTTTGTTTTTCATAATTGCGTCCCCTCGACAGCCGTGCAGACAACAGCGATGAGAGGCGGGCTGGAGCCCTTCTGCTGCAGACACTTTCTCGGGTCACCGGACCTCCTCCCGACGGCCTCTCGGCTTCCCAACAGAGCGCTGGCCGAGCGCTGGGCGCCGAGGGCCGGCGGATCTGGGGCGGCGCGGAGGTGCCGGGCTGCATCGTGTGGGTGTCCTGGCCGCGGTTCGAGCACCGTGGCACAGGATGTGCGGTCGCGGGAAACCAGGGACGCGTCACCCGGGGTCTCTGGTGTGTCGCCCTACGATGACCTCCACATAGAACACTTAGTACAAAACGCTGCTTCCCAGAACCCTACCCGGGGCCCCGATGAGCCCACCGCATGACGAATTTCCCTCAGAATCCTCCCGGAAGTCATTTCAGGGGCTCCACGTGAAAACAAACACGTGAACACACAGGAATAAAACGGAAACAGAAAGACTTGCCTTGTGGTTTTTCCCTCCCTCGCTTCCACTCGACCTTCTACCGACGTCACCTGACATGTCCGTGTTTGAGACGTTCCCGATGCTGCTGGGAGACACTCGGAGACCGTCTCTCCCCACGCGCACATCCCGGATGCGAAGGCAGCCCTGGGCGCTGCTCTGCTCCCGGCTGGCGCTCCCGGCCGTCCGCGCTGGCGTGGCTCTCGGGCCAACGTCGCCGCTGTCGGCTCTGCGTGTAGAGCTCCCGGCGTGGGTGGCCCTCGCGTCTGTCACGTGCCGGCTGCAGCGGCTTCCAGCCCAGTGGCCGAGCGGGGGATGGCCGCAGAGACCGTCTTGGACGACGGAGCAGAAAGTATTTACCCCGGCCGTTTCAGAGAAAGCTCGCTGCCTCGAACAAGAACGCCAGCTCGGAGCCGCCCTCCCGGCGGGATCCTCTGCGTCTCTCACTGATCTGGAGACGTGAGATTTGAGCTCTTTGTTCACACCCCGGCGGGGCTCCGGGAGGGCAGGTGGGATCCGGGCTCCAAGCTTAGTACTTGGTGCCAACATCACCTGCCTGGCTCAGGAGGGACGCCCGCCCGCGCCTCCTCTGCGCCGCCTCTGCCCCCGCCCCTCGCCCCGCCCCCACCCCAGCAGTCCTGCTCTCCCAACATGAGACCTGGGTCTGAACAAGGGATTCGGAGGTGTCCTGGTGGTGAAGAAAAAGAAGGGGCAGAGGAGGGAAATAACCTAAAACAGCGCTTTAAATAGAAATCAAGGAAATACAAAGAATGGTATCAGAAAATACAAAGAAATCATCTTGCATATAATCAGGCTAAACTCAACTGTGAAGATATGGATACCACATGATTGAGTGTTTTTGAAAACTTTCCAAGAGGCATAAGCAAAATGAAACCACAAAAAACTTACAAATAAATGGATGGAAAAAATATGGCTCGCAAAGTAGTGATGTTAGATTTAGATCCAAATTTAAGATACATAGAAACGAGGATGAACAGGTGCGCTCAGTCATGGTAAATAGTTTATAATTCCAGGAGAAGAAGGCATTATAGACTCATATGCTTAATAAAATCTTCAAAATACACCCAGAAATCTAAAAAGTATAAGAAAAATGGATATACCCACTATCGTAACAGGTGAGTTGAACACTAATATTTTTTTAGGTTAAACAAATAAACGATAATTGTGCTTCTACAGATTTGGATCACAAAACCAACACCCTGGAGAAAATAGAGGTGTGGGGATCCCACAGGCAAAGCAATATGTTTATATACATGTTAGCCATATATATGCAACCCTTTTCTAGTATGTATCCGGCATTTATAAAATTAATGCTAATAGACACTAGTGAGATCCTGATATTTTAATAGATATATTTTTTCCTGTGGACAATACAGAAAATGCACGTATAGAGAAACATCATTTTGGAAACTTAAAACAGTGGCTTTACACCAACATCAGTGCAGCAGAAGGCAGCAGGACTGACTGAGACACGGCAAGGATTTTTTGCATGAAAACGTGCAGCACGTGGCTAAAACAACACTTAGAATGGGAATTGTGCCGTACACGGCTTTGTTAATGAAAATAAATAGATGCTCAACTCTGGGATATAGTAAAGTTAAAGTAGACCTAGAGAAAGTTACAACATGTTAAGAAGAAAAAATAATCAACTTCAACAAATGCAATGTTTTTAATTTAAGGAAAAAGAAAAAAACTTGTTACTATGACTGTTAAGAAAGGAAAAAATAACCTATAGTAGTAGGAAAAAGGGAATATAACTTAAAAATAGAGATACTGAAAACTCAAAGAGAAGACTACAAGAGACTCAAGACTAATAAATAAATACATTTGGCTCCAAATCGGAAAATCAGTTCAGATCAGAACAGAGACATCATTAGCCCCTCTGGGTACATGCAGGCCAAGTGTATGATAAAATCCAACACTCACACCTGATAACTTTTAGCGAAATTGGGAGCTCAAAAACATTGTAAGTACAGGGGCGCCTGGGTGGCTCAGTGTGTTAAAGCCTCTGCCTTTGGCTCGGGTCATGATCCCAGGGTCCTGGGATCGAGCCCCACATCGGGCTCTCTGCTCTGCTGAGAGCCTGCTTCCTCCTCTCTCTCTGCCTGCCTCTCTGCCTAGTTGTGATTTCTCTCTGTCAAATAAATAAAATATTAAAAAAAAAAAAGGAAAAAGAAAAACATTGTAAGTACGATATTTGAAAAGGAGACTGGAAGCATCTCCGCTTATGTTAAGAACATATACGGCTACTCGCTGTGGCTTCCTGAATTTGGCGTTGCCCGAGAGAGAGGGAGGTGTTAGCTAAAGCAATAAGACATGAAAAGTTACATACGAGTTCTAATACTTGAAAAGAAAACGTTGAGTTCACCATGTTTGCCGATAACAAATAGAAAATTCTGGGGGATTTACAGACAATTATTGGGACTAAAAAAATGAATCCAGAAAAGGTGCTGGACACAAAATCGTCCACAAAATAGTAACAATTCCTCCATACCAGGAGCAGTAAATCAGAAACCGTAATAGCAAAAAAGAAACGTACTTACAACCTCCTCACCACGGTGACACCTGCAGGGGAGGCTGCAGGGCCGTGTTCCGCAGAAGCGACCGCCTGTGTCTGGACAAGTTTCTGCACCGTATTTCAACCTTCTGAGGATCACAGTCACCTTGCATTTAAACTGCTCTTAAAGACAAAGATACAACACAGGATAAGGTCTTTAGGGCAAAATAAAAGCTACATGTTACCGAGCTTTCAACACAAGCCCATGACGAGTCACACAAAACGCTGCCTCTTTGCTCTCTTGCGAGCGTGTGAAAGGCATCACTTACGGCATTGACAGGGTCAGTAGAGAACCCAGGCCCAGGAGAAAACCCAACAGAACACGGGCAGGTTTCTATGGAAATAAAACACAATTTATTGCAGACACGAAAGAAGACCCGACCTGAAGAAACGGAGAGAAACGTCGTTTGCAGATCAGAAATCTCAAAGTCGTGAAGCTCTAAAATCAAAGCACGATTTCAACTCTCCTTCCTATGGGACTTGATGATCTTACTCTGAAGTCCACGTGATAAAACCAGGACATGGGAGCCGACGGGACCCTTCAAAGAAGGTGAGACAGGAATCCACTGCCCCGCCTTATCCTGCCATCGGCCATCAGTAGCTGAGTCAACGCGCGTGGGGACCGAAGCGGGGGATGGGCAAGAGCGGGCAGCCCTGTCTGTCTTTACAAAGAGAGATTTGGAGGCAAAAATGGCAAAAGGTTAATGTCTGTTTCGTCTTGACGCAAGCACAGGAGTGCCCTTTCTGGATCTTGGAACTGTCTATGTAAGTGATGTTTCTAGGGCAGACCCTGGTCCCCCAGGGCTGAGGACCTCCCCACCCTCACCAGCCTCTGCTCAGAGCGCAGCCCGCATCCCAGCCTCGCGCGTCCTTCTCGGCTTCGCTCTGAGGGCACCTGCTTTTCACCCGCGGGCTCTGGGAGCTGCTTGCTTGTCACGGCCCCGATCCGCATGGGGCCCCCGCATACGCGGTCACTCAGATCTCAGCGCTTCCTTTTGCTCCAACGGGGGCCACCCTTCGTGGAGTCCCCACAGGGGGGTTCCGCTTGGGGTGACTGTGTGCGAACAAGCTAGCTGGCCCGGTCACTCACTAAGAACGAAGGTCTCGTGTTCAGCCTTTCAAAAAATAAGACGAGAAAATAAACATGTAGGTTATAAGCCTTGAAGAGAGAGTGTTGAATTCGCCCTGTTTGCAGGTAACGGATGCTAGAAAATTCTGAGCCGGGGCGCCCGGCCGGCTCCGCAGGTTAAGCGTCTGACTCTTGGCTGTGACCTCAGGGCTGTGAAAGTGAGGGCACTCAGCAGAGTTCGGTGCGCCCTCTCCCCCTGCTCCTCCCCACGCACTCTCTCTCTGTCTAGAATAAATACATGAAATCTTAAGAAAAAAAGAAAAAAAGAAGAAGGGGAGAAAACTCTGGGGACTCACCCCGCACCAAGCTGAATGTCCCACCATCTCCGCTGCAACGTTGGTACTTCCCCACGCCGTTCCAGAAGCCCGTGTTAGGTCAGGGAGATGTGTTCCTTACTCTCCCCCTTGACCCCTGTGCTGAAGACGGGTTTTTGGGACTGTCTGGACGACCAGAAAGCAGCAAAGACGATGGGGGGGGGGGCGACTGCCGAGGCCAGGTGACCAAAGGCAGTAGCGTCTCTCTTGGATGGCGTGGACTGACTGAGGGCCCAGGGCCACCGAGTGAGGAGGACAAGCCGGGATGCAGCCATGTCCAGACTGGGGTGCGAGCCAGCCCTGGGGGCGCCCTGTGAGCAGAAACGGGACGCCCCGTGGTGCCCAGACCTGAGTCTGCAGCAGGAAAAATGCAATCACGACCCAGCTCTTAAGAAAGCGGGTTTGGACTCGGTCGATGGTCCCAGGCAAAGGTGCTGTGCCGTCCCCTGGGCACACGGCAGTGGCTCTGTATCGAAGGGTGCCCAGCCACCGAGCTGAAGGACCGAGAGGGCCCGAAACTCCAGTTCCCGGAAGCTGCAGGGGAGGCCCAGCCCAGCGGACCCTCGGGTCAGAAGGTGAGCACACGGACAGGGGCCCCCGCAGCCCGCAGGAGGCTCCAGCCAGGACTCCCGGGGGCCCCTTGCCGCTTGGGAACGGCTTCTCTGGCAAAGCCCGGGTGAAGCCCAGGGGCCTGGGGGGAGGACGTCCGTCCCGCAGCGTCCGAGGGCAGAGCCTGCCGCACGCAAGCGCAGGTGCCCAGGCCCCGAGGTGGGAGAGGCTGAGCGAGGTCCAGGAAGGCGGGAGCTCCAGGCGGGGAGACACAGTGAGGAGGCCCGGAGAGTGGGCGGGGAGACAGCTCCTGGACACCGTGACTGGGAAGCCGGGAAGCGACCCACTCTGCCTCGTCCTGGCAGGCCCACATTCCGGGACTCGGCTCAGTCAGGCGCTGTGAGGCTATGGACGTGGACAACAGCTGTGACGCGAGACTTCAGTTCTGAGAGGAGGGCCGCCCAGGCCCCCGGGTCCACAGGTCCATGTAAGTTCACGCCGGCCGACAGCAGGGCTGGTCATGGGCAGACGGGGCGAGAGAGAGCGGCCCATGCTGAGCCGTGTTCTCTGGGGGAAGGAGGGGCTGGGCATGGCCGGCAGCTTTGATCAAGTTTAGGATCGGATTGTTTGGATGATGCCAGTGGGCTCCAGGCCCTGGGGTCCATGGGGGCCCCGGGGGACTTAGGGCAAGAAAATATTGGGTTAGTGTGTGAGTCAGAAAAGACGGTGGCTGGGCTCACAGGCTCTGGATCCGGCCTTGGTCTGCTGAGAGTCCCTCGCTGTGTCTGGGAATTAGTAGCCTGGGGAGGGGCGTGTCCTCCCGCCAGCACGGTCCCAGGACGTGTCGTCACAGCCTCACCGAGTCGTGGTTAGCACATCTGTTGAGACCGGGCTCAGTCGGGGCGGAGAGAAGGAGAAGCTGGAGTGCAGGGGTGAGGAGTTGCAGGTGGGAGCCCATGCAGGGCGGGCGGTGTGGTCTGGGGTCCTGGAGGACAGCGGTGGAGGGGGCGTGAGGGCTCTCTGGTCCGGCTGCTGCTCAGGGGCAGGTAGACAAGGAGCGAGCCACGGCGCGGTCCCGAGATGGTGGGTCCCTGTGTGGCCTGACTCCGGAACAGTGCAGCCCTGCCCTGAGCCGTGAGTGCCCTGGGCCACACTTGCTTGCCTGGCGTCGCGGGAGGGTTTCTCCCCCGGCTGCCCTTTGAGGCCCCTCCTGGGTTTCCAGTGTATAGCTTGACCAGTTATGGCTTCTCCAGGATTTCAACAGAACTCAACCCTCGGGAAGGAAGGACCAGGTACACTCAGGCGATCGGGCTGGACCGCGTGACAAGGAGACAGTCCCTGATGCCTGCCAGTCTGCCTGAGCTCCTGCGAGGGCGCGTCCCCTGCCCCTCGTCCCCACCACATCCCTGGGCCTCCCCCTGAAGCTCCTGCTGCAGCCGCGACATTGAAGACCGTCCACGGACGGCAGCCCACCCGCTTCCCAGGTTGCCGGCCTCCAGAGCGAAGCGACCTTCCTTTTCCAACGCAAACTTGGGTCTGCAGCATTGGCTTTTGGTCCCTAAGAGTCTATGCTCACCTGGGAGAGACGGGTGCAGCGGACGGCCCCAGCTGTTCCTAACCAGACGCTGCGTTTGGGCAAAGCACCTTCACGCGCTCGGAAAACTCACTTCTGCCCGCTGGTGCCCGTGGTTTCCCGAGAGGCCTCGGCACGGGGACAGCGAATCAGAGAAGCCTGACCCCGCTGACCTCCAGCAGGACCCCGTTCCCCTGAGGCTGGAGGGTAGGGCTGGCTGGCGGAGCACCGCGGCCCCAGCCCCATGGACTCAGGACCCCGTGCTGACCAGCTGGTGGGAGAGGGAGGGGGTGCCTTGCAGGGCTGGGGGGTGCTGAATGTGTGACCCCCAAGGCTGACCCCTGACACCAGGTAGATGGGCTTGCTGGCCGGGGCCTTTCTTCTTCCGAGATGTGAATGTGCATTTCTGAAAGCTGTATATTTCGTGAAACTGAAAGATGATTTTATTCACTTCCTGTAGCCACGTAGCACCAAGGGCCGGGGGCTGAGGCCTCAGACATTCGCCGTGTCCTGGTCCCCGAGGCCCGCGGTCCAGGGTTGGACTGTGGGACGCCGGCTTCTCCGTGTCCTCGCTTAGTCTTCGCTGTGGGAGTGTGTCCGTGTCCGTCTCCTCTTCTTAACCGGACACCAGTGATGTCAGAGTGCCGCCCCGTCTGTGTGACCTCAGTTTCGCTCGTTTTACCTGCGCGACTTTTTACAAAGGTTTTATGTCCACCTCCTTCTGAGATGCTGGAGGTTAGGGCCTCGACATAGGGATCTGGGGACACAGTTGGACCCACAGCAACGACTGAGCTCCAGGTCCTGCTGGTGTGGGCTGGCTGGTCTGTGTGCTGGGGAGGGCAGGTCCCGGGCCCTGCGTGTGGGTGAAGGGAGCCCCGCCTGCCTTCGCTGTGGCCTGTGTGCCCGTGTCTCTCCCCGTCAGCTGCCTCCTGGGAAGGTGAGTGGATCAGGACTAAGGAGTGATAGCACCATCTGGGAAACCCGATTTTGGGTGGAATTGAGGTTTTTGGCGGCTGTAATCATTCATTTCTGCCCAGGTGATTGGATCAGCTCTGAGGATAATCTCATCTGTGGAAGACATCTGTCAATGGCCGCTCTGCCTTCCAGCAGGGCCGTGGGGACCCTGGGTCTGAGTAATCAGGGGCCCCATCGTGTCCCCTCCCTGGGGGGTGTGTACTGGCCGGGACATGGTCACTGTCATCCCGGCCCCGAGGGCAGAGAGATGTGATGCTTTCTCTGCCTCCTGGGGCGGTGGGCCTGAGCTCTGCTCCCCTGCAGGTAAGGCCCTGACCCTGACCTGTTGCAAGGCAGAGATCCAGGCTCGATTTTAAATAATGCAATTAACGATTCCACCTCTGAAACATGGTAATTGTAATCTGTCTCAGCTCTAAGTGTAATTATATTAAACTCCGATTTTTCCTCAAATATGCATTCTAATTCAATTTTCCTTTTTTTCTCTTCTTAACTAAATCTATTATCATTCCCTCAGTTAAATTATGCTTATTGAATCTTTGATGAGACCTTTCACTGGCAATCAGCTGTTTTAAATTAATGCTCCGAAGCCTTGGGGATCCTGGGGCTCAGCATGGGCTCCGAAGGCTCCGGGGGAGCCAAGCAAGTGAGCCTCGAGGCCCCAGCCCCGTCCTGGAGGGGGGACAAGGCGAGACCCCGGGGCACACCCTGCCATCCATGGCCCCCGTGCACGGTCCCCGCATGCGACCCCCCCGTCACCGGGGAGCGCCCCATCTCCGCAGGACGCGGTGTCCTCGTGCCGCCACAGGCCTACCTTCCTCGGGGGGAGAACGGGTTGCTGCAGGAGGTTACTGGTGACCTCAGTGGTCCTCATCATATGACTTCATTAAGTATAAATCCCGTAGGTTTCCAGCTTTCACGCAACCGTTCAATGCCTGAATTCAATACAAAAATAACAAAACAGAATGAGTCCAATGCCCGGTCCTGGTTGGGAGACAGGCAGCGTCCGAATGCCACTGTGAGGCGCCCCCGGGGGGGCCTGGGCCAGCTCCACCTGTCCCAGGTGTGATTCGGGGCTGATGCCCTCCTCCTCCTGGTTCCTCCCGCGGGAGCATCGGTGCTCACGGCAGGCAGGCTGGGGTGAGTGGCCAGGTGCGGGAGCTGCGGCGGGCGACGCCGCTCACTGTCCCCGTGTAACTGCGGCACCATGGGGGAGGCAGGCAGATGTCTCCAGAGGATGGAGGACAATTTAAAACAGAGATGTGGGGGCCTTCTGAGCCTCTGGGCTCCTACTGTCCTGTAAGGGGACATGGGTGAGCCTGAATTCTGTCCACTCCTGCCCCGCTGGCGGCCCCTGGCTCCCGGCCTCATGCAGCAGCCCCCCTGCCCTGGGCCTGGGCTCGCTGGCATGACTCAGGGCGGCCTCGCATGCCGGGACACTGTCCAAGACATCCGTGGGGGCTGTGACTCAAGAGAGACCCCGGTGGTCCCTCGGAGACTCAGTTTCCCTGACCATAAAACCAGGCCTCCCTAGAACGGCCGCAGTCACCACGATCCTGCACGGCAGGTCCTGCACACGTCCGTCTGTCCGTCCGTCCGTCCGTTCTTACACTCAGGGCCACCAAACAGCCTGAGCACTATTGTCGAACTTTTCATGGTACGAGTCGTGTGAGTCTGGACTTCATTGCTTTAGGAACTAAGGGGAGTTATTTGACTGAAGAGCCGGAGCCCCTCCCAGCACCCGTGTCTGCGGCGGGGAAGCGGCAGATGGGGCGGCGAGTCAGGGCTCCTGTCCCGCCGTCCAGCCCTGAGAGCCGGGCTGGGGACTCCCGCGTCTCTCCCTCGTGCTTCCCTACAGACTGGGAAGGGACTCACATCTGTCTCTCATCCGTCTGTCCCTGCGTCTGTGTCGCACAGGGTGTCCAGCAAATAAGCCTGACCCGATGCTGCAGGGGACATGAGAACGACGCCACACGGACTCAGAGCAAGGGCGGCCAGACTGCCCGTGTCCCCCTGTCACAGGGAGCACCCGGGCCGTCCGGCATCGTCACGGCCCGAGGAGCTGCTTGTGATCCAAATGGCAGAAGGGTCACAAGCCCATTATTCTGTTGAGGTGTCAGGAAGCCCAAGGTGTCCGGGAAGGATGACCACCGGCTGGCCAGAGGGGGACACTCGGGAGGGAGATGGTCCTCCATCTCGAGGAGGACTTCCTGCCTGACGGAGCCACGGGGCCACACGCCCACCGGAGAACGAGAGAAGCAGCCCTCGGAGGGAAGGACACGCATGCATCCACGTGTCAGACCCCAGCGGACGCGGGACGGCGGACGCGAGCCAGAAGTCGCCACCTCGCTGTGTTTTGTGTCCAGAACCCGGGCCCTGTTCTCACAAGACGGAGGCAGAAAGTGCCCGCGGGCAGTTTAAGTTTCACTGTCGGCATCGCTGAGAAATTCGCACGTAGGCCTCCCTTTTAAGTGCAAACAAGTACTAACCAGCACGTCGTGTCTTCGAATCCCTAGAAGAGCTTTGTGAGTCGCGACGTGGCGGCACGCACGGCCGGACCTGGCTGTTCGCGTATCGAGTCTCACTGTTCCGAGATGCAGCTGGGGTTTCTCCGATGAACGAGCAGGTCGTGTAAGGGCTCCACGTAGCAAACGTGCAGTCACAGGGTCATGCGTACGTGTGAGAAGCTCACGCTGGGGACACGGATCCCAGCCGCAGACGAGAGCAAGCTCCTGCCGGGGGGACGTGCGGGTGGACGCCCCGCGCCGGGACCAGGTGACCTGGGAAAAACGGTGCATCCGAGCCCGACCTGGGAAGAAGGCGGGGAGAGTTCCCTGCGCTCGCCTCTGAGCCGCAGGGTCAACAGCGGCACGGCTGGGGCCACGTGCACACGGACAACGTGGGCCCCTTGGCCGAGCGTGCAGGACGGCGGCAGCCCCCACCGGGGCCCTTCCGAGCACAGGGCTCCGTGCACCACACACGGTCAGCCTGTCCGCCGGGTGACCAGCCTGTCCGCCGGGTGACCAGCCTGTCCGCCAGGTGACCGGCTTTCGTTTCACCTGGGCCTGGCTGGCCGGGCTGTAGCTCGTTGCACAAATCTGTAAAAGTGCGTACGTGTGCGTGTCCGTGCATGCACTTGTACACCTGTGTGCCTCTGTGCCTGCCTGTGTCTGGGTGTGAGTGTGTGTGCGTGCACGGGTGTGTGTCTGGGCTGTGCCCCACTGGGTCTCATCTGGGGCCCCCGTCCCTCCCAGCCTGGCCCAGGCTTGCATGGATGGGGGAGGGGAAGCGGGGGTCCTGGTTCCCAGATATCGCTCCCTGGGGTGCCCCCCACCCACTGGACAGCTGGGCCTGACCCTGCAGGCTGGCCTTGGGGCAGCTGCCAGCAGCCCTGGGCCCGGGGCTGGGGAGACCTGGAAGCCTGAGTACCCGTGCGGTGTGAGAGGCCGCTGGACCGCAGGCCGCGCCCAATGTGCTGTGTCCTGTCGCTCCTGGAGGACAGCTTCCCAGAGGCCCAGCACACTGGGGGAGGCACTCCGGGCCCCGGCTGACGCCCCGACCGCGATCTATCTCGCTCCCTGCTCCCCTGCAGCCGCACACCCCATCCCCCAATCCACTCACCGGCCTTCCCTTTCCGTCAGCCGGCAGCGCGTTCAAACGGATGTTTTCGTAAATATTTCTCATGTGTCTGGTCCCCGTGGGTCTCCCAGAGACTGATGTCACTGTTGAGTCTGATGGCGACAGGTCTCACTTCCGCCCCACCATGGGGGACAGAGCACGCGACCTGGACGAAGCCGTTGGCACAGCCTGCGGGGCCCCTCTCAGCACGGCCGCGCAAGTCTCCCACGTGTGCCCCAAGGGTGTGTTGGGACAAGTCAGGGGACAGGAGGGGGAAGCGGCATCCCGGCCCCCTCCCTGACGCACAGCTTGGGGACCCTCGTCTGAGCAGGGCTTCCCTGCCCACCACCTATGAGAGCCGGGTCCTGTCTTGAGTTGGTGACCTCGGGGACCTCCTTTGCGCCCCGGGGCCTGGGGAACCCCGTGAGGAGGGATGGGGGAGGGCGCCCGGCCCTTCCAGCGCAGCAGCCAAGGCTCCAAGTCCTCCAGGAGCAGCTCCTCCAACAATCTCTTTAAAAGCGATTAGTGTCCCGCAAACAAACATGGGATGCGCCTGCGTCTAATTTATTGAAGTTCCGCCCAAACCTCGATATCAAATGTTTTATTAATATTTTCTACCATCCTTGCAAGTTAAACGAGCTATGGAAATTACCTCCAATTACCTTCTTCGACAGAAGAAAGAGGTTGGAAGAGGGTTCATTCGCGGGAGTGGCCACGCTGCCCGTCGGGTCACTCAGCCAGGAGGGACTGAGGTGAGCCCCGCGCTCTCTCTCGAACATGAACACCGAGACGCCTTGTTGACGCCGATCAGCGCTGGGAGCTGATCCCTGAGACTCACAGGCAGACCCAGAGCTGCTGCTGGGCCGGGGCAGGACCCCTGTGCATGTGCTCTTGGCCCCCTGTCCCCGAAAGACAGACGGATGGACAGAGCCCTGCTGAGGCCCCCAGCAGGGTCACTCGCTCAGCCTGGAGCCGGCCAGACCTGTCCCTGCTGCACCAGGACGGACGCAGCACGCTGCCTCTGCCCTCCCCTTCCTGCTCCTCCTTCCTTCCTCCTCCCCTTCCTCCCTTCTTCTCCTCTTCCCGCCTCCTTCCCAGCCTCGGCCCCCAGACTCATTGCACAAAACACGCTTCCAGCTGTAGGGCTGTGTGGGCTCCAGGGGCCCAGGGTGAGCCCGGTTCTATGTGCCGGCCACTCCAGCACGGAGGCCCGCCGGTCAGATCTGACCATCGCCGTCCCTGACGCAACGCCCCGGCCGGCCATGCTCAGGAGCTCCCCACAGAGCTCGGCCCTGCTGTCCAGCCTGGACCACATGGGTCCCCACTTCAGCGGTGGCCGTGCCAGGGCTCAGTCCTCTTGTCCCCATGCACCGTTCAGGGGGAAGAGAGTCTGCGCTCGTGTCCGTGTGTGTGAGGCTGGTGTGTGTGCACGGCCAGCGGTTCCCCACGGGGCACGGGGCAGACACCACTCTGCTCTGAGTCCCCTGCACCTCCTGGAGCCGTCCGGGCTCAGTGGCGCTTGTGGAACAAAGGAAGGTGGCGACGGGCTCCCTGGCTGAGCCGACAGCAGCCGAGGCCGCTGGTGACCTGGGCCCTGCCAGGCCAGGTGATGCGGGCTGTGCTCACAGGAGGTGGGGACGGCCGAGGGGACAGGACACGGGCTGCTGACACCTAGCAGGTGTCCGGGCTCTGGCAGCCCAGCCCTCGGACCCCCGTCCCCGTGCTGCTGCGGCTCCCTGGGCAGGAGTGCGCTGGCGTCAGGGGTCTTGGCGGCCCCTAACACAGTCGTCAGTCGCTCGTGTCTGGATTTATTCTAGGGACACGGCGCAGTGTTCCGAGGGAGACTTCCGGCAGCCGTCCACGCAGAGAGCGCGTTGTACCCGCAGGGCGTGTGGAGAATCCTGTGGCTGGAGCAGAGCAGCGAGGAGCCAGGGGGGCGTCCTGTGCCGTGGCCCACGCCAGACACACAGACGTAGTGGGGTGTGCCAACGTGGTGATGTTGGAGAGAGGACATGGAGGGGAGAGCCTGCCCGATGGGTGACCGTACATGGAGAGGACACCGGCCTGGTGCCTTCTGAGGACCTGGCAGGGGGACCTGCTTCCGGTTAGATGTCCGGACGGGACCGGGGATGACACTTCTTGGCGAGACGTTCGGCACAGCGGGTGTGTTCGAGCGCGCGGTTCCTGCCCGCCACCTGCCTGTGCGCACGCCGAGCCCAGACCCACATCCTCCGGCTTTCTCACGACTTGCTGCTTCTCTGAAGAAGTATCCACAGTCCAGAAAGCAGCTGCACCCTGGGGCGGCCTGGGGTTTGTGCTTATCCCCACCACACGCCTGAACATGCCGTCCAGCCAGCCCTCGGCACCGCCCACTTTCCCCGCTGGACGGCCTCTCTGGCCCCCATGTCTCCCCCAGTGGGTCGCATGGACTGTCCCTCAGACGGTCCCCTGGGGCGTGGGACCTGCCTGGGGCTCCCTGCTGTCCGTGGTGCACCTGTTTCTTGCCCAGAAAGCGGGGGACAAACCAGGACTTGCCTCGTGAAGTCTCTGTGGGTCTGAAGGCCGACACCTGCCCTTCTCCGTCAGACGGGGCCCCTCTCCTGCTGGAGCCGTGACCCAGAGACTGGCACCAGAAGGGACACGGTCCACCCTGGGTGACGCTCTCCCCCGGCGTCTTCGGTCGGCAGGACTGGCTGCATCTGGGCCCGGAGGACGCCGGCCGCACACTCCCCTGCCGCGGTTCCCGCAGCTGCTTTCCCGGCTCCGAGGACCCGTCTCAGCTTTGGGGCCCGCCGTCCCCACCCGGGCCCCCCACCCCTGCTGAATGGATCCCCACCTTCTACGATGGTCCGGGTGACGAGGGTTTACATGGAACACGTGATTATTTTACGTGAGAGCTTGGACACGGGACGAACAGCACCAGGATCAGCGGACGTCCATGACGGGAGCCCCCCACCCGGCCGGGCAGGTGCCTCTCCAGGGACTGATCGCACTGCGGCTTCCCCTCCGTCTCCCGCACCACGTGCTGCGCAGCCCCTCCTGGTCGGCACCCGGGATGGACGCCCGTGGGCAGCCATCCCTGCACCCACCGTCCTCTCCAGATTGGAGCCGCGGCAGCCGTAATCCATCATGCTCGGGCTCCGGCCGGCGAGCCGGTGACGGCTGTCCACTCTCGGGGACCAGCCGGCCAGAGCCCCAGTGAGGCCTGTGATTGATTAACAGGCACACGCTGAATTACTCTGTAATGGTGATGAATATGGCTTGGACCTTTCTGGCAATAATGGTTGTTTATCCATTTTTAGACCCAGAAACAGCAATCAGGTTCCTTCAGCTGGCTATTAATTACCACGCCGCGCCTGCGGTGGGGGGACGCGGGCTTTCTTTCCAGGGGTCCCATCTGTCACAGGGAAGCGGCGTGAGACAATGTGCTGTTTCTCCCTGAGAGACGGATCCTTCCAGAGCCAGGCTGGCCGGGTCAGATGGACGCCGCGCGGGCTCCAAGACGGTCGGCATCCGCCCGCGCTGGAGGAGCCAGCGGCCGTCATGTGGAGCAGAGGCGAGGGCTTGCTGGGCTGGGCTGACCGCCCTCCGCCAGTCTGGGGGGCCTGCAAGTCTGCTTCTTTGCAAAGCTGTCCTCTAGAACTGTGGCCTTGGGGGCCTGGCCCCCACCTCCAGAAGCCTCCCAGGGTGGAAGGAGCAGGGAGCTCAGCCTCACGGGTGACGCTCAGAGAGACGGGATCAGGAAAGGCACCATCCAGGGCCCCGCCTTCTGGGTTCCTGCCCTGAGCCCGCAGGATGCCAGCCATTCCCGGTCCTCCGGGCAGGACCTCCTCTCTAGAGCCCGAGTTCGGTTCCCGGGACGTCGAGGGGGACACGATGCAGCTTGTGGAGGCGTCCGCGGAGTCATGACGGCTCCAAGTGCCACTGAATTCTTAGCGTCATTAAAACCCTCTTATACAGGTGGGGAAACTGAGTCTGAGATGGAGGAAATCTTCCCGCGTCTGAGCTTTACTGCGGCCACACGGCCCCACTGCCGTCCGAACAGAAACCCGCGCAGCCCAGGAACGTCCCGACACCCCACCCCTCAGCAGGCCGAGCCCACGGCGGCGGGGCCACAGGCCCACACGGTGTCCATGCACGGTGGTGCTAGGACGTCTCAGCGCTTCTGTGTGTCTGTTTCCGAGACCCACGGCTGCACGAAGGCGACGTTCTGGGACACGAATGAGGCCCAAGTTAAAGAACTAAAGCGAATGGCGGTAGTTACGGTGGTGGGAGCCCTGGCGTCGGGTGCGGGGCTCCTGCGCTTAACAAAATCCTTGTCCCGAGCCCGTGTCTGGGTCGTACCAGCATGAACAATAAAAGCCCGTGTCCCGGTCATTACAAACTGCTCTCCTTCAAAAGACGCATTTCCTTCTTCGAACTTATCTTCAAGGAGGACTGGGGAGCCTCTACTATCTTAAAGCTCTGCTCCGGGAAACATGATGTACGGGAGATCGGGATTTACAAAGCAGAGGCATTTAGGGGACATTATTCATTTTGCAAGGAAGCAAGAAAATCTATAGTTGCCAAAGAATGCGCATAGGTTTTCTTCAAACGGCGGCTGTCCTATGCATGCAAATATTTATTTAAAATTCATATATTCCTTGAAGAAGAAGTTAGGGCAGGGCAGGCAGGAAACCTGCAGTTCCGGACATCAATCAGGGAAGCATCAATCAATGGAAGAACGGAAATCGCTTGGTACGAAAATTCTCTGCAACCTGTGCGGTGCCCAAGGACGGTCCCGCCTGACAGGACGCACGTGAGCGTCCCTGCCTGGAGAGGACTCGGCTGCCCAAAGCCGCGGGGGAGCCGGGCGGTCTGCACACCGGGGAGGACCTGAAGCTGGGAAAGGACCCCAGGGTCCCCAGAGGCTCTGGGAAGGGGGACCCAATCAGGAACCTGGCACTTGTCACCGCTGCTGACTGTCCACAATGGGGAGCGAGGGGAAGCCTCCAGTCTCCTGGGGGAGCCGGGGCTCGGCCCGGTGGTTTGGACTGGAGGTGGGGGGTGGGTGTCCACCTGCCAGCAACACAGGAGGCGGGTGCGTTCTCTCCTGCCTTCGTGGAGACCTGCTCGGGCTGGCGGAAGTGTGGCCGGCAGGGAGAGACCCAGAGACCCGGCCTGGACAGGCGGGCTCAGCCAGGGGATGGGGGAGAGGGGTCTACTGGCGGGTGGGTGTATGAGTCGAGACCCCAGCACAGCGAGCCCCCAGGGTTGGGCTGAGGGGCTGCTTCACTCCCCGTGGATCACGGAGACGCGCATTTCCGACTACGGTGTTCATCGCTGTTGCAGCTCTCATTTTTATCGAAGGAGACACGTCGTGATTTAGAGGTTCGGGTGTGTCAGTGGCGGGCCCTGGTCTTGGAGGTGACCCCGGGGGTCACGGCTGTCCTCTGAAGTCATGGGCCACCCTGCCCGGTTCCCGTAACCAGCTCCTGACCCCAAGTGCTGACCTTCTGCCATGAAGCAGGTGGAGAGTTCCACTGTCCCCGCGGTGCCCTCTGCCGTGGACCGTCCCACCGCAACCTCCTCCTTCCTTGTTCAGGTTTCCGGTCTTCTGCGAACATGTGGGGAACCACTCCTCAGGGCACGTTTCAAAGGACAAAGTGGGAGAATCGTCCCGAGAATGTGTGCGTGGAGGCCGGGAGAGGAGGCTCCTGCAGGCCCAGGCCTGGGGCTCCTGGGAGAGTGGCCAGGACCATGGGCCCAGGGCCGGCGCTGCTGGACATGGCCTGATGCCAGGGTCACAGCTCAGAACTGGGTCCCCTGGTGCTGTCCCTGCTTCTGCAGCAAAGTCTCTGGCTGCCTGTTGCTCCCTGCGCCCAACGTCCTGCTGGGGACACTCAGCCCAGCAGCAGAAGAATGACGCTGGGCCCGAGAGTGGTCACAGGTCACCCGACTCCTGCTCACGGTAACCCATCAGCAGAACAAAAACAAACCATTTCTGCACATACCGTATTGCTTGTGGGGCGGTCAGAGTTTGGAGAGGACACTGTGGCCCACGCAGGCGCACACGCACAGACACAGAAACACGCACACACGCGTGAGCCGCACACGCTCATGGAGACACACCCACACATGTGAGCACACGTAAGTTCACGCGCACGGGCACATGCCCCACGCACGTCGACTGGCAGACGGGACCCCTGCAGCTCGGTTCTGCAAGGGGCTTCCGTGCCCTAGAAACGTCCGTGTCTCCGTCAGGACACACGTGTTTCTCCCCCTCTCTCTCCTTGAAGCCTGAGCCTGGGAATCCTTGGACTGTCCGTACCGTGATTTAAGCATTTTCTGCAACTCCCTGTTGGACACCGAGTCTTTCTCACCAGCAGCTGTACCCGAGCCTGAGCACCGGCCGCTCCGGGCGACCGACGGGGCCGTACGTGGCCCCCGGGGTCTGACTTCTGTGGGCGGACTCAGTCCCAGCGTGTGGCTTCCTTCCTGCGCCGTGATTGTTGCTGAGCGCCTCTGCACGCCCCCACTCACCCCGACGTGATCTGCTCCCCTGAAAACTCCCCGAATTCAGTTATCTGCACTTAGAAATGACTGTCGTCCCTAAAGCAGGGGACCCTCTAGTTGTGACCGGCCCGAGTCCGTGGGGAGCGTGTCTTTCACGCGTCCGCGGCGTGTGTGCGTTTCCTCGGGTCCCAGACATCCACGCCCGCAGCCCCTCGCGTGCCCCCCAACAGCTGGCAGCGGCCTCCCCACTCCGGGAGCCCCCCCACAGCCCCCCCGCGCAGCTTCTGCGGCTCTGCCCTCCGTGGCCTGACCTCGCCGGGCTTGTGGGGCGCCTGGTCTCTGCGTGGAGTCTGCGGCTCAGACGGCTCGTGCCCTCTCCGCGGCGGCTTGGACCGGAAGGCTGGAAGCAAACTGAGCAGAGGACAAGGACCGGGAAGAGCCCGCGTCCACGTTACTGCACACAGACCTGCGGTGGGAAGGGCGGGGTGGTCAGGGATGCCTGCCGCCTAGTCCCGGCCCCCATGGGAGCCTCCGTGTGCCGAGACGGTGTCACCCGCCACAGGACAGCCCTCTGCACCGTGTCTTCCCAGCCAGGAGGCGGGGCCTGGCGTCTCCCACGTGTATGCCACGTGCCTGCTCCGCGTGGGTCCACAGACGTGGTTCCCATCACCTCTGCTCGCTGGGAGCGCTCTACACCCTTTGTGCTGTGCTGTCTCCCCCGAAGCCCCCTCCACCGTCTCCCCTGGGCGCACTTGGCAGACGCGCTCCGGCGCCCACCCAGGGCTCCTTCCTCCAGGTGCACCGAGACACCTGCTGGGGCGGGCGCTTGGCTTGGACTCCAACGGCGCCTTCTCAGGGAAACCCCGGGCAGCCGGCAGGACATGTCCGCAGAGATGCCGGGCCCCGCTGGGGTGTCCAGGCCGTGGCTGCGGTAAGATCGCAGCTCCTTGGGCTGAGGGTCTGCTGGGAGGCTGCTGTCAGTTCGGACACTCGCTGACCCTGTTCTTGGGCCAGGACTCCCTGTCGGAAGCTGGGGCCGCGTGGGATTCCCCAACACGGTGGGTGTCTCTGGAGTCAGGGAGGCTGAGGGCTCCACACCGGCATCTGGATGCGTTTGGGACCCAATTTCTTGCTGTGTCCTGGGCACATGTGAGGAAGGACAGACGGGACGCTTGCTGTCCCCCACGGGCTGGCGCACGGGCTCGCAGTGCCGGGAGACCCCGCGTCCCTCATAAATGTGTGCAGGTACCCAGCCTGGCGTTCTGTCCTGGCTTCATGCCTTCACAGCACGTGCTTCCCGTAGCAGAGCCGAGAGCTGACGTCCGGGGCGACGGCTGGGAGGGAGGCCGGTGCCGGGAAGGGGCGCCAGCGCCCAGTGGAGCTGCGTGTGCGTTCAGGGGCTCTGCAGGCACACGGGGTCCCATCGGTCCAGTGTCTGGGTCCCGGGCCGGGGGGCTTTGCCAGCCTTGCCTGTGCCCCCCAGGCCTGGAGAAGCTGCTCAGCGAGCAGCAAGGGGCCCTTGGTAACACGACACGCACAGCCCTCTGTGCCGCGAGAAAGCAGGGCTTTGCGAGCAGGTGTGTCCTCCGCTGGGCCTCCTGGTGCAGTGAGCTCTGACGCCGCGAGCTCCCACCCCGCCGGACAGTTGTGGGTTTCTGCCCGCACGCCCGGCAGGACCCCACGGGGCAGCCCCTCCGAGTGTTTCTGCCAGAGTGCCCACCCCCGGCCTCCGCCCCCGCCTCACATGGCACCTGAGCCAGTGAGGCCCGTCGGGACGGGGCCCAGGTGCACACCGGGCTGCTCAGCCGAGGCGAGGCTGCGGGTGGGGGTCTGGGGGCTGCAGGGAAACGGACCCATCTGTCTCCAAGCCTGGTGGCCGCTCTCAGAATTGATGGTCTGTGGAGCGGCTCTTCCTCCTGGAGCCGGCCCCGTGGTGGGCCAGAGCCGTGGCCTGCAAGGACCTGCCCCAGCCTGGAGGCCAGGCTGGGAAGTCCACGCGGCTCCCAGGCCTGTCTCGGATCCAGGAGGGAACCCTGGGCCACACGCCGTCCCCAGAGGTGACCCAAACCAGCAGGGATGCTATCCGCAGGCCCAGAAGTGCAGGAGACGCCTGCCCCAGCCGGGGACCCTGGTCACGGCCCGCGGACTGGGAGTCGTGACACTAATGAGACCCCTCGGCATCGCCCCCCTTTACCGATAGGAAACGGGAGTTGAACCCCCAGGTTAACATCGGGGAAGCAGGAGCCAGGCCGGCAAGGCATCCCGGCGGACAGCTATGTCCTCAGGGCCCCCGCGACCCACAAAACGGTGCCTGGAGCAGGCAGGCCCGCGTCTGCGCCCTCACCCTGCCTGCCCAGCCCCGTCGTCCACGAATCCAGGCCCCCATCTCTCATGCCACCCCCACCCCCGTGGTCTAAGCTCCAGGACAAATCCTTCTTCCCGCTCACGGCCCGGGTGCCCTCCCCCACCCGAGACCCCACCCAGGGCACCTCACTGCGGGTTTCCCGCTGCTCAAGCCGGCAAGGAGGACACGTGAGGAAGTGAGGGCCGTGGATAAGTCCCCAGCTCTGGGGTCCGCCGAGGGAAAGCAAGGCCGGTCCCCGGCGGACCCCCAGGTGGGGTCAGCAGATGGAAGCTGTGGGACTGGCTCGCTGCGCTCAGTGCAGGGGCTGCCCAGGTGGTCGGACGCCTGCCCTGGGGTGACCAGTGCGGCCTGGGTGGGGGCTAGTGCAGGAGGCGGTCGAGGTCGGGGTGCTCAGCAGCGGTGGGTTTGCAGAGAGGAGGTGAGGGGACCTACCGCAGAGGGGACGGCCCCCATGGCCAGCAAGGCCTCAAGGTCAAAGCGTCGGGTGAGATACAGACTGTGGGGTCATGACAGCACGACGGGGGTGTCCTCTCCGCTGGGCTCCTCCCACACGAAGGGCACCTGTGGGGGCCACATCCCCACCCCAGCAGCCGGGGGAGGCCCCATCAGTGCCCAGGACCCGAGCCTGTCCTGCCCCTTGGCGGCGCTGCCCGACACCAGCTGAGCACAGCTGTCCTGGGGTTACGAGGACGCTGGGGCCCATGTGCTCGCTGGACACCAAAGCCACAGACGACAGCAAAGCCTCAGAGGCTAAGGGAGGATCAGGCCATCCAGGGGTATGGTGGCCTGCATGAAAAGCCCGCTGGGACCCCCGCTGACGTGTGAGCCCCATGGGGAAGGCGTTGTTCTGGCTCCTTCCA
This sequence comes from Meles meles, assembly GCF_922984935.1. Taxonomy (NCBI): domain Eukaryota; kingdom Metazoa; phylum Chordata; class Mammalia; order Carnivora; family Mustelidae; genus Meles; species Meles meles. The sequence goes on from NC_060072.1 coordinate 1,303,177, forward strand.
CGAGGGGCTGTTGACGTGCTGAGGTGCAAGGCAGTCGCCTGCCGTCTCCAGAGGCGCCGATGTCCAGACCTGGTCCTCAGATGAGTGAGCAGGTGCCGGGCCTCCTCCTTGCCGTGGCCTTGATCCGTACTGCGAGCCGCTCTGGGGAGCAAGGGACCCGGGCGAGGCACCGTGCATGCTCTGCCGGGGCCTGCCGAAGCCCGCGCACGGGAAAGCGGCGCTGCTCCCTGGTGATTCAAACACAAAATCATCTCATAAATTCCAGCGGCCTCCCCCTCATTTGGCCCTGGCGAGGTTTCCCGTTTATGGAAGAAAAATTGCCTTTCAGGGCTGGCATCATCTCTCTGCTGTCAGTTGCTTCTGGGCAAGGTGGTTCTGTGCCCGCGTGGAAGGACGCCGACTCAGTGCCCGCAGACAGAGGGCCCACATCTGTCACGGGCACCGTCTCCTCCCTTAAACGGCACACCTGTGACCACAGACTGAGACGCCCCGTGCTTGCAAGGGAAGGAAGGTGGGGGCAGGGGGGGGGGACAAGTGAAAGTCTGAGAGCCCCGTCCAACCCCTCACCAATCCTCCCTCGGCCAGGGTCGGGAGCCAGGTCACTAAACATGATGGAGGACGCGACGTCCCCTACGCGTGAGCAAGAAGCTTCCCGGAGCTCCTGGGTCTCACGGCCTCTGACACCATCCAGTATGTTCCAGCGAATACCCTGACCCACGAGAGACCGCGGACAGACAAGAAGGTCTTTGGGAGAATCTGAGCTCACTCTCCGTCCAGTCCCTGCTCTACAGGGGAGGGGGACGGACAGACGGACTTGGACCCTCGGCCCCCGCCCCCACGCAGGCAGTACGTCCAGCCTGAGCTGTGGGTCTCAGCTCCCTGAGGACGCGTGGCTCGTTGTGGAGGAGCCGCCGGTCAGCCTGGGACCGCTCCCCAAACGCCCATGCAGACCCCAGGGGCGGCCGCCCCCCTCCCAGCCTCAGACAACCCAGGGAGGGGCCTGCTCGTTTGTGGAACCTTCTCTAGAGGAGTCTTGATTGAGTCAAAATTGGATTTCTGCTCAGATTGATTATCTAATGTGATAGAAAAATATACAGTCTGGGAGCAAATTTAGATTTCAGTGAAAAATTAAACTGTTATAGCAAGTTGCCCAGTGAAGCATTAAGTGCATTCTCTATATAATTATATCTGCGGAGCGTGGTGGTGACCTGCCTGTCACTGCTGCCGCCTGTCTGGAGGTACTTAGCGCACGTGTACCCAGATGGCAGATACCGCGTCGCAGGCATCCGGAAGGGGAAGAGGCCTAATTGATTTCAGTGGTGACTCTCCATGAACAGACGGCGGTGTTTTGGGGTTTGGGGGAATAAAAACCCATGAGGCCCCCTCAGAAATGGAGAGGGAGGTGCTCGGGCATCGGTGGGCGCGAACAGGGAAGAGCCCCCAGCAGAAACTGGGCGTTCGCGGGGTCGGAGGTGCGGGGCGCGTGCCCGCAGGGTCTGGGAAGCTGGGACAGAACAGCTGTAAACCACTCTGGGCCCCGCGTCCTCCCTGCTTCTGTAGTTTAGGAAAAATTAAACTCTTGCGTCGGCAGCGACGGGCCTGGGTTTGTCACGTCAGGAATTCGCGGTACAGTAACCAGAGTTTTGCATTTTAGGCAAATGCAGGAGCGACAGCAGAGATAAATTAGCATCACTGGTCTTCTGCATGGCTTTCCCTCCCTCAGTCCTGCTAAATGGCCGACGGTCACACGCACTCCTCCCAGCCGTCGGCACCAGTCCGGCCAGGCGCCCTCCCCCATCCCCCCGCACGGGAATCACACGCCCATTTCACAGACTGGATTCTGTCCAATGTGCTCGTTCACGCACAGATACGTGGAGTGATGAACACAGGGCCTAACGAAACGTGGCTTGTGATGCGCAAACCAGCTCAGAGACGCCCTGCGGAAAGGTGGCCGTCACAGCCGTCCTCAGGGACCGGGGACCGTCCTGACATGGACAGAGGCCCTCGTGATGTGCTCCAGCCACAGCTGGGCTCCACGCTGGGCCGCTACTGCAAGGCCTCGTTCTCACCCAAAGGAGGACTTGTGCAGCTTCTGCCTCCTTCTGAATCATCGCTGACGTGTGCCACGTAGGAACAATGAGTTTCGTGCGTGACCGCGCACACGCGCCTCGCTCACTCTTCTCTGTCAAGATCAGGGTTGGTCACACCCAGTGACAAACTACCGACTTCAGCGGTGGGTGGAGATGCTCTAATATTTCCAGGAACAGCAGTTTGCTGCTCTGGAATTCATGCTTGCGTCTCTGGGAAACTTTTCTTGGGGGAAACAATGGGGAACGTGCCAGATTCTCTTCTGAAGGTTACAAGCAATTAACCAAGGAAGGGGCCCTTTCTCTACATCTTTTATTAATCCTCTGCTATTGTTTGCTAGACAAATCACTATGATTGGGGCCATGGGGAGTTCAGAATTGCTGAGCGGTGCTTAAAATTTTGGTGCCTCATTCTGACAACTTTCCCCAAGAAATCTCTTGAGTTTGCAAGAATCCATGGCTCGCATGGACGCCTACTTCTGTGAGGAGAATGCTAGCGCGACCGAAGTCCTCTGTTTCCGAGCCAGAGAAGAACGCAAAGGCTGGAAGCAGAAACCAGGGTGGTGCCGGGACCCCAACCTCCCCAGTGGTCCATGGCAGGACAGCAGCTGAAAACAGACTCTGGGCCAGTCTGCTGTTCTCCCCAGGTCCTTCTATTCAGTCGTTTTATCCAGAGTAGGCCTCATGCCTGTATGAGTCAGGGTTCGCCAGAGGAACAGAACCAACAGGAGACCGAGAGAGAGAGATGTAAGTACAGATATACGGATAGAGATACACCATGAAATAAATTATGAGAAATTGGTTCACATGACTGGAGACTGAGGAGTCCCAGGATCTCAGTCCGCAAGCTGGAGACCCAGGAGGGTCAGTGGTGTAAGTCCCAGTCTGAGGGGCAGGAGACGGACGTCCCAGCTCAACAGTGAGCAGAGAGAGGGTGAATTCTCCATCCTTCACATTTTGGTCCTATTCAGACCCTTGATGGAATTGAATGAGTCTCCCCCACCACCTCGAGGAGGAAGATCCACTTCACGCAGCGCACCCGTTCGTACCCTAATCTCGTCCAGAAATCCCTCACAGACATGCCCAGACGTAAGGCTTAACCAAATGTCCAGCAGCCCTGGGTACTATCAGATTGACACAGGAAATTAATGTGATGGTGATGATCATGGTGATGATGATGATGATGACGATGATGATGATGGTGACGGTGACGATGATGATGATGATGATGGTGATGATGATGATGATGATGATGATGATGGTGATGATGATGATGATGATGGTGATGATGGTGATGATGGTAATGATGATGATGATGATGGTGATGGTGATGATGGTGATGATGATGATGATGATGGTGATGGTGATGATGGTGATGATGGTGATGATGATAATGATGATGATGATGGTGATGATGGTGATGATGGTGATGATGATGATGATGATGGTGATGGTGATGATGGTGATGATGATGGTGATGATGATGATGGTGATGATGGTGATGATGATGATGATGATGATGATGGTGATGATGGTGATGATGATGATGATGATGGTGGTCACACAGGACTAATAATACTGAGCCAGCCTACCACGTCCATGGAGAGCCTGAACGTCAGCAAGCTCTTCTTATACCACAAAGAATCCACCCCTGTAACACACCCCAGGGGGCCACATTTCTCCTCCTTGGGATCATGGGGAGCAAATCAGACCTCTTCCACCCAGCAGCTCCTCTGCTTTTCACAGTGTGAAGGTCTCCCACCTGATACTCTCCTCCAGACGGCATCCCCAGCCTCTGCACTGTCCTTGTCAATGCCGAGGGTCCTGGGCAGCTGACTCAGAGCAAACTGTCCCTCACTAATTATTCATTCCTTGGTTAATTCATTCATCCATTCCGTTAACACCAGGGGGACAGAAGGGAGGCCGTGCTGTTGGTGGGGTAGGCCCAGAGCGGTTAAGGAATGCATGATCTCCAAATTCCGGCGGTGAGGGTGGTTGCTGCATGGTGCCCACATCACATGGGCAAGGCTGAGGGACTTGAGGCCAGCCTACCCTCAAGTCTTCTGTAAGGCTGGACAGCAGCAGCTCAAATTATGGCTGGACAGTGACATAGGTCCCTGGAAGACCCCAAATAGTTATCAGCTTGCGGACTCTGAGGTCTTGATGCTCCCCCCTCTTGAGCAGGAGGGGACACATAGGAGATGTACAAACAAAAACTTCCCAAATCCTTAGGGTCACTCTCAAGAATCTCTCCAAGGCATAGGAGGTTGACCTGAGGCTCCTGAGCATTTAAGGACTGCTCCTAACATTGGAAGCATTGCCCGCCCCGCTTAAGGCAACACATCCCCTCCCCTGCACTCACCCCACTTCCCACCAGCTCCATCAGGAACTCTACCCCAGGGGCTGCAGCATGAGTAAGGAGAAGTTGACAGGACTCTGACTCTGCTTCCTGGGAGAGGCTGCATGTGAAGGAGATTGATGACATTGGACTCCTGCTAAAACATCCACATGCATCCTCAATAAAATATCTTCACACCTGTTCACTGGCACTAAAATAAAATGACCAATAATACCAATTATTAGAAAGGGTGAGAATTTCCAGGGCCTCATACTTTATTGATAGAAACATAAACTGTACAAAATATTGGAAAAACTCTTAGGTATCATTCCCCAAAGTTGAACGTTGCCTGCCATATGCCATAAGGCAATGCCAGCTTCATTTCTATTTATTCATCCAAAGGGGACTCCTGAACATGGGCCAGGATGTGTAAGAACTTCCACGCGCTCTTCATGGCCCCCCAAACTTAGAAATGACGGCACAGGTATCTGCAAACTTTCTTCGTAAAGGATCGGATAGGAAATACTTCACACTTAGCTATATCAGCAAGACGGAAAGGAGTCTACACCTCTCAACCTTCCACAGAAACACTGGTTCTGACTGCCTCCCACGGACAAGAATATGTGTACAGGAAACTGGGAGTTTAGAAAGGAGGCTGCAGTTCAGGTGGGAGGATGGAGCACAGGTGGGAGGACGTGACATGCTGCTCAGGTCCCCTCTGTTCTGCCCTGCCCAGAGCACTCAGACACTTGGCATGGCTGGATAGTGAGGGGACAGAGAGTGCAAGGCAAAGGGGCAGGGGCTCACAGCAGTCAGTGCGCAGATTTCAAGAATCAGCTGCAGACCTGACTGATGTGTGCACCAAATGTCCTGCTCGCTAAGTCTTTAAGACACTGCACCTGCCAATCCCCCGTAGCTGACATGTGCGACCTCCGTACCTGGCACCCTGCATCCCCCTGTACCCAGCGTGCAAAGACCTTCACACACAACACACGGGTATCAACCGCTGGGGCCCCTCTGCTGGGTGAGGAAAAGGTGCACAACCGTGAACAATTCAGGACACTTTTCTTGGGGGAATAGATAAGAGGCTCTCAGGTCGCATCATGAAGGCCACACGTGACAAAGCACAGCTCACATCACACGCGATGGTGATAGGCTGAAAGTTTTCCCTCTGAGATCAGGAATAAGACAAGGATGACCCTTTCTACCACTTTTATTCAGCAAAAGTACTGGAAGTCCTAGCCACGGCAATTAGGCAAGAAAAAAAGAAAAGAAAAAGGCATCTAAATTAGGAAGAAAGAAGTAAAATTGCTTCTGTTTGTAGACATCAGGGTCTTATATTTCAAAAGGCCTAACATCACCAAGAAAGAAGGAAAGAAAAAAACAAACACCTGTATGTCCCTCCCTGCTCACCCATTTTGCCCATCCCCCTGAACACCTCTCCTCTGGCAACAGAAAAATCAGCTTTTTCTCTGCATTTATAGGTTGATTTTGCTTTTTATTTGTTTATTCATTTGTTTCGCTTTTTAGATTCCACATATGAGTGAAATCATATGGTAGTTGTCACAGTAAAAAATTAAATGTGATTATAGTAGATAATGCCGCTGTAAACATTAGGGTGCATGTATCCCTTTGAATTACTATTTTTGTATTTCTGGGGTAAATACCCAGTAATGCAATTGCTGGATCATAGGGTAGTTGCATTCTTAACTTTTAGAGGACCCTCCGTACTGTTTTCTGGAGCGACCGCACCGGTTTGCATTCCTACTAGCAATTCACAGCAGTTCCCTTTCTCCGCAATCTCGCCAACACCTGTTGTTTCCTGTGCGGTTGAATTAGAAGATGGGTGGGGATGGGATAAGTATGTGATGGGGATTCAGGAGGACACGTATTGTGAAGGGTGTCAGGTGTTGTATAGAAGCACCGAGTCACCGTATCGTACACTTGAAACTATTACCATGTAGTATGTTAACTATACTGGAATTAAAATTAAAACTCAAAGACAAAGGAAACAAAAGCGAAAATGAACTTTTGGGACTTCATTAAGATCAAAAACTTCTACACAGCAAAGGAAGCAGTCAACAAAACAAAGAGGCAACCTATGGAATGGGAGAAGATATTCGCAAATGACAGTACAAAGGGCTGATATCCAGGATCTATAAAGAACTCCTCAAACTCAACACACACAAAACAGATAATCATATCAAAAATGGGCAGAAGACATGAACAGACACTTGTCCAACGAAGACATACAAATGGCTATCAGACATATGAAAAAATGTTCATCATCACTAGCCATCAGGGAGATTCAAATCAAAACCACATTGAGATACCACCTGACACCAGTTAGAATGGCCAACATTAGCAAGACAGGAAACAACGTGTGTTGGAGAGGATGTGGAGAAAGGGGAACCCTCTTACACTGTTGGTGGGAATGCAAGTTAGTGCAGTCACTTTGGAGAACAGTGTGGAGATTCCTGAAGAAATTAAGAATAGAGCTTCCCTATGACCCTGCAATTGCACTACTGGGTATTTACCCCAAAGATACAGATGTAATGAACAGAAGGGCCATCTGTACCCCAATGTTTATAGCAGCAATGGCCACGGTCGCCAAACTATGGAAAGAACCAAGATGCCCTTCAACGGACGAATGGATAAGGAAGATGTGGTCCATATACACAATGGAGTATTATGCCTCCATCAGAAAGGATGAATACCCAACTTTTGTAGCAACATGGACGGGACTGGAAGAGATTATGCTGAGCGAAATAAGTCAAGCAGAGAGAGTCAAGTATCATATGGTCTCACTTATTTGTGGAGCATAACAAAGAACATGGAGGACATGGGGAGATGGAGAGGAGGAGGGAGTTGGGGGAAACTGAAAGGGGAGATGAACCATGGGAGGCTGCGGACTCTGAGAAACAAGCTGAGGGTTTTGGAGGAGCAGGGGATGGGAGGTTGGGTGAGCCTGGTGGTGGGTATTGTGGAGGGCACAGATTGCATGGAGCACTGGATGTGATGCATAAACTATGAATTTTGAAACACTAAAAATAAATTTAAAAAATAAATAAAAATTTTAAAAACCAACAAAATAACAAAAAAAAAACCCACCTAAAAATAGGAAACTGCAAAACTTAAAAAAAGTTAAAAATAAGTAAATAAATTAGGGGGGAAAAAAGAAAAAGAAATCCTGATAGAACTAACAAGCATCTTCAATAAGTTTGCAAAACACAAAATCAACACACTAATCAGTTGTGTTTCTCTACAGTAACAATAAACTATTCCAGAAAGAAAGTGAGGAAACAATTGTAGGTCTAACAGAATCATAAAGATTAATATACATAGTAATAAATTCGGCCAAGGAGGAGAGAAACCTGCATACTGCAGACAAAAAGAAATTAATAAAGTAAACCGAAGAAGATCTAAATGAATGAAAAGTTATCCCATGTTAATGGATTGGAGGAAAATGTCCACCCTCTGAAGCATCTACAGACTCAATACAATTCTTATCAAAATCCCAAAGACATTTTTCACATAAATAGAAAAAGGAACAATCCCAAAATGCATATGGAAACACAAAAGATCCCAAAGGCCAAAAGAGTCTTGAACAAGAAGAACAAAGCGGGAGCAACATACTTCCTAATTTCAAATTAGAAGACAAAGCTGTCGGAATCAAATCAGCATAGAACGGACATAAAAATGACTCATAAACGGATGGAAGTGAGCTGAGACCCCAGAAATACACGGTCGCGTCAGCAGGGACCTTCAGCAAGGAAGCCAGGAAGGCACCACGGGAACAGGACAGGCTGGTCAGTAAAGGATGTTGGGAAAATGGGTGTCCGCCGCAGACGAGCGAATCGGACCTCTGTTCTACATCCTGCACACAATTCCACTCAAAATAGGTTAGAGACTCGAGAGTAGGGCTTGACACCATAAGACTCCTGGAAGAAAACATTTTTGAAAAGGTGCTTATTTTTTTAAAGATGTATTCATTTATTTGTGAGAAAGAGTCAGCGATGGGGAGGAGCAGAGGGGGAGAGAACACGTCAAGCAGACTCCCCGCTGAGTGCTTAGCCTGATGTGGGGCTCGATCTCACGGCCCCGAGACCGTGACCTGACCCAAAATCGAGTCAGACGCTTAACTGCCTGAACCATCCTGGTGTCCCCCTCAAAAGAAAGCTTTCGGGTCTCAGTCTTGACAATGACTTTTTGAGCTTGACACCAAAGACAGAGGCCACCAGAGCAGAAACAGGCAAATGGAAGACAGGAAAGCAAAAATCCTCCGCACAGCAAGGGAAACTGCCCACAAAATGAAAAGGCAGCTACGGAGAGGGAGAAGATGTTTGCAAACTGTGCATCAGATACACGGGTCGGGTCTAAAATGTATGAAGCCCTCACACAACCCAATAGCAGAAAAGACCCCAGACGACCCGGTTAAAAATGGACAAAGAACTTGAGAAGATAGTTCTCAAAAGAAGACAAAAAAGGACCAACATTTATCTGAAAAGATGCTCGCTGTCACCAACCATCAGGGAAAGCCGAATGAAAGCCACAGTGAGGCGTCACCTCACACCCGTTGGAACGGTTAAAATCCAAACGACAGGAAACACGCGGTGTCGGCGAGGTCTCAGAGAGGGGGACCCTCGTGCGCGGCGGGTGGGCATGCAAGCTGGGGCGGCCCCGCCGGAAAACAGTATGGAGGGTCCTCAAACGGAAGAAACAGAGCTGCCCACCACCCGGCGGTGCCACTTCTGGGGGTACCCCGAGGACATGGAACCCAGATTTCCAAGACGGGGCACCCCCGTTCACGGCAGCCTGACTCACAACGGCCAAGGTAAGTGGACAAGCTAGACGCTAGACGGATGGGTAGGGAAAGTACGTCCACGCCGTGGAGTGAGCTCAGGCTCTAGGAAGAAGGAGGCCCTGCCATTTGGGGCGGAAGAGATGGACCTGGAGGACGTGATGCTGAGCGCGAGAAGCCACCAGGGAAGCACAGAGACAGTGCGATCGGACCGGGGAGGCATTCCGAGAAACAGAGGGGAGGGCGGAGGTCGCAGGGGCTGAGGGAGGGGGCGTGGGGAGGGGACAGCGAGAAGACACGGGGTTTCAGTTGTGCAAGGTAGAGGAACCCTGCAGATCCGCTCCGCAGCCCCGGCCTACCACTGGCAGCACGCGCTGTGTGCTCAGAACGTGCCACGACGGGGGTCTTACGCTACGTGTTCTGTCCACCGCTAACGAGGAAGGCGTTAATCGTAACATCAGTGACAATAACGGCAGGAGGCGGGGGAGACTCTGGGAGGTGACGCACGTGTCTATGGTCTTCACGGGGCGGCGATGGCGCCCCGCTGCGACCTTACCCCAGACCCGCTCAGGTGGGCACACTAGCCGTGTACAGCTTTTTACACGTCAATCACACCTCAACGAAGTGGTGTAAAAGAAGGGAAAATACATTTTTTTTTAAAAAGAAAGTATTTCAGGCTTCGCCAGCCACAAATATTCGATGCTCTGAGTAGAGCTAAAGCGGCAGTAGAAAATACGGAAGCAAGGGGCCCGGCGGTGTCCAGTGAAACTTCATCCGCAAGCACAGGAGGCACCTGGGTTTGGCGCTCGGGCAGCTGGAACTCAGCGGTCGCAGCCAATGCGGCGCTCGCCCGGTATGATCGAGGAACACCTGACAAGGGAACACGGCGTGAGAAAGTCCGATGGCGTGGTGCGCGCTACTCTTTCGTGGAAGCTGAAGGCAGCACGAACCCCGCAAGGCAGCGGGCATGTGCGGACACGGGAGTGCTCACAGCGTAACCACACACGCACGTGCGGACACAGGAGTGCTCACACACACGGGAAGGAGGGAGCGAGGTTCTGGTGCGCGCAGTGGGGAGGTGCGCAGTGCCTCCGGATGGAGCCCGTGATCAAGGCCCCAGCAGTGGCTTCAGCGGTGTGCCCGTGGGTCCCTCTTAGATCACCGAGAAAGGACGGATCCTGCTCTTGGCACACGCGCAGCCCTAAGAAGAAAAGGAAGGAAGGGAAGGAGACAATCCCAGAGACGGTGGTGTGTGAAGGGACGGAGAGACCCGTGGGAGGACCAGCGGTGACCTTCCACATCAGACGGGGGGCGGGGGACGCTCCCTCCTGCCCGCCTCCAGCAGACTTTCTGCTTTGCCTGGAATCCTGTTCGCATCCTCAGAGCAAGGACAAAAGGCCAGAAGAACAGAGAACGGCAGCCCCGCGGGAGGCAGCCTGGCGGGAGGCGGACTGAGCACCGCACTCCAGCGGGCCCTCTGGCCGGACCACATCTCCCGGCCTCCGAGCGGGCGGGAACTCTGGCCTGACACTGTCTAAATGGGCCGCGCCTCAAAAGAGCCCGTCTTTTATTCATTAGGATGGTTTTTGCCGGCTAAGTGCTTTTCAAGGGTTGAGAGTGCCCTGAGACTCTTCAAAAGCCGGTTTATCAGCATCCCGGGCACTGGGGGAGGGGGGAGCGCCAGCTTGCAGGTGAGTCCCGTCCGGTCCGGCCTCTCTACTCCGCACACCTCCGCTCACCAGGAAGATGCGTTAATCCAAGTGAATCTGGGGGCTTGTGTGTTGAATCATAAAAACAGCCATAAATAGTAATGACGGTATTTCTTTATATTAGGAAAAACCCTTCAGATTTTTCAAAACCTGCTGTAAACACTCTCCGCTTTAATCCCGACAAGAACCCGGGGAGCGGCACGCCCGCTCACGGCGGCTCGGGAGGGCCGGCGGGTGCGTCTCCGGGAGAGCTCTGTGAGCCGATTGTGAAACACGCCATTCCGAGGCGTTACTGCGCGCACTTAGGATTAAATAAATCACATTTAAAACCAAGGCGATGAAGTAAATAAAGGACCCCCTAACTCAACCTCAAACAGCAAAGGACCCAAGTAAACACGGCACGGACTGGAGTAGAGTCTCTCCGGAGACGACGTTCGGATGGCCAACACCACGGGAAGTGTTGCCCGACCCCGTCTGCCGTGACGGAAATGCGCATCCGATCCCCGAGACAGCTGTGCACACCTACGGCACAGCCGGCGTCACAGAAACGGAACGTTCGTAACTGCTGGTGGGGATGCGAGATGCCGCGACCACCGCAGACAGGGGGCCCGGGTTCTCACAAAGCTGGACAGGATTACTGTATGGCCAGGCACGTCCGGTCCCAGGCACGTTCCCCAAGAACTGAACCAGGGTCCATCTGGGAAACGCACAGGTACGCCGTGTGCAGCCGGCGTGTTCCCCAGCCAACGGGGGAGACAACCCAAGTGTCCGCCCGCAGAGGAAGGGATGGACAGAGCGTGGTCCACCCATTGCCGGGATCCACCAGCCTCGCAAAGGGGGAGAGGCTGCCACGGGCTTCGCCTCAGACGAGCATGTGAGGACGTGTATGAAGAGAGTGAGCCGGTCACGGAAGGACAGACACTGCGTGGTTCCTCATCCACGAGCCGCTTAGAGCAGTGACGGTCAGGGAGGTGCAGTGGCTGGTAGGCACCAGGGGCTGGGGGAGGGGGTGGCGACCGTCTTTCACGGGGACCGAGTTCCAGTTCGGGAAGACGGGGAAGTTCCAGGGATGGTGGTGGTGATGGTCCCACAACGCTGTGAATGCGCCCTGACCGTTCACGTAGGAGAGATGAACATCCATGTCGGTTTCACATTCTATACATGTCACGGCCCCAGTAAAGGAAATTTAAAGAGCAATAAGGCGAACTCAGCGTGTCCGGCTCATTCCGTGCGCTCTCCTGCTGTCCGGGGTCTCGAGCTTCAGCTCACGATTGTGTCTGTTGTGCGTCTGCTGACCTGTGCTCCGTCCTCCGGAGAGCGGCCTCACGAGCTGCACCAGAAAGACCAGAGCTGGACGCAGGAACGTCACCTGCTCCGGAGTCTCCTTCCCTGCTTCCTTAGCGGAGTGAGATCAGCTTCCAGGAAAGACTGGAAAACCGGCAGAGGTCAAACAGGGGGAGGAAGACCCTGCCCTGATGCCTGCCCTCCAGTCTCAGTGCTGTGGACCCCCCATCCGCAGGCGGCCGCTGGGCTGACCGCAGGGGAGCCTCACTGCCGAGGTCCCTCACACCCGGCCTGGGCGGCTACACACGTCGACAACCGCGTCTGGGCATGGTGGGGAGTTACAGGCATCTTTCCTGGACGGGTGCGAACCTCTGGGTTGGACCACGCACCCCCACTGGAGGCAGCAGAGGACAGAGGTGACCCCGGCAGACGCGGGGAGAAGCTCCGAGGTGAACCGTGTTCCGGGGGTCCACGGCTTTCCTCGCGTCCTCCGAATGTTCCCTGTTTTGCTGATGACGAGACCCTAATTCCACTGTGACATCTCTGCTGTCTCCCCCTTCCCTGTCCTTTGCTTTTGTCTTGAATAGACTTGAATCTCGAGAAAATTGTCTATTTTTACTTTATTTTTCTCAAAAAGAATTAATTTTTTTCTAATCTCCTTAGAAATTAAAGACTTTTTTTTAATCATCCAATTCCACATGTTGAATGTTTAGTTCCTTTTGCCCTTTTCTGCGCATGAAAAAGTAATTAACTCCAGAGGCAGCCGTGGCCCCCGGCCGGGCGGATCGTGGTCATTCTAGAAGCACCGTTATTGTTAACGACGACAGTTTCTTTTATCTCCCAGGACTCTCCTCTGTGATGGAAAGTCCATTGTGTCCGGGTAGGCGAACGTGGTTTGTGCAACTTCTGTTTTTGTTTGTTGTGGGTTTTTTTCATTTGCTGAAGTTTTCCGGTGCTGTTCTGCAGCCCCGTTCCGTGCTGGAAAAGACGGTGCCCGTTCACACTGTGATGTGCAAACGCTCGCCAGGCTTGTGGGAAACACCTCCCTTCGCGACAAGTTCACGGCCTCAGCGCCGTGCTTCCCCAAGGGCAAGGTGGGTTCCGGGGCACGTTTGGGCAAGATGGGGACGTTTCCTGTCGTCACAACTGGGGACACGCCTCTGGTGCCACAGGGAGGGGGCAGAAGGGCTTCTAAGTGTCCTCCACGCCCTGGGCACCCCACGCCCTGTGCCACAGGTACCACGGAGAAGCCTGCATAGCGGCCCTGCCGTCCTGGAAATCCTAGTTCTCGGTTTCCATGAGCCAATGTCAGTTTGATAATGATGACATGTGGGGCGTGGACGGGGTGTGGGGGACAGCCCACGGCGGCCTCAGCCTGGTGGATGGTCACCGGCCACCCCCCTCCCCATTCGGAAAGCTCGCTGCCCTGTCTTCCGTGGCCGCCGGGCTGGATGGTCCGCCTGCCTGCGTCGCACTGGTCATTCTGCCCAACGCGACCCTTTCTAAGGAGTCCTCTACTCCCACTCTTCGGGGCCTCTGTTCCTCGCAGCGGGGACTCAGACGACCGTGTGTCGGGGTGACTACGTGTCTCACGTTCCCGGTGGCACCCGGCTCGTGTCTTGTGTTTCACTTTCTCTTCCGTTTTCTGTATTTTATCCATACAAGAAGTGCATGGCGTTGATCTCCCGTGGTGGTCTCGGCTGGCCACATCTAATTTACTATTTCTTTTTTTTTTTTTTTTTTTAAGATTTTATTTATTTATTTGACAGAGAGAGAGATCACAAGTAGGCAGGAGGCAGGCAGAGAGAGAGGAGGAAGCAGGCTCCCTGCGGAGCAGAGAGCCCAATGTGGGGCTCGATCCCAGGACCCTGAGATCATGACCTGAGCCGAAGGCAGCGGTTTAACCCACTGAGCCACCCAGGTGCCCCTAATTTACTATTTCCGTTCGAGGCTGCGTCAAGGTTCGGAAAGCCGAACACGAACCTCTGGTCCAATCCAGAGTCACAAGGAAAACAGCATTTACTGTGACATCCGTTTGTAATTAAGGGATTTTGAGTATTCTACTGCTCAGACCTCACCCCGTCTCTTTCCTATAGCACCGTTGTGTTAAGAAACACTAAGCTCCTGTTTTGTTATTGTTATCATTATTTTCGTTTGCGACGACTTGACAAGCACGCCGACCGCTGCTTAGTGCTGAGTCCCACACTGTATCTGCACACCCGCACTGTGAGCGGACGCTGCCCCGGGCCGAGCTCACCGGAACCATAACCATCCCCCGTGCTGGAAGCCGAGGGCTCACCCGCGGAGACACGGTCAGGACGGGTCCCGGGCGCTGTCGCTGCAGAAAAGCACATCCGAGCACGAAAACCGGAGCTGTGTGACTCCAAGTGTACGTGCCTCTTGCCACAAGGTCTGGGGTGAGGACAGTTCGGAGCCCACGGGACTGGGGCCGGACCACAGGGAGCCAGGGCAGGGACCGGGCATCCACACCGGCCTGAGCACACCTGGTGGGGTGAGGACTCTGTGCATCACACCACGGAAGGGACGCCTGCCCTGATCTCCGGTTCTGAGCCCCCTACTCTGAGCTCCTGCCCTGATTCTCCTGCCCAGAGCTCCGGCTCCGCAGGCTGGCCCAGGCCTGGCAGCACGGGGCTCTTCCCTGAGTCGTCCTCTCCCGCTCCTCGTTCATCCACGCGTCTTCCAGGTGAGGCTTCTGGGTCGACCGCACAGCGATTGCTTCATGTAACGCCCTGTCCCCTTTGTCTCCCGTAATGGAAATTGATTCAGCCAGTCTGCAAACCTGGCATTTCCTCTGGGACTGGCCTCCGGGTTACGCCTCACCTACGTATTCTCACCATCGGGTCGTGGTGAAGGCATCTGTATGATCCCTGCATCCCTTCTGGGGAAACTGAGGCAGGGGCCCGTGAAGGAGCCTGTAGTGCAGCTGGGTAGTGGGGGAGCTGGGCACTCGTCCTTGGAGCCTCGCTGCTCTGGGGCAGTCGGCGCTGCGCACACTGGGGCTGTGGGAGGACGACGGCTTTCTCTCCTCGCCTTTCTGGCTCTGTCCTTGGGGAGTGGGTTTCTGACGCATGTCCCCCTATAGGAGGGTGTTTGTGGTGTCCCCACGGTCTCCAAGGTCCTTTCGTGGAAGGCTTACTCATCCCTCGTGATCTGAGCCTCGTGCCCCCCGCGCAGGACCGTGCTGGGCGTCCACTTCCCAGAAGCCGGGGAACCCGAGCAGGGTCTGCTGGCCGGAGGCCCGGGTCTGTCCACCCACGAGTGGAGTCGGGGGCTGGAGGCGGCAGGGACTCACGGCTCCCCGCAGACTGCTGCCCTCTCGCTGACCCTGGCCACGGGGGCCCTCAGCAGACGGTGCTCTGAGCCAAGCTCCGAGTCTCCTTTCTCCTTGCGTGGCGACTCCCTGGGCGGGAACCCTGGGGGGAAGGAAGGAGGAAACCCCCGGGGCCCAGGTGACTCGTCCTCATGCACCGCCCGGACACAGACCCCTCCCCGGCTCCTGCTTTCCTTCCTTGCCCCACCAGCTGCTCCCCAAATCTGCTTTTACATGAAGACGGTGTCAGGAAAAGGCGTCCATGACTCTAAAAAGCGCAAACCTGAAACCAGGCGTGCTGTGGGTGGGATTTGCTCGCTCTGCGGAGGGAGGAACCGGGGGTGTCTGTGGCTCCGAGCCGAGCCCCCAGGGCATTGCGGGGAGCGGCACCGACCGAACCAGACAGTGACCCGATGCCACGACTCTCGCCCGAGAGCCTGCCCTGCACGTGGACACCCCGTGGAAGAAATCACCTGCCGTGGCCCGTGGGGCCGTGGGCCGTTGTGTCTGCCCCGAACTCTCTTTGGCTTTAACCCCCGGCTGGGTCCCTCGGCAGCTGGTGAGCTACGTGCCGCCACCCAGGCACACGTTTTATACTCACGTGAGGGTCGTCAACCTGCCTTCCGGAACATTCCACGGCAGCCCATGTCCTCTCCTCGCCTGCGTTTCATCCACATTGCCACGCCCCGGTCCCGCCTCAGCGGCACACCGAGCACACAGCCCTCACCCCGCGCCGCCACCGTGTGCCTCCAGGCTCGCCCTCT
This sequence comes from Meles meles, assembly GCF_922984935.1. Taxonomy (NCBI): domain Eukaryota; kingdom Metazoa; phylum Chordata; class Mammalia; order Carnivora; family Mustelidae; genus Meles; species Meles meles. The sequence goes on from NC_060072.1 coordinate 1,319,491, forward strand.
TCACCCCGGGACGCACGATCCGGAACCCGGGACTCCACTGCACGTCTGCGGCCTCCCGCCCTGACGAGACGCAGGAGCTGCAAGTCCTGAATACTCGCCGTCTCCTTCGTCCCGACTCTGCCCCTGACGTCCACCCCAGCTGCGGGCGGCCCTGGTCAGGCCCTGAGAGCGCCGTGTGCCCGGTCTCCCGGCTCCCCAGCCATCCCCGACCCGGCATACGGTTGTGCAACGGCAGCCGCCGCCCCACAGCCCCGGGACGGTCCCGCAGGGAAATCACAGGGACTGAGCACTGAAAGGCGCCGGACCCCCGTGCGGATCCTCTACCCTCCCTGGAGCCCAGCTTGGGGGGGCACCCCGCTCCGGGCCCTGGGCACGCCGTAACCCCCATCTCGGCCGGCTGCCCAGCGCACACCTTTGTCCGGCCTGGGCTGGGGCCTCCCCTGCGCAGAGACGGTGTCCCTACCCCGTCACGATCACCTCTGCTTCAGGGTCTCCTCAACGCGACACGAAGTTCCTCGTGGATGCTCAGTGCCCCCCGCCCCGTGCCTGGCCCCGCACCCGCACACGTGTCTGTCTCTTCTGCCTGCACTGCTGTCTGCTAATTCCGCTTCTGCACTGTGCGTCTGTCTGTGTGTCCTGTGGCCGGACTGAGATCCTCGGAAGGTCACTGAGTGCTCCCGACACGAGGGTCATGTCTCTGGGAATGCGGGGGGTCCCGGAGCTGTCCCCTACGTCGTCCCCTTCCTGCCCTGCTCCCAGACGGTGCAGCCCGAAGCCAGCACACGCTGGAGGCCTGGGCCTTCCCCCACGTCCTTTGTCCGGCGGGGGTCACCGGCCGAAGGGGTCCCCAGGACGAAGGTGGTCTTCTGGCCCCACCACCCTCATTATTGTGTGTGTCGTGGAATTATGCCGCTGTGACGTGCCTGCAACTGTCCTTCCTTGCTGGCCGGCTCCTGCGTTTCTCAGCACGGAGCAGGCCAGCCAAGCCCCGGTCCTTCCTGACCTGAGATGCGTGCCTGGCCTGGGGCAGAGGGCGGGTGGTACCCCCCAGAGCAGGGACTGCAGCCTCGCTTCTGCTCTCTGAGCCAGGAGTGGAGGGATAGGAGGAAACAGAAAGCAGACGTCCATCCATCATCCACCCGTCCATCCGTCCGTCCATCCGTCCATCCGTCCATCCATCCGTCCATCCATCCGTCCGTCCATCCATCCATCCGTCCGTCCGTCCATCCGTCCGTCCATCTGTCCATCCGTCCGTCCATCCGTCCATCCGTCCATCCATCCGTCCATCCACCCTTCATCCATTCATCCACACTTCCATCTGTCCATCCATCCATACATCCGTCCACCCTTCCATCCATCCTTCCATACATCCAGGTCCCTGAGGCCTGGGCCCATGGGTCACAGGGCTGGTCATTCCCTGCAGCTGACTCGTCCTGGTCACCAGGAGGTGTCTGTGCCTGTCCCCACATCCACTGCCCCTCACGGCTGCCGTCTCCACGTAGGTTTGGGGGTTTAGAGGTGCATAGAATGTTCTGCTGGTAAACCGAAAGGAATTAATGATACAACTCACAACAGTTAGACACGGTTCCTGCTACCCTGCAGGTCGCAGAGTGAGAGATCCCAGTATCTCAGTGTCCAGCAGAACTTAAATAAAATAGAAAGTTAAAGAAGACAAATTAATTTTGGCCTTTCTTTTTATTTTATTTTGTTACTATTCAAATGTCCCCAATTAATGATTTCAAGGGGGAAAAACCTTCCCAAATAAAACGTACTGAAGATTTTCTTTTTTCTGGAGTAATTTATCCAAGACCATTAAAATCACCGATTCACAATCGTTGCCTCCTAATGGTTATTGAGCCCGATTCTGCTCTGTAGCCACTCAATCCGGAGGGAAATCACTCCTGCTCGGCCTTTAGTCTCACTGAGCTTCAAGGTCAAGCTCGTTGGCTTCATTTTCAGACAGGAGCCATATCCAACTTGCCCAAGAGCTTGGGTTCAGAAAATTAATGGCCTAATTAATAGAAATCATTATGAAACCACACAATTAACATCTTAGAGCAAAACTCAATCTTAAAATGAAAGTCCTTGATGTGCCAACGGACAGATTTAGCAACCCTGTATTGAGTTTTCCCCAAGCACTGGCCACAGCGCCGGGATCAGCATCCGGTATAACCTACAGACGACCTTCATCCTCAAACGGGCCGGCGGGGTATACCCTTAAAGAAAAGGCATTGGGACTCACAAAAGAAGGAAGAGGCAGGAGTGAAAATAGGCTCATAAAATCTGTCCACGAGCTAGAGCCTCACACAGCAGGGGCGTGCTCCTGGGTGTAAGGCGCTCACGACCGCGAAGCCCCGCAGGCAGAGGGCCCCGCTCACCAGCGGCCCCTGAGGCAAAGCAGAACGCTGAGCTTCTGCAGAAGGACACTCCGCAGCCGGGGGTGGGGCCCCAGGACGTCGTCAGAGACGTTTCCAAGTGTTTTTTCTCGAGGAGAAATGAGAAAACAGCAAGACAGCCAGCAACAGCAGAACAGCTAAATCGGTGTGGGGAGCCCCCGCGGGCCGGCACCAGGCGGCCGTGAGAACCGGTGCGAAGCCATCCCGGTACCTCCCCCCAGGTGGAAACCATCTCTGAGAACTTGTTTGGAACATAAACTTTCATAGAAAGTTTCCCTGTCTGCCCACGTACACCCACAGGCGCGTCTGAGTCCCCACAGATGTAAAGAAAGGATGTTCTTGGATCTCCCGGTGGCGGGGACGTGGGGTGAGCCTCCGCACACAGGCTGGAGGGCAGACCAGAGCCATTCGTGGGGGACACGGAGGTCTCCCGCCAGGGACCTGCCACGTCCCCGCGCGCGGGAGATGGGCTGCGCCAGAGGAAAACCCTCCGCAAACACGGAGCACGTGTCTCCTCCAAACAAAGGATGTGATGGTCTTCCCTGTCCTGGAAGCCAAATCCAGCCCCCAGAGCCCTGTCCCAGCTCCATCCACTTCACTCCCACGTAATTCAACTCCAGCAAACCCTCCGTGTTCAGCGGACGCCGGCGTGTGAATGCCCAGAGTGGAGGCCACGCGGCAGGCATCTCCTGGTCGGGCTCCACTGCGCCCGAGAACCCTCGCAGCCCCGCAGCCCCTCGGGGAGAAGCCACACGCCCGAGGACACGGGGTAAGAGGCTGCCTGAGGGGAGTGTGACGGCCCTGCAGGGCGCTCTCCCGCTGGCTGTGGTGCCGGGCTTGTCCATCACAGAGACCCCGCCCTACTGGGCGCCAGGCACCTGGGGACCAGCCCCCCCGGCCCGCGGTTTCTCTCCCGCAGCTTCAGGCCTTAGTGCCTTTTCTGCACCAACTGGACACGCAGGCCTTCAGGGCTCTTTCAGGCTGTGGTCGGGCGGCGGGGAGGAGACAGCGGGGAGGGGCCTGCAGCAGGTCCCCGGGCCGTCCTCCATGGGGTTCCCTCCAGGAGGGACTCTTTCCTGGGCCTTGGGGTAGCTGCCAGGCTGGGGGACACTGGGCCCTCCAGCATGTGGACTGTCCCCCACGGCACCCCAGAAACCCGGCCCCGAGGACTCTGATGCTCGCTGTCACCCAGAGCCCGTGGATTCTCTGAGTACAGTCAAAACCTGGCCAGAGTCTTTCTGGAAATTTCTCATCGTCACCCCTGCTTGTGGCGTAGGGCTGTGGTTCACGGGCTCTCAGAGACACACGGTAAATCATGGGGGTGTGTCATGAGGGGACAAGGCCACTCCCCACTTCCCTCCACACCGTCTCCGCTCCCGGCTAGTCCTGAGCTCAGCCCCACTGGGAAGGTCTCAGGGGGATGCATTTTTGGTTTCAGCAGCGCCTCAGCCCCGTCTTTTCTGGCTCGTTCCGGGTATGGACAGAGCGGTGATACTGAGATCTCTCATTCTGTGACCCCCGTGTAACAAGCACTGAAAACCTCACTGGGGTATTGTTGGCGCGGCTGTGGCCAGGGATCGGCACATTCGCTAACGGTCCTCGGCAGCGGCTGAGAAGGGGCCACAGGGCGGACGGAGTTGTTACAGGAAATGAGAAACTCCCGTGAGCCGTCGGTGAGGATATCTATTCGAGGGGACGGACTCCGGCGTTCGTGTAATGAAGGCTCCGCGCTGCTGCTCACTCCCGCGTCTCTGCCGTCCCCCAGTGCCCAGCGCAGGCCTGGACTCCCCGCTTCCCGGGTCAGCCACTCCTCTCTGAGTCCGAAACCCATCACAAGATAGAAAGGGAATTGGCTGATTGTGGATCAGATTGTAATCACTTCTACAAGAAAACTGATTTTTGGAGAATGTGATTCAGGGGCACAGCTCCGTCACACATCCTTAAATTGGCTCCCTGTCCGTCCACCCAGACCAAGACCCCGGTGGGCAATGCAGACCGTGTGTACGGTCTCTGCATCCCCTGAACTGTTCTTCCTCCAGAAGCAAAACCAAACACAGCTGCTGGTCCCCAAGGTGGAGGCAGACAGAAGGGGCTGGTCTGCACACACCCAGCTCCTTACTCCAAGGTGCCCCATAAGCGCCCCCTGAGTGGGAAGGACGGCAGGGTAGAGGGAGGAAAAGGCAGAGAAGGGACGTGAGAAGTGGGGAGCAGTGTCCCTCACCCCCACATCTAGATCACAGCCAAGCCTCACGACACGCTTGGCCGTTCATTGGTTCACGGAGGTTGGAGCGAGTCAGAGACGGGCGTGTTTTAGAAAGCAGACGGCGAGACTACGAGAGCAACCACGGCCCCTCCTCCTTCCCTAGTCGCCACATGGAACCCCATGAACCATTCAGACAACCAGACCCCACCCCATCCCAAGCCTCAGGGAAACACGGCTGATCCCATCTTTGTTCTGGGGAATGAGGGGCAAGTCATACAGCAAGGCAGTGATGAAGGAAATACCACTTCCCCAGCCATGGAAAGGGGCCGCACCCCACGGCATTTAGAAACCTGGCTTCTAGAATCCTGGGTCCTGAACCGTCCTCTAACTGATGGGTGGCTTGGCCTTCTGAGAAGTCTGAGGGTGTGCAGATGCCAGGTGCGGGGGCTGCATGTGCTTGCTGAGACTGCGTGGGATGCAGGAGGACGCCACTGCTTAGAGAGCCTGAGGCAGCTGTGGGGAGTGTAAGAACACAGGCGGTTGCAGGAACAGCTGGATCCAGCTGCAGGTACCCCTGGCCTTCCCCCAGCCTCATCTTTCCTTCACTTCACACTCGGGGTTCTCTTATGACAGGGTGGTCACTGGCATTTCCTAATTTACACTGACACTTGGTGTGGGTTTTGTGTTGTTTTAGATGGAGTTACAGACATACGATCCGACTTCGCTGGGCTTGGTACAGATGTCACGCCATTGCGCACAGCTGCGTAAGGAATAGAAGTGATGCCAGCGTTTCAGTCGGCAAGAACGTCTAGTCCATCAAATAATAAGCCTAGAAGGAGAACGCGACTTGCAAGAAGGGTCGTTATGCAAAACATAATCTCTAACGTAAGATTTAAGATGTAAATGTTGTATCACTTATTGTCTAAAGTACACAACACTTCTCCGAAGAAGACGTACAAGTGGCTCACAGACATCTGAAAAAATGCTCATCATCACTAGCCATCAGGGAGATTCGAATCAAAGCCACATTGAGATACCACCTTACACCAGTTAGAATGGCCAAAATTAGCAGGACAGGAAACAACATGTGTTGGAGAGGATGTGGAGAAAGGGGAACCCTCTTACACTGTTGGTGGGAATGCAAGTTGGTGCAGCCACTTTGGAGAACAGTGTGGAGATTCCTCAAGAAATTAAGAATAGAGCTTCCCTGTGACCCTGCAATTGCACTGCTGGGTATTTACGCCAAAGATACAGATGTAGTGAAAAGAAGGGCCATCTGTACCCCAGTGTTTATTGCAGCAATGGCTACGGTCGCCAAACTGTGGAAAGAACCAAGATGCCCTTCAACGGATGAATGGATAAGGAAGATGTGGTCCATATACATGATGGAGTATTACACCTCCATCAGAAAGGATGAATACCCAACTTTTGTATCAACATGGACGGGACTGGAAGAGATTATGCTGCGTGAAATAAGTCCAGCAGAGAGAGTCAAGTATCATATGGTCTCACTTATTTGTGGAGCATAACAAAGAACATGGAGGACATGGGGAGATGGAGAGGAGAGGGAGCGGAGGGAAACTGGAAGGGGAGATGAACCATGAGAGACTATGGACTCTGAAAAACAACCTGAGGGTTTTGAAGGGGAGGGGTTAGGAGGTTGGGTGAGCCTGGTGGTGGGTATCAAGGAGGGCACGGATTGCATGGAGCACTCTGTGTGGTGCATAAACAATGAATTCTGGAACACTGAAAAGAAATTAAAAAGAAAGTAAGAAAAGTATTTTTCATTTAAAACAGTGGAGAGTAACGAAGTGACAAAAACTGGTGATCAGGAAAGACCCATGTTTGTGCTGAAATGACAGTAAAGCCAAGACAGACGGAGAGGATCCTGGACGCCAGAAGCCACCACCTCACCATGACAGAAGGACGCCGCTGTAGCGCGAGGCACTAAGGAAAGGACAGGAGGAGTGACAAACGTTGTCAAAACGTATCTGTCTGTGCGGACAACACGTAAAAGGTAATGCTAAGAACAACTCTAACGCAAAATTTTAAAAATTTAAAAATTTAAAAATTTAAAAATTTAAAAAATGTCATCAGAAGTCACAACCTGAAATACAATCCTCCAGAACCATTTTCAGACACATAATAGGAAAGTACATACATTTAAAACCAGTAAGAAATCTAAAAAATGTTTTTAAATCAACTGGCATTTCTGCCTCCCATCCACAAACAAACAACACAGAACTTTGCAAGTTTCCTCTCAAGGAACAGGGCATTTCTGTCTTACACTAAAGTTTTAGGAAATTAGGAAAAAATGGAAATATTCCCAAATATTTTTACAAAGCAATTAAATCCTTGACATCAAAAATAAGACTTCAGGGGGCCTGGGTGGCTCAGTTGGTTGGGAGACAGCCTTCGGCTCAGATCACGATCCCGGAGTACCGGGATGGAGTCCCGCATCGGGCTCCCAGCTCCACGGGGAGTCTGCTTCTCCCTCTCACGTTCTCTCTCACTGTCTCTCTCTCAAATAAATAAAAATCTTAAAAAGAAAAAAAAACTTCAGTTACACAAGAAAGAAAAAAAAGTTCCATTTATTTATGAACATAAATTAGAAATTCATCCATAAATCAAACCAAACACAGAAGGCATCAAAGTCATAACTTGAGGTGGAAGGTGTCTCCACTGACCTCCACCCTCAGAGAGAGCACATCAGCGTTCTTGCGGCCCTGGTTCTGGGCTGCCTCCCGTGTCCTCCGGGAACCGACCGTGACTATCCAGAGCCGAGCCAGCCGCAGTCACAAGGCTCTGCGGGTTCTCCGGTGGCTGCTAAGAACCACAGAGACCGTGAGCTTCCGGCAGAAGATGAGGGCTCCCGGTCACAAGGCCACGGAAACAGTGGGGAACCTGCCCGGACGCGTCAGGGATCCCCGCTGGGATCCACTGAGGATCCGGACGAGCCGCACAGAGCGGCGGGCTGAAGAGGGTTTAGCTACGTCGTGCCGAGCGTCTGGGCAGGTGGGCAAGCGAGCGCGCGTCCAGGGATCCACCCGGCCTGTCTGCCTGCCCGGTCCGTGAGCTGCAGGCCGGCCTCACGAGGACGCCACGTTGGACAGGCGTGCTTTGTGCAAGGGGAGCTCCGCGGCCGGGGGAGGCTTGGGGCATTGGGTCATCTCAACGTTTGATTTGCTGAATGTGCGCGCGGCTGGTCTGCATCTCTGTCGTCCAGTCAAACACGTGTGCATGGGTCAGCCACTGCGCACCTTTGCCACGGACGGAATGTCGGCGTCCCCGAAGTCCCCGTGGGAAATGTTGACTCCCGGGGCCGGCGTCTGATGGTGGGGCTGATCAAAGCTTGGGGGTGGAGCCCCGGGCGTTGGGATTTCACCCCCGCCAGAGACCCCGGGGAGCTCTGTCCCCTCCTGCCACGGGAAGACGGGGCAGGAGGCGCGTGTGTGAAGCAGGAGGCCGGTCTGCACCAGACACCGAATCTGCCGGCAGCTGCACCTCGGACTTGAGCCTCCAGAATGGGCTTGCGAGCCCCCAGCCTGGCGTTCTCTTCGAGCAGCTGAGACGCCGTCCACCGGGTAGTCCGGGACTGGGTGGGGCGACCACGCTTCCGGCCTCGGCAACGACAACCCGATCCGTCCATTCACTCGCCCACCATCCCCGGAAGCCCCGTGGGGTCCGTTCTGCACGTCCAGAGCGGCAGGTTGTTATGGGTAAGCACTGTAGCTGCGCCAGGAAACAGGGAGGGCTCCCCGGAGGAGGACACCTCGGGCCTCGGGGACTGGAGAGCGGACGCTGGAAGCCGATGGCCTAACCGGCTGGTCGGGAGCCAGGCGGGGAGCGGGACGGGGAGCGGGAAGGGGAGCGGGGACGGGAGCCCACCTCCAGGTTGGGAGAGGGGCTCTGTTAGAGCGAGAAGGACAGGGAGGTCAGGGTCACGGGTCAGAGGGGAAGCGAGGGCCAGCTGCTATCTTTTGGGTCCTGGCTGGAGGCACCAGGGTTCTACTCTGACCGCTGGGCTGACGGTGGTGCTCCGAGGTCCATGAGGACCCAGACCTGGGCGTGGGGCGTGGGAGGAAGGAGGACGGGACTTACTTCCCGACCGGCTCCAGCTGAGGGTAGGACACGGGTCTCCCTAAACACGTCAGTGGCTCCTCAGTGCCTTCTGGGTGCCTTTGCCTGGCTCTGCACCCTGGGGCAGCCGCCTCTGGGGACATTTGCAGGAGCTGTTTCCTTCTCAGCCCGTCCTGCCCTCCTGCTCCCGGGTGCCTGCTCGGGGGTCTGGACTCTGATGAAAGGCTTCAGGGGCAGACTGGGAGCCCCTCGTCGACGCTCAGCCCTCGTGCACCGCGTCCGTCCATGCGTCTCGCTCGCTGGCCTGTGTGTTCCCGAGGGCAGAGCCCACCAGCCCCCTGTCCACTTGCAGGGCAAGCGTCCTGTGGGAGCTCACGGTTCTTCATCTTGACAGATGGGTCACGTCTTCCTCGTGCCGGGACGCCTATAGTTCGTGACCTTGACCTCGCCTCGGGGGCTCTGCCCCAAGCTTGTGCAGAGAACCATTGTCCAGGACACAACTGGCCTCAGGGTCTTGACTGCTGTGCTGGCTCGGGGCATGGGCAGGGCTTGGCGCCTCCCGCCCTGACTCTGTCCTACGTCCTCCTCCGTCCAGCGCCATCTTCTCCAGCCTCTGGGCCGCGTGTCCCTGCCGGTGGCCTGCGGGCAGCGTCCGGCTCCGGAGGGCAGCTCCAGAGCCGTCCTCTCTCCCCAGGACAGCGGTGGCTCCCTGGAGATGGCGGGTAGAGCGTTCTGGGAGAAGTTTATTCTGTAGCTCTTACATTTATTTGTATTTGCCACGTAGTAGTCGTCACTAAAACCTCTCTGGAGGGTTTTCACAAATTAAAGAATCTCTCGAAAAATACTGACCTTGATATCCAGTGCGCGTGGATAACTCCCCAGTTCTAGCGACATCGGGACGACGACATGGCTCGGTGGGTGGGGGGCTCTGGGAGGAGGCGTCCCCCTCCCTTCCCTGCGGGCCCAAAACAGCCCCAAACAGCCCAAACCAGAGGATGGGCCGGTGGGACTGGGCCGGACGCGGCAGGTGCAGCCGGAGAATCTGAAGTTTGTTCATTTTCCCCGTTTGCTCGTCGTTTGCTCGTTCAGGGCGGCTGCCATGAACGTGTGCCGTCCACACCCACCCAGAGGGGCTCTCGGGTTGCACGGTGAAGCCCGCAGGTGCCCTTCCGCTCAGAACCTGCGTCCCGCGCGACCGCCTGTCTGGAGGACTGGAAGCCTCCCTTGGGGACGAGAAGAAGTGCTCCGGGTGCCTGCTCCTGCCGGGACGCCCTCCACAAGGCTCGAGTCAGGACGGTGCCGGGCAGGGCGTGGCGACCGCGGAGCAGACACGAAGCCGTCCTCACTCTGGAGCAGAGTGGGTGCGGACAAGGTGCTGGCCGCTCGGCCCGGGATGCTTCTGCTAGGGACTGCGTGGGTCCTCCACGTGCGTCCCCGACAGCAGCCGGCCGGGCTTCCCGGAGGCTGGAGCACCCGCCTCGGGAGAGGAGAGACCTGGTCTTCAGAAGCTCAGACCTGTGCCTGGGGCTCCTTAGGGCTGACCGGGCCGCCCTCACCCCCCGACTCAGTGTGGGGAGACTGCCCTTGAGGACGGGGGGGGACAGGGCAGGGAGGAGAGGACCCACGACTCCCCAGGGTCCAGGCCAGGAGGAAGCAGGACTCCACACCCTGAGTGCAGTGACCAGCAGGAAGGCTGGCCTGTCTTTCCAGGAGGGAGAGGAGTTAAGGTTCCTCATGCCCCACCCCTAAGCCCCCAGAGGTCAGGTGTTTGGGGGATGCTCCTGGTCAGGAGTCAGGGGGCCCCAGAGGAGGCAGTCCCATCCCCCGTGCACCCAGCAGAGGACCGGCCATCAGCAGAGTCTGGAAAAGTGGGCTGAACCCCACAGGTACCTCAGGTCAGACCCGACATTTGCTCCGTGAGTCCCCTCAGGGAGGTGACCTGTAGAGGGTGTCTCAGGGGGACGAGGGGGCACCCCAAAGTGAAAACACCGGGTCGTTGTTGAAGTCGATCCCGACTCCCGTGGAACGCAGTGTGCCGGGGTCAAGGAGCCCTCCCTGTCGTGCACGCCCAGCGCTCGGTGACAGGATGGTCCACTCAGCTCTGCCTTACGACGCCCAGCCGCCTGACGAGCCGCTGGCCACGTTTCCCTCCTCACCCCGGACGGCCACACGCACTGCATCCGGGTCCCACAGTGCCTCCGCCAAAGGAAAACAGTAGAGGTCGGAGCTCCAGGAGGTCCCCAGCGGGCGGAGGGCTGGAGGCACTTTGACCCCAGAAGACAGGGCCGCCCTGCTCAGGAGGGGACACAGACGGCCTTGGCCATGTACCCTGCTTGGCAGTCCCGGCCCCTGCCTTCCTGGGCCCTCCTCCTGCACACGCAGAGCGCAGAGTGACTCCAGGTTGGGGCAGGGGGCAGTCATGTGGAAGGCAGGGCCTTAAGGCAGGACCCAGGTCTCAGCCACTCCCCCGTATTAGGGTGAAGGTCCTGATATTCCCTCCCAGCCCGTCCCTCCCAGCCTGCGCCTCCCAGCCTGTCCCTCCCAGCCTGTGCCTCCCAGCCCGGCCCTCCCAGCCTGCGCCTCCCAGCCTGTCCCTCCCAGCCTGTCCCTCCCAGCCTGTCCCTCCCAGCCTGTCCCTCCTAGCCTGGCCCTCCCAGCCTGTCCCTCCCAGCCTGTCCCCCCCAGCCTGCGCCTCCCAACCTGTCCCTCCCAGCCTGTCCCTCCCAGCCTGCGCCTCCCAACCTGTCCCTCCCAGCCTGTCCCTCCCAGCCTGTGCCTCCCAGCCTGCGCCTCCCAACCTGTCCCTCCCAGCCTGTCCCTCCCAGCCTGTCCCTCCCAGCCTGTGCCTCCCAGCCCGGCCCTCCCAGCCTGTCCCTCCCAGCCTGTCCCTCCCAGCCCGTCCCTCCCAGCCCATCCCTCCCAGCCTGTCCTGTTCCGGCCCGTTGGCCTCGGGGAGCTGTAGGTGAGCAGCTGTCTGTGGCAGGGATGCAGGCAGGTGCTTGGGCGGGGCACTCTGCCCTGCGTGTCTCAGAACCAGGCGGCAGCAGGTGCTCACCCCCCAGGCTCTGGGCAGCAGGTGTCAAGGGCCACGGAGGTGACGTGTGAGCGAAGCCCGGGGAGGGAGCACAGCCCAGAGCTGAGGGGTCCTGGCTGTCCCGTGGGACTGTGGGGCGAGGTGCGGGAGGGGCAGAGGCTGGTCCTCAGGGAGAGGGCGGGACAGGGGCCCCTTTCCAGAGTGCCACCATTTTTGTTTCCGAAATTCTAAAATCTCATCCATGTGTGTGTGCGCGTGCGTGTGTGTGTGTGTGCGTGTGCGTGCGCGTGTGCGTGCGTGGGGTTCTGAGCGCTGGGCTCTGGTGCCGCTGGCGCAGACGGCGGGACAGTGTGAGCACGTCTGCAGACCCAGCCCCGTCCTGCCCCTGACCTTCCGCTTGGAAGGGTTCTGGCCTTCCCGTCCCCGTCTCCCGTCGACTGCAGTTTCCTCCCAGTGAGGCGGAGCTCCACGACCTTGTTCCCGGCTGGCCCGCTGCCGCCCACCCCGGGCGCACTCCCTCCCGTCCCCTGCCCAGGCTGACATGGACTCAGGGGCCGGCCGCCACTCGCCTCTGGCCCCGTGGACCAACCCCCGCAGGGCATCCGCGCCCCCGCAAGAGCCTTTCCTACTTGTCAGCAGACAGACGGCTCCGCAGATAATATTATTCTTAAAAACTCAGTAATTATGTATTTGGTCGCTGCCAACCGCGGAGGAAATATGCATATTAGGGCGTCGTAATTACACAACAAGCCCGTCCTGTCGATTACATTTTGCTACGATGTTCTCTCTGTCCCCTTCATCTGAAAAAAATTTTCAGAAACAATTACCATGATCACGAAAGTAAATCAGGCCCCGGCGTCAGGTTAATGTGAAATCAGGGGTTTGTTTGAGCCCGTGGTCGGGTTCTCTCCGCTGTCCCGGCCGTCATCACCAGGGCCCCGCGGACAGGAGGGCCCGGGGCTGCCGCCGCCCCCGAGGAGCCCAGCAAAGTGCCTGGCCGTCAGGGTCTGCACCGAGCCACCCGTCTCTAGGCCTCCGGGGGGCAGGCAGGGGCGCGGACCCCACATGGGTCGTGCAGAAACCCCACATCTACCCAGTGTTCTCCTTCCTGACCTCACGGCACACAAACAAGCAAAAGGAAGGAAAGCGGAAAACAGGGCAAAGCTCTCACCGCCAGGTCTCCCAGGGCGGCCATGTAAGCCGTCCAAGCCTGGGAAGTGGCCGTGGAGCCCCTGAATTGTCCAGGAAAGGCTTTCAGAACAAACTGGTTGGCTCGTCCCTCCGGCTTCTTCCCTGGCGCTTTCCCTTCTTCAGCCTGGAAGGAGGATGTGATGCCAGACATGCATCTGCCCTTTCGCGCACACGAGGCAGCCCGGGGCCGGCGAAGTGCACAGAAGTGGACTCCGCCGTCCTGGTGCCGGAGCAGAGCTGGGCCTCCGGCTGCTGGGACGGCCCCGCAAGAGCCCTCCTGATTGCAGAGTGACAGGCGGGCAGGACGCTTGTACTTCAAGGTGGAAAAATCACGAAGCCTTCGATGGCCCTTGTTCTTAGTCTTCAGTCCCGAGCCTTCGGCTCATGCTTGGGGCCAGGCCTGTGAGGGCAGAAGTGAGCATGGGGCCTGCATGCCAGGATGGGGTGCTCCCCCGCTGCCGAATCCCAGGGGAGCCCCCGGCCTGGGGGCTGCCTACAGAAGGTCCCAGAGCTCAGCTCCGAGCCCCACTAAGCCTTCCACAAAACCAGCCGCGGCTGCGTGATCTTTGAGAACACACGGTGCGTCCAGCCCTTCGCCCCGTCCACCTGCCCGGCTCCAGGCAGACATCCTGCACGGGGGCGGGGCACAGGGGCTCTGAGGGGCTGCCCTTCCCTCCTGGTCACGAGGTCCCTCGGGGGGCCCTTCCCTCGTGGCGTTGCTTCTCTCCAGGGCCCCGGTCAAAGGTGCTGGGCATCCTGTCCGGGCAGCGGACCCGGCCAGGTGTCAGCTCTGGGGCTCACAGTCCCCGGCATGTCGTTCGCCCAGCAAGCTGCGTGATGTCACCTTTCCCACGTTTGCCTGGGTCTGGAGCGCATGGCGTGGCGGGAGCCCGGGTGACCAGAGGCCGACAGGGCCGGAGCTCCCTCCGCAGGTTCCTCTGGCCGGCGAGCGCCTCCCTGGGCACCCGCGCTCCCTCTCCCCCTTTATGCAGCCTCCAACCAAGGGCCACCCTGGGAGCCTCTCCAGGCCTGGTGGCCTCCGCCCTGATGTGGCTTCCTTTCTGCCGTCGCTCACCCCTGCCGGAGCTGACGGGCCGCGTGTGCTCAGACACTCAGAGGCACCAGGACCGGGTGCCCTCGGACAGGCATGTGCTCTGCCCTGAACTTGGAAGGGAGCTTGGCACTTGGTTGTTCCCCAGTGATTGCCGAAGTACAGTGGGGCGGATGAATGAGCAGCAAACAAGCGGGTAAAACGTTCTTCCCACCCAGCGGCCGGCCGCGTGTGGCTCCCCGGGTACCGCCGGCCGCGTGTGGCTCCCCGGGCACCGCCGGCCGCGTGTGGCTCCCCGGGCACCACCTCGCTTGCCTCCCCAGGGCGCCGCCCCACTGACCGCTCAGACTTGGAGGAATGGCCGCCCCATCGGTCCCCACGGCCGCAGCCTGGGGAAAGCTGCTGCGGGTCCCCGAGGAGCCGGGGATGCTGGCCTCGTGCCCGTCCCTTGGACTGGCACCAGGGGGTCCCACAGAAGTCTGGACCCAAACACCTGACCGCGGCCAGCACCGCCTGCAATCTGGGGAATGAATTTACGAGTTGGCGATGAGTGAATGACAGAAACTAAAACCAAATTTTAAATTGCTTAAAATCTAAGAGTAGAATAGAACTTTTTAAAAGAAAATAATCCAACAGCCAAGCTCTGTGTGCAAGACCGGAAGCCAGGGCCAGAAAAATAAGAAAGAAGCCAAGAAATCTGTCTTCTGATTCCTCTGTGCGGGAGGCGGCCGGCTGGGTCCCAGGACGCGCCCCCTTCTGCTAACCAGCCTCCCCACACCTGCCAGGGGCCTCCTGGCCGCGGCGACGCCCCAGGGCTGCTGCTGGCCTGGGTTCCGGCAAGTGGGTTCTGGAAGCCGACTCTCTCCAAGGAGCAGACACGGCTCGCGTCCCCATGACTGCGCTGGAGCCTCGCAGAGGCCACATCCAGCTGTCGCCTCCTGTCCCTCACCCGGGGGAACACGGCTCCAGGACCCAGGCCTGCCGGCCGCCACACCACACGCCTGGGCTTGGGCTGCTCGTGGCCACAAAGCAGATGTAAGGGGGCCTGACCAGGGGCCGGCCAGGTGGCCTTGGAGAGAAGCCCTCTGCCCTCCACACACACGGGGCTGTGTGCTCTGGGTCTGTGTGCTCGCGGCCTCCCTGCAAACGTGGGGCTTCACGGGGCTCTCCGGCCCGAGCTATCCTGAGTGTTCTGGGGACGGGGAGGGGGGTGGGCGGGCAGCACGACCGGGCAGGGGGCTCGGTGAAGACCACAGCGCGGGAGCCCGCGTCCCAGAACCACAGAGCTAAGCGGGAAGCCCGTGTCTCGTCCGCCTCTCCCCTGCTTCCCCCAGCGCGCAGCGGAAACAGGAACCTGCTCCCTTAACGAGGACACGTCTGCCTGCTCGGAGGCGTCATCTGAAATTCCAGGATTAAACGCATAAAACCATAAATTGTAAGAATGAGATGAATTTCAAAGTAAAGTCAAGTCCAACAATAAGTAAGGAACCCCCTAAACACCGGATGACCGGCTCCCGCCGACCCTGTCAGCCTTGCGCACGAATCTCTGTGCCCTGCCTGGGACCACGGCACCCGACGTGGGACGACGGGGTCAGGGTCAGAGAGGGAGGGAGCGAGGAAGGCCGCGCTGGCGGCTCCAACACGTCCCAGGTTCCCCACGAGAGGCAGAGGGGGAAGGGTGGGCGGTACTGAACCCCTGGCCTGACCCCGAGGGGCGAGTCCAGACCCGGGATTCCTCCCGAGGGAGGCTCTGGAGACCCGCGGCCGCTGGGCCCGGCAGGTGGACGTCCGGGCTGGAAGGAGTCCTGAAGCAGGGGCGTCTGGCCAGCCCTCAGCCACGCAGGCTGGAGGCCCACTCAGGCTGCGCTGTGTCTCGCTGAGGTCCTGTGACACGGCACGTGTCAGCTCTGTGGCCACACGGCTGCGTGGTCTGCGGGTCTGGTACAGTCCCCCTGCCTGTATGTAGCCTTTGGGACTGGCTTGGGTGGGGCTCAGGCCACTCAGAACCCCCCATCCCAGCCACCCCCGCCGCATGGTGCCCATCCAGGCGGCCACCCCAAGCACCTCTGGACAGAGCCCCGCAGGTGCAGCCCCACGGGTGGGCTCCCTGTGGTTCGGCCCGGGGCTCACATGGCCCCTTCCCAGGGCCGGCCCCTCCGGCGGGCAGGAGGACCAGGAGCGGTTCCTTGCCCACCCGGCTGCCCCTTCCAGCTCCTTCCCTTTCCCCGAAAGCAAAGCCTTCATGCCAGGCACCTCCGCCGCCCCCAAACCACTTTCTCGTTGCTCCAAAGAGCCCCAACCCCAGTGGAAGGTGGGGTGCCAGCCCGTGGGAGCTGCGCGGGGCTTCCACTTTGGGGTGCAGCCTGGCGGGGGCTGCGTCCTTTCTTGGGGCCTGCACAGCCGGGGAAGAAGAGGGACAGAAATCCTCCAGTGATCCTGTTTCCAGGACTGCCCACCTGGGAAGCACCTGCTGGGTCTCGGACTGTGGCCCCGCCCCCTCCGACCCCGCCCCTGCTGTCCCTGCTCCCCGGGGCGCCTGGAGCTGTGTCCTCAGTGCAGCTGCGGGACCGTCCTGAGCCCGGGCCGGTAGGACAGACCAAGCCCACGCAGGCAGGGCAGGGGCAGGCAGGAAGGTCGAGCAGGCCTCCGGCCCCCAGGCCGCCCGCACGCCTCCCCCTGCCCTCTCCTGTCCTCCCAGGTGGTCCGGTGCCTGGCCCTTCACGGCTGCCCTCAGACACCCTCCGCTGTCCCGGAGCCCACGCAGGCGTCTTGTCATCACGAGTGGGCTCCGGCCGCGGGAGCCTCACCGACCGATGGCACGCGGTCGCACTCTCCCAGCCGTGGTGTCTCATAAACGCAGCCCTTGGCCGGGGTGGTGGCCGCCAGGGTCGCTTCTGCTTGCCGCCGTGCCTCGGGCTATCCAAGCAGGCGGCTCCCGAGGGGTGGGCACCAAGCCGTGGCTCCCAGCCGCGAGGCACACGAAAGCTGGTGCGGGAGCCCTCGGGCAGCGTTGGGGTCGGAACGAGGAGACTCCGCCTGGAAACACCCAGGGCTCCCCCCCACCTGTCACTGTGAAGCGTGGACGGCAGCGTGCCTGGACCCCCCACAGCACGATGGCCCTGCACGTCGCGGGCTGTGACAGCCCTCTCCGGGCAGGGCGACTGCGACCGGCGTGGGGCGAGGCTCAGGCTGCAGACTGTCGCACCGGGGCAGGGGAGGGGGTGTCCTCCTCAGCCGCCCCCTCCGCCGCTCCGAGCCTGGCGGCTACGACGTTTTGAGTTTGGAGTATGTTTGCTTCTTGGCTTTGACATTTCCCCACAATCCTTATTCCTGTGAATATTAACAAGTTCATCCCGTTCTGAAACTCTACGCTCCAGATACACTGTGTGCGTCCCTTGGCGCACATCCCCTCCCTGCGTGCTTTTCTTTGGGACCCGGGTGTCCGTGTCGGCACCTGGAGCTCCCTTACTGTCGAAGGTGCTGCGAAGCTGAGGAAACCGCAGTCCGTTCCCACGCGGACCTGCCCCTGCCCCGGGCCCCTGCTGCCCGGCTGTGACCACACCTGCCCTCAGGCAGGCCACCCGCTCTCGCCGGGGGGACAGGGGCCCAGCAGCACAGCGAGCCAGACCCTTCGCCCCCTCCCTGCCATCGTGTGGATTTCTCTGGTCCCTGCCGAGAGGGACACTTTCCACGCATCTCCCTGTCTGCTCTGTGCGCTGGTCCCTGCTCAGGGTCTCTGCCTGCCCGTCGGTGGGCTCGTGCGCGCTCTCCACCCCTGCGATGTGTCCTCTGCCGTGAGCCACTCGTCTCTGTCCCCTCCCCGGGTCGCGGTCGCAGCCTCGGATCTTAGTCTGACTTGGACGCCGGCTCTTCCTTTCCTAAGAGAAAAATCACCGTTCGCTGCCTCGGCGATAACCTGACTCTTCGCCCGGTTGTTGATGCTCTAATTCCCGTCTTCGTTTCTCCTGTCCCCTCGCTATTTATCCTCTTTTGTACGGCTCGGGTTTCATTTGGTCCTTACAACGGTCTAACTGCTTTCTCCATCCTCTTTCTAATCCAGCCTTGCGTGCCCGTGTGCGGGTGGGGATGTGTTTCCAGACCCGGGGTCTTGCCATTGATGTCCATAATAGAAGCCTCGGCTGCGGGAGCCGGGCAGGCTTTTCTTCCCCACCTCCGCTTCCCTTCTCAGTTTGGTCAAAATAGCCTGGGATTGTCGAGCTATTGTTTACTTTTCAAAAGGGCCCTTCTCTGGCGTCTGGCAAATCAGTCCCTTCCAGCCAGGGCTGAGAGCGTCACACAGAAACACCCAGGCCCGTCGGCAAGAAGTCTGAGGGCATTTATTTGTCTTGATTACTTACAGGTGTCTGGCAAGAGGAAGATTTATTGAATTTTAACTGTCAGTTAAAATAGAGAGTATTGAACTTTCTATTTTCGTACCCTCCCCGAGCAAGGTCAATACCGAGACGCCTGTCACCTGTCACCCCCGAGCTGATATTCATAATCCAAACAATCCTCGGCCTGTCAGGAGAGAAAAAGAAACAAGCTCCCCCTGCTTCCCTGATAACGGGAGGGACGGGGCGCACGTCTCTGACCTCCGGAGAAATCAGCGGGAGCGCGGGATCATGCGGCCAGCCTCCCGTCATCGTCCCAAGCCCGAGCCTGGCCCACCAGCAGGAGCGACCGACACAGGCCCGCACCCCTCCGGCCACACAGCCTACCCTTGGTGGGAGCAGGGGGCGGTGTGGGGACCCGGGGGCCACGGGGATCCAGTGTGACGGCCGCGCCCTCCATCCTGACCAGCCTCGGGCAGCTGCGCGTCTCCACGGGCCTGGGTTCCTCACTCGGCATGTCAACTTGCAAGAAGAAAGCAATGTTACACGTGACACAGCTTAAAAAAGACTGACCCTTCCCACTCGAAACCCACTGGGGGGCTGAGGCCGGCGTGGCTCCGGGCATCTGCAGCCAAGAAGGCTTCCAGGAGGAGGTGTGTGAGTGGCCCTGCATGGGATCGGGGCAGGGAGGATGGGTGAAGAGCGAAGGAAGATGTGACCGTGCCTGTCCCGAGGCGCCCAGCGGGTGGCCACTGGGTTGGGCGTGAAGAACACTGTCACTTCGGGGCACACAGAGGGACGCTGGCGTGAGGTGAAGCTGGAGGGGACGGTCGAGGGTGGACAGGGCCTCCTGTGCCTGCAAACCCAGGCTCACACCCAGAGAGACCAGCCTCCACGCTGCCCGATCGTCTTGGCCGCTGGGGCCTGGTGACCACGGCCCGCCCATCGGGACAGGGGAGGCAGCACCCCCGGGGGTGGGCAACCTGCCATCGGCCGTGGCGGGTGAGCTGGAGCCAGTCTGCCATCTCCAAGGGACCCGCTGGCTCATGCACATTTGCTCTGAGTTAAAGGTCAAGCCCTCGGGCCTGGGCCCGAGAGGGGGTGGCGCCCTGGGATCCCGCACAGAGCCCACGGGGGCCTGAGGGTGTGAGCGGAGCCTGGGGGCACACGGCGGGTTGGGGAGCCTGGGGGGCTTCCCGTCCACACCTCCTGCAGCTCCTGAAAACCCAGGAAGATGCGGGAGCTCACGGACAAACCGGATGCTGCTCCAGTCAGAAGCGGGCAGACGGGCTGGATGAGGCCGAATTCCCCAGAGAGAACTCAGCCCTGGGCAGCTGGAAGTGGAGAAAGTTCCAGAAACTGGCAAGGCTGTGCTGAGACAGTCTGCACCAGCTCGGGAGCCCCAACCCCACACATGAGGGAGGGTTAGGGGCCAGGGAAGCAGACGCCATGGGGGGGTATGGACTCAGACCAATCCTGCACCCAGTGGTTGTTCCAGAACCTTCCGTGTGGCTCCCACCCAGCTCACCTTCCAGGCTCTGCGCTCATGGAGTGCTGGCTCTGGGGAGGCCCTCGGGAAGAGAGGAGGCCCCCAGCTGCCCAGGGGACATTGGAGTCGGAGCTCCTGGCAGGTGGGTCTCACAGCGCCCGCTGACGTACCCTAGTGAGCGCATGAGGCCCGTTCTCACGGCCTCACGGAGCCCTGGGAGCCGGGAAGTGGGGGCACCCGACGCGGGCACCGGGGCAGGACGCAGGGCTGGGCTGGCGGGGAGCGGGTCAGAGGAGGCTGGAGGCTGACTCGTGCTGGGGTCCCCACGGTCACACACACGTGTCCGCCAGGTCCCAGCCCTGCCCTTCACGGCCTGAGGTGGGGGCAGCCGGGCAGAAGGAGGAGAAACTAAGGAAGATCCCGGCATGTCGAGATGTCACGTGGGCCTGCTTCAATCACCCCAACATGAGGTCCGGGGCACCCCCCGTGAGACTCCCGTGAGTCTGCTGGCCGGAGCCGCACCCCTCCTCGCCGTCTCCCCGCGCCCCCCCCCCGGGCCCCGCGAGGCTTGCAGGTCACGGAGGGCAGCCCCCGCGGGGTTCAGTCCAGTGCGGTGACCCTCCGGGCCTCCGGGCTTTCCCGTCCCCATAGAGCCTCTTCTTCCCTGGCATCTCCCCCATCGGGTTCGGTGTTTGGGCGGCACCTGGTGCCCAGGGCTCTTCTCTGCCTCAGGAACACAGGCAGCGCCCGTCTCTCACGCCCAGCGGGTCCTCGCAGCAGTGACCGTCTGAGCGTGGGTCGCCTCCACACCTGCGGTCCAGGCACGGGTTGGGGAGCGGATCCTTGGTGAGCGGGAGGCCACTCAGACGCTCACCTCTGCAGCGCAGGGAGACCACGGCTGTCCTCGGCCAACAGCCATGGGTGAGCCTCTGGAAAACACGGAGTTGAAGTCAGTTATGAAGACAGAGTTTGGGGACATTCACGGAGTCCCCGACGGCAGCTGGGCTGGAGGAGTCGCTCTGGAAACGGCGGCGGGGCAGGGATCGTCGGGGAACGGGACGGCTGCCGCCGCATGCAGCCTCCTGCTCAAGCCCAGTCAGCCGACCGCCGCCCCAGGCAGCCGGCCCGCACGCCCCGTCTTCCCGGAGCTCCCCCATCCTGGGGCAGCACCGTCTCCAGGCTGCGTTCCCAGAGCGCGCCCCTGGGCCAGTGCGGGGAGACCGGGAGGGGGGCGGTTGTGTACACACGGCCGTGTTTCCTCCTCCTGCCCCAGAGCTGCCTGCCCCCCAGGGCCCGGGGAGCCCAGATCCCCACGTGTCCACCTTGCTCACGAGGCAGGTCACCAGCAGGGGTCAAGTCAGTGAAATGACGGGGACACGTGACAGGGCCCCAGCGTCAGTCCAGGGCCTGATCCAGCACGAGGACCACCAGAACCCATCTTGGCTACATGGCGCTGGGACCAGGATGCCCCTCCGGGCGGCTTCCCTGTGGGGACAGACCGCCTGCCTGGGGCCTCACACCTGCAGAGCCAGGTGACCGTGGGAGCCACGATCCCCTAAGAGGGAGCCTTGGATGCGCCTCCAGGAGGCGGAAGGAGCTGGTGGGAGGCTGGAGGGGCCGGAAGGAGGAGCCGCACCCGGGGTGCCGCGTCCGAGCCGCAGCGGGAGGAGGGGCCCGGAGTGGATGGGGCTGTCCTCCGACTGAGGCCCAGATGGCGGATGAGCCGTGGACGACCCCCACTCAGCCCCCCGACGGCGGCCTGTCCAGGGTTTCTGGGCCAACAGGAACTCGTCTTCTTCATATTAACAGACTTCCGGATGCTTCCACGGGAAGCTCTCGTTCTGGCTGTCACCGTGAGGAGGGCCCGACAGCCTGGTCAGGTAGGACAGCCCGTGACGTACGCATCAATAAAACAAGAACGACCTGAGCTGCTACTAGCCTTTCCCTCCTTTAAACCGCCTGCTTCTTCACACCCTTACCGACACCGTGGGATGTGTCCTCTTACTCGCCGGAGGTCGTGGCCATCATGGTAGCCGACGCTCGGCTTTCCGAAAGCAACACCCAGACCCGCTCCGGCCCCCGCTTCACCGTTTGTGAACATACGGGGTACTTGGCGTCGGAGAATCTGCTCCTGCCGGGACACCTGTTCTCCTGGGCGTGGGCGTGTGTCACGCAGGCAGGAGTCCACGCGCACACGGGGCAGCGGGTGCCCTCCTTTCCGACCCGCGCTGTTCGGGGTCTCTGGGCTGGAGGCGCTGGGAAGGGTCGGGGTCCGCAGACACGCCTCCCGCGGGAGGATGCCTGGAAGATGCGGGTTATTCCAGCACAGCGAGATACAAAGTAAATAAATAACAATCAGTCGCTTTCTCTGTTCCCGCAGCTTGGTGCTGCGCACAGACGGGGAAGACGTCCTCGGGCTCAACGATGTCACGAGAGACGCAGGTGTCCCAGTCCGCGGACAAGAACAGTGCCCACCGGAACTTTGGCGGCTCCAGGAAAACTCAGCGGATGGAGACGCGATTTCCTCCACGGGATTTCACGGCGCTCAGCTGCGAGGACTTGTTCACTGAGCGTGCGGACGGATAGAAACCCGCCCGAGGAGACACAGCGTGTTCCCATGGAGGAGGAGTGCAGCCCGCGTCCAGGGCGTTCAGAGAGAGGGTCACCGCGAGGGAGCGCTCACCGTCGCGGGTGTCCACCTTGGCGCCCAGCAGCTGAGATCCGGCGCCGGCGTCCACACGGACGCGTGGAGCAGGGCAGCGTCCACACACAGCCTCCCACGGAAGCCCGGCTCACAGCAGGCTCCGCATTCCACGGAGAAAGAACCGTTCATGGTATTGGCACCAACCAAGTGGCCGTCCATTCAGAACAGGTCTTGGTTTCTGCATCGGCCCCCCTCCCCTGCCGGGAGCCCGGGAAGCTGTCCTGGACCTGCTCACCTGCTCCTGGCCCACGGCCCTCAGTCCAGCCTCCGTCCTCACCACCCGGATGGGCCCCTGTGCCCCGGGCCACACGTCCCCCGCAAGGGCCACACCCAAGGGTGTGTCTTGTCCCCTCCCCCCATGCGCCCTCCCCAGTTCCGTCCTCTGGGGCCCCAGACGTTGCCTGCACCCCTCCACCCTTCACAGTCTGGAATTCTGGCTGCCAGCCTTGCCCCTCCTGAAAGGCCTCCTCTCCCCCGGCTGCATGTGGGCGGAAGACGGGAACAGGTGAGACCCCAGGCCGTGGCGGCTGAGGGGACGGGCTTCACATCACCGAGCGTCATCATGGACCGCCCGGGGCCGGAGTACCTCGGCTAATCTTCGGAACAGCCCAGAGACAGGCCTGCTGTTGTCCCATGTTTCAGACATCCAGGCAGCCCCGGAAACCATGAGGACAGCAGTGGGAGCTAGCTGAGCCCTCCCACGAGCCGGCCGCTGGCCCAGGTTCATGCCATCGGGTCACCCGCAGGTCGGTTCCGTCCCCCTCTACGGGAGCAGAAACGAGCTGATGGCTGGTGAGGATGGGACCCAGGCTGTCACAGCGGCCTGCGGTGCTGGGCAGGGAGGCAGGACAGAAGGATAGAGACCACCGCACCCTGGGCACCCCTGGGCAGGAGAAGGGCCAGAGCCCTTAGGAGAGGAAGGGAATGGACGCACAACCCTGCCCCGGAGGGTGGCCAGCCTGGGGGAGCAGGACGGGCAAGGCCTGGAGGTGTGGGCAGGTCCTGACTGGACGGGTCGTTGGTCGCCGGGATCTGAGTGCAGTCCTTTCGGGCTCATCCACAGAAGACGCCCATGTGTGCCCAGTGGTCGTGCCTATCGGCATCACCCACTGTCGCTGGGTCGTGGGTGTTGTGGGTCTGTGGCTCACACGGGAGAAAGCCACGTCCAGCAGTGAGATGTGTCCAGTATTCTAAAATACGGCTGCTCGGTGCTCGCTGCGAGCCTACGTGAAATTTCCTGCAGATGTTCTTGTTTTAGAAGAAAACACAGAGTCTTCTGTTTTCTTCTGTTTCTGTGTGTTACTTGTGGGCAGTTCATCTATCCTAAATTTATTATAATCGTGGGGCAGGAATGCTTTTTTGTTCTGAACGGACGGCCACTTGGTCGGTGCCGATATCATGAGAGGTCGTTGGGCCGCGTTGTGTTGGGTGGAGCTGCTCGTCCTCTGCCTTGTTGGCGGCCGACTCAGCAGGTCTGGGTCTTGCCCCGAGGCAGCGAGGGGCTCCGTGGCCCTGCCCCGGAGCTTCGGCCCTCGTGGCCTGCAGGGCACCCTGGCGTGCTCCCCGAGCACCCACGTCCTCCCCTCCAGAGCTCAGCTGGAGCCGTCCAAGCCCCAGCCGGCCTCTAGGGGGTGGAAGCGATCCGTGTGCCGCAGCCGGCGGTCCCCAGGCTCCCGGCAGCCCCAGTGAACACAGCCACCTGCGGGGGGCTCAGTGCACAGGACTTCCCGCGTCAGGCAGGCAGGCGGCTCCTGAGGCGGCCAGCGCCACGCCAGGCAGGGTCAGCCACCGGGCCTCCGTGGCGTGAGGACGTCCGCAGTGAAGACGGGGCACCCCTGGGGTCCCCAGAATCAGCACCTCCCTTTCCCCTGGGAGGCCGGCCCCTCCCCGGGCGCCCTCGCAGAGCCGTGTCCGGCCGGGGCGGTGGTGTCATCGGCGGGACGGGCGTCTGGCTCCCCCAGACTCCCTGAGCACGGAGCACACTGCAAGCCACAGCCTGTGGGCGTTGGGATTTCTTAAAGAGTAAATAAAATGTATATTTCTTGTACTTGGTGCGAACAGAAATCGATACCACACGTGAACCGGCGCTAGACAGGCTGGGAATCACTACGAGCGACGTGGGTCTGCACGCCAGGCAAGGACATTCTGCACACGTCAGAGAAATAACTTACGCTTTCGTTATGGTGATGTTTTTATGTAGCACTTCCTCCGTGCCAGGAAACACGATCCTTACTCAGCAACGCAGATCAGTCTCCATCCTTCCCCGAACACGCAAATAACAGCGCAAGCAGCATCAGGGCCGAGAAGCAGGACGCCCACCCCTTGGGCCAGCATGGCGGACGGCGAGGAGCGGGGACCCCCCCAGAGGCCCTCCCCCAGCGCCCCTGGCACTCCATCGGGGCTGAGCTGTCCCCAGACTCGGCCCCGGAATGATGGAGCAGGGTCCTGCCTCAGCCACAGAGACTCACCCCGCTCCATGCCCACCTGCCCCGCAGAGAGGAGCAGTGCTCACCGTGAAGTTTGCTCGTTGCCATTTTGAGGTTTTGCTGGGCGATGGGGTCCTGCTCCAGGCTCTGCCCCCATCCTCACCCTCCTGAACCGAGATCCTTACCCTATGCAGCCTGGGGGGACACTTCCTGAGCTGGCAGCATGGGGGGACACGGTGGTGCCCATCCAGCGGACTCCAACAGAGGATGAGACGTACGTGGCCCCCGTGAGACCTGGGGCTCCAACCGCGTGAAGGATCCCAGCAGAGACCAGCAGGGCTGCCTGGCAGAGCCCCAGCACCGACGCTGGCCCTGCGGGGGTGTGCTCCCTGGGTCCCCACGGGACACACCAGCATCTGGGAGTGTCCCCGCCCGCGTCAGTGGGCTAACATGTCCCGAGGCCCATTGGTGTCATCCTCTGTTGAATGAGCCCGAACATGGATGGTTTGAAGTTCTCGTCCCCTGCCCAAGGGCGCCGGGTCCCGGCCAGGGAGGGAGAAGCCCTGTGGGGAGTGGGGCCTCCTTGTACCCCGTCAGGTGTGCCTGCATCCTGTGAGCGGGGACGGAAGGATTGCAGGGAAGGGGGAGGTCCCAGGACCCCAGACCCGCTGGCCACCTGACCACCAGAAGCAACAGCTGGGGCTTCGGCCTCGACCCTGGCAGATGGCTCGGGGTCCGGCTCCCTGTACCTGCTCCCTGGGGGCTAAGCATCTGTCCCGCGGCAGAGGGGCGGCAGGGTCCTGGGGTCTCAGAGCTCGTGCCCTCCCCCAGCCCCGCTAGCCCTGTCTTTAGACAGGATCTAAAGCGTAGCAGACTGGGAGCCCTGGCGGGCCCCAGGCAACCCCACGCTGCCCACGTGTGGTGGGTCCTGTCCGTGGAAGCAGGCTGTCCGTCCTCCACCTGCCGGCTCTGCTGTGGTGCACACAGATACGTCCCTCCCTCTCTGGAGCAGCGTCGTGGCCCCGGGAGGAAGGCTGGGTCGTTGGGAAGACCCGTGAGCCACAGGCAGCCAGGAGAGGCTGCTCCCCCGCCCGCCCCTGGGCGCTCTCCCCGCCCGGCCCCTCTGCTCTTGACGGTGGGGATGCATGGTCTGGAGGCCCCGGGGAACAAGGGGGTGTCCTCCAGCGGCCCTACCCTCCGAGGGTAGCTTACCTCCCCGAGGAACAGCCACAGCCACAACACCGTGGACCCGAGGCCCTCTCACAGGGGGGAAGACGGGGCCTGCGTGGTGCTGAACACGGTCACACAGTCCAGAACAGCTCGTGTTCGTACAATGAGCACGAGTCCCCGCTGCGCACTGGGACCGCGGCTTCCACAGGATCCGGAGCGCCAACAGCCCGACCCGGCAGGCCTTCGCTTCGGCTCCGAGGTCGCTGGCGGCAGGCGGGAGCCGGGTGTCCCCGCGGCTGCAGGCCCAGCACCACACCTGCGAGCCGGGCCGTCCTCACCCCAAGCAGGGGGCGGGAGCACCCACAGTGGCGTCTGGGAGAACAGCCCCCGGGAGTACCTGGGGGTCGGCCCACCTCCCCGGAGCATCGCCCGCCTGCCGCCGCAGCCTGATGGAGACGCCTCAAGCCTGTCACTTCAACCATCTCCTGGGGCCAGTAGGAGCCGCTTTTCCGTGAGGCCTCGGGACGCAGAGTCCAGATCTGCAGCGACGGGGCCCTCCTGGGGCTGGAGTGAGGCTGGGGGGCCGTCCGTGCCGGGGCGCACAGGTCTGTGGTTCTGTCTGTGGAGAGCGGAGTCTTGGAGACGGTCTCCCTCTCCCACCCATCAAGGTGGGGGCGGCCCACCACGGACGGGAGACCCAGGAGCGAGGAGGCCGCTGTGCTGAGATGGCGGCTGGCCACGGGGAGAGGGGGCAGGATAGGGGTGTCCCTCGTGGCCACGAGGCAGGTCTGGGCTGCTGGGTGGCACGGGGCGGAGACCCTTCCCATTCCGGCAACCCAGCGGCCCTGGGGGATCCTCAGCACTCAGGCAGCAAAGACAGAGCATCCCTGCTGGGGACACCCCCGTGCGCCCCTCCTGCCCTGCCCGCTTGCCCCGCGGCCCGGACGTGCTCGGAGCTGTGGAGAGCGCAGGCTGCCGGAGGAGGTGCCGAGTGGTGCATGTTTCGCTGTTGTCTTCGCAGACGGGCCGTCTTGCTGTTAGCACACGTGGAAAGAGCGCTGCGCTTCCCACGGGGCACTGGTCTCTGCTCGCGCGGGCCACAGTCAATATTTGGTTAGTGCTACGGTCCCCGGCACTCCCTGTGGCGGCCCCGCTCCTCTTCCCGGAAAGGAACAGGAATCCCGGGCCTCCTTCCCCGCGAGTGACACTCACTCCCGGGCTCCAAGGACCCAGAATCGCGGCTCACTTTCAGACTCAAACACCCGGACCTGGGTGGGGACCCCGTGCCCGCTCCCACCAGCCGGCCCTGAGCCAGGAGGGCCGCGACCCCACCGCCGGCACGGCTCCCAGGGGTTCTGTGACACAGTGACAGCATCTTCACAGGACGCTCCGAGCTCCCGGGCACACGCTGTCCCGCAAGGACCCCGGGGTCTGTCTGCAGAGCACAGGGCCTGCCCGGCCTGGCTGGGTGTCCGGTCAGTGGACACGTGGGCGAGCCCAGGGCTGCCGGCAGGATTCTCCAGATGCCTCGGAAGATGAGCCCACCTCCCGCGGACGTGTTTGCTCTGCGGCTGCTGGTGTGGAGCTTGACCTGGCTCAGCTCACGTCAGGTCGTGAGGAGGCCTAAGCTTCCCTGCTTAGTTGAAGACATCAACCTGCTTCAGTTCTGTCCTTTGGGAAACGGAGCTGCTGACCCTCCGAGAACAAGGTCACGCAGCAGGAGGCTCTCGGGGGTCTAGGCCGCCCATGAACACTGGAGAGAGCGGCCCGCGACACGTGCAGACGCAAGGGGCTGCTGTGGCTGAAGTCCATGCGTGTGCAGGCGCGTGTGCTTGGTGCGGGCGCGTGTGCTCGGCGGCGTGTCGCTGTCTGCCCACGCATGCATCTAGGCGTGTGCGTGGGGGGTCCGTGTCTGGGCACGCGTGCCGGTGTCCGTGTGCGCAGCGTGTGCCTGCGTGTGCGTGGGGGACACCGTCACAGCGTCATCACCCCCTGGAAGCTCTGAGTCCTCTGCCCAGAACCCTCGGTGGGCACAGGGAGGGACCTGGGGGCCCTGAGACGTGAGTGTGAACCAGGTGATCCGACCTCGGGCCGCTGTTCTGGTGCACACGGGCTGCCCCACTTTACCGTTTCTGCTCTGTGCCTGCCCCGCGTGTATCAGAACACCGGCCGCGCTTCCACCGGCGCCGTCAGCACGCCGGGCTCAGGGGTCCCGCCCCGACCCTCCACCCTGCTGGGCCGGTAGTCCCGCTGTAGGGTCAGCGCCATCCGAGGACACTCCGAGTTTACGGCAGCATCTCCTGTACTCGCCTGGAAAGTGGGGATGACAGTGCGCAGCCTGAACATCTGTCCTGGGATGAGACGGGCAGCTCCGCCGGCTCCGGAAATCCAGGCTGGACACCGTTGCCCCACGCTGCATGGAAGACGTGTTCCTTCCCTGTGTCCCCAGGGTGGTCGAGGACACGATGCTGTCCTGACTCTGGGTCTTCTCCACGCTACCTGTTCTCACCTCCCTTCCCCCGACCACATTCAGTGTCTCCGCCATCTCTGACGCTCTGAAATCTTACAGGGATGAGCTTCTGGAGTCTGTCTTTCCATCTGTGCGTCCGTCCGGGGATGGGGACAGAGGGTGTCCTGACGTGAGCTCCTGCTGGGGCCCCAGCCTGAATCGGGGTCTGCTCTGGCTCCTGGCGTACTCCTGCCCCGTGCAGCCCTTCTCCCTGGAGCACAGCTCAGCCCCGCACGCACGCCCCGTGTCCCCTGCCCTCATTAGGAGCCCGAGTTAATGACCTGAGGTGCCGTCAGGTGAGTGGCCCTCCCCAGTGTAGCCTGAGGGCCGTGGGGTCTCCTCGGCTCATCAGTCAGGCCCCTGAGTGTGCAGGGACGCAGAGCGCGAATCCTGGCGAAGTCCGGCCAGCGGATGAAGAGAGGCCAACGCGGGCTGCGTGTCCGGGAGGTGGGGACCAACGCGCAGGCTCTGAGCATTTACACGCCAACAGAGGAGGGGATTCGTCTGATTCCTGCAAGATTACGACCTCTCTGAGGTTCCCCAGACGAGCCAGGAAGCAGGGTGGAAGCCCCAGGGTCCACGACGGATGTGTTAGCGCCCGTCCTGCTGCCGTGCTGGCTGGGCAGGGCGCAGAGAGCCCGCCTGTCCCCCGCGAGGTGACTGCGAGGGGAGGTGGCTGGGCCCGGCCAGTGGGAGCAGAGTCCAGGGAGTCCCCGGAAGGAGGACTCCCTGGGCTGGTCGTTCCGGGTGTGTGGGATCAGACAAGACAGGAGTGGGCCGGGCATCTGGGGAGGAGATGCTGGACGAGGCGAGGGGCAACATGGCCCTGGTCTGCCCCAGGCCCTCACGGCACCCCAAGGGGACACCAGGACGGGGTCGTCTCTGTCGTGAGCCCCAGCAGGAGCCTGCAGACAGCACGAGGTCTGTCCATGCCGACCCCCAGCCCTGCCGCTCAGGGACGGGGGACATCACTGGGGGCGGGCAGGCGGCGGGCCAGGAGCCCTCGGGGTGGGCACCACGGGTCGGGCCTACGTGGGTTACAGAGGCTGCACGGGAGGCCAGCGGGTCCTTGGGCCAGGTTCCTGGGGGCATGGCTGTCTGGGGCCTGCCTCCCTGGGATGCTGCTGTGTGCAGAGAGAGGGTCCAGAGGGACACAGAGGCCTCACGGGGTGCCCAGCTGGGGTGGCACCGTCCCCACTCCCCGGGGGCTGAGCGCAGGGCAGCACCGCCCGACGGACAGGCAGGGTCCGGAGCGTTTGTCACCGGAACGTGGGTCCAGGGCAGCAGCTCCTACATGCGAGCCGGAGAGCAGAGAGCGAGGCCGGCTGGAGGCCCAGGCAAGGCTCTGGTCTGCAGCTCTGCCGGGTGGCGGGGGGGCAGAGAGACACCCCAGGAGCCACAGGTGGGGAGAAAGCTGCCCCACGCAGGCAGGAGGCCCGGGGTGCCCCAGCAGCTCTCTTGTGTTCTGGGGGTCGTGTTTTGGGGCCTCCTAGAGAAATACAGTCTCCCCACCAGGCCGCGGGCTCCAGAGGGAACCCTGAGTGTCCTGGGGACGCAAGCAAATGACCACAGACACTCACTGACGCCTCATGTGGAGCCAGAGCCTGAAATCCAGGTGTGGACAGGCTCTGGGCGGGGGGGGGGGGGGGGCTCTGCCCAGCCTTGTCCAGCTCCCGGGGCTCCTGGGTCCTTGGCCTCATGGCTGTCTCCGGCGTCTGCCTCTGTCTTCAGGTGGTCTGTGCTGCGCCTGTCCCTGCAGCAGGGCCCTGAGGACTCTGCTGTGGCCGCGTCTGCCAAGGCCGGTTGCTCCAGCAAGGCCGATTCCCAGGTCCCGGGGCCGGACGCGGACCCGTGTTTGGAGCCGGCGGTTCCACTCACTGAGCAGCCCTTCCGGCCCCGGCAGAGGGACGGGCCTCCGAGAGCCGCTGCCTCGTCTCCTGCTGCTCCTGGGGGGCTGGCACAAGCCCTCTGTGTCTGTCCCCTCCTCCGCAGAAGAGATGTCACCGGGAACTTGCCACGGCACGTGGCCCTGGGGCAGAGCCTCCAGCGCCGTTTTATTATCTTTACACTGAGGTCGGAAGCTTTCGGAATCAGCCGCTGAAGCAAGACGCCGGCCCTCACCTACCCAGTGGCGAAAACAGCCATCACGGGGACAGAGACCGTCTCAGCGGGTGCGCTTGTGGGCAAACGAGCACCGTTT
The DNA here is from genome assembly GCF_922984935.1 of Meles meles. Lineage (NCBI taxonomy): Eukaryota > Metazoa > Chordata > Mammalia > Carnivora > Mustelidae > Meles > Meles meles. The sequence goes on from NC_060072.1 coordinate 1,350,275, forward strand.
TTCAGGTTCACTGTTTCCTTCTTTTGGACCAAAGTGCGGCGCTCTCTTGAAGTCGGAATGTGACCCACGACGTGTCCACAGGGGGTGCTCTGTCCCCGGAGGGACAGCGTCCACGTGGGAGCCCGCATGCGGGGACGTGCGTGAGGACAGCGTTCTTGTGGCAAAATAAAGAGGGAGGAGGGAAGCAGGCATCAAGGCCACGGAAGCAGCCACCGCCTAGGGCCTCCAGCACCCACGGAGCGAGCCACGGACTGAACCAGCAGGCAGGAGACACAGCGCTCCTGGCACGGGTCTCGGGGGCCGGGAACTCGCCCCACGGGCTGAAAGGCACGTGGCGGAAGTGAACCAAAGCATGCGTCCACCGTGGCTCGGCTTCATGCACAGGACCTGCTCTAAATGAAGTGAAAACAGTAATTTGTCCGTCATTAGTGACTAAATCCTCGGTTTGGAAATTACATGAACCGCTTCTGTAAGCAGATGGTTAGTGACCTCGGTGTTACTGTTCGTGCCACGGTCCGTTAGTGCATCCTCATGAGTTGGGCCCCACCTGATGGTGGGAGGGATGTCGGGGAGGAAGGGTCCGTGGGTCCTTCCAGGCCTCAGAAAGTGGGGCGGAGTGTGCAGCCCTGTGGAGCCCCGAAGGAGGGGAGCACGTCCGTCCTCACGCGCCCCAGCACCCGCCCGGCCTGAAGGGACGCGGGCAGACACCTGCACACTCTATCCCGAGGACAGCGTGTCCCAGGGCGTGGGGCTGTCCACTGCCCGCTCCCGCCGGGCTGGCCGCCAGTGTTTTCCCGACGCCACTCGTGGTCAGCGGTCGTGGCGGCAGCGTGCGTTGGTGTGAGATGACACAAGGCAGCAAGTGTGGATGTTCCTAGTATCACCTGCGTGACACGTGCGTGTGTGACGAGCTTCCCGTGTGCGTTGTCTGTGCGTTTTACACTCACAGGGGATCCACGTGAAAGGGCGGACAGGGTCAGCGCTCTCTCCCATCGCCAGGGTCCCGAGCTCCGGGGGGACCACTCTCCTACCAGGCTCACAGGACAGGCCTTCGGGACCCGCTGTCCCTTCCCAGTTCCCAGTTCCTCAGCTTTCCCCCCGGCCGGAAGGCGTGCGGCTCACCCCCCCGCAGGGCGCCGCGGGTCTAGGCGGGAGAGGCGGGACCCATGCCCCACGGCGCTGTCTGTTCCACACTTTCTGGAGACCACGCGGTTCTCTGGATTCTCGGGTCCCCACAGCGCCGAGGGGTCACACGAACGCGGGCGTCTGGCCTCCTAGACACGTGTTGGCAGATGGCAGGGGTTCCCTGTGGCTTTGGGCGTCCCGCCTGTGGGCTTGCGCTCACACACTTGCACGCAAGCGTGTCAGGGCCGCGGCACGGCCGGGCTTGCGGGCGGTCTCATGGCCGGAGCAGGTTGGAATCGCGGGCAGTGGGGGGAGCACCCCACTCCAGTGTCCGATCGGGGAGGGTCTGGAGGCAGCGGCCGAGTCCCTGCGCGTGCGCACGTCCAACCTGCCCACAAGCCCCCGTTCCCTCCCCTCGCTGGGCGCCCCAGACTGCCCCTCGCGGTCGTTCCGTCTGTTTCATAATCCCATGAAACACGTCGCTCGGTGCGTAAATGATTGTGGCGTCTTCCTGTGGCCAGAGAGGGCGGTTATGTCCCTCGCCAACAGATGGGGGCACGGAGAGGCCCCGTGTCCTGCTCGGTGTCACACGGGACGGGGGCGGAGGCTGGCCTGTGGGAGGAGAAGTCCGCCTGCTGACCACAGAGCTCGGGGACAGGGACAAGGGCAGGGACACAGCTGAGCCCCCACACCCACTCCGCCAGGGGCGCGGGGCCCAGCGGGGAACGTCCTCCAGGCTCCCATCGAGGAGAGCTCTGCGTCCCTGGAAGCACTCAGGTGACTCCACTCTTCCTCCCCCGAGGAGTGAGGGCCGCCCGCGCTGAGCTGAGCACAGGTGCCCGCGCCCCTCCCCTGGCAGGCCTCACGAGCACGCGCTCTGCCCAGCCGACCGCAGGCTGCCGAGGGCAGAGCCCACCCGGATCTCCCCACCCCCTACCCCTTCTCCATCTGGAGCAGGGAGGGCAGGGGTGCCTGGGGGCCAGGGGCTGGTCTTGCTGCCCTTCACCCCGTACTTGGTAGCCAGTGTCCAGCACCCAGTGCTCACTGCCTGGTACCCAGTACCCAGCACCAAGCAATAACTACTCAGCGCCCAGCACCACACCTGGGTGGATCCTGCCCAGGCCCAGCATGAGGCTCCCCACCCTCCTGCCAGCCCTGCCCTAAGTGCCTCATCTCAGCGCCCACCCACTTGCTTTCCAGGTGCTCAGACACCTGCTCTCTGGTCAGCGGCCTCTGTGGAGCCCAGCCCTTACTCACAGCCTCCAGTTCTAGCCCGCCCTTCTGGATGCCCCTGCCCAGAGCCCCCAGCTGGCGCCGTGCTCCCCAGCGTCGTCCTCCTTTGCCCCAGTGGTGTGGGCTCTGAAGGTCCTGCTCCTCTAGGACCCCGCCTTCCCTCTGGGTCGGAGGATTCTGACAGATCCCTCCCCCGTTTCTCCCCCCACGGCGCCCAGCCAAGCCCATCCCCGGGGAGCATCAGACGGCCGTGCACCTGTCCTTGCTAGCCCCGGGAGCCCGCGGTCAGTAGGGCCCAGGGTACCGCCCTGATGGGCCGAGCGGAGTGAGCGGGCCACAGAAGAGTCACTACCCCATGCTCGGGACAACGTCTAGACGGGAACCATAGGAAGGTACCTCGTACACAATCAGAAGGGAAAAAGCTTCAACCATCCCCTCACTTGCAGAAGGGAGAGAGGCAGGTGTACACCCCCTGCGTGTTGTCCCCAGATCCACCTGTCCCAAGGCCCGGAGGTGAAGCCAGACCGCCCTGAGCAGGGGCGCAGAGACATTCTGGACGAGAGGGCTAGTCCCTCCCCCGCCACATGTTCTGGGGCCCCCGTGGCACATGGCACCAGCCCTTCCCTGGTCCCGATGACTCGCCCTCCGTCAGCTGCCCACGGCAGCTCCCATGGGAGGGGCTGGGGGTCAGACGGGAGCCCTTCAGGGTCGTTCCGGTCAGGGTGCCCCCCACTCTCCGGCCAGCAGAAGTGGCCAGAAGCTGGCGGGGGACCCTCTGGGTTCCCGCCCCATCCTCCTGTCCCCACCCCAGCGTGCCAGACCGCGGCGGTGCCTTTAAAGGCTGCTGTCTGTAGCCTTCGATAATTCTTCCCTCCAAAGAGACCTCACCTCTGGATTGATTTTTCAAGAGCTCTGGCTTTTTCCCCCAAATTGAAAAGGGTTTAACACAATCGACAGATTACAAAAGTGATTTTTCTTCTCAAGGGAAAAGCCGCCCCACCCCAACGTGCCTGCGTGGTTGGGGGGGGGGTTGTTCCTTGCGCAAGACAGAATGGAACCCCCGTAGCTCCCGAGGCTGTGAATTCCAGCGGCACTTGGGAAGCCTGTGCTGCGAGGGTCGGAGGGGGTGACCTCAGCCTCCGGCAGACAGACGCGCTCCAGCCCGGGGCGACACCACCTCCTGGGGGGTTAGGCTGGACCCCAAGCAGGGAGGAGGAGGGGACGGGGCATCTCCCGGTCTCCAGGCTCCCCCACTAACTGCCCCGGCAGGAGGGTGGCTAGTAGGGTGCCTGGAGTCCGGTCCTTTGCTCAAGGTCACATCCCGGGCCGCAGTGGGACCAGGACTGGTCCCCTCGGAGGCGAGCCTGAAGCAAACAGCACGTCCTCTCTCGAGGCCGCGGCGGGAGACTTCCCAAAGCACCGGGCTGGGAAGCCAGCCCACAGCGGTTTCTTTTCCCGGATCACCAGGCACATTCCAGATAGAAATCGCTCCCTGCGCGCAGCGTTGGCCCGGGGCAAAGTTGACTTCACGATTAGATAAATTATAAAGCTTGCCATTTATCTGCCCATCTCTCTAATTAGCCTTCCCGGCCCTGTCTGCAGCAGCTGCGCGGTCCCGCACCTTTAATAAACGGAGGGGAGGCTGCGCCCTAGTCTCCAGAAGCCGGGAGATAACAGATTCCTCCTGTTTACTCGGGATTACAGGCGAGCTCTGCCCTTGAGCTGCAGTGATTGTTTTCTGAGCCGACTTTGAATTGGAAACCTTGTTGTCTTTCAAAGAAAGACGCAGCCAGGCTCCAACGAGGCATGGCCGACGCCAAGGACCCGGAGAAATCGGAGCACCTTAGTGAAAGAAAATAACTAATTTCCAAACGTCACTGCATCCCGAGAGCCAGCCAGAGGCAGCCGTTCTGCTAATCCCCCAGAGCCGCGCCAATCCCGATAATGCCTGCCTTAGCAATAATTAGATGCTTAGTAGGCTAATTATTTTGTGAATACAATCAAACAAAATCAAGTAATTAAACAGCAGACAGAGAATGTCTAAACTCCTGTCTTGAACCCTGGTCAAAGTTCCACCCGACAGAGGGGTTGATGAATGAAAATGGAGTCTCCGTGTGCTGCCCGGCCAGTGGGGCCTCACAGGGCAGGGTCGGGCACCGCAGTGTCCTTGAGGAAATGGTGGGTGACCAGCCCAGAGGCTCACTTAGGGAGGGCGGCCGGGGCAGGGGGAGTGAGGCGAGGCTCTCCTGAGCCGTTGGCTCCCCGGATGCCCACTCATTCCTGGGCGGGTCTTGCCTCCACCCTGCAAATGGCTGTGCCCACCCGGGTCCTCTGGGTGCCAAGATCTGTCCCACGACCCTCCTCGTGCCACCGTCATGGTCTGGTGGAACCAGACTCGGACGCCAGGCTCTGTAATCAGCCAGGCCCATGCACGGAGGACGGCCTAGGCAGGGAGACTCCGGGGGCCTCGCAGCACCTTCCGGATGGTGTGCTCTGACGCCCCGGACCCGGAAGCACGTCCTTCCCCATCTGGGCGTTCATTCGGCTTCTCACACTTCTACCTGTGATGCTCGGCTCACCATCCGTCCGATGGTCATTTCCTGGGTGGGTCTGGAGGCCGAGGCAGGGGCCCGTGGAACTTTCTCTGCAAGGTGCCAAGCACCCAGTGGAGACCAGAGCTTGGCAAGCGTGTTTGCTACGGGGTAGACAGTGAAGGACATATTGGTGAGCTTGATAAGGCTTAGGTAAGTCAATAAAAGGGCAGAATTCAGACAGTTTCGGCTTTAGGGACCCACTGGTCCTTGTCATGCCAGCCCCACTCTGCCGTCACAGTGCACAGGATGCCAGAGACAATAACCGAACAAACGGACGTGACTGTTTGCCAATAAAACTTTATTCACAACAACAGGTTCTGGGCCAGATGTGGCCTCTGGGCCGTGGCTGGGGGCCCCTGATGGAGATGAAGCTGTTCAAATCCACCTTCCACTTTGGGGAGATGCCCTCCGTAACACGGGCACACCTGCTCCTGCCAGGACTGGTCTGGTGGCGGGGAACGCTTTGTCCTGAGCCGGTGGTCGTCAACGACCCACGCACGCGTGTGACACGCGCACCCGGTCCCACACGCGAGCAGCTCCGCGTCCCCCCACGGTGGCGCGTGCGCCGGGAAAGCTCCCACCTCAAGGGCTGACACAACCCTGCAGCATATTCTGTCCGCGTCAGCGGACCCGCCGTATTCTGAAATAAGAGAACAAGCGATTTCACACCAAAACACCAAACACAGAGCCCACGTCTGCGGCTGGGAGGCCGTGCACCCGAGTGCTGAGGACCAGTCCCCTTTCGGTCCGGCACACAGTGGCTGTTTGCCCCTGGCCATTCACGTCCCTCCACCTAAATCTCATTTTTTACATCTTTTTTTTTTTTTTTAAATTAATCCTCAAGATTCTTGCAAGCATTCAAGGAGATAATGTATATGAAAGGCTCATTCTGGGTCCCCCTAAAACGAGAGCCCTTATGCGTGGGGCCACAGTTCCCCGCCACCAAGCCCATCTGGAAAAGACCCAATGTCACGCTGGGCCCGGGGAAGACCCTCCACCCAGGAAGGTGACATTTTGAGGCATCTTCTCGCCAAAGGAATCTCGCTTTCAAGAACAGCGTGCGGGGAGAGCGGCCACGGCTGACTACAGAATTAGCTGCGTGCAGAAGGAGTTGGTACTTGGGATTTGGGGACAGGCGGGAAGTCTGGCCAGGCACCCTAAAATAGTCTATTTGTGTTCGATCCTTGCCCAAAATACAGACGCCGCATTGGCACAGGCGAGCTGCCTGTTTTCATACAGTCTCGCGAGTCTGGAAAGTAAACACGCCACCCTCAGCTGCCTGGGGGGGAGGAATCTGATTAAAGGCATTTCCATGGAGCAGAGCTGTTCAGACCAGAGTAAACGGATTTGGAAGGGACTGCGTCGTGGACGCCAAGATGCGTGGGGCGGGGGCGAGCACTCGCCGACTTCAAATTGGTTTTAAATGTTGTCTGCTTTTTAATAAGATTCGGCTTTACGAAGTTATCCTCTGTGCCTGGGGAACGTCCCCTCCTGTCCCCCGCCAGACGTGGGGCTGGAAGAAGCGGCCGGCGCGCTCGGGCTCAGGGTCGGGCAGGCAGAGGCCAACCCGGTCTGCATCTGAAGACCGAGAGACGCTCTGGCACGGGCGGGGGAGCTGCGGACGGGCAGCCCCGCCGGAGGCCCCAGAGTCTGAGCTGGGGACCGCTCCCCCCGCCTCCTCTCTCCCCCTTCCTCCTTTCCCATACCCTGGAGCCCCTGCATGGGCCAGCCCTGCCCTGGAACCTGAAAGACAAAGCCCTCAGGAGCTTACGTTCCAGAGGAGGGGCAGGCCACAGACCACAGACAAAGTGGAGCATAAGGCAGGCCGCGTGCCAGGCAGTGGTCACAGGGAAGAGAGAAGCAAAGCAGGGGAGAGGCAGAGGGGCAGGGAGGGGTGCAGCTGAAACCCTGGACCGGGTGTCAGAGGACTGAACTTTAAACAACCACAGGAAAAGACATCCGAGGAGGCCAGCAGTGAAAATGCCCTGCGGCATATTCTAGGAAGCCAGGGACACGGCCATGGCCCAGGAGGTGGGCCCTGAAGGCCTAAGGACTGTGGCTTTTCCTAGGCCTGGAGGCCTCTGGCCTTGAGGAACAGGCAGATGTCCCCTGGCTCCACTGCCTGGGATGCCCTTGGCTGCCGTTGGCTGCCGGGGGCAAGGCCCTGGGGCGAGCACAGAAGCCCACCGTCCAGGCTGTCCCGCAGTGGACTCTGGCAGTAACCCACGAGGCCGGCAGGAAGATTCACCCTGGCCTTCCCTCCTTCTGACCCTGGACCCTCTCAGCCCCTGCCCCAGCAGACACCAGGCTCCTCTGGCCGAGCATGACCTCTGTTTTACGGCCCCTTAGGCCACAGCAGGTGAGCGCGCCCCGTGCCGTGTTCCGCAGGGAAGACTTCCGGCACCCTGCACACCCCCTCCTTCCTGGCACACGGACGCCCCGGCCCGTGCGCACGCTTACACAGCGCATGCCCGTGCACACGCGGGCACACGCGCGTCTGCCACGAGCTGTGTTTGAGTGTGCACGCGCACGCCGTGTGTGCATACGTGATGTGTGCCTGTATGTGCTGATGGGTGTGCATGTGTTCACGCTCACATGTGCCCATCATGCAGTGCGTAGGGCCAGCCGCCCGGGGCCACGTGAGGGACGGCTTCTCTGGGCCGCTGTGAGAGCAGCCCTTGGAGCTGCCTGATGACACGCTCGGTGGGGACACGTTAACCCCCGGAAGAGTGGATAGCCTCCTGGGGATGTCGACCCCCAGGCCGTGGCTGGTTTTCCAGCCCCCTGCCTACCCCCCCACAGTCTGGGAGGCCCTGAGGAGACGCAGAAGGAGAAGCATCAGCCTGGGGAGGGGGAGGAGACAAGAGCAGCCACTGTGTGGTGGCCCCGGCGCCCCGCCTCTGGGTTCAAGTGTTCCTGATGCGTAGAACTGAAGGGAGGACGTCATGGCCTCCCCGTCTTGGACCTTCAGCTCGGGTCCCCATTTGGGGCAGAGGATAGTCATGGACGCGGACCCTGGCACCTTGTCAGGACCCACGTCCGCCCGGACCCCAGCACGGACCCAGCAGAGGTCCTGTCCGCAAGCCGATGGGCACGCATGGCCACCCAACGCCCGGCCCCTGGGGAGCGTCTTGTCTTCATCTTTATGGAAAATGTCCAGTTTCTGTAGCGGCAGGGATGACGAGCAGCAACAGCCCAGTCTGCCGGTCCTGGGCACGGTCAGGTGCAGCCCTGTCCCCTCCTGTTAGGGGGCTGCACTGGCTTCGCAGGAGGACGCTAGGCGACCTCCCTGCCTACGCCTACCCTCACTCACAAAGGGTCTGACATCCAGAAGCCCGCTGTCAAGGAAAAAGCACCCCATGGTCTGGAATGAGGTGCCCAGTCTCAGGGCTTCTAGGTCTGAAATCGGCAAATCACCCCAACTCCGTCGCCCGGACCTGGCAAACGTCACCCAGCCTGTGGGTCTCTTGGAGGAGGCAGCAAGACCCCACCCCTGCCAGTTACACTAACGAGGGCGCCCCCCTCCCATCCGCTAGTTACACTTGCGTGTGCTCCCAGGGGAACGGGAGACGGATGTGAGCTCACCCCCGTGTGAGATGCTGTCTGTGCTCGGGGTGGGGGTCCCCTAGGCAGGCCTGCCGGGACGCCCTGTGCACGGTGTTGGCTCACCGAGTGCCAGGTCCTCCTCCCGTGGCCGGCAGACCCTGCTGGTCAGGAGAACAATGAGCTTGCATTCAGGTGTGTAATGTGATTGCAGGAATCCCAGGACGGCAGCTCGGCAGCCAGGGCCTCGGGGCAGGCACCCGGGAAACTCCCAGACGGTAAATCAGAGACTCTCCTGACATAACTTCCTGCAAATAAGACTGTGAAATATGCAGACCATGTGTCTCTCGCGTTGGAGACGGAGTCTGGGCACTTCATGTTGTATTTCCATCCTTGCTCTCCTACGGGTGGGACAGGCAGGGGCCTCCCGTCCGGGTGACTGCTCTCCGGGGCTGTCCTGGACGGGTCTCTTTCCAGCGCTGGAGGGCGTCACCAGGAGACCCTCCTTAGGCTTGTCAAGGATGGGCAACACACACGCTGCTCAGAGCCCCGCTCCAGGCCCCAGAGCACGCCCCTCCACGGGAGGCAGGTCCAGGGAGGCTTGAAGCCCCCAGGCCTTCCAGGGGCCAGAGCCAGGCCCCCTCCTCGCAGCACCTGGAATGCGGCTCCCAGTGACGGAGATTCCAAGTGGGACAAATGGCAAAGCCTCTGAGAATGAGCAGGGTCAGACACGCTCCCGTCCCTTGCTGGTGGCTCTCTGTCCTGCGAGCCGGCCCGGGGCCATGTACGTCCTGTTCCTTCCGGAGGGGGAAGCCAAGCAGCCAAGCAGACTCGGCTCCCGCAGCCCCGGGGCTCCCATCCAGTGTGGGCGGCGGCTGCCAGAAGACGTGTCCCCGGCAACCTGTGATGGTGGCCTCCTTGGAACAAGGGTCTGTGCCTATGGAGCCCGGCGAAGGGGCTCCCTTCAAGGGGAGGTCACCCTGCGCCAGGTGAGCCCTGAGTCCCATGACGGGCGTCCCTATAAAAGAAGAGGGTGAGACAGGACCGCCAGAGGGCCCCGAGCACACAGGCAGGGACAGGATGGCCGAGGCCCTGACCCCGGAGCCCTGAGGCCACCAGAAGCTGCAGGAGGAAGGAAGGACCCTCCCGCAGAGGTTTTAGAGGGAGTGGCCCTGCGGAGACAGGGACTGCATTAGGACCGCTCCTCCGGAGCTGCTGACCCATGAGGAGTCCTTCAAGTCCTGTGGGGGCGGGGCCTGGACGGGGCGGGGCTTGGCTCCCTGGGCGGGGCCGGGCCACGGACGCTGTAGGGGCGGCGCTAGGTTCCGTGAGGGTGGGGCTGGAACCCCGGGGGCGGGCCTGATTTCTCTGTGTGGGCTGGACCTGGCTCTCTGTGGGGGCGGGGCCTGGGCCCAGGGGGCGGGGTCTGGTTCACCGTGGGGCGGAGCCTGGGTTCACCGGGGGGCGGGGCCTGGGTTCTCAGTGCTGAGGTGGTTTCAGTGGCCGCTGGCCTTGCTCAGGGTCCCAGGTCATCTGCGGGGGCTCCAGAAAGCGGCCGCGCACCACCGTGTGGAGCAGCCCTACCTCCACCTGTAAAGCCGGGGGCGGGGACCACGACCTGGGCAGCTCCAGGATCACAGGCTGCGCTTGCACACGAGACCTCTCTTCGGCACCTGCTGACTTCTCTCTTCCAGAAGTGGAACCTGTCGTCATCCAGACACCGCAGTCACTGAGCCATCAAAGGTCAAAGAGGGGACCTTCCACCAAGAAGGGAGAGTCAGAGGGACGCAGACCAGGGGTCTCCAGCGGCTTCTGCATTTCTAGTGGAAGAGAGACGTGGCCCTGCCCCACCTGCTCTTACAGGTGTCTAGGATCCGGGGGAGTTTCTGTCCCTGCTCACGGCATCTCTAGAGGTTAGCACGCAGGGTCACCTCGGCCCTCCCATTCTCCAGTTTACGCATCACAGAAGCCCAGGGCAGGGCTGTGTTTGGTCTGACGTGGGCCTGCGAGGTCGCCTGAGCCCTGGACCCCGCTGGTCCCCATCGAGCTTGCCCGCCGCGGGGCTAACACTGACGGGTTCACGCCAGAGTGCACTGCAAACTGCGTCCCTCTGCCCGAGGCTGGGGATGCTCGGGGTCCTAGAAACAAGGCAGAAACAGAGCACGTTTTACAGAAATGCTGTTCCCTCCCCAGTACAACCTGGTTTTGACCAGCAGCCAGCCATCTGGAGGCAGAGCTCTGCTGGGCGGGGCTTGGGTTCCCATTCAGCTAGGCAAGGCCGGGGAGGGTCCAGGCCGCCAGTGCAGCTGGCGAGCTCCTCTGTCCAACCCTAGGGCGGGCTTTGCGTGGGCACAGGGGTCCGCCAGGTATGTCTGCATCATGGCCCATGCAGGGATGAGGCCGGTCCCTTCTCAGGCAGCTCAGAGGGCCTGACCCTGCCAGCGAGAACTTCAGATCCAACAGGCTAGTCAGCACTGGGTCTACTCGCCAGCGTCCGAGCCTCCTGAAGACAAAAGGAAAGCACAGCAGGCTGCCTCCCTCCCTCTCTCTCCCTTGCACACAGACTTCCACACACACACACTCACTGTGGTTTCTCGGGTGGAAACAAGGATCTGATTAAACCGCTCCAATAAGGACACACGCGGCTCTGCTCCCCACACCTGTGTTCTCCGGTCTGGTACGTCCAGGAGCAGATCTGTTCCGGCGCCAGCGCTGCTGGGATGTCCGGGGCCAGGAGAAGAGCCCCACTCGGCCAGGGACCCTCATTTCTTCCCGGAGAGTTCCAGATACCATTACGCCCATTAAGCTCATCGCCCCCTGGAGCGTTCCACAGGCCAGAGAGTTCCTTCCGACCTGATTTCCATTTTCTAACAGAGAAGTGACATTTCTGAGTTTCGCCAGCGGGTAAAATGCCTGGTGAGGCCGTGCACAGCGGATCCTTGGCAGAGCCGCGGGAGGACTGAGCCTCACATCACGGCGCCTCGTCTGCCTAAGGGCACCTGTGCGGACGCTCTCCCCGCCGTCCACGCGCGTGCTACGGTGCCAGCACACGCAGCCTCACACACAGCCTTATACGCTGCCTCACAGGCTGCAGACCCCTCCCAGCCTTCTCGAACCTCAGTCGCCCCTTGAGGAGCGAGACCACAGCAAATGCAAGTGGCTTTCCATCAGTGGGGCGGACAGCTGCCGTCTTCCGGGACCCGCCGCCTGCCTGCACTGGGCTGCCCTGGGTCAGAGGATTCCGTCCTGACTCCACCCAAGGGGACACTGCTGCCGCTCGCCATTTCCGCAGCTCGAACGCTGGGGCTGTGGTCTGGTCGGTCCAGGGAGGGGGCGGAGCCAGAGCACCCGCAGCCGTCTGGACGACAGAGCCTACCTCCCTCCACCACCCCCACTGCCCTCCACGCCAGACCCAAGGCGCAGAGATCCGGACCAAGAATGCTCACATGGGGATGCGGAAGTCCAAGCGCCCACCCGAACGTGCCTGTCGGGACCTTTGGTGAACCTTCAGTGAATCGTTCGGATTTAAAGGCAATAACACATCACTCACATTTGTGCACACGCGTACAAGTTTGCACAACGGTGCCAAGACCTTTCTTGGCGTGGAGCTGGGAGCTTACCTTGGCTGGTGCTCTGCCAGCGGGGGAAGGCCTGGAGGGCAGAGTGGGGGGCCAATGTCCTCCCACCGGCCACCAGCAGCCCGGACCCCTGGCGGATGGCCCTCGTCCCCCTGCAGACTGCTCCTCGTGGTCCTGGAGCCTGGCTCTTCCCAGCATCGCCAGCGGGAAGCACATGGCCAGCGACGTGGTCTACCTCTGCCACTCTCTGTGGTTGCTGGGTTGACTCAGGAGAAGGAAGCCACCGGCATCCCGGGAGTGGGCAGGCCAGCCATCACGGTGGTCTGAACGGTGACATGTGCCATCCGCAGGACAGATTGGCTGTTCAAGGAGACTTTCTCACGTGCACGGGTCCAGCCTGCGCCTGCATGCCCCCCCCCCCACTTCCACGGGCGCACGTGGCGGTCTGCTGGCTCTCTGTGCACGGGGACGCGCCCCGCTCTGCCCGTCTGACTCAGCTTCTCCCACATGGTCACCTCCTTTCCAGGGCGGCCGTCCTCATCCACGCCCCACCGGAGCCTCAGCAGGGCACCTCATTGCTTGTCTGCGGGGTTCCTGGGAGCGCCAAGCAGAAGGAGACTGTCCTACCCGAGGCTGATCCCAAACACCAGCCCCCGGGCCCCGTGCTGGGCTGTGACCCATGAGAGTCAGGACGTGGGTGATGGGGATGACGGGGCTCCCAGCAAACGAGCCCCGCGGCTGGGAGACAGCCCCGCTTCGACCACAGACTGGAGTGAGCGCGTCACACTTGTGTGGTAACTCCCACCCCCGCCCGCGGCAAGGGGGTCACGCACAGCCACCTCTTGGTAGACATTTGTTGAATGAAAACGTGGAAGGTTTTCCAGCAGGTGATGGCTAATGGACTGTTAATGGCGCCCTACTAAGACCCAGCAGCAGGTCCTGCGTTTCCTCCCGCTGTGCGTGAGCCGGCCGGGCACCTGGCAGCGGAGAGGGGAGAAGGGACGCATTGGGGGCCGTGTCGGAATGTCCTCCGGGGCCGTATCTCGGCGAAGCCCTCACTGCAGCGGAGACTGCAAGAAGGAAGAGCTCACTAAGGGTGCGTCAACCTTGGGCGCAGGGGGCTCCGTTTCCTCCAGATGAGAATCTGGTTACGTAAATGCACGCACTTCCTCTTTCAGAAATAAGGTTCGAAATAATAGAAGATCAAATTCTAACACACAACTTTGTCTGTTATTTTTAACTTGCAGTGAACACATTTTACGCCGCCAAGGAAAGGGACGTCAGATTCCCGACTCTGTGCCTCCCCTTAGCTTCTCCACTAAGAGACAGAAGTGTCCTAGCCGTGTCCAGGCCCCATGTGGTTCCCGTTGATTCAATGACCACCCATTGCAAGCGGGACCCACTTGACGGATCAACACGACTTTTGTAAAAGAAGGTATGAAACAGTCCCACCAAGTGCGCTCGGGAAAGAGGAAAAGCACAACACTTTAGGGTAGAAAATCTTAACGACCCATTTATGTCCGTTTTTCTCCTTGAGTCCCCTAATGTTCCATCTGGTTTAGTTTTGGTTTCTGGAGTCGGCAAGTTGACGGCAGATTTTATCAGGAGCGGGAAGGGAGCCAAGGAAACCCTCAGATAAGAGTGCAGGGGGGAGGGCCCACTCGTCCAGTAGCAAAGCTTCGCACGAGTCCGCTGGAATTACGGGTCGGCGTGGGGACAGGCAGCGGGGCGAGGAGAGTGGAAGATCCGGGAGAGGACACAGTTACATATGAGAATTCAGTCTAAACAGAGAGAACACCTGCCGCGGTCCAAGAAGAGCGCACGTTCTTCGGTCGTGCCGAGCAGCCGCACATACCCCGTTGGGCACTTTCCTCTCCCCGTATATGAGCATCTGCTCCAAACTCCCGAGAAATTAAAACAAAACAAAACAGAAAACCCAACGAGTACGGGAAGAAATGTGACAAGTTCAGCTCTAACCCACAGGATTACCTTGACGCATAAAAAATAAGAGAAAAGGACACTTTTGCCGTGCGGAGAAGCCACGAGCAAAGTCAAGGGTTGCCCAACACCAGCAGAGCGTGCACGCTCACTGCAGACACGGGGTGACCGCGCTTAACACAGAGATGACTCTCTTAAATGACGGGGAGAAGAAGACCAGATCCGGTGAGACAGATGAGCCCCAGCCACAAACACAGGAAAATAAATGCAAATTGTCATCAATCACCGGGAAAGAGGCTGTTCAGCCTTTCTCCTGAGAAGAGAATGGAAATTAAAATTGCACCTGTCTGGGCAGCGTGCCAGGGAAGAGGGAGTCGGCATGTTGCGTGGAACGCGGCTGAGTCCCGGACGGGAGGCCCGGAGCGGCCACTGTGGTGCTGAGAAGCAGACGCAGCTGACGGTTCGGTGAACAAGACCAGGACTTAGAGTTCTACCGCAGCACCTGTGAGCGTGTGGTGTCTGCCTGTGGGGTCACCTGGCCTGCACGCGGAGCGGGCGTGAGACCCGCACATGCAGCACCAAGAGTGGGGCCGCCCGGGGCAGCTGCTGTTTTCTGGTCTGAGGAGTGGGACAGGCACGGTAGGGTCAGGCAGAGTCTGATGTTTTCTTCCTCCCACCCTCACCTCTCAGCCCAGGGGCAGTGGCAGAAGCAATACGGACAGCACCGTGGCTGCCGACCGCCTGCCTGAGCCCCAGGGTGTGCGGGGACCCCCTTCTGTTCCCTTGGCACCTGGGCCCAGAGGAACCTGAGGCTTGAACCTCGTCTGGATTTCCTGATAAAATGACACAAAAGAGGTCAACATTCAGCTCGGAGTCCAGAAGACCCAGCGTCTCCTGGAAAGATGTTGGGAATGTCCGGGGCACAGTCCAGAACTGCTCAGCGTACGAAGCAGCGGGGACAAGCATGCAGCCAGCAGGAGACAAGGAGCAGGAGCACAGACATGCCGGGCCGGAGTCAGCAGACCGGCTGCTACCATCAGGCCGCAGGGAGCGGGCGGCCTCCGGGCACAGGGACGAGGTTCTGCAAAGAAACGGAAGGTGTGGGAACACTCTGGACAACGCTCACAACCAAGACCTTCATCAGCCAAAGCAGAACAGTCAGCACGTGGAGCCCCCCCGGACGGAGGTGGTTGTAGAAACAGAAGAGGAACAGAAATGATCTGGAACAACAGGAAAGGGAAAACAAATATTGGGGATGTATAAGCAGAGCTCCGAGATTTGTGGGATAAGAGGAAAGGACCTCGCTCCCCCAAACAGTGTGGGACTCGAGCCCCAACAGAGAAGAGCCAGGATGGACATGGGGATGGGGCCTGGGACGGGGCACGGCGGGCGTCCTGTCTGTGGGGCCATCCCCCGGGCCCGAGCATGTGTCACAACGCCCCAAACCGTACCATTGAAATCTGGCTCCTAGCGGAGAAATAAACAAAGGGAGACGTACTGTTGGTCAGTGAAACCGAGAGCTCCCTCCCGAGACGCTAATGAGATAGACAGGGTAGATCGGAAAGAGGGAGTCGATAATCATAGTGAAATGCAATGAACACGTCACGGTGGATTTTAAAAGCTGAATGAAAGATTCACGTACTTTAGAAAACGTACATGAGAAGACTTGTTGGAGGGAGAGTGAAAGTAACTGTGAGAAACATCGTCGAAAAGAAACTCGGAACCATCAGTGCTCGGCCTGTGCGGGCCTCAGCCCGGGGGGCACCTGGGGCGCTCTGCCTGACCCCACATCGAGCAGACAAAACCTCCAGAACTTCCAAAAGGGATGGAGAGCTGTTCTGACAAGAGCCTAGAAGACACTGTACGTCCCAGCCTAAAAGGCTTTTTATCAGAAGCGCGAGGCCGTGCCAACTGTAGGACGTTGAGTCATGTGTGGTTACTGACCACGGAGGAGATAAAACCTGTTAGTGTCCTGGGAAACACCCAACGTGGTCCATAGATTGCCCATTCCGGGTTTTTCGTTTTTTTAGGTTTTAACAGATTAATATCGTAAAGAATATTTATTTATTTTATGAATAAATGCATTTTAATTTATTTACACAGATTTATTTATATTTTTAACTTATGGATAGGAGTCCTGGACAGGAGGCCTGGAGCGGCCTCTAATGAACTGATTTACATGGATCTATGACACGGAATCTTCCGACACGGAAACACAGCAGTATCCCCGTGATGTAAAAGAAAGCACATTCGATCACCATCTCCTTACGCTACTGCTGTTTTTTTAATTCAAAGGATTTATTGCCGCAATCTGCACCATCGTTCAGCTGTTTATGATGTCGTCCCCCAAATCTAAGCTCCCAGGAACTTCGCTCCTCTCTCTACCCCCAGGCCCGAGAAGATGGACCTGCGCAGCGTACACGCTCCTTCAGAAAGTGTGGCGTGAGTGAACACGCAGGACGACTGGCCAGCGGAGCCGCCCACACACTTGGAGAGGTGGCCTTCAACGCAGAAGTACAAACGAAGGAGCTAGTGGCAGAAAAAAGAAAAAAGCTTTTTAAAATGTATGATTTACGGATGGAACAAGAGAATCTGGAAAAGCCAAGAAAATAAAATGGGAACTCGTAGAATTATTTCAAGGAGGCAGAAGGTGGCTAGGTACCAGATCAAAATACGTGAACCAGCAGCTTTATTTTCCACCTACGAGACCCGAGGAGAAAATGGATCTACCATATTTGTGTCAGCAGTAGAAAGCTCAGACTATCCAGAAAAATTCATACACATCTATGTGCACACACACACACGTATAGAAGAAATGAAATGCAATGTATGCATCTCAGAGAGTTGTGGACATTACTGAAGAGATAAAACATCTGTCTTTACGGAGAGATGAGCAGTGCTTCCGTGGGGAAGACAACACCCTAAGAATATAAATTCTCCTCAAATTGTTGTACACACTTAATGCAACTTCGACGAAAATCCCAGTTTTCTATCTTGTGAAACTTCATCTGAAGATATATGTGAGGCAGAGACACAGCAAGGCTAACGATGGAAACGGAGGCGAGGAACAGGACGGGGGCTTCTGAGCTGACGGCAGGGGAAAGTTATGAAATAATGAATTTGAAAGACGAAGCGTTCGCTCAGGGCAGACATAGAAAGGTCAACAGATAAAAGATAATAAAAACCCAAGCGCATATGAGAATGTGGCGAATGGTGAAGATGACATCAAAATCACCGTTCTCGTAAAGTGTTTTGAGGCCAGGACAGCCCATCAGGGGAAAATAAAGACTGAGACTTTCATACATAATAAATAACAAAAAGCTTCATTTCTGAGTGACGCACAGAAGAACTCAGACTTGGGAGAAAAGACAAACTTGTCAACATGGAAATGAAAGTAATGGACAGCGGTGGCATCCTAAGCAACGTGAGTAGAAATAACAGAGGAACTATTTGAAATACGTGTGAAATCGAAGATCAGTGTTAACCATGTATCAGGAGATACACAGAACCATAAAGAAAAAGCCAACGGTGGGAACATGGGCGAGAGTGTGAACAAGAAACTCAGGGGAGAAAGAGGAGAGCAGCTGCCTGTAAGCCAGACACACAGGCCCTGGGCTTGGAGACGAGGACACGGGGCCCTCAGAAATGGCAGCAGGAAGCAGGTCACCGCTGCCCGCTTTGGGCGAGGTCCCAGGACTGTGCCTTTGGTGGGAACGCTCATAGGTCATGCCTTCCTGGAGGCGACCTCACCATGTCTATCTCAGTTTAAAATTCACTTCCCTCTGCCGCGGGCATCACAACTGGCGGAGGGAGAAAGACTCGGGCTCATGTCACAGGCACATACCCCGGATTTTGCTAAAACAGCATGTTTGTTAGGAAAACCGCAAGAAGGCCCTCGGTGTCCGCCAGCAGGGGAGCTGCTCCCCTGCGTCTAGCCTGCGGACCCCGCACAGCCGCCGCGGAAAGGGCAGATCGGTGTGCACGTGGAAAGATCCCCAAACACGACGTAGACACGCAGAAGCAGGTTGATGTCCTTATTTCCAAAAGGTCAGCCACCCATGCATGCACGTCCCCGTGTTTCACCTATGTGTGGGGGCTGGGAGGGCACCTGCCAGTGTCCCCGGGCCACTCGATCCTGACGGAGGAGGCTTCAGCTTCCCCTCGGCAGGTGCAGGTGGCTGAGGCTGCGGTCACTGTGCAGAGGTGGAGAGGCTGGGTCTGGGGGAGTAGAAGAGTGGCCCCTTGGAGGGGTGCAGGTTTTTTGAAGCAAAGGGCAGAGAGAAGGCGGAGGGGAGGAGGAGGAGATGAGAGAGGGACACGGCACCCAAGGCCCTGTAGTGGGCAGGGCTGGCCTGCACCCAGAGGCACCTCTTCCCGGGGCTCCGCCCCGAGGTCAGCACTGTGCCCAAGGGCAGCTGCCTGGGCAGAGCAGGGCTTGGCTGGGATTCCCGAGACGCCTGCCGGGACCTGCAGAGTGAGCGCTGCTCGCCGCCGCCTCCCGCACGCCGTGGATATCTACCGAGGGGGCGGCCGTGCTCTCCTGGAACCATCCATCCTTCAGGAGAGCAGCTCCCAGGTCAGGCCCCCTGAATGGTGCAGTTGGCAGCGTGTGCACGTGTGTGTGCGTGCGTGTGCCCACGTGTGTGTGTGTGCACCTCTGCTTGGGCTTCCGACGCTCACGGCACCAGCTCTCCGTCCTGCCCGTGTCCCTGCTGAGTGTGACGTCTGATTCTGACTCCTCCGGTCTTGCCTTCTGTTCCCACACGAGACACAGAGCGCTCACGTCCGTGGCCCTGCTTCCGTGGCTGGGGCCTAAGTGGTGGGTCAGTGACCTCAGAGGTCACTAGGAATATGGACACCGTGGGGCATACCCTGGGGGGCTCTCGCGCTACCTGGCAGGCCTCTCCGGAGTGGCCCGCCCA
Source organism: Meles meles (assembly GCF_922984935.1). Taxonomy (NCBI): domain Eukaryota; kingdom Metazoa; phylum Chordata; class Mammalia; order Carnivora; family Mustelidae; genus Meles; species Meles meles. Next base: position 1,369,208 of record NC_060072.1, read on the forward strand.
GGCCGGTGCCTGGGCAGGGGGCAGGGCTCCCGCACCGGAGGCAGCCGCACCCCTCCCTGCGCCCTGGCTGGTCCGCAGACCACGCCGGAGCCGTCGTGGCCGGGGAGTGATTGGTCGTGGTATTGGCGATGGGTATTGACAAAGGCCTTCAAAGTCACAGGTTGACTTGCCAGATCAATAACGGTGCAGGGAAATAATTAAAACTGTCAGATTTAGAAAGTATTAGAGGTACTTAGCGCTTTCTGCCAACTATGGAAAACAGGGATTAATGGCGTTATCTCCCGCACTTCTAAGTTACAGAGCAAGTTATTAAAGTCTTTCTTTGACACTCATTTGCAGTGAAGGGTCAACATCAAAGGTTTCAGAGCAAACTCTCGGAGTCCATTAACCCGGAGCCCAGCTGTTTCCGCACAGAAGTCAGACGGGGGCCGGGAGAGCACAGGCGCCTTCCAGCGAGAGGCTGTAAAGTTAAAAGGCACTTAGAGCACTCACACCTCGCCATCCCGGGGCTCTGCCAGGGGTCTGATATGGTCTGGGCCGCGAAGGAGGAGCCCTATTTGGGGAACTCATGCTGTCCCAGAGCTGGGCAGGGCCAGGGGGAAGAGCAGGGCTCTGGGACCCCTGCCCGCTCTCTGCACGGCTTGCGGGGGACCCTCACCCTGCCCCCACCTGCTCCTCCTGGGAGCGCCCTTCTGCATGACCCTCCCGTGGGTCCCCTCCCCTGTCACCCTGCCTCAACCTTTCTATCCACCTGGTGTTTCCAGTGGAAGCAGGCCCCCGAGACCCGGAGGGTGGGGGTTCCAGGGCCAGAGGGCAGAGGGACACGACAGACAGACACCCTACTTGTGGGGTGAGCACGCACCTGCTAAAGCTCGCAATCCAAGTACAGTGCTCCCCATTGCCCGGGGACTGAGAATGTCCTGGTGGCAGAGGGCGTGGCCCATGTGGTCAGCCTCTGAGACCGGCAGTCCCCTGGCCAGCAGCGAAGGAGGACGGGTTTGGGGCCACAGAAGCAGCTGAGTCACCCTTTGGCCTCAGGGAGCTTGCTGGCGTGAGCAGATGACAGGCGACAGGTGTGGTTGGGAGGAGAGGGGTCGCAGGGCTCAGGAGTGGGGCCAGCTCTGGAGATTTAGGACCCCCACACTCAGACCCCAAGAGGACGGAGGAGAGAGCATGTGCAGGGGACACGTGGCGGTAGGACTCAGCCATCCAGTGCCGACTGGGGACACCACGCACTCGGGTGCAGCAGCTCTTGGAGACAGCGCCTCCATTCAGCGCCCCGGGAGAGGGCGGGGGCCAGACCTGCCTGCATTGGGGCTGGGACTGTGCCCCGGGGAGTTTGCCAACATGAGCAGCGGCTACGGTCCAGGGTGGCCAACCTGGGGTGCAGGAGGTGGGAAAGGAGCTCACCTGGGCCCAGCCCCCCCTCCCCTGCCTTATGCGTCTCCTTGGGGTGAGTGCCACCGTCCACGGGCTGACGCGGGCCTCAGCGCAACCGCCCCGCCTCCCCAGTGCCCCATGGGCTCCTCGGCCGGCTCTGGGCAAGGCCACTAGCGTCCCGGGGGAAGCCGACTGACCGGGAGCTACAATCGCCCACAGCTGGGAAAGCTCCGGAGAGCAAAGCCAGAGGCAGCTGTTGCCGCTGGGTTCCCCACATGGACGGGGCGCGGCAGGTGCTGCCCCTCCTCGGCAGAACTAGTGACCAGGAAGGACGTGGGGGAGGGGGCTGGTATCACCCTGCCACGGGCCAGAGGCCTGCTGCCCTGCTTCTGCCCCGGGGGCCATTCCGGGTTAGCTCGTGGTCAGCGTCCCGGCTTGCTGACGGGCAGCATCACACGAAGGACGTCCCTGTCCCAGCGAGCCTCGTCCTCCAAGACCCGTCCCGTTGGGCCTCCGCTGTTCCTCTCTTTTCGCTGTTGGGAGCCTCCTAGGTAGACCGGCGCACTTACAAGGAACGAGGAGAGGATGGCCCCATCGATACAAACGCAGAGGCACGAACACACACACGAGGCTGGTCAGGCACTGTGGTCGGGCGGGAGGACTAAGTCACAGGGTAGAGGGCGTCGCGTAGGGACTGTGGCCAAGGACACTGTGACCGCGTCGTTTGGGGACATGTGGCGCCCACACCGGTGCCCAGCACAGCAGACCGTCGCATGTCCGGCCCACGCGGTCCACCTGGAGCCGACCTAAGACCGCGTGTCCCTGTGCCGGGATTAAAGCCATTTACCGACGTGGCACGCACGGACGCATTTGGATGGCGGTGTTTTTCCAAATTTCGTCTCTCGAACGGCCACCCGGCCTCCAGCGGCCACCGAGCCACGCTCCGGTCTCCGGCCGCAGCCTGTGCGCTTCCAGATGCCACGACCAGGAGCGCGGCGCGGTGCTTGTCTCTGCATCCGACTCGTTTCCCTCCGCGTGACGTCCGCCGGGTCCCTCGAGTCCTCAGGCAGGGCGGGACCCCTGCTGCGCCGGGACCCAGCGACGCCCCCCGTGCGGGCCCCCCCTCCCCAACCGCGGTCCCCGATGGACACCTGAGCTGCCTCCCGATCTCGCGCCGGGAAGCAGGGCTGCGGTGGACACGGAGGTGCCGGTGCCGAGGGCCCCTCGACTTCGTGCTTTTGTTTCCTTCTGAGAAACTCCCACAAGTGGACCCAGGGTCCTCGTCTTCTGTTCTCCGTCCTCCATAGGACTTTCCGGAGCGGCGGCTCCAGGCCCAGCCACGCCCACGCACGTCCCTGACCCCCGCACCGGCCCTCTGGCACCCCCGGCCCATCCCGGGCACGCTTGGAGCCCCGCGCCCAGCCATCCGGGGCCCTTTATGGGGCGGAGACCCCAGCGGGCTGGAAGCGGCCGGCTGCGCGCAGACCGCGGAGCCCTGGGTCCCTCCTGACGCTGCATCGGTGCAGCGGTCTCCGGCCAGGACTGGGGACCTCCCGGGCTCGGACCCAGCAGCGAACCAGGGACACGTGGCCGGGAAGACCAGCCAAGTCGCCCACAGCCTTGCTCTCCCTCCCCCAACACCGTCCTCTGGATGCCGTCCCACCATCTCCGCGCTGCCAGCCCATGCCGCCCAGGGCGCAGCGACCTGTCCCTGGCCTCGTCCCGTCTTCCCTGGCCGTGTCCGTGGCCCTGCCTGAGCCCGAGCCGCAGCTTTCTCTCCGCGGATGTCTGCAGAGAGCCAGCAGGCACGCTGAGACTGCGCAGGGTCACAGCCTGCGGCCCCTCGGGGACGGCGGGGACAGTTAATGCGGGAGGAAGGCAGCCGCCATGGGGACCCGGGCCTGCCCCCCATCCTGTCCTTCACTTGAGAAGGGGTGGGCAAAGCCCGTGGGGATGCTGGCTCCGAGCAGTGGCAGTTGGAAGGTCAGGAACCAAGAAGGGGGAGTGGCCATGGCCTGGCCAGCACATTCCGGCTCCTCCTTGCCCCACCCCTCCGTGTCCTGGTAGGCCCACAGCCTGCCCTGTCTCTATTTGTGGGGGCCGACGTGACCCAGGTCTTCTCCGTGGGGTATGTCCTTGGACTACGTCTAGGACTTGGGCAGGGCGGACATTGGAACTTGTCTCCTGCCCCAGGAGCCTGGCCTGACTTCTGCGGACCTCGGCTGGTCACCTGCACGGTGGGCATGGGCATGCAGCACAGGCAGAAGGCTGCGGGAGGTGTGGTGGCGGCAGGGACAGAGAGGGCAGCCAGGGAGGAAGCTCCCGCTCCCCCGTTCCCAAGGCCCTGAGCTCGGAGCGGGCCCATGCGGGGCCTCAGACCTGTGCCCTCCTCACTCCACAGAGCGTATCTGGCCTCCAGACCGGGACACCTGCCGCCTCCGTGCGATGCTGGGCCCACTGGGGTCTCGCGGGCCTCAGCCCCTCGTCCCGACCCCCAGCCCTCAGTGGGCTCACGGGCAGAGTGGGAGCAGGGCCAGCGAGGGGAACTTGGCCTGGGGGACGCCCAGGTCCCGGAACAACGTGACCTGGACACCTTGAGGACACTCGTACACTTCATCACACACGTGAGCACACACGCCACACGGCACACCGCACGCCCCGTCTTGGTGGATGCGATCCCGTCCTGGCCTGGCCTGTCCTGGCCGGCTTCGCAGTGTCCGTGCGATCCCGTCCTGCCCGTATGGGGTTGGGGCACGTGCAGCTGCCGGGCGGCTCGGGGCCTGCGACAGCTGGCGTCCTGGTCTCTCCTGCCTGGAGGCCCGGTCACCCTTGTGCGCGGGGGCACTTCTTTCTCAGGGACGGATTTTCCAGATGGGAAGCCAGGCCCGTGGTTTTCTGCTGGAAACATGCATTTCTGGACGGCCCTCCGGAGGGGCTGTGACTCCCATCGCCGCAGTCGCGCACGATCCCTCCTTCACAGCCCCTCCAGACCGTGTCGCCTTTGTGATTTTTGTCTGAGAGGCGAAAATTGGTATTTCCTTATTAAGACAATTTGCATTTTCTGGCTACTTGTGACATGGTGCAACTTTTCATAGTGTGTTTGGGCATTTGGGGATTGTCTAGTAAGGGCCTACCCATATACTTGGGCTAATTTTCTCCTGTCATTTTAAAAATCCATTTTAAAAGCTCTCGGCATAGTGTAGCCATGAGCCCTGTAGCTGCTCTGCGCTTTGCAAAATGTCTCCCGGTTGCTTGTCTCTGGGGCTGCGGTCTCTCAGCTGCACGTTTCTTTAAACGTAGTGACAAATGTTTCTCGTAATTTTTGTCTTTAATCGCTTCTTAGTTGCCAATATTCATTACAAACATTTGTCTGAACCCTCGGTTATACAGATATTCCCTTTCTTCTAAGATTTTATTGTTTTATATGTTAATATTTTATTATCAGACGCATCTGGTCTTGATTCCGGTGTGAGCGGAGCCGGAAGCCCAGCCCGCTGCCTTCTGCACAGACGCTGCGGGTCCACATCCCTTCCCGGGGGGGAAGTGCCAGCTTTGCAGGAAGCCGCCTTCCTCTGGCACCGTCCCCCTGACCTGCCCCCTTCCCTGGGGGGTTCCGTCCTCCCCTCCCAGTGGTTCCTGACGGGTGTGGGGACAAGACGGCAGGGCCCTGTCGGGAGAGCGGAGGGCAGCTCGGACACCAGACAGCCGGGCAGTGGGGGCAGGGGGCTCACCTGTGGGGTCCCGCCCTGCAGTCCAGACTCTGGGCAGGCAGGTCACGCCCGGGGCCTCTGCACTCCACGGGTCAGAAGAAACCAGCCAGAGACCTCCCGAGGTGGCTCCAGCCACCAGCTTGTCCTGGAGGGACACGAGGGTAGGGGCCGCTCTGGGAGTTCTGTTAACTCGTGGGCTCTCTTTGTGGGGTGTAGACGTCGCCCGCCAGAGGCTTCTGACTCTGGGAGCCCGAGGTCTAGCTGCGGGCACCGGGTCCGTGTGAACGGTCCGCGGTGGTGGCAGGTGCGCACTGTCGGGGGAGGGGGGCCTCAGAGGCGGGGTCTACCGCCGGCGGCTGGCAGTCGGGGCGAGGGGCGGCCCGTCCCCGTGGCTCCCGGCTCCGGCCCCGTGGCGCGGCGGCTGTCGGCCGGGATTGATCACGACGCCCAGCATCTGCCTCCGGAAAGACGAACGCGGCATCGCTGACGGTGCGGCTTCCCTTCTCGCGGTCGAGAACGGGGAAGGAGCAATTAAGCGCAACCTGAGGCTACCCAAAGTCTTATCCATCACGAGACTCACATCCAGTCCTCCTGGCACATTCATCAAAATGTCAGTTATCCCAAATACGGGTTTATCTTATTAACGCCAACTTCTTCCACGGGAGGACTAGCGGTTGTGCGGTCAGCGCTCATCAGGAAGCGGGAAGGAGCGCTCCGCATCGTAATTCAGGGCCGTCTTGTTTCCTGTCAGCTTCTCAGAGCCCGCGGCCGTCTGCTCCCCTCTCGGCCTTGGGGTGGCTCACCAGGCCGGGGCTGGACGACAGCCCCCAGGAAGGGGCGGCCGCCTCCGCTCAGGATTCTCCTGCCCCATCCGTGCCCTGTGCGCGACGCAGAAGCCCCAAGGATGCGGCCAGGCAAGCGTGTCGCTGCTCTGCGGGCGCCCAAGACCCGGCAGGCGTGGCTGGCCTCCCTCCACGCGCCGTGGAACGCCTGGGGGCACCGCGCTGTGTGGGCACAAAGATGACCCCTCCTGACCCCGGGGCCTACTCTGCCGTCTCCCCCCTCACTCTACCCCTGCGGGCATCCAGGTCCCGGGGAGGTACCCTGACTCCTGGGGAGAGGGCAGGTGCATGGGGGATGGGCGGGTTTGAGGCTGGGGTGGCCCCTGCGGGTGTGGGTGCGAGTTGGGGCGCTCGGGCCCCCCAGGTGCCTGACCCTCCCTTCAATAAAGGTCCCCTGTGCCTGCTCAGGACTCCAGCGGCGTTGTAAGGAGGATGTTGGGAAGTGATTTGAAGGGTCAGAAATCAAGGTCCCGTTGGGCAGAAATGCATAATGAACGGCCGGGCAGCACATCTGCGGGAAATGCGGTCGATAAAGAGACGGATGATGGGTGGACGGGGAGAGATGGGAGGATGCTCGATCGGCCCCCACCTCGGGGGGAGGCGGGGTGGGCGCGCCTGATCACCCCTAAGTGACGTGGCATGGACCGTTCAGCAGACAATGCCGAAGGCTACGTGGACGCCCGTCTCCCCCGCGTGGCAGCGGGACACCTGGTCCTCCAGGCTCTTCTAGCGCCGTGTGCGGTGGGCACGGGCGGTGGCTCAGGGACGCGTGAGCCACCTGCCCCGGGGGGGTGACCTGGGACAGGGCCTGGGGGGCACAGCTCACAACTGGAGCTCACGGGAGCACGGGGCCAAGGCTGCCCCGGGTCGGGTGCTCGGCCCAACCCCTGCAGGCAGGTGTGCAGAGGCCGTTAGTCCCTGCTGCTGGAATCCGGGAGGGCACGGCCCCGAAGGGCTCTGACGACTGTCCAGAGGCGCGTGGACGGGCTGCGACCAACGGCCACATGTGCGCAGTGGGCAGAAGGCATCATGCTTGACGGGGAAAAGCACCAGGGAAGGCCCAGAGGGACACAGGCGGAGGAAGGGGAAAGCCAAGGCTCAGGCCGCAGGACACATCGTTAAATCAACGAGAGTGAGGAGGCTTCGGGGGGCAGGACGCTGCTGTTCCCTTGACGGCTCTGACCTCCTCCGGGGTGGGAGCCGCTGCTGTTTGATGATTGTTGTAAGTCCATGGATCATTTCGTATCGTGAACAGAAATCACGTATTAAATGCATTTCCACTGTAGTCATGTTTCTTCCTGTGAACCATTCCCAAAGCTAGTAAAACCACAGCAAATAGTGCAAAACACGCTTCACTTACGTCGTCTGTAACAGAGTTTTTGTATTGTCTGTATTTATGTCTGGTTGTTGCTTTTGGAAAAAATATGAAAGCTAAAACGGAGACCCCTTCTTCCTGTCCATCATTCCAGGACCCTCCCTTCCCAGGAGTGCCCATGGGGCAGGGACAGCACCCTTTCATCTCCTTCCACTTCCTCCTGCTAATGGTCCCGAGTAGAAGCGGGATTGCTGGAGCACTGGCAGCCTTTCGGGAACATGAGGTGACCCTGACAGCAGAAGCTGTTCACAAGGACGGCGCAGCAGGAAAATAGTGGGAGCCCATCACCATCTCATCCCCACAGAACCACACACGGGTCCCGGGTGTTGGCCTTTAGACGTCATAATTTTATGAGAGAAGAGCAGTTAGTCGCTGTGTTTGATGAGCGTCTGTAGTCACTGGTTTCTGCGCGGCGCTGCTGAAGCTACTTCTGGCTGAACCAAGCCTCTCTCCCCGTCAGGAGGTCGTCCCCCTCAACGAGGTGCACCATCCCCGCACAGCGTGGGGCACCACCGTGCACGTGCGCGGCCGTGTTCCCGGCACAGACGCCTTCTGCTCCTTGCCGCACAGCACGGCTTCGGGAACGCGCCGCCTCGACAGGCGCGGGTCTCCTCTGCCTGTTTTCACCGCCCAGTCGTGGTCCCGCACCAGCGCTCGGACGTTTCGTCTGTGTCAGGAACGGGTGCGTCACTAGAGGACGTCCGGAGTTCACGTGCTTGCGGCTCCTCCGAGCGCGGTGGAAGTCTGCGGGCAGGCGTCCGGAAGGGGGTTCCTGGGCCCCGCGGCGGGGAGGGGCAGTGCTTGCGCCACCAGCATTCCTGCTGCTTCCTGCCGTGTTCCTGCCCGGCGCTGCGCACGGGGGCTTCCCACTCGCCTGTCCTCTGCGGGGACAGCAGTGCCCCGGGGCCACCGTCCTCACCGTCCGGGCTATTCACAGGCTGAATGATCCAAAGGGTATGATTTTTGTCTAATATTGCCTGAGCTTTTTTTGTTTTGTTTTGTGCTCCCCGCTGCCCCAGGGCTACGGCCGGTTTCCTGTCCGGCCGCTCAGTCCCCGTGATGTGCCCGCGGGATCCGCACGCCGACCGTCTGCGAGGCCCAGGCCCCGCACACAGCCATGCCAGCCCCCTCCGCGTTCGATGATGTGTCCAAACGGCTTCGGGGAGAAAGCACGAGATCGTCTCTTCTCCGAGCTGCCTGATTAGAACAAGCCGGGCCCCGTGGAGAGACACTGTGCTGCGGGGTTCAGTGAGACCCCCCGTGCGTCCCCGGGGGCACCGCGCTCACAGAGCTGGCAGGCCGTCCACGTGCGCCAGCCTTCTTCAGGACGTTTACACTTCAGTTTCCTCTCGAGGTTGATTTTCCGTGATTAGAAGAGAGGGAGGCCAGTCTTCGTAAGGACTTTCCTGTCTTTCCACGGGAACGGTAGAAGGAACATTTGCTCGAAGCACGTGGGCTTTTTCCACCTTAAACGTTTGAGAGAAAAGACAGACGTAGGAAGACACGAGGAGACCACGTCTGCCGCCCTTTGGGCGAGAACCGCCATGTATCCCCAACCCCGGCGAGAACCGGCGTGCCGAGTGACGGTGACAGCCGTCCCGGTTGATGTGCCCTGGTCCCCAGGCCTGTATGCAGCGTCAGCCCCAAGTGCCCAGGACCCCGGACCCGTAGCCCGGAAACCCCAGGCCGGCCTGCCCACTGACCCACGAAGCCTCCGCAGATGGTGGGCTCGGTCCCGGGGCTCCCCATGAAGGCTAGTGTGGGGGGGAGGCTACTGCCTGCCTGGGACACCCCGACGGTGCCCACGGGCCTACAGCACAGACCACATTAGGGTGGAGACATGAAGCTCTTTTGAAAGCAGCACTTTTTTTTTTTTTTTTTTAATTTCCTTTTCATGGGGGCGCCTGGGTGGCTCAATAGGTTAAAGCCTCTGCCTTCAGCTCAGGTCATGATCTCAGGGTCCTGGATCGAGCCTGCTTCCTCCTCTCTCTCTCTGCCTGCCTCTCTGCCTACTTGTGATCTCTGTCTGTCAAATAAATTAATAAAATCTTAAAAAAAAAATCTGCTTTAAAAAAAAAATTTCCTTTTCATGGTCACCAATTACCCTCATTTCAGTGCCGGTTTCCTGTCTTGCCTCAAATGCTTCGGATGCAAACCGCACAGCTCGGTCCTGGGAACGTTCCCAAGCCCGGGCTCGGCTTTGTGGAGCAGATGACTCAGGGGCGTTTCCGGACAGACATCTGGAGCCTGATCCTGAGACAAGACCACCACGGAGGCGAGCGGGTGCCTTTCTAGAACTGTCTGAACGGGCACGAAAACACAGAGAACCCCCCATAGGTCCCACTCAGGAACTCTCGTCTCAGGGACGGGTGCATCTCCAAGACGCAAACCACAGATCTGCAAACAATCCAACCCTCACCACGCCCCTGAGCCGAGCCTGCCTCTCCTGGGCGCCCGTGGGGCCTGGCCTGGCCGCAGAGGATGAGGGGTGAGGATGAGCCCCGGGCTCCCCACACACCATTCCTCTGCACCCCGTCCCCGTCCCAGAGACAGGCAGCCCTGGTCCCACAGAGCTCCAGACTTGCCTTTTCAAGGTGGCTGATTTCATATGCTGAACTTGAGTCTTCTTAACATGGGATCTGGTTCTGGAGTTACCGGTAAACAGGCACACATTAAATTTTATTGAGATTTGCATCAGTTGCAAGAAACAGCAGACAAATCTCTTAGACACCTGGCCCCATCTCCCCCACTGGTAACACTTCCCAAACTCTGGTAGAATTTGTTGGTATCAACGTATAAAATGTTGATATATTTGGTTATTGCTGGGTTTCCCCAGCTGTTTTGGTCTTTGTGTGGGGGAGGATGTTCGTACAGGTGTATCCCCTGGGTAGGTTCGTGCCTCCACAAAACTGTAGTCCAGACCGTGAACTGCTGCATCCCGAGGATCCCCTTAGAGCCCTCGCACCTCCCCACGCCCAACCCCGGCATCCACCCCTCTGTCCTCTGTTTCTAAAACTTTTCCATTTGCAAATGTTAAGTACGTGGAATCATTCAGGATGTAACAGTCTTTTAGGACTGGATTTCCTGGCTCAGCCTAATTCCCTGGAGATCAGCCATGTCGTCATTTGATTTTTGTGAGTTTCAATTTGTCGATTTTTTTCCTTTGGTTTAATGTTTTGGGCGTCGGGTCTAAGAACTCTTCACTTAATCATAGATTCTGGGTGGTTGTTTTTTCTTAAAAAATGTATTTCATGTGTAATTATTTGACCTATTTTGAGTCAGTTTTTCGTAAACGTGAAGACTAGGTGAAGGTTTGTTACTGTGGCCTGCGGATGTCTGCTCGCCCCAGGACTATTTGCTGACAAGCCTACCCCTTCCTCTGCTGGACTGGTTCTGCATTTTGTTAAACCAGCTGGACATACCTGTGTGGGCCTATCTCTGTGCTCTCCGTTCGGCTCTGCTGACCGGTGTGTGCACCCCGGATGCCCGACCACCTCTCTCTGTTGACTGTGGCTGGACCACAAGCCACATCATTGACACAGTGGCCCCTGCCACTTTCCTGTTCTTTGTCACAAGTATTTTAGCCGTCTGAAGACTGTGCCTTTCCACAGAAATTTAAGAAAAACTGTGGCTGTGTTTCCAAGACAAGTTAAGGGGATTTTGAAAGGAATTGCGTTGAACACAAAGACCAGTAGGAGAAAGAGATGGGGGCCCCTTTGGCAAGGGAAGCTTTCCAATCCTTGAACACAGTGTTTCTCTCGTTTACGTCTTCAAGTTTCTTTGTTTAAGTCTTGGAAATACTTTCCTCTACAGATTTTACATTTTCAGCATAAAGATCCTGTCTGTGGTTTGCTTCGTGTCTACCAACGTGAAGTATTTAATTTTTTTCGAAGTGACCCTGGACGGTACGGTGTTTTTAACTTCAATTTCCTGAGGCTCTGTTTTATCACCTGCAAACCATAGATTTGCAAATGATTTTTGTGTGTTGATGTTGTATTCTGTAATCTAGCTGAATTCATCAGTTCTGGGGATTTATTTGTAGATTTCTTGGGATTTTTCTATTCAGAGATAATTGTGTCATCTGCAAACGGAGATGCCTTTATTTCTTCCCTTTCAACTGGTAGGTCTTTCCTCCCTTGCCTCCCGTCAGTGGCTAGAAATTCACCAGAACCGTGTTTATCAAATAATAGTAGGTAAATCGGACGTTTTTGCCTTGTTCTCAATTTCAAGGGAAACACATCCAGTATTTGACCCTAAAATGTAAGAGCGGGTGTAAACTTTTAATGGGTTCTCCTGATCAAGGGCAGTCCACCCTTCTTTCTTTCACGCTGGCTGGGAGTTTTTCTCGTGAACAGGTGTTGCATTTCGTCAAAAGCGTACTCTGCCTCATTTGATGTAATCATACCATTTTCCTTCTCAGGTTATTCATACACTGGATTACTTTGATTGATTTTTCAGATGTTGCATGCCTGGAATAAATCTCACTGGGTTATGATGTATAATTATTTTTAAACATTGTGAGATTCAGTTTGCTAAATTTTTTTTTTTTTTAGTATTTTTGCATTTAAGTTCATCAGAAATATTGGTCTGTAGTTTCCCCTTTCGATGTACTGCTCTTGTTTTGGTAATTGGGGAGTGCTGGCCTCTGAAGATGTGTTGGGATTTATGCCCTTCTCTATTTCCTGGAAGATAGTATGTACATTTGGTATTCATTCCTCTTTAAGTATTTGGTAGAATTCTCCATTGGTGCTCTCCGGGCCTGGAGATTTCTTTTTCGGAGATTTTCAATTACAGATTAAATTTTTAAGTGGTTACAGGACTATTTACATCATCTATGTCCTCTTGGTTGAGTTTTGGTAGTTTGAAGTGGCAGGAAAACGCTCTTGGGACCTGCAGAGTACGTGAGAGTTAAGTTGTCTGCAATATTCCTGTATTATAGCTTTAAAGGTCACGGGTCTGTAGTGATGTCCCCTAGTGTGCTCATAATATTGATTTGTTCCTTATTGCTCCTCTTAGTTTTTCCATCTTTATAAAGGTTTATCAATTTCACTCATTTTTTAAAGAACCATATTTCTGTTTAATTGATTTTCTCTATTTTCTTTTTCTTTCTTTCTTTCTTTTTTTTTAAGATTTTATTTATTTATTTGACAAAGAGAGATCACAAGTCGTACTTTCTATTTCTCTGGCTCGTCTATGGGGACATCACTGATTTTTGACTACTTCTTTTTTTTTAAGATTTTATTTATTTATTTGACAGATAGAGATCACAGGTAGGCAGAGAGGCAGGCAGAGAGAGAGAGGAGGAAGCAGGCTCCCTGCTGAGCAGAGAGCCTGATGCAGGGCTTGATCCCAGGACCCTGGGATCATCACCCTAGCTGAAGGCAGAGGCCCAACCCACTGAGCCACCCAGGCACCCCTGTTTTCTTATTTTCAATTTCATTTTTTTCTACTTTTATCTTTATTATTTCCCTCCTTCTGCTTGTTGTGGGTTAAACTTGCTTTCTTGTTCTGGATCCTTGCAGTACCTTAGATTTGAGACCATTTGTCATTTCTTATGTAAGCATTTAGTATTATAAATTTCATTCTCTGCACCGATTTAACTGTAGCCTACGAATTTCCATATGCTGTGCATTTTTTATTACTCAAATCTATGTATTCTTAAAATTTCTTAGCAGTTTCTTCTTTAACCTACAGATGATGTAGAAGTGTGAAATTGAATTTCCATGTTTTAAAGATGTTTTTGTTCTGGATTTTGTTTGGTTCCTTGACTGTCAGAGGGCACACTCTATATGATTTCAATGCTTTTAAATTTGTTAAGATTTCTTTTATGGCCCAGGAGATGATCTCTGAGCTCTTGGAAATCGAAGTGGATTCTTCAGCTCTGTGGTGTGGTGCTCATGTCACTGAGATCCTGTGCGTCGAGTGCGTGTCTCAGGTCTTCCACACCTTGTCGATCTTCTGTCTGAGAGTCCTGCCTGTTGCCAAGACGCCAGCGGCAAAGTCCCCAACCAGACTTATCGGCTCATCTTTTCTCCTTTCAGCTCTGTCCGTTCTGTTTCTCTCCCACATTTTTACTGCAGTAAGATGCACGTACGCTTTACCTTCGTAGTCATTTGTAAGAGCGCAGTTCTGTGGTGTCAGATACGCTCACAGCGTCGGAGTCACTGCCAGCGGCTGTCCCCATCGCTCTCTTCCCCCTGTAAAACTGAACTCTGTCCCCATTTAACAACACCTCCTCCCCCACCGAACAGCCTCTCCCAGTGCGTGGTGTCCACACCTCCACTGGTTTTGTTTCGTGTATCTTGAAGCTTATTGTTTGTTGGGCACACATTTTGGATTGTTGTGTCTTCCCAGGAGACTGAGACTTATATCGTTACATAATGTCCCAAATGGTTTTCTTGGTTTTGAAATCATTTTATTAGGCATTAACAGAACCATTTCTTTTTTTTTAAACTGATGTCTGCATGGGGCACACTGTATATATTTTCATGTTTTTACTTCCAGTTTATGTACACCTTTGGACATGGAGTGAGGGTCGTAGAACCGGTATATATCTGGCTTGTGTGTTTTGCTGTGTTGTTTTTATTTGCTCTGCAAATCTCCATTTTGTAAATATCTGTATTTCGACGATTTACCTTCGTGGTGATCACTGATAGGCTGGCACTGATTCGTGCATTTCGTTCTTTTCTCTTCATCTCATGCCTCTGCTCCTCTTTCCTTGCATTCCCCCGAGTTTTCGGAGTTCATCTTGGGGGGTCATCTTATTTTATTGATAGTGGTTTTAGTGCATCTTTTCATCTAGGTCTGCGGTAGTTTCTCTGGGTGCGTCTATGAGCTTAGAGCAGCCTACCAGGGCCAGCAAGTCATTACTTGGCATGAAGAGTGGAATCCTCGCCACGCCCGAAGTCCTTTTATCTTCCTCCCTTTGACGTACTGCCTTGGCCGTGAGACCATGTTGCCATGTTTGTTTTAATCCTCAGCTACGATTTATCAAACTCTACTTGTGCGTGTCCATATTTCGGACCTTTCCCTGACTTCGCACCCCTCCAGCGCTTCCGGATTTCTCCGTTTGTCGTTTCCTTCCTGTTGAGGGACTCGCTTCTCCAGTCTTCATGGGTAGCTCTAGAAGGAACAAACTCTCTTAGTGTTTCCTCATCAGAGAATGATGCCATTTCTCTTTCGTCCCCAAAGGTAAGTTTTGTCAGATACAGAATTTACAGCGAACAGTTCTGTGCGCAACGAAAAACAACGTGGCACTCACCTCTGGTTTCAGACGAGAAATTCCCCATCACTCAAGCTGGTTCTGTTGGTGAATCATGTTACACTCTCCGGACGATTTCAAGACTTCATTTATTTTCATTTTCCTTTGGTTTACAGGATTTTAACCGCAGAGCCTGGACTCCTTCCGTCTTAATCTGTATGCTTTACACGGCTCTCTTGGATTTGCGTGTTTGTGGCTTTTGGCAGATTTGGGAAGCTTCCAATCATCGTTTCTTTAAATCCTCTTCCAGCCCCTCTGTTCCTTTCTCCTTACCTCTGGGACTACCACGATATAGATGTTAGACGTTCCGTAATTTTCCCGCGGGTCCCAGAGGCAGCGTTCATTTCTGTTTTCTGTTGATTTCCCTCTCTAGTCCAGACTGAGTGAGTTCTGCTATTCTGTGCTCAAGCTCACTGGTTCTGTTCTCTGTTATCTCTGCTCTATTGCTGAGCCCGCCCGGCAAGTGCTTCCATTCAGTTTTTCATTTTCATTCTACAATTTCTCTTTGGTTCCCTTTCTCTCTCTCTCTCTTCCATTTTTTGTTTTGCTGATATTTCCCTTTCTTTTGTCTGCTTCAAGAGTATTTTTAATTCATTGCTGAAGCATTTTTTTGTAATGGCTGCTTTAAGATTCTCATCAGAAAATCCCAACTTCTAATTCGTCTTGATGTCTGTGACAGTTTATTGTTTTTTCCCCTCCAAGCTGAGAGTTCCTGGTTCTTGGTGTCACAGGACACTTTGTCTATGATGCTGGGAGACTCTGGGTCCCCTTTAATTGTTGTTGTAGCAGGAAATCTCCCTGTTTATTTTTAGCAGGTGGGGCCTGGCCAACTCTTATGTGTTACATTTCCAATGACAGTTTGATTTTTAGTCTTTCTGTGCTATTTCAGTTTTCTTGGCTTCTCTGGTGCCGGTGAGGCTTATGCTGGTTCGTGCTGGTGCTGTCCTCGACGGAGGAAGCGGTTTCCCCAGGCCAGGCCCAGTGTCTCCGTGAGGACAGGTGCAGTGGGACACCCACCAGTACCCATAATGCCCGGTCTCAGGCAGGGCAGGGGGCTCCCAGGCAGGGGCAACTCAGGGTCTTCCCAGACCAGCTGAGCCTTTCGCGGTAGCTGAAGCTCCTACCAGCTCGGCAGCTTTGTGTCTGCGTATTTGGCAGGAGAAGGAGTCAGACAAAGAAGGAGAGTGCCGGCTGCAGCACTGGCAAGGACCACCGCGGACCCACTCATGCGTGTTGGCAGACTGCTGGTGTGCGGTCTGGGGGAGAACCAGCCTAGCTGGGATGTCTCCTGTTGCTGCACGGGGCGGTCGGCCATCTCTTGGTCTTGCTTGTTCCCCGCGCTGAGGGCATGAGGCGCCCGGTGCCGGGCCTGTCTTCCATCTCTGGCGCCCCACACCACCTCCCCTTCCTCTTGCCGTAGCCCCAAGTTCCCGAGTTCACAGCCACGCTCCACAGAAAAGAGCCAGGAGAAATGAGGCCTCACTGTCTTGTCTGCTCCAGAAGTCCACACATTTTGAAAATTGAGCTGTTATATATTTTATTATATACCCTAAAGTTCACCATTTAAATTACACAATCCGGTGGTTTTTGGTACATTCACAAAGTTGTGGCTTCTTTACCTCCTCCGAGTTCCAGAACATTTTTATCATCCAGAGAAAGAAGCCCCGAACTCGTTAGCAGTCGTCCCCAGGCTCTGAGTCCGCCGAGCGGGGGGCAGGGTTACGTCTCCCACGAGTCACGGTCCTGTCGGCATTTTATGACACTTGCTGTATGGTGAGAGCTTGATTCTGTTCCTTGTGCCTCGTGGTACAGGAGGCGAGAGAATCAGAGACACCGTGGTGGGAAGGACAACGCGGAGGGCAGGCAGGGCCGGCAAAGCGGTCCTGGGGTGGGGGGCGTGGTCGGCGGCCGCTCCTCTAGCCGTGCTGGTGGGTCTCACCGCCCCGGCAGCCGCCCCAGCAGCAGCTGTGAGACGCGCGGGGTGTTTTCGCCGCTTCGGGTTCTGATGAGCACGTGGAACGTGTGCGTGTGTACAGACACTTGTGAGCCCGCTTGGAGAAAGCGTTTCTGCATCCCGCCAGGAGCTCCTTCTTGGGGCGGTGACAGTCACATGGGCTCAGCCCCTGAGAGGATGACCAGCCCTCCGTGCGGCAAGAGGGGCCGCAGCCTGGGCTGAGAGATGGCCCCCGGCCCCCCTCCTCCAGGCCCCTCTGGATCCGGAGGGAGTGAGACGCGCCTTTCCCCGCGCGCTCACCTTTGAGTCCCAGACCGCCTCCGTCGGGTGCCACGTTACTCGCATCTCTGGCCTGATGTCCCTGACTGGGGAAAACCACGGCTACCCAAGGGCAGGAAGTCGGATCACCTCACAAGGTCAGGAGGTCGGGGCTTCAGAGTTTTCCTTCCAGGGAAAGGGACGCACCACGTAAGGCACAGCACGCAGGCCTGTGAAGGGGCGCGGGTGTCGGGCTCCCCGGGGTGCTCACCGAGGGCAGGCGAGGGGACTCGGGCCTGCAGACTCCCAAGCGTGGACAGAGAGCCACCACCCCGACAGCCGCCCCTCGGGGCCTCAGCCTCCGCACCCCGTCCGTCTCCCATGGCCCAGAAGGTCAAGGACACCGGTGCCCCCGGCTCTGGCTGGAGCTTCGGATTCCAAGCGGCTCGCGGCACTACATGATTAGAAGTAAACGCTGTGAACGGGAGGAAAAGCCGTTTATCATTTCCAACAGTCCCCTCGAGGGACGCAGGCAGTAGACAACATTTATCTTTATTCTTCTGCCCTGCAGCAGCCAATCAGAAAGTCGGCTCATCTTCCTGACTACAAAACCATCCACTAAAACATTTCCACACGATGCAAATTTCCGAGACTTATCATCTCCCGTACCCATAACTTAGGGTGCATTAGGCTGGTGTTATCAATTTTAATAATAGGCTTCCTAGCTAAAATTTGGATCAACATCACTGGGTTTTTCAAAATTTCATTACGAGACTCACTGAAAACACAATATCCCATGAAGAAGGCATATTTCTCTTGTCAGCGGCGGAGGCGGCCGGGCGCGCTCGCTGGGCTCTGTCTTCTGCCTCCTGGGGTTTCCGAGCTTCACACCCACTTGACTGTTATCCCACGTGTCCCCGCGTCTGCGTCTGCGGACTTCAGCGCCGGCTCTGCACTCCCAGACGCTGAATTAATCGGCTCCCATCTCTGATCTGTTTTCTCAGACGTCCCGGGGAAACACGTGTCCCTTTCCAAAGGGACTTGTGGCCTCTGCCTCCACCAGGGACTGTTTACGAAAGCCTGGGGGCGTCACACTTCTTCTTCTTGTTGCTAATATGTAATTTACCTATTTGTCAGAGAGAGAGAGAGAGAGAGAGTACGTGCACACAAGCAGGGGAGCGGCCCGCAGAGCAGGAAGGGGGGAAGCAGCCTCCTGCCGAGGAGGGAGCCTGGCGTGGGACTCGATCCCAGGACTCCGGGATCGTAACCTGAGCCGAAGGCAGCTGCTGCCCTGACGGACCCCCCGGCGGCCCCGGGCGTCCGACTTCTCAAAAGCCGCATCCGCGGAGGCCGGCCCAGCCCCTGTCACACTCGTTTGTCCGGAGAGTCTGGGCGATGCGTGGACGGCGACTCGTCGGAAGCGAAGCTCGTGGAAGCGCGGGGGTGTTGGCTCCGGCGGAGACAGGCGGCGGGCGGGAACCTCCTCTTGCCCGACCGGGGTGGATGGGCGGGGTTGGCCGGCCTGCAGCGGCCTGCGACGGACACCGCCAGGCTCTCGCGCTCTTCCCCCAGGCGAGTGTCTGAGCTGGGATGGGCGTCCACGCCCGCGCCACGTCCACGCCCACAGGAGCCACTGTCTTGCGCTGCAGAGGCCTCCGTGGGGCGACAACGGCCCCGCGCTCTGGTCTGAATGACCGGCCCAGGGACCTCCTACGGGTCGTCGGCACTTCTGAGGCCGAGTGGTGCAGCCCCGCGTCGCCTGCGACGGACTGGGACGTGCGCACAGGACGCACGGAGCACGCCCTCCGCCCAGGGCCAGGTCACCCTCCTCTGTGCTGACACAGCCACGGCAGGTCGTAGCGCACAGGGTCCGTCACCTCCCGGCGAGCGTCAGAAGTAACGATGGGACCATGAGATCCGTCGCAGAGCATCCCGGGAAGCAGGGCAGTGGCGGGCCAGGTGGGCAGCATGTTCCTGCAGGCCTGGGCCCCGCCCGCTTTCCCGGAGCTCCTGCCCTCTGCGCGCTCGGGCCAGCCTCTGCCCTGCAGGGAGGGACGGGTCTCACCCTAAATTCTCTCCTCCGGGTCGGGTGGGGGGTCTGAGCTGTGGAGGCGGATACTGTCCAGAGAGAAGGCTCGTGTGCAGCTCAGCAGACACCTGACCCGCCAGGCGGGGTGGAGGCCGGGGCTCTCGGCAGCCCCGCAGGGTCACCTTCAGGCAGGCCCCGCTGGGAAGGACAGACACGTGTGCACAGACACGTGGCGAGAGGACGGAGCCGCACGTCTGTGATCCGAGAAGGCCACAGGCACGTTCACCGTGGAGAGTGCTGGCGCCATCGTGGACGGGGTGACAGCTGGGCCACGGCCTGACGGAAGTCCTCTCCGGATGGCCGGGCAGCGGGTCGCAGGTGGTCCGGGGACGGGAGCTTCAAGGCCTGGCTCCCTCCTGCCAGGCACCCCTGGCGGAGCCGCCCCTGGGCTCTAGGGAGGGAAGTGCTCTGGCTTGAGTCTGGGGGACACGCTCCCTTGGGTGGGGACCCAACGGTGGACGTGCGTCCCCACCTCCGCGAGACAGCTGGAGACCTTGACGGTGCAGTCAGAACAACGGAACTTTCCAGGTGGGCACAACACAGATTGTTAGAGATGAAATAAATATAAAAACACACAAACAAAGTCAGAACGACTCCTGGTCCCAAGCAAGAGGCTTTCATCCCGAGGGCCCCTTGGACGGGGTCTGTGCCGGCCAGGTGACCGGGGATGGCCTCTCTGCCTGCCCACGGCTCGCAGGGACCTGAGCGCACAGAAATCCGGATCTGCGTGCACAGGCGTGTTTGGAGACGTGCAGACAGGTACCGGAGGAGTGTGTGCACATGCGTGTGGCAGGGAGGGTCCTTCCCTGGTCTAGACTCACGGCATGATGCGGGACACCGCACCCCCCTCCCACCCGAAGAGCACCTCACAGTTGGACCCTCTCCTCCTGCCCCCAAACGGGAGCACGGAGGTGTGTCTGCCCCTCCCCTCCCGCGACGGGGGCCCAGAGAGGGGGCTGTGCTGCCACGCACCGGGAACGGCTGGAACGCCACGCGAAGACCCTGGCCGTGGCGGCCGCGATCCCCCCCGACAGCCTCCGAGCTCTGAGCGTGCGCCCGTTGTTGCTTCTGCAGTCCTCGCGCTCGCCGTGGCCGCCGAGCTGATCACGGGGCAGAGACCAAACCCCCCGCGCAGCCTCTGCGGGCCAGGCTGCTAGTGCCCCGCCACGTGCGATGGACCCCTCCCCAACCGGAGGCTCCACGCCGGAGGCCCAACGGGGCCAGAGCAAGGTTGTGGGGGGACAAAGCCCAGGCAGACGGGACGGGCAGGCTCAGCTGTCTGGCTCTGGTTCTGGTTCTGGTTCTGATTCTGGGCCGGCGGCTACCACGTGGTCACGGCGAGGGGACCTGGGCCTGCAGGAAAGCTCGTCTGTCGCCCGCAGCGCCCGGGCGTTTGCTGTCCCTGCCCTCGTCGTGCACGGCCTTCTGGACGCGTCCAGTAGACTCTCATCCGGTCTGGCTGCTTTGAGGGTCCCCCTTCCCGTCCCGAATTCCGTCTGCGTCCCGGAGTTGCTCGGATCCCGTGGAGGAGGCGGAGGGGGTCGGTGACGTCCAGGCCCCTACAGCAGAGGAGACGGGCTCCGGGGGAGGCGCCGCCCCCGGAAACGCTGCTCCAGCCTGGGCCTCCGAGCCACAGCCCCGGGCCGCTCAGCAGGCCGTGCCGCCCTGCGTCCCAAGCACCCACACTCCCACGGGCCGGCTGGAGGCGGCGTCCCCTCGACCGGCTGCCCACCTGGGTGCCCACATCACCGTCGCCGGCGGGAACGCGGGCTTGCGCTCCGTCCAGCCTCGCGGCCAGGCCGGCCTGGTTCGGTCACCCCGCACTGTGGCAGCGGCGGCCACAAGCTTCCCACACACGCGCTTGGCTGTGCACACGCGAGCAGGGCTGGCAGGCGCCTGGGGGGGTACGTTGCTGGAGCCACGGATTCTGGACGAAGGCTCAGGTCATGACCTCGGGGTCTCAGGATCGAGCCCCCTCCCTCTGCCCTCCCCTGATGCACGCTCACTCGCTCTCTCTCTCTAAATCGATCAATCAATAATAAATAAGAGAAAAAAGAAAGGAAGTGTATTTGGTGTTAGCACGGGGTCTCCACTCCGGACACCTGAGGCCGCCCGTGGGCTCGACCGGCTGCTGTGCCCCTCCCCCACCCCGCTCAGCGGCCGCGCCCACCCCCTCGTGAGCATCCCCCCCCACCACCCCATCTACACAGCGGCTCTATTCCATCGCACAGGTGTGCGTCCTCCGCAAAGTCTCCCCATGCGAAGGCAGACAAGCGGGCAGGGACGAGAAGGGACCGTTCGACTAAGGAAGACGTGTTTGGGGCACCGACGTTCAGCCTGACCCCAGCGCAGCCCTCGGGCGCCTCTGGACAGCTCCCGGTCTCCCCCACAACCACCGCCAGCGCCCTGAGCCCCGGTGAGGACACACTGGGACTGTTGAGACATTTGTCGCCGGCCGGCTGGAGCTGCCGTGTCTCCCCAGCTCGGGGGCTCGGGCGCTCCTGTGCTCACGGCTGCGCAGCCCCAATCCCCGCCCCTCCCTTGTGCGCTGCGTCTCTCTTGTGCTGCTTCTCAGGGTGCTTCCTGCTGGACTGGGGCCTCCTGCACCCCCAGCGTGACCCTCCTGGGGACCCTTAGCTAATCACGCCTGCAAAGACCCTATTTCCGAGCGGGATCAAGTCACCGATTCCGGGTGGACATGTCCGGGGGACACAGTTGCACCCACCACAGTGGAAACTGCATTTCCCAGCAAATACCCAGGTGGTGGGCGCCGCCGTGGGCAGCCGGCACGAAGCGCTGTGCCGGAGCCGGCAGTGACACCAGGAGCGTGTGGTCCGGAACATTCCTGGGGAGTGATGCTCCGGCATGGTCCTGCGGGACGTGCTCCCGGGAAGGTCAGACTTCACGCTCCGATCCCCCGAACGTGTATTTCACATTCACGTGCTGCGCTCCCTGCGGCAGACGGGCCGCTGCGCACGAAGTACTTCCCCCTTGAGCCGTTCCCCGGAAACGATGCCCTGAGTGTGGCCTGGATGCTTTGGCCGTGACCGCTGTGACAACCGGCCGTGATTTCACACTCGGATTTGGACCGCAGCCCGACAGCCACGGTGACAGAGGCCAGAGAGGCGCTCTTTACCGAGGACAAACGGCTCCACGACTGTCCCAGCGCTGAGCCAGGCAGAAGCTGCTTCCCGTGCCCCAGGGGACGGGCTCGAGCCCCACCCTCAATGCTGGTCCTCACGGGGCAGGGCGCAGGAGGGGGCAATGGTCGGCTGTTGCGGCCTCCTCCGCCGGCGTCCGAAGGGAGGAGTTTGCCTGGGGTCCTGGTTGACACGTCTTTGCAGACCGTTCTGACCCTCCGGGCTCGGTCTCTGCCTCATACTCCCCGACCCATGACTTCCGACCCCAAGTCCTGCAAGGCGACCCCAAAGCTCACCATGTGTGTGAGTGTGTGCCCAGCGCCCCCCCCCCCCACCGGGTGCCGAGTGTCTGGGTCCTCGTGGACGGGAGCTGAGTCCCATGCGTGCACCCTGGGTCCCAGAACCGTGAGAGAATGACTGTCTGCCGCTGAAGACGCCCCGTCTGGCTGTCCGCGGCGCTATCCTGGCAGCCCCAGGACACTGAAACGGCCTCTACTGCCCGTGTGGGGTGCGGTGACTGGGTAGGCAGTGAATGGGGATGGGGGCCCTTCTAAAGACGTCCCAGCTCTGCTCCCCGGAACCCCATTTCTGCCCCTGACAGCTGTGTCCTCCCTGAGGCTCGGACTTCATCCTAACCGTCAGTCGCTCACTCCGGCTCTCCACAAACACTCACCAGGCGGGGACTGCCCAGGCTTGAGGGGCCAGTGCGCCAAGACCCCCACGAAGACCACGCGGAACCCCCAACCTGAGGACACATGCACATGTTCCGGCCTCAGCGGAGGTGGAGGTGAGCTGAAAGGTCGGCTAGGATGTTGCCTCCCCTGAGGTCCAGAGCCCGCCACCCGTGCCCCCGAGCTGGCCGTCTCCTGCGCGGGCTCCCGGTGGCTCATACATGAGGACAAGGCCCGTGGCTGGGAGTGTGTCCTGATTCCCGCATCCCATGAGCTTCGCACCCACAACTGACCAGTGGCCCTTCTCTGCCGGGTGCCGTGTCTGCGGGTCCTGATGGGCCGGTGATGGATGGCCCTCGGTGGGCTCTGCCTGAGTAACACGAGGTTCAAAGTCCATTTTGCATTCGCTGTGTGTCCCTATCAAAATCATCTTGATTTCACCAAGACATGTAGTTTCTCTTTAGGGAAACACCTTCTCAGGATTGAGAGTGACCCCTCGTTAACAGAACGGCAGGCACAAAGTCACGCGTCCAAACCCTGCGTGATGGGCTCGAGATGGGCTCTCGGGCCCCAGCCAGAGACATTGAACTCCTGCCTTTGGAAGGTGGGCTCCCTCGGAGGCAGTGAACACGTCCGCTGTCACTCAGCATCCTTAATTTCCCGGCGAGGGGACATCTGTGGCACCTTGGGTTGCTGCTCTCCACGCCCAAGTGCCCGCCGGACACATCCCCCCGACTCATCCCCCGGACACATCCCCCGGACACATCCCCCCGACTCATCCCCCCGACTCATCCCCCGGACACATCCCCCGGACACATCCCCCCGGACACATCCCCCGGACACATCCCCCTGACTCATCCCCCAGACACATCCCCCCGGACACATCCCCCCGACTCATCCCCCGGACACATCCCCCCGGACACATCCCCCCGACTCATCCCCCGGACACATCCCCCCGGACACATCCCCCCGACTCATCCCCCCGGACACATCCCCCGGACACATCCCCCCGACTCATCCCCCGGACACATCCCCCGGATACATCCCCCCGACACATCCCCCTGACACATCCTCCCGGACACATCCCCCCGACTCATCCCCCCGGATACATCCCCCCGACACATCCCCCCGACTCATCCCCCGGACACATCCCCCGGACACATCCCCCCGACTCATCCCCCGGACACATCCCCCCTGACACATCCCCCCGACTCATCCCCTGGACACATCCCCCGGATACATCCCCCCGACACATCCCCCTGACACATCCCCTCGGACACATCCCCCCGACTCATCCCCCCGGATACATCCCCCCGACACATCCCCCCGACTCATCCCCCCGGACACATCCCCCTGGACACATCCCCCCGGACACATCCCCCCGGCTCATCCCCCCGGACACATCCCCCCGGACACATCCCCCGGATACATCCCTTCGGACTCATCCCCCAGACACATCCCCCCGACTCATCCCCCGGCAGTGCTCCTCGTTCCTGCGCGTTGCCTCATCTACGCTGGAGGGGCAGGAGCTCCGTACCGCGTGGGTGTCCGTAGGCTCCCTCCTTGGCTGCGGGAAAGCCTGCGTTTGTCTCTCCCTCTTGACACGGCAAGGAAGGCAAAGACTTCAGTGGTGGAGGACAAGCCCCCCAGTGACCGGTCTCCGGGGACAGGGTGGAGCACAGCACCGAGTCTGGGAGTTGCTCCAAGGAGCGATGGACAAGCTCGCCTCATGTCAGCCCCGTGGTCCAGGCTGGTGCCCATCTCCCCGGGCGTCCCCTGCATTCGCTCGTCCAGCCGTCCCCTCGCTGGGAGTTCAGTGACGGAACCCCACAAGGGGCTCGGGTGGCTGACTTTAGGCTCTTTCTTGGAACGGAGGCTCAGGCTCATGGAACCAGAGAGCAGGGAGGGGTCAGAGCCCCATAAGGGCTGCCCACCTCCTCTACTTGGCAGGGCGGTCCTGGGTAAGTCCGTGCCCCTCTCCTCTCTTCCGCTTCCCCGGCTGCAAGTCCCTGCAAGAGGCTGGGAGCCGGTCGGGTCTCGGACACGAGCTCCTCCTGCCCAGCCTCAGCCCCCGGTCCGCTCACCGGGCTGGACAGCGTGGCAGGGGGTGGGACCCGTCGCAGGGCTGGCGCGAAACGAGAACGGAGGACGCTTGTCCAAAAGCAGGAAAGGGTCCCGTGAACCATCCAGAGGGAGGTTTTCCTCCTCCCCTCATGCCCAGTGCCCGCGAACGGTTCCGACCTGTCCTTCCCGGTGAGGGACGGCTGGGACCTCCCACCCGTGGCCCCTCCATCCAGCTGCACACCAGGGGGCTCCCTTGCCGTGTGCTGCCCCCCGTCCTCCCGGAGCAGTGGCCGCGCTCAGCCCGCTTCGTCTCGCTTCCTTTTTTTTTTTTTTAAAGATTTTATTTATTTGACAGACAGAGATCACAATAGGCAGAGAGGCAGGCAGAGAGAAGAGGAAGCAGGCTCCCCGCTGAGCAGAGAGCCCGATGCGGGATCCCAGGACCCTGGGATCATGACCTGAGCCGAAGGCAGAGGCTCAACCCACTGAGCCACCCAGGCGCCCCTCATCTCACTTCCTGACGTGTGCTCAGTCCCTCGAGGAAGAGGGTCCGACGGGTACCTGGCGTCTGTGTTTATCAGAACACGGCCTTCCCTCTGTCTGACTGGAAGCCATGACTCGGCTCTGTCCACCCCCCACGCCCCCGTGTGCTCAGCAGTGGCCCTGACCCTCCTGTTTGTCTCCCACTGGGTCTCTCTGAACCCCCACGTGCTGTGGGCCCGCCAGAAGCCCACGCCCAAAGGACATCACGAACGTCTCTGCTTACAGGGCATCAGGGGACAGGGGGCTCCTGGGCCGCATGCGTGCCCTTGGCTTGCACGCAAGCTCCGGGGTCCCGCCTGACCTCACTCACACAGCACAGGGTCAACAGTAAGGCTGTTACACGCATCTCAGGGTGACCGCAGAGATTTACGCCAAGCCTGGGCCCTCCTGGGGGCTGCCCGGCCCCCTTTCCGAAGCCAGCCCTGCAGGTGGATGGGGCCGGTTTGCGGAGCCAGAGGGAGGGGCCCCCATGCCGTCCCCATGCCTGCAGGGTCTGTGCTCACACATCTGAGAGTCTCATGAGCACCCGCAGTGTGGGGCGTAGCGGCCAGAGCCCCGCTTCCTGACAGACTAGGGACGCCCCTTCCCAGCTCCAACCACCCCTCTGGTCCCATCTGTCCATCCCGCCACACCCCACCTCCCGCATGGCAGCCGAGGCTGGTCTGGGGGTGGCTCTCCAGTGACACAGGGGGCTGAGGGCCCAGAGCTGTGACCCCAGGGGCCCCGGAAAGTTCCTGCTGGGAACAGCCAATGCCAAGTCTCTCCCAGGCTGGGAGGGCAGCCAGCACAGCCCAACACTGGGAGCCAAACACAGGCCAGGCTGGAGGAGGAGGCCAGGGCTGGCTCACCCGGGAGGCGTGTGGGCGTGGGACAAGGTTCCAGAGGGCAGGAATGCCCAGTGTTGGAACCTGTGGGCTTAGGGATCTCGGATGCCTGCCTTCGTGCCCCCCACCCGCACCAGCCTCAGAGGGCACCGTGGCATCCCCGGGACAACAGGCGGGAGGCACTCAGAGCAGCCTTGGGCACGGGGAACAGGTGCGTGTCTCGTGGGCTGCCACGAGTCCAGGTGAACCCCCCACTTGAGGACCAGGCAGACCTGCCGGATACGAGCTGGGTCCTCTGGCTGTGGCCGGTTGCGGTGAAAACTGTGTTGCTGCCCGGCTCCATCGGACCCACGGAAGACATGGACTCGGTCCAGCCCCCCACCTGCCGGCCGGGAGACTGCCATAGCCCGCAGCCCTGCTCGCGCCCTCCCCTGAGTGGCCCTGGGGCTCTGCTGCCCCCCGGGGGACCTGGCTCCCCAGCGGGGGGGGGGGGGTGGCCAGCTGGGTGCCCCTCCCCCGCATCTGCAGGCACCCTCCTGGCTCCTTGCCACCATGGGCTCCGGCCCTGGATCCCACCTGCCCCAGAAGCGGGAAGCGGGTTCCGCTCCCTCGGAGCCCGGGCGGACCATCTTCCAGCGGCTCCGCGGCTCCTCGTCCCAGTTTCTCAGCTCTGGGGACCCCCGCGGCCGTTAAGAAGGGGCTGGAACGGGAAGCCGCGCTGTCTGAGCGGCAGGCGGCAGCTCTCCGCTGGGAGACTGTCTCGGTCGCATCCCCATCTCTGGGCCCCTGTGAGCGCTTTGCTTCCAAGTTGGGCTGATGGCCTCACGCTCTGATTGCTTGTGGATTCTATTTAAAAATGGGGCCGAGCAGGGAGGCGGGAAACGAGCCCGCGGACACCCGGGAGGGGTCCCCGTCTGAGAGCAGAGAGTGAAGTTTCCATCTGAATTCAATTCCTCCGTGGCCTCCGGCGATGACGGCGATGTCCCCGGGCTGATGGCACAGTGGCGCGGAGCTGGGCTCGTCACCCCCCACCCCCTCCAGGAGCCTGGTCACCGGGAGGTGAGAATGGACGCTTGCAGCCGGGCGGGGAGGCTGTGCAGGGAGCCGGCCCTGCACCAGCCCCCGTGCAGCTTGCGATAACCCATGTGCACTCGCCCCCCGAGGCCGGAAGTCCCCGCCAGGCTGTGTGACCGGGTCTGCTCCGGGAGACCCTCCTGCTTCTGGTGTTGCTGGCCACCCTGGGGGTCCCGTGGCCCGGGGGAAGCGCCGCTCAGATGTTGTTCTGCTCTGGTGACCCCGTGTTCTCAGGGTCTCGTTGGAATGTGCAGAGCGTCCTGTCGTGGGACCCCAGGTGTCCTCTCTGGGCGGGTGCGGGCGGGGTTGTTGGGCCATGTGAGCAGGAGCCCAGAGAGAGCCGTGGGCTGTGAGGGGACGCCGGGGACGCCTTCCTCCTCCCAGAAGATTCAACGGGCCTGGGAGCAACCGGGTCACCCACCCCAGAGCATACCCCCCACCCCAGTGGACCCCGGCCACGGGACACACTGCTGGGCCACCGGAACGGTCTCTCTTGCTCCAGAACTCAGTAATGGCTCTCGGTAACAACTTTCCCAGAAACAGTTGCTTTTTTAGGGCAAACTGCCTCTGTACGGGGATTCCAGGCACAAGTGACCACATCAAGGGACACGTTCTGGAGAGGGAAGCGTCATGGGAGACTCTCAACTCCCATCTCGTTTGACCCACGAGAAAAACCAGGGTGGGTTAGATCCCCGGCTCTGGGTCTGCGAGATTAGAAACCTTCTCCTCTGTAAACGGGGAGCGCCATGGGCACCGCCTCCCCCGACCTCACCGTGGGACTCACTCCCTGCTCACCGGTCAGCGGTGCGTACCGCACCAGTCCCGGTTGGGCAGGGGCCCCACACGGAGCCCAAGCTGGCCTGGAGCGTGCGGGGGGAGGGGCTGGTGTCCCGAGCGGGGAAAATCCATCAGGAAGAACTCCAACCCAATTTCCCACCCAATTTCCGAACGCCTTATTTAGAGCTTCTTCTCTTTCCAAAGTGGAACACGACGTGACAGGTGCAATTAGGCTGCAGGTTGGTAAACAGCTCAGTCTCCCGGAGACAGGGCAGAGAGAGAGTCACAGTCCGAGGGGACGCTCTGGCCGGCGACTAGCCCTGAGCAGGCTTCGCCTGCCTTGGGGAGACGCCGTCCAGTTCTCCCGCAGCAGAACGCAGCAGCCCGGGTTTGCTCTCAGCGACCACCGCGTCCTTTCCTGTCTCTGAGGCCGGGACCCCCGGGGGACTGGGCGCCACCCAAAGCCGGGATCCCGCAGGCTGTCCGCTCTCGGGGCAACAGAGGAGCAGGACCGAGGGGCAGATGCAGACCCGAGTGTGTGTGAGGGGGGCGGAGCCTGGAGGGCGGGACCCCCATGCCCGGGCCTCGCTCTGGACCCCAAGTCGGGCTGGGGGATCCAGGGAGGCCCGACACCGTGGGCTGGGCCTGCTCTGGTTTCCTCCGTGGCACCTGCTTCCCACAGTCTCCTCGTGGCTCGAGAGGAAAGCAAGTCCTTGGCCGTGAGCCCCCAGACCTCCCTTGTGGAGCCGTTGGGCTCCCCTGGCCCAGCTGGCCGGCCTTCCCGTGTGACCCTCCTTCCCTCGGCCACCAGACGCCATGGAAGGTCCCTCCGTCCCGGCGATCAGATGCCCCACACTCCACACAGTGCTGGGGGTGCGGGTGGTCGTTACCAGCACGCGGTGCTCCGGGTTCCCGGCTTCCCTGGAAAAGCCGCGGCGAGGCTCTCCCACCCGGAGTCTGACCTCAGTGTGGCCACACCGGGAACGGGAATTGCCTGCTGCCCTCCAGCGTGGGGTGCCCCGGACGGCACCACCCGGAGGACCCCCGCCACATGCCCCGAGCACTAGGGAGGGGGTAAAGCCAGATGCAAACCTCGCCCTGGCCATCTGCCCACTGCATGACCTTGCACAAGCCCCTCCGCCTCCCGAGCCTCAGTTTCCCCATCTGTAACACTAGAGGAGCGGCCCTTGTCCAGGCTCTGCCCCGGGGTCCAAAGGAACAGCCCTAGCAGGTGAGCCGTGATGAGAAGCCCAGGCGCCGTGAGCACCCTGCGTGGTCCTTGTCCCGGGTGTGGCCCCCACTTCTGGGACATGCGGGCAGGCAGCTGAGGGGGACCTGGACCCTACCCAGAGCACCTGCAGGGAGTGTGTGGGGGTCGCAGCTGGACGAGCAGGGAGCCTGCACGGTGGCCAGCGCTCATCGGGGTCCCTCCTGCCCCCAGGCTGTTCTGGTTTCTGGGAGATGGAGAGGGAGCTGGTCCCCCCTCCCAGGCAGGGGCAGGGTGCAGAGACGCCTACAACACACCCCTGCCTCAGGACGACAGACCTGGTACCCTTCACCCCTACCCCCCAGCCGGGGACTTCTGTTGCCAGAAGCCCTGGGGTTCAGGGCACCTGAGGCCAAGCCTGGGAGGCGCCTCCCCCCAGGGGCCCTCCTGCTTGTGGGGTGTCGTGCGCCGGCTTGACTGACTCCTGCAGAACTCGTCGGACTAACGGATTCTGCTTCTTGAAGGAGGCGTGGGAAGCTCACCAGCCCGGTGGCCCCCTCCCCCACCCTCAGCTCTGCCCCCCACAGATCCCTCTCTGGGATCCCTGGCCTGGCTGTCTCAGTGCGTTCCCCAGCTCCTACCTGGAGCGAGTAGTCCCCAGCTAAGCTGCCCCCTCCTCCAGGCAGCTTCCCTGACCTCATTCCCATAGGCTGGCTGGCCTCCCCAGCAGTCGGTGAGGTCCTGAGGAGAAGGAGCCTGTCCGCCCCTCACCGGTCTTTAATGCCTGCCTAGACCAAGCCCGTGACGCTCTTGTTCCCCTCCGCCTGGGCTGCACCTCCCTGGGCTTTCAGCAGGAGGAGACTTGCAGTCTCTGTGCTTCTTACATTGGGGTGCAGGTCCCGCGGATGGGGTCTTGCCATCACCGTGCCCTCACAGGGTCAGAGCTCCCCGTCCGCAGCGGCACTGGGCAGTCTGGGGTGAGTGGGTCTGGGGTGAGGGGGTCTGGGGAGAAAGCTCGGGGCTGAAGGGGGTGCTGGAGTCCGGGGGTGCCCAGGGAGGCTCTCTGGACCCGGGGAGGCAGGAGCCGGGGCTCCCATCCAGAGCTGGGCACTGTCTTCGTGTCTCCTCAACAAATAAGACGTTTGTCCTCCACTCCAAGCGCTCCTTCCTGAGTGATTTATGGCCTTATTATGAAACCCTCCTGAGGGGATGGATTTTGTTTAGTACAATTTACATTTGGGGGGAAATTGGTCACCATTCCGCCTCCTCCCCGGAATCTGAATCAGAACCACAGGCTGGTTGTGAGGGTCCCCACACCGCGGCCTTGGGGTCCCGCGGCCTTGGGGTCCCTCGGCCTCGGCGTGCACCCACTCAGCCGAAACCTGGACCAGCCGGCTCCAGGCAGGTCCCCGAGTCTCACGGGACAAGTGATCCTATAGAGGGACCGAGGGGGCTATGCACGTCCCTCTGTGTGGGCGGAGCCAGCCCCCTTGTCCGCACCGTGCCCTGGTCTAAGTGACGCGACTGGCACTTCCTTCCCCACGCGGGGGCCGCATTCCCAGTCCCCTGCAGGTGTCCTGCCTGTCCTGGGCGACCGGAATGCATCGCCACCTGGGGAGAGGCTAGGCAGGTGTCGATCCCGGTGGGCTAATAGAAAATGCCACTCAGAGGTGTGGTGTGACGCGCCCAAGTCCCCCAGCTCCAAGCGCGGGACCTGGCCGGCCAGTGAAGGACGCGTGCACGGCCCCAGCGGCCAACGAGCTCTGCGACCTGCGAATCCACCCTGAGTGTGTCATTCTTCGGATCAATTATTGCTCCCTGGGGCTCTGAGTAAGACCTTGAGCTTGAAGCCCTTAGAGGTTAGCAGTAAGTCTCCGTGAGCATGTTGGGGCAGCTGCGCCCCCGGGGCCGAGTGGTGGGGACGTCCGCGCGCAGCTGGGCTGCTGCAGCGCCCGGGGTGGGCAGATGACGAGCAGATGAACTGAACAGCGGGGGAAGCGGGGAGGGCCCTGTTTGCGGCAACGCACTGATCCTACCAGGGTCCTAGGGCCCTGTGAGAAATTACCCCAGTCCCGCGGCTTGAAGACATTCCCTGCGGTCTGGGGAAGAGAATTCCAGGCCCCGTGTGACGGTGTCAGCCGTGCTTGTCCTCCCAGGGCCCCAGGCGGCCGCATCTCTGCCCCACTCACCCCACAGCCTCACCTCTGTAGCCGACCTCCCTGCCTCCCTCTGATGGGGACATGGGTCCTGTGTCCTCCAGAGAACCAGGGATCGCTTCCCATCTCAAGACTCTTAACTCAGTCCCACCTGCCACGCCGCTGTTGCTACGTGAAGGGACACCTGCTCGTTCCGGGGATGGGGTCCTGCGAGTTTTCTATCCAGGCCGCCGCGGGTGTCCGTGTCTTGAACTGTGGACTCACTTGTCTGTGACCGTGTGTTTTGTAGGTGAGCGCACTGGGTCCCAGGGCTCAGAGCCTCCTGCCAGCCCCAGCCCCTCCCCGCCCAGCCAGCAGCCACCAGAGGTGACACGAGGCCCCCCATCTGCCACCTGCCACGGTCCTCCATTCCCAGGGGGCCTGGGCGGGGCAGGGGTGCGCACAGGCAGAGTGGTGGGCCCTGGACCCCCGTGGGCAGGGCGGGTGTGGTGCGGTGAGGGCGCCTTAGGCAGGGGGTTCTTGCTTTCGTGAGGACAGCAGGCCGAGGGCAGGGGAGGTGACATGCCAACCCTGGCTGGGCACGGCGGGTCAGCTGTGCAGGGCACGAGGGCGAACCCAGGGAGGGCACGGCCATTTATCCGCAGTTTTCCTGTTTTTGAAATAAGGGCTCCGTGTGGGGCGGCGTCGGGGGGCAGAGCCCGTGGGGAAACGATGCTGGTGACCAGGCGGGGGTCTGGGGAGGAGAAGCCGGGGAGGTTGGCGGCGCCGACCGGCTTTGCAAGTCCCCTCCCTGTGGACGAGTGTGGGGGCACGGCCACTGGCCCGGAAACGAAAAGGCAAGGAGGCCGCAAAGGGCTGGGTAAGCCCAGTAGCTCCAGACTCTGGAGGAGGAATTCTGACAGAAGGAGACCAGGATTCTCATTGACAGATGGATTCGGGGTGCAGAGGGGTCAGTTCAAGAGTGGGGCTGTCCCTGTTCACGCGGCCTCAGGGCAGCCACCATGAGGGAGTGGGGGTCAGAGATCTGAGAGCTCGGGGAACAGCCCTCCTGCCCCTGGAGCCCGACAGCAGCTGAGGCTTGGGCGACCTCTCGGGTCCCAAGAGGCGTCCGTCACCAAGAAACCACAGCCCCGCTCAGGAGCCCCTCGACTCTCGGACACTGAGACAATCTGGGCTCCCAAACTGGCACGGAGAGGTGGGTGAAGGCCATGTGGCCCGTGGGTGTGTGGGTGAAGCCGGGCCCAGAGGATATGGGTCAGGAGCGCCTCCGGGAGTGGGATGGGCTGGTGTCGGGATCTCTGCCCAGGCCCGGGGCCTAGGCCGCTGCCTCCCCCGATTCTGGCACAGGCCTGGTGCTGACCGCTACAGCAGCCCCTGCCCGCTGCCACACTCCCCGGTGAGCCGCACTGTTTCCGCGTGTCATTTTGTGATGACTTGGAGCACGCCTCGCTACCTTCGTTTTGCTTTTTCAGAAGCAGGTAACTTGGCCAAGGTTTCCCAGTGCTGAGCCCTGTCCTAGCGACTCCGTGTTTCCTCGTCTAAGCCTGACGCTGTTTCTGTCTCTGCTTCCCTGAAACCCAGACACACAACCCGCACGAGGGCGAGAGTCAGAGCTCCAGATCGCGGCCCGCGTCTCCCGGACCCCAACCCGCGCTCTTCCTTCTGCGGCCGACCTCTCCCACCCCAAAGAGCAGCGCGTCTCTCCTTGGAAACTTCCTCCCCATCTTTTTCAACACTGGTCAGAGTGTGTTTGTGCTGTGACCCATGATTAGAGGTTTTCCATCCGATTTCCAACGAAAGCCAAATTCAAACAGCAAAGGAGTAAAAGGTAAAGGAAAAAAAAAAAAAAACTATCTTTAGTGAAACCAGAAAAAAAACCAACTGTAAACTATGGATTGTGAGGAAAACTGGGCAAATTTAGAACACTACCAACAGCCATGAAATGTTACAGATTCCGAGGAAGCTACCTCTTTCTCGGAAAGCAGACAGAGGAGCCCAGCCAGCGAGCAGATGGCCGAGAGGGAGGCCCGGTGCTGTGTTCCAAACCTCCCAGGAAAACGGGCTAGGGACGGGCAGACGGGCGTCTACGCTGGGCTGGCAGAGGCGGGGGCGCGGTGGCTGCCTCGGCTCTGTCATTGCGGAGCATTTATGAGGAGGGGAGTGTGAGCTGCACACTCGGCTTGCGGTCCCCCAAGCCCTGCCCTGCCTTCCTTCTGGGGAGGTGGCGCTGGCCTCCAGGTCCCACCCCACACCTGCCCGTCGGGGCCCCTGGGTGGCATCCGCAGAGGCCAGTGCCCGGTCACTGGTGCACACGAGTACTCCCTCCTCCTGGGAGGACTGATGGGCAGAGAAGCTCGGTCCAGCCGGGGCCTCACTGGAGCTGGAGGTGGGATCAGGGTCTTGTCAAGAATGGGGACCCCGCGTGGTCAAAGCCACCTGCAAATCAACAGGGAGAGACCTCTGGGATGACAGAGACAACCCCTCAAATCTGTGCCCCAAGCCATGGGGACACCAGTAAAACTTGCCAAAAGGAATCTGTTCGGAAATCTGTATGTTAACGGAAGCTCACCGTAACCACCCCATGTTCATTCAGGACAAATGGATGGATTCTGGGAAGAACGGGAACTTTCTGACATTTTCACTGCCCTGTCCGATGCCCCCTGCCCCTTACCCAGCCGTGCAGCACCTGGAACACCAGCCGCCCCGGGGTGCAGGTGCACCCGGCAGCCAGGACAGGGCAGGCCAGGTGGAAGGTCCTCGTGGGGGCTAGTCCCCAGGGAAGTGTCCTTATTTCCTGGCCCCTCAACTCCCTGGAAAAGCCCCGCTCCCAGGGCTCTTTGCCCGTGACAAGACGCGGCATGAGCCGCGCACGACCCGTGGAGCTGCTCCAACATGGCAGCAGCCTGACGCAGCAGGGCGGGTGCCGGCGAGGTGCAAGATGACCCAAGAAGGTTGAAAATTAGGTCTGGAGGAGGAGGCAGCTGTAGGGGTCTTCAAAAAGCTCCAGAATATAACTATAAATATATAGAAACATGCACTTGGGCGGGTCCCCACACGTGTCTAGGGGAAACCTGAGAAGGTCCTGGTCTCACCACTGGAATCTGAGGCTCTGTGGGAACGAGAAGTGAAGGCCAAAGCAGGGTTGCCGCTCCCTGAGCACCGAGGGGGTCCCCGGTACACACAGAAGCCCTCGGCAAAGCCTGGGAGACCGACTGGGTCTCGGCGTTTAAGGACCGGTCCGTCCATCAGTAGCTGACCTGCTAACTAACCAAGCAGAGACTGAATGGTCACACATAACAGAAAGTACAATTTACAGAATTAGACCAGATAATCCCTAAACAAAAAGCACTGAGGAGACAACACATAATGGCAACAGTAAGTCTTATGAAACCTAATTTCCAAAGTTGTCAAGTCCGATTACCTAAAATACCCATTTTTCATCCAAAAACTGAGCTTTCAAGGAAACAGGCAAATATGATCCATGAACAACAGGAAAAAAATTCGTTAATAGAAACTGTCCCCGAAGAACCCAGTATCAGACTTACTAGACAAAGACTTAAACACACCAGTTCAAATATCTTCAAAGAACTAAGGAAACTATGTGTAAGTAATTAGAGGAAAGTATGAGAACGACATTGCACCCAATAGAAAATATCAATAAAGGGAAAGAAATTATTTTTTAATAGTTTACATTTAAAATAATTTAAAGAAACAAGTAAGGTCTGAAAGTTGAATAGTACAAAAACTCAGAGGGAAAATGTGCTATAGTGAGACATAACAGGAGGTTTGAGTTCATAGAAATAGGAGTCATCACACTTAAGTGTAGGTCATTATCTATTACCTAACCCAAGGAACAGAAAAAATAGATAAAGAGAAATGAACAGGACCTTAGAAACCCATGAGAAAAGACCCACATAGCTGCATGATAAGAGCCCCCAAAACTAGCAGAAAAATGAGGCGCAGAAAGAACGTTTGTAGTAATAATAACCATGAGCTTTTCAGATTTGATTTAAAATATCAATCAGACATTGGGGTACATGCATCTCTTCTTTTCATCCCATCTGTGCTTGCGGTAAATGCCCAGTAGTGCAAATCTGGGTCACAGGGTAGCTCTATTCTTAACGTCTTGAGGAACCTTCATGCTGTTCTCCAGAGTGGTTGCACCAGCTTGCGTTCCCACCAACAGTGTAGGAGGGTTCCCCTTTCTCCGCATCCTCTCCAACATTTGTTGTTTCCTGTTTTGTTAATTTTTACCATTCTAGCTGGTGTGAGGTGGGATCTCAATGTGGTTTTCGTTTGTCATTCTCTGATGGCTAGTGATGTTGAACAGTTTTGCATCGACGTGGATGGAACTGGAGGGGTTTATGTTAAGGGAAGGAAGTCAAATAGAGAGAATTATCGTATGGTTTCAGTCATGTATGGAATATTAGCAATAGCACAGAGGACTGCAGGGGTGGGAGGGAAACCCAAAGGGGGAGAAATCAGAGAGAGAGACGAATCACGAGAAACTCTGGACTCTGAGACAATCTGGGGGTTTCAGAGAGGAGGAGTGCGGGAGCAGGGATAAGAGGGTGATGGGTTGAGGAGGGCACGTGCTGTAAGGAGCACCGGTGTTATGCTTGACTAATGAATCACTGAACACGGCATCAAGGACTAATTACGTACTATACAATGGTTGACTGAACGTAATAAAAAACATAATATCAAAAATTAAAAACAAATATTAATCGGCAGGTCCAAAAGCTGCGTGAGCTCTAAGTAGGATGGAGTCTACGAGGTCTGCACTTGGAGGCACAGCAGTCAGATTGCTGAGGCAAAGACAAAGAGAGAACCTTGAAAGCAGCAAGAGAAAAATGACTCGTCGTGTGTAAGAAATCCTCCAAGGAATGACAGTCGACTGCTCATGAGAAACCACAGTCAGAAGACAGGGAGACGACACGTTCAAGTCCTGAAAGAATCCTCGTAACCAAGAGATCCACAGCAAGGAAAGTTCTTTGAAAACAGAGAAACGAAGGCATATATGGAGAGGGACTCCCACAACTTGATTAAGAGCATCTGTGAAAACCCACGGATGACTCATGCTTAGTGGTGAAGACTGTAGGTTTCCCTCATATGATCGGGGATGTGACAAAGATGTCCAGTCTTGGGACGTTTAGTCAAGATTGGACTAGAAGATCCAGCCTAAGAAATTAAGCTAAATCTAGATCGAGCCAAAGAAGTTAAGTAAGAACAATAAAGAAATGGCACCCAGATTTGAAAGGGAGAATAAAACTATATATGTTTACAGATGATGAGTCTTTTATATAAGAAAATTACCAGAATTCCATTAAAAACCTTTACAATTTATAAGGGAATTCACCAAGGTTGCAGGATATCAGATCAATATGCAAAACTGGATCGTAGTTCCACATGGCAGAGATGGACAATCCAACAAGTAAAGTTAAGACTACAAGTCCACGTACAGTAGCATCAGAAAGGAAAAAAGTTAACAAAAGATTTGTACCCCCCAAACTAGAAAACATCATTCAAAGAAATTATTGAAAGGAATTTTACATGAGAGGCTGATCCTAAATTTCATATTGAAATGTGAGGGACTCGGGATAGACAAAACCTTCGTAAGATTGAGGAACTCAACATTCTTTAATTCAAAACTCAGCACAAAGCTGCAGTCACGCAGACGGGGAGATGTTAGCATAGAGATAGAGCTATCGAATGCAGTGGAGAGGGAAAAAAGTAAATCCCCACCTTTTTTGGGTCAGTTGACTTTTAGCAAGGTTGCCAAGAATATTTAAAGGGAAGGCATAGGCTTTTCAACAAACTGTACTGTGTAATTGGATATCCATAGGCAAAATAATGAAGCTGAACGTCTACCTCAAACCACACACAAAAATCAACCCCAAACGAACTCTAGACATGAACGTAAGTGCTAAAACTACTACTGCAATTCTTAGAAGGAAAAATCAGAGTAAATATTTGCAACTTTGGGTTACACCACGTGTCATAGGTACTTCCTAAAAACCACAAGTGATGGGAAAAAATAATCAATCCGATTGCACTAAAATTATCAACTTTTGTGCTTAAAAGACGCCATCAAAAAAACTGGCATCCCACAAAATCGGGAAGAAATATTTGAAATGTACACATGTGACCAGGAACTTCTAAGCGGAATATGCAAAGAGCACTTACAGCTCAATGATGAGACAGTAAGCGTGAACCTGAGTGTACATCCCTCTAGAGAAGACGTACAGATGTCCAGTAAGCCCATGAAAAGATATTCAAAATCCTTAGTCTTTGGGGGAATGCAAATCAAATCCAAGTAGATAGTATTCTAGACCGAGGTAGGTGATTAAAATAAAAAGACAGACAATAGCTAGCACCGGCAGGAATGAAGAGAAATTGGAAACGCTTACATCGCAGATGGGAAATAAAAGAGTGCAGCCGCTCTGGAGGACAGTTTGGTGGTCCCAGAAGCACGCAGCCCAATAACTCCTCCTCTCGGTATAGACCCACGTCCACACAAGACTGTTTGTGCACGTGTATGGCGGCATTCCGAATGACGGCCGGAGTGGCTAGGGCACACGGGGCCAGCGGTTGATGAACGGGCACACCCACACGATCGCGTGCTATTCGGCAACAGGAGCGGGAATCGTGATAATCACTGCCCTTGGATGAGCCTCGAAAACGTGATGCTGAGTGACAGCAGCCAGTGGCAAAGGACCGCATGCTGCGTGACTCCGCTGACATGAACTGCTCAGAATAGACAGATTCATGGAGACAGAAAGCGGATGAGGGGTTGGAGAAGTTGGAAAGCGACCACTGGTGGGGTACAGTTTCTTCAGAGGACGATGGAAACGTTCTGAAAGTAGATCGCGGTGATGAGCGCCGACGTCCATGAGAACGGCAGATGGCACTCAAGGGTCGGCCTGGACGGGATGAAACATTTGCCGGGCAAATGGCTTCTCAGCAGGACTGTTGTTTACATCAAGGGAGGGCTTGGAAGGGAAGGGGACAGGGCGCCAAGCAGCGGGGAGACCCCGGATGAATGCCGATCACGGGAGCTGCCCAGTGTGTCCACACGGAACCCAAGAATGCAGAAACCAGAGCCGACGGCCTGCTGCTGGCCAGGGAGTCCCACGACATGTCAAAGGGAGGCTGGAGAAACACGGGAACGTTTGTACAACATACATACGTAATACAGTGTATATGTACGTAATTTTGACAAAGACATGCACACACACACACACACACACACAGAGGACATAAGTTTATACAAAGAAGTGTAGGTGCCCGGATTTAATTTAGGAGCACTTGGAAATAGTTCCTGAAGACAATAAACCAAATTCTAGAATTTTGCAGGTGTGAAAGTCACCATTTGAAGTACTAGACAAATCAGTAGAAAAATCAGAAGGTGATGACAGGATCTGGGAAGTGTGTGAGTGACTTAATTTCCTCCTCTTACACACTGAGGTGTCGGCAGATGATCTGAAGTTAATACATCTGGAAATAATTTTTCAGTGTTAATTAAAATGCGTAAAGGCAGCTACCGGGAAAAGTTAAGCAGACGAACCAACTTTCCAAATGACCAGAAGGAAGACACACGCACACACAGAAACTATAAACCAAGTAGTAAACGACAGAAAAGAAACAGAAATAGAAGCATAGCGAAGGCGACGGGAGAACTGCAACCGACACGTCCATCACAGCAGCAAATACAGATGAGGTAGGTCCACTCTGTTCAAAGAGGAGCCCGAGATGAGCAGGAAGACATGTGAGTCCAGTACGTGCTGCGCTGACCAGGTCCGTCCAGAATGCAGTAGTGAAGAAAGTGCGGCCGTCCACGCAGGCAAGTGTGAGCACCGCGGGGCGGGGATCGGTGACCGTGACGCCACACAAGGTCGTGGTCAGACCGGGAACCTGTGAGGAGGACAAGGAAAGCCCCGTGACAATTCCAGAAACCTCTATCCCTTATTCACCAACAACATTGGTGTTCGTAACCAACAGAAAGCAAAATCCAGAGCAAATAACATAAACAGCCAGAGGCTCGTGAGTCTGAGTGTCTCAGTTCAGGTCCCTGGATGTGGGGCCGGGAAGAGGTTTGGGGATGAGGCGAGTTTGGGAGGTGAGCTCAGGCAGTGGGAGTGAGGGGGCACAGGCGGTTAGAGGCGAGCCACTGAGGGGCCCCTAGTGGGGGGCACTGAGCACCACTCTGCTTCCTGCGGTTCTGGGGAATGGAAAGCAGGTGAGTGGGGCTGCCCAGCACAGGGGCTGCGTGACCCTCTGGCTCCGGAGCACACGGAAGGAGAGCAGCCTGGGACCCCAGAGGCGTCTGCCCTAAAGAGGATATTTATCCTCCTTTGCTCATCCCATGAGGTCAGGTGGACAAAATATATGGAGACTTTGGAGGTAATAAGGAGAATACACAACTCTGCATCCAACTCTGAAAACAGAGACCATAGCTGCTCATCAGATCTGGTGAAGTATTTACAAAGCTTCAGGAAGCCACTCAAGCTGCAGAAAACCTAGAGGGAAATAGAACTGAAATATGATCCTGTCGAAACCATACGCTCCGTATTAGGGCCACACCCAGAATAAAATTATTCACTGTGGATATTTCAAATCCTGAATTTAAAAAGATGACTAAATAAATTAACCACTCAAGTAAAAATAGAAACATAAAAGCAAAATAAATATAAGAGAAGCAGGATTTTATAGAAGTAAAATGGGAATTAAGGATGCATTAAAGAGGAAAAAACACAGATAATAAATGATTTCCAGAGAAGTTTCTTTACCAGAGTGTTATAAAGTAAAAAAAAAAAAAAATCAAACTTAATTATAAAAGGGAAACACAAAACACAAAATGAGAAATTCAAGTGGGAGATAACTTGTAAAAAAAAAATCAAACTTAATTACAAAAGGGAAACACAAAACACAAAATGAGAAATTCAAGTGGGAGATAACCAAAAATGAAGACAAACGATGTACATATTATTTCTTTTATGAATAATTTGAAGAGTCAGAAGATTTATGTGGTTATGCAAGTATCTATGAGTCTGTGTCTGTCTATAGCTCTATCAATCCATCCATCATCTAACCATCCATCATCCATCCATCTATCCATCTATCCATCAGCCATCCATCATCTATCCATCCATCCATCATCTATGTATCCATCCATCCATCCATCATCTAACCATCCATAATCTAACCATCCATAATCCATCTATCTATCCATCCATCTATCATCCATCCATCATCATCTTTCTATCTATCCATCCATCCATCATCCATCCATCCATCATCCATTCATCCATCATCTATGTATCCACCCATCCATCCATCCATCTATCCATCCATCATCCATCCATCCATCCATCCATTCATCCATCATCTAACCATCCATCAACCACCATCCATCCATCATCCATCCATCATCTATCCATCCATCATTTATCTATCCATCCATCCATCATCTATGTATCCATCCATCCATCATCATCTAACCATCCATAATCTAACTATCCATCATCCATCTATTATCCATCCATCATCATCTGTCTATCTATCCATCCATCCATCATCCATCCATCATCTATCCATCCATCATTTATCTATCCATCCATCATCTATCCATCCATCATTTATCTATCCATCCATCCATCCATCCATCTACCTATCCATCCATCATCTATGTATCCATTCATCCTCTCTCCATCCATTCATCCATCCATCCATCCATCCATCCATCCATCCATCCATCATCTATTATGTATATATCCATCAATCCATCATCTGCCTATCTATCCATCATCTATCTATCCATTGATCTATCATCTGTCTATCAGTCCCTCATCTGTCTATCTGTCACCTATGTATCTTCTGAGAGTCCACAAATCACCTTCAAACAAGATTACAAATCCAAACTGACCAGCTATTGTACACAAATTTGAGAAAGTTGGCCAGTAGTATTTCCCTTTAAGTCACTCTTGCCATGAAAAGTCTTTACCGAATTCTATCAAGACTTCAGAGAAGAAATAACATAGATGTTTTTTAAAAATTTGGAGACCTTTCTCTTTCAGCTTTGTCACAGGCATGACCAGAACATTACATGCGCACACACAGAACTAGAAATGTGTCTAGATTGTGAATAAAAGTGCAGAAGCTCGGGGCGCCTGGGTGGCTCAGTGGGTTAAGCCTCTGCCTTCGGCTCAGGTCATGATCTCAGGATCCTGGGATCGAGCCCTGCATCGGGTTCTCTCTCTGCTCTGCAGGGAGCCTGCTTCCTCCTCTCTCTCTGTCTGCCTCTCTGCCTACTTGTGATCTCTCTCTGTCAAATAAATAAAATATTAAAAAAAAGTGCAGAAGCTCTATGTAATATATTAACAAGTAAAATCCGACAGTTTATGGAGAGAAAAATATGCTGAGTGTGGTTCTTTCCAGGAACCAGAAATGACTTACTATTTGGACTTTAGTTACAGATTAAGTCTATAAATGATAAGCTAGAGATTGCTAATAATTCAAAATGCATTGTTGATGAAACTGTATAAAATATTTAAAAAACCAAGTCCTCCTACAACGAGGTGATGGACCTGGGAAGGTCATCTTGCACAAGATACGCAAGTAGTCGATCAACAAAACACAAAACGTTCCAAGCACCGGGAGTGAAGAAACGCAGGTTTTCAGGCCAATGACACAGCGCTCTTCTGAGGGTGGCCTGCGTGAGCCTGAGGGGCACACTGCGCTGAAGGCCCAGGGACGCTCAGGACAAACCCCCCCAAAGCCCTCTTGGCGGCCCCATGACTTGGCCAAAACCCCTCTCTTGGGAGCATATTCTGGAGCGCCCCTCAGATCTTAGAACACATGTCTCATTTAAAACCCTACCCTGTACCAACGCCGTACACTAGAGCAAAGATACATTATAAACACTCCCATTTTTTGAAAATAATTACAAGTGCCTGGAACCAATCTAAGTACCTCTCGTTATGGGAACGAGTGAGTGATTCATGGAAGAGTGGAGCTATTTAAGAAAGAATGGATTCGAATAGCTCCAAAACACATTGCTGAATGAGAAAAGCAAAATGCAAAGCAGGGTGTATGTAATTCTGTTCTTCGTGTTTTTAAAGGGGGTTTATGTACGAACATACACGCAGAAATACAGACAGCCCATGTGCCCAAAGCAGGTACCGCGTCTAGGAAGGGCCGGGGCGTCTCAGGTGGGAACAGGTGTCTTGTGGGGGCGTCTCAGGTGGGAACAGGTGCCTTGTGTGTGACGTTTTGAATCACTGGATATATCAACCCTGCTGAAGTGTTGCTTGTCCACACACACACACGTGCACAAAGTAGATATGCACGAGGCAAACACACGCGTGTGCCTACCCACACAAGTGTGTTGAGGAGGGAGCCTGGTTCGGTGGCTGGGAACGCCCACTCCGGCCCGGGGGCGCCTGACACAGGCTGGACCCCCGCTGCACACCCGAGCTTCCTCATGCCAGCAGCGCCTGCCCCAGAGGGTCACCGTGAGAACCGAGCTCACGCACGCGTCTCAGGCGCTTCCGACAAGGTCAGGCTGAAGCATATCTCAGGGGCGGCTGCTTTTGGCGTTGCGTTCTTGCT
The DNA here is from genome assembly GCF_922984935.1 of Meles meles. Classification (NCBI taxonomy): domain Eukaryota; kingdom Metazoa; phylum Chordata; class Mammalia; order Carnivora; family Mustelidae; genus Meles; species Meles meles. The sequence continues at coordinate 1,412,143 of NC_060072.1, forward strand.
GTTGTTGCTGTTAGCATTATTTGCTGCGTGCTGTCCACCCCGAGGGAGGCCATGTGAGGGTCCGTGTCTCAGCTGAGCTCTGCGGCCGAGTTCCCAGCACCCACAGGAACGACACACCAGTACACCGTGTCCTGCTGCTCTGTCCTCAGCTGGTCACTGCACGGGGTGTAGACGCTGCCCCTCTCCCCCAGGACAAGGACAGGGGCGTCCTGTAGAAGTACTTCGTGGGCAGACGTGCAGGCGTGGGGGAGCACATGGCCTTGCCTCAAGGACTCAGGAAAGCCTTCAGTTTACAGAAAGAGAGAAGGGAAAGAAGAAATCAAACAAATAAACAGAACAAAGACACTTGCACCGGGTGACACCTGCCTACTCCAAGATATGAATATTCCACAGAGCGTTACACGGCCTCCGAGCCCAGGGTACGGAACGAATAAACAGGACCGTGAGACAGGAGAGGAGGTCCGTGAGCATCTGCAGACTCGTGCGCGCCCTCGGCTCCTGACAAAGATGTCACTGCGGCAAGTGAGGGATGGGGGGCTGTCCAATAAATGACACGGGGACAACTGGCTGGCCATATGGGAAGATAAAATTTTATCTTCTTGCAAGCCACACACACAAATGAATTCCAGATGGCATAAAGATCGAAATGTTGAAACCAAAACTTGAAAACCTCAGGAGAAAGTGTGTTTTCTTCATCTTATTCACGTGCTTGTTTCTTAAATGAGACACAAACGCACAAAACCTAAAGGAAATAAATAATGTATTTCATCGCATCAAAATTTAAAACTTTATTCAGCAAAACCACATAAATAATAAAGTAGGAGAAGATTTTTCATCCAATAAAATCAACAAAGATTTTGATCAAAAGTATGCAAACAACTCCCACGCATCCACAAGAAAAGACAAAAAGTAATACAAATGTGCAGAAGATATAAATATACAAGTCAGGAAAGAGGAGACTCGTATGCCCACAAAACACACGCGAACCATTGAGTCTCATTCACATGGAAACAAGATAACCCCAGACACATCGGATTTAGCAGAATTAAATGGGCAGGAAAACGCGAGCCAGCCTATGCACGTGGAGGGTCTTGTGGCATGGCCCGTCGGACGCACGAGGGGCAGGAGTGAGGCCCGGGTCGCTGTGCCCGGCTCCGGGGTGAGTCTCACCGTGCACCGAGCAGACCCGCACGGAAACGCACACACGACGGGGCTGTTACCGCAAGGCCGCGGACACCACCGCGTGCCAGCCCGCTGGAGGAGGGACGTGCACACGGGCATGTGTCAGCGACGGGGAGGCTGTCGTTGTTGGCACGGATGAGCGCTGCGTGCACGCCCGCACGAGCACAGAGCTCACCCTGCAGAGCGCAGGGAGGAACAGCAAACCGGAAGGCCAGACGCACTAGCGTGCCCGCTTTTCCTCAAGATTCGAGCATGACGTCTGCGCTCTGCCTTGGCATCAGCGGACGTGAGTTGGAACACGGAGAAACATCTCTCTGTGGAAACATAGGGGAGGACACGCTCACAGGCTTCACATCCGGGCAAACCTCCAGGGACGTGTGGAGGCGGGTAAGGCACTTAAACCTGGACCGTGTTGGTGACGTTTCGCTTACGATTTTTGTGTAGATTGTACAGTTTCTTACATTTGAGGCTTAAAGACAACCCGAGCAGGTCGTACTGAGTGTCCCCACGCCCACCCCGCGCCCGCCTCCCGGAGCCTTTCCCGCCGGTTAGCTTCGGCACTCGGGTGTCGCGATTCATGAACCGACAGGGATAAGCACGGACGGCATCTGCGGTTCCCTGGACAGGCGCCTCCGCCTGGCAAAGCCGTGTGGTTTGGACAAACGTGAGATGGCGGCTGTCGCCTCTCCGGGCTCCCATGGACCGGCTCCCCTGCACTCCCCGTGTTCATCCCTCCCCGAGTCCCTCATCCCCGACGACCGCTGCTCTCACCGTCTCTGTAGGTTTTGCCTTTCCCGAGACCTCGTTGCAGGGACCCATGGGAGTGACGCCCGCTCACACGGACACACGGCGGGCGTGCGTCTAGGTTGGCTCCTCGTGTCCTCCTGGCTTGTCGGCTTGTTTCTGTTTATCACTAAACCACCTCCGTGCCGCGACCTGCCCCCGTTTGTTCACCCATCTGCCTCTCTCGGGGCTGCTCGGTCGCTCCCGGGTTTGGGGGCTGCGCAGAGGCTACCGAAGACGGTTCCTCCAAGGATCCGTCCCAGCGGCCCCGCGACGGCTCCCGTCCAGGCGAGCAGAGCACACCGACCTGTGATCTCGGACTCGCCTGTGCCTCCCAATTTCAGGGGTGGTCTGCCTGCCGCCGCGGCTCTCAGGAGGTCCGAGAAAGTCACAGATTTTCCGTTTGTTCCACCTTTTGTTCTTGCAAGGACGCCGTGAGGTCCTGTGAGCACTTTACGTGGTGGTGAGACCAACGGGAGGTCTTGTCTGCTCCGCTTGCCCCTCAGTGCGGACCTTGGTGTCCACAACGGGGAGACTGTGGCCCGTGTACTTCGGGCACAGAGCTCCTACCCGGGGCCCGGCGTCCCGCAGCCCACGCCATGTCCCTGCCCAACAGCTGCACCAGCGAGACGCGTCGGCTCAGGACTTTCTCTTCCCAGCATCTCACGTCCAAAGCCAGTCCTCACCACGACGCTCCCATCTTCAGGCGACCCCCACCCGCACTGGGGCATAGAAGGTGCTCAACGCACACGGCTCATGGGCGCCCGGGAGCCTCTGGTCCCTTCCCCGGCACTTCCGCACACGCCGGGCCGTTCGGGGCTGCGCACAAGCGTGCCCTGTGTTTGAACCTCACTTTCTTTGTCTCTGCTCGTCACATGAATATTTATCACACGGAAAGCACGGCCAGCACACCAGCCCCCCGTTCACGGAATTCATCAACAACTCCTTTGTAGAACCTGACCTAGGGACGGGGATTGAGAAGCCCTGAATGTGTTTCGTTTTCTGAATCACAGGGGCTGTTATAAATAGCCGTTTCTTCTTCGTCGTCCTTCCCCTCAGGATCCAGAACCTTGGGAGGCCAGAGCGAAGGCAGAGCTGTTGCAAAATAAAGCAGGGTCAGCGCACGGGAAGGAGCCTTCGGGACCGTCCCTGCCGTGCTCCAGGAGGCCCCACCCCTGCCAGACGCGTCCTTGGTCCCTCTCCGGAAGGGCTGTGGGTCCTGCAGGAAACCTGTGCGGGGCTGGGGCGGCGCGAGCCTCCCGTTTCCGACCACAGCCTGCGTGCTCAGTGCACAGTGGCCACGGGCATCGGGGTTTGGGTGTGAGGGACTCTTTAGGGCCGGGGCAGGACGTATGTCCTAGCCCCGTCTGCTCCATGTCCACACAGCCACGAATCCTGCCATTCTGCAGGGAGACGGAGACCAGCCCGTTGTTCGGTGGCCTGTGAAGCAGCAGGTGGGTCAGGAAAGGCCCTGGTTTGGGCGGACACGTCATTGTGCACGCAAGCTGCACGGCTGGCGGGCACCTGCAGCGGGGGCGGCCCAGACACGCGGGACGGGAGCTCGCCACCCCTGCGCCCCTCCTGGGGAAGGCTCTCTCCACCTCCTGTCTCAGCAGGCCGAGAGCAGACCCTCCTCTCCCAGGACATGCCGATGAGGCCGCTTCCAATCCTCCTGACCCCGACATTGCGTTTCCCCTTCCCTCTGGAGGCAAGACGTCCAGCAGGGACCCGCCTCTAGGTCTCTGTGTCCCTGTCTCCTTCTGCTCCTTCTCTGTCTCTCCTTCCCTCTCTGTCTCTCCCTGCCTGTCTGTCTCCGACTCGAGCTCTCTTTGCCTCTCACACGAATCCACAACCCGGGTCTCATCAAACTCTCACAGCCTCTTCCCCGAGGAGGATGTCGGGTGCCCTCAGGCCTCGGTCATCCTCCCGGGGGGCCCAGCTCTGGCCGCACACCTCTCACCCGCCATGCCCCGCGGGTGGGTTGGGTCCTGTGGGACTGGCCCTGCAGCCAGCACCCCCGGGTGACCCTGGTCATTGACCAGCCAGCCAGGTAAGCTCCGTAGACGCCTCAGGGGGGAGTTACGGGAGGGCGGGGGGTCCACGAGGGGTTCAGGGACATGGAAGCCCTGACAGGAGAGGCCTGCATGGCCCGGGCACGGGAATGTGGCCCATGTCTGGAGCCGGCAGTGGCCAGCAAGGCACTCCCTGGGAACACAGATGATAGGACGGGCCTCAGCCGTGCAGCCCCTCTGTGTCCACACGTGCCCACGAGGACCCAGATGTCATGACTTGTGCCTTCAGAGAGCCCGGGCAGAAGTGCCAGCCCCTGGATCTTTGAAAACCTTCCCAGGAGGGTGGTTCCGGGAGGTTGCAGGACACGGTCCCGCTCTGAGCCCGCGTCAGTCTCGCGCAAGAGTTTGATGTTCCCTCAAATTCCGTCGGGTGAAGACGCTGTCCTGCCCTAACCTGCACGGGGAATGCGGACAAAGTCCCCACACCCCATGGGCCCCGGGGCACTGCGTTGAGTTGGGGGGGTCTGGTGCTTTAGGCCACAAAGCCGCCTAGTAATGCCAGGGGTCATGGGTCACCCTGGACAGGAAAGGTGCCGGCCCTGAAGTCTAAGTGGCTGTTTCTACACCAGCACAGAGTGTGGAGCGCTTCCCCCGCCTCCTGGGGTGTCCACAGAGCCCCGACGTGGGGCTCTATCCTCTATCCTTGGGGACAGGGATGCCCCTCAGGGGACGCCCCCCGAGGAGCTGGGCTGCTTCCGGCAGATGCTGGGGGACGCCGCGTTTTCCAGCAGGAGCACTTTCCGACCGCAGGTGCCCTCCGGCTCTCTTCCGGCCCTTATCTCTCCGAGCAGGGTGTCATCTCAGGTGTAAGGACCCGGGGGCGCTGGGTGGCTCCTGGTTGTGTCGCTGATACCCCAGCACGAGGAAGGGTCTCAGTCACTGTGGAGCTGAGGTCGCCCTGTCAGCAGGCCCTCCCGCGGGGGTCGCTCTAGAAAGGGAGAGGGAGGGGAGAGGAGACTGTCCAGCTACACCTGGATCTCTCCGCGCCTTTGCAGAAGACGTCCTCCCAGGAGCTGCTAGACTGAGGTCCCAGGATGTCCCCGCCCAGGACTGCAGGGGTCCCGTGCCCTGGTGGGGAGCTGGGCAGACATCCACAGACTCTGGGTCTTCTTCGGGCAAGGGGGAAGGCAGTCCTGGACATCTGGTTTCAGTCCTACTTTGCGGTTAGCCGTCACTGAGGCCCAGAGCGCCGGTGCTTAGCTCACCGGGAGTCTGCCTACCGTCCCTCTCTCCTCCTTCTCTGGCTGAACATGTCTCGGAGGGAACGGGCCGCCTTGCGGTTCTGTGGGGTCACACAGCGGCCTCGAACAGAGTCTGCCCTCCGCAGCCAACTCTCGACTCCCTCGCTTGATTCCACACCGCAGTTCGAGAAAACGGCTTTTCCTGTGTCATGTCCCAGGGGTCCCTGAGTTTACATTCAAACCCACTCTCCGACAGGTGGGACCCTGCGTGAGGGGCATGGGGGGACAGCGGCTTTCCTCCTCATCAAGGCGCCAACTGCACAGCCTCTGGCCAGCGGTGGCCTCGTCCAGCCCAAATCAGAGTCTGCGCTCCGACCGTTAGCAGCCGAGCCACCCTCGGCCCCAAGAGCGAGGGGGGCCTCCAGGCTCTCTGAGCCCTCCTCACGGGTCCCAGTGCCAGGGGCACCTTCTCCCAGGTCCTCCACACGCCCCCCACCCTCCGGTTTCCACACGCATCTGGGAAAGTGCAGACACACCGCTGCCGTCTTCCCGGGTGTGAGGTTCTGTTTTCCTGGCGTCACCCAACGGCGACCCTGCAAACCGTTGCCTGTGGCTCGACGACTTCCCTCATGAGCAGGAAGGTGCCCTGTGCCCGCAAGGCGGCTGTGCCCCACGTGCTCCCCGCGCCGTAGTGCGTGTGACCCCACAAGGGAGCGTCGACGACACGTTTATTCCATGCAAACCGGACGCACACTCTCGCCCTCTGTCTTCCTGGTGCTGGTGGAGACGTACTGCTGTCCAGCCCAGCTCGAGGACGTGCTGAGCGCCAGCCTTCGGAGCCCCTTGCATGTGCCCCATGGACCACGTGCCAGGCGAGCCGGCAGGACCCCGCGCAGGACGCCACCCCTTCCGTGGACACGGACGACAGGCACACCAGATACGGGGGCTGCCGAACACCCGCCCGTGTGAGCAGACGATTCTTTTCCGAGGGGACTGATGATGCGTGGCCTTTATCATTTTAATTTCTTTAAAATGAGCATTATCACATAAAAATAATCTTCGGCCAAAAACAACAAGAAAACCCCGGTATTTTAAAATAGTTCTCCGTCTCGCACTCCCACATGGGGGGGCAGGGGGCTGGCGTCCATGCGCAGGCCAGGGTGCGAGGGCGGACAGAAGAAACTTCGGATCCTTCTCTGCAGGTGAGAACTGACTCCTGCCTGCTGGGTCACCTGGACTCAGTGTGGCATTATTATGCACCGACTGACTGCATGCAGGAGGCTGCCAGGCAGGAGGCCCCACCTCACCTTCGCCTCCCGGGCTGCAGGGTCCTCCCCAGCTTGTCGCCTGCTCGCCGAGAAATGTGAGTTAGAAAGACAGCACCCAGACCTCGAGGCTTTGAGTGGGAGAGAATGACAGAGGCACACGGGGACACAGGTGTGCAAACGGGGGGCAAGCGTGTTCAAACAGCTTTTATGAATACACCGCATACATTTGGGAAGACATGGAAAAGACACAGAGAGCCATGAGCGGCAGGAGGAAAGAGATGGAAGACGTGTGTTACATTTGTATCGTATTAGTTATTACATTGTATCATATGTGGTCACCATGTCCTAACAAAAGGCGTCTGGAGATGAAAAACAATGTCTCAAAAGAAAAATTTGCTAAATGAGACTAAGAGCAGATTAGACACACACAAATATGGTTTTAGGGATCTGCTAGAAACTATCAAAATTGGGGCGCCTGGGTGGCTCAGTGGGTTAAAGTCTCTGCCTGAGGCTCAGGTCAGGGTCCCGGGGTCCTGGGATCGAGCCCCGCATCGGGCTCTCTGCTCGCAGGGAGCCTGCTTCCTCCTCTCTCTCTGCCTGCCTCTCTGCCTAGTTGTGATCTCTCTCTGTCAAATAAATAAATAAAATCTTAAAAAAAAAAAAAAGAAACTATCAAAATGAAGCACAAAGAGGAAAAAAGGCTTTAAAAAGAGGCAAGGAATCAGTAACCTCAGGGATAATATGGAAAAGCCGAACATACATGTAACCAGTGTCCGGGGGAGAGGGAAAAGCAGAGAAAACAAATAGTTTAAATAATTGTGCTCAAAAATGTTCCAAATTAATGAAGTCCAGAAATCCAGCAAACCTCTGTCTCAGAAACACAACGGAAGTTCCTTTGGAGCTCATCACCCGGAAACCGGATCACACAAAAGCGCTGAAACAGAAGGAAACCACAGACCAACACAGATTGTACTGATGCTAAAATCTTTACAAATATTTAGTCAAGCAACTCCATCAACGTGCTGAAGGGATAACCCATCACTACCCGGTGAGAGTAATCCCCCGAACGCAAGACCGGTTTAACACGAAAACTCAACTAACGTATGGTACTGTACCTGCAGACAACAATCAACCGAATTCGGAAAAGACATCTGCTGATTACGTGTAAGCCGCACACAAGCAAATACAACCACAGCAAGGAGCAGACTGTGTGTTGGGGGGGTGGTTCTCGGTGTGACACGGGATGGAAGTGAGGGCCCTGGACAGCAGGGGGTCCTCGCTGAGATACAGGGTGGAAGGGAGGACGGCACATTGCCCTAGTGCAGCGAGCTGAGCCAAGTCTCCCCTGAGGCCAGATCAAGGCAGGAGCGTCCACTCCCAGCTTATTGGCCCCAGGCCCCAGCCAGTGCAGCGGGCGAGGAAGGCTTAAAAGGCTAAAAAGGCTCTCTGGTTGCAGAAAAAAAGAAAACCCGTCTTCAGGTGCCGGTTCCGGGATCGTCTATGTAGAAAGTTCCAAGGAAGCTACAGAAAAGCTTTTCTAACTGTAAGTGAATGTGGCCAGGTTACTAGATTTAAGGTCACTTTATGAAAACCAGCGTATTTCTAAATGTTAGCGACACACAACTGAAAGTCGGTTTTTTAATCTGTTGGTAATAGTTACCACGATGTCCAAGACACTCTTGTGTTGTCTGAGATAGAGGTGTCCGTGGGGCTGTCCTGCTGTCGGGAGAAACCGGGAGAGCATCTGTTCTCACCATCCGGCCCCCGGACACCACCTGCTCCCACGGGCTTCCTCCCTCCCTCCACGGAGCCGGAGAAACCGCTGGTGTCCTTGTCTCCACTCTTCTTCCCGAGTGACACCTCCCGTCTGACCACAGCAGGAAAGACTCGGAATTTAAAGCCTCATTTGTTTCTAAAGGGCCCTCCTGGAGAATCCGGGATCATCTCTTCTCCAGGGCCCCATATTAATCGCGTCTACAAAGTCCCTTTTCCACGGAACCTACAACAGTCACGGTTTCCGGGGATTGGTGCTCAGACATCTGGGCAGGGGCGCTTCTCTGCCTCTCGGGATAACTCAGCCCGTGGAGAGAGAAACCATGGCCATGAGTTGGATTAAAAATTACTGTTAAATCATGAGTTCTCCGTAAGTTCATTTATGGATTTAACGCAATCTCACTCAACATCCCGATCAGTGTTTTTTATTATTTCTGGAGAACAAAGGGGCAGGACTTACGGTGCGGGCTCTTGCAGGAGCACAGAAGCAGCAGGGACAGGGTCCAGGTAGAAAGACAGGCGCAGAGATCAACAGGACTGATGTCCAGAGGTGGCCCCACAGAAATATGGTTAATCGATTTTTCTGGGCAAAGATGCTAAGATAATTCATTAGCAAAGAAAAATAGTGGGTCACCTGGGTGGCTCAGTGGGTTAAGCCTCTGCCTTCGGCTCAGGTCATGATCTCAGGGTCCTGGGATCGAGCCCCCCATCGGGCTTTCTGCTCAGTGGGGAGCCTGCTTCCTCCTCTCTCTCTGCCTGCCTCTCTGCCTGCTTGTGATCTCTGTCAAATGAATAAATAAAATCTTAAAAAAAAAAGAACAATAGTTTCAACCAGTGCCCACAAAGAATACACACTCGTGTGCAGACACCATGAACCATGACCACGTACCCCACATAGAACCACTAACTTGAGCTAAGTCAAGCAACTAAATCGGACGTGGAAAACCACGGATCTTTGGAAAAAACATGTAATACAATTAGCGGTTTTGTATTAACTAAAGATTTCTTAATGAGATAGTAACAAACTCGAACTACACAAAATTTACAAGTTATAGATGAGCCTTTTTCTACCTTGAAATGTTTGCTCTTCTGAGTGCACAGGAAAATGGGAAGGCAAACCCAGACTGGGAGGACAAAGACAGTTGTAGAACCTAGAGCACAGGCTCCCACCACTCAGTACTAAAATGGCAAACAAAACATGTAAGAAACAGGCAAATATTTGAACAGATGTTCTGCCTAAGAAGACAGCCATGTGGCTCATCGGCGTATGGATAGATGCCCAACGGGGCCTCAGCCTGTAGAAGCAGGTCAAGACCTCAGCACCTTCCTCTTCCCACCCTCCAGGACGGCGGAGTTTGGAGGACCAGAAGCACCAAGTGAGCCGGGACCTGGAGCGGCTGGGGCTCTCGCGGCGGCTGTTGGGAAGGCGAAGTAGGACAGCCACTTCGGAGAACGGCTCAGAGGTTTCGTAGAAGCTCAACGCACACTTGCCTCCTGATCCAGGGATTCCCACCCTAGGGAGGTATTTTTCTGAGAAAAGTGAAAACGTGTTCCCATGCAGACCGCGGATGAATGTTCACGCAGCTCAGCTTTGTCTGCGGGAACTAGAAATGGCCCAGAGCCCCAATGCCCGTCGGCTGGTACACGTGGGAGCACGGGCTGGTGTGTCTGTGGGCAGGAACACGGGGCAGCAGCCCAGCGGAGCAGAAGAGCGACTTTCACCCACACCGCACAGCACCCTGGGTCGGCTCAACACCGCTGTGTTACACGGAGGAAGCCAGACATGAGACACCAAGGCTGCATGGTTTGATTTGCACAGAACTCTGGAAGCTCCAGAGCTAGGGCAGGAGAAAGGAGCCGTGCATCGATGGGGGCTGGCACGGGCATGGGGCTCACCGGCACAGGCAGACTTTGGGAGCTGATAGGAAGGTTTCGTATCTTGGTGGTCGTGGTAACAAAACTCATGGGATTATACCCTTGAAGTCGGGGCATCTCATTCTTCGATAAGGTAAAGCAAAAAATGTCAGAGGGGAAAGTGGTCATAGGCACTCAATTAATCTCAAGGCAGGAAGGAGGAGTAAACAATCATTGGGATAAATTGAAAACAGAAAGACAGCAGATTTATACGGACGACATGTACCGCATGGAGCACTGGGTGTGGTGCATAAACAATGAATTCTGGTACACTGAAAAGATAAAAATTTAAAAATTAAAAAATAAATTAAATTAAATTTAAAAATAAAAAAGTTATAAAAATTATTTAAAAATTATAAAAATAAAGTGTCCATTTAATATAAATGGAATAAAACCTCCAGTTAAAAGTGAGGGACAGTTAGCGCGGATGGACAGCAAGACTCTTAACAGATGTTGTTTACAGGGGACACAGGTAAGAACCAGGGAGCGCAGGGAAGACAGCTGCACGCAGAGACAGCCGTCTTTCGTGTGTATGTGCGCAAAAACTGAGCTTCCCATCCTTGAAACGAAAGTCTGCAGAATTCCAAGAGGAGGGAGATCCCCAGTTGCTGTGGGAGGCTGCGGTGGTCATCCCCCCGCAACCCAACAGCCACGTGTACACGAACAGTGATCCGGAAGCAGGTAGACAACAGGCGTGTCCATACCGTTAACCCATTTAAGCTGATCCCTCGGGGAGGGCAGGTGACCCAAAGCAGGGCCCACACCCATTCCCAGCGCTCACGGAGCAGTCGTGGAAACACCCTGCCTGGAGCCTGAAAACACGTCCCAGTAAGGGCAGCGGACTGAAACCACTCAGACGGGTCTGACCACCAGCAGGTCAAATCAGAGCCGGGTCACAAGATGTTACACGACACACATTGGTTTGGAGCTGACCGGCCTCTCGTGCGTAACTCATGGGTCGGGACGGAATTCCCCGGGAGTGTTAGGAAACGGGAAACCCAACGAGCGTGAAGATAAGACGTATCAAAATGTTGGGACATAGAGTCTGTGCCTAAGGGAAACTCATGGACTGAGTCTTCTGAGTTGAAAACAAGAAATGTGTGAACTCCATCATGTACGAGCCTTCAGAAGTCAAGGGCTGAAGCACTTGTACCCCAGGAGCAGGGGAAATCGACGGAACAGAAAGCAGAAAGTCCGGAGGCGGTTATCCACACGGACGAGTAAAGTCGATGAGCTTCTAGCTCGAGCCATGAGTGAAACAGAAGACTCACGTCGCCCGCCAGGGGACGGACTTGTCCCCACGTTGCACGAGAAAGGAGCATCGCAAACAACCTTGGCCAATAAATTCTGCATCTTACTGAAAGTGGGGGAGGGGGAAAGCACAAGAAAAGCACAACTTAACAAAACCAATGAAAGAAGGAATGAAGAATCTGAGACGAAAGAGAAGACATCAGCAAAGAGAGTTTCCGGAGGCTCGCGGTCTGGGCGGGATTCCACTGCACGTGGGAGGACGGAGCGGCGACCGTCGCAGGCAGATGTCTGAGGAGCCGAGAAGCACCTGCCAGCCCGACCGTCTGTGCACGCAAATCCAAGACCCGACGTGGGAGCCACGGGGCAGGGATGACCACGGGCTGCGGAGCCCTCCACGAAGTCCCAGCAGATCGAGTCCTCTCAAACCGGTAAGAATAACGCAGCAGGGCCACCATCCTTAGAATCAAAGGAATCGGAACTTTAGGAAGAAGTGAATTTAACAACTTCACAGGACACAGTCGTCCACAAATTCAATTATGTGTCCGTACGCTAGAGAGGAAAACCGGCGATGGGAGCATGGCAGGTGTGCTCGCTGTTCAAACTGCCGTTACGAACACGGCCGCCCAGGGATGGACTCAAGGAGAAGCGTGCGCTCCCCCTGATACCAAGGCTCCTGCCTTAGTGGGATCCTGCCATGTGGGACCATGCACAGGCCACAACGAGAGAGACAAACGGATAAGTGAAGGGGGCAGGGGCAGCAGGGGCCCCCGCCTCTCCGTGTGTCCGCATCGGCTCAGCCGGCTCTCCTAACAGAGCCTGCCAATTCAGGGGTCTGAACAGCAGGGACCTGTGCTCGGCACTCTGGGGCCATGAGCCCAAACCCCGGGGATGGCGGGCGGGCGGGTGCCTTTGGTTCCCAGCCTCCCTCCCGCTCCCGTTGGCCTCGGGCGTGGGAATCCTCCACACCATCCTCCCCAGAGGTATGTCTGCGCAGAATTTCCCCTTTCTGGAAGAATGCCCATCACGCTGGCTTAGCACCCCAACCCCTCTGAACGGGGTTTTCTTCGAAGACCCTTTCCCCAAGAAGTTCACATCATAGGTTCTGGGATTTAGGATTAACATCAGTCCCATTCCAAACCCAAACCCAAGCAGCCGTTTCCTCCCTTCTGTAGAAACGGACAAGCTGATTCCAAGAAGCACCCAGAAAAGGGAAGGACCTAGATCAGCAAACACAACATTGTGAGGGGGACGGAGATTCCAGGACCCGCTGCGGGATCCCCAGCTCACCACTGAGGGACAGGATCCAAGAGCGTGTGGCACGGGCCTGTGGAACGTGGACCGGTGAGTTGGAACAGAGTCCAGAAGCACACGCGTGCCTGTTCCCCACGACCAGATTCCAGAGCCACTCCGGGGCAGGAGACGTGGGCCGAGCCGCAGGCTTACCTTAGGGAGACCCTGGGAGCCCGCAGCACACAGGAACAAATCCGAGATCAGCGGAGGCGTGAGCTTGGACAGCAACACCGCCGAATTTCTGGAAGAAAACAGAAGAACGGGTCACAACCTTGGGATACGCATATGTTTCTCACTTCGGCTGCAGAAAGCACTCATCATAAAAGGAAATGATGATTTTGTCTTTGTCAAAACTAAAATCTGAGCTCCCCGAGGGAGTGTGTAGACCGGAGGCGGCTGGCCTGCCTGCGCCTGGGGCTCTCCATCCGGCAGACAGGAGGAAGGTGGGCCTGTCCTGAAAAGCAGAGGGAGAAGCCATCAGAACCGGGAAGGGATTCCAGAGGCCGCGGTGTCTGCCGGCGGAAGGGGAAAGTCTCCCAGGAGGGGCCCCAGGAACGAGCCGCACAGGTTTGCTTCAGAGAGGGGGAAGGTCGTGGTTTCGCGATGCCCCCTCCCTGCCCACCACGGACTGTGGGTGCTGAGCCAGGCCTGGTGCAGGACGCGCACACGAGGACACCTCCTGCCCCCGGCTGACCGTGCAGAGAGAGGCAGAGGCAGGGGGCCGGCGCACCGGCTGGAGCCGGACGGGCCTCGCAGACCGTGGAGCGGCCCGAGGGCTACTTGCTCTGCTGGTTGTTCTCAGGAGACGTGCCCCAGACGGCTGCGGCTCGCCTTGACCGCCCGCCTGCCCGGAGCCGGCGGGAGGTCGCTGGGGGCCTTGTAGACATAGTCGTCATCACTCAGGGTCCTCACAGGGCTGGGCCCGAGGCCATGCTCCATCATGGCTCCTTGTCCGCATCTGGTTCACAGCCCGGGGGTCCCGCCAAGCCAGGAGAGTCCCATCGCTTTCCCAAGGGCCCAGCAGTGCTCAGCGTCCCCAGAGGAAGGTGGTGTCTCAGCGGGGGTTGGGGTCCAGCCGCCCCTCCCTCTCTGACTGCCCCCGGGCTTGCCAGAAAGCGGGTGTCACTCTACCCCAGATTCGGAGTGGCTGAGGTTCAGAGATAAGACGCTATTCACAGCCGCCGTGCGTGTCCTCCTCCAGGACGTGCCAAGGCGTCAGAGGCCCCATGGTCAGGGTGGCCGATGCCAGGGTGTTTTCAAAGGGAAATAACTATGAAGACGGCTCGGTCTTCCTCCTGCACGGAAGGCCAGGGGCCTGCGAGCCGTCCGCAGATGGCTGGGGAGGACCGCACCCCCCATCTCCCAGCCCTCTGTCCCCCAGTGTGCCCTATTCAGAGCGTAATGGGCAGAACATGCCTCCTTCTCCATCAACAGGACCAGTGGAGCCCCGGAGCCATGGGGAGGAGGCCAGGAGAGAGGCTCCTGCCCCGGAGCGGAGTCTGAGCTTCGTTTCCTTCCCTGCGAACCCCAGAGCCTGCCTCCTACTTTGTGTCCCGCTCCCCACAGGGATGGCCACGGGGGCACGAGGAAGGTCCAGACCCGGGCCCCCAGGACACACCTGTAGGCCCGGGTGAGGAGGGTGGCGGGCCTGGGACACGGCAGACGCTCGCAACATAAAGGAATCTGCTTCCCCAGGTGGGATCGGCATCCACATGGCCCCGGGGCTCGCCCTCTGGCATCAGAAGGGCCGCTCGACCCTCGACCCTGACAGCCCAGCCCCCTTCTCCAGGCAGCACACGGGATCCGACAGGACCGGCCAGCATCCCTCCCTGCGCTCCAGTAAATGCCACACTGTCCCCACCAACAGTTGTGACCTGGAACCCGAACCGTCACCGACCAGGCCCAGTGGCTCCCGGGGTTTGCGTCCAAGAGCCCCGGCATTCGGCCTCCCAGAGCTGTGCGCTCTGCTCCAGAAAGGGAAATGTTGATGGCAAGGCGAGCCGAAGACCGGCCGGCCCGTGCGGGAGCAGCAATTAGTGGGAGAATTAACGAGCGCCGGCTCCGCGTCCGCATCCACTCGCAGGATTGATGGTGGCCGAGGAAGCGCTTCGCCTTTTTTTTTTTTAAAGCTGCCTTCTAGATTTTCCAGTCGCCGTGGGACGACAGAGGGGGCAATCCCCTGCGTGTGGATAAGCCGTGGGCAGCCCGTGCTCAGAAGTCCGCGTAAGGAGAGGCGTTACCGGGGGCGATGGACGGATCCCTGCCTGGGCGCACCCACAACCGCCCCACCCGGCGCGGGCCTAGCGCCCTCACTCCGTGGAGAGCAGCGGCAGGTCACCCGGGCGTCTCTCCCCTGCTTCTTGGGTTTCATTCCCAGTCGCGGCATCGGGCAGCAGGGGTCCAGCCCAGCCCCGTCCCCTCCTCGCGGTGGCCGTGTCCTGCCGTGTCCTCTCACCGAGGCCGTTTCTACATCTGGAATATGGGGAGAAAAGTGCTCCTTGGGCGCCTGGGTGGCTCTGTGGGTTAAGCCGCTGCCTTCGGCTCAGGTCATGATCTCGGGGTCCTGGGATCGAGTCCCGCATCCGGCTCTCTGCTCGGCAGGGAGCCTGCTTCCTCCTCTCTCTCTCTCTGCCTGCCTCTCTGCCTACTTGTGATCTCTGTCTGTCAAATAAATAAAATCTTTAAAAAAAAAAAAAAAGTGCTCCTTGCTGGGATGGTCCGAGGATTCAACGTGGAAACCTGCCACGGTCCCCACAATCACACCTCACGTTCAACAGATCCAACTCCTCCTGTCACAGCAACCCACGTGCGTGGTGCGTGGCTCTGGGTTTCCGGGAATCCCAGCAGTGCCCTGACACGGGGCATCCTCAGCAGAAGGGACATCGGACGCTCGCCTGGGAACACGGCTGACCTCAGCCTGCAGGCGGGCTGGAAACGTGGACCACCGGCAGCCACCAGGGCAGACGGGCACAGAGACGCCCACCAGCCCCGAAAGGGCAGGAGGACGACAGGCTCTCGTGGGGGGTGGCTGGGTTGCCGTTCTTTTTTCAAAGCGCGATTGATTTAAACAAACAATTAGAAAGAAAAACAGCCTCTGCCGCTTCTCACACCCCGTCCCCTGCCTCTGGTCACCAGCCATCTGTCCCTGCGTCGAGGAGCTGATGCCTTTATGTCCACACAGAAGCGGGATCATATGGTGTTTGTGTTTCTGTCTGACTCAGTGCAAGCCGGGGCAGCCCCCGTGGAGAACAGCGTGGAGGGTCCTCAGAAACTAGAACGCAGAGCTGCCCTACGACCCGGCAGTGCCCCTTCTGGGTACTCACACGATCAGAAAGCGGTCGGCATCCCCACTTCCCGGCAGCCTCCTCTATAGTCGCCGGACTCGGAAGCAGGGAGAGGGAGAAGCAGGCTCCCTGCCGAGCAAGGAGCCCGATATGGGACTCGATCTCAGGATGCTGGGATCATGACCTGAGCTGAAGGAAGCCGCTTAACCAACTGAGCCACCCAGGCGTCCCCATCTGCCCATTTTTTAATCAGATTGCTGTTTTATTGCTCATGATTTTTATGAGTTCTCTCTGTGTTTCGGATACCAGCCCTTCATCAGACACGGTCTGCAGACCTCCTCTCCCTCTCCCTGCAGGGACGACGCGAACATGGAGCGTCGAGTGGACGCAGGACGTAGGGAGCTGGTGAGCAAGACCGTTCTGGGGTTGGGCTACTCGCAGGGCCCGGGGCCGGGGGCTGAGCCGGTGGCACTGGGAGGTGGGGGGGGGGGTCTGCTTCCTAAGGCGGGTTTGGCGGAGGAAACGGAGATTCGCCTCAGGAGAGGGAAAGAAACACACAAACCCCCTTGCGGTTTCCCCTCGTCTCTGGGAGAGCGGCTTCCGTGGCGGAAACTTCTAGATCAGCACACGTGCAGAACACCACGGGCCTCATCTCTCCACAGGGGGCAAGGCATCCCCGGCTTCACGTCTGCCACGAGCAGAAGGTCACCAGGGTCATTTCGTCTGGTTAGTGGTGGGAGGGAGCCACGGTGGCAGCCTGGCGACGCCTCCATTCAGGGCTCGAGGCTCACGGCGGCTTCCAGACACTCCGTCCACTCACGAAGGCACGCGGTGCTACAAGACAGGCCAGCGTGACTCTCCCCGGGTCCCACGGGGCGGCGGGGCCTTGGGAACCCACACCCCGTGCCCCTGGGCCCCGGCGGGGCCCTTCCCTTGTCACACGCCTCTGGGAGCGCCCGCGGGCAGCCGAGGCCCCAGACACCCTCCCGGGAAAGCGCGTGTCCACGCCGGGGCCAACCGCGTTCTCCCCTGCAGGGACTAGGCTGGAGGCACGTCCGAGCCCTGCCTGCGGCGTTCACTCTGGCCTTTGGCGGAGCCCACAGCCGCGCCGGCTTGTGCTTCCTGGGGAGACACAGACAGTCGTGCGTGGGAAAGCTCGAATGGGACCCTACAAGCACGGCCTCTGTGTGTTCATGGGGGCTCCCCAATTCCCGGAGAAGTCAGGTGTTCGCAGAGCCGAGACGGCCGGTAACCACATCCGGGAGCCCACGGAGCTGGGCCGCAGTTTGGAGACCCCAGGACAGAGCCTGCGGCTGAGGGAGAGCAGGGGCCCTGCACAGACAGAGAAGCCCGTTCCTGGCCCCGGTCACCTGTCCCGCGGGCTGGGGCCACCCTAGGGGCTGTTCTAGTACAGCTCGCAGTGGGCTCTAGGGGTGACACCGTGGGGTCTGAGCCTCCGGGCGAGGCGTGGGGACCAACGCTGGGGGTGATGGGCTCCGGGCAACACCCCACGCCCAAGGCCTTGGGCAGGGACGTCCCATCGCCACTCTGGGCCTCAGACTCCACAGGAGCTCCCGGATGTCCAGCCAGGTCCCGGACCAGCAGAGTCACACGCGCACCCACAGCACCCTCCTGACACTCCTGGGCTGACAGGTCAGGGGTTCGAGGTCCGCCATGAGCTCACAGAGATGGGGGTGCCCTGGAGCACCGAGGGCTCCTGGAGGGTGACCCCACGCACACGGAGAAGCATGAGGCCATCGGCCCCTCCCTGGCTCAGTGGGGGTGAGGTCAGGACACAGGCTTCCCTCGCGTGCATGGCTCCACCCGGTCTTCCCCGAGGCTGAGCGCTGGGCCAGGTCTCTGAGCGTCACCGGCAAGGCCAGAGAAACGCATCACCAAGGCAAGTGACCGCTGAGAAGATGCCACCAAGAGCAGGACGCCGTGACGCACTCTGATGCGGCAGAAGCGAGAGCCCGACAGCTCACGGAGGCGTCCGAGATCCGTGTTCCAAGCGACCGCACGAGGTCACCCCCAGGTTGGGGTGCTCGGGGCTCCAGTCCAGGGTCAGAGGACGGTCAGGTGGGGCTGCAGAGGCTGGTCTGCACCCAAGACGTGGGGCGGGCTCTGGGCTCCAAAAGAAGGAGAAGGGGAGGCAGGGAGGCCGGAGGGAGGCCGGGGTGAGGCTCTGAGCCCCCCGGACATGGTTAGCGAGCACACACAGGGCTCTGGTCAGGACGGGATCTCACGGGAGATCATAAGAGCCTGGGAACAATTCTGAGCTGTGGGGCAGAAGAGAACCAGGCGAGGAGGCAGAGGAGAACTGGACTTCACGATTCCAGTGTGAACCAGCTCCAGTGTGGGACCTGCCCAGGGCCGGGCGTCTGCTGTGTGGGCCGGACCCTCCTCTGCAGGGGCCACCGTGTCTGACCAGCCACTGGTCCCTCATCGCTGCCCGCGGATGAGAAGAGAGGGGATGCCTCGCCCGCGCCCATGGTTATCTGTGAACTCCTTCAAGAGCGTGTGTCGGGCTCCTCCAGTCCGGGTGGGCGCTGCCCCCTGGACCAAGCTGGGGTGGGCATACGCAGCCCCTCACTCCTCCCGGCTGCCACGGAGGCCCCGCACTGAGCCGTGGGGTTCACCCGGCCTGCCTCCCCCTTCCCGCCGTCCCTCTCTGCCAAAAAGCAGCCGTGAGCTCCCCACCTCCGATCGCAGACGTGAAAGGAGCAACGGTGGCTTCCCTTCACACCTCCCAGAGCACGCGAACAGCGGGGAACACACCCAGCCTGGCACCTCTCAGAGGCGCCGCACACACGAGCCGTCCCGAGGACGTGTGAGAGCAGATCCCAGCTGACTGGACGGGAGGCGATGCGCATCCTGGGGCGGCCTGGGGTGGAGAGAGGCCTGGGCCCAGCTCGGGGCTGCAGCTGCTGCCGGGGCACTTGGACCGAGACCCTGGGGTGACTGCGGCCCGGATGCTGGGGGGCATGGGGCGAAGACCCTCCAGCCTCTGGTCTCTGAGCCCTGGGGAGCCTCCCCCCACGGAGCCCGCCTGCCCTGGGGCCACGGCCACCCTGTCCACGGACATTCCCGCAGCTTCCGAGGAAGGGGTCCCGGGGAGGTGGGAGTGGGTGGGAGCCTCCCGGTCTCTGGGAATCCCACCACCCCACACACGGAATTGCGGGTGTGCGTGAGTGTACACACGTGTGCTCATGCACATGGGGTCTGTGTTCCACGTGTGTGCGCCGTGTGCCTGTGCTGTGTGCAGGCCCGTGTGTGCAGTCCCGTGTGTGCGTTCACACGTGTTTGCCTCCTCCCTCTCGGTGTGCCTGTGGACGAAGGGCAGGCACGATCCGGAGCTCAGAAAGCCTGCGGCTCGCTCCGCCCTGTCCGCTCAGGCCCCCGCGGCTGCCCGCCCAGACACCGTGCTCTGAAGGGCGGCAGGTGTGGACGATGAGGCCGTGGGAAGCTCCTGGAGAGCCCGTCGCGGTCCTTGGGAAGCCACGGCGGAGTGTGGGGGTTTCCGTCGTTGCCTCCAAAGCCAGCGGGAGGTGCGGCCCGACGGGGACGGTCGGGGGCAGCTGTGACGAGGGAGGAGGTGGTCACTGGTGCTGGTTAGGGTTCCGGGTGCGCCTACCAGGAAGGCGCCGTCTCAGGGGAACGTCGCCCACCGTCAGGGCTTTCCGGAGGCACTCGGAGGTCTCGGCCGCGGAGACCAGGGCGGGCGGCTGGCCCCCGGGCTCCGGGACACTGGCTGCCCTGAGGGTGAGCGGAGCCTGGCCGGCAGCCCTGACTGCATCTGGGGGTAAAATCAGTGCCGAGCAGCTCCTTCACACACTTGGAGAGAACAGGCCGACAAATGGTGCGGCGGCCGCCCCTTGCCCTGGACTCTGGGACTCCTGTCCCCTCCCCCCTGCCCCCCTCCTGTCCTCTCCCCTCCCCTGCAGCCCCCCGGCCAGCGGAGCAGGGCAGAGGCCGTGGCTGAGAGAGCCCGGGGAGCCGAGGCCCTGGCGGGACCCCCGTGCGGACGGACCCAGCAGCCCGACCTCCTCCTCCGGGTGCAGCACCCAGCCGGGGGCCTGCTTCAGCAGAGGCCGTGCTGGTGAGAAACCGGACAGGAATTAACACACAAGGACGAATCAACTTCTTCTCCGGCCCCCAGAGTGGGAGAGCGGGAGCGGGAGCGGGAAGGGGGCTCCTCCGACGTTCTTTCCATGGCCTCTGCGGCCAGCACTGGCCCCTCTGGCGGCACCGGCCTCACCGGGAGGGGCTGCACCATGGGCCTGGCCCTGGGGCCGCCTCCCCCCTTCCCACACTGGCTCCTGCAGAAAGGAGCCCCTGCCTGGGTCTGGGGGCTGGTGGAGGGTCCACGGACACTTCAGATCAAACCGTGACCACAAGACCAGCCAGAGCCGGCCTCCCCTGGGCTGAAGCGTGGCCCAGAGCTGGACCCTGACCAGCAGACCCGCTGTGTGAGGACCTGTGTCCCCGCGTGGGGGCCAGCCGCCTTCCGGGCCTGGGGACACCTATCCAGGGCTGGGGCCTTGCCCGTCCACCCCAAACCAGGTGCCCGACGGAGGGGCCTGGAACACCGAGCGGGCCCCATGCCACCGCCTCCAGGAACCTCACCCAGATTTGCTCTGGAAGGACCCCGCAGGTGGGCCGACAAGGGACCCCCTCAGCCCTGCCAAGCCACTTCCCGGCCCGGTCAGCCCGGACGTCCTGCAGGGCGCCTGCCGGTGCCTCCCCCCCTGCTCCATCCCAGACCTGCTCTGCAGCCCACGCAAACCCCGGCCTCGCGGGTACGGAGGCAAATTCTGGGCTACTGAGAACCGGGATGGGTTCTGCCCTCCTGCGTCTCCCACTGGGGAAGATCCCCATGCTGTGGCCGGCGTGTCCCCACGGGTCCCCGGACCTCACGACTCAGGAGGACACAGAGCCGCCCGTGTGACGTGACGGCGTCAGGAGGACCCTCTCGCTTGGCCCACGGGACGCAATGTCTCCGACACCGTGCGCTGACTCGAAGCAGGCAGCCGCGAGGGCCAGGCCGTGAGGCGGCCGGACCGCCATGTCAGCAGCGGGGACTTGGCCCCTCAAGTGGAGGCTCCCTGTCCCCTGTGCGGCGCCTGCGGCCGTGCAGTCTCCTCCTCCTGGGAACCGTGGCCCCTGCTAGGCGGCCTCCGGCTTTGTGGGACGGAGTCATCAGGGGCTACGGTCCGCCTGATTTCCAGAATGCTGCGGTCCAGACACGGGGCTCTCAGCTGCGGGACTCCGGGTCACTGTGCCGGGCCTGAGCCCCGCCCTCCAGCCTCTGCCTCACCCTCCCTGCCCACCCGGGACCCCGTCCCCCGCCCCGAGACTGCCGCCTTATGCTCGCGCTCTGCCCACCTCCAGAGGGAGACCCCAGAGCGCAGGGGACCCGAGCCTCGGGTCGGGACGGCACAGGTGTTCTCTGCCTCCGTGGAACTGACCAGGACGCACCAACGGCTCCGGTTCTGGACGGCGGCACGCGGTCCCGTGGGTTGTGGGCCAGGGCTGTCCTTGTGCGAGTCCTCTGCACCACAGGCCTCATTCCCCCGTCGGCACAGAGGGAGCGTAGGAATGAGGCTCCAGAGCCAGTTTCTAGAAGGAAGACTCCGTCGGTGATGTCCACGACACAGCCCACGGCAGGCAGGTCTGTCTGAGCCGCTGAGCGGGGCCAGGATGCCCGGCACGGCAGCCCCTGCCCCTCCCGCGCTGCCCCTCCCGCCCTAGCCCCTCCCACACGTCTGTCCTGAGGCCCCACCCAGGCAGGAAACGTCTAGAAGCCTAGTCTAGTCTCTGTGCTCTAGGCTGGTGCTCTCCTCCTGCCCGCCCTGAGCCCTGTCCCGGTCTCCCTCGGGGTGCGGCCAGGAGAGCGCTCAGAGCCCGGGTTGGAAGCAGTCTGCCCCTCATCCCCACTCTGCTGGGCTTTCCGGGTCCAGGGCACACCCAAGCTCTGCAGCCAAATGACCCCGGGGAATCAGGCGTCCTTCTGGGCTTCCATCCCCTTATCTGTAGAAATGGGGCAGGCGGGAGGGTCCATCCTACAATTCGGGAAGCAGCTGAGGCCCCTCGCTCCCGAGAGCGCCCCACGTGTCCTGGGCTGCGGCGCTGGGAGGGGTCAGCCTTGGGGGTTGTGTTGTTACTTCTGTGGCATCGATTTTTGTCGCTAAGAAACACTGTCCCCTACCTGGTCTCCGCGATCCCTTCACTAGCAAATGCAGCACAGACGGGATTAGTTCGCACTAAGCTGTCACTCGGGGAGGCTGTGACTTCCAAGGTGTTCAGAACAGGGAAGGAAAGTCCCCCACACCTCTGCGCCGCGCAGGCGCTCCCAGAGCACCAGGAGGCTGTGTCCTTCCGTCCAGCACTACGTCCTAGAGCAGGCAGAGCCCCCAAAGGCTGCCGGCCCTGTGCCCTTGGCCCTGAAGCCACCAAAGTGCCCGCAGCAGAGGGCGCGTGAGTCCATCTCTGTGTCCCCCTCCCAGTGTCACCCAGGCAGCAGAGAGCTCTGGGCTGTCCCCGCAACATCACCCTCCTGATGCCTTCATGCCTAATTAGAGAAACAGGTCTGAGTGTTACCAGCGGGGGCTGTCAGAGGCCAGGTGGAAAGGCAGGGGGTCAGCAGGGACCGTCAGGGCTCCCACAGCTGCTGTGCACCCCCGACTGGGGACAGAGGCCAGCGTGAGGGGACTCTGCTGTCCAGTAATCGAGGACCAGAGACTGGAGACTCGCTTTTGTCCACCGTGGCTGGAGAAGACCTCAGTGCTCTCCTGAGAGCTCGTCCCCAGGTTTCTTGGGGAGCCCTTGGTTCCCTTCCCTGGCCTTGACCCTGTGAGGGCCGGGCTCGCACCCACCGTGCTGCTTTCTCCCCAGGCCACATGCAGCCTTGAGCAAGGTCACCTGGCCCGGCTCCAGGGTTCGCCCACCTCCCTTGGACACGTGCCAAGGGCCTTCCCCTGCCAAGTGGGCTGGCCAGCAAGCAGGGCCACGTTGCAGGTCCCCGAAGTCCTGGGGCCCCCGCTGGGCCCGGCTCCACCTCCGCCAGGCAGCCGTTCTGCAAACCGTGACACTGTGAAGTCATTGACCCCAGGGCCGGTGCCTGAGCCGAGCGGAAGAACGGGGACTGTGTGCAGGGTGGGACTCGGAGCCCAGAGAGGGCAGCCAGAGCATCAGAAATGGGAGGTGCAAACCCGTGTAAAGCACAAAGGAGCCGGGCGGGGTCTCCCCAGGTCCCCTAGGGCCAGCCAGCAGCCCCCCTGGGGCGAGGCTCGGGAGCCCTGGCCCTGGAGAGGTCATCTGGGGCAGCACCTGGTGTACATGTGAGCACATGTGTGTTCATTCGTGTCTGTACGTGCACCTTGCTACGTGCACGGTGTGTGCACCGGGATGTGTGTGCTTCTGGGTGTGTGTGTGAACGTGTGTGTGTGCACGTGTGTGTGCCGTCCCTCGGTGCCCCTGTTTCCAGCCTCGTCCCCTGCACCTCCGCAGAGCAGAGCAGAGCAGAGGTCACGTGCTCGTACACGGCACGGCTCGCCCTCCTGTGCTGGGGTTGCTGGGTGAACCAACTCCAGCACTGCACGTGCCCCTGACCCGGCCGCAGCTGCACGGAGGGCAGGACCCGGGTGAGGAAGCCGGGAGCAGGCCGTCTGGAGGACCACGGAACACGCAGCCTCCCCCACCGCGTGCGGCAGAGCTTCCCGCGTCCCTGTGCTCTCACCAGGGGGCGGGCGGTAATGCGCACTGGGGCTTTAAGACTGTCCGGGCTCTTCACATGAATTCTCTTCTACCCAAAACTCTATAAAATGTTCATCGCACGAGCTGGGACCACGGGAAATGTTTACTTACCAATTTACATATTTCTGTATTCTCTTGGTGGTTTATTTTTTACCAGAAGGGAGTCCTCCCCAGCGACAGCTTCCCGGGGGTGGGAGAGAGGCGGGCTGTGTGCCTCCCCTGACGTCCTCTGCCTCCAGGAAGCCCCCCGTGGGCCCCTTCCCCTGGACGCTGGGGGAGCCCGCCGGCTGTCCCCGTGTGTGCACTTCCTGGGAGGACTGGCTCCTGGCTGTGCTGGAGGAGGGGAGGGGGACGGAAGCCTCCTGCACGTGCTCCGTGGGTCTGCAGACCATGAGGCCGCAGCCTGCGAGCTGCCCGTAGAGCGTCCACGTTCACGGTGCACAGGGTCCACGATGTCTGCCTGCGCTCTGGGAGGGGACCCAGACTCTGCCAAACAGCACCCTCTCGGGGCCACGTGACCAGGGGAAGCGCCGTCCGGTAGAACGCGTGCTCCTCCTGGCTGGGGTCTGCCACCAGCACTCGCGTGACAGCCTCACGGCGGCGAGCCCGGCGTGCAGGACCCGTGGGACACCCCAAAGGCAGCCACATGCTCTGTTGTGCAACCCTGGGTGCTTTGCCTGAGCACAAGTAGCCTGGGAGGTGCAGGGCAGTGAGAGAGGGCAGCGCACGCACCCCCTTGCTCCCCCCAAGTGCAGGCCGATTCGCAGGACTAGCGCCCCAAATCCACACACGTTCTCACCCCAGCCCCGGTGGTCCAGGGCGGCCAGGCGGACCCCGCCGGTCCCGGTGCTGGTGGGCAAGGCGCCCGTGGCAGGGGCTGCCGGCGCTCCACCATCCTGCGGCTCCCGCTTCCCCTTACACCCGGGGCTGCATGAGGTTTAGCGGGACACATGGCTGCCCAGCTTGAGGGGACACTTTCTGGACTCTGCCATGTGGCATGCAACTGAGTTGTGACCAACACGATCTAAGCAGAAGGGCAGTGCCCCCTCTCATTGCTCTTTCTAGGTATGGGCAGCACTTCCTTTGCCCTGGTCTCTCTCTCAGCTGAGATGCAGATATGATGGCAGGAGCTAGAGCAGCCACTCTGGGCCCAGGGAGCATGGGTCAGTAACAAGCTGTGCATGTCCAGGGTCCTGCTCAGACACTCAGCAGGGGCGACCTGCAGACGGCACCTGAGCTGGAAATGCAAGACCCCTCCCACCACGGAGTGTCTCTTTGTCCGTCAAGGAACTCTCAGACCGGCCACGCTGCCAACTCTCCCCGCCCAGAGCTGGCCCGTGGGCTCATGGGAGCACACGGACTCCTGGGCGGCCTTGCACGGGGTCGTGTTTGACCAGGAGATGCTGATCTCTGCTGAGGTATTTAAACCGTTACCGTGTCTCCCAGGAAGCCGCTGACTTGGAGAATCGTAACGGAAATCAGAGGGAGGACCACGAGCTTCCCCGAAAGAGAAAGGAGGCTCCGTGCCGTGAGGAAGCCAGACGGGAAGGGTGCGGTTTCATACCAGCAAGAAGCTTCTTGGGACGTGGGGAGTCCCTCCCCCCGCAGGTGGGCAGCGGTGGACACACGGCAGCATCCAACGGAGCCACCGGGCGCCAGAAATGTGGGCACGCGCGTCCATGTGGGTTTTTAAAAGTCCTTGACTTGGAACAAAAGGGAAAATTATACAGTATTTAGTATCAGATTAATGGTTGCTCCTGTGTCCGATTAGTAAGTCTGAACACATATTTAAAGGCTATTTGAAGGGCCCCAAGCGGCCCCTCGGTCTGGCTGTGCCCTGGAATGAACTTGAGCAAGGGGTCCACAGCCCCAGGCTTCCCGTCCGAGCCCCGTTCCACTGGGGTGCCCCTCAGTGTCCGAGCACTGGACCACCGCCCAGCACAACGCCCCCCCACGCCTACTGCCCCCCATGGCCTCTGTTTTGGTCCTGGGCCACCACCAGCCCCTATGCTCTCTGGGGCCCAGCCCCGCTCAGCTGGGGGAGAAAGGTCGGCACCTGCCAGATGCCCTGCACCCTCGGGCAGGTCCCCCTGCTTTCAAACAGCCTCCTTCCCTCCGAAGGACACAGGCCTGGCTTTGCTCTCTCCAAGTGCCAGCTAGGCTTAGGGATGTAGGGACGCCGCCCAGCTCAGCACGTGGGAGGTCTTTTCTCTTACGGAGACGCCTTCCCTCTCCGTCCGGGGCCCGACGTCCGAGAGCCCGGGGTCCGCGGTGAGCAGACATGCCCCTCTGGAGGCTCTGGGAAAGGACGCTTCCCGCCTCTTCCGGCTTCTGCTGGGTCCAGGGTTCCTCGGCTCTCAGCCACATTTCCACCCCCTTCATGTGGCTTCTCCCCTCTGCATGTCTGAATCTCAAAACCTGTCCCTCTCCTGCCGGGGTGCCCACGATGCACTGAGCGCCCACCGGCCACCCAAGACCGCAGCGTCCCGAGATCCATCATCACGCCCCGGAGATTCATGGCTTCCCGAGCTTAGGATGCGGCCGTACCTTCTGGGGGCCACACCCTGCCCGTGGCCCGCAGCGAGGGTCAGCATTTCGAGTGCGCACAGGAGACCTGCCCCTCTCTCCCCTCCCACCTGCGTCCCATCAGCTGAGGTTGCCCCTCGCCCAAGAAGCCCGTCCTGACCCCTGGAGCAGTTTCTCCTTTCTGCAGACGCCCAGCAGCCGTGCCCACAGGCGCGCGTCCCATCCCGGTGGCCCAGGGCCCCGCTGGGAGCCATCACGGTGTCTCTCCCAGGCCTCCGCCTCCCCCACCTCGGTCAGAGCCGCCGCCACACAGGGTGCCTGGCTCTGAGGTTCAGAAACACGTGTGGCATCAAGCGCAAGACACGTTGCCTGGGAGCAACGCCAGGCCGAGCCCACGCGGTGCACAGGGTCTGGGACAGGCCCGAGGCTCGGGCCTGGGCAGGGGAGACCCCGCGGATGGACACGCTGCAGGGGAGAGGCTGGCCGGGCCGTGAGCACTCCCCGCTCTGAGAGTTGGATTGAATGGGATTTCTGGTTGAGCTTCACTGGTTATTGTGGTTTTCCCATTATTTTATTGTGCAAATTCCTCGGAGCGTCAGCAGAACTAGAGGTAAACTGAGCGGCTACTGTGAAGTGTGAAGAATGACCCTCGACTAACGCAACCACACCGTTTGCTCCCGGGATCGTGGCACGGTAATGAGGCCTCGGGGCTCGCAGTCTGGCGGAGGCTCCGGTCACCTTCCCGGGCCGCCGCAGCCCTGGCTGGGAGCCACCGCTCTCCCGCCCCCCAGGGCCGCGTCTGGGTCATCCGTGTGGGCTCGGCAGCACCGTTCACTGTGTGGTCGGCAGCACAGCCCCTGGGAGCCCGGCCGGGAGCGCGGGCGCAGAACACACGTCCATTCCGATACTCGCTCACCGCAGACGCGGACGCAGCTCCCTCTGCGCCCCCACACGCCCCGCACGGCGCGTCCGGCAGGCTGCGGGCCAGAGGCTGAGCTTCCCGGTGCGGCGTCGGCCATGCCGAGGGGTGTGCAGTCCCTGCTGCACCCGCTCCTGCTGCCGCGCGTCCCCAGCATCCCGCGCTCCACCCAGGACCCCCTGAGGAGGGCGGCGCTGCGGGCGGCCACACCGAGACTGTCAGAACCTCCAGACAGGAGCCTGGTGTTCGGTCCGGTCGCGTGCGCGCAGGCGTCAGCTGGAGCAGCCGTGCCTGAGCCGCAGCCACGGACGCTCCAGCCCGGCCCCGCTCGCTCGTCGGAACGCGTGCTGGAGGGTGGACGAGAGGCCTCACACACGCGGCCCCTTTCGGTAGCTCGTGCAGAGACCAGCCAGACACGCAGGCTTTTCTTCAGCCGGTAGGAACTTGAGCAGTGAGTGGTGAGTTGGCAGAAGGAAAGAAGGATGGATGGTGGACGGATGGGTGGGTGATGGATGTGGACGGCTAAGGATGGGTTGAGGGGTGGATGAATGTAGATAGAGGAATACAGGGATGGATGGCCGCGTGATGATGGACGGACAGACGGGTGGATGGAAGATGGAAAATCAGTAACAGAGACTTTGCCGGAGGACTGCACAAAGCAGAAGATAGCACCCCGAGCCCGTAGGAACTAAAAAGAAACAACATACAATGGTTTACCGAAGCATCACGTGGCGCAGCAGAGAGGCGTGGAAACCCAGTGACACGGAACTGAGGACACGCTGTGTGTCTGGGCCCGGAACATGCCACAGGAGAGGCCTCGTTCCATCTCTGCACCATCCCTGACCACAGTTCCCGCGATGTCCTCGCTTTACAGGTGAGAAGCCAGCACCGGCAGGTCCCAGCTGCCGTGCCGAGGCTGTGCATCCGGGAGAGGACCGGACCGAGCCCAGTGTGCCCGGCTGCAGACCGCCATTGCCCACGCACAGGGGACTCGGTGGCCGGTGGACAGCAGCAAGGACACAGAGAGAAGATGTGGGCCTTTCTCGGTCTCTGCGTCCATCAGGGTGAGGCGGGGCAGCCCAGAAGGGGCTGGAAAACCACCTGCCCTGTAGGTCCCCTCCCTCTCCTCCTAGGGCCTCCAAGCCTGCTCTTGGACCAGTTCTAAAGAACGACGGGAATTCGGGGCAGAAACTACTCCGACATGACAATGGCGGGTGGGTATCATCACACATTCGTCCACACCCACAGAACGCACAACGCCCAGACCAAACCCGAAAACCACGGCGCGCTCTGAGCGAGGTGGCCATGTCCCCGTAGGTCTGTCGGTTGTAACAAACGTCCCACTCCGGGGGAGATGCTGACATGGAGGGCGAGTTGGTGGGGGGCAGGGCCGTACAGGAAATCTCTGTGCCTCCTGCTCACGTTTGCTCTAAACCTAACACTGTTCCAAAAAAATAAAGTCTTGGGGCGTCTGGGGGGCTCAGTCAGTGAAGCGTCTGCATTCGGCTCAGGTCGTGGTCCCAGCGTGCTAGGATTGAGTCCTGCGTCGGGCTCCCTGCTCAGTGGGGACCTGCTTCTCCCTCTGCCACTTCCCTGCCTGTGCTCTCTCCTTCGGTGTCAAATAAAGAAATGAATAAAATCTTAAAAAAAAAAAAAACAAGAATAACGTCCTACTGAGGCTGATGAACGGAAGCAGGGAGCCCCAGCAGGTGCATGGACCCTCCCGCCCCATTCCCTGGGGTCCAGGGCAGTGAAGGGTAAGTTGTGGGTCTGAGCAGGGGGAGAGAAGCCATAGTGGGGACCCAGCCCAGGGCCCAAGGCCGGGGCTGGACAGGCCGCGGCCCCAGGCCCCCACAGCCGGCGGTAGCCAGCGGGTACCCCAGACCGCCAGCTCTAGCCCCACCTACCATAAAGCTCCACGGGGAGATGGCCAATGCGACCTGATCCGGAGTGTGGTCTCTGCGGCACGCGTAATGATTCCGCGAGTCTCCAAACCATGATCTTTAATCTGACATAATTAAACGCTGAGTTATGTGCAAATGAAATGTTGAACAGAACAACGGCAGCTGTGAGCATCCGGAGGCCGAAACCTGGGACGCGGGTCTCGCCAGCACCCCTCCTCCTGCAGCCCGACCCTCCGCGACGGCCGGAGCTGCCGAACGGGAGTGCGGGCAGGAGGGCCGGGGCCCCTCTCGGCGGCACGGCCCCCGCTGCGGAGGCAGGGG
This sequence comes from Meles meles, assembly GCF_922984935.1. NCBI lineage: Eukaryota > Metazoa > Chordata > Mammalia > Carnivora > Mustelidae > Meles > Meles meles. Next base: position 1,441,566 of record NC_060072.1, read on the forward strand.
CAGGAGGGGCGGGCCGGGCCACGGCAGGTGGTGCCGCCGGCTCGCCCGGCTTTGCTCGGGGCCCTCGGGGGGCAGGAGGCTGCGGGTCACATCACAGCCAGATGCTCCCAACACTCGCAGCTGCGGCAAAGCCTCACGGCAGGAAAAGTGAGGGATGGGTTATTTACAACCCGCTCCCCTGCGCCCCTCCTGGAGGGGCCTGTCCAGGACGCAGTGCGGAGCTGCAGAGACTGCAAAGTCGGCCCCGGCGCAGGGCGAGAGGTCAGGGCTGAGGCACGGCTCCCCGCAGGGCCACAGGGGCCAAGGTCCAGCTGCGTCTCCCCATGAGCAGGACCGGCGTAGGGGAGAGCGTGTGAGAGAGCGAGAGAGGGTCTGTGCAGGGGTGTGTGTGCGTGTCCACGTGGGGGTGTGTCTGTGCAGGTGTGTGTGCAGGTGTGCGGGGGTGGGGAGTGTGTGTGCAGGGGTGGGGGAGTATACGCACCGGTGTGTGGGCAGGTGGGTGTGCAGGTGTGTGTCTGGTCCCGGGAACTTGATCGGCTCCCGGCGACGCGCTCTCACTGCACCGTCCCGCAGCCGCTATCCGGGCCTCTGAGCACCAGCACCGTGCAGGGCTCGGTGACATGGGCCCCGGGTGTTCCCTGCCTGCTGAGGCCTCAGGTCCGTGTCCTTGTAATGGTGACAGGAGGTCCCACGAGAAGGCGTGTGCTGAGTGCCCGGAACCGAGGGGAGGGAGCAGCTGACTTCTCCCGCAGTCTTGGAGTTTTGGGGAGCCCAGAGAACAGAGCAGGTGCTCTGGGCGTCTCCACGGAGAGACAACGGCCTCCGGGTGTACGAAGCCGGCTCGTCTGTGAGTCGGCAACACGTTCATGGGACTAGAGCGAATCAGGGCCAGGAGGGGTCAGCAGCGGGGACACGGCCCCCTCGAGCACGCCGAGCGCCTGCAGAGCCTAGGAGGGGCGTTCGGAGGAGGATTTGGCCGTTCCCCTCCGAGGGTGACACCACGTGTCCCCGTTAGGGCCCCCAACACCGATCACATCAATTCCGAACCTCACGCAAGTCTCCCCTGCATGATCGTTCAGCTCAGAAACATGCTCCCGCCGTAACGTGCTCGCCAGCTCCGGCTGTGATGTGCCCGGTCAGTACGGGATAGTCCTGCGGGGGCTGGGGTGCCGCGGGCCACAGGACCCAGATCTGTCCCCTGGGGACCTGCCAGCCCTACAGAGCTGGGATCCTCCGCTGGGCCCTCTGAGTCCCTGGAGGGGAAGAGTGCGTGGGACTGTGGACACGCACCCTTCATGCACGTCCCCCGGCCAGAGCGCAGGACAGCACACACTCGTCCGTGGAGAGGGAGCCTGGGAGCCCAGCGGGAAAGGAAAGGGGTTTGTCCGCCCCTGGGGGTTTGGCAAGTCCTCCACGGAGATGTGTGGGCGTGGTCGGGAGGGACAAAGTGGCAAGACCAGGCCATGGAACGAAGTGTGACCCCCAAGTCCTCCTCATCCCCTGGGCCGGGACCAACGGACACAGGGTGGACACACAGACAGCAAGATACAGGGAAGCCCCTCCCAGAACGTGTCAGAACATCCCCATCACCGTGTACAGCCCGCAGCGGTGACGGACCTGGACACACTGTGCTCACGACGACGCGAGATGGGAAGGGAAGCCTCACCCCGAATGTTGCTCCTTCCAGAGGAGAACGTGGAGAACACACAGGAGACAGTCCCCAACAGGCGGTGCCGGTCTTGGGACCTGGGACCCAATGGCGGCCACAGACCTGCCAACCCTGGCTGGCCGAGACTTGCCGGGACACGCTGGAGGGTGCTGGTCCCATCGGGGCCTCACATGTGAGCTTGTGCTGAGGATCCTGCTCTGGTCATGGACGGGTGACTTCCCGCGGCGTCCTCAGGGACCCCCGGGGTCTCTCCTGTAAGGGCTGTAACCCCAGGAAGTCGCCGCCTCCCGACACTGCCCACAAGCACACCTTCACCGAGTGACCAGAGCCGATGCCGACAACGGGACCGAGCTGCCCCTCACCAACCTGTGAGCTCGGGGAAGGGACACAAGCGAGTTCCGTGGCTCCAGGCCACGACGGGGCCACTGGGAACCTCGGAGGGCACACGGCACGAACCAGAGGCCGTCCTGCAGCACAGGGGCGTGTGGACACGGGGCACAGCCAGTGGAAGGCGACCGGAGACTCCGGGTGCAGGGACAGGACTGGATGGGCGGAAAAGGTCCTCGCGGTCCCGTGAGAAAACATGCTTCTTGGGAAACACGGCGGAAGCCCCGAGGCAAAAAGTCCTGAAAAACTCACAGTTCGGAAACTGACCTTTAAAGGCTCGGCTGGTTTTGAAGCAGAGTTGACCCAGGGCGCGGCAAATGTCCTTGCTGGCGAGCACAGCATGCCCCGCCTGTGCCCCCCGCGTGCCCCGCCCGTGCCCCCCGCGTGCCGCGCCCGTGCCCCCCTGTGCTCCTGCAGCTCCTCCCTGGGCTCGGCGTGTCTCCCATACGGAAAACAAAATCCGGTGATGGTGAAGATTCACCGGAAACACCCAGTGTGGGGGAGCTGGGGTGCGCGTGCCCCGTCGGAAGGACTGCCATTTCGGGTGAACCCCCAGCGGCTGTGCAGGGGTGGGGTGCACAAGAGGAGGGGCCCCCGGGGAGGCGGACACGGGCAGGGGCACATGTGGTGGGGGACAGGAGCAGGGGTACACATGCAGGGAGAGCACGGGAGGGCGCACACGGACGGGGCGCGGACACAGGGCTTGATGATCTGACCCGGGAACAGGCTTGGCCGCCGCAGAGCTCAGGGCCGGCCTGTAGGATCCGAGGCCGATGAGCAACGCTGCGGATTTCACCTCGTCTTTCTCAGTGATTGGTACAACTCGCAGGAAAAAAATTAGCCAATACCCAGAATATTCAAATCACCCAATTAAGGAGCTCACCGTGGAAGACGCCTGACGATTTTACAGCAAGAGCTGCAGGATACAAACCCGTCTGGACACCGGGAGCGGCGTGTGCTCCAAAACTGACCACACAGCAGACAGACCACAGAGAGTCCCCAGGATCCAAAGGACCGGTGCCGCTAGCCGGTCCTTCTGGCCTAAGTCTAATGGAATTAGAATCTGTGAGCTTAAGAGCCCCCCAGAAACCTCACTGGAGCCTAAATAACATGAAACTCAACATAATTTGGGATAACAATAAAATCACATGAAATTATGAAGTACTTAAAATGAAAATGAAGAATTACATTTATTCGCAGGGCATCGCTGAAGCCCTAGGAGGAATTTGTGAAATAAAATATATTTATCGGCAAAAAAAATGATACTAGGTCTTCAAGTCAGGAAGTTAGAAAACAAAGAATGCCAAGACCCGCCCCCGCCGTCCCGCCAAGGAGAAGGGAGCTCGGCAAGTTCAGAAAGCAACGAAATCGAGGATAATCCATGAAAAAACCCAAAGGCCTGAAAATATTCACAAGATCGTAAACGTTGGTCAAGACCAGGGGAGAAGAAAGCAGACATGAGGACGATATAATTCGAAATAAAAGAGGGTGATAAAAACAGGCTCAAGGGAAATAAAATTCTAATTCCCCAGACGGCACGGTGTTCATGAATTGGAAAACTGAGAAGAAATACATCTTTCGAAAATCCGAAAACGCAAACTTGGGCCGAGGAGGGGGCTGACTTGATGAGAACGGGGGGCTGCCGGCCCGGGGGTCCCCAGTGTGGGCCGTCACCAGCCTTATATGAACACAGCGGAGCCGTGGGTGGATTCGCTGGCACCGCGGTACCGTCTTGTTCCCACACCCAACGGCTGCCTTGGAAGCTGACTCAGTTGCCCACGGATTGTGTTTATCGCCACAGGAACCCAGTGATGCGTTACGGACTCAAGGACATCTGGAAGGTCACCCACCGTCATGGACGATGACTTTCCCTGGGATGCGAGCATGTTTCAGGACTAGAAATCCACCCTCGAGCTCCCCTATTCCACGGACTGAAAGTTAGAACTACACGATTGCCTGAACAGATGCAGACAACACTGTTGTGAGTAAAAACAACGATCGGTTCCGGATAAAACAGAACAGTCAGAAGGTTCACGAGAACGTTCTCCGTGCGGACCACGTCACAAAATCCTACAGTGAACGCCACGCCCCACGGACGCTTCACGCGGGTCTCCGGCAAAGTCAGACCGAAGACCCGTTCGCTGGTGAGACCTCGTCATCCCGGATTTTTCACGGGCGCCAGAACTCCGGCCGCGGGCACACACGCGTGTGAAGCAAAAGGGTCACTGTCCCGACATGAGAAGCCTGTCCCTAGAAGTCCCATGGGACGCGAGGTCAGGACCACAGTCGCTGCCACGCTGGCCGCGCCCAGCTCTGTATTCATGCGAAATGGAAGTCCGGTTCCCAGAACGACAGAGACGTCAGGTGACGCGGTCTCTGCCGGCCCAGCAAGAACGCGCACGATCGTCTGAAGGTTGTTCAGAGTCCTGCCGACCGACACGGGTTCCACACAGTCCTGCTCAAAATCGCATCAGGACGGCGTGCGGAATTTGACGGAATCACTCAAAACTCTGCATGAAATTTACACAAATAGCTGAGTCCGTTGAAGAAGACACGGGTGACTCGCCCAGCAGGTGTCACGGCAGGTGGCGGCCATGCAGATGAGCGCGGTGACAAGTGCCACGTGGCCGTGGGGGGAGGGGGAGGGGGACCTGGACGAGGACGGGCGGCAGGGCGAGGGAGGCCCCACGCGGATGGGTGGGGGAGGCTCCCACCTCCACACACGCCCAGCAGCCGGCTGACACGGGTCAGAAAAGGCTGGACGCGGGGAGGCCGAGTAGCGAGCAGGACACTCCCCCACGCTGATGAGGAAGAGAAAACATGATCCCTACAGAAGCGAATGTCCTGGCGACCCTGGACTCAGCAGCCCCACAGTAGAAAGCGTTCAACGGAAACCCTCACACGTGCCCCCAGAACACACACAGGAGCGCCCAGCAGCACGGTCACCGTCGCAAAAACGGGAGCATGCCGACACCCACTGTCAGCACGGGCGGGGCAAGGGCTGTGCTCTGACCCCCCGGTGGGATCGCCTGCAGCAGGAGCACGGGCACCCCCAGGGCTGAGTCACTCATATGGAAGACGTGGGGTGGAGAAGAGCTCGCTGCCTGGAGAAAACGAAGCCAAACTCCCACGTCCTACATCAGGTTGAATCCAGGGAGATTCAAGTGTAAGTGTCTGAAGATAGACGAGGCCACCGAGCGAGGGAGACACAGAAGAACATGCGTGTGAGGTTTATTGAAAGGTCTTAGAAGCCCTAGGCAAGTTGTGAATCTGAGTACATCAGAAATAACCATTTGGGGTGTCCCGGTTTGCGGCAGGCCGGCTCCAGCCCCCGGTACACCCTGCACAGACGTGCAGAGCCTCTCCCCCAGCACAGGAAGGACACGGGGTAGCAGGTGCACCAGGGACAGGCCAGAGTGAGAAGGACCACCGGTCTGGGGTGGGAGAAGCCCCTCCTTCGGCCCAAGGAGAGGAGATGGGCCCTGCGGCTCAGGGAGAGGAAGAGACGGCCTGTTCCTGGTTCCTCTCTTCCATGTCCTCCCCAGCCCCCTCGAACAGCACCCTGGTGGCTGCCGCCGTGGCCCCTGGAGGCCCGTGGCTGGCAGACACTGAGTGTCTGAAGGAGGAAGGCTTCTCTCCAAGCGGACGGCTTGGATCCCGAGAGCACCCCACACGGACCCCGAGTCCCGAGGCGCAGGGTGGACGGGGCGGCCGCCAGAAGCTGGAGCTGTGGCCTGGGACCTGCCCGAGGGCACGGCCACCTCCACGCAGCCGGCCCTTCCCAGCAGGAACTCACCGTGAAAATACCTTTAAAGTAGAAAGCCGCATCTGGATGAAGACAGGACCCTCCCACACACACCCGGCGGGGAGGCTCCTGCTGCAGGCTGAGTCCGCCGGGAGCTGCAGGTCTGGTGCGAACGCGCTCCGGCATCACCATTCGGGGCTCCGCACTGCGGTGGACTCCTGCCTGAGGTCACGGGTCAGGTGTCACCAGGGGACCCTCCGGTATCAGAATCAGCTCAGCAATCTGTTTTTCCAGCTCGAACACTCAGTCGATTTTCTACACAAACCCACGTGGGCAGGTGACTTCCCACAAAGGTTGAGTGGCTTCCTATGTGCCTTCCAGAGGGTGATTCAAAACGCACAAGCAACCAGGCTGAAGGGGCGTGGGCCGCCGGGGGCCTCTGGGCCCAGGAGCCGACCTCCCTGCCTGACTCCCGCCCAGCCCTCGGCACCCGCTGGCCGGCCCCAGGGCAGCATCATGCCCACGGGCTGCCTCTTTCTCATGCCCCAACTCCGGGCAGACTGGCCCCCTGGCCTGTCTCCCCCTGCAGCCGTCAGCCCCGGGGGCTTAGGAAATCGTGGTGCATGGCTAACCGTACGTTACCGAGTGAACTGGAGATGGGGGACAGACACAGCAGGAGACGGAGCTCCCGCTGGTCCCAGAGGAGCTTAGCGGGAGAGGAGGGGGTGCCCAGCCACACACCCAGTCCTGAAGAGGGGCAGGAATGTGCGAGGGGGGGCATCGAGCGGGCCCTGGATGGGGAGAGGAAGGAGGAGGGGCTCCTGGGAGGCTGGGCGGGCGGAAGGAAGCAAAGGACCACGAGGGGATGGCTCGGGGCCTTTTACAGCACAATGGGCAGGAAACGTGAGACGGGAGCGAAACGCTATAAAGACTCGGTGCCACTTAGATCACATGGACTACACCCTGGCAGGGAGGGAGGAGCGAGCCTACGCACAGCGCACGGTCATTCCCCTCTCGTGTGAACATGTGCAGGCGGTCCTGGGGAGGTCTTAGCGGATGGATGTGGAATCACGAGGGCTCTGGCATCTTCCCCAGTCTGAGGCTCTTGGAGTCCTACTCTATTTGCCTCAGGGTCCAGGATGGCCCCAGGTGCTCCAGCCCTCGCATTGGCTTCCCCGGAAGAAGAGGACTTCCCAGAATCCCCCCAGGACAATCTGCCAGCGTCTCATTGGCCAGAAGCTGGTCGCCCAGCCCCCTCCGACTGCAAGGTAGGCTGGGAAGTGTAGTCCTTCCGTGGAGCCGGGGCCAGCCTGCAGGAGTCCTGGCTCTCCAAGGACGGGAAGGACCGGCGTGGGGGCCCCAGCAGCGGCCCGTCCCCACAGGTGCGTGTCGGTGGGCACACACGCCGCGGAGAAGGCAGGCGGACGTCTTGTTCCTCGGAGCGGGTGGCCAGGGCGTCTGAGGGTGCGGCTGACCAGACGGGCTCTGGCGGGTGCGCGGGAGCCCCATGGTCTGTGGGGCGGGGGCGTGGGGGGGCGGCTGACTGCTCCCACGCACGAGGCCTGTCGCTGCCAAGTGCTGCACTGGTCCCAGCAATTAGACAAGAGGAGCCCCCACTGACCTGTCCCCTCCGTCCCTCCTAACCAGGGAGGGAAGCCACAGAGCCCGGGTTTATGGGGGACGCCTCCCGCCGCACCCACCCCGCTCGGGCATCCCCACCCCCTGGAATCCTGCGGGCAGGGAGAGCCACAGCCGCCCCCCATGGCCTCGTCACACGTGCGGGCGCACACGGGATACACGTGTGTCCGGAGCCATGTGGCCGCCCACGGTCAGAACACAGCACAGCCCTGCCACCCAGGGACCCCCGCAGGTCACCCATCATGGCCTTGGCGGTTCTGAGACAGGCGGTCGGGGGAACTTCGCCGACTAGTCACTCTGAACCCCGAGTCAGCCGTGAATAACTTCAGGGTAAGTATACCCCAATACCATTCGGGACGTACTTACGCTACGGTACATCGTTCCTGTTGGGCGTCCGGCTGGCGCGGTCACAGGGTTACCCAACGCTTGATCTCGGGGTCACGAGTTTGAGCCCCACACTCGGGGTGAAGAGGACTTAAAATAAGGGAGTAAACAAACCACAAATTCAAAAGAATTCGCCGTCTGATTCAGATCTCCCCGCGCTTTGGGTGGTTTTACTTGCCGCGTCCAGCGCACTGGGCCTAGGGGTGCGGTTGCCGCGGTTCTGCAGACAGGGAGGAAGACTTAGGAGCGCCGAGCTGCCTCCCGTGGTTCCAGAGTCCCAGACGCCCAGATGCCCCGGGTCTGCCGCTCGCCCGCTGGTGGGGGTGGGGGGGGACGTCGCTCCTTCCACGTCCTGGGGCGCACAGCAGGGCAGATGCAGAGGAGAGGTGCCCCAGCGAGAAAGGGGGACAGAGGGAAAGGGCAGCGTCCTCCTCTCCGTGTCCCCTGCTCCAGGGACCCACCTGCGGGGGACGCCTCCACGGCGCTCAGTCCGTCCCCTGAAACGCTTGGATCCGCCCAAAACACGCTCACGGACACCGGCTCTGGGGGGCCTCCCGCAGCCCCGTCACAGTGACACACAGGAGCCACCACCAAGACTTGCGCTCTCCTGTGCCGTGTTCATTCTGGAACAGGGAGACAGGGTCGGAGTTCCAGGAGACCCCGCTGGTGACACCCGCTGCTGCCCACGCCCACGGGCCAGGGAATGGGCCAGCAACACGGCACACTGCCCTCCTAGAGGTCAATCCGTGCCTGGGACCTTCCGGGGGGACCCCTCGGGGGCAGCCTCTGACCCACCCTCCTCCTCCCTGCACTGGCAGTGGCCGGGCCGTGGGCTGAAAACACCAGCCTCGGCTTCTCTCCGTCTGCGGGACTGAGGAACCCCCAACCCCCACCGCGCTCCGACCACAGACAGAACCGCTGCTCCCTGACGGCCAGGCCTGGCAGGGGACACTGGCCTCCAGGCCCGCCCGCCGAGCGCAAGGCTGTCCCTCCTGGGTGCCGTCTCGGTGCACGTCACAGTTCCCTCTGCTTCTGTGACGCCATCGCCGGAAACGCTCTCTGACAGCCCGGGGACCGGCACAGACTGCGTGGCCGCGCGCCGGGAAGCTGGCCCAGGGACGGTCATTCCCTCACCGTCTGCGCCACCGCCCAAGCGCCGGGAAGCTGGGGCTCTGGTTTCGACCGTGAGGGGATTAGAAGTAAAGACGAGGGCTCGAGCGAAATCCACAGGCCGGTGAGCGGGTCCCTGCGGCGAGGGCTCCCGGCACTGCGGAGCTGGTAACGTGAAGACGTCCACGGCCGCCTCCGGCTCGTTACAGGAGCAGAGCACCGCGCGGCCCTCCCCGACCCGTCCGCACGCCCGACGCCCTGCCTCTGTCCTCGGCCACCACGGACCCGACCGGCCCCAGCCCTCCCGTCTCCCCCTGGGCAGCTACCACGTGCACCTCCGCAGCACACTCTGCCCTTCCAACGGCTTCGCCCGTGGGTCCTGCATCCTGGAAGGACGTGTCCCCCCAGGGCTCTTTTGTAGACTCCTACTCAACCCTCAAAACCCACTGCATGAAGGTCTGTGATTACCTGGGGTCTGGCTGGAGCCTGCTGGACCGTCTGCTCTCTCCAGGACACCCAGGAGAGCCCTGGCCCCGGGCACCCCCAACCTACCTCCGGCTGCTGGGGCGCCTGAGCTGCGGACGGTCCGGGTGGAGATGTGCGCTCAGGGCGTAGAGGACACATCGGATTTCAAAACTTCCCAGAAGAAAAAAGTGTGAACGGCTCGTTAATCATTTTTAAAATTGGTCACACGTCACAGTCATCATAACTGGATGATTGGGTTTGAAATGGCGATAACTGGATTAAATTGGGTTTGAAATGGCGATAACTGGATTAAATCAAAGAAACGACTGAACGGGGAGTTTCCTCCTGTTTGTCTTCCCTCACGGAGCGAGAGCGGCAGAACGACGGAGAGCAGGCAACGGCCCTGCACGGTGTTCCCGGAGGTGGGGGGCAGGCCCCGCGTTCCCCGCACACCTGGGCCGCATCCCAGCTGGGGTCTCCCCGTGGCCATCGCTGCGCCATGGCACGACCTCATGCGGGGAGTTAACCCCAGACTCCCCCGCCTCGCTCTCCCACACGGATTCCCCGCTGCCCCGATCCCCGTCTCCCCAGCTTGCGCGCGGCTCCCGGGTCGCTCGACAAGGCAGGGCTGGGGACTGTGCACCCACTTCCGATGCCCAGGCCGGGAACGACCCTGCCCGGGCCCTGCGCAGCCCACCGTCCTGAAGGCGCCGCGAGGCTTCACGGCACAGGGGCTGGGGCCGGCGGGAGGCTCTGGGAGGCTCAGGGGGCAGGAAGGGTCCCCTGAAGTCAGACCCACTGCGTTTGGGGCCGGTTCCAGGAACTACGGGCTGCTGTCTGGGACGCCTCTTCCTCGTCTGAAAAGTGGGGTCCTGACGTCACCCCTGTGGGACTGCGGGCCGTGGGCCGTGTGCTCAACCTCAGGCACCAAGACAGTCTTAGCACTCAGGCCACATGCAGCCGGCCTGCTGCCCCACGCGCTTTGCTCATGCTACCGAGGCTGGGACCGTCCCCACCGCCGTCCCCACCACCATCCCCAAGCAGCTCCGGAGACGGGCAGGGAGACCTCCACCGGGCTCTGGCGCTGAGCGCGGCCGCAGGAAGGGCCGGGTTGGGGAGGCAGAGACAGAGACGTAACTGGATTGTCCCCGCCACTGTGGACTTGGAAAGAGAGTCCCCGGCACCCAAGCGGTCTCATCCTGGTCCCGGGGGGCGGCCATGGGGAAGGGCTGTCACTGGAGACGCCCCCGGGAGAATCCCCGCTGGTGCCGGGTCTACGGAACCGCATCTGAAATCAGGGAAAACCCAGAGGAAGCAGCTTCCTGCTTTATGGGAATGTTTACAGATAGAAAACTAAGAAACTATTAATTTTAAAACAAGTTAAGTAAAGAAGCGGAGGCGGAGGCCATCTTTCCGCGAGCTGTCATCGGTGAGGAGGCGATGCGGTATTTTAAAGAACGCCTCTCGGATGGCACAGTAAATTCCATTTTTATTCCGGCGACTAAACCCGAGTGATTTGTGGGAATCCACGAAGGCACTTCCCCCGTTTCTCAAAACATGGACAGAATGCGTCAAAGGGACCCATTCACCCCCCGGTCCAGACTGATGGCATTCTATTATCTTATTTCGTGATTTACAGCTCTGTTTTTCTTGAGATTCTAATCTTAATGTTGTTGACCTGTTTGTAAAGCGCGACCCGGTATCTTCCTCTGGTGACAGGGAACACTTACCTCGTCCCTTCCGTGGTTCTCGGTCGCCCCCGCCCCGACGCGGGCTGTGCCCCGTTGGGGTCGGCGCACCCCTGCCACGAGCGCGGGGAGAAGTCCGTCGCGGCCACGCCGGAGGGGAGGGGGTCTGACCCCAACACCCACGCCGCGCGGGGAGGAGACGAGAGCAGGATGGAACGGAGCCAGGTCCTGTCGTCGTTACGCAATGACGGCTTCCTTCGAGCAGAGACGCCGCTGGGAAAGTCGCGGCTCCTTGCGCGCGGTCAGTGACCGGGTCGCGCCACCGACGGGTCAGCGGACAGACGCACGCGGTCGGACGGGTCGCCGAGGCAGCCGCAGGTGTGTGGGCAGCGAGGGAGCGCGGTCCGCCGTCCTGACGCAGTAAAGCTCGGAGGCGCCGTGAGCCGCAGACACACACGGCCCCTGTCGAACACAGCCGGACACACACACAGGACAGACGACCGTTTTCGGGAAGGCAGCCCAGGTCCTCGACCCAGAGCCGGAGCGGGAGCTCGGATGCTTCCCTCCGAGGCGGAGACCCCGGCTCCTCCTCCCACAGGCGCCCCCCCGCCCGGCGCCGTTGGGACCCGGGCAGTTACAGAAACCTCCGTGTGGCCGGCCTGACGTGTGGTGTCTCTGCCTGAATGCCCGGGGCCATCTCTTCTGGATTCTGGGGTGAGCAGAACCGGCCTGTTCACGCGCCCCCTGGCCAAACCCGTGAGCGACTCCGGCTGCTTCCAGGGAGCTCTGGCGGCCCTGCTGTCCTCAGTGCAGAGAGTCCCGGACCCCCTTCCCGGGAACAGCTCCGGCGCCTGCCCTGGGGTCTCAGCTCTGCGGGGTCCGCGCTCAAATTACTCCCAAGGGCCCGGTGGGGGAACTGACGGGCAGCGGAGAAGGAACCGGCCGGCTCACCGTTCCGCCCCCTCCAGAAACTCCCAGTCTCACTCCCCTGCCCCAGTCACCTTCCCGGGAAGCTCCGGACCAGGGCACCCAGATTCATCCAGAACCAGGCTCCACCCCCCAACCTCACTGGTCCCAGGACAAGACACGAGGGGCGTCCACGCAGCCGTGAGACCCCATCGACTCACTCTCTCCAGCGGTTTGGGTGACTCTGTTTCTGTGAACAGGAGGTGCCTGCGTTCGCGCATCGAATGTTTTTCACTGTGGAAAGCACAGTTCCCCCGGACCCCATCAGCTGCACGGAGTCTGGCATCAAATGGGGAAGCCTCCGGCGACGGCTCTGGGCAGCAGCGGGGGGCAGACAGGGGAGGCTGGGGAGGGGCCGGGGAAGCCCTCCACTCCCCTGCCCTGCCTCCAGGCTGCGTTCCGCTCTGGGAGAGGCCGCGTGGCCTCCCTCCCTTCCACCTGACGTGCGTCTCAGCAACGCCCGCGGCGGACATGCGACGGTCTCACCAACCCTCTTCCTGCGCCACGGGCGGGGGGGAGGTTCACTCGTCAACGTGCCCTTGGCAGGACGACGGATCACGGGCTCTTCCCAGAGAGCCTTATGGTTCCCGAATTTTCTCATGGAGAATTTTATTCCTCTTGAATATATGGATTTGGGTGGGGTTTTTTGCTTGTTTGTTTGTTCTTTGGTCTGTTTGCCTTTCTATATGAAAGAAACTGGCGTCAACATCGCGGAGCCCCCTTCCCTCTGACGCTGTCCACGCTGTCCCGTGTCTTCTCACGCGACGTGGGAGCCACTGAGCGCTTCTCCGTGATCCCCACAGCGGCCCCGGCTCTGTCCCCCACACAGCAGGCCTGGGAGGTGCCCCGTGGCCGGTGTGACCCCATGGTCGGAGCACATGATGGCCAAGCCCGTCGGTCCCTCACCGTCTTCGGCGTCCACGGTCCAGCTGGAGGGGCTTCCTCCAAAGGCCAACACGGGGCGCGGGGGCTGCTGTGAATCTGACGAGGTTCTGCACCCGCTTTGGAGGAAACGACCGTCGCTCCAGGAAGCTTCATCCCCCTCCCCCTGAGCACGCCGGTGTGGTGTGTGTCCCCTGTGGGCTTGTGGGGAGCGACGCCGCAGGGAGCGTGGACGGTGCACGTGTCTTTTTTAGCGCTTCCTTGGGTGTCCTGGCACGCGGTGACCTCTAGGTGGCCTGGACACCGTGAGGCCGGGGGGCACCCTCCTTCGGGACGTGGGACCTGCTCTCCCTTCCGGGAAAGGCTCCTCTGTTGAGACATCTGCCCCCAGTGGGTCATGCTGGTTCTTCAGGGGGGCCCTTGCATTCCGGGAGCCCCGCGTCCCACGTCGCGTGATCTCTGGCCTCCTGGCATGCCCTGCCTCTTCACTGGCCCTGAGACCCTCTGACAACAGCCTGATTTTCACCCAAATCTCTCTTTTTGGTGCAATTTTAGATGAATCGTCAGCTTGGGGACGGTGGCCCTCCTTTCTCAGCCTGTCCTCAGAGCCCCGGACGTTTGCACCATCCGCTTTCGTGGTGGCCGCACGCTGAGCCGCGGCTCGTGGGCACCGAGCCCTCCCTACGGCTCTGACGCGCGCGGAGCGCCTTCTCTCTCAGGCAAGACTTTTTGCAGTGTCCTCCTCTGATGCTTCTCGTTTATTATCTGTCTCTTCTGGCGTGCATCCCCCCTTCTCCTCTTTGCCAACACGCTTGTGGAGCCCCCAGACCGTCTGTCCACGAGGCTGTCCTGAGAACTCCGGCCTCCCCCGTGTCCACTGGGCTCCGGTGTGGCGGGTGTGGCTTCCGTGCACCCTCCGTGTCCCCAAGGATGGCTCGCCTTCCCTCCGCCTCTGACCAGGCAGTCGGGTGCGTGTGGCTCGTTGCTGAGCCCGGGTGGCCCTACAGGGTCCAGCTGGGAGCATGTGGACAGTGGCCTGAGGTGGACACAAGCCTTTCCATGGGGAACCCAGACGCTGACTCCCATCTAGAGGTTTCTAAATACCCAGCCAGCGCTTACCTTACCTCTCACGGTGAACCGTCCTGTCTTCAGCATGGAGACCTGGGACGAGACGAGAGCTGCTCCCGCTGCCTCCGCCGGGACCCGACTGTGCCGGCCAGGATTCTGCTCCTGCCAAGCCCGTCATTACTCCTCCCTGCCTGCTGGGCTCTGGGTCACTTCCCTCCGTGTCTGGGAACATCCTTCTTCACCTGGGACGCCTTCTGCTACAGCAGGAAGGAAAGCACCAGGACACACAGCTGGGTTGTTGCTCTCAGGGGCAGCGATTTCCGAGATTCACACGGCAACGTCGTGTGCTCCTTCTTCCCGGGGAATGCGCCGGATGTTTTTAACGGACGATCGACTCAACACGTCACTGCTTTGTTCTCGCCCCACGAGCCCCCGGCTCTCTCTTACCCGTGACTCATTGTCCTGGGACTCCCACGCGGCAAAGGTGGCTGGTGCCTCCGCTCACACACCCCTGCGCATCTTTGTCCCCGGCCTTAGCCGCCATCACCTGCTCCCCACGCGGTCCCCAAGGCACCTTCCCAGGTGCTCACTGCCCGCCGCGCCCCCTACCCGTCCCGCTGCTCCCGGCTGCGTTCAAGGGGAAGTTCACACTCTTCAGCCAAACAGCTTGGTCCTTTCCTCCAGTAACAATGGCTCCTCCCACCCCGACGGCAAACTGAAGCTCCTGTTCCTGCCCATCTGCTTACGTCTTCCCATTTTCATTGCCCGGGACAGTTTTCAGCCCACGGCACGGCACAGCGGGATGTGGTGGGGAGGCTGCGTGCAGGCTCGGGGACCCGGCAATCGCTAGCTGTGCGGCCCCCGTCTGGTGACTCATTCAGAAAACGCCCCCAGGCAGACCCTTTGGGGGGCTTCGGTGAGGTGCCAGGTTTCCAACACTCCACACAGAGCAGGGGAACAAGGCGTCACATTCCTTGCCTCTTCCCACAAGGCCGGTCCACCCACACTGTGCAGTGTCCCTGTCTCTCGGAGATCAGGAGCAGGTGTCCTCTGTGTGCAAACGGTAGGGTCTCCGTCCTCCCACCTCCTCGCTCGTGCAGCTCTGTCTCATGCCCGCTCCAGGCTGCTCACGCTCACACTAGACTGAACTCCCCCGAGGAGAGGACGGTGTCTCCGCCCAAACACTACACCTGGTGGTCCTCGAGAGACACAGCAGGAACAGGACCATCGCTTACCACCTATCTTCCTGGCCACCCTCACATAGAATCTGTAAAACCCAGTAATCCCACCTGGCCGGGCTGTGGCTTGACCACGTCACAAGCAAGCAGAGGCTTGGAGAGGCAGAGTAATGCACAGCCAGTCCCACAGTGACGACCACAAGGTCGGGATGCCCATGCATTCCTGACCACAGCAACGCAGCCACCAAACAGCAGACATCTCCGTGGGGCCCAAAGCAAGGGGAGCAGAGGCAGGGGCTCCATGGGGCTGCACAGCTCTTGTCAGGTCAGCCTCCAGGAATAAGACCTTCCGTGGGAGAGAGGTCAGGAGGAGTCAGTGCAGGCAACCAGTTCAAGGGCTCCATGGGAAGATGTGGGCTTTGGGGATCACTCATCTGATATGGGGCTCTGACACCAGCTGGTTGGTCAAGCTCTTCACTTCCTTAAGCCCATTGTTTCCTTCTGTAACATGAGGTTAATAACAGGAATTATCACTCTCTTCTAGGTTTGGGGGATCAACTGAGTTGATCTGTGTAGAGCACCTGTGACTGGTACAGCAGTCGGTAACTGTCAGACGGCGGTGGATGGTGGATGGTGATGGAGTGACGGGCGGATGGTGGATGCATGGTGGATGGATGGATGGATGGATGGATGGTTGGATGGTGGATGGTTGGTGGATGGTTGGTGGATGGATGGATGGATGGATGGATGGTTGGATGGTGGATGGTTGGTGGATGGATGGTGGATGGATGATGGTGGATGGTTGGTGGATGGATGGTGGATGGATGGTGGACAGATGGATGGATAGATGGATAGTGGATGCATGGTGGATGGTTGGTGGATGCATGGATGGATGGATGGATGTATGGATGGTGGATGGTTGGTGGATGGTTGGTGGATGGATGGTGGATGGATGATGGTGGATGGTTGGTGGATGGATGGTGGATGGATGGTGGATGGATCATGGACGGATGGATGTATGGATGGATGGTGGATGCATGGTGGATGGTTGGTGGATGGATGGATGGATGGATGGATGGATGGATGGATGGATGGTGGATGATTGGTGGATGGTTGGTGGATGGATGGTGGATGGATGGATGGATGGATGGATGGATAGTTGGATGGTGGATGGTTGGTGGATGGATGGTGGATGGATGGTGGACGGATGGATGGATGGATGGATGGTGGATGGATGCATAGTTGGAAGGAAGGATGGATAAGTGAACAGACGAATGGATGGTGGATAGATGGATGGATGGTTGGAAGGATGGACAGTGAATAGAGGTGCGGATGGATAGATGATGGAGGAAGGGAGAGTGGGAGGGAAGGAAAGGTGGTGGAGGGGGAGAGAGGGACGGATGGGGGCACCTACTGTAGACAGTCTCCATGCGAGGTATGAAGGAAAGAGCAATGTGTGAAGTCTGATATATACAACCCCATCTTCACGGAGTCTGCGAAACAGTGGGGAAATACGTTTATTCAAACAACCACCACCTGGGGAATTGCAGCTCTGACGAGTGCTGTGCAGCAGACACACAACTTTATGAGGTGCCGTCCAGGGGCTTTGACCTGGTTTGTGAGACCAGAAAATACGTCCATGACAAGGTGACCTTGTTGAAGGTCAAGGATGAAAAGTTGTCTGGCTCGCGTTGGACATGCTCCAGAGACCACGAAGGGTGGACCCGGGCGGTGGAAGCAGACAGAGCGAGGTGCTGCTTGACCACACTTCAGAGATGCTCAGGACAGGGAACGGACCACATGGAACAGTCGCCTGACCCTGGAGCATGTAAGGGACTGGAAGAAGGCAGCGATGGCTCCCAGGTCTCCAGCATCATCTACAGGATGCTGTTGGTTCCACTCACTGAGAGGGCAGAGGGGTCATGAGCTGGATTTGGGCATGCTGAGCTGGGCACCACAAGACGTCCACCAGGAGATGCTGGGGACGAGGATGGATGTAGGTGGAGCCCTGGAGCTCAAGGTCGGTGGGAGCTTGATGGGGAGTGTGGGCGCCATCTGTACGTGGTCCAGTCCTGATGCCGCAGGTACGGGTAGGTCACCCAGAGAGAAGGCGTCGGGGAAGATGGGAAGAAAGAGGGTCTGCTTATCCTTGAGAAACCACATCACCTGGGCTGGACACTTAGGAGAGAAGGCATTGCCAGAGAGAAGGCACAAAGCCCAAGGTGGCTGTCTGGAGAGAGTTAAAGGCAGGGGGACAGGAGCGGAAGCAGAGTGGGCTGGGAAGGCCTGGCCATGGAAAGGCCACGCAATGTGGGATGCACAGACCTGGAGGGAGAGGAGGGAGCAAGCACTTGCCACATCCCCATCATGGCTGCCCACAGACATGGTCACGCATCCGTCAGGGTCACCTCCCAAAGCACGTGCACTGGGGCTTTCTGGAAACTTCTGTGCTCTCTGTGCAGCGCTCACTCTCTGAAGGACAGCCACGTGCCCACACACACACACAGCGGGAGTTTGTCCTGTGTCCATACCGTCCTCTGGCTGGCTGGCAGGCCCTGAACCCTGCAGGCCTTGGGAACGTTGGGCACCTGACGGCTGGACCTCAAGATCGCAGCCGCCAGCTCGCCTTCGGTTCGGGCCTCAGATTCCGCAGCTGCTCAGAGTCCTGTGTCCGTCCACTCCTTGCTTCTTGGTCAGGTCCTCCAACAGCGGCTCCCATTCACTCCTGTGTGCACACATTTTCACACGTGCGCACACTCACACACACGTGTACACACATGCACACCCCATGTGTGACGCACATTTGCACGTGGGCACGTTGATGCGCTCACACGTGTATACAAGCCACGTCACGCCCATACACACGCGCACACTGCACACAGACACACACATGCACATGGACAGACACCGCACGTGTGCACACTCAATTCGTGCACACTCACACACTCACACACTCGCACACGCACATGGTCTGACTTTTCCCTCAGCCGATCACTCACTTAAAAATCATTGTATTTCAATTTCCTTCAGATTGATCCATTGCCAAAAAATCCTTTAACTAACTCTTACCAAAACAATCATTACCGTCTCCATAAATCATGAGCGCGCAACGATCACTGTCATCCGGCACAGCGGTTGTTCTGGAGAGATGGATGGCGTCCTAATCACTGCGCCTTCAGCACCGCCGCGGCCATCGGGAACTGCAACCCTCCCCCACACTCCAGGACAGGCGCCCCGGTCCAGCCCCTGCGTGACTGGTCCCGGTCCACTGGACAGAGGCCCACCCAACCCAAGTCTGGGCCTCAGACTTGGCCTCACAGCCCAACCTGGCCATGCTGAGCCTCCATTTGCCATCCGGGCCAGGAGCCCCCAGACACAGCTTCCTGCAGCCGGGTGTCCGAGGAGCGCGTCTGCAGCCCGGGAAGCCAGGGGGCCGGGCCCCCACTGCTCCAGCACCTGCCATGGCCGGGTCCCAGGAGCAGCACCGTGGACAGCCGCTGCCGCGCACTTTCCAGCGGGCGACTCTGCTCCTGCGTTGAATTTGTGCCTGACCCTTGGCTGCAGCACGCACTGTCCACAGGAGAGACATCTCGCCCTCAAAAGGCAGGAGAGCTGCTTCTTTCCGAGGGTCTGAGTGGACCACTTCCCAGGTGGTCCAGCTGAGGGGGAGCTGGTGGTGGGGCTGGGGCCAGGGCCCGCCGAGGGGGAAAGGCGAAGCTCTGGGTGGGGCGTGGGAAGGACGAGGACTGGGCCTTGGGGGTGGTGAGGAGTCGGGGGCTGCCGGTTCCACCTGAGGGGTCCTCGGCCAGCTGGCCCACAGGCCCTGACAGCGTGCGGAGGGGAGACCCACCGACGGGGGCCCAGTGCTGGGACGTCCTGGACAAGATAACAGCAGGAAGGGAAGCATCGATTTCGGTTGAAAGAACATTAAGATTTATTGACCCAGAAGTTTCCATCAATTCACAGGGAAGCAAGGTCGCCCGCCCCACCCCCAGAGGTAATCGGCTTCTTGCCCGAGGCGGGGAGCCGATATTTGCTCTTTTCAGACTGTCTGTCCGCGGTGTGGCCACCGCAGGCCGTTCTCAAGGTTGATCCAGCCAAGCCGGCAGGGAGGGCACAGCGAGGCCGGGAGCAGCCCCAGCCGGCCGTGAGCTCCCAGCCCCTGCCTCCCCGGGGCGGACGCGGCCCGTTTCCTCTTCATCTCCGAGACGCCCCCCCGACTCCCCTCCCCGCCTCCCTCATCACTGTCCGCAGAGCGTCCTGCCGGCCCCTGAGCTCGCGGCCGGGAAGAAGAGGCTGCCGCCCAGCCGGCACCTCCGGAGCCACACGCCCTCCCGACCACCCCGACCTGCACCTGGGGTTCTGAGCAGCGACCCCTCCGATGCTCCAGGACCACACGGGAGAGCGGCTACGGGACCAAAGACGGGGCTTGGTCTACCATCAGAGCTGCCCTTGCCTCGCTTGCCTGGACGCAAGGTCCCGAGTGAATGGCAGACCCACCTCGGCTGCTCCCCTCAGGTCACCCGAAGGCACCCCCTCCCGAGGCTGGACACAGGGAGAAGATGCGGTCCCCACCCCCCACGGCTCCTCTTGCTCCCAGGCCCCTGGCCTCTTGGGGCCCCTCCTCAGCGCCTGGCTCACACATGGAGTCCCTGATCCTGTGCCCGGCCCCCTCTCACCCCATCACGTCCCCCGGGCCCCATACGTCCCTGCGAGCCTGCGCCTGGCACTGGGTCCACCAGGAACCAGCATCGTCACCGTCCCGTGTACACAAACTGTCTCCTGGACGCCCCCCCGAATGCCCTCGTCCTCCGTCTTTCCCACCGGGGATGGCACGTCCGTCCGCACGCGCACTGCGGGGCCCTCCCGCCCTCCTGTCTATGCCTCTGTCTTCCTCCCGCTCGCTCAGTGGCTCCCCGTTCCCTGCCGCTGTCTTCCCTCCTCCGTTCTTCGGGCACCCGTGAGCTCTCACACTCCCCGTTACTTGGCAACCCGGAGTCCTGGGCACTTTCCTGCTGAAATCCTCTCGGGTCATCTCCTTCCCCTGGGCACGGAATCCAACTCCGCAGCCTGGCTCAGGGGGACCTGCCTCCCAGACATCTGCCTCCGGCCTCCCAGGACCGTCCAGATTCCAAAGGACAAAGCCTCAGCCCTGGGCGGTGGGGCCAGCATTCCCTGAATGTGCACATCCGTGTGAGCCCAGACTTGGCCTGGCCCCTGGGCTCCGGCACGGACACGGTCCAGCAGCTCCCCCATGGTCGGCTAATAGCCTCCTTCCTACCGAACCCCCCGGAAGGGATCAGTAGGTACATAAACACCGCCCAGGCCCACTCCTCCCGACATGCTGTCTCCCCAAGACGAGGGCCGTGCATGGAGGCCTCGCAAGCCTGGGCTGGCCAGTCCGGGGGCCTCCGGGCCCGTCCTCCAGCAGCGGGCAGCTCGTTAAAGCGCTCCATTAACTGGACTCACCCGTCCAGTCTTGGGGGGATGGTCCACCTTTCAGAACAACCAGATAAATGGTGCAGAAAGCCCCGCCTGACCTTTGTCTAGCACAGGTGTCCCACGGTGGGGCTGCCCCGGTAGGGGTCGGTGACTGAACCCTTGGGGACCTGGGGAGCGGAGCCAAGGCCAGCTGGGGATGGCGCTTGGCAGGGTCTCTGGGCATTTGGGTCTCGTCCACTCAGCAAGCATCTGCGACTTCCAGCTTTGGGACCCACACAAGTAACCTTGCCTCTCTGGGCCTCGATTTGCTCATCTGTGAAATGGGACTAACAGTCCCCTGCCCCTCCACAGCCGCTGCCAGGTCTCTGCTTCACAGTCACCACTTAGAGGCCTCTCTGCCCCACATGGTTGGTCCGGGCTCCCCTCGCGGCTCGGCCCCCATGCCTCCACAGAGTCTGTCCTCCCCTCCCCGAGCTGCTCTGGGCTAACCCCCACCCCGGGTGCCCCTCGGTGCTGCGGACCACATCTGCTTGCTCACAGCTGCCTTCCCCAAACACGAGCAGTTTGTGCGAGCAGCTTGCGAGGGTTTGGACACCAGCTGGGGAAGTGGCAGGCTGTCCGCAGACTCGGGACACCAGCACGCGGGGACGGGGCCAGCCCCCCACCCCCGTCTTCCCCAGAAGTGCAGCCCATGGTGGCCTGGACATGGTCCAGGGGTCCTTCTGGTGGGTCCCGTCTCCCCAGAGTTGTACCAGCTCTCCGTGGCCATCTCCCGTGAGAGAACTGGGGAGACGGGTGACAGCCAGAGGTACGGAGAGCTCCCCTGAGAACGGACAGGACAGAACGTCCTGCCTCGTGGGGCAGCCCTCCCTGAGCACTGGGCCTGGCCAGCACCACCTCCGGGCCTGCGGGCAGGAAGGTCCCAGCAGGGACCCTCCCTGAGGCCAGAGCCCAGGGGACAGCCCACTGGGCTCAGCTGTGCCTCTCACAGTGACCCTGACCTGCACCAGGTCGGTATCACCCTGGACGGTGGGCCGGGTGCAGGGGCATCTCTCCTGCCCGCCGTGCCCTGCACCGGGAGGGCCTCTGTGGCTCGCCCTACCCAGGGACTCAGACCCACAGATCCCGAGTGGGGAAGCTGGGGCAGACAAGCTGCCCTCGGGCCAGCGGTGGGGAGGGCCCCAGGGCAGGGGTCCAGCTCCTCCCAGAGGCAGGTGGGTAAGTAGGGTCCTTACTGACGGCCGGGCTCCCACTGCTCACACGTGCGCCGTGTGCAGGGCCTCCCACCGGATGCAGCAGGCCTAGCACCTAACGAGCAGAGGTGGCGGGACACGTGGGGTGTCCCCTCTGAGGTGACGTTCCCGAGGGTCGGCGGTTCCGCGTGGCTCATCCTGGTGGAGCCAACCACAGCTCCGACGGCCGGGGAGGAGCGGGTGCTACCCCGGTCCAGCCTCCAGATGGGACCACGGTTCCGGCCACTCCTGACCACAGCCTGGGAGACACTCGGAGCCACAGGCCCCCAGGGCAGCTGCAGTGCGGGACCCAGAGACCCGGACGTGAGAAGCACTCAGAGACGCTCGGGCTCGGGGCACTTCCGTGCGGCAAACTCGTAACCGATACAACCCGTAACTGTCCTCGTTTCACTTTGGGCAGCGGGGCTCCACGTGGCCCGGACAAGGGAGGCAGGGCACGCAGGCTGCTGCTGGACCCTCGCAGGGGCTCTGGGGTGGAGTGGACAGCAGGGGCTGTCGCTCTTTGCCAAGACCCTGTCCTCGCTCCAGGCGGACTCTGGGAGCTCGACCCCCGGCACCACCAGAGTCTGCCCCGTCCTGGTTCACGTCGGGACCCTCATTCCAGAGGCACGACCACAGGACCTGTTGGCTGGAAGGGGTGGCCTGTGCCAGGAAGGCCCTGAGGCCGGGCCAGAGGGTATGACCTGGAGGCTGGTCCCGGAGAGGGAGTGACGGCCCAGAGCCAGCCCGGTGAGCTCCCTGCGCCTCAGTCTCCCATTGGTAAAGGGGGCAGGGGGCACTGCGGCTTGGGCCGCAGGGAGGCCGGGGGGGTGGGCGGTTGTGGAGCCCCGAATCTCTCTCCCGGGCCGGGGTTCCTGCGTGGGGAGGGCCCAGGACCCTGCTGATAGGCTCGCGGCTGGCAGCGGTGGGGCCGGGCACCACGCCGAGGAGACGGGCCAGGGTGGTGAGGGCTGCTGGCCAGTGTGGGCACTCAGGAGAGGAGGAGGGAGGGCAGGATCTCGGGCCTGTGCGCTCAGGGAGGGACGGGGTCCTCCCAGGGCGGGGTGCGAGGGACGCTGGCTTCGCTGAGTCCTCCAGATCAGCCTGGGTGGGCCAGCGTGAGCCTGAACCCTCGGCTCACCTCCCCCCTCCATGTCCCACCTTAACGGGGTCTGGGGTGGGCAGGGGTGTGGGCGCGTGGGAGACGGGTCTCGGAGCCCCTCTGCCGTGCCCCTACTCTGTTCTCTTCTCTCCCGTCATGGACTTCTCTGCTGGTTGTTTGCAGCTGACCCCACGCCTCCACGTGCTCCAAACGTCCTGGTGCTGGTGCCCCAGTGACCAGCCCTGGGGAGGCCGCACTCAGGAAGCACAGCGGTCACCGGAGGCCCCTCAGGGCAGCCAGCCTGGGCCCCACAGGGCTGGGCGGGAGCAGAGGACCTGGACTCTCTGCAGAACCGTCTGGAAGGTTTTCAGCCCGTAGCCCTTCCGAGCGTTTCCGGCCAGGGAGTGCGTCCCCGCACGGACCGCGCAAGCAGGACGGTGAGTGTGGAGGAGGGAGACACCCCCGTAGCGCCTCAGAAACTGCTCTTCCCGCGAGCCGCTCGGGGACAGCAAGGCCCTTATCACGAAGGGGGCTGTGACGCAGCGTCCCCTCCCACGGGGATCCCGGCAGGGCGGTGGCGTGGGGCTGGGGCTGGGACCCCAAGCTGGACCCCTGGGAGGCAGAGGCCGGTGCCCTCCACCCTGCACCCTGCCCGCCAGTTGACCTTGTCCCATCACCCCAGAGAGGACTAAACCGGACGCAGACTAGTGAGAACGCCTCACGGGACAGACGGACACGCACGTGGGCAAGCTCATCTGTGAGCTGGCCGCCGCCTCCCTGTGCTCGCCAGGCCGTCTCCCGCCAGCTGTCTGCCCTGCAGGGGCATTTGGGGACGGGGGGGGCATAGCAGCAGAGGCAGAGGAGGGGATGGGGAAGCCGTCGTCCCTGCCCAGAGGTGAGGGAGCAGCGACTGCAGCAGACACGGTGACCGCGGCAGACACAGTCCAGTCAGCGGTGGCTCTGGGGGCAGCAGACGGGGAGAGATGGGGAGAAGACAGGCTCCTCTTCCTGAGTGCGGGGCCCAGGAGGTGGGCACGCTGCCCCGGGGGACAGGGAACCTGGGGAGACGGGCACCGCGCCGCGGTGTGGCTGGAGTTCCCCGGGGTCGGCGTCCCCTCTTGGGGTCCCGGGACCCCCTCCCCTCCCTCCCCAGCCCCGGGAAGAGCGGTTGGTCGTCATGGAAACCGTCCGTTGTCTCGCTGAATTTCAGAACTGAGAATATCTGAGTCGATCAAGAAATTCAATTAGCTGAGCCGCATCGAGGGACACCCGGCTACGCCGCACTGATTCCCGCTTTCCGGCGAAGAGCTCGGTTCGACCTTCATCAGCCGCTGGTCCCGTGAATGAAGAGTCCGTCGGAACACACCGCCCTGGTGTCGCTTTTATTCACACCTGCCGGCCGGCACGTCCCCTCCGACACGCCCCGACTTCTGTGCAGACGGGCTGGGGAGCCGGGTATGGGGGCTCGGGGTCCAGTTCCCAAGGGGTCACCCACCGTCGGGTCCCGGCCCGGTGCCGGGCCTCTGTGGCTCAGCCTGCTGTCTGCACTGCGGGGCCGGTGGCCGATCCCGGGAGGGACAATACTCGGGCCGGAGCAGTAGGGACGGCCCAACTCTCCCCAGAAAGATGTCCTGCAGATGCGGAGGGACAGGGAGGAAACTAGGATGGGGGATGCCGGAGGGGGCGGGGGCGGTCCAGAGCCCAGACTTCCAGCTCTAAGGTAAGTCCTGGGACCCACTTTTGCATCCCCGAAAACATCCAAGGGAGGAGAGGAACGCGCTCGCCTTGCCCAGAAGTCACGATGTGACCCGTGGGTGGTGTTGACGACCCACATCACGGGATGCACAGGGTAGCGAAGGATCCTGCGATACTGAGTAACAAAAAAAAATTTTTGTTAGTTAGTGGAACCTCAGTAGAGCTGGAAATATGATCCAATAAAAGGTTTTGAACCCTGCCCGACATAAAGACCTTGAGATGCCCTTGTTTGCTAATGGATCCCCAGGGGCTTGTCCTCACTCCTGCTCTCCTGTTCCCTGGGGTGGGGGCCCCCGGAGAGCCCCTCCCCGCAGCTGGAGAAAGCGAGAGTCCGATGAAATCCCTCTCTGGATGGCCAGGCCCTTGTAGCTGATGTTTGTCGAAGGCGCGCACCGTCCTGCAGAGTCCTGGGCCCCGCACACAGGAGCCGGCCTGGGGGTGTCAGATCCAAAGAGCAGGGCAGGGTGCCAGGATGCCAGCGAACACCGCGGGCCACTCTCAGGCACGGGGGCTGGTCCCTCCCGGAGCCACTGGGCAGGAAGATCCCTGCTCTTCTCTGAAGCCATCAAAGGCTGGGGCCACTGTGCCCCACCCCCGCTCTGCCCCCCAGCTGCCCCGGGCACCTGCACTCAGACGCCAAGTGGGGCAGACCGGCGGGGGCCCCAGGCTGCTGCGTCGGAGCGGATCCTAGAGATTCGAGACAACAAGAGTCACCGAGGGCCGTGCAGGGAGACGAGGGCCGCAGACTCCAGGAGTTGTCATTCTAGAAAATTTTAGACTGATGTGCACTTGGGGCCCAAGAAGCCGGTGGCCTGGGGACCCTCCAAGGAGACCATAGGCCTCTGCACAGACACCCCTGCACGTCCAGCCCCGCCTGACGCTCGGTCTGCCAGGGACGCGGCGGGTCCCCTGGCCTGCAGCTCTGCGGGCTCTCCCCTCTCTCAGATAGGGTCCACCCTGCGTGGAGCGCTGCCCACGGGCCTCGGCGTCCTCGAGACCGTCAGACGCCAGCCTCCCGCTCAGCGGGGGGACGCCGCTCCGGGCCGGGTCCCAGAGTCCCAGCAGCAGGGCACTGTCCCCAGCCCGGACAGCCTGCGGCCATGAGGCTGAAGCTTGGACATTATCAGCGTAGCTCACTCGCTCCGGAAACGGCTGACGCAGGAGCAAGGACGCGGAGTTTGGCCGGACGCGTCTTCTCTTTCAAACCACTTTCCCGATTACAGTCCATGCGTCCCAGGAGCAGGATTCTGGGAACTCGGGCCGCGTGTGGAGAAGCCTGGAGGGGCTTCCAGACCATTCAGAATGAGCTCGGGCCGTCGGCGGCCGCGAGCCCGCTCAGTCCTGGAGCGCGGATGGCCCACGGAGCCCACGGCCGGCCGGGCTGTCCCATAGGCACCGGGATGGCGCCCAGAATCCTCGGCAAATCCCGCCGTGTCTGGCACACGTGACTCCTTATTCTGATTTTAAAACTGGAGTCACCTGCCTAATGCCCGCCGGCGGTCACTCTGATTGCCCCTCACCTCGTGCAGAAAGAAAAGAACAGCGACCCAGGGAGGACAGGGAGCGAGGAGAGGGAACAGGTGCCCGGTCTGCAGGCCTGTCCCGTCCCCTGGGGTGGGCAGCTCTGCCGTCCCTTGGGCCGAGGAGGGAACGGGTCCCAGGACACTCTGCGGAAGCTTCCCGGCCGCGGGGACTGGCGGGACTCCCAGCTCCCTGTCGTGTCCAGGGTGACTCAGGCGGGGGAAGGTCTCCGGGGCGAGCTGGGTCTGGGCAGGCTCCTGGTCCTTTGCTTGGCGTTTGCAGGAGGAGGAAGGAGGGAATTCACGGAGGCCTGAGCTCCACCTCCAGCTTCCCGGAGGCACAGAGGACGCAGGGCACTTGCTAGACCCGGAGGCCGGTGGCAAAGGCAGGATGGACGGCGCGTTCGTCCTCCAGGGAAACAGACACAGGGGGACGCGCTGGAGGAGATGTTACGGGAGTCGTCGTCTCTGCGTCGTCTCTGCGTCATCTCTGCGTCATCTCTGCGACTGTGGAAGCTGTGAGGGCCCCAGGTCTGCCGTCTACACTGCGGAGACCCAGGGCGGGGCAGTCGCAGTCAGGGGCAGGAAAAGACCGATGTCCCAGCTCAAAACAGGCAGGGAGAGCTGATAACCTCTCGTTCTGTCTTTGTGTCTCGTTCTGGCCTCCTGCCCACGGGGCCCCTCCACACCAGTGTGGTGATGTAGTCCCCATGGGGAAGGGTGAGGGGGTCACAGCGGGGCGGGGTGAGGGGGTTGCTGTGGGACAGGGAGAGTAGGGTCACGGAGGAGGCGGAGAGGTGTCACATGGGATGGGGTGAGTAGGGTCACGGGGGGCGGTGAGTGGGGTCACGGGGGGCGGGGTGAGGGGTTTGCGGTGGGACGGAGAGAGTAGGGTCATGGAGGGCAGGTGAGTGGGGTCACGGAGGGGGCGGTGTCAGTGGGTCACGGGGGGCAGGGTGAGCGGGGTCACGGGGGCGCGGGGTGAGCCGGGCTGTCGCCGGATGGGACGAGCCCCAGGGGCGGGAATGTGTCCCGGGCGCGGAGCCTGGGCAGCTGGGCGAGTCCGGGTGGGAGGCAGAGGACGGAGGGGTGGAGGAGGGGTGGAGGGCGGCCCAGCCCTGAGGGGGGTCACCGCTGAGGGCACGCAGGGTCCTGCTGCTGCTGTGGGGCCGAGGAAGGACCAGGAGGCGGACACCTTGTCACCAAGCTCAGGGGGAAAGTGGGCAGAGGGAGAGGGCAGGAGCCGAGGAGGACAAGGTGCCATCACCTGGGGCAGCGAGCGGGAGCCTAAGCGGCCAGATCAGGGCCCCGCGAGGAGGGAGGATGGCCCAGGCACCGTGGTTTCGGGAGGGGTGGCCCCGGGGTGCCGGCAGGGAGAGGACGGGCTTCCACGGGGGCCAGGCATGGACGTGAGGACTTGGACCTCCCCACCCGCCCGCCGACCGCAGCAGCCCTGACGGCAGCGTGTCCCCGGCAGGCGGGTGAGGACGTGCTGCGGGAGGCCTATGCCGGGTCATGCTCCGTGTTTGCTGGGGCGGCCTCCCCGCTGCGGGGACGGGAGCCGACCCGCAGAGCCCGCGTTCATCACCAGCGCTGACCCCGACGCAGACACCGTGGCGTGTCCCGGGCCACCCGTCCATAGCCCTGCGGCTTTACACGCAGCTCTCGGGTCCCGGAAAGGTGAACGCCTTAGTCCCCAGCAGGGCTCGCGGTCGGGTCCCCAGTGGAGAAGCTGTGGCGCGGCGGCCGGGCAGGGAAGGACCCCCATCCCCATGATGGCGTGGTTGGGGGCCGCCTAGGGGATGCCCCGCGGCTGCACGCAAGAAGCCTCCTTCCGCAGACCCTCATGGGCGCGCGGACTTGGAGAGGCAGCAGGAACTGGATGCGGAGAATTTCTGCGTTCACTCGGATGAAGCCTTCGTTTTGCCTCACAGACTCACGGCAGGACGCTCGGAGCGGGAATCCCAGGTCCTGCTGGCTGAGGACGTGGCCTGGAACCTCCTGGACACACGCCGCCCACGCCCCACAAGGAGCCCCCCCGCCGCCCCCGGCAGCCGCCCCTCGTGACTTCCTGCCAGGTCGGAGATGCCGTCTGGGGGATGGAGCTGACCGGGTCACTCTTCAGGGATTCAAGTTTGTGTTCCCGGTTCACTCCCTCAGGCCCCCCAGGGCCGTGGGCTGACGGTTCGTGCCCCCCAGACCCACCTGCGAACACCCCAACCCCGGAGTGAGGGCGTGAGGCAGCAAGGCCCTGGGAGGCAGCGTGTCGTGAGGCTGGAACCCGGCGGTGGGTCCGAGCCTCCCTCGGCCCCTCTCTGGCAGCCGCCTCCGGGTCCCGGGGTGCGGACACCCTGAGAAGCCCCCGCCTGGAGGAGGGCCCTCGCACACCTCGCACCCAGGCCTCCGCCATGGGAGACGTCGGCGTCCGGGCTGAGACCTGATCCGAGAGCCGGCCCCGGGCTGTGACGGCCCCACTCCACTCCCTTTATTCTGGGAAATGGGCACGCCCTGCCCTTTCGGCTGTTCAGAGCCCCCCTGCCCGTCCCTGCTCAGGCTGGCCCCGGCTGCGGCCTGCCCGACAGGTCGCCTCACAGGGAAGCCCCTTCCAGACACTGGAGGGAAGCCAGGACACCGCACTGGCCCTTTTGTCTCGGTACGGGGACGAGGAGGGGGTACGGGGAGGGACGTGCCGCTGTCTGGCCCCTGCTCTAGCGCTGAGCTGTGAGGCTGGGGCCCGATGGGTCCCCCGCCAGCGTGGGAGACGCCCGTGACCTCAGCAGCCCGTCAGCTCCCTGGGGGCTGGCCGTCACCCGCCAGAAGCTTTTCTGCGCGCGTGGGAGCTGGATGGCGTGGCCGCTGGCTGTGGCTGAGGAAGGTTCTGGAGCAGGCCCAGGGGTGGCGGGGGTGGCCAGGGCTCTCATCTCTGCCAGGGCGCAGGCACCCCACAGGTGCCAGGACCTGGGGCTGGGGACACAGGGTGGGGTAGAGACGGTCACCTTCTGAACACCCCGTGGACACATCACCCCACAGAGGCCAGTGCCGGCCCCTCCCAGGAGCGCGACCCCACAAGCTCCGACTCCGCGGGTCACAGCACCCGTGTTCCCAAACACCGGGTCTTCCCTTCGCCCAGAAGAGGCTGCATTGCCCCAGCCCGACGGCTTCAAGCCGACCTGCACGGCACACGGCCCAGCGAGACCCCGAGGGGTCCACACTGCCCACCCCCGAGCACTGGACGTGGCGCTCCAGCCGGCACGGCCTGGGTCATGTCCGTCTCAGAGTGGACAGAGGCCTGTGTGGGCCCCCAGCGCTCCTCAGAAGTGGCAGGACCGAGACTGCTGGCAGGGAGGGGGGACGGGGACAGGACGCGGGGACAGGCCGGCGGACAGCCACAGAAATGAGAGGTAAATGCTCGGGTCTCTCCAAAGCAGAGCCGCCTCCGGGCCGGTACGGTGGTGACAGATGGGGACGTGCGGTGCCATCAGTCTCCCGGGAGCAGGGGCGGCCGAGGGGGCGGGGGGCTGCCAGGGAAATGGGCCAGAATTGGATTTTCTGGCAGTTTCTGGTGGTGTTTACTTTCGACCATGGAAACGAACAGCCTGACAGGACGCGGCCGGGAGCCGTGGGCCTCCCGGGGTAAGGGAAGAAAACAGGAGCTGTTTCTTGGTGACCATGGAGCGTCGGAGCGGGATCACGCCGGCAGGTGTGCAGGGGAGCGGTCGGGGAGGACCCCAGCCCCCCGAGAGGTGCCCACTCCTTCCTTCCTTGCTGGCCACTGGGCACCTGCCCCTGAGAACTCGTGTCCAGATTCGGGGTCCTCAGAGGACCGGGGGACCCTCTTGCCCTCTGCACCCACCCCTGCAGCACTTGGTGCGCACAGGAGTAGAGGGAGGGCCGACCGGGAGGGGTGAACAAAGGCAATGAGGCCGGGCCTCAGGGAGAGTAGGGAGGCCGACCTCTCACGCGTGGCCCGCGCACCTGCACACAAGGACGCATATGAGAACACGTGGTCACGTGTACACGCACCAGTACGCACGCGTGTGTGCACACAGGAACACGGGCCGATGCCTCCCAGCCCGGGACCCGCCTCCCGGACGCTCTTACCCCCACGCGGACCGTGCCTCTAGGTCTGTCCGGGGCCGTTCTCAAGCGTGCAAGGCCGTGGTCTTTCCTGCGGCCACAGGCTGCGTCCCCGTCACCTCTGCCCCTTCCAAACCCCCCGCCGCGCTGAAGGAAACCCCACCGGCAGGCCCCGCCTCGCCCCAGCCCCAGAAACCGCGCCTGTCCTTAAGGGTCACTCTGTGACTGCGGATTTCACAGAGAGGGGCGAAACCGCCTTTGAACTTTGGTAACGGGCTTCGTGGACGCACCGGGTTTCGGGGTTTGTCCCATCGTCGACGGGGCCGTGCCTCCTTCTTTGTGCTGGAAACTGTCGCGCTCCGTGGACGTGCGGCCTCCCCTCCCTCTCTCACCCCTTCCGGACGCGGCCACACCCTGACCGCCGCACGCTGATGCCTTCATCCATTTTCACGGACTTCCCATGCCGGTGAGAACGGTCCGCACAGCCGCGGGGTTTAGTCCCATCGACGCCCTGAATCGTCGCGTCTGGTCGTCCTCCCCGGGACGTGCTGGCGTCACATTTTACGGTCACAAATCAGACAGACCTGAACATGCCCGCAGCGAATCCTTTACGTCTAGATTTCTATGTATTTTAGGACAAAATCCTGAAAGTGGTATTTCTAGGTCCTGTTGTGCCCATCTAAAGGCTTTTTTCAACAGGGCCTGCTAAATGGGCCCCGAGTCCCAGAAGAAGTAGCTTGGGCCTCCCCTGGCGCAGGACGTGTTCAGCTCTGGGCGGCTTTACGACGGTCAGAGACGCGGTCCTCAGGGAGGAGCAGGGACAGCATCTCGTTGCTCTGCGGCAGGTGCAGACACGGCGAGAGCAGAGCCAGAGGGAAGTCGGCCACGGCTGGGTCCGCACCCCCGAGAAACCCGGCTGCTCCGTCCCCGCAGCAAGACCCTCGGCGTCACTGGGAACCCCGGCCGGTGTCCCAGCATGCTGATCTGCACAAGGAGCAGAGGACTCCTGCCGCGTGCAATGACCGCGGAGAAACGGTGTGGACACGCTCCGTGAACTGTGAAGGCCTGAAGTAATTCAAGAGGGAGGCAGAAGCCCTCGTCCCCAGGTCGATGCCCTCAGAGCCTCAGCCGGGTCCCGCTGCTCAGAGGGACCCATGCCTCCCCACGTGCAGGGGAGAGGCCGAGCCTGGGGGCCCCTGACTCTGTCCCCCCCCCAGCCCCAGACAGGAGCACAGACCGTGTTCTTACATCCCTTCTGTGCAGCAGGGAAAGGGAGGTTATCTTCGGTCCCCGTCCTTACCCTGGCCTCCGTCCTGGGAGCACAGGGTCACAGAAAGCCGGGCCGGCCTGTGGGGGGCTGAGTTGCGGGGTGCCCTTGGGGACACGGCTCCCACAGGTGAGCAGACACGGCTGGTGTGCGGAATCCCGGGGCGGGGTCTGACCTAGAAGACCCGGTGATTTTAATTAGCGAACATGAGCAGAGTCAGAGACAGAGGTCACTAAGGCTCCTCTCTACCCTCAGAGAGAGACCGTGTCTCTTCACTGTGTTGACCCCACACCCCTTATGGGGTGACTGCAGGGCCTTGGATCCTCTCCGGGTTGGGTGGGCGCCCGGCTCCAGCTGTCACCTGTTTCCTCAGGCCACTGGGTTCTGACGAGGGTCTTCGGGGACCGCGGCCACGGGGGATCCACGGTGAGACGTTAATTCACAAGAACTGACAGCAAGGGGCTCTGCATGTCCCTGCGTCTGCCGGACTTCCGATGGCCAGCTGACCGGGGAGGGGCGTCCACAGCCACTGCCCCGACCCCAGGCTTCCAGCTGGCTCGACCCTCCCTCTGCTCCCACACCCCTGCCGGCAAACGGGCTAATTCTGTCCTCAGCATCGTCCTTTCATGGGGAGGCTGATACGCAGTCCAGGACAGTGTCCAAGGGCCCCGACCTCAGGCCCCCGGATGGACCGTGGGGGCCGCCCCACAGCCCCCGAGTCATTCGATGCTGCCTTCCCACGCAGACCCTGGCCCACGGCCCCGCAGTGTCCCCCGAGCGGGGTGCCCTGTGTCAAACCAGCACGGCCGGGCACAGGGTCAGGCTGGACACCACGCTCTCCAGGACCCTGCCCTGGGGCCAGGCCATCCGCAGGGATGAGGAAACTGGAGGAGAAAAGTGAAAACCAGCGAGGCTTGGTCGTGTGTTTCTCTCCGCATCTCTGCCCGCCGGGCATGCTCGGAGCTGAGCGCTGGGGAGGCGTCCGGTCTGAGCCATCAAGGTCACCCGGGGCTCAGGACCGGCCACAGGGTCTTGCTGAGCAGACGGCTCACCCCTCCTGCCGCAGCCCCTTCGTTAGAGCCTGCCCCGCGAGAGAGCTTACGAGAGCGGACACAGGGCGTGGCGATGGCGACCCTCAGCCAGACATGCGGCGGGGTGCTTCTTCCGATGCTAGGGCCGGCTCCCCCGGAGCTCATCCAGACTCATCAGTCTCTGCTTGGAATTGCCCTAAATGCGCTCCCTTCCCAGCAGGGGCAGCGCCGCGCCCAGGAGGGGTCTGCTAGTCACTGGTCACAGTGGGTGCACGTGCGTCACGGGGGAGGGGGTCGGCATCCAAGACGTGCTGCTGGGTTGTTGTTATACCAACCCGGCTTCCTCCCTCCGCCCCTCCCCTCTTCCCCCCGCCTGGGTGTCCTGCCTCCCACCGCAGCTCATTCTGGAAGCATCTCGGGGGGCATGCTCTGTGGACTGTGAGCAGTGACTAGCAGACCCCTCCTGGGCACGGCGCTGCCCCTGCTGGGAAGGGAGCACATCTAGGGCATCGGAAGAAGCACCAGAGGACGGGCACTGGGGCCTTCTGTGGGCGGAGGGGTGCGACCCCGCTCTGGGGGTCCTTCCCGATGGGGCGCTGGGTACGCCCCCCCCCCCCGCATGTCTGGCTGAGGGGTCGCCATCGCCACGCCCTGTGTCCCCTCTCGTAAGCTCTCTCACGGGGCAGGCTCTAACCGCGTGGCTGGCCGGTGGCCGGGCTGCTCTCTCTGGGCTTCTCGGCTTTTCTCACAGAGCTCGGTGCTCCAGCCGCTAGAGGAACTCGGGGACAGCAGGGCTCTGGGACTTTGGAGCTCGTGGGCAAGAAGTGCTAAGTGGCCGTGTGAGCGACAGGTCAGGGGCAAGGTGGCTGGGCACTGAACTGGACAAAGCCCCACAGGTGACGTCCCATTTGGCTGACGGGCAGCCGCCACCCCGGGTCAGGGCTGTGTCCGCAGGGGAGCAGAGGCAGGACGGCCACACTGCGGGACCAGTGGGAAGCCAGGCGTGCACACAGGCGCCCTCAGGCTGAGCCCTGGGCCAGTGCTAGTCCATCAGCGCAGTCCACCTCCGGCTTCCGTCCGTAGCTGCCCTGGCCTGGTCCCGCCACAGTGGAAGCCTGACCTCGCCCCAAACCCTCACCTCACCTCCACAGACCCCTCTAGTGCCCATCCCCTGGAAACAAGAAACAAGGAAAGAAAAAATAAATAAAACTCAAAGCTAGGGAGCCAGCATGGAGGAGGGGTCTGAGCCACGGGTCTCCAGGAAGCCCACGTGACAGGTTTCTCTGGGCACGCCGCGCCCAGTCAGGTTTGGGGACCAGTGGCCTCAGCCGAAGGGATCATCCTGGGAGGGACTCCTGTCCCTGCCCAAGCTCCGGCTTGTCCCCCACCGTGTCACCCTCCTGCGCCCTCGCCGCCCACACCAGCGCAGGTGCCCCACGAGCTAACGGGGCTGGGGCAGAGGCGGTCTCG
The DNA here is from genome assembly GCF_922984935.1 of Meles meles. NCBI lineage: Eukaryota > Metazoa > Chordata > Mammalia > Carnivora > Mustelidae > Meles > Meles meles. The sequence goes on from NC_060072.1 coordinate 1,475,642, forward strand.
TCTAAACGGCCCGATGAGGAGTCCTTCGGGCGCATGGGTACATCCCTCATAACTGGCCGACACGTTCTGTCCAAGGGGAAAAGGGTTGAAAAAGAAAAATCTCTCGGAAGTATTGGGGGGCATAATATCCTCGTTTGTGGAGTGGAATTCGTAGCTCATTGGTGGCATTTGCTATTGTGTATCTGTCTTTCTCAATCTAGCTGCAGGAGGTGACCTCCAAATCGAGTTAATTTAATCTGCAGAAATAACCCTGCAATTGACTTTCCCGAAACCGGTATTAGACGAAAGCTCTGTTCTGCTGCGCCCGCCTGTCATTAACGATTCCCCGTGAAAGGCCTAATGTACAGCGTTTAAAAATCTCCCCTGATATCGTCAGGTTTCATAAATGCACTCTTTCATTAAGGAATCAGCGACGCGGGCCGCAGGGCTGGTGGTGTGCCCGCAGACCCCAAGATCTGGCCCTGGAGACACCGAGCTCCCGTGGATCGAGCCTGGGAGTGGCCGGTGGCAGAGACTCTGAAGCCACCTGCCCACAGGGCAAGAAGGATGTGGGGACCCCAAGAGGGCAGAGAAGAGGAGGATGCCTCCCTAGAAACCGTGGCAGGCACATTGCTGACCCGGGCTCTGGGCAGGACTGGGATAGCCTCAATGCAGTGACACCTGCTTCCCCTGGGGGCACAGAGAGGACTCGCACTGCCCACCTTGCCCCATGAATTCCAGGCTCCATCTTCACCGCAGGACTGGGTAACGATGGACACATCCATGTCTCAGGTACGTGGAGGCCCAGACAACCTGCCCCCGGTTCAGATGACGACACGTGTCTGCTGCAGATTGGTGAGCGCATGCTTCAGGCTGGGGCAGGGAGCCCACGGCAGAGCTGACTTTGAATCTCAGCTGCCTCCCTCCTTGCCTCCCTGTCTCTGCACCCAGCTCCCGCATCTCTGAGTGGGCGTGTGGTGGTCCCAACTCACAGGGATGTCAGGATTCATTGAGGCAAGTCAGCCCACACCAGACACAAACCTAGGGTGTCCTACACATGAGCTTGGATTAACATGTTCAGTCTCTCAAAAGGCTTCCTGTAGCTTTCACTTCTAGTACCCTGAAGATGTGTCATAGGGACGGGCTTGTCCAGGGTCCTCAGAGCCTGCTGGGTTCTCGGTAGGGCACCCAGGCCACCCACGTTCCCCAGTCCAGCAGTGTGCTCAAGGGGCAGATCTCACCCTGAATTTTGTACTAATCTCCAAAGAAGACCGAGCATCACTCCCCAGTCTCCTAATGGGATGGAAGAATTTCACATGCCTGAGTCTTGCATCCATCATAGTCCATACTATCACTAGCACAATAATATTAGAATTTTATGATTTTAGAAGATATTTTGGTATTAATATTATATTTAGTGCCAACATTAAACTTCTTGTAACTTGATTTAGCCTTGCTTTGTTATTTAAAAAATGTACTAGAAACTAGCAGACAATCTCAGCTCTAAGGCCAAGCTAAGAGCTCTTGGACTTGGCGTCAAAGCAGGAGCCATCAAAGGAAAGATGGGTACACGGGGCCTCATCACAATGTAAAACTCTGTTCTATGAAGGTTAGGAGGATTAAAAACGAGCTAAACATTGAGAGAAAATATTTGCAAACAACGCATCTGACTCAGAATTAGTAACTAGAATATATAAAGAACTCTCAAAACTCAGCAGTAAAAAAAAATAACGAAGCAATGCATTTAGAAAATGGGCAAAAGAAATTTCAACAAAGATGATGTCAAGATGGAGAATCAGCACCTAAAAAAACTCTCCATTTCATTAGCTCTTATGGAAATGGAAATTAAAGCTATGATCTATGATACACATCTATCAGGATGGCCGAAATCCAAAGGCCAGAGAGAACAGATATGCCAAGAAAGGCGAGAAATTTAAAGCATATAAAATACTTTATTAATAAAACCACGAAAGACAGAAAAAGAGTGGAAGACAAAAATAGGAACAGAGAACAAGGGCCACAAATCAGAAACAGTAATGACTATGGTAGACATTAATTCAACTATATCAATAATCACTTCAAACATCAATGATTGAAATATGCCACATAAAAGACAGAAACTGTAGAGTGAATCAAAAACAAGATTCAGCTATATGTTGTGTACAAGAAACCCACTTTTTAGATTAAGTTTTTATTTTAATTCCTGTTAGTCATACAGGAACCATCAGTTTGCTTTCTATAGTTAAAATTCTCAAGAAACTCACTTTTAATAAAAAAGATTCATATAGGGACACCTGGGTGTCTCAATCGGTTAAGTGTCTGACTCTTTTTTTTTTAAGATTTTTTTTTTTTTATTTATTTGACACACAGAGAAAGTTCACAAGCAGGCAGAGAGGTAAGCAGAGAGAGAGAGAGGAGGAAGCAGACTCTCTACTGAGCAGAGACCCTGACAGGGGACTTGATCCCAGGACCCTGAGATCATGACCCGAGCTGAAGGCAGAGGCTTTAACCCACTGAGCCACCCAGGTGCCCAAGTGTCTGACTCTTGATTTCAGCTCAAGTCTTGATCTCAGGATCGTGACTTAAGCCCCATGCTGGGCTCCACACTGAACATGGAGCTTACTAAAATAAAGTAAAATAAAATAAAAAAACAAAAAAAATGCATATAGCTTAAAAGTAAAGAGATGGAGGAAGAAATATCATGTTAACACTAAACAAAGGAAAGCAGGAGTGGTTATATTAATTCAGATAGAGTGGACATCACAGCAAGGACACTATCAAGAATAAAAAGAACATTATGTGATGATAAAGAGGTAAATATTCCAATAAGACATAAGAATCCTTAATGTGTATATGCCTAAAAACAGGGCATCAAAATATATGAGGCAAAAGCTAATAGAACTGCACAGACAAATTTACTATCACAGTTGGAAGCTTGAACACCCTCCACCAGTAATGGATGGATCCAGCAGGCAGAAAATCAGGACACAGTTGAACTCAACAACACCGTCAATCGACTAGGTATAATTGACACCTGCAGGCTACTTCATCCAACAGCTGCATGTTCTTCTCAAGTTCACATGGAACATTCACCAAAATAGACCATAAGACAAATGATGGTCTCAGCAAGTTTAAAAGAAGAGGAATCACAAAATAGCTGTTCTCAGACCATAATGAAATAAATCTAGAAATTAATAACAGAAAGATAGCTGGAAAGTCTCAAAACATTTGGACATTAAACAACATACTTCTAAGCAATACATGGTTTAAAGAAGAAATCTCAAGAGAATATTTTAAATATTTTTAATTACATGAAAAAAAAGCACAGCTCTTCAAAATTTGGGGATGTAGTGAATGCAGTGCTTAGAGGGAAATTTGCATCATCAAATGAATATATTGGAGAAGAAGAAAGATGTAAGATCAATAATCTAAGATTTCACCTTAGGAATATAGAAAAAGATGAGAAAATTAAATCCAAAGTAATCAGAAGAAAAGAAATAATAAATATTGGAGCAGAAATTAATAAGATTTAAAATAGGAAATCAATAGAGAAAACCAACAAAGACCAAATGTATCTCTTTGAAAAGATCAATAAAACTGATAAGCCTCTAGGCAGGCTAACTAAGAAAATAAGAGAAAGGACAGTAATTAATAATAACAGAAATGAAAGAGGAGACATCACTACAGATCCATGGGCATTAAAAGAATAACAAAAGAATATTATGAACAACTTTATGCCCACAAATTTGATAAGCCATCTGAATGAGTCTGTATCTATTAAAGGAATTGAGTCAATAATTAAAAACCTTCCAAAACAGAAAGCATCAGGTCCAGATAATTCTACCAAACATTTAAATAAAATATTATACTAGTTCTCTAATCTCTTTCAGAAGGTAGAAGCAGAAGGAAATACTTCCTACTCATTCTATAAAACCGGAATTACTCTAATACCCAAACCAGACTAAGACATTAAAAGAAAATAAAACTATAGACCAATATCTCTTAAGAACACAAAGGCCAAAATTGTCAATGAAATAACAAAAAATCAAATCCATCAACACATAAAAAAATTATACATCATAACCAAGTAGAATTTGTCCCAGGTATGAAAGGCTGAGCATCACTTAATGTAATCCATCACATTAAGAGGCTAAAGGATAAAGATCACGTAATCATATCAAGATAGCAAAAATACACTTGACAAAATCCAGCACTCAGTTGTGACAAAAATTCTCAGCAAACTAGGAATAGAGAACTTTGTGAACTTGATAAAAAACATCTATAAAAACTGTAGAGCTAACATCAGACCTAACAGTGAGAAACTCAGAGCTTTCCACTAAGATCAGGAACAAAGCAAGGATGTCCCCTCCCACCACTGTCTCCCAAGGCTGTAATGGGAGTCTTAGCTACTGTTGTACTTCACCTAACATTCTCCAGGACAGTCATTCACTTCTAGCTGTACATGGGGTGAGAAAAGAGCTAGCATGTGGACATGTCTGAAGTAGGCGGCCATATATTAGAATCTTCAGCATTCTCATTATTGAAGGGGGTGGTGGGGACATTATGCTGAGCTGTTTAGAGCCCAAACCACCATGACACCAGTTTTATATTGTCTGTATCTTTGTAGTGCAATGGTCTTATTTGGCATTTACTGAAAATTGGCATTTACTGAAAATTGCCATTAGCCAGTCTTTCTTTATTACCATAAATAATTAATAAACTACTTCAGTTAAAAATAAAAAAAGCTCTAAGACAAGGAAAGGAAATACATGGTATACACACTGAGGAATAAAAAATTAGAGGACCTTTGTTCACAGATAACGTGTTGATCCAGGTGGAAAATTTAAAAGAATAGGCCACAACAAAATTCCTGGAGCTCATAAGTCACTACCTGAGTCTGCAGATACAAAGCTAATACACAAAAGTCAATCAGTTTCCCACATACAAGCACCATACAGGGAAACGTGACAGTTGAAACCACACTGTTCCCATTAACACCCACACAATTGAAGTGCATAAGTATAGACTGATGGCATGTGCACAAAAACTATACGAGGAAAACTAGAGCAGTCTGAAGAAAGGTATTTAAGAACTAATGAAATGGAGAGATAGTCCGTGTACATAGAGGGGAAGACTCAGTGTTGTCAATGTGTCAGTTCTAACTTGTTCTACACATTCAACATAATCTCAGTAAAAATCTGAGCAAGTTGCTTTGTGGATATGGAAAAACTGATGGCCAAGTTTAGAATGAGAGGCAAAAGACCCAAAACAGCGAGCTACAGATTGAAGAGCAAAGTCAGAGAACCCCTACCCGTCTTCAAGATTCACTATAGTCTTCGGGAGATGAGACACTCTGGTACTAGCAAAGGAACTGACAAGTACATCAATGGAACAGAATTGAGATCCTAGATACAGATCCTACCAGAAACGGCCCATATCCAGAACTCTGACAGGAGCCCACGCTGGTGAGCTTGTGGAGCAAACGGAGCCTCATTTGTGGCTGGTGGGAACACAGAACCGCACATCCCCTTTGTCTTACAAAACTAAACAGACTCTGACCATATGATCCAGCAATCACACTCCTTGGAATTTACCGAAAAGTGTTGAAAACATGGCCGGATGAGAACGTACACACAGCTGTTCATAGTGACTTTACTCATAATTGCCAAAACTTGGAAACAACCAAGGTAGGTGAACCGTAGTCCATCCAGACAATGGAATATTATTCCGTGCTAAAAAGAAATGAGCTATCGAGCTGTGAAAAAACATAGAGGAAACTTAATTGCGCATAATTAAGTGAAAGAAGCCAACAGAAAAGGCCATGTGCTGTGTGATCCCAGCTCTGTGACATCTGGAAAAGGCACAACCATGGAGACAGTGAAAGGACCCATGGTTGCCAAGGGTTGTGGGGAGGGATGAACGGCGGGAGCAGAAAGGATTTTTAAGGCAGTGAAACTACTCCGTGTGATACTGTAATGGCAGATCCATGTCATTATACATTTGTTCAAACTCACAGAATTTATAACACCAACAGTGAACCTCAGTGTGAACGACAGGGGCAAAGTGATGATACGTCACTATAGGTTCATCGATTAGGACAAATTTCCCACTCTGGTGGGAATTGTTGAGAGGGGAGAGGCTGTGCATATGGGGCAGGGGATATATGGGAAATCGTGAGGCTTTCCTCTGAATTTTGCTGTTAACATGAAACTGATCTAAACAATCAAGCTCATTAATTTTTTTTTAAAAAGGGAAAATGACAAGGAATCTTCCAAAATTGACAGACATTAATCCACAGATTCAAGAATCCCAACAAACCCCAAGCAGTATAAATACTATGAGATATGCTCCTAAACACATAAAAGGAAAACTACTGAAACCTAAAGCACTGAGAAAATCTTAAGCATAGAGAAATAGGACCGTTTTTAAAAGGCAGAAGTCCTTTTTAAAGTACCCAGCAGAGCTGTTGACAAAGCATCGCAGTGAGCTCAGAGAGGGCTGACAGAATGTATGTTGAAACAGGATTCTGCCTCCACTAGAAACATTCTTTAAGAATAAACATGACAAAAATCACATCCAGACCAAAGAAGAAAACACGAAATGAAGCAGCTAAAACCCGAGGGAGGGAGATACACTTGGGCACACCCCAGTCGGTGGCTTTGTTAGGCGCCAGGTTTGTGGAGAGAGGACCGGATTCAGGAAGGAGGGAACTGGTGGGTGGAGGAGAGAAAGAGGAAGCAGCACGGGCGGACATGATAGGACATTCAGGGAATCCAAACAGATCCAGATTGTAGAAATGCTGATGTTGCGGTATCTGAAATAGAGAATTCAGATCCGTGCCAGGACAGGCAGAGAAGACGAGGGGGCACACGGGCTAAGTGTTCTCAGCCACTTCCTTTATTAGGACAGACGGGGAGAACACCAGTGGCTCGCAGGCAGTTCTGGGTCTAAAACGTGTGCGGGAATTCCAGCACGTCTGACAAAATGATGGCAAACAACGGTGTAACTTTCAGCCAGAGGGGAAAGCCTAATAATGATAATTATCTGCACAAAATGGAGCCAGAAAGGAATGACAGGGAACATAGAGCAGACAGAAACTCATGCGGCCTTGTAATTAATCCTGAATGTATCGGTAATTGTGCCGAATGAAGAAGAATCCACTGTTTCACTTAAAAGGCCACTAATGCTCTAACTGGATAAAATAGCAACACCCACATATGGCATGTTTTAAAAATTATACATAAAATTAAAGGACATAGAAAGTTTGAAGGGAAAAAGACGGGGACGGTGAATCACATGAAACACTGAGCAAGGTGATGTTGGTGCAGACCCAGGGCCTCTAACGAAGAGGATGCCCGGGTCAGGGCGAAGAAACACGGTTCACTGCGCCGTGGGCTTCCGTCCCAGCAGATGCAACGACTGCCAATCCATCGAGGACGTGCGCGGTGTCCTCAAAAGACAATAATCAGAGACATCTCAAAGCTGCAAATTTTTTTAAATCATGGCAAACACAGGAAGCGAAAACTCTGTTCCGCTGACAAATGGTCTCCCAACCACAACAAAAACTGAGAGCAAACACGCCAGGTGATAGAGAAAATTCCAAAAGCTTCTCTTTAAATTCAGGGACAAACAGGGAAACTCGAGCCATCACCACTTTTCATCCATGGTGCTGCAGGAACGAGCCAGAGCATAAAGGCAATCTGTATTTATAAACAAAATCTATAAGGCCTGAAGAGGAAGAAATAAATTCTATTAAAGATGGAGGACTGCGCACATGGAACAAAGTACTCGCTCCCTTGTCCTATACGATTACTACACAGGTTCAGTAAGGCTTACGTACAAAGTCCATGTAAAGTCAACCATATTCATATGTTTTTTAAAGATTTTATTTATTTATTTGACAGAGAGAGATCACAAGTAGGCAGAGAGGCAGGCAGAGAGAGAGGAGGAAGCAGGCTCCCCGCTGAGCAGAGAGCCTGATGCGAGACTCGATCCCAGGACCCTGAGATCATGACCTGAGCTGAAGGCAGAGGCTCAACCCACTGAGCCACCCAGGCGCCCCAACCATATACATAATTTTAAAGATGTGTTTATTTACTTGAGAGATAGAGTGAGCAGGACGAGGGGCACAGGGGAGAGAGAGAATCCCAAGCCAAGTGCCCCGAGCACAGAGCCTGACTGGGGCTCGATCCCACAGCCCCAAGATCACGACCTGAGCTGAAATCGAGAGTTGGATGCCCAACCGACTGAGCCACCCCGGCGCCCCAGTCCATTACGTTTTTAGGTACTGCAGGTAAAAAAGATTTTTTACGAATCTGAAGTGTACAAAAATACTGACACTATAATAGGAAATCTAACCAGCGGCATGCAGGGGGCCAGAGCCTCCGTCGGTGGTCAGGACTCGCAGCACCCGGAAGTCCAGCAATTCAGGGAACGTGAGTGAGACTGGAGCGGGAGGGTCCCACGCAGGCGGGAACGGTGCAGGCAAGAGGACGGCGCACGGAAGGTGATCGGAAAGGCAAGCTTCGTGATCTGGGGTGGAGAGACTGTCCCGAACCACACACGTGGCCCACGAGGGAGCTGGACACGCTGTGTGGCGCCGTCCTCCCATCCACCCGCTGCTCTGTGCCCAGTGAGCCTCGCTCACCTGCTTGTCTGTCCGACAACTGCCAGCTCTTATGGCACGATGGCGTGTGGGGCGTGATGGTGCCCATGGCCAGTATCCCGTGCCCGTGTGCGCGACCCTACAGAGTCGGTCCGGCCACCGTCAGGTCAGGAGGCAGCGTCCGTGCTGAACGGGAAGGTGGGAAGGGTTTGGGCGCGGGTGCGTCCTGTGCGACCTGCTGTGTGTCTCGCTGGTGCTCGCTGGATGGAGCTAAGCTTGGAGTCATGTCCTGTTTGAATGCTTCAGATGGTGATATCTAACATCGCATCATGAACCCAAAATAGGTGCAAAGTTGTGATTTTTGTTACATTTCAGAAATTAAAACAAAACCGTTACATCATTGCTTAACATTTTTGCAACAGACCTTAAACACACAGCCATGGACACTGGGCATCGTCTAGATTTTGAAGAAATTGGTAAATCCTCATTTCTCCCCTGAGGTTGGAGAGGAAGCGTGGGTGCTCACCCTGCCGTCGCGGGCGGACGAGGCCTCCCCCAGGACGTCAGCCCAACATAGCATGGTTTATGCCTCCAGCGCCCCGCGGGTCCCACCATGACCCCTGTCAGAGCATGAACAAGCACGTGTGCAAATTACTGTCCCCTCCGTGCGGCACCGCTGGGCTCTGGCCCTAACGCGTCCTCCTGGTCGGGTCACGACCGCTGTTGACAGCGGCAGACGGAGCGCACGTGGCGGGTTTTGCATTCGGACCGATACTTAGAAAAAGGAAAAGCCCGTGTGTTCCCTGTGCTCCTAAAACGGTGCACGCGGCTTCTGTCCAGACCCAGGCAGCGCCCCATGGACGGCGAAGGCAGCATCCTGCGTCAGTTTCATTCTTTAATTTTCTTCTAATTTAGGGAACTGGGAAGGGGTCTGTGGCAATGACATGAGAATGAAGGGAACTTTTTCATCAAGCGGAACCCATTTTGTTGAAATTGTACGTTGAGCCACATGTCGGGGGACACACGTGGCACCCTATGCCCACACTGCCTGTGACACCCACCTGCCCTGTGGTCGGCCGGCGGGAGGCCCCGGGTTCCAGGCTGGGGCACCATCGGGACACGTGCGCCTCTCACCCACCAGGACAGCCAATACTGGGAAACCCCACCAGCAAGCGTGGGTGAGCCCGTGGCGGGTCTTACCACGACCCCAGGCGAAGCCCAGCCCCGGCCCCACTCTGACGTGAACGAGCCGTTCCCGGTTTGGGACGCGGGTGTCTCTGCGGAGTCTTGGGGCAGCACTGCCCCCGCCGGCCAGTAGCCCACAGCCCCGGTCTCCCGAGAGTGTCCACGACACACTCACACTCTGCACTGAGAACCCGCCCTCCGCCATGGCCCGGGTCCCAGGTTCCAGGCTGCCCTGTGGCCCCAGTCAGAGGAGGAGTGGTCAGTTCAGGTCCCGAGGGGTAGGAGGAGGGCCCCCCACGGCCTGGCGTCACCCCGCAGCTCTGGCTGCACCAGCCTCTGCACCCTGCTCTGCCCTCTTCTCTCTCCTGGAGCATGACTCCCAGTGTCTCTGGAGCCGGGGGACCCACGGCTTGAAGCATGGCCGAGGACACTGGGTCTGCCTGCTGGTCTGCGGGGCTCGCCTTCCCCCAAGACACTCACCCGAGCTGACACCATCACCCAGGCCGCGCCTGACCCTGGGCTCTGTTGCCGGCCAGCGGGCTCACCTTCTATGGCTGTGAGCCTAGCGGTCACCTGCCCGGGAGGGCCTAGGACCCGGCTCCTCACCCCATGGCCTCGCTGGCACCCAGTGACAGAGAACTCCCAGCGAGGAGGTGGCCCGGCTAAGCCCCCAGCCAGCGGACGGCGCTCCCGCCCGGGACGAGGGGGCAGCAGGTGCTGAGGGTCCATCGTGTCCAGGGTCCTGCCCCAACCTGAGGATGCAGGGAAGGCGGGGGCGGCCGAGGTCGTGTGACGGGTCGGAGGGGCCGAGGACAGGGCCGGGCAGCAGGTGTGGGGCCACGCGGAGGAACAGGAAGAGGGACGGGCACTTCCCCGCCGACCCCCACCTCCAGGAGCAGAGACTCTGCGCTCCAGAGCAGATCCAGAAGCACACGACAGACGTTAGGGGAAACAAGTCCCCGTTCCGGTTCCTCTGTGCTCCCGAAGACACTCGGAGAGCGGCGGGTTTCCACCCCACGTTCAGCAACTCAGCCGCACTCCAGAGAACCACGCTTCTTCCCACGCGTGGCATCGACATCCGGATCGAGGGGATGGAGGCTCTTTGTTCTGTGCGGCCCCGGCCTCTAACCTCTGCAGATCCCGTGGGCCCGGGCCCGGCGCTCACACCAGAGCCTCCGGGGAGGAAGCGTCTGAGGCTGCAGACGGGGTTAATGAGAATGTCTGCGCCGAGAGAGCGTCTCCGCTGACCGAGCCCATCCCTCTCTTTGACTCCGGGGCCTCATTCTCGGGAAGATGATGGCTTTATCCGCTGATCTCCGGAGTTGGGGCTCTGAGCCAACCAGGTCCCCGCTGGGTGGAAACCGCAGATGCGTGCCGTGGGGAAAGCCAGCCCGGGGAGCCCAATCCCCCGGGAGCCCGACCCCCGGGGAGCCCGACACGCGGCTCACACTCCAGTGACTCCTTTAAAAAATGACCCTGAGGTGCCCCAGGGCTCGCTCCCTGATGCCCAAGCCCCCAGACGTCAGAGCCCAGGGCTAGTCTGTGCCTCTGCTTTCAGGCCCAAGGACCCAGGTGGCCGCGCCCGCAGGTCCCGCAGCTCTCGGTGCTCAGCCTGCCCGTCCGCGGCTCCTGCCTTCTGTCCCCACACGGCGTTCCTCCAGCAAACCCCGTGCTTGGTGCCGGCTCTGGCAGGTGTGGGGGTCAGCAGAGACCCTGCTCGAGGGGATGCTCAGGAGTCAGGTGGGTACGCGGGGGGCCGGCTCCCTCCTCTCCTGCAGAAAGCTCCCGTGGCAGGAGAGGGCAGGGGTGGGGACTATGACGTGAGTGGAGGGCGGGGGGGGGGGGGCAGGCACAGTCCCACGTGGGATCAGGACCCGGGCCTGGTCACAGCCCCAGAGCTGGTGGCGGGGGGTCCAGCAGAGGGGTCCGGTCAGGTGTGCGTGGGTGCAGCCCCCCCCACCAGTCCCCGCACAGATATGCACCCCCCGGGTTCTGAGGGGCCCACACCACCGTCTTGTCCCCTGACCCCGCTGTCCACCCGAGACAGACCAAGACCCTGGCGCCCTCTCGAACCCGCTCTCCCTCGAGCAGTCCTGTCCATGGCTGGCCTTGGTGGCCTGTGCCCCAGCCCTCCCCTCGATCTCCACTCGAGGCGGCTACTGTCGGCGGCTGGATTCCCGTGGCGGCCGCTGGCCTCTTCCCCACACAGAAGCAGGCGCAGACCATCCCCCGCTCCAGGTCCCACAGGGACGGCAGCTCACGAAGAGGGAAACCGACATCCCCGCACGGTGGGGACCTGCCTGAGCCCATCGCCCCCTCCAGCCCCAATGGCCTTGTGTCCTTTCCTCTGCCAACAGCCGGTTTCCCAAAGCCTTAGGACCCTGCCCCACTGTGCACGCTGTGCCCGTCTTCCTCCCCCCGTCCAGTCACCTGACCTACTCTTGGATCTCCTTTGGGACTTCTCTTAAAAGTCACCTGTACAGGGAGGCCCTCTGGGACTACCATCCGGAAGGCAGTCCCTCGGCCCGGCCGAGCCCCTCCCAGCTTCTTTCTCTCCAGCACTTTGCCTCAGTCTGCTTTCTCCTTGCCCTTCGCCTCACTGACCCCGACGCTTCCCCGGGAGCCTTCACGGGGGCTGCCCAGAGTCCTGACGGCGGAACCGGGCGGCACCACAGCCCTGAGCCGAGCCAGCACACCTGAGCCGGGCATGGCCTGCGTCCGCGGACCGCACCCCCTTCCCACCCACCCCCGCCCTGTGCACTGCGGACCGGGAGGCCCGGGGACGCTGAGCGGGCCTGGTGAGAAACCCCACTGTCGGGGAGCTGCCTCGGGTCCCGGGTGACGCGTCCGTCCTCACAGGGCTGACAGACCCTGGTCCTGCCGTCCCGCCGCGTAAACGCCGCACGGGGAAGCAAACAGGACGCCAAGCCGCAGCTGCTCCGTGAAAGCCTCTTCTGACATGCATCGGCCCGATGCATCGTCAACGGACCGGTCACTGCGCGGAGGTACTATCTCCGCCCTGTAATGCAGTTTACGGAGCACGGAAAGCGCTTGTGAGACAGCTGCAGGGGGTCAGCGACCTGCACACGCGTGGGGCCCAGACGAGGCCTCTGGCCGGGCCTGCGCGCGTTGATCTATGCAGACGACGTCTTTGTAAATCAGGGAGGAGGCCGCGTCATGCATTTGCATCCCTTCTCTCCGGGAGGCCCATTAGCCGCACTTTGTCTAATGTGAGGCTCCTTTGCCGTCCATCACTTCGGGCGATGCCTGCAGGTCGGGACCCACCAGTAATTTTAATCTCCTAAAAGCACATTTCTATGCTAATTTTTAATTACAGTTAGTGCCAATGTCAGCGGTTAGCGTTGGTGACTGACTAATGACCCGCGTGCTCTTCCTCGGATGGAGGGTGCAGGGAGAGGCCCCCGGAAACAGCCCCGTGGGTTTTCGGTGGCGCAGGGCACCGCTCACGCCCCCCACGGGCCGCGTCGTGGAAAGGCCAGCACGGCCGCTCGCCCCCTTCCTGTTCCGGGCACCACGTTGTCTCCCCTCCTCCTGAACTGCTCAGCTTCCAAGGCTCTCAGCCTGCCATTGTCACCCGGGCCCCAAGCAGGACCTTGGTGACACCAGCTTTGCTCTGAGCCACGGCAGAGCCTGGTTCTGGTTCTCAGGGCTCGGCCCCAATGAGCCGCTGTGGCCTCTGTGTTTGCAAAGGAACATCCAGAAACAGGAGGGTCCCTCAGAAGGTCCCGGGAACTCTGAGCTTCCCAGCTGACGCACGGCGGCCACCGTAACGGGTTCACGAGGGAAGGCCTGTCGCGTGGACGTGTGGGAAGGAACACAGTCTGGAGGGTCCCTTGGTGTCTAGTCTACCGTCCCCGTGGATGGTCTTCACAGGTGCTCACCTCCCTGCGCTGCCCCTTTGCCCAGCTGGGCTGGCCGGTGACCTGCTCTGGGGACAAGGTCCGCTGGGACCCAGAGCACAATGAGCAGGGGAGGCCCCGGGTCTGGTGGCAGCCTGTCCAGACCAGCAGAAGACCAACGCCACCCAGAGAAACGTGCCACACCCCAGCCGGGGCACCTAGGATGCCCGGGCTGCAGGCGGGCCGAGCCCCAGGAGGTCAGGCCAGCAGAGAAGAGCGCGGGCCCCTGCGGGCTGTGGGAAACGACAAACCGCCGCTACTATAAGCCACGGAGGGTGTGGGCACTTTCACCCCGACCGCGGAACACAGGACGGGCCACACCATGCGGGGGCTCTGCTCTTCCGGCCCCCATCCCTGCAGGGACGCCGGGAGAACCCCGAAGTGGAGGAGACCCTGGTGTCTGGCCCCCCGTGCCAGGACCGCAAGGAGGGGGACAGTGGCCCCCTCGCCCGCTGGCTAGGGCTTTGGGGGTGGGGACGGGGTGGACAGCTGGTCCATCCCTCCGCCGCAGCCCCTCTCACCACCCGGCCAGGCCAGAGCCCCCCCATTGCCGTCAATATCTGAGGCTGCCTTCATAATGAGAGCTGACAGAATGCAAATGAGTTTCTAAAGGGACCAGCAAAAGTGGCAATTTTTCTCATTTAATCTTCGGATGAGCTGTCTGTCTCGCGGGCGCACGGTCTCATTAGAATTCGGAGATTAATTTTGTCCATCAACATGAGATTATTGGTTTGAGCGAGGTTTGGGGGGCGTCCCAGGGGTGAGGCCGGCTGCCCCTGCGGCGGCCGAGACGTGGCCCGCAGAGTGGTCCTGACGGCCAGGACCCCTCCCTGAGGCTCCGTGCGAGGCCCCCGCAGCCGCCAGAGCAGCGGCCTGGCGAGCTCATGGCCTGCGGGACGGTAAGCACAGACGGAGAGGGGCTGGGGTCCTGGCTTTGGGGCCGACACCCCCCAGGGAGCAGAGGGGATCCCAAGCCCACACCTCTGGTGCACTCCGCACCCGCCACCTGCTGCCTTCTCTCAGGATGGCCAGGGCCAAGCGCGCAGGCCGCCGAAGAAAGGCAAAGGCCAGCGGACCCTGCGGGACCTCGGCTCCCTGGGGGCTGCAGAGACGCTCCTACGCAGGCTCATGGCCCAGGGGGCAGGGGCTGTTCTGGGACCGAGTGGGTGCACCCATGGCCTCCTTAGTGGCCAGTGTGCTCCGAGCATATCTCTTCCATCACCGCGCTCCGGCCACACAGAAACCTGCTGAAGGGCGGCGCTGACCCCACTTTCCAGAAGCAAGACCCCGGCTCGAACGGGAGCAGCTTCTCCAAGGGCGCCTGGGTCTCCAAAGGCGCGGCCGAGCTGGGATTCCAACCCAGATCCGTGTGAGTCCAACATCCACGGCCTCGGCCTCAGGGGACAATTCCTCTGGGCCGCGCCGCCAGTCGTCATGCCGTGGGGCTCCCGGAGGAGCCGCCAAAGACAGAAGGAGCTGGTCTTGGAAGACTTGTGTCATCGTGGCCCCGAGAGGAGAGCTGAGCTCAGGCACTACACGGGCCGCCTCCCACGGCTCAGCCAGACCAGTGCGGCGCCCTCGCCACGTGCCCCGGCCTGGGGCCGCGCTCCCCCTGTCAATCCGGAGGGTGGTCTTGCCCCGAGACCCTTGCACACACGCAGGGCTGTGGGCCGCACGCCCCCGCACGGACGTCTCCCGGAGGAAGTTCACGTGCCACATGATCAACGCCAGCTCAGAAAACTCGGCGGGGTCCGAGAAGAGCAACCGTCACGAAGGCGCAGACCGTCGCAGCAGAACCATCAGGGCTCCAGCGCGGCCCGGCTCCACGGGAGGAGGGAGGTGTTTGCAGAGAACCTTCCACGCGCCATGGGCTCCACTGTCCGGGGGTCACACCATGCCGCCCCGGCAGTCCCCTGGGGGGACACGGCCCTCATCTGCCAGGTCCACTGAGGAGGCCAAGTCACAAGAAGCTGCCCAAAGTCCCACAGGAGCGACGGCAGCTCCGCGGCCACGTCGGGACAGGGCGCAGCTCAGGCTGCTGTTCTCCAGTGAGAAGGCGCAGGAAGAGAGAGGTGTGTGGGACATCGCGGAGAGCCAGCGAGGCAGGCATGACGGCAAAGGCTTCTGTTTTCAGGAGCACAAAAAGACAGGATAACCTGGAAGTCTCTGACCCCAGAGCCCTGGAGACACGGGGGCAGGACAAGCAGCCACATAAGCGGACGTGCCCGTGGTCGGTGGAATCCCAGTGGCTGAGCCGTCTGTCCGCCTCCAAGTCTCCCACGGAAGCCAGCGGGCAGCTGGGGCGTACGGACAGCCGCACGCAGAATCCCACGGACGGCCCTAAATGAGGCCACTGAGCCGGGCACCTCCGCTCCTCTCAGGATGTGGACAGATCTCCCACGAGGCTGCGGTTCAGACCAGAGCAGGGCAGCACGCCCCGGGGCCTGCGCAGGACCGGTGGACGGCTCCCGGGAGGGAGGCTTCCTGGAGGAGGGGGCACAGGCTGAGGGCCAGGCAGCTGGCAGAGGACACCAAGAGCTGCAGTGCCCTCGGCCAGCGCCCTTCCCCTCCTCTGGGACGGGGCTCAGGGCACGTCCTGCAGAAGCTTCTAGAAGCTTCCAGAAGGGTCTCTCGATCCTCATCCCCACCTCCCTTTGTTCACGGGAGTGTGTGCCAGGTGGCGGGAAGTCCGCTGCGCAGAACGCAGGCATAGCCGGCCGGACAGCCACCTCGAGGCGCTCCCAGACGGGATGGAGGGGGAGGGCGTTACGGGCAGTGGACCAGGAGGACAGCCACGGGCAGCAGTGAGGCATGCACGGCTGCGGAGTGCAGAAACGGCCACGGCTTGGCGTCATCCCGCCGAGTTGGATTTTAATCACAGAAAAGCCGACTCACTGATGACCTTGGACATGGCGCCTTGTCCCTGAGCACCACTGTGTCTCCCGCCAAACCTCCCCGGTGTCTTCCCCCAGCCACGAGCCCCAGCGCCCGGGACAGGGCTGAGGACCGCTGCCCTCCTCCTGGGGACGGCGAGCTGCTCCCCCCATCCGCCCCAGAGGCCCATCGGCTGCTGCGGGCCTGGAGCTCTGAATGCACTTGGCCCCTGCGGGGAGAAGACGCCAGCGTGGCGGTGGGCCAGGGCCATCCATCTCCTTAATGAGCCCATTTGTCACGCGAGGGCCTGCATTGTTCACCTGCCCAGAAGAGTGGGCCTGCTCCAGCCGGACGGCCCTGGCTGTTAGGGGACACTTTGCGGGCTGGTCTAGGGGCTTCGTCCAGGCTGCGTTGCCAGTGGAAAAGGATCTGTTCAGACCGCTTGTCTTGCCCTAGACACGGGGTTCTTGAAGGTGCCCCTTGAGGGTCTCCGGGTCTGTTTATTCCGAAATAATGTATGACGGGTGGTGACACTTTTCTCACGTGGTAGGATGACACGCAGGGGCCCCACATCCGCTGACGGCTGCCTCATTACCCACCACGGATAGGGGCCACATGGCAGGGAACAGAGGAAGGAAGAGATCCCGCTGTACCCCACAATGGCTAAGCAACCTTGCGGAAGTCAGCCGGTCCCCTGGCTCCCCCAGAAGGCTCTGGAGGGCAGAGCGAGGTGCCCACCTCCTTGAGGTGCTAAGACACCGGGATGTCAGCCGGCACACAGCTACGTCCCTCCGCTGCGCTGCAAGCAGCCCGGAGCCAGGGATCCGCCCACATCACAGGTTGTGGAGTGTCTGGGTGGAAGGCGACGGTCCCCAGAGCCTCCTCCTCCTAGAGCCACAGCCCCCAGGCCGCTGCCAGGCTGTTCTGCAGGGAGCGTCCAGCTGGCCCTGCGTGGCTAGACTCGCAGGAGCAAGAGAAGGAAGGTCCGGGCAGGGCCGGGTGGGGTCAACGAGCAGGACTTAGCCCCCGTCCGGATGGCTGCCAGGCCCTCAGCGGTTGGGCGGACGGGAAAGAAGGGAAGAGTCTTCTCCTGAATTAACCCCTGCAGGAGCCGTCCTGCCTTCCCTCTTCTTCTGGAGCACGGCCAGGCCACTCGGGGGGTGGGGCTCAGGCAGAGCCGAGACGGGGATTTGGGATATAAAGAAACACCGCGCGCAGAGCCCCCGCGTGGAGGGGCCTGGTGGCTGGCAGGGGAGACGGCCTGGTTTGGGTCCTAGCCCCACTCCACTATCCCACTCATCCTGGAATCACCACAGCAGGACCCCCCTCTGTAACCAGCCTGGCTTGGGGCCGGGGCACCCGCACTCATGGCCCCACTCTGCGCACTCGGCCCCTCCCTGGACACCTGCCGCTCTGCGGACCGGCCAGGCTGCTTTCCCCATTGGCCGCCCCACAGGTGCACAGGTGCTTCCTCTCCCCTCCCAGCTGCTCTGCTCAGAGACCCTCCAGCTGAACAGGGCCCCCGGGTGAGCAGGACCTCCCACTGAGAAGGGTCCCCCACTGAACGCCCCGTCCCAGCGGGCAGGGCCCCCCCAGTGAGCAGAGCCCCCAGTGAGCGACCACCCCCACGGGGCAGGGTCTCTGGAGGCTCCAGAAGTTCCTCTGGAGAGGATCGTCTGGAGAGAATGTCCTTCTCAGGGACACCCACAGATGCTAGAGGCCCATGAGTCCATCGGGATCCCCGTCCGAAGACCTCCCTGTCCCCGTTTCTCCCGTGTCTCCTGCCCTGAAAGTCTGACCAGTCAGACCAGGCTCTGGCCATGGCTTCTTCTCTGTCCGCTGGGAGCATGGCCCTCCCTCAGGGCCACCGAGTTGGGATGCCGCGTGCTGAGAGCCGCACACCGACCCGAACCGCTCGGTGGGGAGGTGGTGCTGGGCCGTCCGCCTCTGTGGCCAGCCCTCGAGGTGCCGCAGGCTCCGTATCCGACCTGCCGCACTCTTGTCTCTTTTTGCCCGTCCAGCCTAAGGTCTTCCAGACACCGGAGCCACGGGACGTTCTGGGCAAAGCCCACGTTGGGACAGCCGACAGGAGGTTTCCACAGCCCGGCGACGGAACTGTGCTCCCTCCCAGTGACCGGGTGGGAACTGTCCTGCAGCTCCTTCTAGTCGGTGCCGGGACAGCAGTGTCCGCAGGAACGGGCCAGGCACCAGGCCCGGCTCCTCTGCCCCTGGTAGCCCGGGCCCTGTGAACAATGAGGCCACCGACAGACTGTCGCCCTCCGGGACCCATCTGCTCAGCCGGCCAGACGGGACCACAGAGGAAGCTGTGTGGAGAGCACCTGCTCTCGGGTCTACTGTCAGGAAACAGCACACGTCCCCGGCCGGCTCTGTGGATGTTTAACCCCGCTGTTGGGGTTAACCCTGGGGGCTGAGCCTGGGGTACGGGCCACCTGAGCCTGGGGGCTGAGCCTGGGGTACGGGCCGCCTGGTGGGGCAGACACCCCTGTACCCTCACTCTTTCGACCACTGTGATTTTAGGGGGCAGAAGCAGTCAAGTAAATCCTAATTGCCCGGATCTGTGTGCACTCTGGTGGGGACAGCCCATCTCCCGCAGGACGTCCAGAGTGAAGCGTCTGCTCTATCTGCTCTCCCTCGCCCGTGACCTTGGGGGGTCCATGCAGTGTCCCTTCTTTACATCAAAACTATCTCCACCCAGGGCCCAGACTTACCCCCCTCCGTTTCCCTGTGTCTGGGAGGTTGGGGCCCTCCCCAGGGCTGGGTGCAGCTTCCCTCCCTGCTGGGACACCCCTGGGGGGGGGACGACACGCACGGCAGCCCGAGCCCCTCCCGCAGCACGTCTCCCCGCGCCGCCCTCCACTGTGGACTCTGGTTCCAAGCAAACATCCCCATATTCTCTCCCTCCTAATGCAGAATGATGGTTTTTTCCTCCTGCCTGGCAGTCAGAACCCAGAACCCTGAGTTCGTCCAGTCTGACCCCCGAATCCCAAGCAGCCCTCTCCGCGCACCAGCACACAGCCATCCGTCGGCCGCCGGCACTGTGGAACAGCGATTGCCAGGAACCGTTGAGAAGGAAGGAGTCGGTGCTGTCCCAGCAGTGCAGAGGTGCTGGGACGAGAGCTTCCCATCCCAGGGGTGGCCTTCCCCACGACTGCCCTGCTCAGAGGAGTCCCAGGTAACCGGAAGGGCCCAGGCCGAGGGTCACACCACTGTGTGCCTGACAAGCCTCCACGTGTACGCCCTGTGGACTCAGACCCACAGACACACTGTTGCTCCCATCCCCCAAGCCGGTCCTGGGCCAGCTGTGGTCTCCCTGGGATCAACGGCGCCCCCTCCCCTCACCCTTCCCCTCGCCCCTCCCCTAGCCCCCCATCCTCCTCCCTTCATCCCTTCACCCCCTGCCGGCCGCCCTCGACTGGGCCCTGCCCTGGCCCGCTGCCCGGGTGCCTCTCTCAGCCTGCAGTCTTCCACAAAAAATCACTTTAAACCGTAACATCAGCCTGATCCGTACAATCCCCAGCAAAGCCTGTCCAGATCCTGCCCTACAGGAATGCGTCGCGGCCTCCACACCCACCGTGCCCTGGGCGTCCCATCAGGACGCCATCCCACTCGGTCTACGTGAAATTGGGCTCAGCTCCCATGGCCGCTGGCTCCTTCCTGGTGGTCATGCTCAAAACTCAGCCAAAAATCTGGAGGCCAGAGATGTTTCCCTACTGGAGGCGGAGCTAGACAGCTCTGGGCAGAACGGTGTGTGCCCCCTCCCCCCAAGGGCATGGCCTGGGGAGATGGACTCTGAGCCGAGGGTTGCAGCCGGGTAATGACCCACCCCCCCAGGTTAGCCAAGGATCTACCAGAAGCTTCTCCCCCTCCCAAAGTTCCCCCCAGCTCCAACCTGATCCTTATGGAGCTAGTGTGGACCTCCCTGGGCAGAGGGTGGTCTCAGTCAGCACGAAACCTCCCCCCACCAACACCCCTGCAAGCTCCAGCCCCCAGCCTGGATCTGGAGGCTCACGGTGACTTTTCTTTGGCAGGAGCCATCAGACAGGACACATCCCTTGTCCGCGATCATCACTGGACAGTTAGGCTGTCACCTGTAATCAGCAGCGCTGGGTGCTGAATCCGGACACCGTGCCCGGTGACACTGGCCCGCACAGCCATGGGAGGGTGACCCGTCAGCCGGGCAGATCGTGGGACCCTCTCTGCGCTTCCCGTGAGAAGGAATTCACAGACCAGGGTCCCAGTCCCGGGCTCTGCTCTCTGCCAGCTCAGCAGTTTGAAGGACACAGAGCAAAGAAGCCTGGGCAGCGAGGCACAGCCCTAATTTAGTCTTCAAAGCACACTGAGGCCTGTTCCCAGGGCTGGGGCCGATGGGCAGGGAAGCCCAAACCAGGACCCATGGGAACCCCTCAAGCCAGGCACACTCCCCACGGGAAATGCTCTTCCTTTCCTGGGGGACTCTTGTTTCCTGCTGGCAGTGCGGGCAGACGCGCAGACTGAAGCAGACAGATGGGCTCCTGGACCAAGCCATGGGCGGAGAGACCAGTGGGGACGAGGGCCTCACGTCTGCACATCTGCCTGCCTCACAGAAAGCAGCGCCTCCGAGCTCCTTAGCTGCAGCTGACAACTTGTCAACTGACCCTCCTTAAAGTGTTAGCATGCTGTTAGCGTGTTTCCTGAGGGGAAGGGTAAACGTGCCCTCCTTCATGGAGTGTGAAGGCAACAACAGCCAATCAGACACTCCCCACAGCACGTGTCTCGGCGTGCTGTGTCCCCGTGCCGTGTGATGCAGCAGGCTCCCACCTGGGGCACCCAAGGGCCCACATGGCACCCCACACAGCCAGGCTCCACGGGCTCAGAATGGCACGGGGACCAGGGAGAAATGTGCCGTCCTCCTCATCTTGCACACTGAGTCCCGACCCCTCAGAGTTAGAAAGAGAGAGGAGAGACTTCTCAGAGACAGAGAGGGCTTCCTTCTTCTTGACACCAGAGATGATGGTTCCTTCCCCCTCGGCACCCCAGACCGGGAGCCCCAACTCCCCATCCTCTCCCAAGCCCAGGTAGACCCGTATGAAGGTCCACTCACAGTCCAGAGAACCACATCCCCATACACAAGGATCTGTACCTCTCACAGAATAAGACCCACTGTTGTATCTCAGGAGGCCTCCTCTTCCCATGTGGGAGCTCCACTGGAGCAAAGCTCCTTCCTGAACCTCTTGGGACTGGAGGTCTTCTGAGAGATTTGCTCAGATTTCAAAGGTTGTGGTTTGAATTGCATGTCCCCCAAATTCATATGTTCAAGTTCTGATCCCCAGAACCTCAGGATCTGGCCTCACCTGGAAATAGGGTCTTTGCAGATGTAATTCATGGAGATGAGTTGTGCTGGAGTGCCCGGTCCCTGATGCAATGTGAGGGGAGGCCTTAGAAGGAGAAACATTAAGGCAGAGAGGGGAGTGCACCTGAAGACAGAATGCACAGGGCGCACTGGGCCAGAGTCAGAGGTCAGAGGAATGCCAGGGGCCACCGGACACTGGGTGGAGGGGGGCACCGGTGGGAGGCTGGTCCTGCTGAGGATGTAATCTGAACTCCCGGCCTCCAGAACTGTCCAGGAACGCGTTACTGTGGTTTTTAGCCATCACGTGGGCGATCCTTGGTTACAGAAGCCCTGAGAAACTAGTACGGTCACTACATACAAGAACCCCACGTGTGAACAGCGTGTAACGCCAGCCCGCTGTCCTGGAGACGCACGCAGGAGAACAGCAGCACGAGCCTCAGAACAACCTCCATCAACACCAGCAATGGAGGAAAAAACCACAGCATGTGATGACCGTGAGCACAGGCAAGACAGAAGAACCATGGTCATACACGACACCCAGGGAATGTCACCAACCTGGACTGAGGAAAAGAAGTCAGACACCAAAGAAAAGATGCTGCAGATTGTGTTTATATAAAGAGGAGGTGAGATGAAGCCCGGTGTCACAGGTCATGGTGCCGCAGACCCCCAGGGGGCATCCCCAGCCAAGGTGCCGAGCTCCCTCGGTGCTGAGCTAGGTACTTCTTAGAAAGGCACAAAGCAAGCTGAGCCAGGGTATCTGGGAGGCTCAGTGGCTGAGAGTCTGGCTCTTGGTTCCAGTGCAGGTCACGATCTCGGGGGTGTGGGATGGAGTCCCTCTGTCACCACGGCATCAGCTTGAGATTCTCTCTCCCTCTGCCCTGCCCTGCATTCTCGCTCTCTCTAAAGTAAGTGCATAAAATCTTAAAAAAAGAAAGAAAGAAAAAAAAAAAAAGAAACGTGGCCTGACATGGCCTGAGGGGTGGCTCCGTGGGTATATCCACAGACCTTCACCAGGTGGGACCCTTGAGCTGCAGTGCCTTCTTGGATGAAACCTTTTGACTCCAGCCCTGGAAGCATCCGTGACTCTTGCCTTCTCCCTCCCTTCACTGACTCTGTGGTCTGACGAACAGCGGAGTCTTATGTACGGTGCCTCTAAAACCCTGGCCCCAGTGTTAAACCTGCAAAACCTGACCAAGGACACACAGGACCGTCTAACGGCCGCGCACCTGGTGAGGGGCACAGTAAGCATGGGCCTCTGAGGAAAGGTGGTCAAGTTGGACTTTACTCAAATCAAAGCTCTGTTCTGCCCTAGACACTGTTAAGACACTAAGAAAGAGAAGCCACAGGCTGCGGGGAAACATTCGCAAAACACATTCTGATAAAGGAGCCGGATCCCCAATACACGAAGAATTCTTGGACTCAGCAGGAAGGAGACAACACAGTGGAAAATTAGGCAGAAGATCTCAGGAGGCTCCTCGCAGAGAAGATGCAGGGATGGCGACCGGACATGTGAACGGAGCCCTGCGCTTCTCACGGAGTCTCAAAGCAACAGGACCACTCAACACTGACATCCCTCCATCCGTCTGTCCGTCCATGATGGTGTCGGGGAGGAGATGTACACGGTGGTGAGACCCTAGCTGTAGGGCAGCCCCGTGACTCTTCTCTGGAGCGGCCATGGGGAGACAGGTGCAGACCTGAGAATGCGGGGGAGGCCGCGGGGGTGCAGGGTACGGTGGGGGAGAGCGCCGTGGTCTAGCTGGCAGAAGGCATGAGGCGGGAACTGTGAGGGCACATCTGAGCACACGGAGGGAGGCGGGGGCGCAGGGTTCTCCCCGCGGTCGCAGGGGAGGGTCCACCAGCAAGGCAGGGGGCCGGAGAGATCCACGAGGTGATGGACCCGACCCACATGTGAAGACCGTCACATACACACCTGTGTCTGCACACTCATGCCTCCTTGCCCGGAGGGTGCCAGGAAGCAGCGAGCCCCCAGCAGCTAGAAGCTCCCCTGGCCCACGATTTCTAGCTCGTCTCTCCCCGTGGAGGGGCCCGGGCCCAGCAGGGACTGTCTGATTGTAGGAGGTGGGAAACAAACAGTCTGCAGCGTCTGGTAGCGCCGGAAAGTCAGGAGGTGAGGAAGAGGAAGGAGGGAGGCAAAGGAAGGAAAGGGGGGTGGGAGGGAGGAAGGGAAGGAAGGAGGTGGGGGGAGGAAGGTGGAGAGAGGAGGTGAGGGGAGGGAGGGAGGGAAGAGACCAGGAAGCGCAGGGACAAGGACATGTTAAGGACACGGGACACAAGGGGCCAGGCACACAGTGGGCAGAACAGGTATAGGTGAGCAGCCCTGGGAAGCAGGGCGGGACCAGGACCCGAATCGGAAGCAGGTGTCCGTGGACTCAGACTCGCGTGAACGAGTGAGGAGACACAAGCAGAGACCCGAGACAAGTGTCCTGTGCGCACAGACGGGCCGTTTCTGCAGACACCGGCCGAGGAGCGGGGCAGACCCCCCAGTGTGGGCCGCACACAAGGACCCCTGCAAAGAGGACAGGGTGCAGAGCGAGAAGGCAGAGCTCCACCCTGGAGAAGCGGACAGAAGCCCCAGAAGCAGACCGAAGCCAGGGACGGTGGCGGACACCCAGGGAAATCAGGTCCCAGCGTGCACCCTGGGGGGGGGGTCTCCCTCCAAAAGACCAGGAGGGCAGGGAGAACAGCACCAGGAAAACCCCGGGAGACACCCTCTGCACCAAACATGTGCCCGGTGCTCCCCAAGCTGCCAAGCTCGTGGGCACTCGGGCCGTCTGCGGGGCTCAGGGTAGGAGCAGCCGGAGGAGACCGGACACCCAAGTGCCACGCGGCGTCCCGGGTGGGGCACGGGCAGAGACCAGGGGCCGTCGATGAAAGCAAAGGATGCCCGCCCGATAAAGCACGGCTCTCAGCCCCTTAGAAGGATTGGGCGGCACGAGGAAGCCCAGGCTCAGGGACCTCGGAGACCCCAGGCCTCCTGCTCGCGCACCCGCGGGATCTGCGACTCTGGGGACTGGGGGACGCAGCCGGCACTGCATGGTCCTGAGTCGGCCTTCGGGGAAATCCTGCCTGTAGGTGTTTGCCTTGTGCCCTCCCCCATAAGGAACCTACAGCGTCTTCCCGCCACCCTGTAAGCCCCAGGGCCCTGCCCGCCTCCCTCACTCCTGCCCCCGCTCCCCCTGTACAGCCTGGACTCCCATCCAAGGTCCCAGCAACATCCAAACCACCTGCATCTGGTTCGCAGGGGCGCACGCCCACCACCATCGCCGCCACAGCTAGCGCCTGCCTTCCCAGGCCTCACCCCTCCTTCCCACTCCCGCTCTGCGGCCCGGAGCCAGAGTCCCTGCAGGTGAGCGGCTGGCTGCCGGCCGAGCCTTTCGGAACACCTGGCCCAGCTGTGTGTCTTGGCAGCGCCTCCCCGCTCCCTCGCCGTAGGGACCCCCTCCCGCCCCTCACAGGGGACAAAGGCTGCGTCCCGGACTGGGCACCGGGCCGGCTGCATTCATGACGGAAGCCCCAGGCCTTCCAGCCGCAGACAAGAAATTGCACCCAGGTGGCGACGCGCTTGCCAGGTCCCTCCATGCGGCGCGTTCCGTCCTCACTGATTGTCAGAGCTGCTAAAAATAAGAGCCCGTTAGGGACACAGCGCCAGCTCCCCCCACCATCAGCGGGCTCCGCGCGGGGCTGAGACTCGGGGACCTGGCTGCGGGTGTGGGAGGGGGCGGCACCGGGCGGCGTCCCAGGAACACGCGACCTGCCCCCCTCGCTGAGTCTGGTGCCCGCCCTTCCCACGGTTCAGACCGTCCCCAAGGCTCCACGAGGCCAGGGAGAGTCCGGTCACCTCCATCAAACTCGCGTCCCGCAGGTGGCGAGGACCAGAAGCCAAGGACGTGGCATATCCACGTCACCTGCCAACCAGGCCAGAAACAGTCTCGGCCACCGGGAGGCCGCGCCCTTCTCCGGAGACAGAGATGCAGCAGGAAGGACGTGCCCCACGGCAGAGCCATCCGGGGAAGGAGACCTTGTTAGAACTCGGGCTTGTTCCTCCTCCTGTCCCCTCACTGGGCCTTGGGAGGGCCGGTGGGCACAGACCCACCATGTGAGGCCCCTGACCTCCCAGCAAGGTGGCGTGGAAGCGGGCGGCTGAGCAGGCGGGTCGGGGAGCACAGCGCCCGGACGCCGAGAACCCGCACGGGCCACCGCGCCATCGGGAATAGCAGCGCGGGCGTCGTGAGAAGTCGGCTGCCTGCCGCCATCCCAGGAAGGCACCCGCCAGCCCACCCCGCTCCTCCCCCGGGCTGTCCCCGGCTCCAAGGTCCCGGCTCCCCTGCGCGCCCAGGCCCGGCTCAAACCCGCTGCCTGTTCCGAGACACGAGCCTCATGTCATGCACACACGGAGGGCGCTCCGGGGGCGCGCTGACCGTCCCGGGGCTCCCGAGGGACACCAGAAGAGACAACGGCCCGCAGGCAGTGCTCCCGAGAGCTCAGAGCCCCCCAGCAAGACCCCCTCCCCACCTGCACCCCCCACCCGGTGGGCTCAGCTCTCGAGGCCCCTTCCAGGAGGAGCACAGGAACCGCTTCCCTCGTGTTGCTTGTCGGTTTGGAAACCCAGTTTGTCCGTGTAGACTCTTCCAGAGCCTGGCGTGCTGACTCCCCTCCACGCTCCAGGGAGGCCTCTCTGACCTGGGCCCCGCCTGAGAGCCCAGGGGCTCCCATCCCGATGCAAGTCCTGCCCTGGACCACATCCCGCAGAAGGGCGCCGGCACCCTGCTGGGTCCTAGTCGCCGCCTTCCTCCTGGGTGAACCTACCCTTCCCTGTGATGTCCCTGAGCCTTCCAGGGCCGGGGCGACGGCGGCAGACCTTGGGGACACTGCACCTGAGGTCACAAGGCGCCGGCACCTCTAGGGAGCGCAGCCCAGAGTCCTGCCTGGCTCTGAGTCCCTTCCCCTGCCCGTGCCTCGGTTTCCCCAGCTGACAGGAGATCAGCCCCCCCCACGGGCCAGGTTAAGTTCCTCCCCCAAGTCCGTGAATCTCAGAGCCCTGGAGCCCCCTGCTTAGCACAGCGTGCCCCCACACTGACTCGGTGCCCCAGACAACTGAGGAAACCTGGTCTCCCGCCTCCTAGACACCCCACCCTGCTCAGGACACAGGGTCTCCTCCCTGTGGCAGGAAGCTGGGCTCTCCCCGGACCTTCCACCTGGAACGTGGCCTTTCCTCCTCTCCGCCCTGCGCCTTCTGCGGCCTCCTCGTCCTGACCGGCCCACGGAGCTCCCCGGCGGCTCCCCCCTCCCACTGCCCTGAGCCTGGTGCGGCTCTCTTCCCCAGCGCACACCCCTCCACAGGGCCTTTGGACCAGCTCCGGCCTCTGCCTGCAATTCTCTGCATGGGGACTTCAGTCACGGTGCCCACCGCCCTCGGACCGGTGGTGATGGTGAGTGTGTTGGCTGGACACCCTCCTCAAGTCCTCGACTCTCTGCAGAAGCAGCAGCCCGCGGGAAGGACGGCTCCAGGAAGGGCTTCTTCCTGCCTGACGGACCCCTGCCGCGGGCGTGGGTCTCGGGACCGGAGTCAGCAGACGCAGGCCACAGAGGGAACAGCACAAACCCCGCCAGGAAGGGCGCCTGGAACTCTGATGACTGGGGGGGGGCATGTGCCTCCCCGGGGACCACAGGGCCCCGTTCCTCTGTGTCTGGGCCAGGAGGCCACGCCAAGGTCCTGCTTCTGGGGCCCCTGGGGAGGTCCCTGACCCCAAAGACGGAGGGACGCTCTGAGTTCTCTCAGCATGAGCCTGTCTGCTGGTGGGAGGGCCTGTGGCTTCCTCCTGTCTGTCCCCCAGGCCTGCAGCCGCCTTCTCCATCCCCGTGTTCCCCCCACGGCCCCTCCTGCAGGACAGGCCCTCCGTCGTGGGGGAGGCTCTATGCACCGCTAACAGACACCAGCCATGAGGGCGTGAAATGGGCCTTCAGGGCAGGGGCAGCAGAGAAGACGAATCCCCTCTCTGGGCGGCTGCCTTGCGGTGGGGAACCCTGGGGACCTGCGACCACCCTGCCTGTTGCCTACAAACGGCTCCCATCGGCCGTGCACGGGGCCTCTAGACTCACAGATCCGGAAAATCCATACCTGGCACTGTTACTTGGAGAGGGAGCGTCTCCTAGACTTGCACACAATTAGCCGGAAAGAACCCGGTCCCACAGCCCCAGCCACGGCCACAGGCCCATGCGGCCTCCAGGGGTCCATGAGCCGCCAGATGCCCTCGCCAGGCATAGCTCCCTGACTAACCAGTGTCACCATCTCTCCGTCCTCAGGCTCAAGCGTCCAGTGCCTGTGGCCCTGCCTCCAGGGACATGAGGGCATCCCCATCTCTGGCTTGTGGGAGGCCCACGAGGGGAGGCCCAGAGTGCCAGGTGCAGCCCAGCCTCCAGGAGCGGCTGGTGGAGGGTCAGGGTCACGCTGAAGCTGCCTGTCCCCCAACGCTGCCCTGCCAGCGCCCGGACTCCTCCTCTCCCCCTGCCTCTCCGTTCTGGACGGTTCATCTCTGAGTGGGTTCCCTTCCGGGATCCTTCCCTGCAGACCACCCCTCGCTGGCCGAGCGCACCTCCATCACCCTGCTCGGGACGCCTAACCTCAGCCCCAGTGCCTGGGACACCTCCGTGGACATGGGATGAAGGACACAGGGCGGGCAGTCCCGGCGTGGCGTGAGAGGGAACGGGGCCAGGGGCAGAGTCTGGGGCTCCCAGGCTGTCTGCTCGGCCACGGAGAAATGCCACGGACCAGTGTGGACACGAACTTCTCGCGCCGTGCCTGGCCTCCGGTCCCCAGCCAGAGTGCTGGTAGCACTAGTTCCTGCGGAGCTCACACCTGCCTTCTCTGTGCTCCCAAGACAGAGCTCTAGGCTCCGGCTCTTCTAACAAGGACAGTGGCCCTGAGGGACTGAGGCCACTGCCTCCCGACACAGCGACCCTGGGGTCAGAGCATCCACGTGTGACATGACTCAGACGGTGGCAGACGGCGAGGGCAGGTGGGGCCCATGGGGGGAGGGTCGCCAGACCCGTGACAGGGACGAAGACCCCATTGGACAGCAAGACCGGGATCCCCACCCTCTGGGGCAAGCTGGGGAGCCAGGACCACCGAAACTGGCAGCCACACGCCCAGGTCTCGAACACTAAGCGCGCAGGCAGGGGGATCGTACGGGCTGGTTGCCAGTGGGAAGGATGTCGAGCTTGTAGAAGGTCGCACAGACAGCACGGAGTGGGGCCGGGGCAGTCACCGCCTACACACACGCCCCTGCCTCCCTCCCCCACCCACAGGCTCCCGTTTCCAGAAGCAGGTGTGTGTCCCCAGCACCCCCGACCGGACATTCGTCAGAGACTCTTTCCTGAGGTCAGGACTTGGCTCCACAACCCTGGGCACCATGGGGGGAACTTGGGCACATCCCATAAGGACGGAGCCTTTTCTGATCCGCAGGGGCCCCTCCCCAGGTGGAAAGACATCCAGCAAGTCCCAGCCCTCCTCTGGCCCCTGGGAGGCCCCCCTCCCCCTGCCTGTGGATCCGCTCTCTCCCTGTGTTCAGGCACCTTCCAAATGCAAACGCAGTGGTTGAGGGAGGGACCGGAGCTCATGTCCTCCTCCAACAGCTACAGGCCCCAGCCCCTCCTGCATGGAGCTCCCAGCCGCTGCCCACCTGGGGGAGGCGGCTTTGGGGCCTGGGGTGTCTGTAGGTTATCAGATGCCCCATCAGTTTGACAGCCACCCTCTGGGCCCTGACTGTGGTCCTCCTTGGGACTGGTGGTCTACCTGTGGATGCTCACTCACCGCCTGGGTCCCCAGGACGCGTCTGCTGGAGCCGACGAGGGAGACACACTGGCCCTGGTGTTTCCTTCGCAGGACTCTGGTCCAGGGCAGCGGGTCACGGCTCCACACGCGGGGCGGCCACAGGACAGGCTTGCGGGGCTGCCGCAGGAGCCAGTCCTCTGGGGGGCCTTGATGGCTCTGCGGACCCCTTGCGGTCAGGTGCAGAGATGCACCCTGCCCTCTGGGTCCCTGAGGTTTTGTTTTTTTTTTTAAAGATTTTATTTATTTATTTGACAGACAGAGATCACAAGTAGGCAGAGACGCAGGCAGAGAGAAAGGGGAAGCAGGCTCCCCACCGAGCAGAAAGCCGGATGCGGGGCTCGATCCCAGGACCCTGAGATCATGACCTGAGCCGAAGGCAGAGGCTTCAACCCACTGAGCCACCCAGGCGCCCCTGGGTCCCTGAGGTTTTAGGGATGGACCATGCATTTCATTGCTGGGATTATTTTTTTTTTAAGATTTTATTTATTTATTTGACAGAGGGAGATCACAAGCAGGCAGAGAGGCAGGCAGAGAGAGAGGAGGAAGCAGGCTCCCCATTGAGCAGAGAGCCCGATGCGGGGCTCGAACCCAGGATCCTGGGATCATGACCTGAGCTGAAGGCAGAGGCTTTAACCCACTGAGCCACCCAGGCACCCCTCATTGCTGCGATTATTATTTTTTTTAATTTTGGAATTAATAATCCAGGATTCCTCTACACACTTTGTGAAAAACCCTGTGTTCATTTAATGAGCTCTCGGTGACAATCAGAAAATAAGCCTGATGACTTAGTGCATAGAATAAGGTGAGGAAGCAGGCTTGGAGGGGGCTGGGCAGGGCAGGCCCTGGCGGCGGGGAGGGTCAGGAGGGAGGGTCCACGGAGGGAAGGGGAGGGCGTCCCTGCACCTGCTGTCAGGAGCCCATGGGCCCTCGCACAGCCTGGGCTGCCCAGACGTCACGGCCCGGGGTCCATCCACGCAGGACGCGGCACGCCGCTAGGCCCTGCTCTGAACTCGGGACAAGGCAGGGCAGGGAGGCTCTGGTCACACACAACTAGCCCAGGAGGCCAGGTGGAGGCCAGCTGCCAAGCGTGTGTTTTTTGGAGATTTAGCTTTTAAAGTCTCTGGAGTGGAGCTGGGCCTGAGCTGAGCCCCCAGCGCCCCCGCTGCTCTGGGACTGGAGCCTAGAGCAGAGTTCCTGGTAACTCAGGGAGCTGGAGGACCCCAGGGAGGCTGGTCGGGAGAGCAGAGGGAGTGGGGGCAGGGTGTGGGGGTGTGGGGGGTGCTATGGGGGCACAGGGCACCCGGCACGGTGGGGGGCTTGCAGTGATGAGCACCTAAATTGCCCTGTGGGGCCCATTCTCTGTGCTCTGATATGTGGCCACTGGGCACTTTCAATGGCTTTCCTAACCGGAAGACTTATTTACATAAATGGCCAATAAACATATGAAAAGATGTTCAAACTCAATAGTAATCAAAGCTATGCAAATCCAAACAACAGACCGGATGGATACCTTTTTCTGCTTAGCAAATTGGCAAAGATTAAAAGAAAGATAATCCGGGGTTTGGGAGCAGGCGGGTGGGAAAGGGGGCCCTCCGCCTTGGGCTGGGGCTTCTGAGAAGTTCCGCGTCCCGGAGGGGGTCCGGCAACGTGCAGCTCATGTAATGGGGTATGGAGCTCTTCTACGCGTCACCCCGCAGTCCCAGCCCAGGGTGCATCACGCCGGGATTGTTGAGTGAGGGCCGGGCTGAAGGGCGCCCACAGGACCTCATGCAGCAGGGGCGGGCCAGCGAGCAGGGAAGGGCTGCCAGCCCTCTGGCGGTCTCGGCCCTTTGAAATTGCAGGACGCATTTCCATTTATTCTCCTGGAACCAGGCGGAGCACACAGAGTCCACTGAAAAGAGCGGGTACAAAGCCCAGGGCCTGGCACCCAGCCGTTCCCCCGGCCTGCTGTGCACCGGGAAAGTTCCAGGTGCTGAGATCGCCAGCAGAGAGCAGGACAAAGAAGGCTTTGCCCGCAAGGGGCAGGTGCAGAAGACAAGGCGTTTGTTCCCAAGGGCTGCACAGCACCGGGCCACACGCTGGTGGCCTGCCGGGATGGGACATGGTTTCTCCAGGGTCCTGGGGGCTGGAAGTCTTAGGGTAAGGCCTGTGCAGAGGCTGTTCTGTCTGAGGACCCCTGCTGTCTCCTCCCTCCCCCTTCCTGCCTGAGGGTCTCTGCCTCAGTCCACAAGGACCTCCCCCAATGCCCTGTCCGGGTCCTCCCATGCTCAGAGCGAGGGCCGGTCCCGGTCACAGGGCTCGCCCACCCTGCTCCAGACCTGAGTGCGACCTCATCTGGACCTGCTCACAGCTGCAAGAAAGAGCCTGATTCCCGAGAAGGTCCCATTCACAGGTGCTCAGACCTCCAGGGTGTCCCTCCAGGGACATGAGCGGAACCACAGCAGAAGCTAATCATGACCCAGGGTCTCTAAGGACACGACCACCCCCTTCATCTTCAGGACCAGCCTTGTCAGCCCTGCGGGACGGGACGGAAGGGGGATCTCCGAGGGAGGTCAGGATCTCAGCAGGGCTGTGCAGCCCAGGGCAGTGCGTCGTCAGGGTTTCGGGGCCCCAGGCTGTCTGTGCGCCCGCGCTGCCCATTGCACACCTCTGCGCTCTCCACCCCGGACGCTCGGCCGTGCTCCTGCCCCCGGTTACCAGGCTCCCAGCTTATGGATGTAACCGTTAGGGCCAATTTAATGTTAAAACCCGTTCGACTATTCGGGCCTGCTTAGCCAGAGCGACTCCATATTGCCTGGGTAACCATATTGTTGTTTATATCCGCGGACTTCATTCCGGGAATAAACTCCCCGTAGTTCCTGGTATGCTTCCGGGTACCGATTCCGGGAGTAAACGCCTTAACAATAGAAGCCACGTACTTTGGGTCTGCGGTTCTGCCCTATAAAACCAGCCTGTGAGATCGGGAGGGGGTCGCTCTCCTCGGAGGTGGCCCTGGCCGGGCAGTCTGACTTCCAGTGCTTGGCATAGAATAAGGCTTTCCATGGCTTTCACTTTGTCTCAGTCTCGTTCCTTTGATAACGGACCCAACAGTAACTTGCTTGTTTTCCTTCAGGGTCAACCTCTCTGAGAAGCAAAGCAGACTTCTGTGTCGTTCTGAACTTTATAAAAATGGAAGCAAATGTCACGTCTACGTTTGATGCCCCATTTCTTCCACTCGAGTTACAGTTTGAGGATTAACCCCTGCTTTGCCTGGATTGGCGGTAAATTCCTCCGCGTCATGAAACGCACCACAATGTGACTGTTCACGTGCCCTTGGCCTGTCCCCACTCAGGCCGTGACGGGTGGTGACCCGGGCGCCAGGACAACTGTGTCCCTGTCCCGGATGTGCGGGCATCCCCCCCCCCCCCCGGAAAGTCCCCACTCCTCCCTGGAGCCGGGGGCTGGTGCGGGGGCGCGGCTGGGCTTCATTTCCTCCCTCTACTCCCCTCTAATCTCCCTACTTCCGAGGTTCCTGTGCATTTCTAAACGCTTCCTGTTCCGTAATTAGATCATTCAGGAGTCTTATTAAGAGAGAAGAAGCCGTGTAGCGCTGTGTTGACAAGCGGGACCCAGCAGCCCGATGGACAGCGCCCCCTCCCCTGCCGTCCCCTCCTGACGGGCGATGTCGTGTCTTCTCCGAGCCGGGGGTCCTCTCGGGGCCGCCTCGTGGTCAGAGAGGACACAGGACACAGAGGAGGGCCCGCTGTGCATCAGACCAGGGGACAGGATGGCTACGATTGTTAGCATCATGGAAACAAACCCATTTTCATTTTGGAAAAATGACAAGAGCAGACAGACACACAGCCCTGCGTTCTTCGTAGGGCCCGGTGTCACGCTGGGGTCACGCTGGCGTCACGCAGAGCCTCCCCTGGGCCCTGGGGTCTGCATGTCCTGCTCCGCCCCACCCCATCGTGGGGTGCCCCTCACAGGCCTGGGCAGCTCTGGGGACAGCCCTGTCCAGGGTCAGAGTCAAGGTCAAGTGTCAGGAACCGGGTGAAGATTTGGAGCCGCCCCACAGCTCGGGGTCTAATGGGGAGCAGAGGCCGTCCTTCCTGCCCACCTGTTCTCGGGCACTGAGCCGGGTCCCCCAAACTCACGGGCTGGAACTTAGGACGTGACTGTGCTTGCTGGGGCCTCTACGGGGTGATTAAGGTAAAGGAGCATATGGGTGGCCTTGAGCAGAGGGGACGGTGTCCCTGTAGGAAGAAGAAACGGGATCCAGACACACAGGGAGGGAGGCCTGGGGACGCAGCCGCCCGCCCACGCCTGATGTGGACTCCAGCGTCCAGAGCCGGGAGAGGGAAGAAGGACGCAGCTGTGGTTGTTCCCCGGACCTCACCCCGCTGGTGGCTTGTCACCCTGGAAACTATCATGTCTAAGTAACGTTCCCCTTCCAGGTTCAGCCTGAGGCTCAGGAAACAGCCCCTACTTTGGTCCCCAAATAGTCAATCCTTTCCTTTTCTTCTGTTCCTCTCTCTTCCTCCTCAAGTGGGCCCCTGTGGCCACGTTGTCACTGGGACAGTGAGTTTTCTGTGTCCAGCTGACGGGGCTCTGGGACGCCCGGAGAGCCGACACACGAGTCCTAGGGTCGGGGAGGGCATCTCCTGCCGAGATGAGTGTCTGAGTTAGTGACCTGAGTCCGGCAGGGGCCCTGCCCAGTGTGGACGGGCCTCACCCGATCTGGGGAGGGTGTGAACCTTCTCCCTCTGCCTGAGCCCAGACCCCCACCTTGTCCCCCTTGGACCCAGGTCTCCAAGGGCAGATGGGGAACTGCTCGGCCTCCAGAGCTCTGTGAGCCAGTTCCGGTCGTGCTTGTCCTCCGACGTAAATCTGCGTGTCTCCTCGGGGCTCGCGTTCTCCCCAGAACCCTGACTGATACTTTCACGAGGCCCCGTCCCCTCGGGTGAGGCCCGGACTGCACCCCGCAAGGAGCACAGCAGGTCTCTGCAGCCCCACGGACTGGTGCGAATCAGCCGGCTCCGTGGGGCCCTGCCGGAGGTCCGCACACCTCTGGAAACTCTGTTTCCCTCTGTCTGCAGGAGGCCGGGCGGTGCTCCCTGCTAGGCTGTCCCACGCATGGAACCAGGGAGTGCCGAGCCCCACACACCGCACACGCCAGCCCCCAGCACTGCTCTTTGCCCCCGACGCGGCGGGGTCGCCTCACAAGAAGGGAAGCGGCAGGTTCACCCGCACCAGCCCACCTCGGGGTGTGTAACCCCCAGGGCAACCGCTCAGCAGGCAGGTCGAGAGGGGACTGGACTGGGGCCGTGCGCGCCGCTGAGCCAGACATTCTGCTGATGTTCAGTTAAATTCCAAGTAAGTTATTGCAAGTAAGAGTTTTGCGAAGTCCAAGGTTACAGGAAGATAAAGGCAAATGGCCCATTTTATGATTTCACATCAGCCGCCATCGCACGGTGAAGGGGCTCCTCGGTGCCGGAGCGGCGGGGCGAACTCCCCCGCGTCCACATCTGTCCCAGCTCAGGGGGCAGCACCCCGTCCTCTGCCTTCTCTCCCCGCGGGGCACTGGTCAGTGAGGCCACAGGCCCGGGCCTCCGGGGAATTCTGTGGGTGCACATGGGCCTTGCCGCCCCCTCCCTGCTCCTCCCGGGGTCCCTGAGGTCTGTGACCCACATGACCGGCGAGCCCGTGACGGCGCCGTTGGAGTGTGCTGCTTCCGCTTCAAGCCCTCCCCGGCCTCCACTCACGCAGTCACAGCTGGGGTCCTGCCATGGTCCCCAGCCCCCCAGGGTCCTGCCATGGTCCCCAGCCCCCTAGGATCCACCCCATGAATCCTCTGACCTCACCCCCTTCTGCCTCCCCTGTGAACCCCCCCCGGCCGTTCACTCCTGCCTCCTGGGTTTGCCTGGAGCACAGAGGCCCCTTCCCCCCGAGCCCTTTGCCCCTGTGCTCCATCTACCTGAGCCCCGTTAGCCCCACACCTCCTTTCCTTTGGTCTCATGTAAGTGCCCTAACACCCCACCCTGCCCCCGCTCCGTGTTCCTGGCGCCTCTGCCCATCCGACAGCAATGTCGGCCTCGGGAAGGAGCTGGTGGGGCCGCATCATCCCTTCTGCACCCTCAGTGCCCAAGACTGGGAGGGGAGGGGGCAGCCGTGCTGGGTTCTGCCCTCTAACCCTGACTTCTGTGAGACCCTGTCGGGTCCAGAGGGCTCCACCTCCCAAACACACATGAAAATGTATAAATGTCCTGCTCTGGGGGTCACCCCTCCAGGCAGCGGGCTGCCCTTCCTTCTGACACAAACAAGAACCGGAGAGAAGGGAACGGGGGGAACATAGCCTCCTGCAATGCGGGGGCAGTGATTACTTTGGAGTCCCTTGTACTTACGATATTTGATCACGGGGGTCAGCAACTAGGTAGGATAAGGGTCCCCTCCCCGGCTTCTGCAGACCTCGGGGGAACCTGCACAGCACACGTTTTCGAAGCAGGCAGCACGTAAGGGCAGCTTCTCGTAGGAGAGGATACAAAGGAGCCCCGGGCTGGCCACACAGGCTCCCCGTAACCCCTGACTCATACAGGGTCATGACATTTGCAGTAAAGGAAGGGTCGGCTGCCACCTTCGTAAGAGGCTGCCAGTCCAACGTGGATCAAAGAAGGAAGATTGAAGGTGGGAAATGGCTCTGAAAGCACTGCCGTTGAGAGAAGACGTCCCGTGCAGACCAGTGTTGCACACAATGTCACGTGCGTGCTGGCCACCCACCATCACATGGGACATAGCCAGCCACGCACCACAGACCCCGGCCCACCGTGTCCCTCTACAGACGTCTGGCTTGGAATTCGCCCTCCTTGTTCAAATCAAAATAACAAGAACATTTAGGATTGACATAGAGGAGGAACCTGAAAATGTACAATGGAAAAATTTGGACAGAAAACCAATAGTGACAAATATAATCAAGGAAAGATAGTATCTCACGGATTTAGAGACCCCAGTTGAGAAAACAAAAACGAAAAAAGTTGCAACGAGTGAGGAACTGAAAGCCAAGACACGAAAGAGCAATGGAAGTGGTAATCAAAGAGAAAAACGAGCTGGAAATTGATCACCGGACTTCGGCAAGGGATGGCAGAGGGCAGGAGAAGTGAGCGTCACTGAGAAGTCCCTCTTGGAAGCATCTCAAGGATGAACAGCGGTAGCCAGGGGAAACTTGAGCAAAATGAAACAATTTGTTCCGCTGTTTATGTATGAGAAAGAACACGAGCGCCGTATGAGGTCAGGGCGATTTCCAATATCCACAGACGAGGAGGACGTGAGATCCGGGATTTGTAAGCGATCCTATCCACCGATCCCCCACAGATTCGGGGGAAACGCTGAGCTGTCTCAGGACTTCTCCACGGGAGCCTTCAACGTGGGGAGCGCGCAACCCAACCTCCGCAAAGATCTCAGGGAAAGAAACCATCACACATGATTTTATACCCAGCTAAATGGTTATTTGAGTCAAAAGCAAAGAACAGATCTTTTCTCAAATAAGAAATCTCTCCTCGACTTTCCTAAAGACCCAAGCTAGCCAGCGAGGAGCTGAGTGAAGAAGCTGTGACAAGCTGCGCTGGTGACGGGCCCCTTGGGGACCCTCGGACACCTAGTAGTAAGGCTGACACAAGTGAGCAGGTGATGGATATGGGATCGGTGGTACGAGCTCGAGCCACGTAGCCGTGGTAACACAACCCACCAAGTAGCGGGCACAGGGGAGGCACCTGGAGACTGAGTGAAGAGTGGCTGTCCACCATCTTCAGCTCAGGAGACCACGGGGCCACGTGAGATCTGTGGATTGTATCACTCAGTTGTTATCCAGCGCTACAGTTTCGCATGGTTCCGTGTGATGGTTCCGTGGAGAAAACAAGGCAAAATGTACCCGAGATTGGTCTGTGTCATTCCTTCCCACGGCATGTGAATCTTGAATTACCTCAATAAAAATTTCTCTCTGTGAGAAAAAGTTAAAGAAACTTATTTTTGATTACTTATAGTCTGAAGAGTAAGTCGTAATGGAAGTTACGTAACACGTGTCTCTCAATAGTCAGGAAACGCCATGTGCCCAGGCACCCTGGCAGCCGCTGAGGTGAAACTGGAGGAAACTTTGTAGTCTGAAATGCTCATGTTGGGAAGAAGAAAGAGTGAGAACCGAGAGTTACGAAAAATAACAAAAACAATGGTGTGAATACCAAAAACTAAGAATAAAGGCCATTTAGAAAGCGTGGAACTTAAAATCAAAGTCAAACTCAAAACACTGAAGGACGTCAAGATCTGAAATCTAGGCTTTTGAGGAAAAAAGAAAGAAAGATCAACACTGACAACCTCCGTGAAATGTATTTTAAAACCCCCCACTGGTGCATGTTCAGAGACGGAAACCGCGGTCAGGAACACCAGAGAGCGTCACACCTGCACCGGTGGTGCGGTCCTGTTGTTTCTGTAAAGACCAGACAGCTTCCGGAGTAAGATGGTACATCACACATTCCATTGTTGGGCAACGTCCCCGAAACTCCCCTAATACTGTAAACTTCTTTTTTTTTAAATCTGAAAATCTTTTCAAAAAATCTTAACAGATGGTAAGAAAAGGAACACATTTTTTGAAGCTGAGAAACGGACCCATGAGTAATAACTAATGGAGGGAGCCAGAGAAGTCTGAATCGCAGGCAGTGGCCAGGAGCAAACTGATTTTCTGAGAGAATTCAAAGGGAAGGAAGGGGGAGGGGTGGGGGAGGGAAAGGGAGGGAAAGAAATGAGGGAGGGTGGGGGGGAGGGGAGGGAAGGGAACAGGGGCAGGGGGGAGGAGGGAGGGAGGGAAGACCCCTCCCCCCAGGCCCTGGAGGCTCCAGCACCAGCCCCACCTGGACCTGGGGCAGAGAGGGGGCTAGAGGACACTGTGAAATCCGAAATCTGAAATCCGGCGGGTTCCAGCTTTCCACTCCCACCTCACAGCTTCCTGCACCCGCTGGGGTCTGGAGGTGTGTCTTCTCCACACAGCACAACTGAGAGGATAAAAACCGTACAAAAAAGAAAATAAACAGGGGCGCCTGGGCGGCTCAGTGAATTAAAGCCTCTGCCTTTGGCTCAGGTCATGATCTCAGGGTCCTGGGATCGAGCCCCACATCGGGCTCTCTGCTCAGCGGGGAGCCTGCTTCCCTCTCACTCTCTCTTCCTGCCTCTCTGCCTACTTGTGATCTCTCTCTGTCAAATAAATAAATAAAATCTTAAAAAAAAAAAGAAAAGAAACAAACAAAAAACCCTCAAAGAACCAAACCTGGCAGACACACCTTCCCTTTTCGGCAAAAATGAGAAGACCGTTTTCTGGGGAGTAAGAGTGACCCAAGAGAAGAACCGAGAGAACAGACCCCGGGCAGGGGTCTTCCAGCAGGAAGCCCATCCCAGCCCCCTGGTAGCGAAATTCTGAGTCAGTGACTTCATCGGAACAGAGATTCCAAACGACTCCCTAGACCAGGAGCCCCCGGTCAGCTGTAGGGAAGGTCTCCCGCATGGAGGGGAGAGGACAACGCAGGCAGAAACACACCACAGAGGCGCTTTCCAGAGGGCAGATTCTCAGGAAAGTCATCCAATACCCCAGAGAGATCGGGAGAAGCCCGCAGCGGGGCATCAGAGCGCGGCTGTCGGCGCAAGGAGAGCAGATTCGGACAGCAACGGCATCGCTGCCACCGGGTACTGAGAACACGGCAGCCAACATGGAAAACCCCATGGAAATCTGCAGGACGGAGCTGAGACGACCTCATAAAAACCTAGCAGAGATACAAACAAACAGATGAAGTGAAGAAATGAAATTTGAAGACCAGTCCAGAAGGTCCAACGCCCAAATAATAGAGTTTACAGAAGACAGGAAGTCGTCCAACATGTTTTCAGAGCGCTCTCAGACATGGATTGGAAAGTCCCACTGAAGAGGCAGATCCACCCCCGGGCTCATCTTTGTGAGGTTTTAAAACAGAGGACAAAGACATGCTGCTTCAGACAAGGTCGGATAAAGGACGGGGAATCGGAATGGCTTTGGGTTCCTCAGAGCAACCCAGAAACTAAGACAATGAAGCTTTACCTTCAGGAGTCAGAAGGGAAATGGTTTCCACCAGAATTTCTTTACTTAGTCAAATGCTTAACTATGTTTTAAGAGTCAATAATAAAACACACAGACTGTGTGGATGAAGTTGCGAGTTCCTGTGGATAGGTGTGGGTCTCAAGGCAGTGCTCGATGGCTCCTTCTCGGGAGGTGCCCCACAAGCTGACGGGCAGACCCAGAGAGGGGCACGTGGGCTTCAGGTCACGGGGGATCCAGCGTGGGGGGACGGTGGCCGCCACGCTTGGGTGGCTGGTGGAGGATCGTCTGGTGGGGACAGCTGCTCGTTGGATGCAGACGTTACCCACCCCAGCTGGAGCAAGCCCCACCAACGGGCGTTTTACTGTTAACCCAGAACCTCCGCCATCACCGTGCCTTCCCTTTAGCCCAGTGCCGTAGTCCTGGGGTGTCTGTCAAGACTCTTCTCGGTGGCCCCGTTGGCTGTGTGCTCTCCTCTCCAGCCCTGGATTCCGGGTCAGCTAAGGGTTCGCATCCCACCCCACACACGCGTCTGCCTTGACTGGCTCCTGGGAGCTGGAGGACGTGGCCAGCGCAGTTCCCGTGCGCGTTCCTCCAGGACCTGCAGCTTCCGGACTTACCGCAGCCCCTCCAGGTGCCTCAACCATGGTGGGCCCTCGGGTTCCAGCCTCACACATGACCTGCTCCTGGAATCCTACAGAAGCCTCGGATCAAGACCCCAAGACCCCAAACCAGGCTTCCACCTGGACGTTCTCTTCCACTGGTTTCCTTGGGCCCCTTCACCTACGCAGGACCGATACTACTCTTTGCCCGTAAAGCCCGTTTTGTCTCTAATACTCATATCTTAAACTAAACGATATAATGTTTATGGATACTTTGTTAGACCACAAAATTATAAAGAAACATAAGAAAATGATTTCCACAGAGTCAGAGCCAGGATACCAGGGGACTAGCACAGGGCTTCCGAAGGACTGTGGGGACCTGATTCCTAACGCAGATCTGGAAGGATGATGTACCATGTTCTGCTGTTCTCCAGACCCTGCCTGCACGGTGTGGAATGGGCGATAAGTGTCCCAGGGACGAGGGTGAGGAAGGGAGAACTCTACAAACAAATTTCCACTGGTAAATGTGCAAACTTGAATAAGCTAAAAAATTGTTGGAAAGTATAACCTCCAAAAAATGACCCAAAAAAGAAATGGCAAGCCCCCATAGACCTGTAGTCATTAGAGAAACCGGGCGAGTATTTTAGAGGCCGCCCACACTGTATTTTCAATTTAAGAAGAGGCACAGATGGTTTTATGGGTGACTTCTACCAAATAGTCAATGAACAGATCATTCCAATTTCATAAAGAATTTTCCAGACAATAAAAAATGAAAGAACTCATTTTATGAGGTGAGTATAATCTTGATCCCAAGCCAGGTAAGGACAGTATAAGAAAAAAAAAAGCAAAAAAACTCCACAATCCTGTAGGTCAGTGTAACTTAGGAGGATAGATTTTTAAAAATCAATCAAAATATTAACAATTCAAATGCAGTAATCCATTAAAAATTACTCATGACCAAACTGAGTTTTCTTAAGAGTAAAAGGAATGCATTAACACTTCATGCTGTAATTCACCACAGAAAAACTGTACAATTATTGGAAAAGATGCAGGAAAGCACATTTTTAACAGTTTAACCCCATTCTTGATAAAAGCTCTGAGAAAACTATCAAATCTCTTCACTTGATGTAGGTTGTCTACAAAATCAACAGCAAATGTCAGGATACAACTTGTAGATACGTTCTCTTTAAAACCTGGGCAAGCTAAGACTAATCTGGGGGAGTAAGACAAGAAAAATGAATAAAAGATATACAATTTAAACATAAAAATAAAATATAAAATTTAAACTTAAAAATACGGACATTGTAAAAAAAAAAAAAATACGGACATTGTGGCCAGACAATATCAGCATGTCAACAGATATGTTATTCAAATTAACAAAAGTTTGCGAAATGCTTTGTGTAAAGCTAAAAGGAATAAAGCCTTCAGACGTAAAAGTCTTTTAAGGAGAAATTAATAACATGGAAGTATTGAAGGACAATGAGAAAATCTGAATAGATGAAGAGATCTGTGATGTTAATTTATGTAAAGTCTCAATTCCTTAAAGATGTCAGTTTCCCTCCTTACTCCGTACGCTCAATGCCTTCCTCGTCAATTTTCTGCAAGATTTTCTGTGGAACTGGAGCGCCTGAGATTCACACATGGTGCTCGGATCCATGCTGTGTGCGTGGGTGTCTGGGTCATACCCCTGGAAGGGCGCAAAGTGAGATGGTACGACGCCGACCCAAGGAACCCGGCAGAACTATGCAAACAATAGGAAATGAACCTCAGCACGGAGTACTATTTGTAACAGAGAGGATCACAACATAAAGATAAAAGTTCTAACGTGATGACATAACACGGCAACATTTATCACACTTCCTGTTCGTAAAAGAGCCCCCAGATGTATGGAGAAACGAGCAGACCCCGTGGGAGAAGTCTGTCCTAACCCGTCATGCTGTGGATTTCACGCCCCCTTTTTAAAGGCTGGGAAGAGAGCAGAAGGTCCAGATTTGACTCAGGGAACCAACACGTGAAGAATAAATGGTTTTTCCAAGCACACAGGGAAAAATCACAAAAGGCAATCACACATGAGGCCGTGAAGAGGACCGGGTTATCCAACTAGATGTACCTAGAAGGCACAGTGAGACCTCTGACTGCCACACAGTCGGGAAAATGTAAAAACAAAAAGATAAATTAAAAATCACTCGTAACTTTAGAAGTGGAAAGACCATTGCTAAGTAACTTCTGCGTGAGATCTGTAGTAACAATGAAAATGGAAGACGATCGAGAGCTGATCTGTGATACAAACAGCACCCATCAGGGCTCGGTGAGCTAATGCTTCTGGTGTGGCAGAGGGAGCC
This sequence comes from Meles meles, assembly GCF_922984935.1. Lineage (NCBI taxonomy): Eukaryota > Metazoa > Chordata > Mammalia > Carnivora > Mustelidae > Meles > Meles meles. The sequence continues at coordinate 1,518,435 of NC_060072.1, forward strand.
CCTGCAGACGGGTCCTCCTGCTAGTAAGAACGAGGAACCCGGGCAAACGCAAAATGCAGCCAGCTGAGGATGCTCAGAGTGAGCAGGAGGCAGGGGACGGTGCAGAGACCTCAGAGCACGGACACGTCACTGACCCGGGGAGACCCTCTGGGCTCCAGAGTCTCGTCCTGAGTGTGGGCACAGCCGTGGACCAGTGACAGCTTGTCCCTGAGGCTCTTTCTGCCCTGGGAACTGGGGAGAAAGTCTGGGAAACTTCCAGCAGGGATGGGTAAAGAGCCAGAGCAGAGGAAAGAGAGCTGGAGACGGGGCACCCAATCTGTGCACGACCCACGTGCTTCTGAGCAGACGTAGCGTGTGTCATAAGCACATGAAGGCGGGGGAGGGGGCACGTGCGAGTTTCAGAGGACACGGACTGGGTCAGCATTGCCTGAGCTGACGACAGACCTCGAGCGAATGACAGAAGGGTCCATTGTTCAGAAGAGACAAAAATTAGAAATCTCTATGATAATAACAGAGACTTTGGGTACTGAAACAAACATTCATACAAAATCGAACGGAAAAGTACAGACCCACGATCAAGGACGAGACGTCCACCCCATCTCAGGGATTCATAAAACAGCTCCACACGGAAACAGCGAAGACATGCGGGATTCGAATAAGGAAATGGAACGTGTTCATCTGATCGATCTTACAGACATTCAACAATAAATACCAGGGTTAAAGGGAACGTGAGCACTTTCGTATCCATAGCAGAGGATGTGAACGTTTGTCTTCCAGCAAATTCAAGAGAACTTGGCAGAAAATCACCAACCACCTTGGTCCACTTGGTATTCACAAAGCACGAAGCCAACATTTACAAAATAGACATTTATTTCAAATTAATATAGTACATCCACCAAGAGAGAGCATGTGAGGGCCAGAAGACAGGCACCTCCCTGTATTTTTAAGGGTACAGAAATCACCGGGACACTTTCCGTCACCCCGATGCCGTGTCTTAGATGTGTCTTAGAAGTGTCTTAGATGACACTTATACTAACGTATCTAAAAAATCCCCAAGATCTTAGAAATTAAACAACACATTTCTGAACAATGCGTGGGTCAGAAAGAAATAACCATGGAGATTGGAAAAATGTTCTGAACAGGACAATTATGAAAATTCAGAAGGTCAAAATGAGGCCAATGCCTCAAAACCAACGCTGGGAGGGACGCGCACAGCTTTAAGCCCTTACGTTAGAAAAGCAGAAAAGCCCAAAATGAAACCTGTAAACGTTGACCTCAGTCGTCCAGAAAACAAGAGCAGAGCAAACCCAGAAGAAGGGGGGGGACGATGACGGGCGATGGGAACAGAAAGCAGGCAGGAGGGAGGGTGAGGGAGAGGAGGGCCCTCGGGGCTCTGGCCCTGCTTGGCTGTGGCTGAGCGAGCGGCTGGGTCCCCTCCAGGTTCCCAGACCCAGGTCCTAACCCCAGGGCGGCTGTACCCAGGGATGCAGCCTTTGGGAAGCAGGCGGGCTTGGATGCAGCCACGAGGGTGGAGCCGTTAGTGACCCGTCGGTCACGACGTGGGACACCCACTGCCGAAAGCCCCGCTCTGGGCCTCACTGCTTCCCTCCTCTGTTGTTTTTCCTTTTCACCGACCGACGCGTCTGTTCTCTGTGGTGTTTCTTTGTTCTTCTCACACTCGGTTTACGCTGCTCCTCCTTCTAGCTGCCTACGGTGGACGCTTACATCACTGCAGACTTTCCGCGGCTTTCCTTAGACGCCTTCAAAGCTGTGTCGTTTCTCGAAGCATTAGCCACCTGCAAGGGTTTTAGTGTTTTGTGCTTTGGTTACCACTGAAATACAAATATTTAAATTAATTCAATTTAACGTATAACGTTTATATTTTCTCCTTCTCCCCGCCCCTTACCCATGGATTGTTTAGAAGGCATTTCCGAATATTCGAGACTTTGCCAGACATCATTTCCTCATCCATTTCTAACGGACTCCTGGGCAGTCACAGGGTCCGAGAACATACACTGTGACGCTCATTCTTGGGCATGTTCTGAGACTGGCGTTGTGTTCTCATCTTTGTCCTTGGTTCATCTTCCAAGTGTGTTGAAGACCGTGTGCAACGTTAACGATCTCTTTATCCCAGAATTGCTAAGACCCAACAAAGACTGCTCAGACGTAGTCCAGCCCTTCTGAGTGCGGCTTGGCGATTGGGACGTCAGGGCCCCCTGCGGTCACGTGCCCCTGCTGCTCCTGGGTGCTCGTTCCCGGGGGCGCGGAAGGTTCCACAGACTTCCATCAGACCTCAGCCGCGGGCGTGCGGTCTGTTCCCAGCATCGGTTGCTGATAGAGGAGCAGGGTAACCCCCGATAGAGGAAACCCCCCGTCGGTTTCCTTCCCATTCCGTGGGTTCTTGTTTCACGTACGTTCATGTACTCCCGCGGATGTACATGTTGTACACGAGCTGTCACTCTTATTCTCCTGCCGAATGGACACTTTGTTACTATGTTACTATCATCTACGCCCCTGCTGGCTGCAGTCACCGCGCGTCCTCCTCCGAAAGTCTGTTTGCTCTGCTGCTAACACCCACCCCAGACTTCTTCTTCTCCTTCTCCTTCTCTTTCATAAGACAGAGGAGAGAGAGGAGCTGGAGAGGGCGCCCGGAGGAAGGGCAGGGGGACTGGAGAGAGTCCCGCGCGGAGTCCAAGCCCAGCGCACAGCCCGATTCGGGACCCGAGATTGTGAGCGGAGCCGAATCGAGCGTAGGAGGCTCACCTGCCTGAGCCGCCCGGGCGCCGCCCACGCCAGGCTTCTCGCGCTCCGGTCGCCCCGATCCGTGCCCTCCGTCTCCCCTCCGCGAGGCTGCCTTCGTGGCGAAGCTGCCGAGGGCGTGTTGTGCCCCTGCCCCCGTCCGTTCTCGCTCTTTGACGGGGTGTTTGTTCTGCTTTCCCGACGTCGCGGCCGCCCGGCCCGGAGTCCGTGGTCCCCTCGTGATTTCTTTTCTCTGGCCTCATCTCATTTTTCTTTCTACGTTTCCCTTTCCTGCCTTCCTGGGCGGTCAGCAGATATTTTCAGCTTACCACGTTCCTTCCGCTCTCCGCCTTTTCTGTAAAACACCTTGGCGTCGCTTTCTAGCGGTTTTCCCGGGGATGACGACATGGCATCACCAGTTTACGGTCAGCATTGAATTCTCTACTTCTGAAAAACATGGGGACCTTGGGACAGAATATTTTCTCTCTGTACCGTTCATTGCTTGGGCTAAATGCCTACATAACACAATCAATAGAGCCTCTACATGCCTAAAGCCAGCGGTACGGTGACTCAAGCAGCCGTGTTTCCTACAGAAAGCGGGCGATGACGCACACACGTACTCATTTATCCGTGTGTCACGCTCCGGAGTTCCTGCAATGACGCACCCGCCCAGGGACCATTCTCAGCTTTGTTTTACTGGAAATGTGCTGATTTCACGTTCTCTTCAGAAGAATCGTTTTGGGGGATGGAGGGGTTTTGGTTGGCAGGTTCTGCCCTCCACACTGTGGAGGCATCTGCTCCGTGGGTGCCATCGCTCACGGCGTCCCGTCCCATGTGCGGCGGGCGTCCCCCTTCTCCTGTGCTCTCGGGCCTCGTCTCGTCTCCGTCTTTTGGGGGTTGGACTGGCGCGTTCTTGGTGGTGGTTTCTTGTGTTTGTGCTGCTTTGGGTCGTGGGTCCCGATGTCCACGCTTTCCTCGAATGTGCGGAATCTTGGCCATCGCTTCTTCCTGTGCGTTTCCTGCAGCGAATTTTCTCTTGTGTCCAGGGCTCTGATCCCACTGTGCTGGCCTGGTTGACGTTGATCCGAAGCTCTCAGAAGTGGTGACGATTTTCTTCCATCATTTTTCTGTCTCTCAGATTGGATCATTTTTATTGCTTTATCTTCCGGTTCCCTGCTTCTCTCGTGTTTTCTACAATCCGCTGGGGGCCCATCACGTAAAATTTCCCATTTATTTCCTGATATTGTACTTTTTACCTCGAGAGCTACCATTCCACTTAAAAAAATTCCACTTCTCTGCTGAAATTCTCTACCTCTTCACTCATGAAAACCACATTTCCCTTTACTCATTATATCTATTTACAAGACCTACTTTGAAACCTTTGCTAAATGCACCATCAGGGCTGGCTTACGGCTGGTCTCTTGGCCTGATTTTTTCCCCCTAAACACAGGATCACACTTAACTGCTCCTTAAAATCTTGGTGGGGAGATCATCATTCTATTTACTATGTTGTGGACACTCTGAATGTCTGTGTTCTTCGGGGGATTATTGCTTTTTGCCACAGAGGCCGTTATCTTGGAGCACGAAATGCGTCTTCTGGAAATACGCAGCGGCCCATGTCTCTGCTTAGGGCTGTTGCTGGTTTTGGTTTCCAGTGCGCTGGACCGCTGCGCGCGTCCTCCCCCTGCGTGGGGATCCTACCCCGAGCATCTGGACAGGATTTGTACCTGGATCTGCGGGCTCGCCCACTCTCACAGTCTCTTGCACTGAGACTAGCCTCAACCTTCACTTCCTCTGGCCACCCTGCACCCCTCCCTCGACGCCGCCGCAAGTCAGAACGTCCTCCCTGGGCTGCCCGGCAGGTGGCGAGCAGGGACGCCCTTGACCGGAGACACAGAACTCTTGTGCCCATCGCCAGAGTCATTTCCCGTCCGCCTCTGCCCGGGTGCCGCTCTGCTGGGGTCTGGGTGAAGTTCATAGATTTTGGATCTTGACCCCTCTGGGCCCCGCTGTGGGCAGGCATCCCCTTGACACCGGCGGCTGGCCCACAGCTCTGCGCTCCGACACCTGCTGCCTCAAGCCGGCAGGGCCGGGCTCCTCTGCCAGCACAGCGGGGGTTTGGGGAGCAGCCCCCGGCGAGAAAGATACAATGTTGCGGTTCTTGCCCGACCTGGTAACGTCCTTGCAAAAGCAGATCCTGCTCAACTTCTTCCTGCGTTTATCCGTCCGCCCCAGAGCCTTGAATGGTTTCTTTGAAGAACTGGGTTCGCACCGTGTAACAGTTACCCCAGGACGGACCCATCGCCAGGTCCTTCTGCCAACATCTCCGCCTTCCATCGCCCTCCAGTTCTTCCTGACCCTCCCGGACCCTCTCGGACCACTTCCTGGGCTGACCCGTCCTTTGGAGGAAGAGTCTGCAGTGTGTGACGGGCGGGACGGTTGCTCTCATCCCTCCTGGGAGGAAGGAAGGGCCAGGAAACCGATTCCACGGCTGCCCAAGGGGCCCAGGTTCTCCAGCAGAGCCAGGGCTGGGGCTGGGGTCCTGATGCTCCCAGACCCCTTCTGCTGTCATTATGAGCGCAGGGCCCAGATCGGGGACAGGACCGCCAGGGGCCCAGAGGCCCAATTCCTGGGAAATCACACGCGTCCCACCTTCCAGCAGTGTGGCCAGGACCGCAGGTGCCCCTCATCCTTCTCACAAGCCCTGCCTTTTCAGGAACTCAGGCCCAGGGACGTGGACAGCAAGAATGTGTTTCTGAGGCGTCTCCGCAGTGGCCAACACCCCGGGAAGCCGAAGGCTGCGGTTTATATGTCCATAAAATGATAAAATGATGCCGGTGACTTTGCTGAAAGAGTCTGAGATCTGCTCTCAGCAAATACCAAAGATGGCATTTTTTATGCCCCAGCAAGGATCACTCAGACATTTATGAGCAAACGAAAAGAAGACTGTTACGAAGGAAAGCATTTTTCAGTCTCATCTCTGCCCTTGATCACCTTGTCCGTCCACTGCAATGTTCGTCCCAGCCTAGGGGACGCAGGGTCAGTCCCACACCAAGCAGGTAGATGGAGCTTCCCGTACTGTGGACCCCAAGGAGCAGACCCCTGTCATAGGCTCGACCCTGCCTCAGGGCCTTTGCACCTGCTGCTGCTTCCTCCAGAAATGCCCCTCGATCCCTCATGTCTGGTCACAGAGGACCACCTGGACGGCCATACCCACGGGGGCTCCCCACCCTGTGACATCACCTTCGGAGCAAGAACCCACTGATGGACACCCCAACTGAGTGGCTGCGGCCAACGTCTCACCAACCCATCGGCTCCCTGGGAGGGGTCTGTTCCCTGGGGCAGTGGGTGGCCTGGCCTGATGCCCTCCCTCCAGAGGGGCCCCAGAAGGGCCGTTTGCAAACAATATTGTCCAGAAAAGTGATACCCCTGGCTCCCTTCCTCTGCTGAGAACTTTGCAGAATGACATTTGGCCCTGACATTGCCCTCGCCCTTGAGTGAACCCAGCCCCTCCTGGGGCAGAGCCCACCTGCCCACGGGCCCCCTCCTGCTGGTCTTCACCGAGGGAGGGGTCCCGGTTCCTGCAGGGTGGGGTCATTGGGGCCGAGGGCTGCACCCTGGGGGCTGCAGAGAGAGGCGATAAGGAGCCACTCCGGATTCCGGTCCTGGGGCCTTTGGCCTTGAATACGGAATATTGAAACCAAAGCCCCCACAAGCAAAAGCAGGCTTTTCTGGATGAAAGTAACCTTGACCTCCTCCCGTAGGGGCACAGAGGGTCCCCAGGGACGCTCCCACTGGCATCCGTGGGGTTAGAAGGGTCTTTGACCCCTGCTGGCCCCTGTCCTCCTGCTCCCTGGAAGCCGACCTGTACCCGCGGTTGGCGGAGGCTGCAGCAGGCACCGCCCCGGGACTCCCCACGAGGACCCCCACCCCCGCTCCGACACTGTCCCCCTCCCGCCCCAGACCCGGTGATTTAGGGGCTCTGTGGGCCTAATGAACGGGTGGTTTGCGAATTCAAAGCAGAAAAGTAAGTTTAACTATTTGGAAGTCAGAAGCTCGTTCTCTCCCAGTGACTTACGACGTTCGGCCTCCCTGCTCGGGAGCCTCCGCGTGGGTGAAATTGGTTACGTTTTAGGAATTAAACTGATGACTTGACCAGATCGATTTCATTAGTGAGTGTGTCATACGTGCGGTTAGTGATGTCGGTCCCTGAAATGGGAGCTGACGACCGCCGCGGAAACCCTGGGCGGACGGAGAGTACATCAGGCTGGAGGCCGTGCGGCTCCGCTCTCCGCCGGGGCCTGCCGTGGCTCTCGGCTCGCCGCGGCCACTCTCTGTGCCCATCTTCACCTGCCCTTAGTCCTACTGTCCCACGTTCGCTGGCCCAGAGCGGCGGAGGCTCCTTGTTCGGATCCTCGGCTGGTCCAGGGAGGGGGAAGAGCTGGGGCCACCCCAGAGCAGCCCGGGGTGACCCCTGGGGGACGTCCCCACCACCCCAACAAGAACAGCCCATCTCAGCTGCTCCAGGAAGATGACGTCATTTCTAGAAGACTGAGGTGCTTCCTTAATGCTTACGAAACCCAAGCTCGTTTCTTCCTCCAACCAGACTGGGCAGAAAGGGAAGCCAAAAGGGGGACACTGGGGTTCCTATGAGCGTCCACTGTTGGCAAGAGCTCCAGGCTCCACTGGGCTTTGGCCTGGTGTGGGTCCACCTTCTCCGGTCCCGACTGAACCTATCCCAGTGACCCGGGCTCTGGGAGCCCTGGTAGCATGTGGTGCTGCTCTTCAGGGACACGTCTGCGGGAGGACACGGGGCCAGGACTCTGCACGTGAGTTTAGGGCTCCTCCGAACGCTGGAAGGGAAGCCAGCCCATCCCGTCTGCCCGGTGTCGCGGGCCTCGTCCCCTGGGGTGGGTCCTGGGATCCCCGTTAGCGCGGCCCACGCAGAGCTGGAGGGGCATCTGGGTCCGTCCTGTCCTTGGAAAGGCAGGGCCAGCCCTGGATGTGCCCGCCGACCTGCACTTGTCGCCCACGGGCTGAGATGCCCCTGCCCTCCCAGGGAGGGAGGGAAGTCAAGGGCTTTGCCAACCGGCCATGCGGCCACCCTCTGGCTGGGAGCGGACCGGGCCGAGGTCTTTGCAGTGTCAGACAGAGCATCACTCTCCCCACCTCTCTCCAGAGCCCCGGCCGTGACCGTGGGCTCAGCATGCATCATACTATCTCCCTGGCAGTGGGAGCTTTCCTTCTGCTCTATTCCCAGGACTGAGGCTGGGCTCAGGGGGCGGGTTCTGGGAGCTTCCGCGTGGGTCAGTGTCTCCTGTGTGAACGGCAGTCCCCTTGAGCACACAGTAGTCGGGCTCCTGGAGGCCCCGGCCCTGGCCAGGCAACCTGGGCCTTCCACATGCCCTTGCTGCCATGCTCCCTGTCCCGCCCTGATGTCATTAGCTGTGGCCTGCCGTCTGGCAGGGACCCTGGCAGCCCTGTCCCTCCCATGGGCCTCGCCCTGCACACCCTCCCTCTCATCTCTCGAGCACAGAAACCACCGCCCTCTGCAGAGCGTGCGGGTGCCGTGGTGGGGGAGGACAGGCCGGGCCTGGGGGCGTGGCCGGGCTTGCTCCTCTGTCCTGGCGGGGGCCGCAGGACGACACCAACGGCAGCTCCGCCCCCAGGAAGGAGACGGGTGCCCTCGCTGCGGCGCTGGTGGGAGGGAGAAGGGGTGACATTCACAAAAGAAGAAAATAAATGCGGTGAGTATTTGAGAGTCATTCCACGACTCTGGGCGCCGAGGGAAGAACAAGAGACATTTAACATCGGTGTAGCCCCTGCAGGAGGCGGCTGGACGGACGCGATGCACAAGCCCACAGACGTGGACCCTCCAGCACAGGAACGGGGCGCCTAGAACCACGGATGTCCACGGGACATTTCCGAGGCACAGTGGTGTCCGGTGCTGGACACACAGACGGAGTGGTCAGGTGCGGGTGTGAGGCCGCTGGGGATGGGGACCAAGACAGACGGACACACGGACACCTGGAAACAGACCACGAGGCTCACAAGCAAGCCGCCGGGACCTTGTTTGGAGGCCGAGGCCATGTGGAGACGCTGCCGCCAGCAAACGCAGCATCAGCAAAGGGCCTGCGGGAGGCGGGGCCCTGGGTGCCTTGATCTGCTGCAGCCTCTCCCGCGTGTCCGCGGGTCCCTCCCCGCCCTGGATGCCAGCGAGAGGTCAGGGGCAACACCGTGTGATGTGTGGCCTCGTGGAGTTTCCGTTTGGTGGGGAGGCCGTCCGTGAGTCTCGGTGAGGGGCTGGGGAGGGCTGGTGGGCACGGGGGCGCGGGCCGCCAGCCGGACCCTGATGCGGGGACGTCAGGATGTGTGTGTGTGGGGACAGCGGGGTGTTCTCCCCCGGCCCCCAGAGGTCCCCGGTCTCACCTCGGCCAGCCCCTCACCCATGGCCCCTCACCCCTGCTCTCCTCCCATGACCTCTCTGCCGAGTGGCAACGGCCCGTGCCCCCTGCCAGCATCACTTCTCCCTGGGGCCGTCTGTGGACCCCACACAGCCACGCGGGACCCTGCTCACCGGTCCTGCTGGGACTGGGACCACCTTCAGGGCCGGAGAGCTGGGGCGGGGGTGGGAGGCGGGGGGACCCCATGTCTTCTTGCTGAGCCCGGCACCCTGAGACGCTCTGGACTTCACATCCCGCGAGGAGTTGTCGAGAGAAGCTCCCGCGCCATGGGCCCCAGCTTCTCAGGGTGAGGGCCACTCAGGACAAGGATGGCCACGTGGTCGCTTCTTGAACGCCAGCAGGACGGGACGCCCGGCAGGAGAGAACGCAGCCATGAGGGGTGGAGGGAGGCGCCTGGTGGGCAGGCAACATCCCCGGGGCAGCCTGAGCTTCCGAGGGCACGTCCAGCCCGGGAGAGCCCATCTCTGCAGCTCTCCGGGTGGATGCCTCTGAGCGTGACCTTGAGGTCCCTGACCTTGGCGGTCCTTGTGGTCAGGAGTCGTGGGGGCTTGTCCTTGGAACCCTGACTCACAAGGTTCTCAGCACACGAAGGTCGTGGTGAGAAGGGTCTCGTGGACACACACGTGGACACACGCCAGCACGCGCATACCACTCAGGCCACAGATGCGCTCTCTGCCCCAGAGGCTGAGGGTGTCCACTCTCGGTCTGGCCTGTCCCGGAGCTGGGCTGGAACAGGAGGACCCCCGTCTGCGGTTACAGGGTGACACTTGACCACGGGGTCGTGCCTGACCCTGGTTGGTAGGCAGAGGCGCCGTCCCACTCTCCTGCTGCCCAGGCTCAGGTCAGCACCTGGTCGGAGGCAGACGGGCGAGGCAGACGGGGGCCGCGGTGTGCGAGGCTGTCCTGCGGCAGCCTCCGTGCCCCGCTCAGCCCCGGCTCACAGCGCGGCTGGGACGGGGCACCACAGAGCGAGTGCTCCGGGGCAGACCACGTGCGGCCTTGCCCACAGCAGAGGTGGGCCTCACGCAGCCCGTTCGGGGAGAGAGGACTTTCTCCAGCCTGGGAGTGGGCAGCAATCATGACTGTCCCGCTGGCTACCGGAGCAGGTGGAGGCCAACGGCTCAAGACAGCGATGGACGGAAGGAGACGGCGCAGGTTTACTTCCGCACAGAAGCCTTTGCTGCCGGGCCGCAGGCTTGGTGGGTCTCCCCCGGTCATGGAGACGGACTCACAGGACACCTGTCCCCACGAGGCGCACTGGCTCGGGGCACGAGGGGAGAGCCATGCTTAGGTGAAGGTCAGGATCCGGGAGTTCTGGCCGTCTGTCCGATAACCTCCTGGCTCAGGCTGGAGGGGACCATCCTTCTCCGGACGGACCCTCCTGCTCATGACGCCTGTTATCCTTTCCTCTAGCCTCACAGTTTGTGCACGTCCCTGCAGCACACCCCGTGAGGTTGGGCCCCCCGGCTGTGCAAACAGCCCAGGTGGCCGAGCCTCCCAGGAGCCCCTGCTCCGACCGCATTTCCTCCCTGGACGGACCCCCTCGGGCACCTCCAGCTCGGCCGTCCCCACAGCGTGTCCCCGCTGCCCGGGGGGCCTGTGGCCGCTGTTGGTCCTGCATTCTGCCCCCTTCCTCCCTCCCAGGACAAGCCCGCTCTGTGGCCACCACGATGGCACCAAAGGCCAGGGACGTCTCCTTAAAATCAGGCACAGACTCCAGATGGCCCTTGGCTGACCCTCCCCGCCAGGGCTCCCAGGGCTCCTACTTTGTAAAAGGCCACCTGAAACGGACGGATACGGCTTCCCTGTCCCACCCGGGTTCAGCCCGAGGACTCTGGGCGGCAGGGACGGTCCGAGGCCAAAGATCCCTCTGCAGATCCGAGCAGATTGTCCTGGAAAGGGGGTCCTTGCGACGTGGGTCTCCTTTGGGGCTCCGCTTCTGTGTCTGGGACTTGGCCTCCACGTGGGGGGGCGGTGCTCGCACGGGGGCGGGGGAGGGTCCGCGCGCCGGGGCCAGGCTCCAGGAGCCCCCGGGCAGGTTCGGGAGGGAGGTCCCCCCAGCCACGCCTGCTACGGCCCCAACCCAGGACACCCCAGCCCGTGAACAAAAGCCATGCTTACCAAAGGATTTTTTCTTTATTTTCATAATTTAGCTGAATCAACACAAAATTGAATACTGTAAAACAAGGAAAAAAAACGCTGTAACATCTCAACCTCTGGCGTCTGCCTCTGGTCTACACTCGCCGTGGGAAGACACAGGCTCAGGGAGGCGGCAGAGACCCCCCATCGCGGCTCCCGCCCCGTCTGCACTGGGAAGTCTGCGCCCGCCCTGTCCCTCCCTCCAGGACACTCAGACGTCTGCTGCGTGGCGACCTGGAAGGGAAATTAAATACTCATGGACACTGAAACGGGTCTTAAATAAATGGGTCTTCTCTCCTATCTTCAGTCTATGGGTTGCTGGGACAGCTTCTATATACTTATTTTTTTTTTTTTTTTTTACTTTTCTTTTTTTTTTTTTAGTAGCATAGGACTAGCATAGTGGGCCTGTTAATTGGACCGTCAGGTAGTATATAGTTCAGCACAAACTCAGGAGGATGAAGGACCCCGCGGGACTGCGGCCCGGCCGGGGACAGAGACACGGACTGTCCCCTCGTCCCCGGGCCCGGCGACCCCGTGCTCCAAGCAGGGCGTGGGAAGGTCAGGCGCCTGCCATTCTCTGCAGGGCGGCCTGCCATAGTCCCTCCGCCGCCAGACGTGAAGACCGAGAGGGAGCGGGACATGGACAGGGAGAGGAGGTCTGGGGCCGCGGCCTCAGGGTCTGCCCCTCAGGGAGGGGCAGGGAAAGGGACACGAAACCCGTTGGAAGCGGCGTGACCGAGAGATGGCGCACTCGCCCTTCAGCGAGCTGGACCCGGGCCGGTGCAGACGGCCACCACCCCCGGGCACCCGCCACGGCTCCCGTGACGTCAGGCGTGTCCTCGGCCGCTGTCCCCGGAGTCCTGCCCTTCCGCGCCAGCCCCCTGGCCCTGCCCCGAGCCCTCCGGAGACGCAGGTGCCCCTCCCGCTGCGTGGCCGGCCGGGGGGGCTACCACATTAATTGTTAAATAGGATTTTCTACAAATATACAACATATAAAAACTGTTAAATATATAACTTTAGGCTTTGCAAAATACATTTAATGATCTCTTTCAAACAAGTGTTACTTCAGGTTTCTTTAATTTGCTTTCTGGAGCTAAATGGTTGTGTCGAGCGGACAGTGGTCACGGGAGACCCAACATGCTCTTGGCGGATACTGGATTACCCCACTACCGGAGATGAGCTGTAGAGAGGCGTGTTTAACTGGTTAAAACAGAACGTGATTTTAGTCGGTCAAGTCCAGCTAGGTACAGGGAGCAGGTGCGCGGTGCTCTGTGTCCCCTGCGAGCCGCGCTGGCCCGCGGCCGGGTCTGGGTGGGGGCATCGCTGGCGGGGCCCTGGGGGCTGCCGCGGCGTCCTCCGCCGGCTCGGCCCCTCTCAGCGCGCCCCGCGGTGTCCGTGGCGGCGAGGCCTCTGCCGGGGCCGTCCTCCGCGCCCCGCCGGCATGTCTCTGCTCCCGCGGGCCCCGGCCGAGCCTGGGGACGCAGACGGCCAGGGCGAGTCCGAGTTAAAATAGATGTTTCTCTTTGGTCTATTGAGTATACTGAAATACGAAAATAAAAGTGATTCGGACAGTCTGGGGCACACGGAGAGGCCTCTTCTGTGCCCGAGGGCCAGGCGCGGTCCTCCTCTCCCGGGCTGGCTGGGCGGCCGTCCCCTGCGGCCGCGCCCTCGTCCTCCTGGGCACGCTCTGCCCGGGCCGCGGCCAGGGACGGCGGGTGAGGCCGGGCTCCCACGGACAGCCGGCGCGGCCCCCGCTGTGTGTCCCAGGCCAGACTCCTCGCCGCGGCGCACACGCTCAGCTCGGGACCCCGAGGAAGCAGGCTGTCCTTGACGGGCTACAGAGAGACGGAGGGTGGGCAGATGGCGGAGGACGGGTGGAGTCCACAGCGGACAGAGGACCGTGGCTGAGGTGTGGACTCTCCAGGGAGCCAAGGCCACTCCCGGGGCCCCTCTGGGGCTGCGTCTGTCAGGAGACCTGAGGAACAGAGAAAAGAGAGCGTGAGCCCCGCAGACAGCACGGGTCCCCGCTGGGAACGGACATGCCCGGGACGCGGCCACCAGGCTGCACCAGCCGCTCCAGACAAAGGCGAAGACTTCAGGTGCTAGAGGAGGAACTCCCTCACCGTCCCCGGCGACCGCGGCCCGTCGCCCGTCTCCACAGCGGTCACTCCCCTGCGACAGTGGGGACACCCTGGTGACACGCTGGCATCCAGAGCCTCTGTGGCTGACACACCCACAGCCCCCACCCCCAAGGCTGGGACGGGGACCCCCGGGCAGCGCTGCATCTCCGCAAGGCCGCCCCTCCCCCACCCCTGCGGGCGTCCGACCCCTGCAGGTCCGCACCTGCGCGGTCACTCATTCATTCGTTCATTCCGCGGATTTCAACAGCAGCTCCCCCCTCGCCCCACCCCGGGAGCGGGGCCACAGGTGCTCCCCACGCTGGGAGGTCCCGGCGGCCGTGGGGTGATTCTGTGCGTGCCCACAGGGGAGGGCGGCCCGTGTTCGCGTGCTGCTAGGACGCCTCCTCCCTGAGGCCCCACGTCCACCAGCACGCAGAGCCGGCGCCACGGCAGGGTCACGCTCTGGGAGGTCAGCTGCCCCCTGTGGACCAGTGAGCTGGGGGGTGCCGCAGGGCCCGGGCACCCCTCTCCCCAGCCCCCATGTTCTCCAGGTAAGACAGGAATCAGGCTTCCCTGACATGGAGACCAGGGGCATGACACTCCTCCTAGGGGCCTGGGGTGGTCAGCGCTGCTGCCCGGCCGGTCTTCTGGAGCTCCATGACCCTGCTGCTGCCCGGACATCGGAGCCCGGGTCCCGGGCACGGATGGGAGTCGGGCGTCCACGGCAGCCCTGGGCCTGGGCCCTGCCCGCCGTCCCTGGGGCCAGGCAGCTGGCGGGACAGGGTGTCCCAGGGTCAGGGCGTCGAGGACAACGGTAGGTGGACGCCTGGTCTCCGGGGACACTGGTGGGGCCGTGGGAACAGGGCCTAGAACCCTGCTTTGGAGGCGGACAGCGGTGTCGGGAACTGGGGCTCTGCGGGCAGCAGCCCTCTGCCATGCGGGGACAGGACGACATGGCCGGCGTCACCCGGGTGGGCGCCTCCTCCCAGAGGCTCCTGCCACACGCTTGGCCACTAACCATGGATTTCAGGTCACACAGCCACTGGCCTCCGGCATTTCCCAGCGCAGGTACTTTGATTACGAAAATAGCTCTGACTCGTCTAGGAACCAGGAGACCCGAAGTGAAAGGACACGGAGCTCCAGGCAGGGGGGCGAGCCCGAGGCCCTGTGCCAGGACACAACACACCGTCCGGCAGGGGCTGGAGGAGGGGCTGCCAGGGAAGGGGTCCTGGAAGGTGGAGAGCTTGGGGTGACGGGCAGGACCCACCCGAGGGGGAGGCCATGTCTGACTTGCACCCAGCGAGGCACCCCTCCCAGTCTCTCACAAACCCGCGGGCCCGTGAGCCGGCCTGACCCCTCTGAAGCTGGGCCTCGTGCCCCCTGTGAGACGGGACCCAGGTGGCAAGGGGTTCCCTCCTCTCCGGACGGGTGGGCCGAGGTCGGGAGGGTTCTGAGGCTTACAGGCTCGGAGCAAAGCTGTGTGTGAGGGACGACACTGGCCTTGCTGCCGGAGCTCCGCCCAGGGCGCGAGCCCAGGACTGGGGTGCTGTCTCCCCAGCCCCCACCTGTAAGCTTCTCCAGCTCCACAGTCCCTACTCCCGCAGCTCGCACCCCAAAGCCTGTCCTGAGTCCACGCGTGTCTGTGCTGACCTCAGTGGACCATCCGGTTACGGTTACTCAGCGGCCTGCCCGGGGGGGGGGTCCCTTCCCTGCCCCAGAGGACCCCTGCCCCACCCGGCTGCTCCCCATCTTCCTGCACACACCCCGGCCTCTTGGTCCCTGCCACTGGGCAGACAGGGGCACGGACACCAAGCGCGGCAGTGCAGAGGTGTCCTCAGTGAGCACCGGGCGTCCCCACCAAAGGCCGACCCGGACCGGACGGAGGAGCCCGGAGCCTGGCGCATTGGACAGAAGTAGACGCAGACCTGGCTTCCGTCCTCGGTGCCCGCCTGTCCCCTTCCTCCTGCCTCGAGGCCTGGGGTGGACGCACAGCACGGAGAGGGTGCCCTGCAGGGGACAGAGCCGGGTGCTGCTGCCCCAGCCTCCGCCTGACCCCAGGGGGGACCCACAGCCTGACGCCCACTGTCCTGGTCCAGCCCTCGGCCCCTCCTGGGCCTGTGACAGGGGCGTGCCCTTGGTTGGGGCTGTGGCATCAGGGTCCAGTGCGGCCTCCAGCGGGGTCCCCATGGACGCGGGCAGAAGCCAGCATAGCCTTTCCGGCCCTGGGAAAGCCAGACACGTCGCAGCTCAGGAAGCTTTGGTGGTGGCCCATCTCAGGGCCTGGGCCAGCTGCTCCACGCAAACGGATGGCGCGTGAGCCTCTGCCCGGGGAGGGACGCTGCTGGCCGGGTTCACTGGCCTCCGGCCCCTTCCTCAGAAAAACCTGCTCTGTTGCATCCTGGCAGGTGCCCCTCACCCGGAGACCTCGTGGCTGGGCTCCCATGAAAACAAAGTGAGTCACCCCCACACGAGGGGCTGCCAGCAGCTCAGGGACGAGCTTGGCCCATGATGTTGGCTTGGAGGGAACACCACGAGGGCCATCTCAGGCTTTGTGACAGTCGCTGTGAACACCGTGCCTCCCGAGAGCATGCCCTCACTGGGAGACCCTGCGTCACCTGTACGCGGCCCCCGGGCAGCAGGTGGGGTCCCTCTGGCCATACCCCGTCTCCCTGGGGAAGGGTCCCGAGCAGGTGGTTCTTGAGCCCCGTCGGCCCCAGGAGGGTTCTCGCTGACCCTGTGGTGGTTCTGGGGGCACGTCGGGGGTCGCGTCCCGGCGGGTCATTCCACCCACCCCGGAAACACGTGTTCTCCGCAGGGACGGGCAGGCTGCTCGCAGCATCTGGCCGCTACAAAGCATCGTTTAAACAAAACTTCCCAGGCCCTGCACGTCCAGCGAGCACGGTCTCCGCTGCTCATTAAAGCCCGTGTTCGGCGTTGGACGAGTGTTCGCACGCGGGAGCGCCGTGTTCCGGATTGAGAGTCCGGAACAAACGGTCCTGATAAACAGCAGACAAAGGGGCTCGTGAGCCGTGCCGGCGGCAGCCTGTGCTCACAGGCTCGGGACGACGAGAGCCGTTGCCATGGGGAAGATGAAGACACAACCAGGGGAAGCTTCTGGAAAGGCTGCGCGTCATCCCTCCCGAGTGCTGCCATCTGTGCCGTCTCTTCTCCAGGACCGTCCCTGTGGCTGTGTGGCCGGTCGGCGAGGAAGCCTGGACCCCACGCCCTCCCCCAACCCGAGCTCGCGAGAGCGGCTGGAGTGGCCGTGGTTTGCTGTTGGGTTTTAAAAACAACAACTCAAACAGCGCGATGTGGCCCAGGGCAGCTGTTCTGGTAACTCGGGGAGGCCACGGTCTCAGACGCGCCCTGTGCACGCCCTCCCCTTGGACCTGTGGGCAGCGGCCGGCGGCTCTGGCCGGGGCCTCAGGGGAGCACGGGCCGGCACCGACTTGCAGCCCTTCTGTGCCACGAGGCACAGAGCTCCCTTCCTCCCCCTCGAGCATCCCAGGCAGCTCCTCACCCAGAACCGGCTCCATCGGAGCCCTCTCCCGTCCCCTTCCTGCGGAGCACGGCCCAGGAAGGGCCACCTCCTGCCCGGATATCGTTACTTGTGAGATGGGTTTTACAAAGCACGTGGTCTGGGCTATTCCTGCTCGTGCGGCCTCTGGAAAGGTGCTCCGCTCCCCACAGGCTCAGTTTCCGCATCCACAAAATGGGAACGTGAAAAGGGATCGGCTGGGAAGTGTCCGCGCCGCCCAGGAGTGAGGGTGTGACCGGCTGCTGTCCGGGGTCCTGTGGGTCCACAGGGCCGCCTGAGGAGGGAAAGGAAGCTGGTCTCTCCGGTCTCAGAGGAAGGGACCTCACTGGGGGCAGACATCTGCCAAGGAAACCCGTTCTCACTAATTCCCGCCATCAGCCGGGGCCGCCCTCATCCCAGAGAATCACTCCTACAAGGCCTGAGCCCTCCGAGCCTCGAGGCGGCTCGCTCCCCAACCGCACAGGGCAGCCAGCACACAGCCCGGGTCACAGGCTCACAGCACAGCTGCATGGGACACGGAGAAAGAGGCTCTGAAGGTCCAGAAGGATCCTGCGTCCAGCTTCGTAAGGACCTTCAAGCTCTTAACTCTACTTTTTACCAGTGGGAAGCAGAACTCAGAGACGGGGTCCCCGTGAGAAAGCCCGTGGGGAAGTCATCAGTGGGACCCCATCAGTGGGACCCCCCGAGTAACAGGACAAGGGCCGGAGGGGATGCAGGGCAGGGCGCTGGGAGCGGCCGCAGCCGACGGCCACAGAACACAGACTCTTCCCAGAGCCGCGGATGAAACCCTGCCCCGCCCACACCTGGCGTGCACCTGCCGGGCTTCCGGCCACAGAGCGGGGAGAGGACACACACGTGCCGTCCTCGTCACTGTTCGCAGTGACTCGTTATGCAGCACGGAAAACCGAGGCACCCTTCGGACCAGCTGAGCTCGAGAATTCGCCTTAGAACAACACATTTGGGGAACGTGGGTGCCCCTTTGTCAGGAGCCCCATGTTAGTCCCACTCTACTTAATAAAGGGCTCCGGTGCGGACGACGCCCGGGGGGACGGTGTGTGCTCACCCCCATCTGCTGGGGCCCCTTCTCCTGGAGAGCAGCTCGGGGGTCCGCGCGTCTCCTGCTGGGAGCGGCGAGGCAGGGGACCCTCCCCAGAGCGGGGACAGCGAGCTGTGCCCGCCCTTCCTGCTTCCCAGGTCCTGAACTGCAGAGACAGAACGAGGGCTCTCACGGGGGACCGCACGGGCCTGCAATGCTGCACTGTGACCCGGGGAGTCACGCAGGTCACTGTGACCCGGGGGAGTCACGCAGGTCACAATGTCACCACCTGTGTGGCTGCACGCTTGAGGCCTGCCCGTCCCTACTGAGAGTCACAATCTAAAAAGTCGTGGAGATGTTCAGGGAAGGTCCTTGATTCCCTCCGACTACGGCAAGTCCCCTCCTGGCCTCCACCACAAGCACCAGCCTCTCTGGGCCGGGCAGAGCCCAGAGGTAAGAGCCTGGTGCTCGTGACCACGTGCGGGCCCCTCGGGGTCGCACGGTGACAGCCCCCTTCCCCAGGCACAGAGGGTCCTTCAAACACCAGCTCTGGTCTAAGAGGAAAACCCCACTTCGCATCTAGCTGGAGGGTGAGGCCCTCCACCCTGGGCCAGATTCTGGGCTCCAGAACCCCCCAGAGGCCACCAGCTCCGTCTGCTCTGCTGGGGAGTCTGACGGACAGGTCCCTGGACTCCGTCCTGTTAACACAGGACTCTGGGAGGGGACGGCTCTGCCCCGTCCGTGGGAGGCTGGGACCCCTGTGCCCCACCCCCGTGCCCCAGAGGGTCCCCTCCAGCCCTCTACCTGTGGGAGGGCGGACTGGCCTTCCTCCTCCCTAAAGGCCGGCTGCCAGGCGGCGTTTCCAAAGGGTGCGCTGACAACAGCAGGACAAGTTTGCTGCCCGATTCCGCCCCCTCTGCTGCGGCTTTGAAGCCCGTCCCTCGCCTGTGCTAATCCAGGGCAGGGCCGCCCGCAGCATCAGAGCCGCCGCCTCAGCCCCTGCCGCCCGCAGCAGACCCGCGGCCCACACTCACAGGCGGTGGGGTCAAGGGCACACGGAGAGGACAGAGTGGGCGGGGCCGCACTTCACAGAGCCAGCCCCGCTCCGGCCCACAGTGTGCCACTGGCCGCGGCGAGGGCGGGCCCAGCGTACTCGGGGAGCTCGGGATCAGACCCCTTCCCAGGTCTCCCTCCTGGGTCCACTCACAGTGGCGAGGTCACCTCTGCACGGCCGGGTCTGGGCCTCTGAGCGGGACCAGGCCGTGCCTGCGGGCCACTGTCCGTCCAGGAGCCCGGGGACCAGGCGGAGGACTGGTCCAAGGCACACATCCGTCTTCCTGTTGGCTCGTGGCGGCTTCGCCGTGATCCAGCAGCCACGCCGCACAATCACACTTTCAGAGAGTGAAGGCAATGCCTTTGTGTGGCCAACGCCCCGGCCGTGTGGAAGACTTGCTCCCAGGAGCCGCCCCGAGACGTCCGCGGTCACTGCCACGCTCCGCCAGCCCCCGCGGCCCTCGGCCGACGTCCTGCCTCCACGGATCTGCCTCTTCTCCGCGTTTCCTGCACACGAGTCACACCCACGTGGCTTTTGTGTCTGGCCAGCCTCTTGTGCCGTGTGTGACACGTCCTGGGCTGGTCCGCTCTGTGGCCTGTCGAAGGCCTGTCCTTTGGCTGAAGGACAGCCCGGGACCGGCTGGACCACAGCTGCTGACCGTTCGTCAGCGGGCGGGCTCTGGGCCGCTCCCACCGGCCGGCGGATGTGCTTCCGGCTGCGGTGATCCTGCGAGCCCATGTGGGCTTCCACGGCTCGTGGCCGGACACCCACGGTCCCGCGGGACGGCGACGGCTGCTCGTGCCGTGACTCCGCGTTTCACTCTGGAGCGACTGCCAGCCTGCCCTCGGGGGCCTGGGCGTGTATTCCTGCTCCTCTTGACGCGTGTCCCCTGAGCACTTTCCAAAAAGACGGGCGAGTCCACATTCTCCCCGGCCCTTCGTGAGGCCTCGGAATGACGCCGGATGGGATTAAAGCAAACGACGCGGGAGCGCCTCCTTCCTGCGCCGGCCGCCGCTGCCCGGCCGCGTCTCTTCCGGCTTTTCTCAGTTATTCCCATTTGGGGTTTTAGGAACTCTCTACCTGTGGGCTATACTCATCTCTCATGGGCTATACTCACCTCTGTCCACGTGTCGTCCCTCCCCCACGTGGTTCGGCAACCAGCCATGGCTGACACGGAGCATGACTCGGCCCCTCTGTGGCTCCGTGTCCCCGAGACGTGGGTGACGGCAGCTCACGGGCGGACGTGGGCGTGAACCGGGGAACTTGTGCGTCCACAGCAGCTGCACACGTGTCGTTAGTGTCCGGGCGTCCCCGGCTGCTCTGGATTTACCAGGACACATCCCTGTCTCCGTGTCACACACACTTCCTCCCGCTGTCCCACAGAGTCAGGCGCCGTAGTCCGGCCCACCACCTCCCGGGAGCTCAGGGTGCCGCGTGGTGAGCGGTAACACTCCAGCTGGAGCTGTCCCCAAATATGAAGCCTGTCTTCCCCCACCTGCCATTGGGGACCCGTCCCTTCCCCACCACTCTGTGCCCACTGCAGCCCACAGTCTCCTCGCCCCGATGCTGGGGCTACCCTCCGGGCCACATGGTCGGCTCCGTGGGGCAGAAAGTCACAGTAGGAAGACCGAATTTTCTCAGGTTTTAAGTGTGTCCTCGGGACTTGGACAAACTCTGTCCCTGTATCAAGGATAAGACGGGTACCTGGTGGGGGGCAGCCCAGGGCTCAGCCGCTCACGAGCTTCCCCTGCACACCCAGGCGCACACCAGTGGGACGTGGACACCGGGGTGACCTCTGGCCCAAAGTGTTCCTACACTGGGACGTGTCTACACGCCCAGCTAAAATGGAAAATCACGTGTGATGTGCATAAAACTTCATCAGGGACCGGACAGAAACTGTATTCAGTCTAAAAAGAATGTCTGAAAGGACAGACAACCGCGCAGGGTTTGGACACGCACGGACTTGAACCGAGTATGCGGCAACTTTCTGCTTATTTCTTCAAATCTCAAACTACTCTCGGCAAGACTCTGCCATTATCCTTACACAGGTGACCAGCCTCTTCTTACGGAGGTTATTTCAAGTTTTTCACACGTTTCCTGCTGCGTTTCTCAGAGACCTTGCTTGCCTCCCTCGTGTTTACTCGGGCTTATTTTACTTAGATATTTTAATGAAACCATGACTCTTCTGAAACCTATGTGCCTGGGAAGGAGAACACAAGTGGCTTCCGCCGAGACTCTCCTCCTGGCCAGGTAGGCAGCTCTCTTCCTCGAGTCTGCCTGCAAGCTCGCCGGTTTTCACTTCCTAAAGGACACGCTCCTCTGTGGGCTGATTCCTCACCCCGGCAGCAGGCAGGCTCGAAGGACCTGCATCAGCCTCGTGGGGCCGGCAAACTCACGCTGGAAAGGCCCGAGCAGGGCAAGTTTCAGCTTTGGAAGGTCTCTCCCGCGGCACAGAGGCAGCCCTGGAGCATCTGAGTGCAACAAGGCTGTGTTCCAATAAAACTTTATTTATAAAAATAGGACGTGGGCCGGATCTGATCATGCTTTGCTGACCTCTGATCTAGACCACAACTTGCCTGTGTCTATGAAAACTTAGGGCTGAACACAAGTACAGAACTTTCTGAATTCATAATTTGTCCAATTTAATCTCTTCAATTAGTTTCCAAGGCACCTCAGCGCCTCAGCGGCTCCTGCAGAATTCTGGAAGCACCCGTTTCCCTCATCTGTGAGTAAGAAACATTGCATTTTCTCATACCAAATAACGAGGTGATTGCATCTGCCCGATCTTCCAGAAGGTCGTCATGGGGACGGCTGCAGGCCTGCGCCTACTGCCAGCCTCGATCCTGGTGGGCACAGGGCAGGGATCCAGCTCTAAGGCCCATGCTGGTGTTCATTTCAGGTGGACAAGAGGCTCCAGGGGGCCTGCCTTCTCCTCCAGGCTAGCCCGGAGCTCTGCTGGTCCTGATGCTGTGGTTGGTTTGGTCTTTTCCTTAGGAACGCGTGTGGTACCTGCCCGGTGCCTTTCCAGCGTCTGGAAAGCACATTTTTATCTGATCATCCTTTGGGCTTGGTCATCCTTCCTGATTCTAAAATATTAACAACCTATTTTTCTTTCTTACATAAATCTACTTTTGTGTTGTGTTAAAGGACCACAGGACTCAGCACACTGTTGCTTGGTGTAGGGACAGGTGACATGTGTCCCAGTCATGCCCGCACATTCCAGGGAGCAGGGATCCCCTGACGTATCCACAACCTCAAAGCAATGCAGGGTCCACGAGGGCCTCACGGGCACTTTGCTGAACCAGTCCGGTGCCCGGCCCGGAGCCAGACCCATGTCGCAGACTGAGTCTTCACGGAACACGGTGGTTCCACATGTGATCTCCTTTCACTGGTCCCTAAATGAGCTGCGCAGTTTCCCAGTATTTGGGGGAAGGACACCTGCATGATAATGTTTTCAAGACCATGCCTGTAAGTCATCTCCGTCCGGGATTTCTACTGGTGGATGGTAATGCCTTTCTACTCCTTAGTTAGGACGGTAATTTGCACCCTAGGAAATCATACAAGTACTGAAATCCTACAGACGTGGTGATCAGTACACAAACTCTCGAATGATCTGAGACCCCAACACTGGCTAGTTTTCCCTCCTTCCTATCAGATTTATTTTCTAACAAAAAATTGGCACATGACAGAGATCAGAGTGCGTCTTTATGGTTTTGCCAGGTACGCAGTGAAGGATCACGTCCGTGTCTTTCTTTTAAAAGCTCACTGATGGGGCGCCTGGGTGGCCCCTGGGTGGCATCTGACTTTGCTTTGGGATCAGATGGTGATCTCAGGGTAATGGGATCAAGCCCGTGTCAGGCTCTGTGCTCAGCCCAGAGTCTGCTTCAGATTCTCTCCCCATCAACCCCTCTCCAACCCTGCATGCATGGGTGCTCGCACTCTCTCTTTCAAATAAACAAATAAATAAATAAAACCTTAAAAACATTCACTAATGTTCCCGTTTCATGTTCAGCTCTTTCCCCTTTCGAGGGTGGCTTCTCCATAAGTTAGGTTATTTTCAGTCTTCCTGATTTAAAAATAAAGTTCTCTAAAGACACGAGTATTTCACTGTGTCTGCAAACACAACGCATGTTAGCCTCAGAACATGCAGAATGTGATTCAACAACAAGGACACGTGGACTCCGCCATCCGGGACGTGCCGGCTCTGCGCTGAGGTTACTGTTCGAACCCCTTCAATCTTAAAGCAACCCAGGAGGCGAGGAGCACCCTTCCGCCCATTTTCCAGATGTTGATGGTGAGGCACAGAGAGTTAGGTGGCAGGTGCTTCACCAGCAGACTGACCTCAGGCTGTGAACACGGCTGCATGAGCTTGACTACACACCGTCTTTCACCATTCACGCCCTGCCCCGACCAAATCATTGTGGGAAAGTACTGGCTGAGAGGGTTATTATTATTATTATTATTATTTTGCAACATCTTAAATAGATGTAATGTGACTGGAAAAGAAGGTTGCCACATTTCTCTTCTGCACAAGTTCAGCTCAAACCTGGATTATGGATTCTTCCACACAGATTTCATGCATGATGGGGAATTAGAAGCAGCCTGTTCATTTGTTGAAATGCTCAGTATGTAGCTGCAAATTCAGTCATGATATTTTTATTATTCAGAAGATCTGCTTCCTGGTTTTTTAAATTGTTGCCTTTGGTGGCTTTTTACTTGACCTTAATGCAGATTAAAGGGTTTTTTAAATTTTGAACTAAAAATTGTGTTCCCGGTCATTTTGTTAATTTGCAGTTGGGCCCGCTGCATAGAAACCTATGTGAATCCATGCATAAAGGTTTCTATGACACGTTTATTGCTTTGAACTGCAACGTGTCAATATGTGTCAATAATCACATATACTCGTGTGATCTTATGTGTATCAATATATGACTTGTTGTCCCAATCTAATCATTTTACCTACTGATTTCCTTTTCCTCTCCTTGTCCTGGTGCACCTTCGTTTATTCTTTGCTTTAACACTTTTTGTTTGTTAGACGTGTCTTTAGAAGGCAACATACACCTTAGACCACCTTAGATCCTGATTTCAATAGTCTCTGCCTTTTAGCAGGGGAGATTAACCCATGTACGTTTATTATCACCACTGGTATGGTGGTTCCGTCATAAGCAGCATGACCCATCCTGATTTCTGGTCATGCTGCTTTCGTGGGTCATTTTTTCACACACACACATACGACATTTCACCTGCTTTCCCTCCTGCCATGGTTTGAGGAAATCGTGTTCTTGCTCCCATTAGCGGTGGCCTTTCTGTTAATCTAATGCACTTTTAATGATTAAGCTGTTTGTCTAATGACTTGAGTCATTACGGCTCCCTCTATGGCGCAGACAGACATTAAGTGGATCTTTTCTTACTCGGCAGCTGCCCACCCCAACCCTTTTCTAATTTAGCCAGAGGTTACAAATCAGTTTGCTATCACACAGAAATTGTTTCTCACAGTAAACACAGCATATTACATCATACACTGTGGGTTTCGTGTTGTGTCATGGGAACAACATTCACATCAGCTCTGTGTATTTCTTGGTATCAATAGTAACCATGATTCTTATCTATGACGTTTTCCATCATCAGCCCATGATTTTTATTTCTTTGATTGGCTTGAGATCATCCTTCATTTTTTGCAGGAAAGCTTTGTGGGTGGTACACATTCTAAATCCTTGCAAATTCAAAACTATGTTCTTTAGTCCCTTGGTATGAAAAACAACTAAAACTAGGACTGAAGTTGTGAATGTATTTTTCAGCCCAATCCCTGGCTATGATCCCTCTTCGCCTTCTGGTCCAGAGGGCGGCTGGCTTGTGCCGTGGCAGTTTCTGCGGGCCCCATTCTCTGGTCTGAATCTCATCTTCCCAATTTAACATTATGAGGCAGCTTCCTTTCATTCTTTCAAATCAAACACACCCATGGGGTGTGTGGGTCATGATAGTGTTGTCTTGTTTCTAGTTGGGGGTTTTCTTTCTGGTCCTATTTCCATCCTAACCTGATTATCCATCCCCTCCTGGTCACGGTGGTTTCGTCTCTAGAGCACCCGCTTTCTAAATTAGGGATCTGCCCTCCATCCTCCACACATACCGACTTTTTCTCTCTGACTCTGTTTCTTTGCTTTCTCCTATGAACTGGCCCTTGGCTGAAGACCACCCACATCGCTGCACGGCTTTTCTGCAGGGACAAGTCCTTCGTCTGCAGCCTCCCATATATATCTCCCTTGCACTCGTATTTTGGGTATCTTCGTGCTTATCCCCCAGGTCACCTAGAGAACCTCGGATTCTTGCTTTTGCCCCAGCCTGTCCTCCCTCCGCGGCTCCTCGCTCCTGGGTCACAGGAGTCACAGCTCCTCGTAGCTCTCCGACACAAACAAGCAGATGTTCTCCAGAAGTCTCTGCGTACAGTTGAGGACTTTTAAGAGCTAACTCTGTTTTTAATCCTTTAGAAAGTCTTCCTTTCCGCAGCGCCTACTTTCCTGCAGGCTCATGTTTGAACTTTGGCTCTGGTGCTTTTTTAATCCCCTTTCAACGGGCAGAGGCCTGTCGGGGGCTGGGATGAGCCAGCGGGCCCGGCAGTGAGCAAGTCTTCATCCTTCGTGTCAGCTCCTGCCTGGCCCGGAAGGTCTGGGTGTGCAGAGACCCTGAGTCTCCATGTGACCCCCAACAGGCTCTCAAGTTGGGGGGGCGGCTCCCAAGAGCATCTCATCCCCCTTGGGAGGTCAGGGACTCTGTCTCGCCTGGACATTCTCTTGAGAATGGAGGACCGAGTGGCCCCTGTGTGCCCCAGTGGTCTTGCTGCTTCCTCCTGTCCCCGCTCCAAGGCGCTCTTGCTGTGGACTCTGCCCCTTCCGGTGAGGCTCACCTTCGCCCACCACCCCATCTCCTGCCCGCTGCTGGAGCCGATCCTTGCAGTGGGATGGGAAGAGCTCCTGCTGGCCACACCCCACCTCTGCTGCTGCCTTCTCGGTCCGCCCAGCAGTGTCTGGGCCCCGAGGTCAGGCCCAGGAGGGAGGAGGACGCCTCAGCCTCCGTCTGCGTCTGAGGAGGACTCTGTCATCACGGGGCTCAGACGGTCGGGCAGGGACATGCCAAGAAGGTGCCTCCCACCCACTCGTGACGTGCCCACGGGGATGTGACCAGACCTCGGCACGTGCTTCTCTTCACGGAGTCCCAGTGTGATGCTAGTTGTTCTCACTTCCCCAAATACCGGGAACGGGAAGCTGGGCAGAGGCTGTGCCGATGGTGTAAGAAGTCGGCCACCGCGTCAATCCAGAAAGCTGCGCCACTTCTTTACAGACTTGGTGGAAGGACCAGACTGTTCCTCTCTCCTCCAAGTGTCGGACCAGCTTGATTGGTCGGGGGGGGATGGCCGCGGTCGTGGGGAGGAGGACAGTGTCGGTGGGGGATGGCTGTGGTTGTGGGGAGGAGGGACATTATCTCCCCGACGCATCCGGTTCTGGGAAAACTGAAGCCACGCGGGCCGCGACGACACGAAGTGAGATGCAGCCGGAATTCAAATAAAACTGAGGTACACAGCCACACAGCCAGCTCTGGGGCGTCTGCAGACGGGCTGGGGACTTCCCAGGGAAGGCCACGGGGACAGCTTCCTCCCGGTACAGCCCTGGGGATGTGAGCCATCCAGAGAGTTCTAGAAGGTGGCCCACAAGGAACACAGCAGCGCTTCTGCCCTCACAGACTCCCTGGGTCTTTCACACGCCGTTCTTCCCCTTTCCCGCTGGCCCAAGGACCTGTGAGGACAGCGGGGAGGAGGGAGGCATGGAGAAGGAAACTGAGGCTACCCAGGTGTGCCAAACTGTCACCCTGCGGGCAGGGGACACAAGCCCACGCAGAAAGTGGAGACGGCAGCCCTAGAGGGGCGCGCGGCAGGGGCTCCACGCGGTGCCTGGCAAGCCTGGGCTCTGTGCTCTGGCTCCGGGAAGGGGGGCGCGAGGGAGGCCGGGGCCAGATGGTGACGCGGCATCCCTGTGACCCAGGACCTACGTCACCCAGTACCTCTCCGGTCTACTGGGGACTTGACATTTAACGTCATTTGAGACTCAGATCCTTCAATTCCATCTGTAAAGACTCGTCTCGAAGAAGCGTCCCTGCCACATGCCATAGCCCCTTCCTGTGCCCCGTGCAGACACCGAAAGGAAGGGGCCCCTGCTCCCGAAGGCTGCCGTCTGGGCGGCGGAACTGGGCCGCGCACCGGTGTGTCCAGATCCAGGGGTGTGAGGGGCGGGCGTCCGTGTGGACGACCACCGGCCCCCGTCGTGTGGGGCACAGCACCGTGCCGGATGGGGAGGAGCTCGGCCGGGCAGCTCCCGCCGTGTGTGCACCGACCGGCTTCCCGCCTACGTGACCCCTTTCCACGGCGCTGTCGGGCCGCTCGCTTCCGCCCTCCACAGAGAAACACAGCCCCGAGCAATGTCGTCTGGGAGACCATAAGGACTTATTAAACCATTAGGAAAAAACATGTTTTTGTTCACTTTGCCAGTATTTCTGCCTGATAAGCTCCTGAAATCTGGACTCAGAGACCAGAATGAGCTCTGACAGCTCCGCTGGGAGCTCGGGATCCCTCAGAACTTTCTCCATCCTTCTCTCTCTCTCTCACTGCTGGCAATGACCACCTCACGCTCGCGGGATCACAGGGGCCCCCCTTGACTGATGGTGCAGCAGGAGCGCTCCTGGCAGCGGACGGGGCAGGGGAGGTCCACGATGGGCTGGCGGAGACGGGTGGCATGGCGGCGGCAGCCCGTCCAGTCGTCCAGAACGGGATCCCGTCCAGGGGCCGCTCTCTGACGGCCCCCATGGCGGTGCGTGCCGTCCAGCCTTCCCTTGGGACTGCTGAGATCTGGGGCCATTCGACCTTTTTGGATCCCAGGGCACCCCCCGCCCCTGCCACGAGGCGCTGCTGTGGGACGCCGGTGCCCCGACGCCCCCCAGGAGTGGGCGTTCTCTTCCGCTGATTCAGCAAACACTTTTGAGGTCACACCTCAGCCATAGCTGATGGTGACAACGCAAAAGGGCACGAGGCACTGCCTGCCGGGGAACCTTACTGGGTGCCCCTTGGTGCGCTGAGAGCCGGGGGCTGTGGACGCTTCACCCCTGCGTCCCTAGCATCCAACGTGGAACCAGAAAGGATGGGGGGGGCGGGAACAGTGTTGGGGGAGGGGAGGGAAGGGAGCACGGATCACGTGACCCAGCTGCCCACTCCAGACCAAGGGGACGGCAGGACTCGGCCTCCTGGGCCCCACACAGGGGTGCGTCCCCGTCCCGGCCCCCAGTGTGGTCCGCTCGGCGGGATGATGTCCTGTCTCCGGCGTCAGGACACTCGATCCCCAGGCGGCGGCCTCGGTCCAGGATCCTGCTTCTTTGGGGCGCATGTTCCCTCCCAACTCAACCATTTGCCGTTTATGGACTTGAAACGATCTGAAGAACAGCTTCTCTAACGAAAACGGGGACGGACGTGGCGCCGCTGCTGTGAGAACCTCCCGGCCCTAACCCAAAGGGCCCATGGAAACCACGTGGGCTCGGGCAAACCGGCGTTCTGTTTCCGGGCTCATTTCTGCGGGGGACGTGAAGGTGGTCACAGCTCGCGGTTCCCGCCGATGCCTCGCCGGCCGCACGTGTCTGTGCTCACACGGGGAATCTATTGAAACGTCCAGCCATTGCCGTGATGATGGGGAGCATGGCTCGGAGAACACAGCACGGATCACAGGCCGGGACCACAGCACCGACTCGCTGCTTTTCGCTGTTCGTGCGGGAGAACCAGCCAGTGCAGGCTTGCACCGCGTTGGGGCGGGCCCCCGCCCCCCGCTCTGCCTCCCTGGACGCTAATCCTACAAACCTGACAGAAGCCGTTCGTCCGTGGGAGCCCCCCAAATGGATACGAATGCATGTCCTTATGGGCGCCTGCGGGGCAGGAGGGGCTCAGCCACAGGCTCCTGCCCACGGAGTCAGCAAGAATGTCTCCGGCTGAAAACCCCATTTGTCCTTTATTTATTTATTTATTTATTGAAGATTTTATTTATTTATTTGACAGAGATCACAAGTAGGCAAAGAGGCAGGCAGAGAGAGAGGAGGAAGCAGGCTCCCCGCTGAACAGAGAGCCCGATGTGGGGCTCAATCCCAGGACCCTGAGATCATGACCTGGGCCGAAGGCAGAGGCTCTAACCCACTGAACCACCCAGGCGCCCCGCCATTTGTCCTTTAGAGGCAAATCCGCGACCCCTTTCGCCCTGGTGCCGAGACGTGCAGTGGTGTCCCAGGAGTGGTGTGGGTGTTGACTCACTCCCCCGCTGGGACCCAGCGTCCAAGGCAGGAGTTGCTCATGCGTCAGCAGCTGGACGGGGGTGATCCGACGGGGCCCTCGTCCCTTCCTGAGTGATGAGGGGTTTCCTAGGCCCCAGGCTTGTCTCCTGTACCCCACCTTTGGTCCCCGCGCCCTGCCAACCTCCACTTGCTACCACGAGGACCCTTCCCCGAGCGCCTGCTGGGGGTCCTCACCTGCATCCCAAGTCCTCAGACAGGGGCCGAGGTGAGACAGTCCAGTCTGCTCCTCGGGTACCCGGATCCACATGAACCCACAGTCCCTTCCGTGCCATCCCTCTGTCTTGGCATCCTGGGCCTGGGGCAGCTCCAAGGCTGAGGGCGTGTTTCTATGAGGCCAGCGTGGGGCAAGCCCAGTCTACACCAGTCTACACGGCGGTGGCGACCCCGGGAGGGGAATGTGGCCAGTGAGCCGCCCCCAGAAGCTGGGCCTGCCAGGAAGGCTCTCAACGCAGTGGTCGGGGGGTGGGGGGCTCTGCTGGGGCCTGGGACACTGCCTGGCCAGCTGGCGGCACCCCCCAGAGCCCCAGGGACCACTGTCTCCCTGTTCCTGACAGAGAGAAGGGGAGACCCACCACAAGGCAGCCAGTCGTGGCCTCCGGCCTGGAGAGCCCCACGCTGCCTCACCACTGTCTCCCTGTTCCTGACAGAGAGAAGGGGAGACCCACCACAAGGCAGCCAGTCGTGGCCTCCAGCCTGGAGAGCCCCACGCTGCCTCCCTTGCAGCCCAGAATCATTTCTCTTTTATTGGTTTTCAGAACGAGCCACACAACGGCAGCTGAGACTCGGCTGTGTAATAAAAGCCTCTAATTGCTGGGATGGCTCATTGGAGATCAGAGACAAACCCAGGGCCCCCAAGCACCTCCAGGAGCCGCTGCGCTCCTGGCTGGTGTCCGAATCGTCCCGTAGGCAGGAGCTCGCAGCTGGTGGGGGGTCTGCAGCGCCCTGGAGCTCGGGGCTGCTGGAACGGACGGGCCACCCGAAGCTTCACGCCGGGGACAGGCCCACGGAGCCATGCCCAGCAGCGCGCTGGCCTGGGCGTCACTCAGCACTCGCCGGCTGCTGGGATGGGAGAGTCCAGCTGCCAGGGGGCCCGGCTGGGAGCACAGTGTTTGGGGGATGGGTCCTGCCGTGCCCGACGTTCCCAGGAGTCCCAGAGCTCGGGAGTGAAGGAGCCGCCGGCAGCCGTGAGTGCGGAGGGAGGCGTGTTCCAAGCAGAAGACAGGGGAAGTGGACCCACGGGGAGAGAGAACACGGGGGCACAGAACCGCAGAGGCCCCCAAGGCCGCCAGTGTCAGCAAGGCTGTGGGAGGTCCTGCAGGAGGGGCCGGGAGGACCAGGAACCCCTTTCCCGAGAACAGGGGGGCCACTTAGTGGTGAATTTCACCTACTAGGATGCCCCCGACTTGCCTCCATGGCCATGGCCACCGCCCTCCCCACTGGGAGCTCCAAGCTGCCCCGCACGGGTGCTGGGCGCTCGGCCATGCTGGCCTCCCTCTGACCTTGGACGTCCTCGTGCCCACCCGTGCGCCTGCTGGAGTGACCATCCGTGCCCCTCACCGTCTCCGTGTCACGCTGGTGGCTGCCCAGTCCCCTCAGTCACTGCAGACCCCGCGCTCCCTCCCCTCCAGCTACAGCTTCTTATCTGCCATCTGTCGGGGTCAGAGTGACCTCACACCCGTGGCGCCAACCGGCCTCACCAAAGCAAAGCTCCCTGTCCCCTCCGCCCGTGGCCCAGGCCCCACACGCTAAATGGACGCCCGCTTCTTCCACATGCCCCGAGGCCGTGCCTCGGTCCTGGAGATGACCTGGACCCTGGGACTCCTAAGAAGCCAGGCTCTCTAGGAAGCTGGCCGCAGGCCGGTCCCTGCGTGCACCTGTCTCTCTCCTGACCATCTCTGACCAGCTCTGACTGGCTGTCACCCCCCGGAGAAGCTGCCCCGATGACCTACGTGACGCAGGCTTGTGCCCATTGGGGGTTCCCGGGGCCTCCCCAGAGGCAAGGGTGCTGCCCCACAAATGCCGGGCCCACAGAACAGGTGTGGATGAAGCCCTGGAGAGCAAACACCCGGTCAGCCCAAAGCCCGGGGACCGGCCACCGCAGCGGGCTGTGCCGGGGGCTGCCGGAGCCTCGTGCTGGACATGAGCACGTATTCCCGGCCCAGGGGGGTCCCCAGAACAGAGGGGGCCCTGCCGTCCACAGACACTCTCCCTGCGCGCGAGGACCATCCCCGCAGTCTTGGGATTCAAGGCTGGCCGTCTCCCTCCTCCTCCGATGGAATCTGGAGTTCCAGGTCTGGGACGACCCGGCACGGCTGAGCTCTGGCTTCGAGGGGCTCGGCTGAGCGGCAGGCGTGCTGGCGTCTGCGTCTTTGTCCGTGACCCGTTGTTCTGTTTGGGTTGAGATGGCGCCTTCCCCCCTGCAGCCCCGCGCTCGCCCCTCCCTCGGTGGGTGTGCCCGTGGAAGCCGGCGTCTGGGAGCTCTGGGAATTCGGGTTTTAAGCACTTTGATCATCTGTTCTCCGCGTTTCTCTGCTTTTGGACGTTGTGTTCTTCAGAATTCCTGAACTGATCTTCTAGTCTAGTTTTTCCTCCTTCTCTGAAAAAACACACTCTTGGACTGAGACTTCCTCGCTCTACCGGATTGTTACCAGAACCTGTTACACACTCACGCACGCTGGTGTACGTGCGCACAAACGCTCCCGCGTGTGTGATCCCACGAGCACATGTGTGTATGTACGCTGTACACACTGTGTCCCTCGTTCTTATAAAATGATCCATATTTTCCCAGCAGTGCTCTCGATCTTAGTGTCCGTGTCTGCGTCCTGACACGAATGTGACTCTCCTCTTCGCACAAACCTGGGGCTCGGGGGCTTGCCGGTGACAGGTCATCCCGGCGTCATGGGCGGCCTGGCCCGGCTCAGGGCAGGTTGGCAGGGGCGCCTCGTAGGGGAGCATGGCGGCTGCGGGGTAACTGCACCCCCTACGTGGGGCTCGGGGGCCCCGGAGCCAGACGCGCCCCCAGGGGAGGAAGGTTCAAGGCCGAGGCCGGGCGCCCCACTGGCGTGCTCTCCCCGCCTCGCTTCCTGACCAGCCTCTGCTCCCACGGGCTGCCGGCCAGCTGCAGGGTGCCTCCAACGCCCGTTCCTCCGGGTCCCCCTGCTCGTGGTTGGGCGGCGGCCCTTGGTCACTGTCATCAAGCGGTGACCCTTTGCTGCATCCACGGTGGTGAGTGTGACGTGAGGAGCTGGTGGGCAGTCGGTGGGCTTCTCAGAAAGGTCCTCAGGCCCCAAACCACAGTGACCCGGGATTTCAGCCTTGAGCTTGGTAAGTTAGTGCGGGGACGGGTCAGCTCCCGAAAGTCATATCCACCCAGAACTTTCCGCTTTTGGAAATCTCATTTGAAATTAAAGATGGGATCAAGTTTGTGACCCGGAATCATCCTTGAGGTGGGAAGAGCCTGGGAGAGACGGCGTCTTCACAAGGCCCGGCTCTCGCGGTCACGCGGCCCCGAGACGACGGAGGCACACGCTGGGCGATGCGGCCACACGCACCGGCGCGCCTGGAGCCCCAGAGGCAGGACGAGGCTGGACGGACGCCCTGCAGAGCCTCGGAGAAGCCTGGTCCTGACATACCGTGGCCTCAGCCGGCAAGAGCGGACGTCTGCCGCCGCGAGCCTCCAGGTGCGGGGCCAGCAGTGGGGCCGCCGGAGCCGCACAGGGCGTGTCTCCAGAACGAAGCCGCAGCGGCCCCTCCGAGAGCTGAGGGCCTGCGCGCCTCAGGAGTTGGGTCTCCGGGACGTCCCCTCCACGCCTGCTGTCAGCGTGACGGGGTCCAGGGTATCCAGACTTGTTCCCCTCGCTGGTGTGCGCCCCCGGTGGGTCTGTCTGCCACGGGGCCACCCAGCGGAGCTCTCCCCACTCCCGGGGACCTGAGCACGGTGCCCCGAGCAGCTTGTCCACCGAGAATGTCCATTTTTGCTGCTTCCTCTCCCGCACGCTCTGCCTTTCCTCCTCTCCGTCTCCCTGTCCCTTTACAAGGGCAAAAGCAGGAAGCACCGATGTGCTACTCTTTCAACTGGGAGCCCAGGACAAGCACTGCTGAGTTCCTATGTCTTACAAGAATCTCTGCGCCGGTGTGTGGGGCTCAGAGCCAGGGCCCGGCGCTTGGGGCTCGGTGCTTGGGGCCCAGCACTCGGGGTCCAGGGCTCAGAGCTACGTGTACCCTCCCCCTGCTGTGCACCCTGAGCACGGGCCTGGCCCAAGGAGCCCTAAGTGGTGTCTGACTGGTGGAGTCAGGAACCACACGCTCCAGGTGCCCCCAGAGCAGAGGCCACATGCCGCTGACATGGGCCACTTAGGGTGTCCAGATCTGGCAAACGCCAGGCCCTCAGGGGACACCTGGAATCCAGGAACGCAGAGACCTCATGGGTAACTGGGCAGGTCCCGAGGACGGCAGAGCTCACACCCAGCACCGGACACTTGGCCCTGCAGGAGACGCCCGCTGGCAGAGCCCAACAGGACCACAGAGAACATAACCCACCGGGGGCTCATCTGTCGTGTGAACGGGTCTGCAGCGAGCGCCGACCTCTGGGACCATCAGGCTGGGCCGGGCGTCCCCCCCGTGTCGTCCAACAGAGACACCCCGCCGCTGCCCACCTTCCCTGGCGGCCCCCCGGGACAGCTGGGCACCGACGTGCTCGGGCGGTGGTGGCTGAGCCGCCCGTCAGCGCCTGCGCGTGGGAAGTGCTGTTGGGGGAAGTGAGTTCCCGGAAATCCCAGGTCCTGGACGGCACCCCAGTGAGTGGCCCTCACGCCCCACAACGGGCCGTTCACACAGGACAGAATTCAGGGACAGCTCCCGGGGAAGTTAGGTTCCGTTTGGCTGGTCCATTCTGACTGGGGAGACAGGACAGCAGTTCACGTCGGGCGCCTGGCAAAACGCACACGTGCGGAGTGTGGCGGAGCGACTCCCGAGTACGGCGTCACGATGGCCGCCAGCACGCGCCCCTTGTGAACTCAGCCTCCAGCACCTGGGGACGCGCGCGGCATGGGGAGGGCAGGAGGGCACTCCGCGCGCCTGTGGACGCAGGCTGGGTGCCATCAGCGGACTGCGGCGCTCGGGGGAGACCGTCTTTGGGGATGTCATGGGAGGGCGCTGTCGCCCTGGGGGACAGCCTGTAGCGTCCCCCATGTCTCCTTTCCTGGTGCCAACTGACGTCCATGGGACCAGCCCGGGGTGGGAAGCAGGGCCTGGAAACCCCGCGCGGATGCCGGTTCTTCCCCGAGTCCCCAGGACGGTGGCTTCCCCGCGATTCAGCGTGACCTGCAGCCGTCACCGCGTCCCGCTGGCGACCCCGTGTGTGTGGGAGCTTCGCTGAGCGGGACTCCCCCTCAGGACACGACATTCTCTGACATTTTTACTTAATTTCTTCTTCCTTGTCTTAAATGTGGGTCACAACCCAGCAAATTAATTTCACGACCCACTAATGGGTGAGGACCTGACCTCCGAGAAGGAGCGTTCTCGGAAACGCACGCGTTGGCGTGTTCCCGGGCTCCACACAGGTGACGGCACGATGAATTATCACACGTTCTTGTGTCGGTCCTGAGCGGGGGCTGGGCGGGGGCCCGTCAGGCCCGTGGCCGCCGCCGGGTGCTGCTGGGCACAGAGACGTGAGCGGCACGGGCCTCGCAGAGGTGTGGGGCGGGACGAGGTCGGGGCAGGGGGCAGCCCTCCAGACACCACCGAGGCCGCTGAGGGGGTGTGGGCCGTCACGTGGCCAAGCAGCCACAAGGACACTCCAAGTGCCTCTCGCGGAAAACCTGCTCGCGGTGAAATGGGACACGGCGGTGCTGACCGACCTCGGTGACGGGACCGAGCTGCCGTCCTGAAGACGTTACCACACGCTCCAAGTATTTGGGGTTTGGGTCCACAGCCTGAGTGAGCCTTGCGAACGGCCACCACATACCAGGGTCACTGTCAGAGCCAGAGGCGCGTCTGCAGGTGCCCGGGGCGGCCCCGGCCTCCGCATCACCATGCAGACCCTTGGCAGGACGCGCCAGTCCAGATCCCGAACACGCGCCCTCCACACGGCCAGGGGCGCCGGGCCCCGGGCGTGCACCCCTGTGTGGGGCGAGGAGCACCGAGAGCAAGCCCTTCTGCGGACTGGCCCCGGGCCGAGCGGGTGTCCTGCTCACACCGGGGCTGGCGGGGGCATCGGCCCGAGGACCAGCGGCCCCCCAGGTAGGCTCCCCCGAGGACGGGCAGACGGGAGAATGCAGCTTCAGCGCTAAAGACGCGTGGGCTTGAGCTAAACCAGACCCAGGGTTTGAGGGTGGAGGCCCAGCAGGCAGACAGGCCACGTGTGCAGCCCACTGCCAGCCGTGGCTTTCACAGCAGTCGGACCAAGGCGAGGGTCCCGAGCTCCTGGCCTGTGGGTTTGGGAGCCTCAAGTCACCCGGGAGACCATGAGGGGTGCTGCTGGGTCACCTCCTCCAGCGGGCTGGCCCCCAGCAAGGGGTTCGGGGCCTGGAATGCAGGCCTGACCCCAGAGCCACACCCCGGGGCCACCGAGGCGGGCGGGTGGTGTGGAACCTCCCCCCTGCCCCCCGCCCCCTCCCCCGGGTGCTTGTTGAAAAGACCCCGTCATGGGCATGTCCCGCCCACAGGGCTGCCGTGAGTCCTGCGGGGGATCCACGCACCGACCCGCAGCTCCCAGGACCCAGGGACGGGGACAGTGGCTGGCCGTCTAGGATCTCCTTGTTCCCAGCTGTCTGCCTTTTGGGCACAGCACACAGAAAGACCTGGAAGGATCCACAAAGGTAAGCCACCTCCTGGATGCCCCTGGAGGAGAAGCACACGCCAGAAGCCCCCCAGGCCCCGAGAGCCACCAGGCAGGTGGCAGGTCACGAGCCGGCGATCCCCACACACATCAGAGGTGCGAGGCCCAGCTGGCCGGCTTCCGTGCTGGGCGTAGACAGACAGG
The DNA here is from genome assembly GCF_922984935.1 of Meles meles. Taxonomy (NCBI): domain Eukaryota; kingdom Metazoa; phylum Chordata; class Mammalia; order Carnivora; family Mustelidae; genus Meles; species Meles meles. The sequence goes on from NC_060072.1 coordinate 1,554,881, forward strand.
CAGGCGGACGCGGCCTGGGGGGCTGCGGGGCTGCAGAAGGCTCCCTGTGGCCGCCCCGGCCCGTGGCCGACAGTCGCACTGTACCGGTGCCCGTGGGTCCTGCCCATGCTGCCGCCCCCGCAGCCCGGCCTGACCCCCCCAGGCAGAAGACCCGTCCTCAGAACACGCCCTCGAGCGGTCTGGATCATGCTTCTTCTTGGCAGCCACAGGAGCCAGGCCCCCTGGACATGCGGCTGGACGGCCCGCGGGGCTCCCCTGCAGAGACTGACGCGTGAGGAGGGAGGAGGCGGGCGGGTTCTCCTGCTCCCCAGCTCCAGGGGCTGCAGCCCCACCTTCTTGTGTGACCCAGCGAGGACACTTGGACGCCTTGCGGGCTTTCCGGATCCTTCCCTGCGGGCCCAGACCCCCCTGACTGGGCGTTCCCAAGACACAGAGGCGGTAAATCAAGGCCGGGAGATCACAACCCACTTCGGGTCTTGGGTTCTATGTGGAGCGCACGCGCAAGAGCCAGGATTGGGGCGGAACCCCAGCGCCCAGCCTGTGGACGCCGGCGCCGGCCCCCGTGGCTCGCACCATCGTGCGTGGGCCTTGAGGAACTTACCTTGAAAAGGGGAGCTCAGAGAGCGGCCCCAGAACCCAGAAGAGGCGGGTCGCGGCTCCTGGGACAGAGGGTACGCAGTGGGCCCCTCAGCAGGCTCTGGGAGGGGCTGGGGTGCCCTCGGGGCTTTCAGGGTCAGGGCCTCTGCTCCGGGTGGCCACCACGCAGTACCCAGAGCCGGAGCAGACCTTGAGGACCGCGTCCTTCCTCGGTCCCACTCCCTAAAGAGCCTTCAGCGGCTGTGGGGGTCCTAACCCGTCCTCCTGCCTGAGCACACCCCCACCCCAGCAACGAGACAGCGTGACCAACCACCCCAGGGGGCTCTGAGCTGACTTCTGGGCGGACGCCTTCAGGCTGGTTCTGTCCGGGCTCTGGGCCCCCCGCCACGGGGACAGTCTGACGCAGTAGGGACAGACCGACCAGGTCGCAGGGGGCGAGGACAGGCTGCGTGGGGGAGGCAGGGAGGCTGGCAGCGTCTCCACACCAAGCCAGCTGCCCCCGTCCCTGTGCCTGCCGACGCGGGGCCCACCTCCCCGCGGGGACCCGCCGCCCGGGGCCGGCTCGCCCTCTGGAGTGTGGGGTGCACAGCGCTGCGTACGCACCGTCGTGGTCTTCACCCGCCCGCCGGGCTGCGTGCACGTCCAGCCTGACCGGTTGATGAGCAGGTCGCAGCCTTCGCCCTCCAGACACGGCAGCATGTCACACCACTGCTTTGTCTTGATGATTCGCGCTGCGGGAGAGAAGAGAGCCGTTCAGCTGCTGCTCCCTGGGGCCCCGGGGCCGCGCCAGCAGCCCGACTCCCGCCCTGGGGAGCGACGGTCCGCCATTCCTCCCTGTCCCCGGCGCCCTCTTGAGCGCTGTCCCCGGTCCAGCTCTGCCGCCGGCCCATGAGTACGTGGCAGCAGGGGGAGAACGAGGACACGTGTGTCCTTCTAACCGCACGTGCGAGTGATTCCACGGTTGTAAGTCCGGGACCCATGCAGTTACAACGTCTGGGTGCTCGGATCGGATGCCCACCATGGGCCAGATGTCATTTCACCTCAAAGCTGAGCCCTCACGTGCACACTTCCAAACACGGCATCCTCCCCAACTCCAGCCCGCTGCTGCCGAAGGCGCACAACCTGGGATTTCCCAGGACACGGGGATGCGGAGTCTGGGTCCCCGCCACGGGAGGACAGGTGTGTCTTTGGGCATCTGCCCTGTGCTCCCTACGCTTGACTGTCCCTGTGGGGGCAGCAGGAAAAGGCGAGCGGGCGGGGAGAGAGCTCTGGGTGGGTCTCGGGGCCGCTGCTGGGGACATAAGAGCTCGTCACCCTGATGCCAGATCCTTTCTAGGCTGTGCCATGAACCGGACTGTGCCCCCAGAGTGACATGGCAAAGCCCTAAGCCCCAACGTGGGGGTCCTTATATGGTGATTTTAGAGAAGTAATTCAGGTTAACGGAGGTCACGAGGCTGGGGACCCAATCTGAAAGGATCAGTGCCCTCGCGAGGAGAAACACCGAGCTGTACGAAGCCTCCCAGCACCTCAGCCGGCCGGCCCGTCACCTCAGATTCCTGGTCCCCAGGGCGGGGACGGCCAGCTGTTTGCTGCTGAGGCCACCGCGCCCGTGGCATTCTGTCCCCACAGCGCAGCAGGTGGTGATACGAGGGAGACCCGCCCCTCAGACGTGGCTCTCCTTTGCTGGGACGTCAGTGTGGGAAACACGCCAGCCGAGCGCCTGTGCGGGTCCCCAGGGTCGGGTGAGGACATGCTGGATCCTGCTCACTGGGGACCAGCCTCCATCCTGGGCGGACCCCTAGGATGGGAAGCTGGGGGCAGGCGGGAGCCCCTTCCCGGACTGCTCGGTGGGAGCTCGGCGCCTTCCCCTGCACATCCCCGGGGCCTCGCTCCTCCTCCGCTCCTTGTTCCTGGGGGCGCCCTGCGCAGCAGGGCCTCCTTCCCAGAAACACCGTCTGGTGACAGGAAGAGATGGCCCGGAAGCCCGCTGTATGCCGGCAAACGCACCCCTTAAGCCCCCAGAGAGGCTAGAGGCTTGAAGCACGCACACAGCCCGAGACCTGGCAATCCTGTGCGGGGTGTCTGTGCGGACCCTGACACGGAAGGGGCAGCTTGTCTGGGCTCGGCCGTGAGGACCGGGCAAGGGGGCTCAAGGGCAGGTCAAAGAGCTTCTGTATCTGTCACTCCCATCTGTCCCCCAGCCACGCCCGGGGAGCGCTGTCAACGCAGCGGGGCCGACAGTGCCGATCCTCGCTGCAGGGAGGCCCAGGGCCACCCATTCCTGGCCCGAGGGGCCGAGAGCAGGACTAAGTCTGTCTCAGGGGCGGCTGTGCCCTCCCATGGCAGGAAGGCAATGAGGCCCGGGGGCCTGGGTCACCCAGCACTGGGCTGCCAGACCGGGTCGGGGGCAGGTCCTGGTCCCTGTGGAGCGGCCTGTTCTGCAGGACACGTGGTGACGTGGTCAGATGCCTGAAGCCAGCCGGGGAGGCAGTGGGGCCAGGCCTGGGTTCCGTCCTCCCGGGGAAGCACGGTGCACCCAGTGTGGGCGCAAAGACCTGGGACAGGGCTCAGCCCGTCAGGGCGCGTGGACACGCAGCCCTCACGGCCGGGCCACCTGTGGTCCCTCGGACGGGGGGGCTGTGAGGGGGACGGATGCTGGCCTCGGGACACACCTGTCCGTGCCTCACGGCGGCCACCTTTCCCCGCCAGGCCCGTGGCCGAGGCCACCTTGTCCCGCAATAACGCCCTCAGTTCCCATTCCCAGCCTCAGTTTGCGTTTCTCGAAGCAGCGTGGGTCCCCGTCCGTGCCTTCCCGACTGTCACGCGCTCAGCTCTGAGCGCTGGGGAGACGTGGGACGGAGGGAGCACGCGGCCCCCAGCACCGGGAGAGCCGCGCAAGCACGGCGTGATCACGAGTGAGTGGGGCCAAAGGTCAGAGAGAGGGAGAGTAAGGAGGGTCGCTGGGTCCTCACGGCCTGGGGCAGCCGTCCTGCCTGCTGCAGCCACGGCGTCTGACCATACACATGCACAGTGAAAGACGTGACACAGGCAAGCGTGCACGCACAGACCCACGGGTGTGCAAACAGCACGCACACGCAGACACGGCCCCACCTGCGCGTCCACAAGAGCGACGCACACGCAGACGCACCAAGTCGCCGACGGCACCCCTCCCCCACGCGGGGTGGCAGCCGGGCGTGTCGGGTGCCAGGGCTACCGAGGGCGCCGCGGGGCCGCTGCTGAGCACACACGGCTTTTGTCTGCCGCTGGGCTTGGCTCACCCTGCCGAGCCCACTTCCTGCGGGAGGCGGTGGGAGGCACAGCCCTGGCCACCCCATCCCAGGGACAAAGGAACCTTTCATGCCACACGTCACCGCTTCCATGACGCTGAGGCAGCTCCAGCGCCGAGGAGCGCGTCCTCCGGGAGCTGACGGTGCACAGGGGCGTGAGCGACAGCAGCTGACCCGTGGCCTCCGGGGACTGCGGTGGCAGCCAGCCACGTGCCACAGCCACGGGAGACTCTCGGTCCACGGTGTGTCAGCGGTTGTCACCACGTCCCCCAGGCCTATCCCCAGGCCCGAGGAGACACCGAGCTCTCCGGAACACGTCTTGCTCATGGACGGGCTTGCTTCCCCGGAGCGGGCCCGTGCACCTGCTGCTGGCCCGGCAGGGGCGTGAGCTCAGCGCCGCCTGCGCGTTCCGCCCCGAGTGCCGAGGGCCTCAGGCTGGGGCTCAGCACGGCTCCGGACACTGCTCCAGGCTGCCCTCCATGGGGGCCTTTAGGTGCTTCTGGGACGGGGGCTCTGCCTCAGTTTCCCGCTGCTTCAGCCCAGACGTGTAAACGACGTAACACGTGCGGGCGGCCGGCTCAGGACACAGATGGCGTTGGGAGGGCCGTATGGGGACCGAACGACGGCAAGGCGATGGCCGGGCAGGACGGTCACCCTGGTCTCAGGAGAGAAGCGAGTGGCAGCCGGTGCCGGGCATCCGGGGAGCAGCTGAGCGGCGGAGGGTGTGCGAGTCCCAGACTTAAGTGAGTTAGGCGGCTCCGGGCCACATGGTGGGAGGCCAATGTGCCCAAGCAAAATCGGGACAGGCAGTGCCCCGGGCTGCAGACAGACCAGGGCGGCCGGAGTGATGGGCCTGACGGGGGGCAGCGCGGACGCTTCGAAGGAAGGACAGGGAGGGAACTGCGTTCAAGGGACAGGACGGCCCTTCGTGGATGGAGCCAGGCCAGCCCTTCCGAGACGGAGAAGGCCACGCCGAGGCCCGCTCATGCAGGGTGGTGGGATCGGAGCGAGGGTCTTCCCAGCCCACCAGCAACACGGCCTCGCCGGCCTCAGGAACCCCCCAGGGCCCCGACACAAGCACGGGAAGCGCCGTCTCCTCACGAGACAGCGTGACACGCAGTCCCCGTCAAGCCCAGATCCGCACGCCGTGGGCACTGATGAACATGGTCAGGGAACTCTCTCCTCCAGCCCCTACCCTGCCGGACCCTGAGAAGGAGCAGTGGAGAGGGCTGCCTGCCCGGAGCAGGGGTGGGGTCTGCGTCCGCCACCCCAGGCTGGACGTTTTCACGACTGAGGGACAACCTTCTCACCGCTGAGCACCTGCTACCCTCCCGGGACAGCTGGAAGGTCTCATCAGGGCCGGGAGTAGGGCGAGTCCAGCGATGGAGTCCTTGGCCCCGTGCAGGGGTGCAGTCAGGGCCCCTGCTCTCTGCCCCTCACACAGTGGCTCAGGGGCCGACACACACCGCCCTCCTGCCACGCTCACCGGGGTCACCCCACAGTTTCCACAGGGCCACCCTCGGTGCCCAGCTGCCCGAGACCCAGGGCTGAGCTGCTGTCCCTGAGCACGGACCCCCACGGGACATGACCCCTGTGAAGGGCCCAGGTGGCGTCGGGGCCCCATGACAGTCTCACACGACTCCCAGACTTAAGACACACAACAAGGCCCCGTGCGTCCCCAGCTCCCTGTATGACAACAAGATGATGGTCCTCTCAAAGCCTTTTCTAGAGAAACTAGGGACCTTTCCTCCCTGGGCTTCGGCTCGGCCATCCTTTCCTCGGGGCGTCTGCTCCCCGATCGTATGGGTGCGCACCCCACACCCGCGAGCAGAGGCCCCACAGGGTTTGCACGGCGAGTACCAGGGACCTCGTGTCACATGGCAGGAGGAAAGCATGTGGCAGGACACATGCATGGCTCTGTCCCCAGTTCCCGTCGTGACTGGATCGTGCAGCGAGGCCCACGTGTCCACGTGCGTGGGAAGCTCGGCCGGGCACTGGAGGGTCTCTGGGCGGCTGTGCGTGAGATCCCGGCCCGCTCACCACAGACTCACAACGATCAGCACGAATCCTTGCAGCGTGCGGCGTCCCCGACCTCACAGCCCGCAGCGAAGGCAGGAGGCCCCGCAGGTACGCCTCCGTGGCCAGCCCAGCGCCAGAGCCGTGCATCCCCAGACGAAGGCTGCCAATTTAAATTTTATTAGATTCGCAGTTTTGCTTGTGTTTAATGTGTGAGTGTTTCAGTTTATTCCAGTTTATGGCCTGCCGAGGGCTCCCCACTTGCAGCATCATAATAAAAACGATTCAGGTCACTAGCGAGGGGCCCAAGGAAGTAGCTTTCCCCTCAAAGGAGTTCTCAGATGACTGAAGTCTGAGGGGCGCCGCTGCCCGCCCACGGCTAGCTGGGCAGGGAAGGAGGCAGGGCTGGTGCCCACGATGGTCCAGAGAGGGGCTGTCTCCGGCGAGCTCTGGGCGTGCCTGGAGCCCCACACCCGGTGGCGGGCCTGGGACTGTGGAAGGGAGCCTGGGAGGAGCCTGCCCTGTAGCCCGCTGCCCTTCCTCCAGCCAAAGGGACTTCGGTCTCCTCCTGTGGTGGCCGCCCCTGGGTTCTCCCGGCTGTGGCTCCATCCCAGAGACATTGTGTGTAATGCACGTGGACCATGGGGTCCCTGTGCCTCCACTGTCCCTCCGGCCCTTCCAGTGGGGGAAGGGTCTCCCCTGGGATTCTGATAGACTGCACGTCTGCTGTGGTCTTTGGGGTGAAAGAACGCGGCACGTCTTCGGCAGCAGCCCACAGGCGTTAGCGCTGGCCCCGAGCTCGGTGAGGCTTGGAGCGGTCCTGCTGCGGCTGGGCCACCCCGCCATGGAGCCGGCCGGGGCCTTCCTTCTCCTTCCTTCCGAAATGTCCTGTGAAGGACCGTGTAGGAAGGGCGTGAACTGGTGCTGCCACTCAACGGCCCCTCGCCGAGCCTGGGGGACCCTCAGGCCTGGTTCTCCTTCCTGGAGCACATTCCAGAAGTCTCCAAAGCCGAGGGGTCTGGCTGCAAAGTCATCTCTGCTACCTGACCCTCAGCCTCAGCAGATCCAGCTTCCTCAGGCTCAAGAGGCCTCCGCAGCACCAGCAGCACCGCACGCGCCTTCGTCCCCTTCACCGCAGCTACGACCACCATCGCCACCATCAGCACCATCGTCATTGTCACCCTCAGTCACCACCTCCACCATGACCACCGTCACCGTCGTCACGGTCACATCGCCAGCACCATCATCGCCACCAGCACTCCTGCTAACCATCAGCAGCTCCTGGATCGAGCCCTTGTTGTGCCGAGCACACTGGTCCCTTCGTTCCCACCAGAGTTCTTGGTGGAGGCTCTCAGGAACCTCTTCCAGACGGGGCAGGTTCTGAGCGCCCTGTTGCGTGGAATCCTGAGAAGCTGGGGTTCGAGCCTGGAGGTCACCCTGTGCCTGCCCCCTGTGGCCCCCGTCGTGCCAGCAGAGATCTCCCTCTTTTCAGATCCCCCCCCGTCCCGCTGCCTGTCCCAGCCTCGTGCCTCCTGCCTTGTGCCCACAGCGCAGCACGGGGGAGGGCCGGGGAAGACTCATGGACCTTCCCCTGAGCCGTGGCTGGAGAAGACCGCTGCATCGCATTCCTAACCACCTCCAGCCTTCCTGGGCGACGGCTGACCTGGAAGGCTGCGAGCTGTGTTTGCACAAGCCTCACACCCAGTTTCCCCAAATCAGCAGAGGACTCTGTTGGACGCAGACACCCGTACAGCCGCAGGAAGCAGGGCCCCAGCCGCACACCCCAGGCCCGGGGCTGGGCACACAGCTATGGAAGGCCACGGGAGTGCCCAGCAGTTACCTCCTGCCTGCCCTGGCTTGGCCTGCAAGGGCCTGTGTCCTCCCAGTCTGTGGAGACTCGGGACCCACGGTGGAGGGTGAGCAGTGCCAGAAGGCAGGAGGTCCGGGTTCAAGTCCCAACCCTGCCCCCAGTGGGGCTCCTCGAGTCTCTCAATTCAGCTCCTGGTCAGCTTCTCCAAAAAAAACAACGGAGAACAAGCTCCCCCCGACACTGGGTGCTCCCGCGGCAGGGCCCCCCACTGCCAGGCTGTGGGCAGGGCCTGACACCCTCCCCCGATGTCTCAATGGCAGTAGAAGGTAAACCTGTGTCCCCACCATGCAGCAGATCTGGGGCCCGTCCCGGAACCGCGGTGAGACAGTGACACCCCAGGTCAGCCAGAAAGCTCGCGAACGCTGTGCCAGGAGCGGCAGGCCTCCAACGTGCCAGCGAGCGGGTTAAATGGGGAGCAGTAAGGAAAAGTGTCCTGTGCCGGCACGGGTCCCCCTCCCCTCTGTGAGGGTCAGGTGTGCTCTGGAGGACGCCTGCTCCCCAGAGAGGCAGGTGCGCACCGAGCCCAGACAAGCACTGAGAAAAGACCGAGACGCGCAGACGAGAGACCTACAGTCACTAACCCAGCTTCGAGCAGGCCGGCTGCTTGCTCACGCGTCCACGCGCTCCACGGGACCACCAGATCCGACCACGCACTTGCCTACTTGGTCTGTAAAGATCCTGAGAGGAAGGCGTCCCAGGGCCTGAATTCTGACCTCCTCGGTTCCGTCCAGCCCCCGGGACATTCTGCCCGCCCTAAGCGGGATCACATCCTCCGTCCACCTGGCCTCCCAGGCCACCCTTTCTCCTGGCCCCGAGCCCACGGGCCACCTGCCAGGCCCAGCAGGTCCCTCTCCCCAGAGACACAGCCTACAGACATGCTCACAGCAGCTCTGCAGCCGGGCCACGGCCCCGGGACCCAGAGCCCGCACCAACGGCCCGTGATGCCTCGGAGCTGACGCAGACCCGGCGCTCGTTTGGGGTGGGGGGGCGCCTCATGCATCCAAGGTGGCAGAGCGCCCCGCGCCCCCCAGCTTCCACCTGCGCAGCGGAGTCCTCGGCCGGAGGCCCACTTTTCAGGCAGGAATTAGCATGAGACCCGAGTCCAGAAAGGCGCTCTCGCCCGAGGAGGGCAGGTGCGCACGGCCGGCCTGGAGCTCTCTGGCCGCCCCTGCCTGGGTCCCCTCCCCACCCCGTGGAGCACCAGTCCCGGGGCTGGACCAGGCTCCCAGGCAGTCAGGCTCTGAGCCCCCTGGACCTAATAACAAGCCCAATGCTGAGCCAACCGCTGAGTTCACTCACACTCCAGAAGGTAACGGTGCTTACACATGTGATTTCTCTCGAATCCTCCAAACGGCCACAGTGTTCTCCAGAACGCCCGGGAGATGATTTTAATCAGCTAACATCCCCGAGCACCTGCTCTGCGCACGCGACATCTGCCCCGGCTCCTGGGACCAGCACCGTGGCCCGGGGGTGACCCTCGGCTGGAAGCCGGAACAACCCTCCCCGGGCAGTGGCTCTGAAGGTGTCCACCGGCGAAGACAACCACGAGAGTCATCGTCTGCACAAGCCCGGACGGTGAGGCCCCTCGAGGAGGAGAAAGCAGGAAATGCCTTCACGGAGCCCTTACGAACCGTAGGTAACTTGTAGTGATGACCTCATTAAGCCCCCAGAGCCCACTTTCAGGGAGGGAGCATGAGCTCCCTTTTCACAGACCAGAAGACTGAGGCCTGGGAGTTTCTGGCTCCTGGCTCTTCTCTGCACCGCCGGGTGAGAGCCTCCCTCCAGATGCACCCCCCAACCACCACCACCGCTCCCGTAGCCTGCCAGGTAGCCAGGGCAAGGGGCTGCTGCCGGTACCCGGGTCCAGACCCTTCTGAGCTCTGCCCCCCACCAGCTCCGGCAGCAAACGTCCCACCTGGGTCCCGGACGCCCCTGGGGGGTCAGATGCCCCTTCCTCTCCTGCTGCCAAGTCTCCTTCCTCCCACGCAGGCAACTTCTCTCCTGGAAACCTCCGTCCACCACCCTCTCCCCGTTCTGCCTCTCCCTCCAGGAAGCCCAGCCCCCACCCCTGCTGTCCCCGTGAGGGCCGTGGGGGTCTTCTGTGGCACAGTCCCGGAACCCCATGCTGGAGGACCAGCCACAGCCCTGTGGAGGGCCCCGGGGAAGGACGGATGACAGACGGTGCGGACACACAGCACTGGACGGCCGCTGCGCCGCCTGGCCCAAGTGGTCTCGGCTACACAGACGCTTCGAAACGGAGCCTGGGCAGGTGTGGAGCCAGAGTGGCCTCCGCGTGAGGGCGCAGGGCCTGGGGCCGGGCGGCCTGCCCGCGTCCCCTGCCGGACAGCACCGACCTAGGACTGGTGCCTCACCCCGATTCCACTCCTCCCTCTCCTGTCACTCGGGGCTGCCCAGGAGGCGGGCGTGACGGTCTCCGTGGACCCTGGTTTAACCAGAGCACCAGAACCGCAGGCCCTTCCTACGGCCCGGGTGCTCGTGGTCAAGCTGCTGGCCAGGTGTCTGGAAGTGACCGAGCTGGGCCGTGTAGTTGCGTGTCTGTGTGCACACGCGTGTGCATAGATCCACGCGTGTGCGCGCGCCCCTGTGTGTGCCGTCTCATGGGGGAACAGAGTGGGGAGTGCAGAGCCCGCTCCAGCCCCGCCCGGCGGGAAGCACCTGGAAGTTTCCTCCCGGTTTCCCGGCACGAACGGGCCAGCTCTAGCCCTTCACGGGGAAGCTGAGACTCAGCCCCGCAGACCCCCTCACGCACCCGACTGCGGGGACGCAGCTGACCCCAAGGCACCGGAGTCTGGCCCATGGCAGCCTCCGTGGACAGCGGCGACAGTGGCCAGCACCGCCTGCCCCAGGCTGGACAGATGGACAGGACCAGCCGTGCTAATGTGCCCGGGGACCGCGGAGACCGCGCCGCTCCACTCAGCGCCCGTCAACGGCACGGCTCCCTTTAGAGTAAACTGTTTCTTCATTTCCATTAGCATGTGAACCTGCTCACTTTACTCAATGGCTCGGAAAGGACAAATGGCCCAGAACAAAGCCCTCAGGGCTGCAGCTCCGGCCACGCTCTCCGTCCTCCGGGGCGATCCTGCACGGCCAGCCCCCCTCTGGCCCGGGTGGGAGCCCGAGCCTCTCCGGCGGGTCTGACCCACAGGGTGTGTCCCCCGAAGCCTCCCGGACCTTGTCGGTGACACGGGGTCAGGCCACACAGCAGGCAAGGAACAGCCGACAGCTGACACACATGCACACGGGCTAATTATAGGTCCATACGCACTGACCCTCTGGAGGCAGACCTAAGTAGGACATCACAGGGTTCCAGAAACGTCTGCCCTGCAAAGAGCTGCAGACCCTGATGTGTGCACTGAGCCAGGGTCAGGAGAATCACGGTGCCTGGAAAATCGACAGAATTGAGGGAAAGTCTGGTACCTTGGAGTTATTTCAAATGTGCCATCCGGAGCTCGCATGCAGCAGGTTGGCCCGAGACTCTCTGGCAGCAGGTGGACGTCAGCCCAGCCTCGGGGCGTGAGGGCACAGCGCCCCGCCTTCCGTAGACCCTGCCGCAGAGGTCTTGCTGGGTGGGTTGGAAAAGGCGAGACAGGACAGGGGATTCACAGTGTCCGGGGCCGGGGGCGTGGCCACCGCTACCAGTTCTAAACCTTCACGCAAGAGCGTCTGGTCCAGGAGACGGTGAAGGGCTCACCATGTGCGGCTCGCGGGGAAGGCACGAAGCAGGCAGTGGGGTGCCGGGGGATGGGGACAAGCTGTCCCAGGGGGATGCGGACGAGCTGTCACCGTCACTCAGAAAGGATCGGGCCCGCAGAAGGGTGGCTAGTACGTAGGTCAGGGGACATAGGGGAAAACCGGGAGGTGCAGGAAGGGGTCAGGGAGGGACCATGTGCAGGGCCTCGTGCAGGCCTGGTCCTCCCTCTCCCAGCCTTCCAGAATCTTCTGTGACCCGCCCGGTTATGCAGCCGGTCTGGAGCGGGTTCCCCTGTAAATACGTCCATCGTTTCCCTCGCGATGCCTGGCAGCAGGTGCGTCCGGTGGGTCACAGCTGTCCGTGTGCACGGCTGCACGCACCCCATCTCCCTGGCCCTCACTCAAGATGGGCACGAAGGTGAAGCCAAACCCCCAGGGGAAGGGGTGCATCCGCCCCGCCCCAAACTGGTTCACAAACTGTCCGCAGACCCCGCCCCACGGGGCCACAGCGGGAAGAGTGCTCCCTGCTGAACCAGCGAAGTCACCACCAGCTAACCCGGGCCAGCAGGAGCCGCCCGCCCGGCGGGTGGGGTCCGGCCGAGTCCCTGACCTGCTCTGGTCTCCTTGGTTACAGGAGCCGGAGGAGTTCAGCAGCCCGCGTCCACGCAAAACAAAACCTCTCGGAGACACAGCTCTGTGGCCAGCGGGCGCGTGCTGGCTGCCTTCCCCAGCTCCTCGCGCAGGGCTGTCCGGGCCCAACACAGGAGGCCCATGAGATCCGGCCCAGAAAGACCCATCGGGAAAGCGAGGGGCATGGGGGCTGGCCCAGCTCGGCCTCCGGGACCCCGAGCTCAGGTGGTTGCTTTGCCTTCTGGGCAGAGGACCACACTCTCCCTCAAGCCCGACGGAGAGTCCCCTCCCTCAGACACAGGCCTGACCAGAGGAGCTGTGAGCCAGCAGTCCAAGAACAGGTTACACTAGAGAAACCGGGTCTGCGGGATGTCCGCAGGAGGCCCTGGGGCCAACCGGGAGGGCTTCCTGGAAGAGGCAAGGTTCAGGAGGGAGAGAAGGCAGTGAAGGCAGAGGGAGGGGCACATGGGGGAAGACCCCAGGCTGGCGTGTCGTCACTGCTGTGAGCCTGGAGCATTCAGGGAGCTCCAGAGGCCACTGGGGTGGACGCTGCTGTTGGGGTCGAGGCAACCCACTGGGGGACAAGGCCCCTGTGCAGCTCAGCGACCCGCCAAGGTCTTCGAAGGGCCATGGTCCTCCAGGCCTTGCGGGGAGGTGAGCAAGGGTCTGAGGGTTCCCAATCCATTAGCCAGGACCCCCGGTCCCCGGCCCCGCCAAACCCAACCCGGATGCCCAGGCAGCATTTTCTGGAACGAGCTGCCCGTTGTAGGCGCGTCCTCCGCGAGGTTCCAGCACATTCAGTCGGCACCGGGCCAAGGGCTCAGCCAGCTCAGGCCCATCCCCTGAGCACAGGGTTGTGGGACCCCGCTAGACGCCCCTACCCTGTCAGAGAGAATCGGTATGTTCTGGCAGCTGCCCAGCCCCCCACCCCGGGGACAAGAGCATCTATGTGGCCGAGACGACGGTTACCCCCCAGGAATCCCAGCTCCCCGTCCACGGCACAGAAGACCGCTCAGCGACAATGGGAAGCATCCGGCTGGACAGGCTCGGGGGCAGGGCCTGGAACGGGGGGAGGCCTGGAGCAGGCAGGCAGGGATGGTGGCCCTCAGGAGACCACCGCAGCCGGGGCACCCGGAGGAGCCTGAGTGAGCGGCTGGGACGGGCGTCTGTGTCTCTAACGCTCTGCCCGGGAGACTCCGACGCGCCCCGGGGCCTGGGACAGCCCCGTGGGGCCACACGGACACCTGGGCTCCAAATCAAGACCCACAGCACTGAATCGGCTCTCACCCGGGTCAGACAAAACAGCCACCCGCCTGAGGAACTCACAGCCTCACGTCCCCATGGAGTCGCTGCGCGGACACCTCACTCGCGTTTTCTTAATGTGCATCGGGAACCCGGAACTCTCCACTGCGCTCTGACTCCGGGTCTGAGGTAGGACCTCAGCTTTCGGGGTGAACGTGTCCCAAGGAATGGAGTGGCTGACATCTGCTGAACCCTGAGACCTGGCGATTGGGGAAGGCGGGGGCTGGTGAGCCTGGCTCAGCAGGGTGGGCGAGAAGCCCCCCCCAGACCGGGAGGTCCATGTGCTAATGTCCCCCGAGTTAGAGGGGGACAGAGGTGGAGAAAGGGCCCTTCCGTGTCCTCCCAAGCCCCGTTCCCCATGCCGCACGGTCCCTCTGCTCGTCTGCAGACAAACTCCTGTACGAGAACAGGTCCTAGGAGGGACAGGCGGGGTGGGGACGGGGAGGACCCGTGGCAAAGTCACAGCCATCTCCAACGTCAGGACACGCTGCTTTCCAGGAGCAGGTGAAGTCCAGAGTCCCCTCTGAACCCCATATGCTAGGGAGACAGGCAGGGAGCTCCCCACCCCTGGGGCAGCCCGGGGGGCCCCGTGCCTCCGAGGCCTGCTTGCTCACGGGCACGGTCCCCGAGGGGAGCGAGGGCCTGCGTGAGGCTGGCCTTCTGCGCTCCTGGGTCCCGAAGGCAGGAACGCCCTCCCTCGGCCCCCCCGGGGTCCACTCCTTTAATCAGTCAGGAGAAGAAAACTTGGCAAAACCCAGATTACATCTTAAAATCAGACAAAATTTTCTCTCTACAACTTCTAGACGGCATAATTTAATGAGAACAGTCTTAATGATTATTTTTTCTTTAAATAGTTACAGTAGAATATATTAATTGTCAAGATGGTTCTCTGATTAGCGTGACTCATTAGCTGCCTGGGAACTGTGCCCCGGCGCGCAGGGGAGGAGGCCTTGCTTTGTGCGGAGTGTACGGCCCCCCCGGTGGAAAACACTCCAGATCTGGGTAATCAAATTAGACTGAGAGGAAGGAGGGAGAAAAAAACACAGTTGTCCTGAGCTCGCTGCTTCATTACTTCATTAGGATTAAGATAAGTAGAGAAGGAGAAAAAGCCCCACAACGCCAGTCATATTTCTCGGGCAAATTCCCATGAACTGACAGGAGCTACTGAACAGGGGAGACGCGAGAGGCAGCCGGGCGTTGATCTCAGGACATCGGGACGGCGTGTCCCCTCTGGCTCCGGAAGTGGACGGCTTCCTGCTGAGGTCCGCACCTGAAGCCCCCGTCCTTCCCTCGGAGACGGGCAACCCTTCCCTGAGAGAGGCCGCCCGGGGCAACCGTGTCTCGGTCTCTGGGGAAGCAACGGCAGAGGTGCGGTCCTGCCTGCACGGGAGAGCCCGGCCGCGGCCAGCTGACACGGAGGCCGACAAAACGGGCTCCGTCCTTGCGGAAGCCGGCGTTCCACTAGCCCCGAGCTATCCTACTCCCAGAGATCTCGTTCAGTGCGGGGCCCGCGAGATACCGAAAGAGCCGTCCTCTGTCCGTCCATCCCCCCGCCACCCCTCCATCTGCCCACAGATCCAAGCATCCAGCCAGCTGTCATCCCTCTATCCACCCATCTACCCGCCATCCACCAATCCCACCCGTCTATCCATCCATCTGTCCATCCGTCTACCATCTGTCCATCTACACACTCACCCATCCATCCGCCCCAAACCCAACCATCCACCACGCATCCGTCTATCCGATCATCACCCATCGGTCCGTGCATCTCACCATCCGTCCACCCAAACCTTTGGTGCGCTGAGCGCCAGGGAGCCCTGCACTTGCTCTCCTTCTCCCAACAGAGGGAAGGTCAGAGGAGTGCGGAAGCCTTAGACACGGTCGCGGCAGCTGCGAAGGGCCGATGAACCCACCCCCCAGGGAGGCCTCCTCCCCTCCTGTCCTCTGGAGAAACCAGGAGGCTGACGTCCCTAGCGGGGTCTCTGGCTGACACGGCAGCACGTGCGGCCCATGCGCTGTTCAGACCAGGATTCTCACTCCCGGGCCTCCCTTCCTCTGAGCTTGTCCTGCGGTCCCCACGCGAGGCCGGAGGGCGGTGAGGGAGGGAGAGGGGACAGCCCGTGGGCTCCACAGCTTCTGCCTGCGGCTCCTTCTGCCTGGCTGCGCACGGAGCTGTGAGGAAGCGTCGTGTGAGCGCCTGTGATGGAGCAGCCGTGGGGTGGCCGTGCGGCAGACATGGGGTCCACGTGGGGTGTAGGTATGCGAGGTCTGTGTCTAATGGGGGGACCCACCGTGTGTCCATGGAGCCAGGGGCCCCTGGGCGGCTCCTGGAACATCTCCGGGCCCTGCCCCTCCATCTTCTGACAGCCCCTTCCTCTCTGACCTGAGGCGGGCCTGCGACCGAGGGGCCTGACTGTCCGGGAGGCCCTCGCCTGCCCCCACAGCAAGGATGCCCGGGGGGCCTCTCAGGCTGACCGGCTCAGGGATGCTCCAGAGACACGGCTGATCTCCGCACGGGCCCAGGAGCGACTTTGCTCCCCCTGGGGAGTCCTCGGTGCCCAGAGCTCTGGGCAGGAAACGGGGTTGCATTTCCGGACCTTCCTTAAGTCATGCCCTGGACAAGGATTCTGTTCGTACCGAACGGAGAAAAGAAAGTTCCCAGGAGCCCACCCTGCTCCCCCTTTCCCAGGAAGGCAGGGAACTGAGGGTTTTTCCGGCGGACACCCCTGTTTCTAGGTTCAATGCTGCCTGTTTCCGTGTCCCTCCGAGCCCAGCTGCCCGGCCTCAGGAAGCCCCGCGGCTCGCTGACCCCCCTGGGCAGAGGCCGGCAAGGGGCCACGTCCTGGTCCCCCTCTTGGGAAAATGTCGCTTTGACTTCAGTTAAGGATCTCCTCCAGGTCCAGGAGAATCATGGTGGCTGGAAAATCGACAGAATTGAGGGAAAGTCTGGTACCTTGGAGTTACTTCAAACGTGCTCTGCGATCCGGAGCTCACGTGCAGCAGGTTGGCGGGGCTGGGGGCGGGATGCCACAGTCCCGGCTGCAGGCACGGAGCCTCGTGGCCTCGCCGGGAAGGAGACCCATGGCTCCTACGATCGGCAGCTGCGGCCTCGGGGTGGGGTGGATGGAAGGGGCCTCTGCAGCCGAGCCCCGGCCCCGGGGGGCACGGACCCTGGTACCCAGTCCTGAGCACGGCCGGCCGCCCCGCCGTGACTTAATGCACCTCCGCCGCGAAGCAGTACTCTCGCTGCTGTCTGGGAGGAGTGGCGACCCGAGGTCACCGGTGCACCGCGAGGGTCGGTCCTGATTTCGCTGGTGACCGCCGGGGTCGCTATGGTGTCACTTCGTTAAAGTTACCTAAGTCGGCGACCGAAGGGAAGGAAGCCAGCTGTCACCCCCCTAAACCACCAGCCACCCTTGACAGGACGATCCGGTAACGGCGAGTCCCTAAGAAACCCGCTGTGGGCTCAGACACGGAGGGGGCCAGCGTGAGCGGCCGGGCGCTGCCCTGTCCCTCCCTGACACCGGCGCAGAGGACAGAGGACACAGAGGACAGAGCCGCGGTGGGAGCGCCGACACACAGACCGCACCCAACGTGCCCCCAACGCGTCCCCACGCAGGACCTTCACGCAGAGCCTTTGTGGTGGTTTTCCTGACCCCGGCCAGGTCATCACAGGCCACAGGTGGCCCCGACAGAGTGCGAGGGCTTCAGGGGTCACGGAACACATACCACGGAAGCTGTGGTCTCGGACGGGTCCTGCCGCAGAGCCGCAGCGGGTCCCAAGGTCCCCGGCCCTGCCAGCCAGCACCCCGTCTGCCTGCAACCTCGGGGTCCAGCCCCTCTCCTGAACTGGTCATCACAGCTCCGCGAGGTGCGCGTCGCAACAGATGCCTGAGAGGTGAGGCACTGGCCTCAGAGGTCACATCTGTCACCGCAAGGCCAGACCGTGGCAGGACTGGGGGTCCTGCAGGCCGTGACCTGGGGAACCCAGGCTGTTGGACACGACAGGAGGACAGCCCTGGGCAGGTGACATCTGTTGTCCCCAGGGACTGGGACCAAGCGGAAACCCAGGGCTGCTCTGGGAGCCACATTCACGTCCTAGAAGGTCCGAGGGCTCTGACTTCCATCCCCGTGTGGGGGGCCGTGGCCTGGTGCTGAGCCTCCCCCCGAGTCTAGACACAGACCACGGTGAACGGGGGACGAGAAGGAGACACGCGGGCAGAGAGAACCACCTCCAGTTCCCCGAGGAACGGGGCTGCATCATGACCTCAGGGGAGTAGTCGTCCCGACCCCCAGCAAGAGGGGAATGAGGGCCCCAGAGACCAGACAAGCGCTCCCGACGGCGGCTCTGCGGAGCCCGAGACCATCTACTCGTGGGTCCGAGCCTGAGTGGAGGTGCTGGGCAGGACGCCGCACGGACCTGGCAGCCTGAGCCCGGCCCTGCACTCGGACCTCAGAGGAGGGCCGGCACGGCTCAGGGTGCCCCTGACGTCCCGCGGCTCGTGCCACTGCCGGACGCAGCGTGACGAGTCTGGGCTACCCAACTCCCCTCCCCAGCTGGTCCGTGGCCCCTGCAAGGTGACGGCCACACCGGCTGGGACAGAGCCCCAGGGGACCTTGGTGAGCACAGCCAGAGAACACCAGCCCAGGGTGGCTGCCGTGCCAGGGCCGCGCCACGGCGGGGCCTTGCCTCGGGTGGCGTCTGTGCCACGTGGCCTGCGCTCCCTGCTCAGGGGGGCTGTTTCCGTACCGGCAGCGGCGGCCCTGCCCCCTCCGCCGGGTCCCTCCCCTTCCCTGCCCACCTCGGGCCGCCCGGGACTGAACGGGGACCCAGAGCACCAGGACGCAGGCAGGCGGGGAAGGGGGAAGCTGAGCCCTTTCTGTGCGTCCGTCCCTCGCTGGGCTCGGAGAATCAGCCGCAGCCACAGCCGCCGGGGCCTCAGTGCCCACGGCTCCCCTGCCCGGTACACACGGAGCCACGCACCCAGAGGTGCCCACAGCGCAGCCGGCAGGGGCCCGGGGCTGCGGCGAAGCTGGTGGATCGGCCGCAGGCGTGGTGAGGCCCTGCGCCTCGTGCACACGGCAACACAGCTCGTTCTCAGGAGAGCGGCCAGCAGCCTCCTGCGGCCCCCGGGACTCCAGGCCAACAACGTCCTCCAGGTCTACAAGGGGACGCTGAGAGCTCGCGGTCAGCTCAAGGCCGTCTGTGAGGAAGAGGGCGAGCAGGGGCGGCAGGGGCACCCCCCCCACGCAGGGGCCATTCTGGGGGCAGGTGGGGGCAGGCTGCACTCTGGGACGCCTCGTTTCCTTCACGAGCCTTTACTTCCTCGGCACTGCCCTGCAGACGGGGCGAGAGGCCTCCCCGTGACGCCACAGCGCAGAGACAACCTGCGGAGACCGGAGTGGGGTCCCCGGGCTCCTCCTTCTCTGCTTGTCCGCACGTCGTCGGGGCGCGCACACCCACCGGCCACTTCTTACGTTCTCTTTCCTTCCCCAAAAGTCCAAGCCTGTGTGTATTTCCCGCATCGCAGCTCTGAAAGTTCCTCACTTTGAAAGGGAGGAGGGGGCGTGAGCGCGGGCCTCACTGGTGCCGGGAGTGTCACGGGAGCCCCCGAGCCTGGTGTCCCCTCCCGATGAATTCCAGCCCCAGGAAGACTGTCCAAGAAGTTCCCCATCTCTCCTCCAAGCTGCATCGTCCCCCACGGCCCGAACCGTCTGCCGTAAATACCAAGCTGTTCCACGCTGGTTTTGGAGACGGGAATTAAACAGGATGACAGGCCCAGGGCCAAGCCAGTAGCTCGCGTGTGGGGCCAGAGCCGTCCCCCCAGCCAGGTCTCCAGGAGCCAGCAGGCGCGCGGCGGCCGGGGAACCGCAGAGAAGGAGGGGTGCGAGCTGCCGAGGCACAGGAGAGGGGCTGTGGGACAGCCGTCTGCGTGGAGGCTGAGCTTGGTAAACTCCGCGTGACCGTACGTCCCCTCCCGTCCCTGACATGGATGTTCCGCCCACTTGGCAGATGAGGAAATGACTCAGAGAGGATGATGGGTTGCTTCAGAGACGCACAGCCAGGAGCTAACTATGAGACGCACGGAACCCCAAGTCGCTGGCTGCGTGCGCGGGGCTGTTCCCCGGCACCAGGTATCCTGCGGGTCTCCGGCCCCAGGGGCTCTGCCCACACCACGGGGAGGCTTGCTCCTAGGGCAGCGCGATGGGGCGGGGAGGTGGGGGAGAGTTTGCTCTCCATCCCGTCGTGCGCCGGGGAGCACGCAGCCATCGCGGAGGTCACGGCTCTCCCGCTTCTCTGCAACACGGCCGTCAAGCGTGTGATTTAGGAAGTGTGTCCGAGCGGCGTGTGCCGTCCTCCCAGCGACCTCAACCCTCGGGCAAGACCCTTCATTGAAAAGCGCACCCCAGCCCCCTCCCCCCACACGAGATCGTGGCGACCTCTCCCCAGGAGAAACACCCCCGAAACAGCCGTCGACACAAACACGGCCTTTATTCACCACAAACGGCGCGATAAAGGACGGCCATCCCGCCACGTGCTCAGGCCACTAGCAGCCAGTTACGGGATTATGGGCAGCGGACGCCTGCCCCTTGAGCGCACCAGGCCGCACCCCCGGGTCGCAGAGCACAGTCGGAGGGGACGCCCGCACCTCCCCGCCTGGGGGACGTCGGTGCGTGGCCCGAGGTCAGAGCCTGCACACCCCGCTCTCCGTGCCATCTGCCCGCTTCTGTGACTCACATGGGTGTAGACAGTGGGTGGGACGTGCGCCAGATCTGAACATACAGGGGACGGGTCAGAGGTCGCATCCTTCCAGGCCCGACTAACTGAATGGAGGGGCAGGCGGCAGCCGAACCCTGGGGTCTGCGCTGTCTGCGTGCAAGCCCCGAGCTCTGCGTCTCCTGGGACAGATGCTGCCCGGACGCTTTCCCAGGGGTTCCTCCACAGGGAACCCTTCCCATGCAATCTTGGGAATCTGGCTGCACAGGCAGGTTGGTGCAGACTCCCTCCTCCAGGCGGCCTGAGGCCGTAGGGAGCTGGTGACACCCAGGTCAGGGGACGGTGGGCCCCTCCCTGACGACAATGCACGTGGCAGGACGTCGCCCTTCCCGAAATGATGGCTTGCTGGCCCCACGGGCACATCTGATTAGGCTCAAAATGGGCACCCGGGGTACCTATGGCCTGGCTGGGTCCTGGGTTCGGGTCAGACTAGGCCCGGCTCCTGGCAGGAACTCCGCGTCCCCGGTGGCCACCGGCCGATGGCTTTTGTCGGCCCTCGGAATGCAAGAGAAACTGAATGAATGCGCGGCAAGTTACAACGCGGCCTGGGCGTTCAGAGCATCTTCTGTGCCCCAGCGAAGCCCGCGAGACACAAACGTCCGCGGGGAGAACGCGGGCTCGGAGGCTGGACGTGGTGTCAGTGTCGAGGACGCTTTCCTAAGTGCGACGCCCACGTCGGGCCGATGAGGCCCCAGGCACGTCGAGATCCCGTGGGCTGGTCAGGACACAGGTTTCATCACAGGGTTCCGGTCCTCCCGAGTCCGGCCCCGACTCAGAGCCGCTGTCCTCCTTCCTGCAACTCGTGCCAGAGACAAAGGCGTCATGGCGTCCCCAGGCAGTGGCCACCTGCCTTCCCACACGCAGGCAGGCCCTCTCGGACGCCCGAGGGCAGGCTGCTGGAGGGGGGGCAGACCCCGAGTCCCTCTCGGCCCGGGACCCTCCCTCCACCAAGCTCCTCACACAGGGGTTGCTCCCCAGCCCCCAGGTGGAGACGCCCCATTTGACCGTGGGCAGGAAGCAGGGGTCCTGCCCTGCCTGCCCTCTGTGCCCCCGTCCTCCGGGGCTCATGTTTGGGCTCCCCATCAGGAGAGCCCTGAGCATGGAGGGTCGGGAGACTCAGTTACCCCAGACTTCTGTGCAACAGGTGCGACGGCTCTGGGGGACGTGGGCCAGCGGCCCAGGTCCTGTCTTCAGGGCTCGACCTCAGTCCGTGGGCGGCTGGCGGCCCCTCTGCAGGGCCCCTGGATGCACTGGGCCACCCCGTCCATGGGCGTCCGGCACCAGCTCTGGCCTGGCCATGGCCCCCTTGAGAGCCCCCGTGGAGGCCGCCCGGAATCAGCACCTCCCACGATGCCAGGTCTGGCACGGGGGCAGGACACGGGGAGGGTGGCCTGACCTCAGGGCGCACACTCAGGCTGGCCCCTCACCTCCCGCCTCCCCCGGCCCCCGGCCATCTGGGAGTAGAGACAAGAGGCAGCCTCTGTGCAGAGACCTGAGGGGGCAGGTGCGGCCGCAGGCACGGAGCCAGGTGCCCGTGGGGACCACATGGGGGCAGGCCTGCTCCTGGACCCCGGCACCTGTCCCTCTGCCACAGGGACCCTCCCCGGCCCTGGGGAACGTCCGTGCTCAGACTGTGGGTCTTAGAGCAACTGCTGCGCGAGTTAGTGACCTGCTGGGTCGGCGACGTGGTGTGTGTGGCAAAACCCAGCTCGGACGACCCGGAGACGGACCCTGACGTCACCAGGGGGATCCGGTTAGCGGTGGTGTGTCCATGTTGGGCTCTCGAGTGTGGCACGTGCAAGGAGCCAGGAACCAGGGGCACTGAATGGGGACGAAGATGTGAACCAGCTCTCCTCCCTGCTGTTTCCCATAAACCTAATACTTCTCCAAAAATAAAGCAAATCAATTAAAACAAACCAAAGCGACAGTCTCCAGCCAGACCTTAGGAACCAAAGGGCGGGCCCGTTTCTCGGCAAGGATAAGAGGAGAGTCTGTACCCTCCGTGCAGAGCTGGGCCCTGGGCTTCCCTGCCCGGCTGCCCGACCACTCTGGGCAGAGGATGCCCCAGTGTCTGCGGGGTCCTTCTGTGAGAGGGCCGACAGCCCCAGATGGGGGATCCCGCCACACGTCTCTTTCGCCCATCTGCTCAGCCCTCCTGGCGGGAGTCCAGCTAGGAAGACCAGCCCTCCAGGCGACCAGCACCCCACCCTCTGGCCGTGCCCGGAGGCCAGGGCTGGGCTGGAGACAGCACCGGGGTGTCGGGGGACGTGGGGAGCACCTTGTACGTCTCTGCCGCACACTCCCCACCCAGGGTTCATGAAGGCAGAGGAGGGACAGGGAGGCAGACGCTCCGTGAGCTCAGAATCGGCAGGGAGGGGTGTGAGAACGGACAGGACCCTGGTCTCTGCCGCGCTGCGGAGACGGTCAGAGACGATTAGCTAATGAGCTCTAATGTCACGGACGGCACTCATCCCTTCTATTCCCTCTCAAAATGTCTCTTCGCGCTTTACATAAAGCCGTTATGAGTAAAGAAGAGCAGACCTTTTCAGTAAATGATGCTCAGCCCGTCGGATATCCACGTGCGGAGAACGAGACAGAATCAGAAACCGACCTCAGGCCACAGGAAACCTTAATCCGTGGTGGGTCACGGGCCTCCACGTGCGTTCTCGCCAGAGCAGGAGAGAACACGCTGCAACCGTGGGAGGGTTCCTTCTCTAGCACGACACAGGCCGCGCGACGGAGGAGGGGAGAGCGGTAAGTCAGGCCGCTCACAACTGCGCACCGCCGCTCGCCCCCGCTCCCCGGCTGGCCGAGGGAAAGCCCAGCCACAGAGTGAGGGGAGAGAGGAACCGCACCGCCAGCCCAGGACGGGGCGCAGACTACAGAGACCGAGCGGCCAAGTCACTGGATAAAGACGCAGCCCGAGGAACGCGAGGGGAGACGCGGACAGACATTCACCGAAGATGCGCCGGCGGCTGCGTGAGCCGGTGACACCCTGCCCAGCGTCACGGCTCAGCAGGCACGACAGCTCCGCCAGGAACACCGCCACGCGCCCAGCAGGGCGGCTAACGGGGACACCCTGGCAGCAGCAAGTGTGGGCGCACACGCAGAGCACACGGGACGCGCGCGCGTCTGGGGCAGGTGCAGCGGGACAGCCATGCTGAGGGAGGCTCGGGGGCGCCTGCCGCCTCCGCCGCGACCGCCGCGTCGTGTGTCTGCCCCTCCTGAGGTCATGCCCGGGGGAAAAGAGTGCATGTGTTTCCCAGAAGATGCCCGCTCCAGTTCTCAGAGGACGTGTCCACAGGAGCCAAGCATCCAGGCCCCTAAACGCCGTGGTCTGTAGAACAGTCCGGCACCACCCCAGGGAGGTCCCAGAGCGCAGGAAGTTAGCAGAGTCCCGCTCCCCGCACGGACGATCCTGCAGACACAACGGGAGAAGCCAAACGCTGCCGGATTCCACGTGTGCGACTCCCCGGGGCAGGCGACCCTGCTGTCACAGACCCCGGGGTGCTGGGGACCGGAAGGGATGGTGCCCGCGGGCTCGGCGGGGCCGGGCGCACCCAGCTCTGGGCTTATGTCGGTGCATGTGCCGGGGTGGGCGCCTCTCGCGGAGCCTTTAGAAGGAACAGACACCTGCCCGCGGTTCCCAACTCCCACGTGGGGTCCTGCACCTTTCTGTGCGTGTCCACACCAGCCTGCCTGTGACGGCGCGAGGCCGTGCCGGTGTAGACGCACGGGGTCTCCGAGGCACGGGGTCGCCCAGGCACGGGGCTGGGCATGTCCGTTTCTCGCGCCGCGGCTCCGTGTGCTGCGGAGGTGTGGGGGCGTTTCCTGGACGTGTTCAGCTCTCAGGCGCTGGCCCACGGGCAGATGCGTCCGGGAGAAAACATGCCGGAGCAGGGTTCACCGCGGCGCCTCTCAGCTCACCCGCCCGTGGCCTCGGACCGTGAACACGGCCCCCTTCCCAGTTACAAATGCGACGTGTGTTCAACGCAAAGGCTCCACGATGAGCCCAGGACATTTAAATGCCCGAAGTAAGAGCCCAAAAGCCAAGTCCAGGCCGGGGCCGTGCAGCGGGTCCCGAGAGCCCCTCGTCCTGCCGCCCCAGACCCCAGGAGTCTTCGCACCCGCCCGCGGCTCCTCAGGCTCTGGCCGCGAGCTCAGCCGGTCCTTATCCCCATCGCTCCGGTGTCACTCCGGCATGAGCCACGGCCGCCTGACCCTGCCAGACGGCCGGAATAATTAAAGGACCCTCTGTTCCCCTGGCTCCTTCCTCCCACCACAGCCCCCAAGGACAAGGTCAGGAGGCCCTGACCTCTGCTCCCCGCCTCGGGCTCCTGACACATAGCCCTGTCCTGCGTCCTGAGTGGCCTCCTGGTCCTTCCCAGCTGACCGGCTCACCCTCACACCCACCCGGGTAGGCGACCCACCCACTTGCCCCTGGGCACCCGCACACAGAACCATGGGACACTTGCACCTGCCACCATGAGACCGAGCACACTGGACGCCTGTCCGCACCCTGAGGAGCCTCCAGCCCTGGGTCGGGCCTTCCCCTGCCCCACAGCGAGTGCCAAACCCCGGCCATTCCCATCACTACCGTCGCCGGGCCCATCTCTGCCCACGTCCAGTCCTGCTGCCCCAGATTCACTGTCCGGGGGCAGGGACAGGTTCTCCGGGAAGGCAGGCGTCAGACAGCATGAAGGCTCCCAGCCCGCAGGACTCAGGCCCCGCCCTGCAGGCCTGCGGAACCGATCACGGACACCTGTCCCTCCTCCCTCCACCAGCCCAGCCTCCTTGGAAGCCGGGGCCGGCCTGAGGAGCACGGGGAGGGGGAGCTGTGTCCAGAGGGCCCCAGAGTGACCAGGGCTGCCCTTCCATCCACGCACAGGGCCCCAGAACCGGCAGACCACGGCGGGCAGCATGCTGCCCGTCACCCCAACATTCCATGATCAAAGCTTCTCCCAACATCAAAATAAAATTGTTTCATCTAGACTCTCCCTGGCTTTGATTATTTTTCATATCACGCAATTTAATTGAGTTCAAAATCTCCCACGACATCAAAGAGAGAGGGAGGGCTTCGTGTTCATCAAAGGAGGGCCACCCTGGGAGGCGCAGACACTGCGGGGGGTCCGGCAGCCCCGGCCCTCCGCAGAGCACCGTCACCGCAGCCTCACGCAGCAGGGACACGGGTCGCAGGGAGGGAAGGAGGGTGGGGGAGGGGACGCCCGTGTCCCACCCGGCTCCAGCGTCCTCCTACGGGGCTCCTGGCACACCCACCCTCTGTCCAGGCCCTGCGCTGTGACTACGACAGGGACGGGGATTTGACCGCGTGGCCAGTTGCCCCGTGCCCTCCTCCCTTGACTCAGCCTGGAAGTAGCCAGTAGGGCTGCATCAGGCGTCTCCCTCCGCGGGGTCGGGTGTGCGTCTCTCGGGTCGGCAGCCTGCATGGATACCGAGGCCACGGTGCTGAGCACCGGTGCGCCCCTGTGCCGGGCGTCCGTGTGCACGCACAGGAGGCAGGGGCTGCTGCCTGCGTGTCTCCTCTGTGGCTGCCACACCAGGAAGCCTGGGGGACCCCGGCACAGCTCTTAGACTTGGCTCACAACTGCACCCGCTGGCCGCAAGTTCCCTGCAGGAGCTGCCTGGGGACGCCCACCTGCTCCTACAATCCTGACCCCCATCCCGGCTTCAGGCGTCACCTCCTCCAGGAAGCCCTCCCTGGACGCCAAAGCCTGACTCGGCACGCGTGTTTCCTGCGTCCTCCACCCCCCATGCAGATGAGCTCCAGACCAGGGCACCCTCGTGCCCTCCTGCCCGGAGGCGACAGAACAGTGAGACACGTTGGAAGGGACCTGGCTCCATCGGAGGGAGAGCCCCGTGTGACAGATCTCGCCGCCCTTCAAGGAGGAGCGTCTGTGATGTCCCTGAGCCAAGACAGCGGCCCGGGGGGAGGTGGCCCGTGGCTCTGTGTGGGGATCCGTGCGGACCCCCGCCCCCTTCCCCAATTCATGCCGCGCGCGTCCCCGGTAACGGTCCCAATCAGAGCTCGCGGGTTCCGACCGCACACTGGGGCCCAGCGGCTCCGGGTTTCCTGGAGAGAATTTCCTCAAAGATGCTTCTTCTCACACGGGCGGATTATTCCCAGATGCTGGTGAAAATGTGCGGGAGGAGGGAGGTGACGTGACCAGCACATCCCGGCTTACAGCGCCGGGCGCGCGAGTCTGGCACGCGTTCCGTCTGTGTCGGACGATTCCGGGTTTCCCTGAGGGAACTGGGTTGATTCCTTAGCTCATCTTCAGACGGCTCACCACCACGCACAGAAACCCGACCCCTGTATGTCGATCTTGTACCCACGACCTGCGGAAATCCCTTCTCGGCTCCAAGCGGATTCCCGACGATTTCATCAGGAAAGAAGGATCCGCCCGGGAACAGCGGCTTTCTCTCTTCCCGGCTGAGCGGCCTCTCCCGCCACTGCCCGGGGACAGCGCCAGGACGATGCTGAACGGACGGGACGAGCACGCAGCGTGTTCCTGAAGTTGGGGGAAAGCATCCGGTCTCCCTCCGCTCGGGACGGCGTCACGGGCGGGTATCTCTTATGTTCTCAGTGATGATGGGAAAGTCCCTTCCTTCCCTCGTCTGAGTGTCATCCCCACGATGCGCCGTCCGACTCCTTAAATGCCCTTCCTGCGGCTACTGACAGGTGCACGGGGCTTTGTTCCGGACTCGGTGAGTGTGGCATCCTGTCTGGGCTCCCAGAAGCGGAACCAACCTCACACCCCAAGGCGAGTCCCAGGGGCCGGGATTTGCGGCCCTCCCAGGGCGCCCCTGGGCTCCGCTGGTCAGGACCCGAGTGACACCCAGAGGGCCCGGAGTCCCCCCAGAGTCTCCGCCTGACGCTTGTGGTGTGAGGGGGACGCTCGCCTCCCACAGCGGGTCAGAAGGGGCTCCTGCTGCGTGTGTTTGGAGGAGATTGGGAAGGGCTGGCGTTACGTCCTTATGTGTCTTCCCGGGTCCGTGTGCGTGTTTCTGGGACGTGCCCACTTCGTGCCGGCTGTGTGGCGGGTGCACACACCGCTGCGCACGGCGTTTCCGGGGAAGCAGGCGGGCGGTCCTCGCCTCTACCGCTGAGCCTGGGAGCTCAGCACCCCCGCCGCACCCCTGCAGCTGAGCTGAAGGTTTGCGGACCGGGCGCATCTTGAGGTAAGATTCCGGTTCTCGTTCCTTCTATTCCGGTTCCCGGATTTCCCTTCCGGGCTTTCCCACTGTCCGTCTTCTCCTGCGTTTGAGCTGAGCTCCTTCTTTTTTTACAGTCCCCAAATGGATAGGTGTGTTTTGTTTATTTTTTCTGAAAGTTTTTTTTGGGGGGAAATGGGGGAACAAAGGGAGAGGGAGAATCTCAAGCAGACCCCCGCTGATCGAAGAGCTGATGGGGGCTGATCCCCGAGATCATGACCTGAGCCGCAACCAAGAGCCGGACGCTCCCCTGACTGCACCCCCAGGCACCCCTGGATATCCTTGTTTTGAACAGAATTTACTCAGATATATTTATGCGACGTCATTTTTAACACTGGCCGTATGTAGCGGTCAGCTCGCGAGACCCCCAGACGCTGAACACACACGCCCAGGTCACCACAAGCTCCAGCACCCCATGGGGCGGTTCTGGAGGCCC
The DNA here is from genome assembly GCF_922984935.1 of Meles meles. Taxonomy (NCBI): domain Eukaryota; kingdom Metazoa; phylum Chordata; class Mammalia; order Carnivora; family Mustelidae; genus Meles; species Meles meles. Next base: position 1,582,741 of record NC_060072.1, read on the forward strand.
CAGAACGCCGGCAACGCCAGGGAGGGGAGGACGTCCTCACGCCGGGAGGGAGGCCTGGCAGGGTCACACCGTCCGCAGCTGCTGGAGCCTCGGGAGCGCCAGAGGCCCCCTGACTGCCCAGCTGCCCATGCACGCACGCACACACGCATGTACGCACACGCACGCACACGTCTGCACAGACACACGCTCACACACGCACACACACGCACACAGGGTTCCAACTGTACTTAAATCCTTACAGCCGGTTTCCTAGGTACCGAAACGCATACAAGCTGCCCCCGCAAGCACGGGGGCCGCTGTCCACTCCACGCCCCGCCCGCCCCTCTGAGGCTGCTGCTTCTCCGCACACGGGCTGGGGCTCCGCAGCGTGCTGCACTTGGACATGGGGCGCCCTGTCTCCCTGGGAATCTAGGGCTCAGCCCAGGGAGCCGCTGGGGTGGGCGTGGCCGCGGGTGGGCGTGGCCGCCTCCCTGGACTCTGCACTCCGTGGCTCTCAGGCTGCACCAGGCCCCTCAGGGTCAGTTCCTGCTGCGCAGTGACAGCCCCTCCCCCTCTCTCAGGCCTCAGCTGTGCTTCCCGCCTTCTGCGCTCCCGCCAGGGCTTCAGCGAGACTCCGTGCTCCCAGCTGGGCCCTGCTTCTCCCCGCTCCCCGGAGGCACCCAGTCGCTGCTGGACCAAGAATTGTTCGCACAGCCCGGACACAGCCTGGGGACACAGCCCGGTCACAACATGGGGACACATCCCGGTCACAACACGGGGACACAGCCTGGGTCAGAGCCTGGGGACACAGCCCGGGTCACAGCCTGGGGATACAGCCCAGGTCACAGCCTGGGGACAGGGACACAGCCCAGGTAACAGCCTGGGGACACAACCCGGGTCACAGCCCAAGTCACAGCCTGGGGACAGAGACCGGGTCACAGCCCGAGTCACAGACTAGGGACACAGCCCGTGTCACAGCCCGGTCACAGCCTGGGGACACAGCCCGGGGACACAGCCTGGGGATACAGCCCGGGTCACAGCCTGGGGACAGGGACACAGCCCAGGTAACAGCCTGGGGACACAACCCGGGTCACAGCCCAAGTCACAGCCTGGGGACACAGCCCGGGTCACAGCCCGAGGCACAGACTAGGGACACAGCCCGTGTCACAGCCCGGTCACAGCCTGGGGACACAGCCTGGGGACACAGCCCGGGGACACAGCCCTGATCACAGTCTGGAGTCACAGCCTGGGGACACAACATAGACACATAGCCCGAGTCACAGCTTGAGGACACAACATGGGGTCATATCCTGGGACACAGCCTGGGGTCACAGTCCAGAGTCATAGCTTGGGAACACAACAGAGAGACACGGCCTGGGTCACAGCCTGGGGACACAACATAGAGACATGGCCTGGGTCGCAGCCTGGAGATACACTGGCTGGGTGTCTTCACACCACTTTGCTCCGCTGTCCCTGGCAGACTCTCCCCTCCCATCAAGACTTAGAAAAGTCCAGAACTCCCCCGAGCCAGGCTGCCCTCGGGTGACATACAGCCTCTCCTGTGACAGCTGTCACCCCCTCTCTCTTGCACCCAGGCTGCTGGGTTCCTGGGTCTCTGCAGTGGGGGACCCCCGCAGAGTCTGAGTTGGGAGAAGAGCCCCCCAGCCTCCTACCTGATGGAGAAACAAGGCACCAGCCCCACATCCCAGGTCCAGACCCCCGGCCCAGCCCTGCCTCTCCCCCAGCCCCTCCGCCAGCATCCAAACGGCCGCAGGGTCCTTCCCTTTGCTTCGCTCCTGAGCCCGGGCCTCCCTCCCTCTCAGCCTCGCGCTGCTCTCAGTGGGTCTGGACGCCCCCGCCGCCCGCGTCCAGAGAGGCTGGCGCTGAATGGGGGACAGCCGGCGTGATCCAGCGGCTGCCGAGTCGAACAAAAACGGACGTCGACTTGAGTGCTTTCCGAAGGCTTGTCTTTCCCCGTGATTTATTTTTACTGCGTTTCACGAACGTCAGCCCTTCTCCACCCAGAGCCTGGGAAACGGCGGTCTACACTAGCCTCTCCCGGGTCACCGTCTTCTGTCTAATCCCCAACCCCCAACAGGCCGCAGGGTAGCCCCCGTCCGACCCCCGTCCTCGGCGCCCAGGTGGCTGGGGCTGCGCTGGGCCTGAGTCTCCCGCGGCCCCACCGGCCACCTCCCTCCTGGAACGCAGACAGCGTCACGGAGATGTGAGTCACACAACCAGCCGCAGCGCGACGCTCACGGTCCTCGAGGACGGAGCGGTGCAGCAGCAGAGCACGCGCTCACGGCCTGGAAAGCGGCCCTGGGCTCGCCGCCCGTTGCTCCTCGACGCTCCCGCCCGCCAGCGCCCCACTACCACGCCTGTCCTTTCCGCGGTGCACACCGGCCTGTCCCGGACATTTGTGTCACCGGACTCACACCACATCTGTCCTTCCCTGTCCGGCAGCTCCGGTTCAGGGTCTCTCCAGGCTGTGGCGCGTCGCTCCTTTTTCTGGCTCAATCGTGTTCTGTTTCCCAGACACGCCGCTGGGTCACTGGTCCACGGACAGGCATTTGGGGCATTTCCACTCTTCCGGTGAGCTTACGCCGCTGAGAACACGCGTGTGCAAGGGTTCCTGGGGACGCACGCTTTCCCTGCTCTTCAGCGAGCACCTGGGGTACCGCAAGGTCCGGAACTGCCCGGCCACGTGACCCGTTCCCGAAGCACGCACGGTTCCGCTTTCCTACTGCATGAGGGTCCCGGGACGGCCTGACTCGGTGCTGGTGCCCCCCCGCACCGGTGGGGACGCCACGGCGTGCTCCGAGGGCCTGGTCTGCCTCTTCCCGAGCACTAGCCCCGCTCGGCGGCTTCCCGTGTGCTCCGCGGCCATTCGCACGAAGATCTTCCTGGAAGCAGCTATTACTCCGGCCGTCTGCCAGCTTCGTAACCGGCTATCGGCCCTTCGGTGATCTCGTCACGGCAGCTCTGTGTATTCGGAGACAAGTCCTTCGCCAGATCCGTTACGGGCAAATCCTCCCTCCCCTTGCGCGGGCTGGCCTCTCCCCCGCCCGGCGGCCTTCTCCCAAGCAGACGGGCTTCTAGACTTGGTGGAGCCTCCCTTACCTGCTCTCTCTCCCTCGATGCTCATGCTCTTTGTGCCGGATCTAAGAATCCTTCGCCAAACGCAGGTTGTGAAGAGTCATCCTGTTTTCTTCTAAGACTTCTACGGTTTCGGTCTCTGGCCCATGTCCCGTCAGCGTCCATCCACCGTGGGAGATGGGGTCCAGCTTCAGCGCTGGCCGTGTAGCTTCCAGGGGTCCAGCACCACCGTCACAGGATGGAATCCGTGAGGCCTTATCTCTGCACCTTTCCCTCTCCTGGACAGAGGATCTCACGCTCACCTGGAACCACAGCCCCCATTCACGCACAAACCCTCCAGCGTTTGTCCCTGCTCTGCACGTCGTCGGCAGGGCACCAGGCCGCAGCAAGGACACGTGCGTCCCCCACTGCTGGCAAGAACGGACGGCGGTCGGTGGTGCCTGGGTTGGGTAGCGCAAGTAGTGCTTAGAAAAGGCGTCTATGCATCGTCCCTGACACACAGAGCCGACAGCGTCCGGTCTGCGGGTGGAGACAGGGCCCAGCCTGCCATGCGTTGGCCAGCACACAGGGGACTGCAGATGACACCTTCCCCCCTCCGTCCCCAGGACCCCCGGCACCCAGGCGCCCCTGGAAAGGAGGGGCGGTTACAGGTTCTGAACTTCCCGTGCACGCACATGTCGAGCTGTGCTCTCTCCTCAGGAATAAAGGACAAGGTCCCCCGAGAAGACAGGTGGGCTTCTCGGCCAGGGGCCTGGCTGGGCCATCAGAGAGCATGGCTGGCTGGGCACTGACGGGACCTGTCACTTCCTCAGAGCCTCTCCAGCCAGAGTGCCAGTCGGTCACCCTCCCGCTCCTTGGATAGGCTGCGGCCCTCAGGGCAGGCCTCCGTGGAGCTCAGACCTGGGGCCCCCACCCCAGACTCCGAGGGACACCTCTCCCTTCCCCTTGGCTGGGGGCAGGGCTCCACACGCTTCCTTTACTTTGCTTCCTTTCAAGAAGGGCCTTGGCCCTCAGGGCATCCCTGTGGAGGCACGGGGCCTGCACGATCCTGCCAACGGGGCGAGGGGAGTTCGGGGCTGCGCTGGGCTGCTAGGAGCCTGGCCGGGCCTCCAGGGTACTCTGGGTCCCGCAGGACCCCTCGGCCAGATGGAGCAGCCTGCTCAGTCCCAAAGGTGCAGGGGGTGCCTGGACGGGGCGTGGCTGGGCCAGACTTGCTTCCCTCCTCCCCCCCCCCCGCCAGAGGCCCAGAGCCGCTGGAGGTCCAGGCAGACTCCCTGCCCCACCATGTCCCCAGATGCCCTAGAACAGTCTCATCGGTGATGCTGGGGACAGGGGCACCCCAAGCCAATCGGTCTCCATCCTACAAGGAGGCCTCGTGGCTCTACTTTTTCCTGCCCTGGGGGCCGCTGCGACTTTGGGGGCCACGCAGCGGCCTGCCTGGCCCATGAGAAAGCTGCCCTCGCTCCCGGGGTGGCCCCGCCATCCCCACTAGTGAATTCCCATGCTCTGAGCCCTGAAGATGTCCTAGTCCCGTGCTCGGCACCTGCTGTCATTCCGCAGGTGACCTTCACGAGGACTGCGTGGGTCCCAGGGTCATAGACCAGCACGAAGGGGCTCCCGGATAAAGGCAGCAGGATGGGGTTGGTGCCCAGAGCTCCACTCAGAGGCTCCTGGGAGTGAAGGGCAGGGGTGACCGCAGGGACCCGGCTGCCTTGTCGTGCGGTGACCAGACATCGGGCAGCTCCCCAAGGAACCAAGGCCCCAGCATACCCCTGCGTGGGGCTCCCGACCCCAGGGAGCCTGCTGACCCCATAAGGCCGCCCTCCCCGGTGACAGGGCTCCGGTCAGCCTCTGGTGCTCTTAGCCCGTGGGGAGGCCATGCTGAGTGCCACGGGGCCAGGTTTCCTGCTGGACCACACAGAGCGGCCCCTCGACCAGCGCACGCGACCTGGATGGCGCAGCTGCCCGGACAGCCGCTCTGAGGGCTCCCTGCGCGTCCTCTAGAATATCCGATTGTTTCAAAGATAATCCCCAGACGTGGCGCCTCTCGGCTGTCAGACAGCCTGATCCGGTGGCCGCGGGGACACCGTCGCCACCTCCCACAAGCCCGAGGGGATGGGGTCACCACGGGTGCCTGACGCCTGCCCGGCCCGAAGCAGGAGGAGCGCACGCCCCGCGGGCAGCCTCAGCGAGACGCCACGGGTGATGGACGCAACAGCGTCCGGGCCACAGCCATCCTAGGTGAGGCACGGCCTCCGCTCCCCTCTGCCACGGCAGCTCCCGGGGGCCAGCAAGTCCCTGCAGGCACGCCCGGCACCCAGGCTCCCCGCCCCCCGCACGCCCCCGCAGCACCACAGACACACACCGCAAACGAGCCAACGCTGCCCCAGGCGCCACCACCCCATCGGGACCGCCCAGCCCGAGGCCCGACCCGGAGAACAGGAGGCCCTCGCAGATGACCTGGGCTGGGGCAGGGGTGGGGCGTGCTGTGTCAGGTGACACCTCGCCGCCCCTGCCTTCGACGGGGTCCCCGGCCGTGGGCTCTTACCGTCCACGCAGGCGGGCCGGGCTCTCGTGGTGCCCGCGATCTGCCCCTTTCTGCAGGCACAGCGAGCCGTCTGCCGGGCGATCGTCCTCCGAGGCTGGCTGCTGTCCCGGTCCAGGGTCACAATCTCACAGGTGCCGGCGGCCAGCTGACCTGGAAGAGGGGCACAGACGCCGGCTGAGTGTCTGCTGCTAGGGGACGAGCCGCGCAGCCCTCCCGCCCATGGAGGGGCCTGGGGGCCACAGGGAGGCAGGCCGCGTCCCCAGCGCGTGCGTCTCAGACCCCTGCCATCGGGAACAGGCTCCCTGAGTGCAGGCCCGCGGCTCCGCTCCACACAGCTCACGGGCAGCCAGGAAATTACACGTGGCCCGGTCTGCCACGCCCGGAAAGGAAAGGCCCGCGTCCTGCGCTCAGGAGTCTGATGGAAAGAGCCAGCCTGCACGGAGCTGGGCCGTCGGAACCAGGCTGGGCCCCGGGGTCTCCGCAGCCTGGCCTGAGGGCAGAACACGCAGCGAAGACCCTCGCTGGGTCTGTGGACGGCGGTGACGGAGAAAACCCGCCGTCCAGGGCCGGCCAAGAGCAGCAGGGACCCGGTGCCACCAGCCACACCGGGCCGTCCAGGGCCTTGTCTCTCCCACACAGGCTGGTGCGCACACACACACACACGCACACACATGCACGCATGCACCCACACACGTGAGATGTGCACACACGCTTCTGCGTGGGCCCCTCACTCCTGCTTCCCCACGTGGACACGGTCCCAGCTCCCAGAGTTCGTGGGCACAGGACTGGGGGCAACGGGGACCTGGAGCCTTGGTCTGTGTCTGGGCCAGTGCGACACGCACAGAAGGGACATGCTGACCTTGAAGGGGACAAATCAACCAGCGAAGTGGCTTCCCCTTCCCCTCCTGTCTCCTAAATGCCAGCGGGGCCACCCGTCCGGGGCACATGCCTGCAGAGGAAGAACCCGCCTTCCGCAGGACGTCCCTCTGCCTGGGACACCGGTGCCCTCCGCTAAGTGCCGGACGCTCACTCGGACGATAAAGACGGTATCAGCTATGGACGGAGGGTGGACAGACAGAAACTGGTCACCTTGCCCCGTGGGAGACAGGAGGTCGTCCCTCATTCAGCCATGCAGGTCCCTCCCGGGGCCAGGACACCGGCTGCCCCCAGCCACGGCCCCCACCTGCGTGTGCACTCCGGAGAACCACCAGAGGTCCCACTCGCTCATGGAATGCGCCTCCATTCCCTGGGCAAACAGTAGGCACCTGCTGCATACCGTCCATGACGTTGGACCCTGGGCCCACGACGCGAGCGAAGCAGACGGCTCGGTGCCCCGAGGGGCTCCCACCGGCTGGGAGGACCACCTCACACAGGTGCCCGGATGCGGGGTCCAGCCCGCCCACCACATGGGGGCCGAGAATGGGACAGGACAGTATCGTGGGGGGTGCACCCCAGAACGGGAACAACGGAGAAAAGACACAAACCCGAGGGCCCGAAGCGCAGGTGGGGCAGGGGCCGTCCCTCCCTGCAGAGGGAAAGCAGGCGGCACCTGGGACCCCCAGCCAGCGTGTCTCCGCCTCGGTGTCCTTCCTCGTTCGCGTTACTGCGGTCACTGCAGGCCCTTCCCCCCGGCTGGCCCCGGGTTCTCCAGGCAGCTCGCTGCACAACTCTCCCTGCCTTTCGGTCACCTGTGTCACGTGGGGTCCCCAGCCCACCCAGGGAGTCGGGTCCAAATCAGGCATCACCGGGTTGGCAGGACAAAACACGCAGAGCAGCCGAGAGCCGCTCAGCCTGCCCTCGACCCTGGGGCTGCCGAGTCTGGGTCAGAGCCAAGAGCCACGGGTGCAGCGGCGGTGGGCACCGGGCACGCCCAGCCCTGGGTTCAGCGTGACTGTATGCGGTGACCAGAGCCCGCCGTGGACGGCACACGGGGTTTGCTGGGGGCACAGCACAGTTGCAAGACGGAGGAGGCCGGCGGGGTCTCTTGGGTGTCTCCTCCCCGGACGCCGGGGCCCCTCGCCGTGCGGTGCCCAGCGCCACCCCCGAAGGCTTCAGCCGCAGGCTGGGACCTCCACGAGCTGATTGCAGGAAAAATTACAGCTGCTCAGAGAACAGAGCGGACATGAACCCGGCCCGTGGACAAATGCAGTGGCGGGAAGCGCGCCGGGACGGAGGCGAGGCTCCTCACGTCACAGCAGCGGCCGAAGCCTCAAAGATGCGACCACGGGAGCCATGCGTGTGAGCCGGCCGGGCGCTCGGCAGACGCCGGAGCTCCCACTCTTGCTGGACGCTGTGATTTGCAGCTGGGAGGCCTCTGTCCCTGCCGCTATTTTAAGCTCTGCTGGCGGACAGGGGCTACTCCTCACCCCTGCCCAGCTGGGCTCCAGAGCCCTCGGGGGATGTCAGTGGGCAGCAGAGGCCCGTCTCCTGCTTCCCTGGACATCGTGAGCCCCGGCTGCTAAGTAAGCCACCAACCAGCCGTGCGACTCCCCACCGATGGCAGTAATCGGCACACGAGCTTGAGAACACCTGCCCGGGCCCGTGGGAACACCTGAGCCCAGATCCCCGCGTGGAAGGGGGCGGCCGGGCGGCCACAGCGAGGGCACTGGCAGGCCTGCACGTCCCAGAGCACCCTCACCCGGGCAGGCGCTCAGCCGGGCACCGCAATCCCAGGGGCCGCCGTGCTGGACCGCGCCATGGAGCGGCGGTGCTGGGGTCGGACGGAATGACGAGGCCGCCACGCGCTCCCCCGAGGCCTGCACGCGCACCCACTCCGAGCTGAGACCCAGAGCGGGTGCCGTGGACGCAGGTCCGCGTCCTGGGGTGGCCGTGGGAAGGAACCACAGACACTGGGGAGCGTCCCCGCCGAGGCACTTAGGGCGGTGAGCGTCTTGGGGTGCTCAGGGGCCGTGTCTGTGCGGGTGGGCAGGGCGTCACCTCCAGCTCGGCCCAGGCTCCTCCGCGCAGCCCGGCGGTGCACAAACACGCTCATGCCCACAGCCCACCTCCCGGCCCTGCTGGTGGCCGAGCCAACCCCGACCGCACTGTCCCCCAGCCAGGGGACTCCCCGAGCCCGGGACAGCAGTGGTCAGCGGGGAGACAACAGGGCTGGGGATGGGTCTGGGAGCCCCTGGTCAGGACGTCTGGGGTGCCGCAGGCCAGTCTGTCAGATCGGGGCCCTGAAGGGCCTGCCGGCACCCACGGGACCAGAACAAGGCCGCGCCCGAACTCTGTGTCCCTGCTTCAGCACCAGTGGCCACAGCCACCGTGGAACCCCGGGCCTCTCTGCTGCATCCGCGTGGGCTGCCGCCCGGATGGGCATTCTACCTGGCCCCGGGGGAAGGGGCTGGGGACGCGCACCTCGGCCCACGGGCTGCAAGCCTGGTGCCGCCCCCTTCGTGGCGACGGTCCCCTGAGGCGCTGGCTCCGGGCTGGCCTGGCACCGGGGTTCTCTCCCAGACCCCAACAACCTCCACAAGGTGAGCGCCCTCGTACCCTCTCCCTGCGGACGCTACAGAAACGGGTCCCCGAGGTTTCGTCGCCCAGGCTGGGGGCAGGGCTCCAGCCCCTCACGACCCCGGCCCATTCCCCGGGGCGGCTGCCACGACCCACGCCTGAGTCGGGTCGCCAGAAGGGCTGTGAGCACGTCCTCAAAGCAAGTCGTGCCGAAACGTTTCTCAGGTTCGTCGCGCTATTCCATGGAAACTCATTTTAACCGAGACCTTGCAGCCCGCCGGCCCGGTTCCTGGAGCTGCTCCTCCTGCGGGCGTCGGGGTCCAGGGCTCTGTGCCAGGTAAGAGTCGGGGGGGGGACACGCCAGCAAGTAGCTCATCACGGCAGGCCACGGCGGCCACGGTGGGCCACGGGGGTCACTGGGACAAACCCAAGAGCGCGGAGTGCCCGTCCCTCAGGGGCGTCATCCCTGCCGCTGCCCACTGCGGTGCGAGTTTCAACACGGGACACAGGTTCCCGAGCCCCCTGTTCCCAGGATGCTGATGGGGGTGAGACCCCGGGCACCCGGCGCCCTCGTTAGGCACCCTCGGGACCCAAGTCCCCAGATCTACAAGTCTGTGCGTGGCTCCGCGCGCTTCTCCACGAGAAAACGTTCACAAGACCACGAGGAGACACGTGACAGAAACCCCCGGGAGGTGGGAAGCACGTTCCCGGCGTCCGACCGCAGGCTGTCCAGGTGGCCTGGGTGGCCGGTGGGGGCACCGCACTCACCCCCCGGCCCCGCTTCGGGGTGCAGAGGCTTCGTCACACGTCCCAGCGGCCTGGATTCAGGCCGTGCTCGGAGAGGATGGGGCCGCGCTGCCACAGGCAGAAGGAGGCGTCTGCCGTCTGGACTCCGGCTCAGACACTGGACTCCGGGATCGAGGCTGTTGCTGTTCTCATTAGGGCGAGACCTGCAGCCGCACTGCCTGAGGCCAGGAGACGGCAGGAGGGGAGGCCTGGCAGGAGCTACTCGCGTCTGGGGTCTGGGAGATGCCTGGGTGCATGGTCGCCCTGCACAGGCCCCTCGGAGCCCTGCCTCCACCGCCCGGGGAAGGCCCTCCGGCGGGCGGGGGAGACAGCGTGAGACGGGGACCACCCAAGTCTGCTGGGACCCCCAGGACCAGAACCATGGACACCGACTGTGCCCCACCCCACACTCCCAGCCGCCCACGACGCACACCCGCCGCCCAGCAGGGACACAGAGCCACCGATTCACGACAACTGGCTTGACCCACCGCACGGGCGGGCTGCGTGTGGACGCTGCGGAGTCCCTTCCCGCTGCCGCAGAGGACTGCATGGACGGCTGCTAGGCCACGGCTGCAGCCTGAGCCCACGTTGCTGTCCCCAGACGGCGGACACGGCAGGAGCGGCGGTGTGCGTTCCCATGGGGCGGGACACAGCAGAGGAGGCCGGAGCCCAGGGCGTCCCTGCTCCACACCCACCTCTCACGACCCACACTGGGGAGACGCCTGCCGGAGGCGGCCGGTCCCAAGCACGCCACACGTGGTTTTTGTCCCAACCACGGAGACAGTATGTAAGAGGATTAAAACACAGAAAAACACTGGGCAAAACCTGACAGAGTATTACAGCCTTGGGAGCTGAGCTATGGGTGACCCCGGTTGCCAGGGCGTCACCCCCGCACCAGGCCCGCCCCCAGGGGGAGCACAAGCCCTTCTCCCTGCAGCGTGGGCAGACCTGCCGTGGGTCACCGGCCCGCATCCCTCTGCCTCTTCCCTCACGGGGCAGGTCCCTGTCTGGCCAGGAGGACGGGGGAGGGCGGCGCAGGGGGCAGCTCATGAGCCCTGCCGTGGTGCGCCGTGGAAACGGTCCTCTCCCACCGCCGCTGTCCACCGCCTACCGTGCATGGCCCACAGCGTCCCGTGGGGCCCGGTCCCCCCTGCGGCTTCAGCCACCCACGGGATCCTGGAGTTTGTGCCCCGCGGGCAAGGGGGCTCCTACACGCCGAGCTCCCCGGCCTCCGGTTCTCTAACCCAGCTGGACCTCAGAGGAGTCAGCTAGATGCGTGCAGCGGACCTCCACGCCCAGGCCTGCTCAGGGACAGCCCGGGGGTGTGCGGGAGGGGCACCGAGAGAGACGGACAGAGCGCCGCTTCCGACCAGGCAGCACCAGCAGGCCACGTGCAGTGTGCCCAGACCCAGGCTGAGGCCCGCGGGTGCAGGTGGCATGGCAGGTCCCCACACAGAGCACAAATGACCGAGTGACGGTCCCCACAGGAGCCCGGGGCTTTGGGGACCCAGAGCCAGCCCAGCCCGCCCACAGGCCCCTCACGGCATGCAGGGCCCGTGGTGAGCCCTGTGAGAGCAGGTGTGGGCCATGGAGCCCGCCGTGCCCTCAGGCGTGAGCTCAAGGCTGAGACGCAGAGGCACCCGTGCACACACTGTGACGCACACACACACGTGTACACAGATGTCCACACACTTGCGTGCACACGGGCTTTCCCCCAGTGGACACTATTGCTCCTTCCCGCTCAGCAGAAGCAAGTCTATCCCACTGGCCACAGAACCACTGGCCACCCCACCTGCCTGAGGCTCGGGGATCCCTCAACAGTCCCGTTTGTTTCCAGCTGTGCCTCCCCGGACAGCCACCAGCCCGGCCACCAGCCGGGCGGCCTGCCTGGCCAGGCCCTGGAGACACTCCCACAACCTCTGAGTGGAAAGTTCTGGCAGTCTCTGCATGCGGGGGGGGGGACGCTGGGGTGCCGCCCTCCAGCTGGGAAGCCTCCAGCCCAGCCTGTGTTCCCAGAGATGCCCCCAAAACGCCCAGCGGGAAGTCAGAGGGCCCTCCACCCCGCCCGATCCCTGGGTCCCCACAGCTGAACTCCTGACCGGTGTCCGGGCTCAGTGAGACCAGAAGGGGGAGGGAAAGGAAAGCACGTGTGTGTGTGAGCCTGAGTGGCCCGGTCCTGGGTGGTTCCCCTGGGGCTCCCAGAGACCCGGGGGGCAGCCTGGCCCTTCTGTGCCTGTTCCTTCCTGGTTCCGGTGCGGAGTGTCCCACGGCCCACAGCAGTCCTGCCCTGGCTTTGCTTGCAGGGAACGTGTCAGCAGGTCAAGGGCGGGGGCTTGAACTTGGGACAAGGAGGGCAGGACACGCCTGCGTGGACGTGCTGTCCTGATGCTGCCCGAAACCAGACCGTTGCTTCCTTGCCCGTCTTGAAGAGGAGCCGTGGCTCGTCCTGCTCTGGCTGCACTGCCCCCCCACCCCCCGTCCGCTGCCGTCCCCACTCACGCAGCTCTGAAACACAATTACGACTCTTCCCAGCGAAGTCAAACACCTCACGAGAAACTGGGCTGACCTTGCCCCAGCTCCTGTCACCCGCTGCCCTTTCTCTCCCATGGCCGTGCTCCCATCCAAGCCACATCCCCCGCCGAGGCTAGAAGTGGGGGGCTGCCTGGTGGGCAGGTGGCAGCCCCTCCCACGGTCGGGCCTGACTCACGGCCACCTGTGAGCTTGGAAACGAGACGTTCCCCTCCCGGGACCAGGTGGGCTGTGCCAGGAGGGAGGGACAGCCCCGGCCCGCTCACAGCTCTGAGGGGAGCCTCTGCTCGAAGGCGCCGCACGGGCAGCCTCTTTCCAGTGCTGCTCAGACGGGCTCGCCGCGCGCGGGGCTCTGCAGTCCGGGCACGGACGCTCCAGGAACCATCATAAGGAGCCCGGGACTAATAGCTGTGATCACGGCAACGAGGCAGGCGTTCCAGGACCCCTGGGCTGCGATCAAAGCCTCTCTGGTTAAGTTCCCTCCGGCGGCTCCACTGTGAGCCTTAAATCCTGATCCCTGACGCGCTGTGCTCACCGGAGCCCCTTCCTGCTCCCCCGGCCTGGAACTCTCAGGGCCGCACCTGCCGACAGGGGAGCACAGTGGGAAGCCAGGCTGGGCCAGGGTGTACGAGCGAGCAGAAGCCACCGTGTGGGGTCGAGGGCCTGCCCGGGGTCACCGTCGAAGCTGCCAGCCCTGCTGCGGACGGGGCATGGCCAGAGATGGCGGCTGGTCCGTGCGATTTGGGAGCCTGCTGCAGCCGAGTGGGGTTGGCGGCTTCAGGAGGGAAATGCGGGCACCTGTCAGGGGCCCTGACGTGACCTTCACAGCCAAACACATGGGAAGACAGCCGCGTCCCACGGAGAAGCAGCTGACCCTAGAAGGTTCACGACCGCTGACCCTGGAGAAGGACGGAGTGGGCAGAACAGCCGTGGGTCTGGGCTCTATGCTGGAGAGGCTGGGACCTTGGGGCCTTCCTGCCGCCCAGGGTCACTGGCGTCCCCCGTGGAAAGCACCTGCTCACCCCTCAGGTCCAGACCTGCTTCTCCCCACTCAGGCCCCGGCCCCCAACAGAAGGACATTCTCTGGGGGCAGCCGGGTGACCCCGCCCTCCCTTCCTCTTGCTCTCACTACGAGAAGGCAGAGGGGGTGGCAGGAAAGGGCCGCGTCGCTCTCTGCCCCCGAGGTCAGCAGGCCGGTTCCTCCGGAGCACGTTCCAGAGCGCGGAGAGCCGGTTCTGCAAATCTCCCAAGGAGGCACCACCGCAGGGCTCAGGACTGAACCTGGCCACGGGACTGCGCCATCAAGAGGGGTGGCCTGAGCCCTGGGCTCCTGTGCCTCCTGCCCACCCTGCCCGGTTCCCTGTCCAGCCTGCCCAGAAACACAGGGCGGGGTTGAGCCGCACCCCTCACCCGACGTTCTGCGCTCAGGCCTGCCACAGCTCTGGGCACCGGGGCCTTCGGGCCCTCATAGGGTCCCTGGCCTTCACCATGGCCTGAAGACCGGCATCCCCGCCCTCCAGAGCCAACGTAGGCCTCCAGGGACACTGTCGGACTTCCTCCTGCCGGGGACAGCCTCCCCAAGGCCCTGTGCTCTCCGCAGGGACGACAGGAAGAGGCCACTTAGCCCTGCTGCCAGCCCCACCCTGGCCGGGAAGCCAGGACAGCGTCCCCAGCAGCCGGTGCCTGGGCCCCCGTGACCAGACCTCGCCCAGCGCGCCGATCGGGGCTCAATGCAAGAATGACACAGGCGGCAGCCGCCCGCCGAGCCCGGGGAAACCCGCCTGCTGCCCGGCCTCGCACCCCGGAGAACAGACGGAGCCTCGGCCTCCCCACCTGGGAGACGGCCCCGAGGGACAAGCCCACATCCGTCCCTCTCTGGACCGAGCCACTACCGTGGAGAAGGGCGCCGTGGGGAGGGGCAGTGGACAGTGGAGGGAAAGCCCCCACCTGCCACGAGCCGGGCGGTGTGGGGGTGGGGGTGCAGTCGCCCCACGGGCTGCGGGGGAGAAGGCGGGGCTGAGGGCACACAGGGAGACGAGCCGCACGCGGGGGGCGGAGGGCGGAACCCAGCCTTGGGGAGGCCTGCATCCAGGCCCTGGGGTCTGTGACTTGGTGGCCTTCCCCACAGAAGGGTGTCACCTGCAGGGCACAGACGTGAAAGAGCTCCGGACCTCGCGTGTGGATCACCCCGGTGGCCCAGGGCATCTCGGAGTCCCTGCAAGAGGGAGACACAGGGAGATCCAAGCCCAGTGAGATGACCAGGTGACACGGGACACAGAGGTGGGAGGGACAGACGCCCTTAGAGATGGAGCAAGGGCCACATGCCGAGCGGTTCGGGGAAGACAAGGAGCAGATTCTGCCGGGCAGCTCCGGGAGCACAGGTCCTGCCCATACTGCCTGGGGTTCAGTGAGACCCCTTTTAGGACAGGAGACCTCGGACCTGCGAGGGTCAGTTTTGCGTGGCTTGAAACCACAAGGGCACGGGCAGCAGGGGCCTCCAGACACGTGCCAGAGTGGGCAAGGCTGGCTGACGCAGGGCACAAGGGCCTCAGAGGTACCGGCTGAGGAAGGGCACGGGGCAGGGGGTGGGGTGGTGGCGGTCAGTGGGACGGTGCGGGAGGCCCACCTGTGGGGCCCTGGGCCGGAGCTGAGCAGCACGGGTCGCCGAAGGACGGGGCGGGACCCCGAGTGCCTCCCAGCCTGGCACCCCGCACGGAGCAGGTCCCTGCCGGTCCTCCCACCAAGCCTGCCCCCGACACCCGGCTGCCTCCACCAAATCAGGGCGGGCCACACCCGGACGGGACCGCAGCTCCCAGCAGACATCTGTGCTCTGAGTCCCTGACCCGCCGGAGGCCGCGCTGCACGTGAAATGGAATCTTCGGTGAAAATGCTGCCTGAACACGAAATGCGGTCCCGGCTCACGCCAAGCTGGAGGCTGGGGGTCCCTGCAGCCCCACAGCTCCTGCCCGCCAACACGTGGGCCTGCGTCTCAGAGAGGACTCAGGCCCAGTGTCCCCGGGCCACCCAGGGCTGGAGGGCCGCCGAGAGCCCAGCGTCTCCTCTTGGAGCCTCAGCCAGCACCCAGGCTCTCCTGCGGCCCCTGGAGACTCATTACAGACTCCGGGCCCCGTGACGTCCCAAACACTGCCAAGAACCTGAAGGAGCGAGACTGTCCCGATTCCTCTCCACGTGGGAGCAGAAAGGGGGCTCGGCGTAGGCAAAGGGACCCAGGTCCCTGCTCAGGAGCCCAAGCCCTCCACTGTCAGGACCTTGGCTCGGAGATGCCTCTCAGGACTCGGTGATGGAGCCGCAGGGGGCCCTCAGCTGGAATGCTCCACGAGGACAGGAACCGAGAGTGGCACAGTGGGGCCCGTGGCCACCCCGGCCACGGAGCCTCGCTTGGCCTGTGCCCCTCAGCCCCAGCCTGGCCGCACAAAGGCCGAGATGACCCAGAGGTCGTCGGGGGTTCCCCAGCCAGTCCCAGGCCTGTTGGGAGCGGCCGGGACTCTGAGAGCCCCTGTTCCTCTTCCAACCTGGCCCGGGAGGTTCTCCGGGGGTGGAGACAAGTGACAGGCCCCTCCCCCAGAGTGTTCCCAAAGGCTCAGGACTCCAAGCTGCATTCCAGAGCACAGACTCCCCCGGCCTCTGCACGTGTCCCACCCCAAGAAGGAGCACCTGCCGGCCTGTCCCCGCTGGCGGCCCCGGGCACCCAATTACGTCGACAAGGGGGCATGGTTTTGGGGCTCCCTCCGGCGGGTCCTCCGGAGGCCTGGCTGCTGGGCTTGGGCAGCCACACCCGAAGAGCCCAGAGTCCAGGCCCTGAGGGCAGCATTTCTGCTTCCTTCCCCCTGATGGATTCATCCCCCCATGTTTCGGGGCCCAGGGTTCCGGACGGCCCCAGGCCTCACTCCCCCGCCTATGGGCCGGCGATCTATGGCACAACAACGGTCCAGGAGACGCGCATGCTCTTACTTTTCTCCTTGAGGCAGCGATCGCCGCCCGAGACGTCCACTACCGAGCATCTCACCGCTGTCCAACTGGCTCCCAGTCAATTATCCCCGGTAATGGGCCCATTAACGAGGCGTCGTCCCGCCTGGCAGGTCCACGCCGCAGCTCCAGGGCCGTCCCGAGCTGGGCTGGAACGCCGCTGGCACAACATCGTAAACTCCGGCTAATTACGCCGCAGCCGATGACTTCGCAGGGATCAGTGGAGGCGCCGGCGTCGCGCCAGCACGGAGCACCGTGGGGCCGGCTGGGGACTGCAGCAGAGCCCAGCCCGCCTTCCCGCAGCCGCCCCCGCAAGACAGGGCAGGTCCTCGGAGACACGCGCCCGGCCGCCGCACGTTCTTTCGCAGCCCCCCCGTGAGCCACGGCCTGGATGTGGCCCGGAGTCGGGAGGGAGGCCAGCCCTCCCCCGGCTAGAAAGGTGCTAGCCCTGCTCCGTGAGCTGAGCCCTCCTCGAGCGTCTGGGCTTGGCTGTGTCAATTCCTCCCCGCCCCCACCCTCCCCTCCCACCGACTTCCTCCCGCCAACAGGTCCCTGGCCCGGGTGGGTCTGGCCCCGTCCCTCCATGGCAGGGAGCGTGAGCTGGGGATCTCCTGGCCCCCAGACCCCAGAGGGGCCGCCAGGGTCACAGGGGCTCCTGCACAAGGGGCTCCATGTGCACCTATGGGGCACGGAGCTCACGGCCTACCCCGGGACATGCCGGAACAGCCTGTGGCCGGTCCTCACTCCCACGACCCGGCGTCACTGTGGGCAGCCGTGCCACTGATGACCAGAAGGGCCCCTGCTGGGCTGACAAGGGAGACTCCCTGAGCCACGCGGTCCCCCACCCGGCGGTCTGCCCTCCACCACAGGAGGCGGCGAGCCAGGCCTCGTCCTGGGGGCTGCAGACAGTCAAGCAGATCATTCCCCGGGCCGGGCTGCCCCCCTCCGGCTGGGAGTTCAGGCTGTGAAGCCCACACCTGTCGGCCGAGCTCGCAGCCGCCTGCCCTGGGCCAGCAGCCCCCTGGTTGAGAACCGGAGCCGGACGCCTGCTCTGGAATCCACTCCGGCTTCATTTGTCCTTCTGACCACGTCTGTACCCTGGGAACCCAGGGAAGAATTGGGTTCACCACACTCAGCAGCAGCCGGGACGGGGCCTGGAGGGGGCTGGGAGGGGGACCCTAGCTGGGAGGTGGCAGGAGGGGGTGGGAGGGGTCAGGACAGGGGCAGAGGAACCAGGCCCCAAGCAGGGAGGTGGTGGGAGTGGGCAGGAGGGGTGCAGAGGGATGGGGCCCAGCTGCTTCAGATGCTGTGACCTTCAGGGAGGGGAGGGCCCTGGGCTGTCCAGGCCATCGGACCTTCCTGTGCTGGCGGATGACAGCCCTGGAGGGCGGCTCCCACATGGTGGGCAAAGCGCTGC
This sequence comes from Meles meles, assembly GCF_922984935.1. Classification (NCBI taxonomy): domain Eukaryota; kingdom Metazoa; phylum Chordata; class Mammalia; order Carnivora; family Mustelidae; genus Meles; species Meles meles. The sequence goes on from NC_060072.1 coordinate 1,600,539, forward strand.
TTCCCTGCTCCGCTGTCTTTCAGGACGAGCAGGAAATGAGCCAAAAAGGGTTAAGACCACATTGGAGAAACCACGATTTCCACTCATGAGTCAATGCAAAGGCCCGGACACCCCGGGAGTGCTGGGGTCCTTGGGTGGCCTGGGGCGCCAGGGGAGCCCGTCGTCCTCTGGGAGGAGGGAGAGGCCTGGCGGGGGTCGAGGTGCCTGCCCGCAGGCTGCAGCTGAAGGGGACCCCACTGTGAGGGGAGCCCACCCGGGGCCCCAGAGCCCACACTCCTCACTCCAGACGGTGCCTCCTCCTCGGGGGTGGGGGGCTGCAGGGCCCGCATCCCCTCCCCAGGTCTCCTGCTCTTGGGGGAGGGGGCCCCTCCGTGCACCAGGGCCCCTGGAGGGCCCAGCCCGGTCACACCCGGCTCTCAGTCCCCGCACGGCAGAGCCCTCTGCTTGTCTGAACGTCCCCCTCGATCCCGGGACGGCACGTATAGCCGTGAGACGCTCCCCTGGCCGCTCCTGGAGGTCGTGACCGTGGCAGGGTGTGTCCGGCACGTGGCTGTTTCTCGCAGAAAGAAGCACCCGTCAAACCGGAAGGGCTGACCTGGCCCGTCCCTCCCAGGCGTGGGCACCAGCAGGACAGAGCGTGGCTGGGGCAGCGCTGCTTGTCCTCCATGGCTGCACGCAGGGGTGGGGTGTGCGGGGTCCGTGACACGGACTCACACCGGGAGGCCTGGGGTATTTGTCCCCACGCCCCGGCCCCGGCTCCCAGAGGGGACACAAGGCAGGGTCTCAGCTCCTCCGGTTTGGACAGGGCGCCTGGGAACAAGCCTCTCCGGCCATCGGCCAGAGGCCCGTGGAGGCTTCCGGGGCTGCAGAAGGAGGGGCGCTGCCCTGCCCTCCCCAGTGCACCCAGCCCAGTTCCACACTGGAGGCAGCTGGAGGGAGGCAGGTGCGGCGATGGGGGCTCTGTGCAAGGAGCCGTCAGCAGGGCCTGGAGCAAGACGCATGGGAGGGGCAGGCAGGGACCCACGAGGGCCTGCGGGGCCAGAGCTCCAGGCCCCCCGAGAGGACTAGGACAGTGGGCAGAGGCTGGTGCCCCCATCCCTGCGCGGGCCTGGAAGCACACCTGTGTTGACAAATGCGCTCCCCCCCCCCAGCTGGGTGACCCTCCCAAGCTGACCCCCTCCCGGCACCTGCAGGCCAGACCCGGCCAGGTGGCAACGCTCCCTGCGCTCCCTTTGGGGGAGGCCCCCGCCCTCCCTGAGCCTCTGTCCCTGCCTGGGCTGTGAGGGTCACAAGGCTAAGGCCACCCCACGGGCAGCCTTTCCGCCCTGTGCCCGGGGCTGTGGCCCTCGAGAGTCGTCCACCTGCGGCCCCCCCCCCCCGCCCCCAGTGAGGCCGAGGAGGACCCGGGAATGAGGATGTCCAGCGGGCAACGTCCGAACGACCTGGAGGAGGCCCCTCGGGCAGCACCGCGGGGACAGCCACAGCTGCAGGTTGTGCGTCCCCCAGCCAGCACCGTGGGGCCCGTGGACGGAGCACACGTCACCATGCCTGGGGCACATGGAAGGCGCCTCCGCCTGGGATGGTCGGTCCCCCAGCGTGTGGCGGCCGCAGGGACTGGTGACGGAGACACTCCCTTGCTGCGGGGGGATGGCCGCCACACACTGTGGTGAGTTGGAGGGACCCCCGCTTGGGACCCCCTCAACGGCTCGGGAAAGACAGATCTTTCCTAACCACGTGTGGCCTCTCAGGTGGGCTTTCTTCAGGCAGCATGGGCGGCACCCACGCCAAGCTACTGACCAACGAACCACGTCTCCCAGCCTGGCTCGCACCCTCTGGACCATAGGGAGCTGTACACGAAGCCCGGTTACCTGGGGGACGGCCGGGGTGGCCTACACCCAGGGGCCCGGCCACGAGACAGCGGCAGATCGCACACTGAGCCAACCGGTCCCTGACGGCGCAGCGAAGGCAATTCCACGGAGGAAAGCTCCGTCTCCGGCAGAAGGTGCTGGAATCACCGGAGTCCGGCAGGCGGGAAGTGAACCTGGACTCAGACCTCTCACTGTCTGCAAACACTAACTCAACATGCAGATGTGAATAAAAAACTTCTAGAAGAAAACGCCGGAGAAAATCTACGTGACCTTCAGGTCGGTGACGAGCTGCTAGCTAAACTGCCAGAAACACGATCTGCGGACGAGAGCGGGCGGTACGGGGCTTCACGAACGTCACACGCGTCTGCTCTCCGAGGGCCACGTTCGGAGCAAGACGGGGAGAGAGTCCTTGCAGACGCACGCATCGGAGGAACGGCTCGTGTCCGGAAGGTGCACGGACCCTTAAAACGCAGCCGGAAGAGAGTGAACGACCCGGTCGCACGACGGGCGCCTGATCCAAACGGACGCCTCCCCCAGAAGGACAAACAAGCACGGGGACAATCTTCTCCGGCGTCTGTCACCCGAGAGCTTCCCTCGGGAGCAAGGAGAGGGCAGCGCGGACGGTCAGGGCGGCCGACACGGTGACGTCGGCCGGCGAGTGCGCACGGAGCCTAGGGTGGCCCTCGCTCGCTGTGGGGGGACAGGGCCCCGCTGTGGCCGCCCCGGGGACGCTGGCGCAGGCTCTCGGCAGCCAGACTCCCACTCCTGCTATGCCGTCACGACCGGCGGCCGGGCTCCTTGGCAGGTGTCCCCGTGGACGTTCACACTCACGTCCGCCTGCGACGGTCACTGCCCCTTTCTACTCCCTCTCGCCACAACCTGGAGGCGACCCAGAGCACCTTTGGCGACGACTGGGTAAACAAAGAGGGGTGCTGTGCTCGCTTCGGCAGCACATATAATAAACAAAGAGGGGTGCCTCCAGGCAACGGGACGCTGCTCGGCGCTACAGAGAAATGGGACACGCGGCCACGGAAAGACACAAGAACTGTAAGCGCACGTCACTCAGCACAAGAAGCCCGTCCGGAAAGGCTACAGGATCCCAACTCTACGATGGTCTGGAAGAAACAAAACGATAGAGAAAATGAAACACCCAGGGGCTTCCAGTTTGCGAGGGAGGGAGGGGGAGGGAGCAGCGACGCAGGGGGACATGTCCGTCCAGGAAAACAATTCTGCGTGACACGTACCGCCACGGGGACGCACCCGCCAGAAACTGTCACCTCTCGACACAGCCAGCGACCCCGAATCCACAGACTTACAGAACCCGTGCTGGGGAGCAGAGGTTGTTGGGAGCCCCCAGCTCTGTGACAGGGTGGGACCCTGACTGCAGAGGGGAGGACACTGTGCTGTCTTACACGGGCTGCGGCCGTCAGACCCGTGGAGACGGGAACTGGGCAGAAGCGCCGTCTCTGGCTACGGACGGCGTTTCCTGTGGGGACACAGGGCACCGTCCTGACGCTGCTGCAGGTCTACACCCGATGGAACACTGGGGGCAGGGGAGGCGGACAGCAGGACCTGGCTTCACAGGCTCGCGGTGGAGCTTGGACCGGCAGGGGCGGGAGGCTGGGACGGCGAGCGTGGGGTTGGGTCAGTCGTGTGGACTCGTGGGGGGGCGAGCACGCACGCCCTGTCCCGTCCGCTCTGAGACACCCGCCGGCAACAAGGACGGCTCACCCCGGTGCTGGTCTCGAACACCACCTTCCACAAAGGATCCGGGACTCCTCGGGGAAAGGCACATTTTCCGTCAGGGCAGGGAACACCCAGCCGGCAGCATCGCGTGGACGAAGGAGGACGTGCTCGACCCACACACCAGATCCCCGGGGGGTAAGGGAGGTGCCAGGGGCCAAAGCGAAGGCCCGTGAGCAGCCACATCAACGAGGCAGTGGGTCGACTCAGAAATGCTGTCTGTCTGTACGGTGTCTGTAAAGGCGTCGGTCCGTGATCAAGCAGGTAGAAGGAAACGGAAAGGCTGGAGAATGTGCACGGACGTCTGGGACATCCGCCCTGGGGGAGACGGGCTGCGCGCCCTCGGGTGACTTCCGTCCACAGAGAACAGCACGGAAGGAGCAGAGACCCACGACCACGGAGGAGCCACGTGGACAAGGGCGTCATCACACGGGGGTCGGCCACGTTCACAGCACAGGCCCTTACGTGACGGGACGTGAGGGGCACTTCGCCTCCAGGGTCTCCGTCCCCCAGGCCACACGCCCCACAGCATTCTGCGGACCCCAGCCCGCCCCCCAACACGGCCAAGGTCATCAGACGGGAGGAGCCGCCCCAGCCAGGAGAAGCCCAAGGAACCGAGAGGAGTGGGCGTCCGTGGCGCCCTGGATGGGATCCTGGGCCCAAAAAGGGGCAGCAGCCGGAGCTGCGGATGCCAGTTAGTGATGGCGCAAGGAACCCGTTTCTGCGGTTGGGGCAAAGGCCCAGACGGGGTGAGTAGATGCTCCTGACAGAGGAAAGCGGCTCACAGGACCCTGAGCTACTGTCGCGATCGTCCCACCGACCTAGCACCTTTCTAAATCCACGGCGGGGACGCGGGGATGCCGAGCCAGCCTCTGACGCAGAGACAGGGGCTGGGCTGGGCCCCAAGGGCCTGCTCAGCCACACGCCTGTCCCCAGGATTTCCAAGACACAGGCTGAGCCCAGCCACAGACGACCTCAGTCAATGACCTCCTTCCCTGCACCTTCCCCGCCCTCGAACCCGGTGCGGGCACTTCTGGTCCCAACGTGACAGGCCCCACGCCAACGTGCGTGAGCTACGCCCCACCAGCAGCCGACAGGGACCCTCACCAGAGCCCGGGTCAGGAAACAGGCCACAAAGAAAACGTGTGAACCCTTCCTTGTCCGTGAGCACTTCTGCCGAGGCCAGAGGCGGCGGCGGCCGGGAGCTCACCTCACCACCCCGAGACAGCTCGGGAAACGGGCACTTCTGGGGGCCGGGCTGGCTCTGTGTGTGTCATTCCACAGTCCCCCTGGGTCTTTCCAGCCATGTGACCTCGATGGCCATGTAAGCACAGACGCTCTCTCCCGTCCACGCTGGGCAGCAGGACGGAGGCTGTGTGGGGCCCCCAGCACCCAACACCCAAACCACGCCCCAAGTGACGTCCCCGGTGCCACGCCAGCTGACGCCCCTCCAGGACCAGGACCGAGATCCTGAGGTGACGGCCGTGGCTCCTGGCCTGGCACCCCCGACGGGTAGCACCTCGTCCTGGATCCCAGGGACCCACCCTACACAGCAGGGGCTGCTTTCCGCTGACCCGTGAGGCTCGGAGAGGCCCCGGGTCCCCCAAGGACACAGCCTCTGAGGCTGGGAGCGCCTCGTCCACTGACCTGGCTGTCGGGGTCTGCTCCCGGCTCCCCACGACTGGGGTCAGGACCCTGTGACTTCCCCAACCCCCACCGCCCCCGTCCGTGCAAACACCCACACGTCCACACACGCCCTCGGTGCCAGGCTCCTGCGCTCCCAGGCTTGCACTCCTGCCTCTCACACGCACACACGCGCACACTCACGCCCCCACGCGCACACTCACGCCCGCAGAAACCTGCACTCACTCGCACACACTCCCACATGTGCACACACTCAGAAACTCGCTCGTGCACACACACGACACTCACAGGCACGGGCACTGTCACACTCACGCACGCACAGCCGCACACATGCTCACACTCACCCGACACCCACCTCGGTGCTGACACCGAGTCACGCTCCCACCAGGCGCCCCCTCCTGTCCCCACTCACGTCCCCACGTCCACCTCACCATATCCAGTCTCGAACCCCAACCCCAGATCCCCTCTGGAGAGCACCTGAAGGGCCGCACCCTTCCCTCTCTTCTGGGGGGTGCCCTCCCTGCGTCCACAGTGTGTGGCCACCCCAAGGTCCCTCTAGAGCCCTGGGAGCCTGGCGGTCTCCTCCCACAGCCCTCAGCAGGCGGGCAGTTCCCAGACGCCCTCGACTGGACAGAGGAGCTCCACATGGCCCTGTCGTGCTAACCCCCACCCGGGGTGCCCAGGTCATCGCTCTCCAGACCACGAGGCCCATGAGGCTCGGCCCTGCCCACTGCCCCAGGGCAATGGCCCACCCCATGTGCAGGCCCAACCCTACACCCCCGCACCAGCACACTCACTCGCCCTTCCCCCTGCAGTGGACAGAACACCATGTGCCAGCGTGTGGCCCCTGCTGGGAGCCGTGGACCTGCCGATGGGAAGGGAAGGAGGCCCTGCCCGCCCCAGGCAGGCTCTGTGCTCCTGTCCCTCTGAGATGTGAGGCCGGGGAAGCCTCAGCAGCTGACCCGGCCACAATCCCGAGGCCACCGGCAGCGCTAGGTCCTCTGGCCTCAACCCAGGCCGCTCTCCGGCCATCAGCCCTCCTTCCCGCCCAGGTCCCACTGCTCAAGGCACAGGGGCCCGGCCCACAGGGACGGTCAGGGCACGGCTGGGCCGGGCATCAGGTCTGGGGACAGGGAGGGACCAAGAGTAACCACAGACCCCAGCGGCACCAGGCCGAGGCAGAAGAACCGTCCCCGTGTGGAGCCCCACGCCCAGAGGACAGACCCCGCGCTGCAGGGAAGGAGATCTCTGCAGGGCACCGGGGGCTCCGTCGCTGGGGAGTCCGACTCTTGGTTTCGGCTCAGGTCATGATCTCGGGGTTGTGGGATCGAGCCCCACATCAGATTCTGCGCTGAGCTGGGAGCCCGCTTTGGGTTCTCCCTCTCCCTCCGCCCACGACCCTCACCGGCACGCTCAAGCTCGCTCTCTGAGACAAAGAAATAAATCTGTGAAAAAATAAGAGAATCAAAAAAATAAAAGAATGGAGATTTCTAGAAGCTGTTGCGTCTGCTGCTCAGAGCTGAACTAAGGCAGCTGATGAGAGCTGAAGGAACGAGCGCCCACAAATAACGATGATGAGTAAATCGGGTGTAAGAGGTCTACCGCAGAACGGAGCACGGAAGGACAGGGTGACAGGAAACCGAGGGGCTGGGTCTCGGGCACTCACTGATGGCGGTCGTCAGCCAGTGACCTGAAATCCCGGCACCAGCAGCCACCAGCGAAGGTGAGGGTAGGCACGGCCCCATCCGCGTCCATACCCAAAAAAGAGCTAACAAAATAGTACGATGCCCCCTCCACGGCTCCATGTCCTCCATGAGGACCCCCACTTCTGTCCTGGGGGACAGACTCCCCCAGCCCATGAGGGGCAGATACCTGCTCCCCTCCTCCTGTCCGGATAGCAGACCCCCTCCTCTTTCCAGTGCGGGGGCAGGCACACACCGCCCCTGCCGTGCTGGGGACAGACCCCTTCCCCTCCCCCACACTGTGCCTGGGCAGACGCCCCCCTCCCCTGTGCTGGAGACAGACTCCCTCTCCTCTCCCCGCCCCCCGGGGGCAGACACCGCCCTTCTGCCCCCGAACACATCAGGGCACTACTACGTGCCTGGAGCACGGCCGCAGCAGCACTTCTGACCGCTAGTCTGGTGCCGGCACTCACAGGGGGGACTCAGGATGGGGGTGAGCCAGGAGCCGAGCCCCGTGAGGAGAAATCATTTGATGAAGACGCAGCATTTACAAAGTATGGGGCCTCACTGCAAGCGGCTCCCTTCAGGAACATTCCTCCCCAGAAGCCTGGCCCTCCACTGGGAGGTGCTCAGCCCCCCTTGCCCAGACCCACTGACCTGACCTCGGGCAACCCTCTGGCCCCCCCGGAAGCCAAGAGATGGCGTCCTCCCTCGCCTGTTATGTCGGGTGCAGTGGGGTCCCCAACAGGCATGTCCGTGTCCTAACCCCACGTGTGGGCATGAGCCCTTACGTGGACGGAGGGTCCTGCAGACGGGACCATGTTCAGACAAAGTCATCACAGTAGGTCGCAATCCAACGTGACCGGCGACCTTCTAAGAAGAGGGCAGCAGGGAGACGGACTCGGGAGCGGAAGCAGCCGCATGGCAGGAAGGACTGACATGGGAGTGACCTCAGGGCCGAGGAGGGGTGGACACGGGGCCAGCAGCAGCCGGAGGAAAGTGGGCAGGAGAACCCCCTCCCCCACCAGGAGGCCGCTCGGCCTGACTCCGGGCCCCCAGAGTGAGAAAGAAGACGTTTCTGTTATGGCGGTGGTTCCATGTGTGGCCCTTGGCTCTAGCAGCCTCGGGAGAGTCACGGCTCTGTCCCCACTTAGTGAGTGTCCAGGTCCCGGGAGGTCCCGGGCAGGAAACAGTTCTTCCACCCACTTCAGGAACCCGACGCAGCTGGACGCCGAGCAGACCTCCCTGGAAGCTGGCTCGGCGTGCACTTCACGAGGACCCCAGCCCAGGTACACCCCAGGCCTTACCCCTTCCTTCGCACTCAGACAGTGTTACCACGGCTCAGGGCCTTGCCCAAACCTGACCCCTTTCTCCAGGCCTCAGGCAGGCAGGCGAGTGGTTTCACCCCTGCTCAGCATCCCCGGGACCCAGAGCCCACCCACACGCTCGCCCACCCTGACGGGGCCTCCCACGCTGGACACATCATGGTGAGTGGCCACATGTCAGGGTCCAGAATGTGCAATCAGGGCTCAAGGAGTGTATTAAGGGCTCTTACCTATGTGCTCCAAGGCCATAGTGTCTAAAGCCAAGCAAGGAGGCTCCCCCGGGCTGCTGTGCCCTCTGCTCCACCCCTGCCTTCCCACAGCGCGGGGACGGTCCCTCTCTCGGTCAGACGGCTGTTCATTCACTGATGGGACCAGTTTGCTGAGAGTGGGGCCCGCCCTCCACCCAACCAGCCTCCTCTATGTCCAGGTGGGTAAACTGAATCAGGGCAAATGTCAAAAAGAGCCTCTGCCTTCCACAGGCATTCCTGGGCATCCCATTCATGTTGGCGGATCTGTGCCATGTGGCCACTCAGGGCAACATGATCCCCATGGTGTGAGCCTAGAACACCGGGGAGCCCCCCTCCCCCACCTCCCACCATTCAATGCCCTTCCCAGGGTGCCAGGCCAGAGAAACGGAGCCCTTGCTTGCCACAGACTTCCCAACATGCTGAGTGTGGGGCTCAGTTCTGGGTGGTGCTTGTCCTAAGCACAGGCCTTGTGCTGTTCTGACTTTGAATTGTGAAGCCTGCTGTTTCAGATCTCCATCATCGTGACATTTCCGCTAATGCTCTGTGAACTTGGCAGGATTTACTGACAGCCCTCCTGCATTCCGGGCAGTGTGGTTTACAATTTTCCAATAACTGGACTTGAAACGTCGTCTGCGCTGAATATCAAAGATGAGACATCAGTACAGACCCTCCTGCAAGCTCAGGTGCACACGCGGTGCCTGGAGGAGGGGCTTCAGCAGACCCTCACACTCTTGTTCCTCAGGACCACAGGGCAGGTTCAAGTTCGCTGATCAGTAAAGCCACGGCCCTAAAGAGAAAGTTCCAGTGCCCTCTTGTTTGAATGGATGCCGTCCTGACAGCAGCCAAGTGTCTCTGCGTTACTGCTCCACCGCCACGACCCACTGTGGTTTCCTACTCTGCCTCTGAGTCCAGCTTAGAAGTCACCAGCGCCAGGAAGGACTCCCCAGGACCCGGAACCCAGATCAGCTCCATGCTGCTCAGCACCTGTGTGCTCCTGCATCACACAGATGGTGAACCAGATGTGCAAACATCCTCATCAAGGTGCGCCCCTCTGCATCCAGCCTGGACATGTCTGCACCCGGACTGCCCCTCCTGCAAGCTTACGGGGCTCACCAGCAGGGAGACCCCTGCATGGGTTTCCAGTCCTGGATGCTGAACTTGACCCCTACCTGCAGCATGATGTCTGTGCCAGACAGGAAGGTAGCCATCCCTCCCGGGATCCAGACAGAGTGAACCTGTGCTGTGTGCACACGGCTTCAAAGCCCTTGCCATCTCCCTGCTAGCTCTGTGCCCTCAGACCTGCCTGCTCCAGGATGCAGGGCAAACACTTGAGACATGGCCAGTTCCACTAAGCCTGGGAGCCCGAGGCAGAAAACACCCATATGACCTTGGCTTCCTTAACCAGGCCATGGAGGCCATGGGAGGGGCCAGCAAATAAACCCACCAACTCAGGACACCCCTGATCCCAGGTACCCAGTTCCCACCTTTCCAAAAATTGAAACTAAGAAGATAATCCAACCCCAAATAATCCAAATAGCCCACGTGGAAAGAGTCCACCATGGAAGAATGGTGGACGGGTGGTAGTCTCTGGGTAGTGGGAAAGTCAGAACATCTTGTCACTCTTTACCTATATTTCTACTTTTCTATTGTAAGCACATCATATATTTAAAAGCCGATGTGTTTTTATTGGTAGAGTGGACAAGATGGCTTTTGGTTCTAAAATTTCACACTTTCCTTTATTCACCCTGGCTTCAGATTCCAGAAGGAACCTCGAAGTTCCAGTCCCACTGGTTCATCCTCCTCCCAAAGAGTTGCCCCCAATAGCAGCTGGGATTGATGTCTTGCTAGCTATAGCCGAAGGGCTTACCTGCAATCCCTAATACCTTCAAATGAACCCAAATCCTTTGGTCTTTTTACAAGTAAGTGCCTGCCACAAGTAGCTCTTAGGAACGTTCCAAACCCACACTGCTGTGGGTTGTGCCCAGAGGGATGATGGGGAAACTGTCACTTGGCACAGAGCACCCCTGCTGTTCGAGGAGCCTCCCCTCTACCAGAACAGACATTCCTGGAGCTACAGCTTCCCGAGTCATGACAGCAAAAACCAGGGTGCTTCCACAGAAGGACCTCCCTTGTCCTACCTTGACCTCCCAACATACCCACATACACACATGTGCACACAAATACACAAGGAAGTGAGGGCTGGAGACAGAGTCAGGCTTAGGGAAAGAAGGGGCAAAAAGAAGGGGGCCTTGGAAGGAGGTGTCAGACCTCATTGGGGCATCCTGTAGAAAGAAGGGCAAGTAGGGGGCAGATGCTGCCTGGTGGGGCGCTGAGCCACTCAGTTGTGGGGGTGGGGGCGGAAGCAGAACAGGTATTTCAGCCTTTGAGACATGAAGGTTCTCCGTGAACACCCACTTATCCCGATCATCACAACCATCATCACCATGATCACCACCATTATCACTATCATCCACATTATCTATCAACAACACTACCATCAGCATCGTGATCATCAACCATCACCATCATCAACCATCATCAAGCATCATCACCATCAAGAACCATCATCACCACCTTCATCACTGTCATACCACCAATACCAGTCATGCCATCAGATCACTGACCGTCACCAACCATCATTAATGACCATCACCACCATCATCACCATCATCACCATCGATCATCAGCCTCATTACCATCATGATCAACCATCACCATCATCAATATCATTAACCATCATCGACTACCATTAGTCATCATCACCATCATCACCATCATCATCATCAACATAATCCCATTCATCACCATCATCCTCATCACGACCATCACCATGATCATCCACATGACTGTCAACATGGTTACCACATCACCACCACCACCGCCACCAACATCATCACCACCAACATCACCACAACCACAGCCATCACCAACATCACCAACATCATCACCAACATCACCATCATCACCATCACCATCATCACCATCATGATCACCACCATCATCAGTAACCACCATCATCACCATCACCATCATCAATCATCACCATCATCACCTTCATGATCATCAACATCGCCATCAACTATCATTAACCATCATCACCACCACCACCGTGGTCATCCCCATCATCACCACCACAGTCATCTCCTCCTCAGAAACTAAACTGCAAATGCTCTATCAAGAGAGCCCAGAGACCTTCTCCTTCCCAAATGTACTGCTTCCTGCTCAAACCCCTCAGAGGGGCCCTTAAACTGCTCCTTGCATCTCCCCAGACCGCTGCTTCTGGGAGGCCGGCAGAAGACTGGAGAGAGGAAATAGCGGGGGGCAGCAGAGACCCCAGTGGCCACCACTACCCAGGAGCTCACACAGCTCTCGGACCCTCACCTTCCACGAATAAACTCGGAGATGACAGAGGGCAGGGCCTGCCTTTCCCACTCACACTGCCATTCTTGGCATGCGGTCAGCACAGAGGTAGATGGGAAAGGAAGTAAGAAGGGGAGCTCAGTCCCAAAGCCACCTATCCGCAGGCCACAAGAGTCCACAGTGAAATCCTCCATCAGCCCGGGAAGCAGCTGAGCGCCTGCTAGGGGCACCCAAGGGGCTCCACATGGGTGCATACAGGCCACGGGTGGCAGACACGATGTCCTGGCGTCCTCTCTCCAGGGCCTCCACGTACAGAACCCCGACATCTTCAGGGAAAAGGTGGAGGGAAGGTGCTGGGACCTTCTCATGTCCCCACGGGATGCCCCCTGCCTACGTCCACTGCCTCATGATCCACGGTGGGTCCCTCACTCTGTCCCCACCACTCTCCAGGCTGGGGGAAACCTGGGCCTTTGGGACCCCCAGCAACGGAGAGGCACTGAGGGGCCTCGTGGAGGCAAGCAGGTATTCTCAGAAGCTACTCCACCCTGCAGCGTCTCCTCCTAAGAAGCCCCAAGTGACACTTGGAGGCTGATGTCGCCGCAGTCACGCAGGCTTGGCCCTGTTCCCGCCAAGCCCATCACCGAGCATCTGGGACGCCGAGCAGCTGCAGCCGCGGCCGCCGTCTGCCTGGGGAGCCCCTGGCCCCTCGTCTCTGGAGCTTTGGGATCCGGGGCAGGGCCTGCTGCTGCCTGGATCGGCTGCCCAGCCGGAGAACCACTGACCAGCACCAGAGCCGGGAACGATGCCTGCGGTTCTGACTCAAAGTCTTTTCTGCTAAATGGAGTCGCCTCCTCGGGACAAAGGAGAGGCTGGCCCCTCCGAGACCCGGTTTGGATCAGCTCCGGCGCCCTCCTGCCATGGCATGTGCGGCTGCTTGCTCCTCACGGGCGTCTGGCAAAGGCACCGCCTGGCAGAGAGGTCCTGCCCTCCTTGGAAGGCCCAGCCAGGGCCAGAAACGGCAGCTGCTGGCCAACGTGCCTCCGAGCCCATGCTTGAGAGACCGGCCTGCCCGCCTCGTGGCCTCCATGGCTCCTGGATCTCAGCATCCCTGGCGCCCTGCAGGCTCCTCCCAGAACAGAGGGCAGGGAGATGGGCACAGCCTGCTAACAGACACCCCAGACCGGGCCTGCCCCAGGTCCCCTGGGCAAGCGGCTTGCTGCCCGACTCTGCCAGGGCTGGTGGTGCCCCTGCACGGCCAACCTCCGTCAGGTGGACATGTAGGAGGTCCGTGCGCCTGGGCCTCGGACCCCATGCATCACAGACCCACGCGGCAGGGAGAAGCAATGGCTCCACGGCCCCGACCGGCACCACGTCTGCACGGGGCCGTCCCAGCCAGGCCTGTGTGGGGCGTCTGAAGACGCACGGACGTGATCAAGGCCCAGCGAGAAGGAGGGCACGCATGGTCCTCGCAGGTCCAGCCGTCAGCCGCGTCCGCAAAGCACGGGCCCTCGGCAGACGACGCACCTCAGCTGCAGTGACTTTCTGTAACAACCGTGTGGAGGTGAAGACATCCCAGAAACCGGCGACCCTGCGGTGGGGACACGGCGGGCACCCTCACAAAATGGCCGTGATGATAAAGACCAGGAGGAATCAAGGGCTCCGTCGGCCCCACGAGAGAAGCCAGCGCGATCCAGACCCCTGTGCACACCTGCGGATTGGGCAGGACGTGCGCCATGGGCACGGGCTTGGGGAGTCATCCGCGGGCCACTCCCAGATGGGGTCCCCGGCACCTGCTCCACGCGGTGTGAGCGAGCCCAGACCCCCCGAGGGGCCGTGTGCCCTGGCGCACCCCCACCCAGGGCCTTGGAGGGGAGCATGGCCCTTTTCAGCAGCACAGTCCCGGACAACCTAGACTCAGAGCCCAAGTGCGGGATGGGGACCCGACCCGTGGATCGGAGCCCACGCCGAGGAGTGCGACTGTCCACGAGGAGGAGGCCACGTGCCGTTCTGAAAGAGCTTCAGCAAATGCATGAACACCACCGACCCGAGAGCAGTCTACCGGCACATTGTCCCGTGTGCGCGTCCTGGGGAGGACACGGCGGGCGGCCGGGGGAGCACGGGGTCACAGCACCGCCTGAACCCGTCTGTGCTCAAGTGTGTACGGGCGCACACACTCACACACGCACACTCACACACACACACGCACACACAGCGTGAGCGGAGATTCCTCCTGGCCTCCCTGGGCTCCCCGCGAGGTCAAGAGGAGCCCCCCAGGCTCGCACGCCCAGCTTTGGGCTGCCCCCCAGGATGCGTTTGCTCTGAGCTCTGCACCCGCCCCCCAGGCTTCCCGACCCACCCGCCACTGTCTGGCTGTCACGGTTCCCAGCGCGGTGACACGCCAGCGGAGCGTGGGGCGGGCTGATGCCCAGGGCCGGGGGAGCACAGCGGCGGAGTCAGACCCACGGCAACCTGCAGGCTCGCGCGAACACCTGTGCATCGGGGTCGGCGCACGCCCGTGAGGGCTGCACTGCGGCACTCGGGGACGGTCATCACGGGGGCCGCGGGAGAGGCAGGACACAGGAGGAGCGACCACACCTCCTGCTCGGTTTTCTTCTAACCCTTAAACGGCCCTTAAACAACACGTACCATTTCTAAAAATGATAACAGATCAGCACTGTGCCCCCTGATGCAACCGAGAACGTGCCTTTTCTCTCCCCCGCGGTAGGAGACGCAGGACGTGACCCTCACCGCGTCAACCACTTCCAAGTGTGAGTTCAGGGGCATCGGGCGTATTCACACTGTCGTGCCACCAACACACCCACGGCCTCCAGAACCCCCTCGTCCTCCTGAACGGAAACCCCGTCCCCACGAAACACGACCTCCCCGGCCCCTCCCCCCCAAGACCCGGGGAGCCCACTCGACCCTCTGACTCCACGACCTGACGCCCCGGCCCCTCGTGTAAGTGGAATCTTAGAGCACCTCACCCTTCGTGTCTGACATGTCACTCAACATGACACCCTGCGGGCTGTCCGCGCCCTGACAGGTGTCCGGACGCCCTTCCTCTTCAAGCCCGGATCCTACCCCCGTTCCACGGACATGCGCGTTGCTTTCCGCTCAGCGGTCAGCGGGCTTTCTGGAGGGGCCCTGTCGGGACCGGGAAGGCTGCTGCCTGTGCTCTCCGGACTCACATGGGGCCCAGAGCCTGCGGGGCCCGGAAAGAACCCACCCTTGGCTCCCCGGCCCGCGTCCCCTTCCCTGAAACGACTATCTCGGGAACTTTCGGAAAAACAGCATGTTGTTTTTAATTAGATGAAAAAAAATCCTTCTGGCACAACAACCCCAATTTTCACAGATTAGCGGGCTTTGCGGTTCCTGGTGCTCACTCCTCTACTAAACCGTGAAACGCAGGCGCTGCCTTCAAGATACGTTTCCAAAGCTTCAGAACGCGCCGGCTTCACACCAAAGTTAAGATTTCCACAGTAATGCCACTAATTCCCCTGGAATCAAGCTTAAGTCCAGCGGGACGGGAGATACCACCGTCCCTGAGACCACAAGGAAAGTTGCGTAATCGCACTTAATGACTTGTTTGCAGAATCTTGCCACTTAATGAGGCTACAAGATATCAGGTCCTGGAAGTTCTAATTTGTTCGGCTTGGAAGTCGGCTGTCATGGGAGACGTCTCTGCTCTCAAAGGGTTAGGTCCTGAGCGCCGGCCGGACACAGACGCCGATTCACCAGCTCCCGGGATCCTCCCCAGCCCCAGGGCCTCAAGTGGGGCGCTTTGTGCCTTCACCTTCCACAGCAGCTCGCCGGCCACTGAGCAAACACCTGTCCCCGAGGACGTCACTTCTCAGCCACTGGGACGGTCTGGGCGTCCCCGCAGAGCCCCCCTCGGCCGGGACAGCAGCTTCTGGCCCCCCTGCCCCACAGGATCCCGGGACTGCCGGGGGGCACGCTGGGCCTCAGAACGGCCTCGTGTGTCCGGAAAGAGCAGCCCCGTGTCACAGCCTGTGCTCCCCGGCGGGCGCTGGCGGTGGGATGTGATCCCCTCCACCCGCCCCCGGGGCACGGAGGAAATAAGGAATCTAGGCCGGGACCATTTGGGGAGCAGGGGATTCCCCCAAACCTCCAGCTGGTCTCATGGGGCCACAGGCGGTGTTTCTGCCCGAGAAGGAATAAGGAGAATTCTTCCACATTTGGAGGCGGCACAGGCTGGAGGCGTGGGCAAGCAGCTGGGAGCGTGTTCAGGGCCCCGATGTCAAAGGGGGACGCGTTCACCGCTCCACTGGGTCACGGGCTCCAGGAAACACGTTCAGACACACGGAGGGGGCCACGGGGCTTCACCTGCCCACACCAACGGGTAGAGCGCACCCAGAGGGCCCCCTGGCCGGGGGCAGTGCCTCGACAAGCCAAGGGTGCGCTCCTGTACTCGGGGCCAATGGGCTCTTCTGGGCAGAGCCAGGTATATCCAGGAGGGGAACTCCGCTCCACCTGCCACGTCCGTCCCATGGCTTAGGGACACCCAGGACCAGGGTCCCTGGGCATGGTGGACCGAGCTCCACATCGAGAGGTCTGTGTTCCCCTCACTACCACTTGTCATTGCCCTCGACAGGGGAAACTGAGGCACGGGGGCACAAAATCACGTGACCGAGAGGAGAGCCAACTATACCTAGGAGGCCAGGACGGGAGGCTTGGTGACTGAGGGCCGGGATCAACGGGTCCCCGGAAGGGCGTTAGCACATGCCCCATGCACCGGGCTGCTCAGGAGACCACCCAGACTAGGAGATTTGCACACGACCACGCAGGAGCCCTCCCACCCCACCTTCTGTGGGCCCCCCACCGGGCATCAGTGGCTCAAGGCCACGTGGCTTCAGCTTTGCCCCTCCCCCACCACCTCTGGGGACATGGTAGGACACAGGTGCAGGCCAGGCCTACAGGGGACCGACTCCTTGCCCTACAGAGCAGGCAGGGTTCCCCCCACTTCCTTCCAGCCAGCATGGGCCCAGCAGGCACCCCTGCCTCAGACGCCACCATGGGGCCCAGTCCTGCCCTCACTCTCCCAGACCCCTCCACAACCCATGTGCCCTCCCCAAGCAGTAGGAGGCCTCTCTCCACAGTGAGGGCCCTTCAGAACCTTCCAGACACCGCCTTGCCCTCCCCCACAGCACGGTGAGCTGTCCTCCAGGTGGGTGACCGCACCCAGCCTGCCAGCCTGGGGATCTGAGGCACTCGATGACAGCCCCTGGAAGCAGGAGCCCGGGGGCAGCCAGCAGTCAGGCCTGGGGACCCCCTGCCACTCCCCAAGCTTCTGGCTGTAACAGTACTTTCCGCCCAGGAGGAACTGCCTTCCATTCTAGAAGATTCCCTACGGAACGTGGGGTACGATCTCCCCGTTCACACCCTCCCAGCAACGATGGGGGAAAAACTCAAAACATAAACATTTGCGTTTTGCTCTCATCGCCAAGTCACACCCTTAATGGGGAAAAAGTGCAGTTCAACTAACAAGAGTCAGGATGCTACGGGAGAGCCAGGAATAAAACAAGAATCAGACGCACGTTCTTGATAACTCACCAGGTAACAGTCAAATTGGCAAGAGCCCATCCCAGTTGGAATCAAAAAGTCTTTGGGGAAGGCCAGGCTCAAATGTCAAACTGGTTTTCACAATTTTCTTTTAAAAAAAGAAAAAAATAATAATTTTCAAAGGGTCACGGGCAGGCCAGTTCTCACGGTGGTCCAGGAGCGCATGGCAGGCCCCAAGGTGCCAGGGACAGGCAGTCCTGACGGCGCCGGCTCCCGGGAACGCAGGACACGCAGGATGCCGAAGGCCTGCCCCTTTCTGCAAGGAGCAGAAGGGGGTCCACGAGAGGCAGGAAGCTGCCGGTCTCCCACCCCAACTTCCTGCCACCCGTGCCCGCCCGCAGCCCCCAGGAGAACTCCAGCACAAAGGAGACCCTGGGCCGAGCAGGGCTGGAGCCTCAGCTTGAAGGCGGGCCTGCGCAGGGCCTCTGGCCCAGGGAGATGGCATCAGGCTGGGCCCGGGGGTGCGCCTCCTTCCGCCCCAACATGATGGGCTAACGGTGCCCCCCAAAGACGGGTCTACCCAGAACCCCAGGACGTGGGCTAATCTGGAGTCTGCGCCCTTGCAGATACGACCAAGTCTCCTGAGACGGAATCATCCGGAATCCGGACGGCCCTGAAGCCAGCGATGGGTGTCCTCGCACGAAACAAGAGGGACATGGGGGGGTGTGAGGAGGACCCAGGTGGAGACAGGAGAGATGGCAGCCGCAAGCCAAGGAGCACCCAGGACCGCCAGGACCACCAGAAGTAGGAGAGACACCCGGGAGGACAGAGAGCCTCCAGCAGGAGCCAGCCCTGCCCACACCATGGTCTAGAACGTGGCCTCCACAACCATGAGACCCAGGTGGCTGCTGCATGGGGAACCCCACTGGCGGTGTTTCGTGGCAGAGACCCAGGAAGCTGACGGAGACCCCTGTCCATTCTGATGTCTGTCACGGAGCCCGGGTCCCCCAGCTGAACACCTCTTTGTCCGCAGTTAGCCTGGACTCCGAGGAAGGGACCAGGATTCCTCAAGGGCACCCCCACTCCTGCAGAAGTCTGCGGGGCTCACCGGCCTCCGTCCAGCGCTCCTTGGCCCGGTCCCCGCCCTGAGCCTCGGTGGGTGCCTGGCAGACATGCGTCCTCCTGCCCAGTGTCCAGCACTTCCCACCCCCAATACCGCGGTCCTACCCAAAAGGAGCCCTTCCTCCCCCTAACCAGAAAGCCAGCACCTTGGCCGCAAGCGGAAGGTGGTCATAAAAGTAAACAAACAGCCGTGAAGATGAAAAACGCCGTCGTGCCGTGCGTGAAGCCGTCTCGGGCGCCAGCAGCGGTGCGCGCCTCACTTTGGGGACCGCCGGATTTAAGGGGGAGGCTGTGCGGGGTTTCCGGGCTGCTCCACCCGCCCCCCGACCCGGGCAGCAGCCTCCGTCCTAGCCTCAGCGCAAGGGTCATCGTTCCCATGGCCCCAACACCACGCGAGACCCCACCGCAAGCGTGTGCGCCGTCCAGGCTGTCCCCGAGCCAGGGGGGAGCAGAGCCCCGAGCCAGCACCCCCACCCAGTGCAGGCGCCCCGGAGGCTAGAGGCCCTCATCTAGGCGGGGGGCACGTCGTTCCTCTTCCTCCCCCACTGTGTCTTATAAGGACACCCGTCACGGGATTTAGGGTGGGCCCTGACCCACGATGATGTCGACGCGAGACCCTGACCTTAATTACGGCCGCAGAGACCCTGTCCTTCTGTGGGGCTGCATCGGCAGGCCCCCCACCCCCAAGCACAGAGCCTTGCCTGCATACAGCAGGTGCTGGATATGCGCTCCAGACAGGTCTCTCCAGGCTGTCACGGAGGCAACGGTCCTGGGAGCAAGGTGCCATGCAGGTGCCCCGGGCTCAGAAGGCCGAAGGCAGGTGGGAGGCCTCCAGAGCAGAGTTCTCTGTGAGCAGGGCCTGGTGCGCGGCGTCCGCAGCTGGACAAGACAGGTAACGAGTTAGTAAAACCCGTCTTCTCCAGGCAAAAAAGACCCTGCTTTCCTTTCTTTCTTTCTCTCTCTCCTTCCTTCCTTCCTTCCCAGTAAGCTCCATGCCCAACAAAGAACCCAATGCAGGGCTTGAACTCACGACCCTGAGACCCAGACATGAGCTGAAACCCAGCGTCGGATGCTTAACCCACTGAGGCACCCAGGCACCCCAAAGAACGTGCATTCCAAAGGCAGAACAGCGTCCTCTAATACATGGGGCTGGACCCCGCGGGGCCAAGCCTGGTGCGGGCGGTCCAGGGACAGTGTCCTGGCAGGGTCCTCGCACGGCCTCCCAGAGGGCAACTCACTTGAACCTGACGGTCCCGAGTAGGTGAGGGCACTTGGAAGCAAGGGGCGGGCAGAAGGAGGCCCCTCAGCACAGCCAGCTGCAGAACCCCGCCGTCGGACCAGGAGACCAAGGCCCGGGACAGGCCCCGGCAGCTCCCTCCCGGCGTACCCACTTGAGTGTGCCGCCAAGCAGGGGCTTGTGGGCAGGCAGCTTTGAGGACGACGCCACCCTGAGACCGCCCGTGGGCCCTCCTGCTGCCGAGACCCGGACACACCTGGGCTCAGCTTTCCGGGATGGACACCCGCGTTCCCATGCAGAAACGGAAACTGAGACGCCCGAGGTGAGCTCTGGGCCCTACCAGGCCTCATCCCACGCACCGGGGGTCTGTCCACACAGGGCAGGTGAAGGCCGGCAGCCACGGCCACCCTCCCTGTGCCCGAGGTCCGCACTTGCCCCCGCAGGGACGGCGGCTGCTCCAGACGCGTGGCCTGGCCTTCTGCCACAATTCAGAGGCTTTGGGAGGGATGAGCCCTGAAGGCCTGGGGCCCCACTGCTGGGAAGGCTGAAGAGACAAGTCCAAGGGCGTGTCTGTCTCTCCTGCCCAGAGAGCGGGTGTGTCTACCGTGCCCAGTGCCTCCGACCTACCGCTGCCCTCCACCGGCCATGGAGAGAACCAAAAGCAACTTGACACCTTCCAGGCAAAAGGGGAAACACACACACGCGTGTGCACACACACATACACACACACACCCGCAGGCCAGGCGAAACGGTGGCCCGGGAGCCCACGACCACTCCCGTGCAGCCCCATCCCATGGGAGGCAGGCCACTGATGGCTGCCACCCCGGCTGCCCCGTGCACACAGCCCAGGCCGGACGCGTGGTACACGTGCCTGCCGCCCGAGTCACAGGGGTCACTTGGCCAAGACCAGGCTATGGCGTCACCGCATTGTCCCGCTCGGGTCAAGCCCAGGCGGCGGTCCCAGTCTCTGACGGCTGGAGAGGAGCTTCCGGTGGTGTTCTCGGGCCTCTTGGTCACGCCTGGAGGGGCCGGGACACGTGGAGTGGACCCTCCCTCCATTTCCTACCAAACCGTTTGCACCGTGGGGTCCCGTGCTCTCAGGGATCACCGGGAAGAGGCTGTAGGCACCGTCAGGGTCGCACACCTGAGCATGGCGGATGCAGACCGGGCAGTGGCCTCAAAGACACCCCACACCCGGGAAAACAATCCACACACCCCGACATCTTCCCCGGGCTCAGCCAGGCACGACCCCGCAGGCAGTGCGGACGCGGGAAAGCAGAACGACCCAGCGAGGCCAGGACTGCGGGGAGATGCTGACGCGTGTCCCCACCTCCCCTCCACAGAGGTGACGCCTAGCACCAGGAGAGGAAGGACTGGCTCCTGGACTTCTCGCCAGGTGGCCGTCGGGGAACGGAATGTGTCAACAGCAGGGGCCTCCCAGTTCTCGGCTCAGGCTGGGACGACACCAGTGAACGTCCCCCTCCGCCCCCCGCCTGCAGCCGCGGGCCGCCCCAGTCAGGAGCACTGCCGGAAGGACTAACGTCCCCTGCACGCGGTCACTGAGTAACGGCCAGAAAAAGCAGTTGGGCTCGGCTTTCGCGCACCTGACTCGCCGGGTCTACTTAGAGATGGCGGCCCCCGCCGGGGGGAGCTGGTCCACGGCTGTCCCTGCCCGCCGGGCTCTCAGGGCTGGGCCCCTTTCCCAGGACCCTGGCTGGGTGCCACCGTGGATCTTTGTGGATCGGGCTTGTCCCCACCCTCGGCCACCGCCCCCCCCTTCTGCTGGTCCTGACGCTCCCTTCCTGTTGGGGAGCCCCCTCTGGAGAGACAGTCCCCGTGGGCACAGACACGGGCCAGCCGTCAGCGTCCCCAGGAGGGAGCGGAGGCCTTGCCCTTTCCCATGGGACTCCCAGGAGCCAGGACCCGGAGTCCTGGCAAAGCTGGCGACCACGGCTGAGGCCTCCTCCGCTGGGAGCGGCCGGAAAAGCGGCTCAGAGGGCCGTCGGCCGGGGGCTGAAGGAGCAGAGACAGATGTGAGCTCCTGGAGGGCCGCCCACGAGATCGGCTGGCCTCCCCTTCCACTATGACAGCCTGGGCCTGGCGTCTGCCCCCCGCACCCGGAGCCCACCCCGAGCACACCCGGCCAGGCTGACAGAACCAGGGGACCGTCTGCCCACGTGTGCCGGCGAATCAGCACGGCCCCGCGGAAACCGCACGGCTACCCGGAGCGCGGCGTGGGGTCAGGGCCCCAGCTGTCAGGCACCCCCACGGCCGCCCCAGGCTTCAGCTTCTCCGACCAACCCCTCCTGCCCAGGAGAGGACAGGGTCGCCGCTGTCCAGCGACTGGCCTGCCGTCACCTTGCCATCAGGTCCCCTAAGACCAAAGATCACGTGCACAAGCGTAAGTGAACCAGGGCTCGGGCGTGGCGTCTGCACAGACAGGCTGCCTGAGGAGCGTGAGGGTGCATGTGTGCGTGTGTGCCAGGAGCCCGGGCTGCTCCTGGGCAGGGTCCACATGGAGAAAGGGAATGTGAGCGCTCGTGCTGGTGGCTGTCCCGCTGACCTCTGGCCTCCCGGGCCCCCTCTGTGAAAACACCGCTTCCACAGGTGGAATGTGGCCCCGCGAGGTGTGGAACCTTCCAGAGCCTCAGCATCACACCGCGTCAGGTGTCAGGGACAGGGCGGCAGAGACCTCCCTTCCACCACTCCTCGTCGGGCTGAGGCTGCAGGCCCACGGGACGTGTGCACGCGTGTGTCCGCGTCACGGGGTGTGTGCAAGTGTGTGTCTGCGTCACAGGGTGTGTGCACGTGTGTGTCCGTGTCACGAGGCAGAGCGCACGCGTGAGCGGGGCGAGGCTGTGCCGTCCCTCCTCCATTGAGGCTGTGTCCAGGTACGGATCGCGGTTACGTAGGAGGAAGACGTCCCAGGAGGGCCGGCTGCTCAGGGCAGTCACAGGGTCACCAGCGTTCCTGCGAGACACGGCCAGATCCGTGCACGAGAAAGCGCGAGGGAAGGGCAGCCACATGAGGGGCAGACGCAGGAGCACGGGCTGCTCTCCCGTGCGTGTTCATATCCCGACTCGCTTCACACCCGTCATGTCCGTGAAGACACTTGTCAGCTCTCCGCGACGAAGGAAAGGGGCGGCTTCCCTGGGCCCCGGTCCTGGGCCCCTCGCAGAAGGGTTCTGCCCCTGAGCACACGGCTGGACCGTAAACCAGGTTCACGGCGACCGTCGCAGACTCCAGACGCCGCAGGACCTCACGCATCCCCCCACACAGGGGAACGTTCCGGCGATCCAACCGCACGTTACTTACTAGTCACGCACACGACCAGCCATCAGGGATATGGCCGCCGCGCCCCGCCCCGCACGCCCACGGCCCCCAGAGACGGACACGCACCCCGACGTGGGACAGGCCGGCTGGGCTCCCCCGCGTGTGCTCAGAACGGAGCGGGCAGGGGGCTGCCGTGTGTCCAGAGCTGCCGTGGGAAGTCAGCCTGTGCTCAGCGGCTCCGAATGTGACTGCGTGTGGCCCCTGGCGGCCACCACCCAAGGTGTGCTGCGTGACATCCCGCCGGAAACCTCTGTTCTCGGTCTTCTGCGTTGTAGCTTCCAGCTGCCAGACGCTCAGCCCCGAGACCCCGTTAAGGTGACTGTGGGTTTTATTTAAACCCTTTGTCACCAAGAAATGATCGTAAATGATAAAGGAGCGGGTTCCCTCCAACGCCTTCCGATCCCGCCTGTCCCGCAGCCACGTGCACTCGCCGGCCCTCCAGGAGTCTGCTGGAGTGTGGGGAGAAGTCGCCAGGCCTCGGGTGAGGTCAGGATTGTGGGGACACAGGGAGAGTGCTCGGCGCCCGGCTGCAGTCCTCCTGCGCCCAGACACGCGCCTGTGCCGCTGCCTCCAACGGCCCCGGGCACAGGCCCCGGCTCGGCACTGCCAGGAGCAGCAGCCCCACGTGCGGGACCTTCACTGAGGGGCCCCCAAGCCCTCGCCAAGGCACGGGGCCTCCCGCCAGCCCCCAGCCCGCTCGTGCCTTGGGGACAGGCACTGGACTAGAACGTGGAGGACTGTTCTTGGCTCAACAAGTATTCCCAATGGAACCGTAGGTTCAGAAATGCGCGGTTCGTCCTAATTCTCTGTGCGTTGTTTAAAATGAGCGGACGGCTGTCACAAACACGGGGACGTTCGGTGTTGGCGACGAATCCTGCAACCATGGCCACAATCGGCGATCTGCACAGAGCCGCGGCCCTTAACGGGGGGCCGGTGAGGGGAGCAGACGGGGTCGAGCATGCCCCTTCACAGCCCCGGTCCGCGGTCACCCTTCCCTCTCAGAGTCACTGGCTCACGCAATGGGCAGACGTCCAGTCATGTTTACTCAGTCTCGCTGGGAGCCCGGAGCAGCTGCCGGGCCGGCCAGGGCGCAGGGAGTGCGGGAACCGAGGCCACCCGGCCGGCGCCTGTGTCCCCCCGGGAGCGCTTAGCCAGAGCCGAAGGACAGGCCAGGACACCGTGCTCACCCGTCTCACACACTCCCCTGCCGGCAGAAGGATTTATGGAGATGGACTTCAACCTCCCGATCACCTTCCAGAAACAAACCCGCCCCACTCCTGCCCCCTGCGCGTCCCCAAGCCCCTGAAGCCTGCCGTCCAAGTGGCCTGGCCTGGCTGGGCGTCCGCGCTCAGGCCTCGCTGCTTCTCTTTACCTCGTCTGTCCCTCTCGCTGCGGCACGAAGCATCAGCACAACAGCTGCTCTTCTGCGGGCCGGGCCGCGGTCTGTCGAGTGAATGAGACGCGGGAAGGGGCTCCGTAGAGGGAGGTGGGAAACCCGGTTCGGATTCCCGCTGCTTCCTTACCCCCATGTTCTGAGAGCAAACGTAACCGAGGGGTTAAAGGCAGGGCTTCTGCCTGCCCCGGACCCCGGCTCACCATCGCAGAGGCACTCTGCCCCCCAGCCGCCCGGCTGCAGTTCAAACCAGGTTCCCGAGGTCCCCCAACACCCACGTGCACGCGGCATTCAGAAGCAAAACACGGCCTCCTGCGTCGCAGGGGAGGGTCAGGGTGTCCCGAGGAGCAAGCAGAGAAAGAGCCGTCCTGGCCTCAGGACAGCCCTGCACCCCATACGCACCACGGCCACGTCCAGGGACACTCTCTTCGGCCCTCCGGCTGCTGGAGCCAGGCAGGGCACGGGGACCAGGCCCGCTCTGACAAAGGCTGGACCAGCCGGGGCTGCAGTGAGGGAACCACAACGCGCCTCCCTCTCCGGTCACAGCCTTATTCATCTTTCCAAACAGTAGGAGGCCGACGGGCCAGAGGGGGTGCCACTCCCACAGGGTGACCTGTGTCTCCACACAAAAGGGGAAGTGTGGAGAAATGGCTCCCTGCGGCCCACATTCTTCATCCCCGAAGCCCCAGGCTCGCGGAAACGGCTCCTGAAACAACTCTCCCCCCTCATCGGCAGACAGTGAGTCTCAGCTGCCTGCCTGCCCGCCTCACCGCCTCCCTCCCTGGCCGGTGCAGCGGCTTGCTGGCCCAGAATAGTCCCGTGTCTCCTGCGCGAGGAGGGGCGGCCCCTCCAAGGGGCCACGAGGGGCAGGTCGCAGGACAGGGAGGCTTCTGCCCATCCCCAAACAGCTGGGGCCACCTTTTCAAGACCGGCTAACCAGACTTCCACGAATCTTGGGACTCCCGCAGTCTGTCTGGAGGATACGGGGCCCCTGAGGACGCACCTGCTCCACGGCCCCCCGGCCCACCTCCCCGCTCCTCTACTGCCTGCTAGAGCCCCGGCACGTTCGTATCTGCAACAAAGTCAGCGCCCAGACCGTCTGTGAAGGGCTCTCAAGAACCCGTCCCCGCAAATCCTTCCATCCGTGAGCCCAAGGATTCGCTTCCACGTTGGCCTTCCCTGCACGCAGCCTCTCTGCACCAAGGGACAGCGGCTCTTGCCTCTTGATCAAATGAAAGTGTCCTTATGACTGGAGGCCCCAGGAGGATGGCAGTGTCCCCAAAGAGACCGGGACCGATCAGCTCTCACGCGGCGAGTGTGAAGCACCCAGAGGGAAGCACCCAGCCTCTCGTAACCAGAGCGGGCCGCAGCTTTAGTCACATGGTAAACCTCACCTTTGAAATCAGGGACGCTCCCCTGCATCACAGAAACTCCCCACATGGACCAGCACTTCGACCTTGGGGAGAGGCAGTAAAACTTTAACGTGCGTTCCTTTCCCACAATGAATGCCGCCCCCCACAAGGAGAGCTCCGTGGCAAGGGTGAGGAACAGACAACTGGACATGGCCCAGCTGCCCAGGGACCCTTAGCGGGTCCTCGGATTGCCCCGGCAGAGGACACGGATGACAACGGCCCTCCGGAGGCTCGCCAGCCCTCTGGGACCAACCCGAGGCCGATCCACCCACTCCTGAGGCAGGTCAGGGAGCCAGTGTTGGGGGGAGCTGGCCTCCAAGTTTGGGGGGGGTTTCAGCGGGCCCTTGCAGGGTAGGGCCACACCTGCAGCCAAGCCCTGGGACAGCCACCTCTCCCTTAGGGACCTGGACCCAAATTAAAGGGAGGGAAATGGACACGAGGCCAGTGGAGGTCACCCGGCCTGGGGTCAGACTCCCACACCTACCTGCTTCCCTGGGAAGCCGGCAGCAGCTCTCTCATTAGGCAGGGAAGCAGTTGAATGTTGCAAATCCTTCCTTTGTAAGAACCCAGAGCTAATGAGGATCTGCGGCCATGACCCAGCCACACTGGCTCCCGCCTGTGCTTCGGGGCAGCGCCAGGCAGCACTGGTGGAAAGGTGCCTGCGGGCAAGGGCACCGGCAGGCGTGGGCAGTGGGTGCAACTGGGGGGCGGGAGTGCCTGGGTCTGTGGTTCTGCCAGGCCGGCGAGACTGAGCCCCGCTGTCCCAGGACAGCTGCAGGACAGCCCTGCTCCTGGGCCGGGAAGTTTCCAGGAGTGCCCACCCAACCCTATTAGGACCCAGGGCGAAAGGTTCCCCTGTCCCAAAGAACCCTCCAGGCACAAAGTGTCCAACCACCCAGTCCCGCCTAAACCAAGTCCCTAGAACCAGATGCAGGGGCTGTGAGCTCCAGCATCCTCCCGCAGGGCAAGGGGCGCGCACTCTGCCAGCCACGTCCCCGCTCCCCCAGCCCGCAGGTCCCTGGTTCCGCCCAGGAAGGCAGCCTGGGAAGCAGCGAGCTGCGCTCAGGCCTCCCGCCCCGGCCCTCACTGGTCTCCCGGCCCCGCGCACGCTGCGTGGAGCGCGGGTGCCATCTACCGAGGGCCAGCGGAGAGCGGGCGAGCGCCGCTGCCAGCGGGGCCGTGTGGGGCAGGGGCCGGCGCCGCAGCCTCCGCGAGGGCTGGGGCTCCCGGGGGCGCGAGGGCACCGAGGTCCCCGTGCCCGCCCCGCGCGGAGGGTGAGCCCCGAAGGGCCGCGCGCAGGAAGGTCCGCGCCGGGGCTCCAGGCCCGCAGTGGCGCTCCGCGAGCCCGGCGCGGGCGGCGGAGGAACGTGCCGCGGGGACAGAGCCCGGGGACCGGTCCGCGCCGGGGACAATTACCTTCTTTGAGGAACTGCGCGTGGATCACCAGGACCAGGAAGCAGCAGAGCGCGGCCCCCGCGAGTGCCCAGAGCGCCTTCAGGAGCTGCATCGCGGAGTGCCCACTCGGCCGACGCCCCCGAAGTCGCGCAGCGAAGGTCCAGGCGCCGCATCAGCGCCCCGCCGGGTGCAGCCGCCGCGGCCGCCCGCTCGCGCCCCCCATCCGCCGCCACCGCCGCGGCCGCCGCGACTGGAGGCGCCACTCCGGGCGGCGATGCGCGTCTTTCGGGCAGGGGGAGGGGAGGGGCGGGGGGCGCCGGGGAGGGGCGGCGGGGCGGGGAGGTTAGCAGAAAGTCTCCGGCCGCGGCGGCCGCCGCTCCGGCCACTCGGCCACCATCGCGGGCTGCGGGGCGCCGGGGGCCCGGGCGCGGGGGGGCGGCCGCCGCGGCCCCATGAATCAGCCCCGCCGCCGCCCCCGGAGCCGCGCCGCCCGCAGGGCCCGGACGGCGGGCCGCGGATTGCGCAACGGCCGGCGGCGCGGGGGGGTCCTGCGCGCCCCGGGCCCTCCGCCGCCGCTCCGCGCCTCCTGCCTCCCCTCCTCCTCTTCCTCCTCCTCCTCCTCCTCTTCCTCCTCCTCTTCCTCCGCCTCCGCCTTCGCCTCCGCCTCCGCCGCCGCGCTCGCTCCGGCCGGGGCTCAGGGGGCCGCGCCGCCGCCGCGGAGAGCCGGACTCGGGGCCGGGGCTGCGCGCAGGGCGCGGGGCCGCCGCACCATCGCCGCCGCCGGGGCCCGGCCGAACCCGCCGAGATCCAACTTGCGCGGCCCGGGGCTGGCGGGCCGGTCGCCCCCGGACGGGGCCGGCCTCCGCGCTCCCCGGAGCCCGCGCCTCCGCCGCTGCGGTCGGACGAGGCCCGGGCCGGCGCTTCCGCGGGCCGCCCGCCCTGGTCGGCGCTGCCGGGGCCGGGGCCGGGGCGGGAGCGGGGCGGGTGGCGGGGCCGGCGCTGGTGCCGGTGGCGGCGGCGGCGGCCGCGCCGACAGGTGGGGCCCGCGACGCTGCGCGCCTCGCCGCCCGCGGGAAGCCGCTGCTCCGGCCCGGCGGCGCGCGCCCGCTCGCTCCCTCGCTCGCTCGGCCCCTTTTGGGGAGGCGGCCCGCGCGGCGCTCGGACTCCGGCCCGCGCCCGCCGCCGTCTGCGCTCCGCCCGGTCCGCGGAGCCGCCGATGCGCACTGGGCCGCGCAGGGGACCCGGGGGACCCCCCGCCGCCCTGCAGCGCCCCCGCCTGGCGCGCCGGCGGGTCAGGCGGGGCCTGTCCAGCCGAAAACCGCGGGTCGGGCTCCACCTAGGTGCGCAGGGGCCTCACTGCAGAGCCTCCGCGGCGGGCGCCGGAGCGGGGCGGGCGGCCTCGGGCGCGCCCAGCCCCCTCGCACCCCGCGGACCGCGGCGGGCGGGGAGGACCGGGGCCGAGGCCTCAGGCCTGCCCAGGGATGACCCACAGCGGCTTCTGAAAAACGGCACCTCTGCCCGGAGACACACACGCGCACAAACACACCACGGTCGGGGGCTGGTACCGGAGAGCCTCCAGGCCAGCCGCGAGGCGCTGGAGCGCATGGGCGCACAGTAGATGCCTGGGGACTGCTCTGGATGGAACAGCGGGCACCGTCCTCCCGCCTCTAGGCAGGGCCAGTATTTCTCTCTGGCCGATTTTCCTCACCTCCCCGTGCCCTGGGCCAGGACCATCCGTGTCCCGTTCAGAGTGGCGCTAGGAGGCCAGTGGGGTGGGCCTCCAGGCAGTTTTGCCTGAACTGAATTAAACGTCCAGCGAAGAGCTTTGGATGTGGATCCGGTGCCTTGTTAGAGGTGGGTGGGGGGCAAGGGCCTCCCGGGGGCAGAGGATCCTTTTGAGTATGAGGTAGGCCTGGAGACACAGTGCAGGGCTCACATGAAGGCTCTTTTCTTCCTGCCCAGACATCTGTGTACCGGGAAGGAAAGGCCAGACCTGGAAGGGGCTCCTAGAGGTCAGCTAGGTCTAGCCCCTGAGAGTCCACGTGGGGAACCTGGAGTCCAGGAGGCAGGCAGGGGCTCCGATGGCAGGTACGCTGCTCCGACATAGAGCAGGCCAGGATGAGAGCCTGACTTGCTCCTGTCTGCCTCCCTCGAGGCCACTGGGCCGGCCTGATCAGAGAAGCTGCCTGACAGTCAATTGCATGCCTGCGGGGGGTGTCATTCCTCAAGCCCCGCCCCCTCCCGGAAGCCTGGGAGAAAGAACGCCAGTCCAGACCCTCCCCTGGAGAAGTGGCTTTGTCTCACCCCAGCCAGGGACTCGGGACCTCAGAGACGGCTGATGCTCTCCAGCCCCGTCTCAGAGCCCTATCTCCGGTCCAGCACCTCTGCCTTCACCCTCGAGACACTGTCCCATGATGCCCTACCTGTAGCAATCACGTGGGGACCCGCCCTGCCTGGTGTGCACAGCCTGACCTCCACCAAGGTCATTGCCTTCATCCCTCACGTGGAGCAGAGCAGGTCCACTCCAGAAGGCGTGAGGGTCACCGGGGTGCTTATTTTACACACACACCTGGGACCCCAAAGGGACCTCCATTGGGAAACAGAGCCCACCTCTCGCATCCTCTGTGTTCCCGACCAGGTGTGTATTATTTGAAATTTTGGAAATTGAAAAATATTTTAAATTTGCCAGGGGAACTTTAAAAACCTAACCATCTGGAGGCTCCTTCTGTAAAGGGAATTGAAGAAAAGGAAGTTCGTAAAGAGAAGCACGCAGGCATTTATGTCCAATGGTAGAACAGGAAGACCTGTGTGTCCAGCCGTGGGGACCCTCAGAGCACCGTCCTCCTCTGGGCCCCGAGAACTTCCACCAGTGAATGGACGTGGCATTGCTTGTACCCTTAGAGCAGGTAAGGGGGATCCCGTGGCCGGCGCCCAGCAGGGCCGGTTAACAGTGCATATCACGGAGGCCCGCGGTGCCCCAGCAAAGTCTGTTCAGAAGGGCAGTGCGAGCCCCCACGCAGACCTTGAAAGGAGACGAACAGTTCTGACCACAAAGACATTTTCAGAAACAATAAAACCGTAATGGTGTTGGGAATCAAGAACAAGAACGATCTGTAGGCCAGAAAGGCTGAGAAATTCTGGAACCAGTGGCTGCAGGAAAGGGGCTGCCGTTGGAGCTGCCTGAAGGGTGCCCAGGTCCTCCCCCACCAGCCCCCGTGTTGACAAAGGAGGAAGCAGTGCGTCCAAGGGACGGGGCACGTGCTCACCAGGCGGACGCTCGCTGGGAAGGGCTTCATTTCCAAAGCATGGGGTTGGTTGGCTGCCTGCTCCATCACACACAGCTGGTGTCAGACAAATTTAGTTCAGGCCTGTGAGAGGGGAGTGCTGTCCAAACAGAGAGCTGGCCTCCACCTGGGAGGGTCCCCCGGAGTGCCAAAGCCATAAGACCCTGGATGGATAAATTGTGCATTTTGTTGAATGTGTCTCTAACTTACAACTGGCGTTACCTTCCATTGGACACGTAGGCAGGAAACACAATAGTTTAGGTAAAACTGTCATTCTGCCGTTAACAGAAATCACAGTGATCTTCGTATCGCATTACAGCTCTCGAAATATTGCAAAATACCGTTTATGTTCACCCTGACTTCAAATTACAGTTGTCCCACTGCCAGACATTTGTACGTAAAGTTTTAATAAAGCAAACGTACAACTATATCAAAATCCACTTTCCTACATTTGGTAAAACTCGTGTCGATATAATTGGTTTTCTGGGTATTCTTACATATTTCTATATTATTCTGAGAAGGGTCCCAGTGACCTCCCCAGTTTACACAAACAGGACTGCGAAACACCCTCCACCCCAGAATCTTGCAGTCAAGCAAGAAGCCTGCTGGGCTCCACCAGGCAGAGGCGACCAGTCACTGCACACACCTCAGCCTTTGTTTCTAGACAGAGGGGACCCAGCGAGCAGGCAGGACCAGAACCATAGTTGCAGAAAGGCAGTGGCATGAACAGAAAGGAAGGCTGAGGACATGGACACCCTACATCAGATGATGAGGTGGCAGAGATCAGAAGTGATTCAGGGAAAAGTGAAATCGTAATGATCATTCTAAGTAGTGTCATTCAGGCTACTGTGCAGAAAAGGAAACCGAGAGCAGGAGGAAGTCTGGAAATGCACGTGCCAACCAACGTTGCGCTGTGGGGCATTGCCGAAGACCAGGGTGCGGAAAACACGTCAAAGCTGTGTCCCTGAACAATGTGCAAGGGGAAAGAGCCACGAAAAGGTAGGTGAAAGTCAACACACATGGGGTCTATCCTGGGTGCCAACCTTCCCCTCACTAGAAATTCTACAGGAGCAAAATAAAGGCAACAGAGAGGAGAAATAGTCAAAAAATGAACACGTATCTTCACATAGCAGGGGCCCCCAAGTTCTGAACAGATCCAAACGGGGAGGGCAGACCCAAGAAATGCAAGAAACCCTCAAAATTGCGCAGAATGAAAAGAACACCGAGAGCAATCAATGACTTCTCATTAGCAGCCCCGGCTTCTGGGCACCACGGGGGCAGGTTCTTGAAGTTTAGGCGGGAAAAGACAACCTCGTCTGGATTTTTTATACCCAGCTGAACTGTCCACACCGCAAACCACTGACGGGCATTTGGAAGTTCAGCTTCCCAGTGTCGGGCCCCAAACAGAAAGCTGGCCCAGAAGGACACTCCAGCAGCCAAGGAAATCCAGAAACGGGACGTGGGATACGGGATCAAGGGGAAGGCAGCCTCTGGGGCTCTTCAGAAGTACAATAAACTGTACAGAATATGCGTACAGACACACTCCGCCCTCACACGGAGAAGGACCTCCTCCACGATAAAGCCTTTCTCCAAGAGTGAGCCACAAGTCTGGGCTCTGCATAAAATTTGGGGAGCAGGGCTGTAACAGCCATGTTTTCATTTCCGAGTTTGAAAATCAAGGTGCAGATAAAGCTCAGGAAATTACGCAAAGTAGAAGAATAAGCAGAAATTCTCAAGTCTTCGTTCTTTACCATTATGTGGAAAAGTTAGGTGGAAAGTTTAACTGGAGAGTGGGCTTTGCGCCTTCTTCCCTGCTCAGAACACGGAGGGTAGGTGCTGGTCAGCAGTGGCGAGTCACCAGGTGTCAGAATGCACCTACAATCAGAAGGTCAGGTAAAAAGAAGTAAGTAAAAATTGCAGTGGAAAGACCAGAATGGAAAAAGAGTACACTATGAGCCGTTTTATTCCTGGGGAAAGGGTCAGGGAGGTAGAATCTTGTTTTTCATTTTGAACCTTCATCTGTTAACTTGAATATTTTTTTAACTTGCAGATCATGCGATGTTCTGTGATTTGAGGAAACCTAGTGTCCCGAAGATAACACGGAGTGTGTTCTATCCACACCATGTAGCAGTTGGCACGCGTCAAAGAGAGTCAGGTGATGGTACCCACGTCCCTGGGTAGGCGTGTGCCTGTATCCATCTGCGGGCCCGGTTCAATGATGCAAATGCCCACACTTTCTAATAGCAAAGGCATGAGAGTAGACGGGGTGGGACCTTGGCCTCGGTTAATGGGGATAAGTCATCTCAGTGGAGGGGAGTCAAGGTGGCCTCACCAGAGGGAGCAAGACGGCAGACGCAGGACGTAGAGAGCTACCTGGTAGACTTAGGGGGCAGATGGCTTGAGTCCAGGATTTGGGGACAGGAGCAGTGGTCGGGCCAACATGCCAACCCCGAAGGCCACAGCCTCGTGAGGCTTTGGGCACAAGAAGGGGGGAGCTGGGGATCAGGACATTGGGGCAAACCCAGCATAGCCTCGGGCCTACAGATGCCCCTGGAAGGCCCAGAACAAGGTAGAGAGTAGAATGGGTACAGGATGGGGAGGAGGCAGAAGGGCAGTGTCCTTGGGAACACCTGGAAGGCAGCCTCAAGCCCCCTGTGCTGTGTGTTCTCCATCCCCGGATCAGAGCGAGGGCTTGTGGACAGGCTGGAAGCCCCACCACGGCTCCTGCTTGGGTGCGTGTGCATCTGTGTGTCCCTCTGTGAGACCCAGCCCCGTCAACAAGGAGAGGGAACGCAACACAGGCAGGACCTGACCCTGGGAGGCAGAGTTTCCGTGGAAGCCTCAGGCACACTGGCCAGAAGAAAAAGGCTTGTCTGCTGAGGCAGGGCCGTCCTGCCCTCCACGGATACCTTGATTCCTTGATTCCAACCACACTCCCAGTGTCCTTGGGAGGCTCCATGCAAGGACAGACATGCCATCCCAGAGGCCACAAAAGAGAAAGACTCCCAGACCACACGGCGACATCCAAATCACATGGCGATGTGTGTTTGTGCAGAGCGTGCTCGAGAGGGGAGGCGAATCAGAAGGGTTAGCAAGGACGGGACAGGCAGGCAGGACAGGCCCCCGTCCAGGAATGCTGGGCTCCGCCGCATCGCCTGGGCCACAACCAGGCTCACCACGATGGGACACTCAGGAAAGCTGCTTCGGCCCGTGTCTGACCACCACGGCTGACCGCCACGGGCGACTTCTGCAGCTCTGGCCATGAGTGGGGCCACAGCAGGTGTTCCCAAGAGAACAGGGCACGGCCTGGGCGCTACTGAGGGAGTAGCCAGGCCATGCGGGCTGCACGTAACCCAGAGCAGTGGGAGGCAGTGGGACAGGAGTCCTGGGCCATGACTAGGCCTGGTCAGCAAGATCTGTGGGCAGCCTGGCGGGGGGAGGTGGGGTGAGGTGCCCGAAGCCTGCTGTGGGGCCAGGAGTGCCGACGGGCCTTGGGTTTCCAACAAGCCAAGTGTGTGCCATCTAGAAGGTGAGGGGAGGTGGGAGCAGACAGCTCGTGCCAAGAGTCTGGGCTGAGAGTGAGGTCTGGGTGCACAGAAAGGAAACACAGGCCCGGAGAGGTCTGCGAGCACCTGGAAGGAGGCCCCTGCCAGCACCGCATGCCAGGAATCCCGTGGCAGGGCCGCCGCCGGCTCCCGCACACCCAGCAGACCCAGCGAGAGGCACCCGGCAGGTACCACGTGAGCCCATGGGTCACCATAGCTTGGCGTGGGCGAACCGCGTGCTCGTCCCGCTTGCGGGCACAGGGAGCCCGCGTGAAGCTACGCCGGGGACACGTGCGCCCGCACGGCTGTCCACACGGGCATGGGCGCAGAGACCAGCTACGGGAGGGTGCGTGCGACACGCACAGCAGTGGCGCATGTGATAGTCACGTGGCGTGTGTGACGGTGCCGGCCCCACGCGCAGGGACGGACACAAAGTGCACGGGAGGGAGGCACGCGTGACGCACGTACAGGGCCCTGTGGCACCCACGGCGTCGACACGGACACGCACGCCGGCTCGTGGGCTGACGCGCTCGGGCGCCACTCGAACACATGCAGCCGGTGCGCGCGGCCATACGGCAGGAGGCACACGTCACTTCGGACAGGGGACGTGTGACGTGTGACCCCGTCGTTGGGAAAAAGTGAGGACAGGTGCGCAGGAACCGCCACACAACCACAGGCACGGACACTGTTGGCTCCGTGTGCCGACGTGCGTGTGCGTGTGCGTGGTGTGTGCCGACGAGTGTGAGGCGTGCCGGGTTTGCGTCATGCTTGCGGGCGTGTGCTGTGCGAGCACATGGGGCATGTGTGCCTGTGGGCGTGCATGAGGGGGCTGTGCACGCGTGCGTGCGTGCGGATCGAGTGCTTGGGTGCACACACCTGCGTGGGCAATGCACGCCCCTGTGCGGCCCGTGGACATGTGCTTCCGTGTGTCCACACGTGCGTGCGGGTACGCACACCACCTCTGGAGATCCACAGTGCAGCGATTCCAAAGGAAGGACACGTGTTCCTGGGGACCGAGCCCTTTCTTAAAGCCTCCCGTTTCCAAGGCGGTTTGTCGCCGCCAATGACACCCCCTCACGCAGACCCCCTGCTTCCTTAGCACACGCACACGGACGTGTGCCCCAGGCCTTACACCCCCAGGCTGGCAGCGTAATGTGGGCTTCGTGGGGGAGGGGAGGGGGTCCAGCTTTTTCACTTCAAATTCTGTTTCACCATCTGGAACGTCTTCCCAGCTGGGCCGGACTTCAGGATCCAGTAGTTGTTACTATTTTCTGTATTGAAAGGACAAGAAACTCCCTCTAAAGCCGCTGTTTCTGAAGAACCGGGGCTGAAGTCTTGCACTGGGTCCCAGCCGGGGTGCTGCATCCCGGGCCCGTGGTCAGGGTGGGGTCGCTGACCCGGAGGCCGCGGGAATCTTCAGACCCGGAATCGTGCTGGTGACCCTGCCCCGGCCAGACGGGAGTGGACCCCCGCCTCACGCCCGTCCCACCCGCAGGAGTGGGGGCTGGGCCAGCCCTGCAGGGACCACGAACTCGGCGGCCGCAGCCCCCACGCTCCTCTGAAGTAGGGGTCGGTGCCCCCACCGAGCACGGCCACAAGCCCACCGGTCCCTCCGGACCACGGCTCCTCTGGTGGCTGTGACCTTGTCCCGGAGCCGAGCACACTGGGTCCTTCCCAAACTGGCCGATCCCATGGAGACGCCGAGCCGCGGAGGGCGCAGCTGCCTGTGTGAGTGCTCACGTGCCCTGAGGGGCAGGCGGGAGGGACCCCCACCCCAGGCAGGAGGGGCGCGCTCGCCGCAGCACAGTGAAGACAAAAAGGGTGACAGGGACAGGAGGAGCCAGTGGGCAGCCAGGGGCTGCGAGGGCTAGAGAGGAGGGCAAGGGCTCCGGGTGGCAGGACCCCGCTCCAGGGCCCACCCCGCGCCGCGGACTCTGGAACTTCGGCCTGTTCTCATGTCTCGGCAGTCCCCCATCCCTCATTTGTGCTCGGGGCAAGGGTTGGAGCTAACCGGGCAGAGCGCACTGTGGCCGCTGCCCCCCCCCCCACCCGCCAACGCCATCTTCGTTCCTCTCCCTGGGGTGCGCAGAAGACGCAGCGTCTCCCTCCAGGGCGATCTCTGGGGCAACCGGCTCGGGGACACCCCCACCAGCCTTCGTCTGGAATCACCCTGAAATGGCATCTCTGTCTGGGCTCAAGGCTTGGATCTTCACAAACGGCAAATTCCCGGGCAGGCCTCGCTCTGAACGGTCGTCAGTCCTTTATACCCAGGGTGAATGCGTCCGGATCCTTTCTCCGGAGCAGAAGGAAGGAAGGGAGGGGAGCAGAACGCGTGGGGGGGTGGAGACCAGGAGAGTGTGGAAGGGAAAGGCCACTGGCTGAGGGCGGAGGGGAGACTGAGGATCGGGCCTGGGGGTGCAGGAGAGTGAGCCCAGATCTCCTGCAGGACAGCAGCGATCAGCCGGGTCCGAGGGCTCGGCCACGCCTTGAGCACACACCGGCTGGCCTAGAGTTTTTACCCTTTTCCTGTCACCCCTCTGCGCCCCGCCCCCCGCCCCCCGCCCCCACAGAACGTCCAGGCCAATTTCTGGTTGGCCACCAGCTCAGGCTGAATCTCCTCCCTCAGGCACTCACGGCCCCCCGGGACCGGCCCTCGGCCCTCACCAGCCTCGCCTCCCTGCCCTGGGGCACACGGATCTCTCATACCCAGGTCTGCCGGTTCCCACCAGGCTCAGCCAGGAACCCCCGGCTAAACCCTCACCCTGCTGGGCCACGTCGTCCACGACAGCATCCCCACGTGGTGTCCCCACGGCTGCCCTGGCCTGGGGCTCTGCACCCGCGGGGCTGGGTCTCCGTGCTGCTCGGAGCACCTGCCAGAGCCAGACCAGGAGACCAGGAGGAAGAGGAGGGGGAGGAGGGGAGGAGGGGCGAGGGGCCTGCACACCCAGGGAGGAGCAGCCGCGCCCCCCAGGCCGGCCTCCCAGCCCACCCCCGGGCGCCACCCCCAGCCCCACCTACCAATGCAGGGGCATCTGAGGCACGTGTAACTCGCCGCCCTCCCCATGGTCACCGTGCGTCCCTTCTGCAAATTCCTATCTTGTCTCCGCGCACCTCAGCTCCCACGGTCCTGGGCTTGTACCGCATGGGCTCAGAGTGGGCGCTGGCTTTGGAAAGCGCGTCCTGGTGAGCCTAGGAGTGGCCCCCGATTCTCTGAGACAGATGCGCCCCTGCCGTGCCTCCTGCGGGCCTCAGGGGCCTGCAGAGCCCTCGGGTGGCAGGACGCAGCCCCACTGCCCCGAGCCCACGTGGAGGAGAAGGACGCAGATCCCGGCATCCCCCACTCCCCCGGGCCGGCGCCGGCTGGGATCGGGCCAGCATGGGTTGCTGAGAGCTGAGCATGGGGTTGAGGTGTCAGCAAGACAGGGGTCTAACGTGGCCGGGGGCTTCCAGAAGGGAAGGCCTGGAAATGACAAGGCACAGAAAGGCCTCCATCCGAGGGAGGACAGCTTCTGCGGACAGCGGGCGTCGCCAGTCAGGTGGAGCTGGGCAGTCTGGACGTGGTGAAGACCGGGGGCTCCCGCCTCCTGAACATCTCTTTAGTGTTGCTGGGTGCACAGTCACGTGCCTTTGATGCTGGAATGGGAAGTGTCCCCACGCCCCTGTGGGGACGGGGACACGCTCTGTCCATCCAGCCCCAGGACTGGTCTGGGGACGTCTGTGTCCCCGCTGTTCTCTCCAGCATCCAAGGAGGCCCCCAGCTGTGCACTCCAGGGGTCCGTAAGAGCAGGTGCTCGCACGTTCCCGGAGCCCACCCCATGCCTGAGCCCGGTGCCCGTGCAGGGGCTGGGGGCCTCTCCCCTGGCCCCGGCTGTGGCTGTGGCCTCCGGGGAAGCGCCAGCCGGCAGGACCCGGTTCCTGCTCCAGGCCCAGACCACCACCCCAAGGCTCCCACCTGCCATCCATCCCACCACAGCCACTGGGGAGGCAGCGTGGCAGATGGAAGAGAGGCTCTGTCTCCGAGGTCTCCGCTCTCTGCCCCAACTCCCCTCATAGTTGCGGATACAAGCTCGAAGCCCCTGAGACTCAGTTTCCCCTCCACAGAGCTGCCCAAAGGATTCACTGCAGCTGGGGGCGGGGCTGTGGGCGGGGCTCCGGGCTGCGGTGCTGACGCCGCGGCTGCTGCCGATGGCTCTTATGGACAGGAACCGGGCCCAGGACATGTCCTCCTGGACCGTGACCTTCCCTTCGGACATGACTTCGGAGGCCCGGCCCCCGCAAGGCTGGCCTGCTGGCTTTCTGCAGCCCCGGGACAGGGAGGGGGGTCCTGGGGTGCCCATGTCCCCTCATGGCCACAACCTGCTCCCGCAAAGCTCAGTGACACCTGCCCACAGCCTCACCGTGGCCCGTGGCTGGGACCTCCCCGAGTCCGCATCAGGGAGGACCTGACGGCATAAACGGACAACGGACAGTGGTCAGGCTGCACGCGGCCGTGGCCATCGGACCTGGACCCTCAGCTCTGTGCCAGCCACCGGGAAGCCCAGTCACCCTGCCAGCAGCCCGGCGGCTCAGGGCTCGGTTGGAGGCCGGCAGCGTCCCCGGTGTTGCCCCGCCTCCAGCTCGGGACCCACAAGAGAGTCCAACATGTGCCCGCCGGGGACGGGGATGCCCCTGCACAGCTCGGCCGCCCCGGCATCCCCCTGCGGCCGCACCCACTGGCAACCAAGTCTCTCTTCGTTCTCCTCCCAGCGACCTTCCTTTGTCCCTGGCGGGGGGGGGAGGGCAGCTGCCCAGCTCCGTGACTCGGCGGCCACCACCCTCCCAGGAGCCTCATGTTCTCACAGCGGTTCCCTTGGGTCTCCTCGGGGCCCCGTGTGCCCACAAGTCCTTGTCTCAGGTCTGCTCCAGGGATGGCAGACTAAGCCACCTCCCCGGACGAGAGCAGCCTGGGGTGCGTCCTGTGCGCCCCCAACGGCCCGGTCGAGCGCAGGAAACAGAACACCTGAGGCGGGGGGGGCGTGGTCCATCAGGAAACAGTGATTTGACTCTAAGAAATGCGCGGGGGTCCCCTTCTGTGCGTGTGGTGCGGGACCACTGGCCGGCACCTGGAACTTTCTTAGCTGCGTCACCTCAGTAAGAGCAAACGTCCGCGATCTGGGCCCCGGAGAACGGAGGTCACTGTAGGGGTGGCCAGGAGAGGGAGAGGCCGCATGTTCTCTGTGCTGGGCAACACCCCCCCGGGAGGGCCTGCAGGAGCCACGAGGACCCCAGAGCCTGTGGGCAGTTTCCCTGCTGACATGGCTGGACGCCGCGCCGCTGCCATGGGGTGCCGAGCCCCACGGCCCCCGCACCTCCCGCGGGCGGCCCCTTGGTCCACAGAGCAGCCACGGGCTCGCGGTACCCTGCTCTGCACCATGGTCGGAAACTCTCACAGCCACGGCGGCAGAGGCTCTGCTCCCGTGGGCCCGACGCACCCCAGGCTCCGGCTGGTCCTCTGCCCTCGAAACGAGAAGGACACGTGCCAGTAGCGGGCGTGCCAGGCCCCGCGTCCCTGGAACACCCGCGGAAGCCCGGGGCACAGACGGGCTACGAGGCACATGAGCCAACGAGGCCGGCCACGGCCCCTGGCGGCTCTCCTGACCACACGGGCGGGCGAGGCGTTGCGCGTCATTGCTGCCACGTGTGTGCCACGCCGCCGCTCGGGACAGGCTTCCGTCTCACCAGCAGCGCGGGAGGAGGGGACAGCAAGCGTCGGGAAAGGCCACGGCCAGCGGAGGTCGGCTGGGAAAGGCCCACAGCGATGCAAGTGGGCCGGGTCGTCCCCGGCGGGATCCCTGCGTGGGGACAGCAGCTCGCGAGGCCCCCAGCTGCGCCCCGCGTCCCACACACCCCCGCCCAGCTGGGGGGAGGCGAGGCCCACGGCCCCCGTGTGTGCCGGTCGCCGGAACAGACGCTGCGGCCCGGAAGGACCCCGCGACACGCTCGGTTTCCCACAGCTCCAGAGGCTGGAAGGCCGGGGTCCAGGTCCGTGCACCCAGCCGCCCGGCCTCCTCCTGGGTGTAGACGCGGTCTTCAGAGGCATGGAGATCACCAGCGTCGTGTCTTCTTAGAAGGGCACAGACCCCACCACGGGGGTCACTTCCTGCCCAGCCGCCCCCGGGGCCTCACACACGTACTTCAGGGTGAGCGTTTGTCTGTACCGTGTGCACGACAGGATGCCGGCCCTGGCGCCCACCCCAGTTCACGTCCCGCCGCGCACCTGTCCCCACGCCGTCTCCAGCAGCCTGCAGACCAGGTGAGGACACCCAGAAGTGACCCGCGGGGCCCCCATCTGTCCTGTCCACACCCACCCTCGTGTCCTCCTGGACCCCACGGATGCTCAACCCTCCCACGGTGCACCCCGCGCCTCCCTTCCCGCAACCAGCTCCACGTGCCCGCTGGGGCCTGGATCTCCGGCCGCCCCTACACGGTGTCCCCACGTTCACATCGCCTGTGGCCACACACTGGGTGCTCGGGACGCGCCTCCCGGGTGCCCCAGGAGTAAACAGACACAGGAACAGAGAGGGACTCCTCCCCGAACCCGCGCCGCTCCTCACAGCGGCCCACAAAGCGCTCGCGGCGGCACCGAGATCGGGAGCACCCGGACGGGTGTGACTCTGTTTAAGTTCATTACTGGCTTTGAGGACACGTCCCTGCCAGTCACCTGCAGCTGGAAAACGCGGATGATTACGGGCTGGAGACGCGGAGCGGCGTGACGACGAGTACAACACGGTATGTCCGCTCCGGAGAGGGGCACATTCAGACCGAGATTTAATTTGTCCGTGTGTGAAACGCGAGACTTTGAGAAACACCCAGGGCAAGTGCAAATGAGTGTGTGCCACGGAAAAGCAGACGGCGATTTGCCCGCGCCCAGCAAATTGAACATAAGCTCTCATTACGATGCAGCCACGGCGAGCGAGCACGCAGTAATGAGTACAGCGGGACGGTGGGGCCCTGGCCCGGAATGAGAATGAACGGCTCAGCCCGGCTCTCTACCCACCCGGGGGCTCCTGACACGCGGCTGGCCCTGGGAGCTTGTGCTGGTCCTCGTGTGCGGGAACTGGGGGGGTGCGGGGGTGGGGGACGTGGGGGACGTGCTCACCGCACTCCCTCATCCCACATCCTCCATCCCTCCACCAATGAGCCCCCGATGCCGAGGGCAGGCACATCTCCCCACCTCTGTCCCCCAGACGCAGGCAGTGGTCCCCGCAGGAGTGAGCACTGGGACTCCAGCGTGGGCAGAACCTGTGGGGGGGGGGTGATCTCTAGCAGGGGCCCCACGGGGACTTCCATGCAGGAAGGCGACAGCTTCCTCTGAGCCCCTGGGGACCCCCTCACTGTGACTGTTGGCTGGTCCCCGTGGCCTTGCCCACAGGAGCCCCTCAATCCCCGGGACCTGCTCCTGGAAGATGCTGGTCACGCTTGGAACAGCCCCGGAGTATCTGCTGGAAGGGACGGCCAGTCCGCAAGGTCACGGCGAGGACCCAGCGGCAAGATGTGCGTCCAGGCCTTCCCCGCGGTGAGGCAGGCGTGCTGGAGAGACGGGGCTGCGGGGCGGCCCGGGCAGGGCCAGGCTGAGCCCAGTGGAAAGGCGCTCACCACAGACGGTCAGGAGGCGGCCGCCCCGCTCTGGCCTCAACAGGTGCAAGACCTGGGGTAAGGGCTCGGGGGAGGGGGTTCCTGAGACCCCCGCGGACCTCACGGTGGTGACGGCACAGTGATGGCCGCCTGTGGCCGGGGCCACACCAACACTGCGCTCACAGACGCTCATGTCTCCCTCGCAGCGACCTTCACGGGGGAGTGGCTGCGGTTTGGGTCGTTTGCTGAAATCTTAAATGGGAACTGGAATCTGGAGCCGGGTTCCTCCAGAGGCGCTCTCTGCCGGCATCAACAGACGTGACCCAAGACCCCCCAACTGCAGTCAGGATCCTGACTCCAGCAGGTCCCCCGGGTGCCAGGCAGGTCCTCTGGGAGCACGTCCTGAGGCTTCTCTCCTCGCCAGCCGCATGGTCCGGAGAAGCCCTGAGGCTGCGCTCCCAACTGGCACCACGGGCCCTGGGGATGCCCAGGGGGCCTGGGGTCTGGGCTACAGGGAGCTGGGTGCGTGCTGCTCCTCCTGGACAGCCCCCAGCGACAGGGACGCCCCTCTCTGGGCACAAAGCAGGTGGGCTGACCCTGGCAGACGGAGGCTGAGAACCCACAGCCGGGAAGGTCTCCAGTCAAATCCTAGAAAGAGGCCCCTGCAGGCAGCGGGCCCATCAGGCGGAGAGCCCGGCCACGGCCGTGGGAAGAGGAGGGACAGGTGCTCCCGGGTCCCCGAGGTGCCCCTCAACCCATCAGTCCTGGGAGCAGCCCCGGGGGGATCCCACAGCCCGTCCACCTCAGCCAGTCCGGCTGTCTGCGGGGACAGCCGGGCCGTGTCCGTGGTCTCGGCCCATCACACCCGCTGGGAGTCCAGGACGCGGCAGGCCCCGTGTCCGTGCCCCGCACCACCAGCCCCCCAGGATTCTCAGCTTCCCCTGACAAAGCAAAGGTCCTCCAGCGCGGGCCTGCGGGGAAGCGTCTCTCCCTGGGTGAGCGCAGATGGCAGAGGCTGATTTAAATAAATCTATTAATTATCCCGGCTTAGCACGCGTGTGTATGTGTGTAAGCCAGAGATCCCAAATAATGTAATTTCAAAAACCGCAGCATCTATTACATTTAATTACTTCTCCCTGCGGTGTGCGGGATCGAGGCGCCGCCATCCCCGCGTAGGCCCCCGAGCCCCTGAGCCCCCTGGGGGCGCTCCAAGGGAGGGGCTGGTGGCCGTCTCCAGGGGTGCGGGGTGCTGGGGGCCTGGAAACCTGCCTTCCCCAGGCCCCTTGGAGGCCCCTTCTCCTCCGCCCTCGCCAAACCCCACCTATCGCCGACCCGGGGTTCAGACTCACCCGGCACCCGGCTCACCTGCGGACACTGCCCCTGGGGGTGCAGTGGGCCGTCCCAACACAGCCCCGCCCCTTGTCCCAGGACCCTGGCCTTGGAGGGCTCTGCCGCAGGAGCCTGAAGCTTTCCAGGTGGGGCGCGACCTTGCGACCTGAGCCTTCAGCCCCAGCCCACCTCCTGGAGGCCGATGCCCTGGCGCAGGGGAGGGCCAGCAGCGCGGCCTCCTCTGTCCTGACAGAGGGGCGTGGGCAGGTGGTCCCCGCAAAGGTCAGCCCCTTCTCAGAAGCCCTGTGGTGACGGGGGCAGGAGACGCGGACGCGGGCGGCCCACAGCCCCGCACTTCCGGGGTAACTACTGGCGTGTCTCCCCCCGCGCTCTCTGCCTCCGGGAAGGGCTGAACTTCTGCAGACACGGATGCGCTTGAACAGCCGCCGCGTGAAAGGGAACGAATCCAGACGAGGCCACGGCGGGGCCGAAGGGGGACACGGCCTCCCTCAGCCCTGGCCGGGAAGGAGCAGGTGCGGGCCCAGCGGCGGAGAAGGTGGGGAGGCCGGGAGCCGCGGGGGCCGCGGGGGCCTCGGGGGCAGGCCCTGAACATGTGCGAAGGGGGCCTGGAGCCCGTTGTGCCCACGGGAGCCCCACCCCTGCAGGGCTCACCCCCTCGCTCCCTCCCACCCTGCCCCTTCCCGCCCCACCCCGGAGACAGTGACAGGCGGCCCAGGGTTCTGCGGCCCAGGGACAGAGCCCTCCCCATTGTCCTCCTGCCCCAGCCCACGCTGGCGACCGCTCCCATCCCGGTCCTGTTACTGACCCCCGACCTCGGGATCCCGGCCCCGCCTGTCTCCCGCCACCTCGGGGCCCTTTCCTCAGTGGCACCATCCAGCGAGCTCTGCGGGTGCGGTGCAGCTT
The DNA here is from genome assembly GCF_922984935.1 of Meles meles. Classification (NCBI taxonomy): domain Eukaryota; kingdom Metazoa; phylum Chordata; class Mammalia; order Carnivora; family Mustelidae; genus Meles; species Meles meles. The sequence goes on from NC_060072.1 coordinate 1,644,517, forward strand.
CCCGGGGGCTCTCAGGGACCCCCACCTGCCGTGGGTGAGACACCCGACCGCGGGGACCTCCGCAGAGACCGTCCCGGACACCGACGTCCAGGACCGCACGCCCACCGATTTGGGAGACGCGGCACCTGCAGGAGACGGTTCCGGGGTGAAGGGACCTCGGCACCCAGGGACTCTGAAACCCGACCCCGGACACCTGGGAACTTATGAAATAATAATAATTTGGAGGTCTGATCTGTTAAAACAATAGCTTTTAATATTCATTTGTTACTCTCCATAAACGGCTGTACTAATTTGCTGATTAAGCCGCCGTGACCTTCGCCGGGCCCCATGGCCCTCGTCTGCATTCTCATTAACTGACAGGCTCCCACTCACTCTCCGAAATCCGAAACGCTCTCCTTCCCAGAACTTCCACAGAGTAATTAACTCATGTGATTAAAAATGTAATATGTTGGGAACATTTTTTCCTTCACCAAGGTACCAGGTTAAAAGTTTTAATATGCACTGTATTAATCATAAATCATTTTGATTAAAAAAACCTCACAGAAAGAGAAGTAAATGGGAAAGCTTCATTGTCAATGTTGGATTATGATAATTTCCTTCCTATCCTAATTTTTATTAACAACAAAAAAAAAATGATGAACTGAAAACCAGCCGTCCATCTCCTCACCTTCAGAGCCGGGGCCTGGGGAGTCCTTCCACGATGCCCTGCAAACACGCTGGCCCTGCGTCCAGGGACTGAGGGGTGGGGACCCCCGATGAAAAGTGGGGGTGGTGCTCTGCGCTGTGGCGTCCACTCCGGGGCACTCCCACGTGCCCTTCACATTTGGCTCCGGGGCCTGCACACTCACGGCTGTCCCCACTCCCCAGGGAAGGTCCGACACCTGGGCTGGGCCCACCTGCCCGGTGCCCTGTTCCTGGCCATTCGGGGCACTGAGGCCCCCTGCCAGAGAGGAAAGGCCTGGCCGGAGAAGGGTCCGGCCCCACGTGTCAGGAGATAAGGGGGTCTGGCAGACGGGAGAGGATAGGGCCGTCCTCCAGGGACAGAGAGCCCAAGGGCATTGGGCCTTGACGAAGGGGCCAGGAGACATGAGCTCAGGAACACTGCGGGAAAATTCCAGAAGGCTCGCTGCACCCTGGAACAGAGCAGGGCCCCGAGACTCAGGGAGGGGGTGGGCAGGTGTGTTGTAGGACTCCGGGGTGGCTCCCGCTGCGGCCCCGCCCACGTCTCACGCCCAGCACCAGAGAGCCGGAGTCTTCCCATCCCTCCCGTGTCTGCTGCCAACCGGCCTGAAGCCCGTCCCCTACACCTGTCACCAAGGTCCCCGGCCCTGACCTCGTCGGCTTGCACCTGTCCCCTGCACCGTGTGGCTCCCCCCTGCCCTGCAACCCCCCTGCTTCTCCCCTTTCACGCGGCACCGCAAGGCTCCCGAGGTCATCCCAGGACCCTCGGTCTCCTCTTCCACCATCAGGCCCTGAGCAAGGCCGGTCGCCCACCCAGACACAGGGTGACGGGGACATGGGGACCTGACTGTGCACCAGTTGCCCGCCCACCTCCCTGCCCCGCGGGCTGTAGGCCCCACATGGCCAACAGTCTCCAGGCCAGGCGCTGGGGGGCTGCCCTGAACGCAGCCGAGCCCCGACTCACCTTGGCTGGGGCGGCCTATCTTGGTGCTCCGTCGGGGTCTGGAACACCTGCTGGGTGTGAGTGACATCGCCATGGAGACACACTAAGGGTAGGGACAGCACGGGGCCTGGGGCGGATGTGCAAGTCACACTGGCCCTGGGCCTTGCCCCCAGGAGGTGACCCTGGGCGGAGACAGGTCTTACCGATGTGTGGAGAGCGCACTCCAGGGGAGACCCGGAGGGCCGGGTCTGTGGAATGCACACAAACCCCCAGGCTCTTGGGCACAGTGCAGACCTCGGGACGGCCCGCTGCAAGACAGAGCAGGGCCAGCATCAGGGGCGACGGGGCCGGACAGCTCTGCAGGCTGGCGGGGGCGGTCCTGAGGCCTTGCCCTTTGTGGGCCTCTCCAGCGTGTGGGTCAGGCTGAAGCCAGGGTTGTCTCTCCCTGACCACGGTCTACACACCGGGCCGTGATTCCCCTCCCACCGCAGGGACTAGGGAAAGTCCAGTGAGTGCAGGGGGAGCACGGCTGCCCAGAGCAACTCTGTCAAGTACACAGCGAGGGGCCAAGCGCCCCCCGATGAGCGGCGGGGAGCCCGGCCGGGGACGCAGCCCACTGTGGCCCCAGTGCTTGGCTCCTTCCCTCAACAGGAGCCCAGGAAAGCCCAGCGGATGCCAGCAGGCTACTCCTCTTCCTGGGAGCCCAGGCAGACCCCCTCTGCACACGATAAATATTTGTTTAAGGTTTTTCCAGCTGTCAGTGTGATAAACGGACCCTTGATGCAATCAATGAATCCAGTGAGCTGAGCTGATCTGCAGGAGGCCCTCCGGACGGCACACCCCACTTGGTCCACCGCTCAGAACGTGGGGGGCGGTGGAGGGAGCGGTGGACGGGGAGGCCCCCCATGACACGCAGGACTGGGCCCCGCGGGCTCCAGGACAAGGACAGGGTGAGGGACAGGACCGGAGCCGGTGTCCGAGGAAGGCAGCGACGCAGGTCACCGAGGACAGGCGGGAGCACATTCTGGCAGATCGGCCAGCCCCGTCCCACCGGCTCCAGCAGCCGCCTGCAGAGGGGAACCCTTCGACAGGGCCTCCCCAGGCCGTCGGAGCCGCGGTCACGCCCACATGCAGAGCCAGGAAGCCCCGAGGGACCTTGTCCCTGAAGTTGTCCCCGGCATGGACCAAGTCTCAAGCCCAAACCCACCCATGTGAGCTCGAGGCGGTGAGGCAGGATGGGACAGACCAGCCCCACTCCCGAGACCACGCCAACGGCCTCCGCCGGGGTCTCCCACCAACAGGCCCACGTCCGACCCAGGCCCCTGCCGTGTTGGCTAGTGTCACTCCTTGTCCCTGGGAGGGACCTGTCGTGGACACCGAGACAGCCATGTGAACGCAGGCCTGACCTGGCCACGCCGGGCCCTCAGACCAGCTGGTGTCCCTCCAAGCCCACCCCAGCCAAGGCCAACATCACGGGGCAGAGCCGGGGGCCCTGGGCAACCGCGGCCGCACACGGTGACCCGAGAGGCTCCTTCTGATGGACGGAGCGGAGCTGCCTACCCGCAGGACCTCACACGCTTGGCCCAGCACCCGCACGTGGCCCCGGGACCCACGGCCCACGTGTGCTTCAGCCACGGGAGGGCTGGGGCGGTGGGGGTGGCTCTGGCCACGGGAGCAGGGGAGGAACGGCCTGGCTGTCTGGGACCAGGGGTCCCAGGAAAAATCCCGCCCATGGTTCCCCTGACCTCCCACGTCCTCCTTCCCGACGCCTCCTCTCAAGCCTCGGAAGGTAAGAAAGAGGACGACACCCCGGCCGCCCTGGGCCTCCACGCGCACCTAAGCACACAGGCACCTGAGACAACATTCTGTGACATCCCAGCGGGTCTATATTTAGAGCTGAACTTTAAGTCAAATATCAAGGAGTTCTCGCACGGAATCCTTGACGGCTCGTCCCCTCGGCGTGTGCTCAGACAGCGAGTGAGCCCCCGGCGCCCGCCCTCACTCTGGGTGGGACGCGTGTGGCCCGTCCCTCCTGGAGAGACTTGCTCCGAACCCCTTGTCCTTCCACGGGGATTCCCAGGGCTGCACCCCTGCGCGAGCAGACCTCACCCCCGCACTCTGGCTGTGGGGGGCTCCGGATGGTGCTGACCCGGGAGACCCAGAGCGCCCCGACGGGCCGCAGGGGGACGGTGCGCCGGCACGCAGGCACGCCCACCCCATCAGCACGCACGGCGGGGGCAGCAGCTGAGGCTCAGCAAACCCTCTTCCGGCCGCTGGACATCTGCACAGCGAGGGGCTCCGGGTTCAGGGCGCACATCCGTGCAGACGCACCCTGTTGCTCCGGGGGCAGGAGCTCAGAGAAGGTGTTTCCATCAAGGACAGGGTCCCGCACCGGACTCCCTGGGCTTGCGGGCTGCGTGGCTCCTGCGACGCCTCCGTCCACACGCCGGGTCAACAGATTCAAGTCCGGACGACCTCGGGCCCAGGGAGACGCGTCGGAGGCTGGCTCTGCGGGGTAAGACGCCCTCCGGGGCTGGGTCCACACACCTGTCGTGGACGTCCCCTCCGTGGGCCCCTTAAGAGTAGCTCACCCCGCCTCCCAGTGAAGTCGGGGGCCGGAGGGTGTGGGGCCCCACCTCCAGCCCCGCCCTCGCAACCCAGGCCGGAAGGCACCGGCTCCCCTCTCCCGGCAGCACCAGCTGGGCCTCCCCAAGCCCAGGGAGACGGGCTCCGGCCGCAGATCGGCAGCGCGGCTGGCCCGTGCAGGGCGGGTGCGGATGGAAGCACCCCAGCCACGCTGCCCACAGCCCTGTGGACGGAAGGGGAAGCACCAGGCAGACACCCGACCTTCCCGTGACCTTCACCCTCTGCGCCAGATGAGGCCGGAGACCGGGAGCGGAGCGGGACCTTCATCGGCTCCCAGCAGCCCGGGGCCCCCCCGTTCCAGGACCAGAAGCAGCCACTTTGGACACATCAGAGGGACTGAGGAGATGCCCAGGCCTTGGCAGTGCACGTCCATCTTCAAAGAACCCACTCCCAGCCCACGGCTTGCGTCCCCTGGAGACAGTCCAGCCCCAGGGCCAACGCCACGGGACCAGCGGGTTCCACACGTCGGTTCTGAGCGAGTCACTCCACTCGCTCCCTCGCCTGGGGTGTGCGTAGATTTCCTGTGCCCTCGGCGCGGCCTGGTCGGTCATCCTCCCGCTCTCCTGGCAGACTGGTCAACGGCTGGTCCCCGGGACACAGTTTAGGCTGCTCCGCTCGCAGGTCGCAGTCCCGGGGGCTCACACGCACAAGGCTCCGCCGTCACCCTGTGCTCCACAGGCATCGTTCTGGGCTCCCGGATCAGAGGCCGAGGGTCCCACTGCCCGCGCTCTGTCCCCGGCTGGGCCCGGCCGCCTTCTGAAGGGAACGGACACTCGGGCAGTCATCTTCGGCGGAGGGCGCTCTCCCCTCAAAGGCCACTTCGCTTAGAACATCCTCTGCGACCGTCCCTTGGACAGTCTCCCGGGGCATCCGGCTCTGACCTGGAGCAGAGATCCTGTCATTCCTTCACCCCATGCTGGGTGGGTGCTGCTGAGTGCCAAGTCCTGAGCTGGACCCTGGGGATATGGGGCCGGTGACACAAAGCTGCCCTGCCCTCAGGGGGCTGACGGTCGCGGGGCCAGGCCACGCAGGAAACCTGAATGTAGCTTGGGGAGGGGCCCGAGTCTCTCTCGAGGAGACCTACAGGCCGGCAGGGCACTCAGCAAGCGGTTCCCAGCTGGTGTGCACGTGGAGAACGGGCAGGGCTGTGTGCGCGACCATGGCGGGCGTGGAGAGGGAGAGCAGCGGCCCCCCGGCAGGCAGTGTGCCCAGCGAGTGTCTGCTCGGTGCTGGCACACACGCGCCCTACCTCTGCACCCCCTCGGGGCCACGTTCAGGTTACTGAGCGTTCCGTGACTCAGTTCCTCCTTGGAGCGAGGGGGCCTTGCTGGTAACTCCCAGGGGCTGTGGCGACGAGTCAGCCCGTTAGCTGCTGGGATCCCCGCCAGCGCGTAGCCAGCCATCGGGAAGCAACGACGCTGAGACCTGGTGTTGTTCAGGATGCGGTGTGTGGCCCCTGGGAGTCAGCTGGCCCGGTGAGTCCCTGAATCGGTCCTTACACCCAGGCAGGGGCGGGTGCTGCTGTCCCCAGCGTGTGCGGAAGACCTAGGGCTCTGTCCGCTGCCCCAGGGCTTGCGACTCGGTTGGCCAGGCGTGGATCCCACCCCGATGCAGCCAGCCCCAAAGCTGCTCACGGCCGGGCCCAGGCCTGCCACGCCCCTTGCCGGGAACATGCCACCCGAGATGGCCCTGTCCCGAAGAGTGGACTGGGCCCGCCGGCCCCTCGGTGACACCGTGCTGTTCTGAGGAGTTCCCGGGCCTGCGCTGCTGGTAAGCCTCGGTCCCCTTCTCCAAATGCCACCGCATGAATTCGATGAATAATATTTAAATTCCAATGAGGGCTCCGTTCTGAGATGTGGGCAGAATCATTTGCTGCGGCAAAGTTCAGGATTAGCAAGGATCGGGAGCCAGTAATCCACCTCCAGCTCCGCGAGGCCGCCTCCGCCCAGGTGAGGCGGTGGGCACAGGGGGGAGGCGGCCCCACGCGGTGCACGGCGCTGCCGGCATCCACAGACGGCCCACGGGCGGCACTCGGCGGACACGCCGCTGTGCGGAGCAAGTGCGGACCACGTGGCTGTTCATCCTCGGTGACCGGGACGTGCGGTGGCAGAGGGGCGGGGTGACGAGCGTGTCGGGCTGACACCCGGTTCTGAGCAAGGAAGGGGTAACGTGGGTTTATCTTTCATGCGTCCAACCCGGAGACGATTTACGGGGAGACGGGCAGCGGCGTTTCATGCCAGCAGATTCACGTTTTCGGTCCGAGAACTCCTCTTTAGGGCAATTTGATTTCCGTGAAGAATCTCTCTTGGGCCGAGGCGTGCGCGTGGGTGTGATGGCGTCCCGCGATCTCATTCCCGGAGAGACAACGAAATCGGGGAACGAGCCGCTCTTGTCCAGCTGCGAGCCGTGCCCGTGCTGAGCTCCTGCTGGACGACCCGTAGCACAGGGAACCGGGCAGGGGAGCTGGGGAGGCCGGTGGGCCACCCAGTAAACACCCTCCCTGCCCCCACCCCCCCGCAGGCTCCGCGGCGTGGCCGGCTCCAGCCGGCGGTTCCTGAGACTCGCAGGGACAGGAAGTGACCGTGAGCTTGGCATGTGCTTCTGAGGTTGGGCCCTCAGGCTTCCCGCACGGAGCAGCCCAACCCCCAGGCTGGAGCCCTCCTGCCCAGAGGAGCCGAACCCCAGGGAGTCCACAGCCCTGACCTGGACCCACTCCGCCAGCTCCACCATCGCAGACCCACAGACGTGAGCACCGTGCCACGCCACCGAGTTTCCGGCTGGCTCCATGGCACAGCGGCGGCGGCGACGCTAATCGTGACAGGCCTTGGCTTCCCGCATGGACAGGCTGGGGACGCGAGCTCTCACCGCCCCTGGCGGAGGACAGGGCGCAGGGATCTCTCAGGGATGCGGCGGGCCCTGTCACCTCTGGAAACTGCACAATCCCCAGCATCTCCCAGTTACAGTCACTGGTGAGAAGGGGCACCCCCACCCGGGGTCGGTCTCCCGTGAGTGCTGGGTTCCGGAAACCTCCGGGGCCGGCTCCCTGTCCGGCCACACTGGGGCTCCTCGGACTTGGAGCCTTAGCACGAGTGGCCACGGCCCCGGTATTGGGGCTTCAGTATCCGGGAGCCCCAGGATGTCGGGGACTCAGAGAAGGGGGGGCTGAACACATGAGAGGTGGGACGCGTGAGGCTTGGGCTCCGGACGAGGACTGCCCTTCCCCTGCCGTTTCCCCCTTGTTGCTGAGCCACGGACTGCCGGACAAGGGAGTCAAGGTCAACTTCTCCGTTTCTTGGCTTGTAAAACGGGGCGGGTATGTGACTCCTCGGATCCGTGGCGTCCCACGTGTGCACGCGCCAGACCCCAGGCAACGGGTGGGAGAAACCGGCCCCACAGGGAGAACCCGATTCAGGAGGTCTGGGGGGGTGGGAGGTGCTCCCAGCCACGGCGACGCCGCGGTCCTGAAACCCACCCGGAGACACTCCCCACCTGGCCCCGGGAACTCAGCGGGGGCAGAGCAGCTCCAGGACCTGCAGAGTGGCGGTGGGGAGGGGCGAGCGCGGGACCCGGAGGCTCTGACCGGGAGTCCTTGTCCCATTCACTACTAATGGTGCTTAATTCCCGTCGTCCTGGCCACCCGAACACTGGCCACGCGAGCGGCCACAGCCAAGGGCCCTCTCCCAGCACCCGGGCAGATCACAGGTCAAGAGACGGAAGACCCGGGGCGGGTGAACTGTGAGGGATGCCAGCCTCCCCGGGGACAGCTCGGGGCGCCCTCCATCCCACACGCCGAGGGGCCCGTGGGCTCAGGACAGCCTGCGTGTCCCTCCTGGCAGAGGAGGACGGCCCCGAACGCTCAGGGCACGGAGCACGGGACACGGGGCTGCGGCCGGCGACCCTCCCGTAAGCGGCCGGGCTGGAGGCGGCGCTGCCTTTCCAGGCGAGGACAGAGACGCCGTCCGACGTTCTGATCGTTTCTATTTCGGCTTCCACGCTTCGATTTTGGCAGCTCTCTCAGGAGCCGGGGTGGGGGGGAACACATTTTTCTCTACCACTTTTAGTCTTCTTTTATTTACCAAACGAAGCTCCTCTTTGGGTGGATTAAAACAGACTGGGATGGAGTCTGGAAAAACAAACTCTTTTAAAAAAGACAGAGATCGAGACAAGACAACGGACTGTTTCCAGTCCTCACTCGGTGTGAAGGTGGCCGGTGGGTGGGAGCGGCCGCTGCCGTCCGCCGCCCCTTCCCACGTGGGTGGCCGGGCGTCCCGGGAGCCAGCAGAGCGTGATCCGTGCTCTCCGCACACCACCAACCGCACACCTGCTCACATCTCCACGACCCGGGACAGGTGAGCGCACCCTGAGGTGAGGAGCTGCTCCAGGAGCCCAGGGGAGGGGGTTTCCCTGGGGAGCAGCCTCGCAGGCGAGCAGCCGAGAGACGCCTCTGGGGCTGGTGGCGTGAGTCCTCCTCCAGGCTGTCTGCTAGGGCTGCTCCAGTGACTGAGAAGGGGAGGTCCTGGCCAGGACCTCTGGTGCCCCCCCAGAGGCCGGAGGCACCCCGGCCCCGAGCCAGCGCATCACAAAAGGAATTCACTCACTCACTCGTCCCTTCCTTCACTTAGCAGACACTGAGGGCGTCTGCCCTGCCAGACACCGGGGCAGACCCTGCTGCTTCCAATGGGGTGGGCCGCAGGGACAGGGCGCTGAACCCCACTAGCCAGGACTGCCGTCCTTGGGGATCGGAGTCCCTGCAGCAAGTCCCCACCCCCTGCAGGCTCTGGGGGCCCCCATCTCTCGGGGAGACAGAGCCTGGGGAGCGGGACGGCCTTCTCAGCCCCCTCCCTGCCCTCACCATCCGCTGTCCCGCCTGTCTGCACGAGCCTTGTTCACGCCCACGGACACTCAGTGAGCGCCTACTGTGTACCGGGCTGTCTGCTGGGTGCCTGGGTTTGCTGCCGTCTGGGGGGCCCATTCCAGCCAAGGAGCCAAGTCGCCGCAGTTCCAGAAAATTACAGGAAGTGACTTGGGGCTGGCGGGGGCTACCCCCGAGCCGGGGGCTACCAGGACATCTGCACAGAGAGGGTGGCTGCTGACCAGGGAAACTGGCCCCGGAGTTTTGGCACCGAGTGGCAGCCGGCGGAGTGGTGGCCGTGGCCGTGGCTGGGGGCTGTTCCTCACGGGCGGACGGGAAGGCGCTGGAGAAGGTGGGGAGAGAGAAAGGAACGTTCCAAACACCGGTTTCCTCGGGATCTGAACACTGGCTGAGAACCTAGATGCTGGCGACGGGTTTCGGAGGCGGCCGACGTGTCCCACCTCAGAGGACTCTTGTAGCAGCTCAACGACAGGGGCCGGCCTGGCTGCAGCTCCCCCCGGACGGAAGGTCACTCCGGGGCCAGCGGCTGCCCTGATGGACAATGTGCCACGGCCGCTTCAGTCCACACCTGACCTGGAAGGGCTGGGGGTCCGGATCCCAGCACCGTGCCCGACCCCCTCCCGGATGCTCCCCGAGGCTGCTCGTGACACCCCCCAAAGCACGCCCTTCCCGATCGCCGTCAGACCTCGACCAGCCGCTCCCCCCAAGGCCCAGACGGACGACGGAGACCCTCAGGCCCTACCCTGGCCTCACGGGGACGAAAGAAACCCTCGAAGCTCGTGTTTGTGAGAGCGTTGGGGACAGAAATGCAGCCTCCTGAGCCCAGCCGGCTCCTGCTCGCCGGGAAGCCTGGGATGTCAGCCCGCGCCGTAGCCCACACCAGCGTCCTGCGCAGAGGTCCTCATGCTTGCGAGAGCCGCCTCCCCACACGTGCCTCGATGGGGTCCGCTGAGGCCGCTGGCAGACAGGGCTGGCCTCGCGGTGCGGGCCGCGGCTGGGACTGTCCCGCTGCCCCGGCTCCAGCCGCCCCCAGGTCCACAGCGGTGAGGAGGCCCAGGATCCCCTCTGCCTGCCGGGGGGCCGCTCCCGTTGGGTGAAGTATACTGGGAGCCATCAGGCCGGGGCCGGGATCTGGGGGGACGTCAGGGTCCCCGGCAGCTCTACCTGCAGGAGAAGCGCACCCCGCCCCACCCGCCTCAAAGACATCATCGTCACCGGCCCAGGCCATCCCGCTAGTGCGAGCGGGGCTCCACCATGAGGGTCTGTGGAGCCTGGTCTGCAGTCCCACTGAGGACCCGGCGTCCGGCACGGGCTGTGCCAGCCTGACCGCCGCCATCCGATGCCCGTGGAGCAGGTCACCCGGGGCAGGACTTCCGCCGCCCGCCAGCCGCCCCTGAGCAGAGCCCAGAGTCCGGGTCAGGTCTCTGCGGGCTGTAGGGACCCCCATTTCCCAGCCACCCGGGTCCGCTGCAGTCCTGGTGGGGGCAAGTCCAGGTGCACAGGTGTACAGGGAGGCTCCTCCGTGGCTCTGGCCACCCCCAGCCAGGACCTGCCCAAGGGAAGCCGCCCCCACGGCCCGGACGCTGGCCGGTCCAGCATCCCACCACGGATGGGTCTTGGGGAACCACCGCCTGGCCTGGGCTCTGGGTCGACCCACTGTCGGCCCCGGCTGCATCTTCCCATCTGCGGGGGCCGCTCCGTCTCCTCTCCAGACTGCGTTCGGCCGCCGGGCAGCTTCCGAGCCAGCCCCAGCGGAGGGCGGCCCCGTCTGGCCCTGCCTGCGGGAGCGTCATCTCCGGACGTGACACCCCATGTGCCCTTCCAGGTGGCATTTCCTCCAGAGTGGCCGGAAAGGTCACCTCCCCTCCACTCGGCCAGCTTCATAGCCATGATTACGTTTCATGATCCTTTTATGAAGATTTTTGTCTCTAAGTTCCACAAATGTTATTACAAAAAATGACTCGGGTCAGGCCTCCCACCCGACGGGGGTGACGGTCTTGACCGATGGGTGTTTAGTGAGAAGAGCGGATGCCGCTCGGAGTCCTGACTCTGGTGCGACGACAGGAGAGGTCAGAACAGAGGACCGGACACCTCCGGCTTCTCCAGGAGTTCTCCGTGCACACAGGGGGTGCCAGGGGCCGGGATGGGGCTGGGGAGGGTGTGAGGGGCACAGACGTGCCTCCCCGCCCGCCCCCTGGAACTGCGGGGCCATCCGTGTGACCCCTGAAACCCTGGGGGAGGTCAGCGTGGAGCTGTCTCCTCGGACCCTCCTAGGGGTGCCTCCGCATGAGCCCAACACACCCCCTGCCCCAGGGCCCCACGTGGGGCTCTGCTGCCTGTCCCCTCCCGCCGCATGGCTGCAGGACGTGGGCGGGGCGCTGGCCGTCCATCTGGTCCCTGCTCACACGCGCCTGGCAGGCTCACTGGAAGCCGGGGAACGTTTGCGTCGTGCGCGTGGGCGGGCGTGCTCCTCTCCCGGGGACAGAGGAAGGGTATCCCCAACCTCTCTAGTGCGGCCCTCCTGGAAATGGGGCCAGGGCAGGCTGCTGCTGACCGCTGTCCTCCTGTCCGGAGCCAGGGCAGATCCACACAGACCACCGCCCACCTCCACCCCTGCAGCTGGCGTCCCGCCCGTGCCCTGGCAGCGGGCATGCTGGCAAAGGGGCTGCTCCCCTGGTCTGTGTCCGGGGCAGCCCACACTCCTGCAATGGGACGATGGTCCCAAACTCCACCCCCTCATACCGGGTGTTCACTCGCCAGGAGTGCGGCCCAGCTTGGTCTGAGATCATTCCTGCCGCCTTCCACCAAATGCACGCCAGTCCCAGGCTAAGCCACGTCCCCATTTCCCTGTGTGACCCTTCTTAGGGTCCTCACACACACAAGAGCTACACGCCCGCACGTACGTCAGCTGTGCGGCCCGACCCCACCTGGCCAGGTTTTCCAAGCAGCTGCCGTGGAGATCGGCGACGATGCGCAGTCCAACGGGCAAACCCCGAACACACCCGTCCCGCCGCACCCCACCCAGCTTCCCCCAGCCTCGGAAGCCGGAAACAAGACTGCGTCTTTCATAGCACATTAGTGACTAAATTCTCAATAGTATCATTCTGTGAGGAAGGCATAATTGGCAAATTGTGAGATTATTTTAGTGCGGTAACTTGAGAAAGAAGAAGGGGACTGAGGCTCGGACCTGTGGAGAGAACAAAGACTGTTGGAGAGACCGAGGCGAGCCCGCGCAAGTCTGCGCTGCCTTTCTGGCTGGAGGCGGAGGAGACCCCGGAGGTCCGTGGTGTGCACGCCCCAGCAGATGCCGGGACCCAGGAACGCAGAGGGGGGAGGACCTGGTCACCTTCTCCTGAGGCACGGGACCCCTCGGCTTCAGGACACCCTACACAAGTGGCCTTTGAAAGGGGTTCTGCTGGGGTCTGGCAGCCTCTGCCTGCTCAGCCCTCCTAGCGTCCACAAAGCCTCCTCTCGGGGACCAGCAGCTTGGGGCAGCCACTGTCCGGGGCCGTCGGTCCATCCCCACTTGCTCTGGCCCATCGTCAATTTCCACTTCTTCCCAGGGGCAGCCCAAAGGGCAAGAATGGGTTTTGATCCACGCTGGTCCTGCCTGGACCCTCCTCCAACTGCTGCCGGGAAGGCGGGGCTCAAGTCTGTGCCGGGCGCAGGGGGGAGGGGGGCCCAGCCTGGGTGCTACTTGCAGGCTCTGTGGGGCCCTGAGCGACCCAGCCGAGCTGGCCCCGGGCCTGGACGCTCAAGCCCAGGAGCCCCTGGGCGGTTTAAGCCGTTGGGCTGAGCTGTCTTGTCCCCAGCAATCAAAAGCATCTCAGCGGGTCTGACTGCCCAGGGGCTGATCCAGCAGCTGCCCCCTGGCCGTGGGCACCCCATTCCCACCACGCAGCACAGCCACTGTGCACCCTGACGCTCCCGCAGCTCCGGGTCGTACTCCCGGCCCCCCCACCCCGTGACCACCCAGCAGCCTGGAGAGCCTGTCTCAGATCGCGTCTTCCTTCTGCTTCCTTCTGCCTTCCGGAGACTTCTGTCACCCACGGCATCAGACCAAACGCCCCCCCCCCCCACCCAGCCCAAGACCCCACACCTGCACCCCGTTCCCCAGCTCTGCCAGCGGGAGGCCCGTCGAGGACCGCCGAGGGGATGTGCAGTGTGGCACGGAGAGCTCGTCTGGCTCCCTGCTACCCCCACGCGGCTAAAACGTCCCCTGCTGGGAGCGATCCCCGTCCGCAGGTTCTCCGTGGACGGCGACTTCCCCGTCACAAGGACCGTCCAGCTCCGGGTGTCCCTGCTGCATTCGTGTGCTTGAGCTCAGTCCCCTCTGCCCAGAGCAGCGGCTCCCGCCGCAGGCTGGGCGGGCTGCAGGGGAGGGCTGCAGGGGCAGGCGTCCCGGCTCCGTCCAAGAAGCGTGGACAGACCTAACCCTGGCCCATCTCATGGGGCACACGACGGGGCACAGGGCCACTGGGAGCCCTGGTGGCCTCGAGGACCTCCGCAAGCTGCGCCCGGCCCCCACCCCTTCCCACCCACAAACGCGCCCCCTCTTCCAAGTGCGCCGCACCCGCTGGAAACACACACACGCCCGCACGGAAGGAGACTAAGGGGAAGCCTGACCGCCGAGTGCACTGTCTCGAGGCGACTTTGTTTTTCAGGAAAGTCAACCTAGTGATTCTCGTTGTTGCACACCAGGTGCCCAAGGGGAAATCAAACAGCTTTTCCTGCCCGGGAAACCGTCAGGGCCCCTCCAGAGTGACAGCCGCCCCCGTCCCCACGCATCCCACGGCAGCCAGGCCGCGAGCCCAGGAGACTGTGGCCTATTACGGCACCTTCGCTGCCTCTGATTATCTGGCAAATAAACCAATTTGAGGGCCCACCAGGGTCTCTCCGGCCGCCTCTCCGGGTCCCTGGCTGAGCCAGCCTGGTCTTGGTCTCCGTGAGAGGGAGAAATGTCATTACTGACCGAGAAAGCGAGGTCTGCAAGTGGCAGTGGCGCGGGAGGTCAGCAGAGGCCCCGAGGCAGCCGCGCAGGAGAGCCCGGCCCGGCCCGTCCGAGCTGGAAGGCGCGACGACGCTCCGAGCCCGAGGTCGGCAAAGCCGGGTGCACCGCGTCAGATCGGTTTGCAAAAACGACGGCAGGCCTGCGTGCCCACGCCGAGCGCACACGTGTGCTCCCACCTGCGACACGCACTGCGACGGGACACAGAGGAGACGCACACAAAGTGGGACTCCGTTTCTCTCGTGGACGCTGGCGGGTCTCTGTGGCTCCCGGGTGCCATGGTGGCCGCCTGTGGTTGGACCTCGCGGGCACACCGCGGCAGAGACTGGTTCCCGGCCCTGGGGACACCGAGATGCCTGGTGGCTTCCTTCGGCCAAGGGCCCGCGAGTGGGTGAGACACACACAGGAGGCCCGTGGGCCTGCGTTTTCATGAGAAAAAGTGTTCTGGGAAGTCACTGGTCAAGAAAGCTGGAAGCCCGCGAGGACCTGAGCCCCTTGTTCCAGGCACACGAGCTGCGAGCTCTGAGCTCACGAGAACCCTGTGGATTCACCTTGATGTCCAGCTGCCACAATCCAGAGGCCACGCTGGCCCAGGGCCACACCGCCGGAACGTGGCTAGACCAGGGTGTGAACCCCAGCCCCTTCTCCCATCCCCCGCAGTGTCTCCTAGCATGCACAGCGGACGGCCCGGGCTTCCGCACAGCCGTCCCGGCAAGACCCACGGCCGTGAAGAGTGGACGGAGGGGGAGGGGAGGACTCACCCAGGACCCCCTCTTCTCTCCCACAGTGTGCCGTTCTGGAAAACGCGGAGGGCTATGGGCTAGGGATAGAGCAGGGATGCTTGTCCTCAGGTCTCTGGGGACCAACCACATGGCAGGCAGAGGACACGGGGGGCACAGCAGCCACAGAATGTCCCGTCCCTGCTGCTCAGCCTCAGCCCAGGTCATCAGGGGTCTCCCCACTCTCCCTAAGCCCAGCCCACTCCGAGCCCCTCTGGGACAGGCCCTGACACTGAGAGGTCCTAAGGGTCCAGATCCCCGACTTCCCCTGAGGAACTGGGCCAAGCCAGGCCCCACTGGCCACCTCTCCTCTCTGGCTGGCTTCACCCCCTCCAGAGCCCGGCCACGCGCCCAGCACAGGTGAGCACCCCGTCTGTGTGAGCGCCACCGTCCTGCGCCACAGACTCATGGCCGTGTCCCCGTGTGGTCGCCCAGGAAGGAGGACAGCCTGTCCCCTGCGTCCTGGGCACAGGGACACGCCAGAGTTAACCGTTCCCCCGGCGGCTTCGGAGCGTTGGATTTTGATAAGCAGGCGGGGCTCCCTGTCCCTGCACAGTGAACGTCGGTGTGACAAGCCCCACGCGGCTCCTGCCAGCACGTCCCCGGCCCTGCGACCCCCTCGCCGGTGGGCAGGCTCGCTGCCAGGCGGGCTCCCGTGCGGACGTGCCGTCAGGAACCCGCGTGGCTGCTGCGGCGTGGACACAGACCACGTGGCGAACAGAGGAAACCAGCGGGTCTCCCGGCTCAAGGAGGGGCAGCCGGGCACCCCCGGCTCTCCTCTAGCTTCTCCGCACAGCTGGGGCGGCCGGCCCTGGCTGGAGCCTGGAGGGAGGCCGCGACCCACATCGACTGCCTGGCACGCATGTGCACGCGGAGGACACGCATCTGTGAGTCACACGCACGCGGCACGACCGCTTCTTCCCAGAGCCGCTTCCCATCCCCCGGAGTCCCCCGCTCAGAGCCAAAGCATCCCCGTCCACCTGAAGCCCAGCCGGGGTGGGGGAGGGCGGGCAGAGGGGCGCACGTGGCAGGTCACAGCCTGGGAGACGGAGTGGCCGGGGTCGGGGGGGTCGGGGGGGGCGGCCTCTGGCGATGAGAGCAGGAGGCGCCGGAGGGCGGAGGTCTCTGCTGAGGCCCAGCGCCAGCACCTTGGCCCGTCCCTTACCCTCCGCGGCCCAAGGGCCCTGCCGCCGCCACCGGAACCGGCCATCACTTCGCCTACCTCTCCCAGACACACACGGCCTGGAGTCGGGCCCAGGCTGGCCTCCTCCAGGGCCCGCAGGGTCCCTGCCCAGCTGTCTGCCCTGAGTGAACGCAGGCCACCTTGTCACCTGACCACGGCGGTCAGCAGATCTGAGCCTTTCCCCGACCCCATGACCCCCCGGGAGGCCGCACAGGGTCTGCACCTCCTCCAGCCTCCTCCAAGCGTCCACAAAGGAGGAGACGCTCGGCTGGGCGACGGGCGGTCCCGAGTCCCCACGTGCACTGACTGCGGCCTCCCCCTCGCCCGGGAGCCCCGTCCCTGCCGCCTGCACCCTGCCCCGCGCACGTCCCACCAGGGGGACGTGGCCGCTCTTACCCCATCAGCCCTGAGGCAGACCCCGCAGGGTCGCCTCCAAGGGGCCCCAGACAGAGCGGGGAGGAAGGCCTGGCTGCCCACCTGTGCCCTGTCCCCGAGGGAAGGGGGTCACTGGCCTGCCAGCGCTGCCTGCCCCCTCCAGGCTGTGCTCCGCGTGGGGGTGCTGCCCCGCGCCCTCACACACGGCCGCAGCCTCGGCACCGTCCCGGTCTCCTGCCTCCACCGAGTAATCACGAGCACAGGTGTGCTCCGTCACAAGCCCTGCTCTGGCCGGTCCCCACCTCGTGGGGCAGCATCTGGGCGCGGGGGTCCGGCGCTGGCTGGGTGGGTGGTCTTCTCCAGGTGGTGCTCCCTTGGGGGATACCGGCCCTCCCTCCCGCTCCTAGCCTTCCCCAGCACCCCCGACACCAGCGTGCCCTCAGCCCAAGGAGTCAGCTCCTGCCTGTGTCCGCACCCGTCCGCTGGCCCCTCATCCCTGGACAGGCCCAGGATGCAGCCTCATGCTCCCGGCTGGGGGTGGGGGACACACAGCTGGGGGTGGGGGACAGCACGAGGACCACAGCCCCCAGGAGCCCCACGTACCGCTGGGCCCGGAGCGACGCTGCCTAGTGGGACGTGGGCAGAGCAGCACACGCCTTCGCCAGCCCAACCCCTCGCTCAGTCCTCGCCCCTCCTGTGCGGGGACCTTGGGAGCCCCCGATTGGGGGGCACCCCTAGGAGGCCCAAAGACAGGGTCTCTGGGGACTGCCATGGCCACGCGCCCTAAGATGCATCCTAGCTGCTGAGACCCACGTGGATGAGGCCGGGCCTCTGGGATGGGGCATGTGTGACCACCAGCCGATGGGTTCATTGCCACCTCCATCCCCGAAGGGCGGAGGATGTCCCCTGCTTGCACAGAGCTCTGAAGCAGCGACTTACACTTAATATGTAATTGCTGACGGACCCCAAATTCATTAGTTAAGACCCTGACACCCAAACCCTGGAAACACCTAAACCTTGGGAAACACCCAAGTCCCAGAAACACGACGGATGTCTGGTGAGCATGTGAGCATCCGTGGGACTGGGGGTTGGGGCTGGTCTCTGAGGGAAGATGTCACCTGCTTCCAGAACGGAGCTTCCCCAGGACCTGGGCAAGGCAGGACCCTAGCAGGAGCTGGCAGGGCGCCCACAGCCTGGGCGGGAGGCGGCAAATGCCCAGAGGTCGTCTTTGGGCCCCGTCGTCACTCCCAAAGCCCTGACCACGCAGACGCGCTGGCGGGGACAGCGTCAGCTTGATCGCTGTGGATCAGCCGAGCTGACTGCCTTTTCCACAGGAAAGGGAAGGGGGAGGCCTCCCCTCTGTTGGAGCACGGCCGGCATAGTGGGATCCGGCGACAGGAGAAAGCCACCAGCCACCAGCTCAGGGACCATGACTGCTCTGGGGCTCAGCCTGGGGAATCCCACGCATCCAGGGACCACCCAGCCCCTCGGCGACACAGGGCTTCGTCTCCCACCTGCCCTGCGAGCCCAAGGGGGTTGGGGGCTCCGGTCCTGGGGCCGTCCTGGACAGCTCCTCTGCAAACACTGTTTTCTGCTCCCAGGTGTCCCCGGTGGCCTCGTGGCTTCCAGGGCAAGGCCGAGGGCCTGCGGAGGGCTTCCGGGAGCTCCTGCTGTGACCCCCGGGAACAGGGTTGAATGCCGAGGTCCGGGGCGGGAGCACGCTGCATGGAGATGGCCATTGTGGGGACACAGACCTGCCTGCCGCCAACACGCCCCGACGAACCCATCTGCGCCAAGACAGTCCCCTCGGGGACTCCGATGTTGCCCAGCCCAGGCCCACGGCAGGCACTTGCACGAGACAAACATGGCCTGCTGTCCGCGCGCTCCAGGGAGGGCAGTCCGGCCAATACCTCAGGGCCTGCCCGCCCCGCGGGACAGAGGGCAGCTGCTGGCTGGTGCCCCGGGGCTGCACGTCCCGTGTGAAGGCCACACAGGGCCGGCCAACCCCTCCCAGGGGAGGACACATCGTATGCAGCTCCAGGCTCACCCGGGCCGCACTCTGGCTGTCCCCTGCCGTCACCCGTAAGCCTGAGACCACCGTGCACGTGGCCTGACTCCCGGAGGGACTGACCAGGAGCCTGCAGGAGTCAGAGGTCAAAGGCGTCCCCGTGCACAAAGCGCCGTGACTCCAGGTGCCACTGACTTCACAGCCATCGTCCCTAGGAGCCCGGACAGCTTTTCTGTCCTGTCGTCTACACCCGCGGGGTGACCCCCTGCCCACACCCCCTTTTTGGAACCGCCTCCACCACGACCACTGCCGGAGGGTCAGGCTGGGATAGGGGTGTCTGGACTCTGGGATGAGAGTCTGGACCAGACCTCACGGGGGACAGCGGGCCCCATGGCACGAGGACTCGGGAGGGTGTCGGCAGCTGCTGGAGGCGGGCCCAAGCGGAAACGGGTAGGCCCGGAACCAGCCAGGGGGGCCTCCGGATTTCCCGTCCCACCCAGGAGCAGAGGAAGGAGACGGGAGACACCTGCAGGCCCTGGGGCCGACTCTGGGCCTCGGTTTCCCTCCGTAAACAGCAGCGTTTGGACGAGATGATCCCAAGGTCCCGGGCAGGGCTTCTCGGAGGAGCAGAGCCTGGTGCTGACCCAGGAGAACGCTGTCTGGCGACAGGCTCAGGGGGACCCTTGGGGTCCAATCTCTGATGTTGGGCCCGTGAATTTGGGAGGTTTGCTTGGCCTGTGTCCTCTCGGGGGCAGGGACCAGGGCAGGGAGCACCAAGGCTGGAGAGTGTCCATTTGTCAGACGTCCTGCTTGGTCACTCAGGGCAGGAAGAGGCTGGAGAAGCGCCAAATTCCCGCAAAAATGCAGGTGCGGCCCCGCCCTCCGCCGTTGCCATGGTGACCGAGCTGTGGGGTCAGCAGCCACCAGAGGAGCCAGGACTCCTGAAAGCCCCTTCTGCAGAGGGTGTCGGGGCCAGGGATGCCCCCCAGGGCCTGGGAGGAGAAGCCGGCCCCCAAGCATCCCGGACGCCA
Organism: Meles meles; assembly: GCF_922984935.1. Classification (NCBI taxonomy): domain Eukaryota; kingdom Metazoa; phylum Chordata; class Mammalia; order Carnivora; family Mustelidae; genus Meles; species Meles meles. Next base: position 1,664,044 of record NC_060072.1, read on the forward strand.
TCTCATCCCAAAGCCCCTCGTTCAAGAGAAGACTCTGGTCTTGCCCGTCGTCTCCGTGTTCAGGCGAGCCTCACCCACGGGGGCTGACGCCCACCCTGCCTACTGCCTGCCCACACACCCACCCTATCACCTGACTCGGGTGGGAGAACACCCCCCTCCTGCCTGGACGTCCCCGTTCTCCTTCCGCTGGGCCTCAGACCCACGGGCGGCAGGGAGCGCCCTTACGAACCAGCACGGGCTGACCGGTCTGCTCGCTGCCCTGCCGTGACCCGCAGGCAGTGGACGCTGGCCTCAGTGCTCCGGCCCCTCGGGGGGCAGCCGAGTCTCCCCGCCGCTCCCTCCAGCGTCGTGAGAAGACGCTCCCCCTCCTGCGGGTGTCCGCTGGCCCGTTGGGGCCCCTGTGTGGCTGAAGACCTGCGTCCCCCTGGAGGGCAGGAGCTTCCCGGTAAGGAGTGCGTCGGCGCTGCCGGAGACCCGGGCCCACAAAGGGCACGACGTCACTGCTCAGTCAGAGGGGCGCAGGCAGTGCCGGGGGTCGCGGGAGACCGCAGAGAAGCCGCTATCGTGGGAGCCCCTCGTGCATGCTGGGCTGAACTTTGGGTCTGCCCAGCCGCCGTGGAGAAGGAAGAGCCGCCCACGTTCTCTCTCCTCGAGGCCTGCACACCAGTGACCGCAGGCACGGGGCCTGAAGGGCATGGCTGCGGGCAACCAGCCAGGGCTGCGGGCAGGGAAGGGAACGGGTGGAGGGACGCGGCTCTCGGGCCTCGGGCCGAGTCCCAGCCAGCAGCCCGGCCGGCCTCCTCCAGGCTCGTCCTCGTACACAGGCACGTGTGTGTGCACCACGCAGGCACACTCAGCATCCACACAGACCCGCACACGCACACTCACGGGCGGGCACACACGTCCCAGCCACACGTGCACACCCACGGCCACACGCACACACAGACACACTCACGCGGGCCGTCGCGCACGTGCACACGCCGGGTCCCTCACTCGCATGTGAACACTCCCGTCACGTGCACGTGTGTGCTCACAACCGAGCACACGTGCGCACAGACATGCACACTCGATGCTCATACGGACGCACGCGCACACTCACACACACGGCCGTGCAAACAGGCACACCCTGAGTGTCTGCCTCCCGAGGGGGCAGCCCTGTCTCCCGGCGGCTCCCGGGCGCTCGGCCAGCAGGTGTGGACTTGCACAACGTGGGCCGCGGCACCCGAGGGGGGCGTCTGCGGCTCCGAGAGACGAGAGCCACACGCCCGCGAGAGGGAAGCCTGCTCTGTCCCGGGCCTCCTGACAGACTCTACAACCCACGTCCCCGCAGGGGGACGCCCAGCCTAGAGGACACAGGGTCCGAAGCGGCGGCCAGCAGAGCCCGGCCGAGTGCGGCGGCATCAGGGACCCTGTCTGGCCGGGATTCGGCCGCAAGGGCGGTGTGGGAAGGGGCAGGGTCTCCTCCACTCTCCCTGGGAGGCCCCAGTCCTGACGGACACACCGAGGAGGGGGGATGCCCCCCTGCAGGGCTCTGGTGTGGGTCCCCGGAGATGCAGGAGGGAACACGCCCCCGGGCCTGACCTCTGGCCTGCCCTCCCGCGCAGGGTCGCCGGGACTCCCGTGTGGCTGGAGCGGACACGTCCTTGGGAGGCAGGGGGGACCCGAGCCCCTTTTCTCAGCCAACGATGCACGCCCCGTCCTCAGTGCAGAGAGGGTTACGGAAAGGTACGGCCTTGCTCTGCCCCCCGAGCTTCTCTGGGTTCCCTGAGGCCCCAAGCTGTGGCTGCCTTCTAGGCTCCCCTGGGCCCGGCCCGCGGGACGTCTGCTGCTTATCTTGGGTACACGGTGGGGGAGGGCGGGGTCCCCCCACACGCTCTATGGCTGTGCCCCCTTCCCTCAGCCATACCCGGTCTGTTTTCCAGAAGGTTCCAGGGCCCAGTCACAGGGTGATCTATCCTCCAGGCGGGAGGGAGGGAGGAGGAAGGTGAGAGGGAAGGCAGCTGGGAGCAGCCACCACCTGGCCCTGGGGAGTTCCAGGGTCTGCACACAGCTCTCCCCTCCTGCCAGGCCTCAGGGCCTCCCTGGGCTCCCGGACGCCACAGCCCTGCTGCCCCCTCAGCACGCGGCATCATTCCTTCACCCGCTGACGCAGGCGCGTCATAACACCCGTTCCCGGCCGCGTTCCTAAGTGTCCTCTGAGGACAGCACCGTGCCAGCCTCCACACGGCATCCCTTTAACTCCCTCTTCGGAGAGACCCCAGGCACGCTGCTGCGGCCACAGCCCCCCTCCGTGGGCTCAGATCCCAGGGAAGGAAGACCCCCACCTCCCGTCCCAGGATCCCCCGGGGCAGGACTCGGTTTCCACTGTCCAGGGAGGAGGCGGTTCTGACCTGGAGGCTCCCTGGGGAGGGGAGAAGTGGCACTGACTGGGGGGGGCGGTCACCGCGACTGGACTGGGCCCCTGCAGGGATGGGGAGGCCGTGCTGACCGGGACCCCAGTGTACGGCATCTTAGCTCTGATTTCTCCTAATCCACGATTTGACTTTCACAAAATGAGAAAAAAAAGTTCTGATGAGCCTCCTTAATGAGAAATGTAATATTTAAAGGCAAAGAAATCATTTTTCAAAATTACAAGGACAACTCCACACCCCCTTCCCGGGGAGCGGCTGCCCGTCCCACGGTTGATGCCATTGCTAATTTTTCCAAATGACACATTCAAGAAACAAAGCAAAACAAAAGAACCATCAACTCAGCGTTTAGAACAACATATTTTGACAGCATATTTTTAAACTAATTCCCCTTTTCCAATGGAAGTGCCGTCCTGCAATCTTTTTAAGTCTATTCAGTATACACACCAACATGATTATCTCATTCTTCTCCCGATAAAAACTCCGAGATCCATAATGACAGCGTGATCAACATGCAAATGCACTCGCGGGACATTGTCTCTTCTTGCAAGGACCAGGAAGGAGGAAACAATGCGCCATGTCCCCAGGGAGCGCCCGTGCAGCGTGTGGTCAGCGGTACAAAGCTGCTCGCTGGGTTGGGTGTGAGTGGCCCTCAGACGCCCACCCCGTCCCCTCCCGGGACAAAGGCTCCAAGGACAGGGGCTCTGCGGGTGAGCAGCCCCCAAGGACCCCACTAACCTTGCACAAGTGTCCCGCGTCAGGGGATCGTCCAGCCTCTGGTGAGAGTGGAGGGGACCTCCCTATGGGGCACACAACACGGTCATGGTGTCCCCCTGACCTGGGAGGCCGGTGGCATCTAGCCCCCCACCCGCTGGGGACTGTGAGCAGCGCCGTACAGGGCGCTGTACCCACAAAGTGTGGCACCGGGCCTGCATCCCCACGTCTTTGTCGGGGGCCCCCTGTTGCCCCAGCCGCGATCTGCTGCGTCAAGAGCCAAACGGGGGGAAGCTTGCTCTTCCGAGCCCGCCGGGGACCTGACCCACACGAGGCTGAGGACTGCCCAAAGAGCAAGATGGGACGTGCCCCACATCGCAGTGTCCAGACAAAGCCGGAAGGGATCCAGGAGGCTCCCCGACCCCAAGGGACCAGCCAAGGTGGGACCTCACCCCTCAGAGGGTGTGCGGACTGCGTAACACCCCCCAAACAAGGGCAGGGCCTCATCCCCAACCTGTGCGGATGTGATAATGAAGTTACGGGTCTTGACGTGAACAACGCTGGGTTTCTGGGGGCCCGGTGTCCTCACAGGGTTCCCCACATGAGGGCGGCAGGGATCTGGAGGCAGAGAAGACTGGGGACAAAAGCAGAGGTCAAGGCGAGAGCAGGTGCTCCTGGTCGGGCTGGGAGGTGCAGGACGGGGGACGCGGCTCCAGAGGTGGACGGTGAGGAAGCAGCTTCTCCCTGGACCCCCAGAAGGAACAGATCCCGCGGGCACCACGACCTCGTGTCCCTGGAGCGAAAGGGAGGTGTCCCCCACCCCTGCCCTGACAAGAAGGCTGACCTACGCTCCCGCAGGGTAGGGAGGGACCCGACTCCTGCGCAGGGATCCCGACCCACACGGAAGAGAAAGAAGAGCGGTTTCCAAACGTCTGCGTCCCCTGACAGAACCGCGTCTGCTTCTTGGGCCGCGTCCCCCACTGGGACCCTGGAGGGTGAGGCACCAGGGGGCCGCAGGGCCACGGGGACACAGTGTTCAGGGGGCAGCGGGTCGCTCACACCTCTGGCAAAGCTGTCAGGTGCTCGGGCTTCGTGGCAACGTTCACCCCACCACGTCCACACGGGGAGACCACGGGCGGCAGCATGCGCACACGGTGTGTGATTGTGCACGTGGGCCGTGTGTGCACCTGTATGTGAGCGCCACGTGCTGTGTGCACGTACACGGTCCCCATGCGTGTCTGTGCGTGTGCGAGCGTGCGTGTGCGCCGCGTGTGTGCTCTGCGTACCGTGTGTGCTGCGGGTGTGAGGGTCCCTCCTGTCTTCCGGGGCCGTGACTCCTGCTGGTCACTGCTCCTCCCTGCGCCCGCCCTCCCCGCGGCGGGCCACCCCGCTCTGCACGGACCCTCAGCCGGCCCCAGCCCGCCGTGGCTCCCCTCTGTGCGGACCCCACCGCCCTGTCACCGCCCCTCAGCCTGCACCCCAGCAGCCGGCGCTCCCCGGCCCCCAGGGTCCGCCGCTCTAGTGACACTGTGCCTGAGGACACCGGGTGCGCTGTGGGCTCCGTGGAAAGGCCCAGGGCTGGCCCTTCCTCCTGGGGGGGAGACGGGGCAGGGCAGGGGAGAGTCACCTGCTAGACATGGCCAGGGGCAGTGTGAGGGCATGTGGTGCTCCCCCAGGGTGCCGGACGGACAGGTGACAGATACCGGGGGGACAGAGGCTGCGGAAGGCCGCTGGCTCGGGACCGCGCTCAGGCGGTGGACAGTCTGCCCGCAGACCAGAGGCTGCGGTGGCTGACCTTCCCCACAGGAAGCTTTCCTTTTCCTGGACCCCCCCCCCCGACACAAAATCCCGCGGACGGCGGCTCCCTCCCAGCTCTTGGGTCCAGATCAAGGTGTCGGCACGGCTGGTCCTTCCGAGGCCTGGAGGGAGACTCTGAGCCCTGCCTACCCGTCCCAGTTCCTGGGCCTTCGCGGGCATCCTGGCGCGCCCTGGCCAAGCCCTGCCTGGGGTCCGCGGCCCGTCTCCGGGTGGGGGCCATCCCTCTCTGCACGGCCCTGTTCTCGGAGGGACACCCGTCACGCGGGGACACAGCCTCATCTCGGCTGGTGAGACCTGCAACACCGCTCTTCCCAATGAGGTCACACGCCGAGGTTCTGAGGGTCATGATTTCCACATACTGGTTTTGGGGGCACAAGCCAGCCCAGAGTAGCGGCCTCTCCTGTCTGCAGGGGGACCGTTGGTGACGGTCGGAGCAGAGCAGCTGTGCAGACCCCTCGGAGAAACAGCGTGCAGCCGCCGACCCTGGGCGATTCCAAAGAGGTGAAAGGCAGGCCAGGGCGGGGACCCTCGGAAGCCGAGACCTGGGTGGTCACCGGAGACACTGGGCACTCTGGAAGGAGGGTGCTGAGCTAGGGGTCACAGGTGGGTGGCCCCAAGCACAGGGGACGGGGGCGGGGCAGCGGGAAGAGGAGGCCGTTCAGCGACAGGAGGGGTGCACACAGCCCTCAGTGACAGCTGCCCGTGACCCCGCACTCGTGCCCGAGCACTCCCCGTCCCAGACCAGGGCGATGTTGGGGTTCAAGGCTCTAGTTTTGCCGTGGTTGGGGCCCTCAGAAAGGGCTTGAGGCCCCACGACCCAGTGGCCAGCCTCAGGCCACAGGAGACATGGTCACCGTTCAGTGTCCCCGTGTGCCTTTCACGAACGGTGGCCTGACTCAGCTGCTCCGGACGCCAACAATCAAGCTCAGCACCTCTATTCCCAGGCAGACCCCGCAGACCTCGTCTCCGGCGCAACCAGGCTGGAAGGGCTCAGTGGCTTACACGTGGACAGGGCAGCAGCCCGGGGTGCCCGGGGAGCCCTCAGAGTCCCGTGCCCCCGGGCTCCTGCTCCGCACTGACCAACAGAGAGCACGGACGGCTACTTCCCGTTTCACTAAAGCACAGGATCCCTGGAGAAACGAGGGGCAGGTCCAGGCCAGCCCCGCACACGGGAGCTCGAGGCAGCCTCGCTCCCGGCGCCCGACCGGACACGGCCCGGAGGCCCGCCAAGGGGAACTGCGAGCACGGCCGCGCTCCCAGGACCATGACTCCACGGCACAAAGGCGCGGACTCCCAGGACACTCAGTCGCACGGAGAGACCTCGAGAGCTCCTGAAGGCGCAGGAAGCCCTTCTCAGACCGCCCCGAACAGATTCCACGCTCGGACCTTCTGGAAAAGCAAGAGGAGACCAGTGCAGGCCAGGGTGGGGGGAGGACGCATAGCAGAGTGTCTTGGGGCCTGGGGGCCTGGGGCGAGCTCCGGGTCGGACCATGACGCTCATGGGCCCCTCTGCTCGCATCCCGCCTGTAGAACTGCACCAAACACAAAAGGGAATTTCGTTGTGGGTAAATAATTTTACATTATTAAACATGATCCTGACTCATCGGATTGATTTTACATCAACGGGGTCACAAGCCACAGTCTGAGAAACGCTGGGCTGGGCGGGCGCCTGGAGGAGCTCCCCGGGGAGACACGGGGTCCTGGGTCCCGGATGCCTGGATGCAAAGCCTTGGCGGACCCGGGACGCCGCTACTGGTGCTGACGCCAGAGATGGTGACGAAGTGAGACACAGACAGAGAGAGAGAGATGAAGGGAGACAGAGACAGAGAGACAGACAGAGACAGAGTCAGAGTCAGAGAGGGGCCGGGAGGGAAGCTTGCCTGTCTGTGGAAAGGTCACGAAACAAAAGACCCGTCCAGGCTCACAGCCGCGGCCAGAGATGGGCCCCGAGGGCACCGAGCACAGTCACAGGAGGCCAGGCTGGCACGAAAGCACCCAAACCCACGCTGAATTTAGGGCCCCAGAGCAGTCCCCGGAGGAAGGCAGAGGCAGACCTGTGGGGTGCGGAGGGCACCCGGGGCCGTCCAGACAGGGCCCCGCTGCCACCGGAATGCCGGACACGCAGAAATCACCCACCCGCCCCAGCCCCAGCCTCACACCACGAGCACCTGTGCAGGACGGGCCGTGGTCTACACGGTCTACACCCCCGGATGGGGACGCGTACCACCGCCTCCCCGAGCCCTACCATCCGGCTGCACCCCGAGGCCGTGCCCTGTGTCAGATTGGAGGGATGGGTCCGGGGGAAGCGGGCCCCAGGGAGCCCCGGCACAGAACTGTCAGAGAACGAGACAGACACCGTGACCAGACACCTCTGCTCCGGGACCAAGTGCGGCGGCGCGCGGCTGACAACGTCCCCAGGCTGTCCTACCCGGCCAGCCTCCACGACACTTGCTGGCTCTGGGCATTTTCCCCGTCGGCCCTGGGGGCTCTGGCCCTCTGAGGCCCCTCAGGCTCCTCCTGGTTTCCCAGGGCAGCCACACCCTCCATCCCCTGGTGCCCAGAATGGACCAGACACCATGCAGGTCCCAGCAGACCTGCGGTGTCTCAGAGCCGAGGAGAGGCGTGTCCTGCTTCCCAGGCCCCCTGCAAGCTCTGGCCTCACTGCCATACGCCCCTTCCTGAGGGCGAAGGGCAGACGACCCGTGAACTCCCAGGTCTCCCTTGCAGAATGGACACGGAACCCAGGGCAGGAAGCCACACGGGAAAGACCCCGGACACCTCTGACCTCCAGGGATCAGCCTTCTTCTCAGGAGAGACTGAACCCCAGCTCGACACCCCAGGGCACATCAGCGCTGTTCCTCGTGGACAGACAGACAGACACATTCCCAGCGATCACGGCTTCAGTTGGAGGAGCGGCGACAGGCGGCGAGCCAGAGGGGCTCTGTCCTGTCCTCCCTCCCGGCACCATCAATGCCCCCCTGCAGCTGGGGTTCCGTTTCTGCAGCAAAGTCCCCTCCAGATGGGGGTGTCCCTCGGTCCTCCCATGGAGCCCGCGGCCCCGGTTCGTTCTGGCTCCCCTCCTCCCCATGAGGGTGGACGGATGGTGCCCACGGCCTGGACCACCAGAGATCAGCCGGCTGCGTTCCCCACAGAGGCAGCCCAGACCAGCGCCGGCCAGCGCAGCCCTACCGTCCGGCCCGACCCACCTTCATCCCCGCAGGCCGGGAGCCACCGCAGCCACGCGTCCTCAACCGTCTCGGTGCACCGGTAACAGGTCCCAGAAGCCCCACCGTTGTAACAAGCACCGTGCTCCACGGACACTACATCCGTCCCGCGAACTGTGCTTCGGGATTTCCGGGTGTTGATCCCCAGCTCGATGACGACTAACTCGATGGGTGACTATCTTGGACTTTTCGTGTGCGGCGCCGGGGACAAACCACACGGTCAGAGCTGCAGGCCAGGATAGGAAGCACAAGACAGAGGTCGGTGGACACAGAGCCCGGGGTCAGGCGGGAGCAAGCTCGGGGCGGGGGCCTCCGCCCGTGGTGTCCAGGCTGTGACCCGCAGGCTTCCACCCTCACGATCCGATGCTGCAGAATACACCGAGCCCAGATCGGGGAGGAGAGTCCCCCAGATGCACGAACGTTATTTTTTTAAAGTGCCCAGATGTGCTGTTCGGAGCTACCCGTGCCGGTAGATAAAGCCAGAGGGCGATGATAAGGTGGTAACTGGCAAAATGGGCCCCGGGAAACCCATCTATGGCCATTCCCTCCACGCCCTGTTCCCGCATTTCTCCAGCCGTGGCAGGAAGAGTTCATCAGGCAGCTGATTTCCAAAGAAAATTTCTTCTACGGGGCGCCTGGGCAGCTCAGTGGGTTAAGCCTCTGCCTTCGGCTCAGGTCATGATCTCAGGGTCCTGGGATCGAACCCCGCATCGGGCTCTCTGCTCAGCAGGGACCCTGCTTCTCCCTCTCTCTCTGCCTGCCTCTCTGCCTGCCTGAGATCTCTGTCTGTCAAATAAAGAAAGAAAAAAATCTTAAAAAAAAAGAAAAGAAAAGAAAGAAAATTCCTTCCAGGCGCACAGTCCCCCACAAACAGACACATTTTGAACACAGTCGTGCTGCAACCCACCCACTGGGCTCTCGCAGCGGTTGGCAAGGGAGTGGGGCCTTGTAGCAAGGGCAGGGTGGGGACCTGCCACACCCTGGCCCTCCCCACGCTCCCCTGCACCCACCACTGGCCCGGCCAAGCCCCTGTCTCGGGACCCTCTCTGGCCCCGGCCTCAGGAACATCTGGGTCCAGAGTCGCAAGCAATGGCAGGCCTGTCCTGATGGAAAATTCTAGATCGTCGCCTGTATACTGTCCTTCGAGATGTGTCCTGTCCACCGGTTGCTGGCTCTCCAGAGAGCTCTGTCCACCTTCTCTGGCTTGGCCTCCACACCTGCAGCCACTCCACAGCCCAGGGGAAGCCATGAGACAACCAAAAAGGGTGTTCCCTGTCCTCACTCCCCAAACCAAACCAAGTGAGGGGGTGCACAGCCTGGGGGGTACGAGGGCCCAGGGCAGAGGCACGGCCCTCCCTGAGGAGGAGCCCCAGAAGAAACCCAGTGGCCTCGGCAAGCCCGGGCTCCGGGGCCCCCGCAGACGAAAGGACACATCGGCCCGTCCAGGGGGCGGTCAGAGAATTCTGCCACACCCCTGTCTGAGCCCAGCCGGCTCTGTCCGTCTCTGTGTTCTCGTCCAGACATGCCGCTGGTCTCCATTCGTCCACACCCCGCACGTCCCCCGCCGGTCACTGTCTAGTCCCAGTACTGTGTCCAGTGTAAGCCCTCAGCCCCAGCGGTGGGTGCTCTGGCTCCAACGACCCCTCCTTCCGGCCGGGTTTCCTGCACGCCCGGCGGAGCAAGGATGCAGCCCAGGACACCCACGGGGCCTGCAGAGATGACCCTTCCCAGGTCTGGCCGCACGGAGCTCAGCGGCGGATGGGGGCTCGCGGCACAGAGGTCTGCAGGCCGTGGGGACGCTGGCTCAGGTCTCCCCCACACCGACCCCGAGGGCTGCGTGACTGCAGCCCAGGGCGGCCGTCCACAGTGCCACAGACTGAGCTGTCTGCGAACCAGTTTCGTCCTCGCTCTTTGGAGGCCGGATGTCCGAGGTCTAGGGGCAGGGCTGGTGCCTTTGGAGGCGGCGGGAGAACCTGTTCCGGCCTCTCCCAGGCTCTAGCGTCTGTCCAAGACCCTTGGCGCCCGCTGGCTTGCAGGCACACCCCTGCGCTCTCCACCGTGCTCGTCGCCTGCCTTCTCCCTGCGTGTCTGAGGCTCGGCGTCCCCTCCTCTCCTCCACGGACCCCAGACACAGAGCTTGGGTCCCTGCTCCGCTGTGATGGCACCTTTGCTCATGACATCTGCAAGGACCCCGCTTTCAAATGGGCCACGTTCTGAGGCCTGGCTGGACGTGGATTTTGAAGGGACATGGTGAGGTCCCATAGAGTGAGACTGCCTGCCGCGGTCCCCTTTCCAGCGAGGAGCCCGCGCACGCCGAGAGCACAAGGACGGCTCCACGGTCGCACCACGGCTCCCAGACTGGAAGCGGGTCAGGCCGTCCACACGTGGATGGGGACCCGGAGGCCGTGGAGCCTCTGCTCTCACCGTCTGTGGGCCGAGCTGCTCCCTGGGGCCGCATCTGCGGCCCGCCTCTCCCAGGACAGTCGGGCTGCGCTCGGCCCCCGAACAGCCGGCCCCAGAGACACAGGCCCGACGCAGGCATTTCGCGTGGGTTTCTGGGGAGCGAGAGGAGCACGGCCCCTGCTTCACGGTTGCATAATAAATAGATTAGGGCGTTAGGCACCAGAGTTATTAAAAGTGAAAGACCCTCCAAGAGAAGACGAGGGATTCTTGGAGCCTCTCTCTCCTACAAATATGTAATGAAATTTAAATTGAATCTGGTTTAAAATCATTTACCTTTTGACATCGTGTATCAGTACACTAAGCATCAGCTGAGAAAGCAAATAACCTTTCAAGCAGAATGAAAAATTACTCTGTCTCTTTTGATTTCATGTTAATTTTCAAATTTAAACTACCCTAGAGCTCTCTGCTTGGGGTCAGCCCCTAGGAGCCTGTTGATTGCACGAGGTCTGTGCTGTCCCCAGACACCCTCCTGGCCCACACCGCCGTCCCATGCCCGCCCTCCCGAGCGCCTCAATGACTCCCGGGGGAACAGGTGGTGCGGGTAACTCAGGGACACAGGCCGCCGCGTGTCACCAGGGAGGATGGCGGAGCCTCTGTCCCTCCCATTGGGCCCCTTCCCTCCTCCGTGCACAGACCTGCCTTCTGCGCAGGTGAGAGCAGCTCTGGGGGCAGGAGGTTAGAGCGTCAGCCCATCTCGGTGGCAGTGTCCGCAGAGCGCTGTGGGGTCACGGACACGGAGCGTGGCCCCCGAAGTGTTACAGTGTCCCTGGGGGATGGTTCCCTTCTGAGAGTGTACCGACCGCCATAACCACCGGGCCCACCCACCTCGGAGGACACCGGGGCTCTCAGGGTCCCTGCGGCACGTGGAAGGTGTGGCAGACGGGGAGGCACCCTGAGCCCCTGCAGCATGAGGTCCCGGTGGGACGCCGTGGGAATGGGGGTTCTGGGCTACTCCCTGTGTACAGCCCACCGAGGCCTCACACCCAGCCTTGGGGCTCAGCTTTCCTCTGCTCCCACCCCCAGGACACAGACCAACAGACCGAGGCCCCAAGGGGCTGAGCAGCTCATCTGGGCCTCCGTCTCTCTGCACCCAGCCAGGAAGAGGACCGACTTCAGGAGATCTGTGAGAGTCGACAGCCGGTGCCCTCGTGCAGGTGGCTCCCGCCTGATGCTCAGAGGTCAGAACGCTTTGATTCCGGAGCCCATCAGACCCGCACCCACATCCTCCAGCCTTGGCCATGAAGGGCGAGGGGCAAACACGGGGAGGGGGAGGCCCTCTTCCGGTCCTCCGTGAGCTCCGACGGTCGTGCTGGACGTGCCCGAAGCCCGGCCCAGGAAAGTCCCTGAGCGAGAGCCTTGAGTGAGAATCCCTGCGTCCCAGGGCGTGCGTGCAGCTGGGCAGACGGGACCTTGGAGGAACCCAGCCAGGGGCTGGACTCCAGGTGCCCCTCCGTCAGTCCCCTGCTGGTGCCGAGACCGCAGCGCTGGGTTGGGGACCCCGGGCACGGACACACAGTGAGAGTCCTGAGGCGCCCTCGGCTCCCAGAGCCCGGTGCCCAGCAGACGCAGCACGGTCGCTGTCCGAACTCGCAGGCTCAGAAAGCCGAGGCCTCCCGCCTGCCCCAGACCTCCCAGCGCAGAGGGAGAACCAGAGCTACCCTTCGAGTCCCTGGTGCCCAGACATTGCACCCACTCCTGGGATCATCTCCGCTTCTGCGACAGCAGGACAGCAAGGCGACGGTGTGCTGACCCCGGACAAGCGGCCCCCGGAAAGAAGCAGGACGCTCTGCTGGGCCCGGGAGGTCTCCCCGGAACCCTACTCAACTGCTGGACAAGCTTGTCCGGCCCCTTATGACCATGGCCGACTTCCAGAGAGGACGTGGAGCCTGGGCCCCTTCGGAGGCCTGCTGCTATTTCTTAATTAGCCAGAGTACACAAAGGGCCTTTTCATGAGGACTGTCCCCTGTCCTGTCACATGTGAGCGTCACTGGGCTGGAAAACAGAGTGGGCTTTGCCAGGACTGCACCCCCACCGCGGCTGCCCAGAGATGCCGGGCGGGGGAGGAGGAAGGAAGGCGAGAGAGGAGGGGAGGGGAGGAGGGAGGCCTGGCCCCAGCGAGCCACAGAGGCCTGGTCCTGGAGGCTCACGTGGTCCGGCCTCCCTGCTGCTGCCGGGTGAAGGGATCAGGTGTCCAGCCGGCAGACGGGGGCAGGCGAGAGCTCCCACTAGGGTCTGCTGCCCCGTAGCCCGGGGCTGCTTTTCACCAGGACACAATTCGAGGCCTCCAGTGGCCCAGAGCCAAGTCCTCGGGCACAAACCCCGGATGTCTGCGTGCTGGACACACCGGCCTCCGGCATTCCGGGCGGAGTCTGGAGTTCACTCCCGCGCCGGCCGCCCCTCGAGCCTAGGTCCCGCACAGTCACACACTCGGCCCTGACACAGCCGGGGAGGGGGCAGGAAGCAGGACGGGGGGGAGCTCACCTCCTGACAGGTCAGAGGAGAGGGGCGAGGCGCACGGCTTCCATCCTCGGAACCCCAGGCCTGAGCGCAGCCTCCCCGAGCCCAAGCTGCGGGCCAGAGTGGACGGACAGCCGCCTGAGGCGTGTCCCCCGCAGAACTCTGTCCCGGGCTCTCTCCGAGGTCAAGCATGCCTAGAAGCCGGGCAGCCGGGCCCCAGCCCAGCCTGGAGCAGAGCCGCTCGCTGTTTCCCGGCTCAGGCGGGGAGGGAAGAGCTCACGTCTGCCCGAAAGCCCAGACCTCCTGCCGGACATCCCTCGGCCCCATCCAGGGGGACCCTCGGCCTTTGCCGCAAGGACGGTGAGGCTGGGGGTTTCGGGGCGGCTGGAGGGGGAGTGGGCAAGGACTGCTTCATGGGCCCGGGGCCTCCTGGGGGGCGACGGAGACGGCTTTGAACTTGGCAGACAGCGGCTGCCCCACACCGCGGACGTGCCGAGTGCGACGGAGCGCATATTGCAGAAACGGTTGATTTTGTCACACGAACTTCCACAAAGACACGAGCACGCACTCCGCTAAAGGCGGCCAGAGCGGTCAGACCCGGGGAAGGAGCAGGAGCGAGCGTGCCGGGCTCCGAAAGCGGGCCCAGGAGCAGGCGGCCGGCGCTTCCCACGGCCCCTGGCACCCTGCCCGCCCCCACACAGGGTGCCCGGGGGAGCGGGGCCCGGTTCGGCTGGCAGGAGCTGCAGCCCACAGTCCCCAGAAAGCGAAGCGGGCGGGGCGTCCTCGAAGGACCTGTGCTGCCTCTGAGCCCAGTGTCCCAGCCAGGGGCGCAGTGACAGGGGACAAGGGAAGCGGGCGGACCTGCAGAACCACAGTCACACCGCGGGTTGCCGTGGAGATGGCCCTGCCACAGCGTCCACCCCGGCCTGGGAGAGGTCCCCGACTCCCGATGCCAGCCGGGGGTCCGCCCCCGCTCGACGGCGCTGAGGTCAGCCTCAGACAGCGAACGCGCCCGAATCACACCTAAACCCAGGGCCCAAAGCCCCCGTGCCAGAGAGGGGACCGCGGGGGGCAGGGCTGTGCTGACACCACCAGGAAGGGGACGGGGAGAAGCCGTTAATATGTCGTCGAACATTCTTCATCTCCACCAGCCTAAGCTGCTGACCTAATTCGGATCAACTGAAACGTGACGACGTCTCTGCGCCCCCACTCAGGTTTCACCGCCGTCCGGTTTCATTAGGCCTCGGGCAGCACGCCGCCAAGTGAATGGTGGAGTGTCGCTGGGCCGATCAGAGAGCCAGCTGCCGCGGCCCAGCCCCTGGGTCTCCACAGTCCCATGACGGGGTAGGTCAAGGCCAAGGGGACGTTGGGGTGGCGGTGCACACAGTGGGTTGGGATTGGCAGGACGGCTGCCTGGGCTATCCCGGGCACGGCGGGGTCTGGGCTCGGATCCGGGACCACAGGTGCCTGCCCGCAAAGTCTGAGGGAGATCTCTGGTGGCCCCGGCTGGGGGCGCTGCTGGGAAGACCCACAGAACCCCCTGTCTGAGCCCGGTCTCTCCGGGAAACCTCGGGATGACCCCCGTGGAGCCCAGGCCTCTGCTCACTCCTCCTTCAGACTCCAGACACTAGGGTTCTGCACGGGGATGGTGCCGTGCCAACGGGGGACAGAGGTCCCCCCGCAAGGAGGAGGAGGACCAGCGGGCCTGGGGAGGGCGAGTTGCAGCAAGGCCCCCAGCACGGGAGGGGTGTGGAGTGGGGGACTGGGATGGTGACTCTGACAAGCCCAATGTCGGGAAAAGAGGAACAATGAAGGGCAGAGAGCCTGTGAGGACAGGCAAGGGGAGGTGAGTGTCTGTGGAGCAGGCAGGAGGGGAGTCAGCGGGCCCCAGGGCAGGGTCTCAGGCCAGCGCAGCAGTGGAGGGGGGAGGGTGACAGCCAGGGGCAAGAAGCAGTCCCGTCCATGCAGGCACCTGTCTGAATGTCCTTAATGGACAACGAGAGCCGCACACCCAGGGGATTCTCCCTTTTGTCTGGTCTGCCAGGAAGCTCGGTGTGGGGAGCTCCAGAGAGCCTAGGCTAGTGACTCTCGTCTGGGATGAGTCCCCGGGCTGACAGCGGGGACGAGGCAGGCCCAAGGGCGCCCCCAGGCTGCCCAGCACCAGAGCCATTGGGGAGACCCGGGGGGCCCTCTCCACGTTGCCGCGTCCACGGGAGGGCAGCCGACCAGGACAGCAGCCACGGCACCAGGCCCTGCACTGTCCACGGGGAGCACGACGACCCCATGCAGACGCACGGAGACGGCCCACATTCAAAGGTCACCCGAAACTCATCCCCCAACTACCGAGATTAATTTATTAAGAGGTAATGGGTTTTCAGCGAATTTATTAATCAATTTGACAACGCCCGGGGATTGTAATATAAAAATAATCAGCTGGCCTCTTCGCTGACGTGAGATGCCGAAAGGTGTCGCTTAATTTCCAGTGCCCACCGCCACCTCTCAGATGTATTGTTACGTTAACTGAGATGAAAATCTCGCAATTTGGAACTTCAGAGGAACGTGTGTTCATCGCGTCCAGAGCCAGGACGTACGGGCAATGCCTCCCCCCGACACCAGGGTCAGCTCCGGCGGCACAGGGTTTCTAGGACGGAGACGTGCTCCCCGGAGATGGGCCGCCTCACACAAGTGCCAGGAAAGGGAAGGCGGGTTCTCAGAAGCGGCATCTTCCCTCGTCCCCCGCCCCGCTGGGCAGCCGTGGGTCCTTGCCCACATGGACACCACCCAGGCCAGGCACCCCTCCCGTCTGCCCCAGCATCGCCAGGCAGGACGCCAGGGACAGCCCTGATGAATTTCAGGGGTTGTTTTTTTTTTCTTTTTTTTTTTTTTTAAAGATTTTATTCACTTGATAGAGATCACAGGTAGGCAGAGAGGCAGGCAGAGAGAGAGAGGAGGAAGCAGGCTCCCCGCCGAGCAGAGAGCCCAACGTGGGACTCGATCCCAGGACCCTGAGACCATGCCCGGAGCCAAAGGCAGAGGCCCAACCCACTGAGCCACCCAGGTGCCACATCAGGGGTTGTTAATGTCATCTTGAAGGACGTCTGACAGCTCTGCAGAGCTCCCTGAACCCCGGAAGGGAGCTCTTTCAAGTCTGCAGGTAGACGGGCAGGACGGGGCACCGTCCTCTTCCTCGGGGAAGCCCTCAGCGTGGGAAGAAGCAGGTGGAGAGCAGCGTGCGGGGGCAGAACCCAGAGAGCTTCCTGGAGGAGAGGCCTTCCCCGGGGTTTCTCAGGGCACGGAGCAAGGCTATGCCTGATCTCTCCTCCCACGTACAGCATTGCTCTGAAAGCGGCTCACGGTAGAAGCCCCCTCCTCCCCTCTCCAATCTGAGACCCATCCTTGCTAAACGGAGGTTTGCTCTTAAACTCCGTCTTAAAGCTCTCATCACGGCTGGTGATTTTGTTCTCAAACACGACAGTCACTGAACTCATACGAAAGATGCCTCTGGTGCCAGGGCTGTGGGAAGCCCGGGGCTCCGGGGCCTGCAGCCGGCCGTCCCAGGTCAAGCAGCCTGTGCCTGGGGCGCAGCCGGGCCCTCGCCGGCTCCCTCGGGGGTCCGCCTGCGAAGCGAACCTCTAACACTGCCCGTGCTCTTCGGAGCTGCCCGTCCCACCCCAGACACAGGCCTCGGCACATGGACCGAGCGAGGGCTCAGGGGCACCTCTGTGTAGCTCCCAGCGCACGGGCCCGCCACAGGACGGCACAGACACCCGCGTCCAGACAGGGGGCTGTGCCAGGACAGCTGACACGCCCCGTCCACATACAGGAACCGGCCAGTCCGGCTCACGAAGCTGGGGCGCAGAAGGGAGCGCCCAGCACAGACCCCCGGACCATGTACGGCACTCCACTCCTCCCGGGAGGCCTGGGTGTGGGCCCGAGTCAGCCCTGATGGTCCCCGGAGGGTGCTTCTGGCAGGCTTCCCAGCTCTCCTCCCGGCTGCTGCCTCCCCGAGGGCTCCCCTGCCTCTGCAGGGGTGACAGCTCACCCTCGAGGGTTCTCACGAAGCCCCGGACCAGGACAGAGCTCATCCAGTGTTTGGAGCACCCTGCCCATCCCCTCCCCGGAGCGGACAGCACGCCCGGACACGTGCCCTTGCTGAGGCCAGAGAAAACCCCAGAGAGTCCACCGGGAGCACCAAGGAGGAGTTACGAACTAGTGAACACATTCCAGAACGTTCCTCAGGGCCCCTCCTTCAAGGAACCCAGGGCCTGGTTGATGCCATCATGTTGGGAGCACTTTCCAGGGACTGCCCGGGCCTCCGGTCTCTCCTAGGCACTGGCCCCAGCACGGCCCACACGGGTCTGGAGGACAGTCCAGGTCTTCCTCTCCTGCGTCCTTCTAGAAGCCCAACTGCCTGCCGAGCAAGCTTCCTGAGGGACGTGAAGGGTTCTGACCACGCCATCTGCCACCCAGAACCTCTCGGGGCCCAAAACGATGCTGGGGCACGTGGGTAAGTGTCCCCAAGCCCCCAGATTCCCTGCGGATTGAACGCTGGACGCCTTGCCCAGCCCTGCAATGACCACGGAGTCTGGTCCTCCCGGGCCAGGCACATTGATGAGGTCACCTGTTGTCGACCTGTGCAGGGGGTTCACCCCGGCAGCCAAGGGTCCTCACCCGTCCACAGGTGGAGGAGGTCAGAGTCCCTTTAGTTATGTTTACCTGGACAGACATGCTGTCCCTGGGGACAGTCTTCCTTCTCCTCACCGCCTGGGAGGGCAGCCCTGGGCCATGCTGGGTTTACAGGTGAGCAAGGGCTGGCTGGGGGACCTGGCTGGGGGCCCTGTTCCAGGTCACTGCTGGTGCCTGGTCCCTCTTCATGACCACCCCTGGCCAGACATCTCAAAAGCAGGGAGCTCAGCTCCAGGAGTGTGTGCTTGGTCCGTGAGCAGACCAGTTGCTGGGGACAGTGACCGTCCTCAGCCTGCGCGGCTCTGCACCTGGGGGGTCAGAGGAGGCTCGGGCTGGGGCGTGGTGTGGGGGGCAGCCCGCCCTGGATCACTCCAGTGTAGACCCCTGGCCCTACCCTGCCCGGTGAGGCGAGGGCCGGGAGGGGTCTCCCCACCACCCCTGCAGCAGCTCCTGGGACTCTGGGGCCCTCGTTGCAGAGACGCGCGTGTGGACACGGGGAAAGGCCCGGGCCCAGCAAAAGGCCCAGAAACAAACTTCGCGCACGCGCTCTCCTCTCTGAGCCATGAGAGTACAAACGGTTTTTATTTCCCTGGGTGTGATTTTTACCATTGTGTGTGTTGTACAACAAATACATGTTTCGTCCTTAGAGGGGGCAGAGGAGCCCCGTGATGTCGCGTCTCAGAGAACTCCGCCTATGCCGTCCCAGCCCCGGGGCTTGGGGGAGGGTGTCCACGAGTCTCCCTGTCCTTGCACCCAGCTCAGGCCCCTGTGGCACCGGCCCCGGCCGCCCTCCCCAAGGTCCCTCGCTGCCACGGCCCGTCACCCTCGTGGGCTCTCCTCCAAGGCTCCCCCTCCGGCTCCCACAGGAGGTTAGGGATGGGGACCCGCTTTCCCAGGATGGAGCCCTTCGAGACCTGCCCACAACCTCCTCACTCAGGCACTGATAGGACAGGTCAGTTTCCTGTTACAGCTTTAAAACAGCAGCGCGGGGCCATTCCACCTCCCTCGGAGTGATCTGTAAAAGCCCCACGGGGAGCACCAGGTCCTGGGCAGGGGTCTGGACGCCAAGGGTCCTCTGCCCCAGCCATGTCATCCCTGGGCTCTGGGTCTGATGGGGGAGGCAGGTGCCGGGAAAAACGGCCACAGCAGCTCAGGAGCTTGTGTGTGACCGCAGGACCGGCCCGAGGTGAGCCCTACAGCGGGGCTCCAGGTGACAACAGCATCCAGGCACCCCTGGCCCCTCTCACATCAGGAGCAGGTGCCGGGTGTCCCCTCCCCCCACAGCCCCATGCAAAGTGGGGAAGCCGGGTGGGGTACCCAGGGCTGACCCTTCTCCCTCGCCGCTGGGGGCTGTTGGACGGGGTTCCCGGCCCGGTCTGAGAACACGGAGACCCTCCTTCTCCCTTCTGTCCGTTTTTCAAAAATCGTGATTCGATCTAAACTTGGAAACAGTAGACATGGCATCTGGGGGGCGTCTCCTCACCCATCGGGACCCAGGAGTCAGGGAGGCGCCCACCTCCCTCTCACGGGCTGGTCTGGTACGCCTGCCGCAGCCCTGGGCACAGGGCTCCCTCACCTGACCAGGCTGGGGACCCTGAACCGGGGTCCTGGTGGAACCGTGTGACCCAGAAGGATCGTCAGAGGCCCTGCTGCTGGCGGGGGGGAGAGACCAGCCCCGGGGCCAGCCTTCCTCTTGCCACCACCCAGACCCCAGCCCTGCCACAGAAACCCCCGCTGAGCAGAGCCGCGGCCGGCCACCCAGAGTCCTCGAGCCAGAAACCCAGCCTGGGGCTCACACTCCTGCCCCTCTGCCAACTGTCAGGACACTGGCCACGTCCCTCCCCTTCCCCAAGCCCCATTCACCTCCAAAACAAAAGGGCGGCATCGACCTCCGACGACTGTCATGAAGACTCTGGGGGGTGGGTCGTGGTGCTTGCTCGAGGCAAGGCCACGCGGCGGGGGGCTAATGGGCACACACCTTCCAGCCGTGTCCCACGTGGACCCCGGGAGCCTGACTGCATGGACGAGCCTGGTGCCGGGGCTCCCACAGTCCGGCCTCAGGTCCAGCGTCTGTCACCACCGCCCCACGTGCAGGAACCGCCAGGAATCTGAGCCGTAGGAGGAACAGAGCCCTGGGAAGCGGGATGAAACCAGGCGGGGCCCTGTGTGCGAAGGGCGCATAAGGAGTCCCGGAGGGGAGACTCTGGGGCGGTCGGCCTTCGTCTGCGCTGCTGCTGGAACCAAGAGACGTGGTGCTGACCACAAGTGCCCCGTGGGCCTTGCACGTGCTGTTTCCTCCTGCGCTGCATGGCCCAGACATCGCGAAAGGCCCTTCTACTCCACAGGCTGGAACTAGTCTTCCAAGTCAGGGTCAGACAGGGTGAGACCCTATCTCCACAGTAGCCCCTGGTCAGCTAAATCAGCATCAGAGCCTCATTCATACTCAAGTGTAAATGACTGACATCTGCAGTCCACGTGCGCGAGCACGCTCTGACCTAGCAGATGGAGAAAACACAACAGGAGAGACCTCAGGCCACACCTCTGTGAGGGTCACGGCCCAGTGTCAACCTACAACCCACAGCCCGTGGCACGTGGGGTTTAAACCGCCTCCTGAGAGGAAATGAAAGGCTTTTCTTCGTGCACACACAGCAGGAAGGAGGCACAACACCCCCCCAACCTCAGGTCCCAATGGCGGAGCCTTCGGGAGGGCTCGTGGGACCCCAGGCCAGCAGGGACTCCCAGGTCAGCTCTGGAAGCTTCCACAACGCATCGCCTGAGCCACGGGAGACCACGCTGAGCCAGCAGCCGCTCCGGAGGAAATCCAACCTGCAGAGGCTCTGGTGACCCCAAGTGCAGAGCCGCACCCCGCCTGGTGACACCAGCTCCTCCAGCCCCGTGGCCTGTCCCATGTCCAGCAGCCCAAGAACGCTACGGTCCGTGGGGCTGTTCCACGGGGCGGTGGGTGAGGGACCCGAGGCGGAGTTCCATCTGCCCTGTCACTGCTTTGCGATGGTGGGAACTGCAGGACGCACGTCACAGACGGATCCTTCCGCAGTCCACGGGTCCATTCGCCTAGACCGAGGACACGATGGCACTTTCCACCTCTGACCTGCAGACGCGCCGGGGACCCGTCTCCTCCCCAGCCGCCCGGAGGCACATCAGGAGACTCCTGTCCCCGTGCGCATCGCCCCTTCTCTGCCTGGGCCCTGGGAAGCTCCAGAGGCTCAGATGAGACACAGGATGGCTGTTCCCCCGCAAGGCCCCTGTAGCGCGTGCCGTGACCGTCCCTGGTGGACATGACCGTACTTCTGAGCCGGCCCGCGGTGGGGGCAGTGGGAACCCCCACCGGGCACAGGTCCTGCCTGCCACAGGGAGCGGGAGCCGGGGCACCGCAACCTCAGAGCCCACGTCCGCCCCGGTGAGCTGGCCCCACAGGACAGGCTGTGCCTAGCGTCACCGCCCCAGGGGTGGCCGGGTCCACCTCATGGAACATTCCAGCTCCCTCGTCTGCGCGATGGGGCCGAGTCCTGCCCCTCTGTTTCTCTGAGGCACCCCCTGCCCCATCACTGGCTCCAGGAAAGGAGAGAGCAAACTGGGGCTCAGATTTGGGGGGCACCCGCGGCTGTGAACAGGGTGAGGAGGGCTCCAGGCCTGGCCTGTGGAGTAGGGGAAGCCTCTTCTCCGAGGGGTCCAGGTCTCCGCTCACTGCCCCGCGCCCTCCAGACCACGCCGGGTGGTGCTGACGTGCTCAGTGGACAGAGGCCTCTTGTTTCGGGGGAGTCCTGGCCACTTCCCGGGTTCAACAGAGGGAAACCTTCTGGCCTCCGAGACCGAGACCGTGAGGAGCACCTGTGAGCTTCCATGACCTCAGTCTCCATGAGGCGGTGCACACCGTCTCCGCGGCTCTTGGGGTCCGGGCTGGAGGGGGCCAGCGGCCCCCTGCTGCTCAGTCCGGGTGTCGCGTGTCCACTGCCTTTAGAGAATGCTTCCCCTTCCACGTCGGAACCTCGAGATAAAGACAGAAACAAACACCCGAACGCCGACCGAATCGACAAATGCCTTTCTATTAAGAACAACAACATGCTAATTTTGATGACGGCGACGTCCCAGGGGCTCGAGATCTGTAAGGCCGGCCCGTGTCTCACAAGACCCAGATGGACTCGAGACGCCACCAGCCTCCCACCTCCACGGCCCCAGGCGCTTTCCGAGGCTGGCCCTGCTCTTACTCCGGGGAGCTCCCGTCCCATGCCGGGAGCGAGGAAACGGCGGGGGCTCGCTAACAAGCCTGCTCTCAGGGCTGGGTCTGTAGGACGTTGCGTGGAGTCTGTGAGGCGTGGCCGGACGGGACAGCACGGTCCCCTGCACCCCCCGCGCCAGGCCGTGCTTCCATGACGCCAACGACAGGTTCAACCAGACCCCGGCCGGTTCTCCAGCTGGGAGCTCAAGGTCGTGATGGGTCACCCCAGACAGAGCACTGCTCCAGCCAGCAGATCCCCACCCCCGAAAGCAGCCAGGGACACAGGGAAACACGATGAGGGCACGAAAGCCCACGGAAGGTCCCACGTGGCTCCCGTGGCCAGCATGCCTCGCCCACTGCCACGCGCAGCTGAGGAACCTAAATTAGCATCAATTAATTAACACGAGTCCTACACAGGCCGTTAATGGTATTTAGCTCTATCTGGGGATGCACCATCAGGTACTGGATACTACGGGAGAAAAATAATTGGAAAACAGAGCCCAAGTGCTTTTCTGAGAGTCCACTCATGTGAGTCCAGCGGCATCGAGGCCGGCCTGCGGGGTCAGCATTTTAACTGTGAAAAAAATCACAGGCTCTACAGGGCTGCTCCTCTTCCCCCCGAAGTGGAACCCCAAAGCTGCGGGAAAGCGCACGTCGACTTCCTCAGCATCGGATCAGGCCAGTCAAGTCAGGTGCCGCGAAGACGGCAAACCACTGCTCCCCGAGGCCGTGGTCTGTCGGCAGGAGACCGTGGACCTCGACACACGGCCCTGAGCCACGTCGTGTGCTGCCGGGGGGCCGAGCCAGGAGGACCCCCCACCCTCCATCATCCAGGGGGCTTTCAGAGCACGTGAGAGCGCTCGGCCATAGCTGCGGCCCAGCTGCTCCTGAAACGCAAGCAAACCCCCAGGAGACGGACCGAGAGGCGAGAGGCTGGCCCTCCCGGCGGTCAGCAAGGGCACGGGAGAGCCCACATGCAGTGCAGACCGGCCCCTCCCCTCTGAAGTTCAAGACAGGAAGACAAGGGAGGCAGGACTGGGTGGGATCCCCTGGGGGAAGGACCATCCCTAGAATTCAGAGCCCCGGGCTACCCCACCCCCATCTCTGCAGAGCCGAAGTGACCCCGGGTCGTCCTGTCCTGTAGAGGCCCACAAGGTGGCCAGCAGCACGGCTTCCACGGCCGAGCATGTGGGCCTTGGACGCAGCGCAGGAGCCGAGGGAAGACGGGCCAGGCTCACCCTGCTGCTCGTGTCTGCTGCTCCAGGGCAGAGGAAGGAGGCTCCCCAGACTGCCCCCGCTCTGTCGGGGTTCCCGATGCCCCATCCAGGGCCACGACATCACCCCACCGCAGGGGCACTGCTCCCAGTGTGCAGGCCCAGGGACCGGTCAGCACCGGCTGGCGCTGCTCAGGTGTGCCGGGCCCCCAAGGCCTCCCAGCTCAGCAGCGCGTGCTCACGTGCGCCTCCACTGAGAGAAAGGCATCGGCCTTGGCCCAGGACCTGCACCTGCCACGCAAGCTTCCTGCCCCCGGATGCCTCTGCACCCCAAGGTGCGGAGTTTGTTCTCTCAGGGGCAAAAACCGGGGATCCGCAGAGCTCTGTCCTCTATGAAGCTGCCGTGTCCACCGTACCCCACATCGGCTGCGCCCCTCCTCGAGCATCCCAAGCACCCTTCCCTGGAGAGATGCGCCTGGCGGAGGGCACCCAGGAGGCGAGCGGAGCTGCCCGAGCCCTCCCCATGCAGCAGTATCTCCGGGCACACGGAGCTGCCGGAGCTCGCCTCAGGGCGGCGCGTGTGAGCCCGAGTGCAGGAAGTGCTCAGAGAGTGGCCAGGTGACCCGGCACAAGGGAGGCCACGCTGCCCCACAGCGCTGCTCCCGCCTTAGGAGCGAGCCCCGTCCCGCAGGGCGGGGAGGGAGAGCACCGCACCGGGGTGAGGGGAAGAGCGGCCCAGGCGGGGGTGCTGCAGGCTCACAGCAGGGGGTCGCAGTGGCAGGGACATGGGGCGGGTGGGGACAAGGACAGGTTGTGGCCTGGAAGGCCTGGCTGGCTGGTTCTAGGTGGGGAGCCGGGGACGGCTAGATGGAGGCCACGGAGGCAGAGTGACAGTGAGCCCTAAGGAAGGAGCTCTGGCCGCCAGTGGGACAGGACGCCGAATCCAGACCTCCTGCGCTGTGCCTCGGCCGGGACCCCAAGCACACGCCCCATTTCTCCTCCTCATTCTCCCCTTGCAGGGTGAACAGCAAACACGCCCGGCACCAGCCACCCCTCGGGCCGTCGTGCAGGGCCCAGACGCACCCCTGGCCTCCGCTGCCTGGTCTGCAAGGCGGGGAGCCCCGAGGCGACTCTGGCAGGCTGCGCTCTGTGACACGGGGGACGTCAGCCAGAGCAGGGACCGCAGGAAAGTGGGACCCGGCTCCGGGGGAGCGTTACCACGAGCCACATCCCAGATGACTCACTTCGAAGTTGGCCACCTGCTTACGGGAAGAGCCTGGTGCGCCAGGTCCGTGTCAGGGAACGCTTCGACGAGGGTTACCCTCCCGCTCAGCCAGGGCGGACGTGGGCCCAGCGCTGGTGCTGCGGGCTCCCCTCCGCGTGGAGGGTCCCTGCACGTCCTGCGTGCTCAGGGCCAGCGGGTCACCAATGTGCAAGGAGCTCTCTCGGCGCGAGGTGACCCGAGCGACCCAGCCCTTGCTGGAAAGCTCACTAGAGCTGTTTGTCCAGCCGTGTTCGACTCCGTTATGTGAACTGCAGGTGAAATCCCACGGGCTCCTCAGCCCACAGAGCTGAAGCAGAAAGCAAACAACTGTGCCCGTAACACACTGATGGGGCTGAGGGGGGCCGGGGCCCAGGCGAGCCTGCCCTGCGTTCTTTGGCCTCCGTGTCTGACTCCGCGGCCCGGGAGACTCGCCTCTGCTGTCTCTGTGAGAAATTCCGGCCTGGCACGGCCATGAGCAGCATCAGCTCTGGGAGGGAAACTGAGTCCCTGAAGGGAAGCTGTGGGACGTGTCTGTGTGGCTCATCGACACGTCTGTGCCACAGCTGTGTGTACAAACAAGGACACACAGCACAGAGGGCTGGGGCAGGAGGAGGGGCCGGCACGGGGTGAGGGGGGCCTCGGGTCACGCCGGCTCTACTCCTGACGGGCCACACTGTGGGTGCCGTCCTGCAGGTTGAGAACATGCTTAGGAACAGCCACCTTTGACCTTTCCTTGTCTTACCAAATAGGGGTCTCCCAGATGGCTGACCGGGCAGGGGGCGGCCGCAGGTTCGGCTCAGGACCACACGGTCTGAGGGGACACAGGATACGCACTCCGGGTCTGGGGGCCGCGGGGAAGCCCGCACAGGGGTGTGAGTGGGAGCTCAGGGACTCCTCCGCGCCTGCCCCATGGACAGTGCGAGGACGAGGGAGCGGGGGTTGTTTTCACCCTGGAAAGAAGGGAGGAAGAAGGTCGGAGGATGGCGCCGGACAAGCTGATGTCCTGAGTCTCCCCGGTCGTCCTGGAGGGTGGTAGGTCAGCCCGCTCTGCCGGACCTGCCCCCCTCGCTGACTCTCCCTGCGGGGGGCTCCTGGGGCCCGGCCCGGCCCAGGGACAAGGCAACAGGAAGGGCCCACTGGCGCCCCACCAGAAGGACTGAAATGAAGGCATTTCCAGGCAGCAAAGGTCCTGCCTGTGGCGGAACTTTCTGTAGGGAAAGGCAGGACGAGAAGGGTTCCACTGAGCTGCAGACAAGTCTCTGAATCCTGCCAGGGGACCGGCCCGGCCGCGGATCCGCAGGGTAATTCAGCAGGTGGGTGGACGCCGGCTGCCCTGTCTCGGCGGGATCGGGGTGTGCCCGCTGCCTGACACGGTGCCGTCCCCACCAGCAGCCCGGTGCCTGCGGAGAAGCCAGGAGGCACACACAGGCTGCAGCCGCGGCGAACCCCCTTCCCAGCTCTGGGAACCAGCGGAGACACCTCCTCTCCCCGCAGATGGCCTCTGGGCAGTGCGCTCCGCTGCGAGGGGCGGGAAGTGCTGGCGACCTCGGGCAGAAGTCAGGCCGGTGCACCTGCGGGGGCTCGGGCCCGACGCCCTCACCGCCAGCAGCGCAGAGCCCCAGGCCACAGTCTTCCTGCAGACCGGAGGTGCCCGCTGGGACCCAGGGCTGGAGCAGGGGTGCGGCCTGCGGGCCAGGGCCCAGGGACGCCGCCTGGCACCCCTCGCGCGCTGCGGGGACGCACACAGGTGTCCGAGGAGCGTGAGGGTGCTGGGTGCTGCAGGGCGGGGGCCGGCGCAGGAGGGGGTCGGGGGCAGGGGGTCAGGGGGATCAGGGGTCAGGGGGTCGGGGGTCAGGGGAAGCTCCGGAAGCCGGCGGCCTGCAAAGGTGCTTCCCAAGACGGAGCTCTTCGCCGGGGTTCCACGGCCTCCCTCTCCGCCACCCGGTGGAAACCCTCCGGAAACAGGTCCTGGGGATCCCGCGGGCCCTTGCTCAGACAGCTCAGCCCCGCCCCGCCCCTGGCCCCGCCCCGGCCCCGCCCCCGGCCTTCAACTCCGCCCAGCACTTCGGCCCCGCCCCTGGCGTTTGGCCACGCCCCCAGGGCTGCAGGCCTGGGTCCGCCCAGGCAGCCCACACAGTTCAGGGTGACCAGATCAAGTGCTCCCCCAAGAATCGGTCTCCTAGTGGCGCTGCCCTCGAGAGGGGGTGAGGCAGTGTGTTCAGGGGCGGCTTCCTGGAGGAGGAGGCTCTCTGCCACCAGGGCCAGCCCCAGCCCTGGTCCAGCTCCTGGCTGCTGCCGGCGTTCAGCACCACTGCAGAGTGTTACACTGTGTGAGGGGACGCGGCAGGCCGTGAACCTGGCCGTGAACTGGACGGACCGGGCTGTGCAGGCGAGAACAGGCACACACACCCCCTCCTAGGAGGGGAGGCCCAGGGCAGAGGCCTCGCGGCTGGACTCTGCCAGGCCAGGACACAGGGATGAAGAGTCTCGCCGTGCAGGGAAGGTCCAGCCTTGGGAGGACGGAGTGACCTGAGCAGGGGCGAGTGCTCACGGAAGGGCCGGAGAGGGGGTGCAGAGCTTAAACTCAATGGGGAGCCGCAGGCGGGGTCTCAGGGTGGCCAGGCGGCGCCACGGACAACGCTGATGTGCCCGGGCCGGGGTGCCGGGGTCACGGCAGTGAAGGCAGGCCTGGAGGACAGCAAGATGCATTTCGGAGAAAAACTGGACACGTGGCCTAGAGACAGGGACCGCCGACGCAGAGGCCTGCTCAAGGCCGGGCAGGGAAAGAGAAGACAGCGGGGTAGAACAGCGATTCGGGACCAGACCCTGGGCAGCCGCCCGCCACCCCTGACAGGCTCCTCCCATTCCGAGGCTGGGACTGGCCACGATCAGAGAGGGTGGCGGTCACGCCACGACAGTGTGCTGGCCCGGGCTGCCTGTCCCCCGCTCCGCGGCCTCTGCCTTGTGCTGGCCGTCCAGCCCCCACTGGAATGCCAGCCCAGGGGCCACCAGCACGGCTGCCTCTCCTTCCCAGGAGCCCCAATTCCTAGTTGCCGGCGTCCACAGGAGACCGAGTCTCCCGCCTTCCACAGATGCCGGGGCCCGGCCGCTCCTGCTCACTCGGCAGACACAGACGGAGAGCCAGGTGCCGAGGCAGGGACCCCCGGGGCCGTCCCTCCACGGGGGAGGCTGGCCCACAGCAGGAGCCCGCCAGCGACGGGAGGCCGCAGCCCGGGGAGATGAGAGCCCTCTCCGAGGGAGACTCTCGCCACGCGGCCACTGTCCCGCCAGGCCCAGGCCGCCATCCTCCAGGACGCCGCCGGCGTGGAGCGGGGCCAGGGCCTCCCCAGAGCCGCGGGGAGCAGGCGGCATTCCGGAGGAGTCCTGCTCGCCCAGCGGGAACAGAAGAGCTGGCACGCTCGGTCCCTCCCGGCAGCCATTTTAGTAAGTGCCGGTTGCAAAGCCTCCCGAGCCCTCCGCCACCCTCGCCGGGGTGGACAGAACGGTCGCCCCACCTGCCGCCAGCTGCTCGGCGTTTCTGGAAAGCCCAGCCGTCCAGCCAGCCTGAGCGGCCCGGCCCGAGTCCCAGTTCGCAGTCCCGGGCCTGCTCTAGAAAGCGGTGGACCAGAGTAGAGAAGGCCACCCCCCCCACAGGAGCTGGGGCACCCCATGGGGCCCTGGCGGGGGGGGGGGCTTCCAGCCCCGAGGGATGCCCTGAAGGAGCCAGCAGGCTCTGGGGAGCTCTGGCGCCCCAAACTCCAGCTCCCAGGGTCCGTGCATGGGAGCAAGGCAGCACTTAGAAAGGGACACCAGCAGATTCTGTTAGCCTCGTGACAGCCAGGGGCACCCCCCATACCAAAGAATGGACAACTGGCAGGTCCCCAGGCCCTTGGCCTCCCTGCAGCACCCTCTCCCATCTCTAGTCCCCCCACGAGCAGGACACTCCGATCCCGGCCCTCCTTGTCAATCTCCTCCCCACCCCTCGGCCGTCACCCGCGGCGCTCTGGGTGACAGGTGGCATTCTGCGGAGGTCATTAACTCCTGAGCACCACATTTTAATGCAGAAAGGAGCCCTTCTCATTCGGCGCAGCTGCGAAGCTATATAAAGAAATGGGGATTTTAATGTTTTGCTTTTCTTCCCTTTTCTAGTGCCACATTATCATAACATTTCCCTATAATTACGCCCATAAAAGTCACCTGAAAATACTTCATGCCACAAAAGTTGATCTACACACGTCATTCCCTGGATGTCGGGTGGCGAGGCCTGACCAAGATCTTCACGGGTGGGATTTAGCCGGGAGCCCCGAGCTGAGCAGACCCGGCAAGCCCACGGCGGGACGCAGCCCCCTTTTTGGGATCCGCTGTCCTCTGTCTTCGCAAGCAAGAGAGATCCTGGAGACAGTCCCGGAAGGACTGGGCAGGGCTGCCTGCACCCGACACTGTTCCCAGCACCCTTCCCTGGGAGGTCTGTGCTCAGGAGGACACTTCCACGGGCAAAACCCCCTTACCTCGCTGATGCCTGGGCATCCAGCTCAGCTGGTATAAATCCCAGAGGCAGAGATGACTTATCTTTAGGGAGAAACCAGCACCACAGCCTCTCCAGCCAGGGATCCATCAGATAAAAACACCCGGGAGAAAAGAAAGGGGGAAAAAAAAACCCAAAGAGCCCGAGATGAGAGAGAAACCTCTGAATGGCATCACTTCATTAAGCCCAGTATTTTCGAGTTCACCTCTCCAAGAACTCCAGAAATAAAATTTGAACAGCGGGAAAGTAGCACATTCTAATCTCTCCTAACTATGCAATAAATTGTATTTATAAAGAAAATGCGACAGTACAGAGCCCACGCTCGGTTAGTGTCCTAATGGATTAAAAACAATTCAGAAGTTGGTAACTTCTCATCGTCGCAGCCGAGGACATGAGACTTAACTCAAAGCTATGAGTCAATTTTGATGGGATCCACTGGGGGAAAAAAAATACACGTCAGCAATATTTGCACGCGGGGACTGTCCGCCAAGCCATTCCCAGCGGGGACAGCACAGAGCTTCCCACCTCGGACTAAAGACCGCACACAAGCGTCCAAGTCAAGGCTTGGACACGACCCCTCACGAGCTCGTCGTGTTCCCCATCCCCCTCGCTGGCCGGTGCTGTAAGGCATCATGGAAAGACGACCATGTCCTCCGCGACGGGCACCCCAACACAGTCACACCCCTCCAGCAACCCGGCCGGCGGTGCCAGCTTCCGAGAACCACATCCACCCAAGCCAAGCCCGCTGCTCCATATCGGCCAGGGGGTCAACGGCACACACTGCTGCTTCTAAGACACAAAGAGAGAGGAAGGACTTCCAACTTTCTCCCCCAAGCTCCTCATCCCCGGGCTAGCCCTGCCGCCAACAGGACGTCCGCAGGCCACCGAGTGTGCGACTTGGGGACGGCCGCCGAGGACCCCCTTCCTCTTTCTGCTCTTCCTGGCAATTGCTCCCCAATGGGAGAAAAATGACAAGACCGTGTCACTATAGCAACTAACCTAATTGGTGGGCTGCAGGTCTCTCTCCGGCCAGAGGGTGGAGCCCAGCTCCTTAACTAGGAGCCTCCGCCACCACGGGGTCCCCGCACCACATCCCCGCGCGGAAAACCAGGCCAGGAAATCATCCAGTTTCCCTCACGCCGCGCCTGCAAGTGCGCACCTTGCGTGCTGCAGAGAAATTCTCAGATTTAATAGGGAGGATAATTGAATTCTATATGATGCTTATCAGTTTCCCTAATTAATATGATCCAAATATATCTGCTCCATAACACAGAAACATTTTGGGTAATAAAAATCCTGACTGATAACAAAAACAATTTACAAACAAGGATGTTAACGGTTCTTATTCATCCCAGATATACTGGAGAAGAGAACGGAAATCAGAACTGTTCCATTTGCATTTTACTTGCTTTACCAATTCTAAAAGAAATGATTATTTTTTCCTGCAGGACGGCCGTTCCATGCTATAAATTATTATGTCTATTTTGTATTTTAGTAAAATGTTTTAATTTCTCCAAGTGCATTTCCGGTGAAATGGGGTGTGTCCGCAAACGTCTTATCTTATTGTCAATTATTCCGTTACATGGAAACAGCAACAACCATGAAAATGTGGTTAACCTAAGCTTTCATTATTAATGATTTCTGCCCTTCCGAATAAGACGTTTTACCAAATGTCCTTGTCCTGCTGGAAGATTTGTTTCCAGAACACCAGGGAGGCTGCTAAGGGCGGGCTGAGCGTGTGGGTGGGGATCTCGGGTTCCACGGTGTGTCTGGGCAGCGGGCTGCAGCCGGGCTGTTCTCTGACCCCGGCCTGGGGCAGGCCGCAGTCCTGGGACTGGCCAGCGGGGGTGACGTGCAGGTGCAGGCGGTGGGGAGTGCCGTGGGCACTGACAGGGTGGGAGCCCAGGAGGCCCGGGCTGGCAGTGGGGGTGTGGCGTGTGCAAACCACCGCCAAGGCGTCCTACACTTAACCGCCCGTGGTTGCTCTTTTTCTCACCTGAAGCGCTGCCACTTCCCCGCCCAGGTGCTGTCCTGAGTTCTCCCCTGGGACCCGTGGACGCTGTCACCAGCGCCAGCCAAGGACAGCAGCCCCAGGGGAGGCCCAGGGAGCGAGTCCCCTTCCTAACACGGCTGGATGCGCCCCCGCTGCCACCACGCCACCAGGAAGAGCATTCACATGGCACCCAGGCGGTCCTGGGACTTTCTCTCTCATCAGCTCTTTGCACATCACCAGGGAACCCTGCGAATGCCGCTGGAGGGCCGAGATGGCCACGGGGAGCCGGGACCGCGCGACCGTTGCTCCAAGCCCCAGCTCTCCCCCACCCCCAGGGCCCGCGGAGTGCTGGCGGTGCGCGCTGGGCAGCTCGGTCGCGACCCCGCTGGGGGCCTTCCCGCCCTGCGTCCCCTCCCCGCGCGGGGCGCCGGCCGTTGCCTGCGACTGTGGGCGATGCACAACGGGGCGGAAGAAGTAGGGCCGAGCCTGCTCGGGCACCGGTGCCCTCGCGGTTGCGGCGGGCTGGGCTGTCCCAGGACTCGGAGACCGCGCCGCCGCCCGGGGCTCCGTGGTCCGCTGGGGTCTCGTTCCGGGGGCAGCAGAGGGCTCGGGCTGCCAGGGGGAGGCCGGGACTTGGAGGCGGTGGCGCGGGAGCCAGGCGCCGCGCTGGCCTCTTTTTTTTTTTTTTTTTTTTTTAAGAATCCATATTTTTCCATCACCTCCCGCGCCATGGCAGTTCTCCACGACAGGTGCTCCTCAGCGCCCGTCCTCTCCTCCCGCTACGATGGGAAGGGCGCGGGAGCCTGTGCCAGGCGGCGGGCCGGGGAGCCGAGCAGCCCGCGCCATCCTGGCCCCCGAGCCCGTGCCCAGGACGCTGGCCACTCCCCGCCACCCTGGCGGGCTGCGAGCGTGCGCCCCGCGCACTGACCACCCGCCCCCACCGCAGCCCCGGGCTGCGCCCCGGACTCCGACCACCCCCCACCCCCCCAGCCCACCCCCGGCCGCTAACCCCGGCCGCCCCCGAGCCTGTCCCCGTCCCTGGTCCCCCGCACCCACCCGGCCCGAACCCGCGGCCCCGCGCCAGACCAGCTGGGTCAGCGGCTCGGGCCCGGAGCGACTCCAGAAATGCCCGCGGCGGCGGCGGGCCCCCTCCACGCACCCCACCCCTCACTTCTCTTTTCTAAGGACGCGCCTGGCGAGTCGGCTTCCCCGGCAGGCAAGGCTCCAGCCGCGCGCCCGAGCACGAGCCCCGCTCCCGCCGGGGACACCCCGCTCCCGGCCGGCCGCCTCGTCGCCCCCGGTCCCCGGCGGGAGTGTCGCGGGCGGAGGGCGCCGGGCAGGGCGCTCCGCCGACATCCCCCGCGGTGCGGCCCGCCGGCCCCGGACCTGCCGCCGCCTCCGGAGCGCGCGGCTCGGCTCGGCCCGCCGGCCTGGGCCGGGAGCGGCGGCCGCACACCGGGCAGCCCCGGGCATCGCCGCGACACCCGGGGCCTGGCGCCCGGCCCTGCCCCCGAGTCGGGGCGGGAGGCTCGGCGGCGGCGCCCGCTTCCGAAGTGCCCGGGCGGCCCCTCTCCCTCCTGGCCCAGCGCGGAGCGGCGGGACCCGGGGACGGCGCGCCGCGAGCCGGCAACTCCGCACCGACTCCTGGCGGCCGCCGGGGCCGGGGCCGGGGCCGGGGCCGGGGCCGGGGCCGGGGCCGGGGTGGGGGAGGGCCCGGGGCCGGGGCCGGAGGGCCGTGCGGGGGCCCGGCCGCGCGGTACTCACTGCAGTAGGCGATGAGCAGGCTGGCCAGGATCATGAACGCCCAAAAAGTTGAGGACATGCTGGGCAGGGCGGTCGCATCTTGCCGGCTGCTGGTCCTGGGCGATGGCGCCATTGAAGCCGCGGCGCCCGCGCGGGGGGCAGCAGCGCGTCTCAGCAGCCGGCCCTGCCCGCGCCCCCGCGCCGGCCTCCACGTGCGGGCCCCGCGCGCGCCATCCTCCGCCGCCGCCGCCACCGCCGCCGCGCCCGGGCTCCGGCCCACTGCGCCCCGCGCCGGCCCGCCCCGCGCCGCGCCCGCGCCCGCGCCCGCGCCCGCGCCCGCGCCCGCGCCCGCGCCCGCCCAGCCTGGGGACGCCGGCCCCGCCGCTCTGGGCGTCGCTGCGCGCCTCGCCCGACCACCAATGGGAGGGGCGCGCCCGGTGCGCGCGCCCGACGCCGCGGGGTCCTGGCGCGGTCCCTGGGACTGGCGGGGGAGGCAGGCAGAGGGGACGCCGCGCCCAAGCCGCGCCTCTGGATGGCGACAGAGACGGCTGGCCGGGCATGCCCGCTGCCTGGGCACCACGCGGGGAGGACAGGCCTGGCCAACGCGAAGTTTGTGGACTTGGGCTGTGTGGCCCGTGGGCCCCAGGAGCCCAGACTCCTTTCCGCAGAGGCCTGCGACACCGGGTCCCAGAGTTTACTGTGAGTACAGGGTGCTTTGGGCCTTTTTCCCAGATGCGCCCTTCACCGCTGTTCTGGGTCATGCGTGCACTGGTGTCCTCGAACCCACGAAGAGCACAGTCTCAGACCCTGCAGGTGAGCTAAGGTCAGCGCCGGAGGGCTCCTGGTCTCCCTAGCTCTGGCTCTGCCAGCGGACACAAGTCCCTCCAGAGCGTCCTCCTTGTCCTCCACGGGGCGCCTTGCCCTTTGCGCACTGCCCTGGACCTTGGTGAGCTGTCTCCGTGCCCTTCCCCTACCAGGCCCCAGTCGCGGGCCTCTGAACTCCCATCTAGGGGCTGATCTCTTCAGCTGGACTTTGAAAGCAGGATGACAATTAGTATAATTCATTTTATTTGCATAGTTAATTATCATCAGCCAAACTGATTCATTCCTATAAACAAGAGGAGAGAGGATCAAGTATGTCCTTTGAGGTCAGAGTCTCCAACCTCACTCCTCCCTCTCAGGTCCCCGCAGCAACACCAGCTCCAGAGACCAGACACTCAGCAGATTCCCCCCCCTCCCCCTGCCCCGGAGACTTGGCCCTGTGGTCCGCAGCCACACACCCACCCCGAGCGCTGCCTTCCTGCGGGTCAGGGCCCCTTCCGACATGAGCTCATCCTTCCTGATTCAGGGGTCTTCTGGTCCTGCATGAGGAGGGAGGGTTCCCAGAACCCCATGAGGTCTTGCTGGAACTGGAAACCCTTTCCCAGGAGCCACTAGAGGGCCTGAAGCAAAACTGGTCCCAGCGTCCCCCCTTCCCCTCCGGTCCTGGCCTGCTGGGCCTATGAGAAGACCATGAGACCATGGAGCCTGTGATCGCGGCCACTCGGAGCCTGCTGTGGGCGCGAGGGATCCACCCCACACACTCACGCACACACACGAGACACACACACACGACATATACACACAGACAACATGCACGCAGCTCACACACACACACACACACACATGCACACCGTGCCGAAGAAACTGAAGCGGGCAGGACCAGTCCAGGCCAAGCCTCCTCTCCCAGTCCCATGGGCGACTCAGTGAGGAGCCCTCACCAGAGGCTGTAATGTCATTGTGTCCAGGATGATTTTTTTCATAAATTTTCTATTCTTGTTTAATTCAAGCGGCCTGACTTCCTTCTTGGTGTCTTCCCAACGCAGCACCCTGGCTCCCTTCGCTGGTGTGCGGCAGACCTGGGGCTCCTGAGAGACTGAGGGAGGAGGGGTGGGAGCCCTGGTCTGAGGGCGTCGGGCTGGGGTCCGCCCCCCGGGCTGGGAGGGGCTCCCTTGCTCAGAGTCCCTGCAGTCCCCCGCCCCGGGGGGCCTGCTTCTCTAGCTCTATGTTCCCCCTTTGATGGAAGCCTTTTATCCTGCTAAAAGGGACACGACGTTTCACAGCGTGACACGTTCGTCTCCTCCTGTCCATCCCCATCTCGTCTCCTGTTGTGGGCATCCGGGTCTGTTCCGTGAGCACCTTCCAGACGCCGCTGCGGGAGGAGGCGAGTTCGACAACACACACCCTTTCTGGCCCCTGGAAATGTGTGCTCGGTTTGGGAAACAGAGGAGGAAGCCGGCACCAGGAGTGCCCCGAGGCCGCGCCACGAGGGGAGGGGCTGGAGGCTTGTCTGGCAGGTGCGCTGGGAAGGCGGCCCGGGAAGCTTCCGGCCCAGTGGGTTTGCGAGTATTTCGTGCCGTCCTCAGGACAAGCGCGCACACACACGTGAAATGACAGCTCAGAAAACAACACTTACACTCTCGCTACACTGGGGTATTTTCCCTTCTGTCCTAACTCATTTCTTACACATGGGCTGCTCACGGATGGTCGTGTTTACTGTGGTTCTCTCTGCTTGGCACGGGTGCTCCCGGAGATGTGGTCTGCGCCGAGTGTGGGACGGTGCACTGGAGCGGTCACGCCAAGGTCAGAGGGCGATGCCGGGGTGGGCAGTGGGCGAGCGCCCCAAGCGGAAGGAGGGCGCGGTGCGTGGCGGGACCTGCTTCCTCCTGGAGCTCATGCCATGAGAGTCCCACGGGTGACACGAGGGGCTGCACATGTTAAAGGAAAAGGTATTCAAAGACGTGTGTGAAAGGTGCTGAGGCAGGCCTGGCGCAGGGCCGTCCGCAAGGACAGGGGGCCCTTGTGACAGGCTCGTGCTGTCGGGGAGAGGCTGCGGGGTCAGGGGCTCTGGCTACGCCGACCTGACAGGACCGTGGCTGAAGGCCGGGCCGGGGACAGGCATCTCCGGGGGGGGGACATTTGGACGATGGGGAGCCCGGGCCGCTGTTGCAGGGGTGGGGGGGAGCTCTGGTTGAACTGATGTAGCAGGGATCTTGCTAAAACCAGATCGCACAAGGAGGTGCCTGGTAGGCCTCGGAGAAAGATCAGGAGCATGACCAGCTTTTGTTCAGGCAAAGAACGTTCATCAGGCAGGCACAATTCACGAATCTGGAGCATCTTGACCAAGTCTGTGCTGGGTGCGGACGACCCTACCGGGAAGAGGAGAGAGAACAGAGCCCGCGGCGCCTGCGGCTTGGAGTCGGAGGGTGGTGGAGAGTCTGGGAGCCAGGGAGGCTGGACGGGTGAGAGGGCGACTGGTCAGTGCAGTGTCCTGGCAAGGGCAGGACGGGTCACCAGAAGGCACAGCTGGGGGGCTGGCCGGAGGCAAGGGCAGGCGCTGGCGGCTCCCTGGGGGGCCGGGGCCAGACCTCGATGGGAGTGAGGTTGGGGGATGAGCGGGCGCGGAGTTCCGTTGCTAGGAAACAGCGCAGCTCCTGATCCCAAAGCGTGCTGCCAAGTGACAGTCTGTCGTCGCCGATTGGCTGGCTGCGGAGACTGGCAAGAACCCACAGCACCCTCAACTCTGAAAGCGAATAAGTTTAGTGGACACTCAGTCCCCAGCCTCGCTCCACGCCTAGTTGACTGGGGAGCCTGTCCTACAGCCTCGAGCAGCTTCCGGGTCCCCCCGTGCCCTAAGCTGTGTCCTGGCCCACAGAGGGGGCGTCCTGTATCCGGTGGCTCAGGGGGTCCCAGGAGCCCCAGACACGCAGAGTGGCCCCAGACACGCAGAGTGGCCCATGGAGGAGGAGTGGCACGTGAGGGGGGCTGGACATGGCGCTCCCTCCCGGTCTGGGCCGGGAACGCCATCCCGGGAACGTCCCCTCCACGGGACGTGTGTGCCCATCGTCACTGCTCTGCTGCAAAACAGGGGTGCTGTCTGCGGTTTTCCTGGTCTCTGCCCTTCCGTACTGGGCATGGGACATTGGTCACTGAGGTCATGGGCTGCCGGGCTGACCGAGAGATTCCTAGCTGGATGTTAAACTGGGTAAGACTTGGGGGTGTCCGCTCGGGCAGTGGGGAGGCAGTGTACTTTACGGAAGGGCAGGCACGGTTTTGTGAAGGAGCTACGGCGGTCTGTGTGCGGCAGGCAGCCAGCGGGCGGACTGTCTTGGGCCTGTCTGTTCCTCCTCTAGAAACAGTGCGGGTTTTCCTTTGCAGGCCCACTGCTGGCCACGATGTGTCCCGTGTGCAGTCTGCAGAGACGCCCCGGAGCGCCGAGAGATGCGGGAGCAGGGAGGGAGGGAGACAGGACAGCCATCCCGAGCAGGTGTAGACGTCGGCGTGAGACAGGTACTGGCCAGGTGGGGACGGCGGCGTCTGCGAGGCCACTTCTCCGCAGGCCAGCGGGCGGACGGGGAGCCAGCCCCGCAGGCAAGAGGCACGAGGGGGCAGAAGGTTGGCAGGGGCAGACTGCCGACCGTGAGCCCCGTGACGACAGAGGGCCCTGAAATTTCAGCCCTGGAAATGGTTTTTCACAGAGTCGGTAGATGGAATGAGAGCGTTATTTTTAGGGGTAATTGCCCTTCCCACCCACTCAAGGTCAGTGACGAGAAGTCGTGTTTTTCTGTTCCGTGGTACGTTCCAAGCACCATCCCAAGCCCTTTGCCTAGATCGGGGGGCACCGGACACCTGTGCTTGGGTGTGCACGCCATGACACAGGGGGGCCAAGGTGCCGTTCCACGGTGGCACAGGGAAGAGTGGCTGAGCTGGGGCCAGCAGCCGTGGAATCGTGTCCACTTAAAGACGGTTTTGTAAAATGGACGGACAAGGCGGAGAAATAAAACACCCCTCTGAGGTGCCCCCAGTTAGCTGCCCCAAGCGTTTTGTTGGTAACGTAACTCGTTGTGTTTGCACACGGCTCTGTGGGTCTGCGTGACCCGTGTCCTTCAGTCGGCGGTGAGCGCTGTCTCACGCCAGCTCACCCTCTTCTGGGACCCCGTTTCATGGCCCTGGGCGATACTGTCCTGCATAAATACCACCACTGCTTAATCAGCGTTTGGACCCTGGGACTGTTTCCTGCGCTCTGCTCTTCCGGACGTTTCGGCAGGGAACGCTTGTCCCCAAGTTCTTTCCTACAGATGCGCTCATTTATAGGATAAACAACCACAAAACTCGAATTCTTGCATCCAAATAAGGACACGACTTAAAGGCCTTGCTATACAGTTGGCGAAAAAATGTTCAGAAAATGTCATATTAAATTACATTCCTCCCAAGAGCCCATGAGGACATCACAGGCTGCCCACGCCAGCCCAGTCATTGTTCACGAGGAGAGAGCCAAGGACCACGGCTCAGGTGACAAAGACATGTTAACGTCCTTCCCGTTGCGACTTTTGTGCATCCGTCACATTCGCATCTTTCGAGAAACACCTGTCGGCACCCCCTGCCGGGTTTTCTCCCCATGGGTTTGTCTTCTTACCATTGATTATTCAGAACTTTTAATTTGGAGAATAAATTGCCTTTAAATTTGGGGGAAGTTTGAAAATACAGAAAAGTATTTTCTGTATCGGCAGGTGTCAACAACCTTGTGTGTCTGTCACGCACCATCCGCAAACCGTCTCTGTTGTAGGTACCGTGTGCAATACTTCCTCCTGGAGAATTGAATATGCTGTCAGTGGGGTATGGACGAGGGCCCTTCTCTCGCTTTGTACACTTTGCTGTTCCTTACAGCTTTACGGAGGTGCACTAGCCAGGGTTCTCCAGAGAAACAGAGTCAATAGCTGAGAGAGAGAGAGGGAGGGAGAGGGAGAGAGAGAGAGAGAGAGAGAAAAGTATTTTAAGGAATTGGCTCATGCAAACGTGGGGGTAAGCTAGAAATTCCAGAATTTTCCAGGCAGGCCAGCAAGCTGAAACCCCAGAAAAGAGTGTCTGTCTGAGCTCTGGAGGCAGAATTCATTCCTCCTTGGAGACCTCATTCTGTTTTCTGCGAAGGCCTTCAAGTGATTGGACAAGGCCCACCCGCATGGTGGAGAGCAATCTGCTTTACCCAGAGCCGCCGATTCACATGTTAATCTCGTCTAAAAATGCCTTCACAGCAGTATCTGGACTGATGTGTGGCCAAACAACCGGGTACCGTAACCCAGCCAAGCTCACACACACAGGGAACCGACACAGAAGCCATCATGGGCGTGGACTTAACCACACGCGTTTGAAGGGCAGCTTTCAATGTTACAACACCGTGTGGCCCCTGACGTCGTCACCCTGGGAACGAGAATGACATATCCACGCCCGTCGTCCCAGCGTGCTTCCCGTGGGCCCTGCCACCCTTCCACCCCACGCCTCTCGGCGCCCTCCAGCCCCGGGCAACGCCTGGTCTCCGTCGGCCTCCCGTAATTGGCATTTCCTAGAAGTCTATAAACACAGACTCATACCGAAGAGTCTCCTCCTTTTCTGGCTTGTCTCACCCAGTTAGATTATTTTGAGTTTCATGCATGTTCCTGTAGGTATCAGCAAGCTGTTCGTTTCCTTTTCCTGCTGAGTGCACACCTACTGCCTGGACACTATAGGCTTCCGTGAACTCCCCGTTGATGCACACCTGGGTTGTCTCCAGGCTGGCCTCGTACGAACGAAGCTGCTGCGAACTTTCACGTCCGTGTCCGTGCGTGAGCACACGCCTTCGTGTCTCATGGGTGGGCCTCAGGGAGGAACACGTCTGGCTCGCAGAATGGCTCCACACTTACTGGTCTGGGAGAGGGTCAGGCTGTTTTCCGGCATGATTTTCCCGTTTTGTGTCTGCGCTGGGTGCGTGAGCTTCTGCGTGCTCCGTATTCTCACCACGCCCGTGTTGTGTTTTGTTTTTTGTTACTGCTGGGTTTTTAGCTGAGATGCCCCGTCACACTGAGTTCAGCTGGACACGAATCACGTCTTCAGATATGACGTCTTCGGGCGTTGGGTCTTACTGAATGTCTCTGATCGACAGAGTGTTTCATAGTGTTCAGTGCGTGTGTCTTCCTCATCTTCTGCCAATTGTATTTTCTACTGTATCATCTTCTACTAATTGTATTTTTGGTGTGATTTTTAGTGGCGTTCCGGTATTATTTTAAGTGCTTTTCTTTCGGTGCTGATTGTTCCCATGGTATAGAACTCCACGTGGTTTTTATGTCAGTCTCGTATCCTGCACCCCGATGAACTCGGACACGATGACATCTAGTCACTTTTTTATTGATTCCATCAGATTTCCTAACACCTATGAGTAAAGACGGATTTGCTTCTTCCTTGTACATCTGGATGACTTTCCCGTCCTTGCGTGGCCTCCTGCGTTGGCCAGACCCTCCAGCACCAGGTCGAGTGGGAATGACGGGAGCGGGGACCACTGCCTCACATCTGATTTGGAAGGAGGACGGTCCATCTCCTGCTTCGAGGACGCGTGGTGTCAGCCGGAGGTCTTGCACAGATGCCCTTCCCGCTTGTGGAATGCCCTTCCACACCTGGCTTTGGGGCTAGGAGAAACCAGGTCCTAACTGTTCTGACCGCTTTCTCTGCGTCTCCTAAGGTAATTGTGCCCCGTGACTCCTCAGCGTCTCCTTCCCCTTTAGTTTCTTCTTGGACCCCCAGGCTCTCTAGAAGCCTGTTCCTCAGTCCCTCACATCTGGAGGCTCTCCCAGAAACTTCCTGAGCCCGATTGCTGTTATCATTCCACGTCGACAAACGACATCCTCTACGAGGAGCTCTTCCGCCTGAGACGAGCGTCCTGCCTGGAACGGGGCCTCACGGGCACTTTCGCTGGGAGCCGGGCGCACGCTCCACCTTCGGCGGGCGCTCTGCAAACGTCCGCTCCTCGGCTGGTCCACGGCATCCCATCCCCGGTCCCGTGGGGCGCGCGTCTGCCTCTGTGACTTCCCGAGGCGAGTCATGGCGTGCTCCAGCCATCCCGGTGCATTTGTCTACGTATCCTGCAGTTCCGCCCGTTTGGCTCCAAGTGTGTTGAAATTCTGTCATCAGGGTCATGACCACTGAGGATGGTTGCCTCCTTGGATCCGCCCATCCTCCCGTCACCGTGTCTGTCCCTGGTCACAGTCGGCTGCCGAATGCACTTTGCCTAAGACGGACGGATGCATCCCCTTTACCCTGACGGCGCGTCCGTCCCCACCTCCGCACTCATAACCTACTTTGCGTTGGGGGTGAGCTCCTTCCAAACAGCCATCGGCCTCGTCCTCGGACCCGACCTTGCAGACTGTTCTGTTTCCGCCGACCGTTTAGACAATTTCCACTTCCAGGGGCAGGTGGCAGGGCAAGGCCCAGCTCATCGTGGAGCCCCGGCTCCGTGTGGTTCCTCCAGCCTCCCCCAAGATCCTTCTAGCAATTTCCGGAAACTTCCCTAACAGAGGGGAGGCTCTGCGGGGCTGTGGCTGGGGCCACTCGGGCGCCCTGGGCTCCACCTGGCCCTGAGGTGTGCGCGCGCGCTGGAACCTGCCGGGCCAGCAGGCCTGCCTCTGTGGGTGGTCAGTTCTGCAGGCAGACTCGCCCCTAAATCACACTTACTAAGTACTTTTTTAAAAACCAGCTTTTTATTTTAGAGCAGGTCTAGATCTACAGGAAGACCCTACCGATCCGGCAGAGTCCCCGTCCACCCGACACCCAGCTTCCCCTGGGTCAACACGTCGAATCTGTACAGTCTATTTCTTACTGTTTTATTTTTTACTATTCGTTATTTTTAATTTTGAAACCCAGTCCATACTTCCTTCCGATCTCCCTGGTTCTCCCCTGGCCCCGCCTCCTTTCTGTTTTCCTCTCCCGTCCCAGGACCCCGCCCGGGGCAGCACATCACACGTTTGGTCCCCGTGGCCTTAGCCTCCTCCTGTCCATGTTCATCCTGCAGGTGTCCTGTGCCTCTGACGACCTTGGCGGCTTCCAGGAGGCCTGGGCGCAACCCTGGCGGGGCTCTGTGGGGATTTGTGTGAAGCTCTTCTCGTGATCAGACCGAAGCTATGGGTTTCAGGGCACAGTGTTCCCACCACGTCCTGTCAAGAGCACGTGCGTCAACACGACCTGCTGCTCTCGGCCTTGACCTCCATCTCCAGGCTGACGTGCGCACCAGCTTCTCCGCTGTGATGCCCTCCTGTCCACACCATCCTCCTTGGAAGGACGCTTGGAAGGAGGTCGCTCTGCACAGCCTGTGGTAAGGGGCTACAAATTATTTGGACTGTTTCCGCTTGAGAGATTTGTCTTTTCTCCCCGTATGTCCATCAATTCAATCATGTAATTATGTTAGTGTGGGTTCACGGGTATTTATTCACACTCAGGGTTGAAACGTAACGCCCTGTGATTTGTTCTACTGTCCCTGCCGTCCCCGCCGTGGCGGCCATCGGGAGCCCCATCCCTGCCATCCCCGCCGCGGCAGCCATCGGGAGCCCAACAGCTGTCCCCTGCCTCCCTTGGGCCTACTCTCCCCCACGCAGGGTGTTTCTTCTTTACATCTCTTATTCTGTACTTTTAGATTATGTTTTTATCCGTCTGTTGTCCTGTCTGTACAGCAAGTAGTTCTGGGGCGGACGTTCGGAGAGGCAGGACCGCCTTCCCGCGGAGGACGTTCTGTCCCTGCTGGTCTTTCTCCTGCATGATGAGACACAATGACGTGTAACCCGCGTGGGTTTATGGTGCCCGGTGAGCGGATTTTATAAACATGCGTTCTGTGAAGTGACCGCCACGCTCGGGTGCGTCGACGCGGGGATTCCTCCAAAAATTAAAATAGAGCAGGCACGTGATGCAGAAACGCATGATCCAGAAGTCCCCTTCCAGGAAAGTATCCAAAGGGAGTGCCACTGGGTCTCGGCACGTCTGCTCCCCACGTTCGCTGCGGCTCCGCTCCCCACGGCCGAGACGCGGAGGTGGCCTCGTGCGCGGTGAAGGAGGGACGGGTAGAGAAGACGGGCGTGTATGCGATGTGCGTATCCGGGGATTATCACTCAGCCACGAGACGAGACGGAAGGAGCTCCTGCCCTTTGTGACACGTGGACGGACCCTGAAGGCATTCTCCGCGATCTAAGTCAGACGGAGAAAGACAGACGCTGTGTGGTCCTGCGCATATGTGGAACCAAAAACAGAAAACCAGGCTCCCAGAAGCAGAGAGATGGGTGGGTTCTCCTTCAGATGGGAGGGACTGAGACCCCAGACCCCCCGCGGCAGGCCCCGGGGCGGGGTGGTGGGCTGCGCCCCCGGATCGCTCTGGGCGTGGGCTTCGGGTGACGTCTCCAGCTGCTTTTATCTGGACACGGACTTTGG
Organism: Meles meles; assembly: GCF_922984935.1. NCBI lineage: Eukaryota > Metazoa > Chordata > Mammalia > Carnivora > Mustelidae > Meles > Meles meles. The sequence goes on from NC_060072.1 coordinate 1,707,047, forward strand.
GGTGATGTCTGCTCTGTCATGGTTTCTCCATGTGTATGTTGAGGGGGAAAAATGACCAGAGCTCACCCTGGTTTTTGGAGCCCTGGAGGGTTGAGGACAACCGCCCTGGCCTCAGGGGAGGGAAGGAGCAGTGGGTTTGTGCAGAGCGCCACGGCCTCCTGCGCACCGGCATCTTCTGTTTACTTGGAGCTTTGAACTCCTCTGCGAGGCTTTCCTTGAAGAGAGCTCCAAAGCCACAGGCCTCTTCAAGGCCTCAGCCCCTCCACAGCGGCCGTCTGTCCCCTCGCCACCCAGCCCCGGTTCCTGCTGCGTCTGGATTCCCCCACGGGGACCTGAGCCCCCTTCTTTACGGGCGTGTTTGGGGAGAGACAGTCCACTCCCTAACCCAGAGTCAGGACTCCCACCAGGAACCGGCTTGAAGCTTCTGCAGAAATCACCAGGAAAGGAGCGCTAGGGCACGCGGGACTCACGCCCCGAGTGGTCCAGAGGCGTGGTGGGAAGTTCCTGCCTGAGGCTGATGTCACCCAGAGCCCGAGGCTGGGGAGGCGGAGAGGCCACCGAAGACCCTGGTCAACATTTGTCCTCTGCAGCAAGACTCAAGCCCTAAGAGAACCTTTTCTTCCCCCCCCCCCCAACTGTGCAAATACATTTCCCCTTAGGAAGAAGTGGTTCTGAGTGAGGTCTTTCCCTCCCAGAAGACTCCAGCCAGGACAGAGTCACTGACCCCAGGACTCGCTCCAACACGTGGCGAGAGAAAACCGGCAGCCTGCCCCTCAGTCATGGGGTCCCGTCCTTGCCGGTGAGCCTCTGCCCCTGCTGGTCCCCGGGGCAGGTGGACCCCAGGGCCCCTCACTCCCGCTCTGGCCCGGAACGCATTCTGGGGGTCCGTTCCACTTCTTGGACTTTGAGACCAAGAGATTTATGGGCTGAAGTTTCTTTCAGGGGAGCTGTCTTTTGAATTATCGTGTAATTAAGATGCTAATGGCTGTTTATAGAACCTTCCCTTCTAGGCCCAACTGCTTCGTGCATAATAAGGAGCGACCCCCTTGTTGTGTCAGAGAAGAGCATCCAGAGCAAAATCTTTCATTAAGTCACAGGTTGAATCTCCTTTTTTCTCTTACACTAGAAAGGAATTCACTAATGCTCGTTAATTTTTCATCGTGTGAGTAAATTACAGGGGATTCTTTCACTGACAACCCATTTCCTTCGTAAATAAGGGTAAACACCTTCATTCCGTGTGGGGGCGTCGGAAGGCGCCCTAAGAGAGCAGGTTCTTAACCAGAGTCCTTCACGAGAAGCACGGGGCCAGCCTCACTCAGCAACGCGGGTCAGGACCACCGCAGGAGCCGTGGGAGCGCCCCAGAGCCGTGGGGCCCCTGCCCGGGGCCACACCCGGTCCCCCGACAGTGGGGCTGAGGCCCGGCCTGGGCTACCACCCGAGGCCAAGGTGACGAGGACGCGGGCAGCCGGGGCCGGGAGCCAGGCCCACGTGCAGCTTCGCCCCCAGCTGCCCCTGAAGTGGCTACACCACGTGTTGTGCTCCGAGCGAGGGTTCTGCTTCAGCCCAACCCACCGCGGGGGAGGCGGGGCCTCTGGGGGAGGCGTGCAGAGCACCTGTGCCCCTGCTGGCGAGGCCCCCTCCCCCCGCCCGGAGCCCGGCTTCCGCACCCCCAGGAGACCCGCAAAAGCACCTTTTGGGTGGTGTCTCTGCAGACTCTGCTGACCCAGGCGCCCCCACCTGCCTCCGAGGACCCAGGACGTTGGCTTTTTAGTGTGATCTGAACATAATCGGGGGAGGGGGGCTCATCCAGCTGGACCCAGAGGGGGAGGCCTCACCCGCTGGTGTCAGACTGTGCTCTGGGCAACTTACCTCCGGGGAATATGGTCTAAAAAGTATTGTGGAAACTAGAGTTCTGTCCTCTAATGGCTCAATGCACGGAGACCTCCACTTGACCTTTCTGCTGGTCTCAAGTCCTCCAAGACAGCCTCCAGCCTCTCCGGGACACTGAGGTCACTCCAGCTCCCTGCTCCCAGGCTCTCGGTCCCCTGGTGCTGCTGTCTCTTTCTTGGGGACAGCCACACTGTCTCCTCTGTGGCTTCTGCGCAAGGCCCGAGGCCGGGCGTGGCCAACAGCAGCAGGAGCAGCCAGCCTCCGAGGTCTTCGCCAGGACTCCATGGTGTGGGGCGCCGTGGGGCACGGTCATTGACGCGTCCAGCTCTTGGCCTTGGTTCCGTTCGTGAGCTCAGGGTTGTTAGATGGAGCCTGGCCTTGGGCTCTGTGCTCGGCGCAGACTCTGCTTGGGATTCTCCGCCCCTCCCCCACTTCGTGCATGTGAGCCCTCGCTCCCTCTCTCTCTCTCCCTCTCTCTCAAATAAAAAGATCTTAAAAAAATTTTTCTGTTAGGGGCGCCTGGGTGGCTCAGTGGGTTAAAGCCTCTGCCTTCGGCTCAGGTCATGATCTCAGGGTCCTGGGATCGAGCCCCGCATCGGGCTCTCTGCTCAGCGGGGAGCCTGCTTCCTCCTCTCTCTCTGCCTACTTGTGATCTCTGTCTGTCAAATAAATAAATACAATCTTAAAAAAAAAAAAAAAGAAAAAATTTTCTGTTAAAAAAAATAGAACTCCTTGTCTTCACCCACTGTTTTGTTCAGAAAGCTTTTCCCCTCTTTCAAATGCTAATGTTTTAATTTACTTCCTTTTATTATAAATGCTGGAATTCTAATTGGTATCCCAACTGCCTGTAGACTTGACTTGTTTCTTGCAGTTAAGAAAAATCACCTACTCATTAAACACAATTATTACTTCGTTCTATCTCTTCGACCTGCCCAGCTGTCATAAACTCCTGATTACTGTGATGTTAGTCAAAGTGAAAATCAAAGCAGAAGCCATCAGGGCCTCACATGGACTGTCTTAATCTCTAAATTCCGTCTCAGGCCTTGACCTCAGACACGTCTAATTCCTGCCTCGCCCACATCCATTCTGTATTCTTCTCTACTTTGTTCTAGAAAGTAACCATCTTTGTTCTGCTCTATAATCTTTATGATGTGTTTTTTTTTTTTATTTTTTTTTAATATATTTTTTTAAGATTTTATTTTATTTATTTGACAGAGAGAAATCACAAGTAGGCAGAGAGGCAGGCAGAGAGAGAGGAGGAAGCAGGCTCCCTGTGGAGCAGAGAGCCCGATGCGGGGCTCGATCCCAGGACCCTGAGATCATGACCTGAGCCGAAGGCAGCGGCTTAATCCACTGAGCCACCCAGGTGCCCCTATGATGTGTTTTTGTTTGAAATATTCTGAGTAATAGGCAAAACTCGGAGTCATTTAGATCCCTGTCACTCAAAAACGATCGCGAGGTTTCCGCTGAGACAGCACAGCAAGGATGCGTCACCGGAACAGCTTTGGCCCCACACTCGCGGGGATGGCGGAACAGCGAAAAGGCAAATAGGGTGTCAGGCTCAGAAGCCAGGGTTTGTGTCTCTACAGCCAGGACTGGAGAAGGAAACACAACTGTTGAGCAAGGTGAATGCCAAAGGCCAGTTGGTCTCCAGGCCAGCGGTAAGCCTGGAGGTGGACGATGGCGGTCTCCTGCCCGACAGAGAATGGTGACCAGAATATCGGACTGGAGCCAAGGGCCAAGCTCACCGCCTGTAGCGACGGGGTCACGTGTGCACTGACCCCATGAACTAAGACCGGAAAGAACTTGCCCTAGAACCCAGACCCTGTAGTCTGAGGAGAGGGCAGCGTTGGGAAGCCAGCCACGACCGTGAGACCGGGATGCAAGCCAGTCCCACAGGTGTTGTGGATGGGCATGCGAGGTCTCCAGTGTCCCTTCCGGGACGTCATGTGACTCTGGTGATGAGACCCGGAGCTGGTTGTGCTGCGTGGGTGGTGTGGACTCTCTGACCTCCAACCGAGGGGCAAGCACAGATAGAAGGAGGTAGACAGGTGAGAGGGGAGACAGACTTACGGGGAAAACCCAACTCCTCCCACCCATCTGGCTTGGAGGTCGAAACGGAGAAAGGCTTACAAAAATGCAGTTCTGGAACCATAACCAAGAAAATAAAATCCTGGAATATGAACTGACTTTCTGTGAGAATCATCCCTGAATTCATGTAAAGACGGAGCTTCAAAACAAGCATGTTGCTGTGTCTGAAGAGATAACTGAACTTACAGTTTCGTGTACAAACAAATAAAAAAAACTGTGGAAAAAAAAACCACTAAGTGCTATGGGAACTCTTCTTTGGGAAAAAGAACTAGTTCAAGATCTGAAACGTAAATTAAAAAGGAGTCACTGAAATACATTTTGTGAAAAAATCAAGACGAGTTAAACTCTAGCTTGCCGAAACACAATCAAACAAGAAGTCGTGGTATGGAAGGAAATCTTCCAAAATTCAGTAGAGTTGCAGCCATATGCTGAAATCAGCTTGTTTCAGTTTTAGCTTAGCACAATGATAGTAAATTCTGTGTTCCCAACAGAGACCTTTCAAATTCAGTGGTCCAGGACTGGTGGGACAATTCCTAAAAGCATCACCAGGATCAGGTCAGGTCAGGGAAGTAGAGGCTGAAGGAGGAGGTTCTGGGGAGAATTTTGAAAGGGAGCAGTGTCTCCAAATCCCCCACAATGACGACTGTCCACTTCATAAGGAAATTAAAAGTTTAAAAAAAGTTTAAAAGAGATCGTCTACATATTCTCCGCACTCATCAAAGTAAGTGAAGTCGTAGTCCTGTGCAGGTTTTTCAGGGCAACATCTGGAAGTGTGGAATCCCTGTCCTGTATACACGGAACGGATATATTACTGGAATTAAGACTATATTAAAAAAAGATCACAGGAGTTTCAATAAAAGGTACTGAAAAAGTCAAGATCCATTCAGGATGAAAAACGGCTTGCCAACTGGGAGTTAAAAGTAACTTCTTAGCCTGAAGGGCCTCCACCGGAGAGATGAATAAGAATCATAGTTGGTAATGACCGCTAACATCTTAAAAGCATCCTTTTTCAAGTCGGGAATGAGCTGGCAGCCACCTGCCACTGCTTCTCTTCAAACTTCCACTGAATTCAAGCCAATGCAATAAGGCAGGAAAAAAAATTGGATTCAGAAATTATATGTATATTACATGTATCATTATACAAGATAAAATTACATTTATTTGCAGAAGATACGATTATATACATGGACAGTCAGAGAAACTAAACTGCCAAGAAAGTTTTTGGTAATACAACTTAAAAATGCCAGTAGCATCCCAAAACAGTAAAATAAATAGAAAATGCCACAGGACAAAGTTGCCGTTTTTCTTCCAAAACATTCTATAGGGTGTCAAAGATTTACCTGGCCTGTATGGTGATGATAAGCCTCAAAGGACATGTAAATCTGAAAAAATGACTAGATATTTTTGAATTGGTTGTCTCAGTAGTAGAAACAAGATGATCCTCCTTAAATGAGTGGGTAAACGCACTAGTGTTTTCCAGGACTGTGACAAGTTGATGATCATGTACTAGAGAAGGCCAAAGAGTAACTGAGTGATTTGGGAAGGAAAAGATGACGAGCTTGCCCTTCCCCCATGTGTCAATATGTATCGGAAAGATGTAGAGTTAGGACAGTGTGATAGACATGCCGATCGGTGGGTGGAAATCACCCAGGACAGACCAAAGATGATGCAACCAATAGAGCAGCAAAGTTGATACAGCATCGGGGAGAAAAATGCAGATTTTTTTCCCCAATAAATGGTGTTTGGAAAAACTGTATCATTATTACCTCTCGTATTCAAAAATAATATCCAGGTGGATTAAAATTAAATATTAAAAGTAAAATTTTGAATATTTTAGGAGAGACTTTTTTTTTAAAGATTTCATTTATTTACTTGAAAGTCCAAGAGAAAGAGTGGGAGCGGGGGAGGGGGGTGGAGGGAGATAGAGGTGCAGACTCCCCGCAGAGCAGGGAGCCAGAGCCGGGTCTCGATTCCAGCAGCCTGGGATCATGGCCTGAGCCAAAGGCAGAGGCTCAGCCGAGTCACCCGGGCGCCCCAGGAGAGGCCTTTTTCATAGCAATATCAGGGACGGAATAATGCTCCTCAGAATGTAGTTAAAGTGTGAAGCACCTGCTCGTGAGGGCTTGTCTTTGCTCAGAAACAGTGAGTGAAACCGTTAGAAGGAACAAGTAGCAGGAAAAATGCAAAACCAGGCTCCGGAGACGTCCGTTGCGCTCCCAGACCCTGGCGGGTGCGGTGATGAGGCTTCTGGGTGGTTGGCAGTTGTGTGGGAGCGAGGACCCGAGGCGGGGACACAGGTAAGCATCCTCGTCTGCGCTGGCGGGCAGAACTCCGCGTGCAGAAAGTGAGGAAGCTGGACAGACGCTTGCGCCATCGGCTCTGAATCTAGGTGGAGGGCTGGACGCCATCCCTTCGACAGCCTGTATCTGAAAATCTGCCGGTTTAGGGCTTAAATCTGTATTTTCCATGTAGTCCCCAAAACTCTCTCGGGTATGTGTTTCTGCACCCAGTTTCCCAGGCCTCGGAGGTCCAGGTCGAAGGAAACGTAGCCTCCTCTGTGGCTCTACTCCGACAAAGCCATCCCGCGCCCGCCCAGCGCGTGCCCAGCTGTGGACACCACGACGCCCGGACACAGGGGTGGACGGGCTCATGTGGGTTCGGAGCCCGTTTCCTGCGTGGCACTGTAAGAGCGTGTCAGACAAGGAGAGGAAATGGGACACTATTAAAAATGAGAGCTTAGGGGATAGGAGAAGAATAAATGAAACAAGATGGGATTGGGAGGGAGACAAACCATAAATGACTCTTAATCTCACAAAACAAACTGGGGGTTGATGGGGGGAGGTAGGGTTGGGAGAGGGGAAGTGGGGTTATGGACATTGGGGAGGGTGTGTGCTATGGTGAGTGCTGTGAAGTGTGTAAACCTGGCGATTCACAGACCTGTACCCCTGGGGATAAAAATACATTATATGTGTATTAAAAAAAAAAAATTTGGAAGGGGAGGCGAACCATAAGAGACTATGGACTCTGAAAAACAACCTGAGGGTTTTGAAGGGTCAGGGGCGGGAGGTTGGGGGAACAGGTGGTGGGTAATAGGGAGGGCACGTTTTGCACGGAGCACTGGGTGTTGTGCAAAAACAATGAATACTGTTACGCTGAAAAAATAAATAAATTAAAAAAAATGAGAGCTTAGGAAGAAAACAGCGTTAATTATGAGAAATGAACACTGTAATAATCACAGCGAACGCTGACGCCCAGAGTGACGTGCGCGAGCTTGACAAGCGGGCGAGGGGTCTGAGGAGGCGAGGGAGACAGGTCTTCCTTGGAGCGGATGCAGGCGACGCGTGGGCCCCGCAGGCCTGGCGGCGAGACCCCCAGAGGCACCCCAGGTGTCACAGAGTGCACGCGGTGGTGACGAGGGTCCGGAGAGCCCTTGGGGAAACCGAGGAGGCCTCCTCATGTGGCGTGAGGTTCAACTGCGCTCCTGATGCACGTGCCGCCGTGACATCTGCTGGGAGGACCGCCCTGGAAGACCCACAGTCAACATTTGAACTATTTATGGCTCCTTTGGGAAATGAGGACATGGTTGCCTTATAAGCTCATTTTGTAAAATGTAACACAAACCAGTATTCATGGTCTATATATATATTCTTAATGATAAAACCCAAATTAGACTTTGAAATAGTCTGCTGTGATATTCCAACTTTGCATGTAGATTTTAAGACGTGGTCCTTGCCCAGGACGGTGTTTCTTGGGTCCTGGGACTGTCGGCACTGACCAGCGACCCCCACCCCCGAGGCAGCACCAATTCACGGTTATTCTCCGACCGCAGGGTACGTGAGTCCTGTCCGTCCCCGTCCTCATCACGTAAACACACGTTCCAGTGATGGACAATCAGATGGGTGGAAAGTGATGCGGCTTTTTTTTTTTATTCGAATCCCATTAATTACAAATAACACTAAGCATCTTTTCTTGTGTTCCGTGGACGTGTGTTTCCTGTGTCTGAAAACGGCCCGGGTTCTTGGCCTGCTATGCTTTTGGCTCATTCGTCTTTTACTCTTGGCTTGGACGTGTTTATTGCAAATTATGCAACAGCCAGTTGTCGGTCATATATTGGAAAACGTTTACCTATTTAGGTTTTGTGGTTCTTTCTGACATTTTTAATTTTGAAAAAAAAAAATTCCATTTCTATTCAGTTAAAGTAAAAAGACTCTCCTTCACCACATCTCCTTTGCACCTTTGTCCAAAAACTCAGGAGTTCGTATGTGTCTGGGTATCATTCTGGCTCTCTCGACTCCTTCTCTCTGGACATCTTCACATGCACAGACGCTGTCCCCGTTCCCGGATTCTGCAGAAAGCATTGGGCAGTGCGCGTTCCTGATGCTGGGGCCTCGCTGGGCTCCTGGTGCTATGGGTGCCCCTCGGGAGGCTCCCCGAGCATCCCCTCCCTGTGCAGGGACAGTGACGCTCTTCAGGGACCACCCCGTCTGTCCCCTCCCACCTCCCAGGGTCCCCTGTCCTTCATGCCCAGTGTTTCCATGTGGTTTTCATTTTTATTCTTTGGTCAAGTTGTTCTCGGAGAGAGGCCCATCTGGCACCTTCACTCCATCTCAGTCAGGCGGGAGCGTCGGCTCTGTCTCTAATACTGACATTTTCAGACAATTCAACAACATGTGGAATGAACAGGCTGAGTCCTTATGGACGTAAGGGGTGACGGACAGAAACAGACACGACTCTGTTGCAGAGAAATTCCACAGGGGGTAGCAAACCCGCCTTTTTGCAGGAGGCAGAAAGTCGGGTCCCTCGCTGGGCCGGGCGCAAGGGCTGGTTTCCAAGGAACAGGCTTGGACCGGAGACACGGTAACTGGACCTTGGAGAAACTGGCCATTACCAGGAACCTTGTGATGGAGGTCATGAGCAGGGATGACAAGTCACATGGGTGTCTTGTGCCCCTGACATGATTTGAGAAGGGCGTCTCTCTCTCGGCTATTTTTCCAGAAACCCACAACCCCGGTCTAATCATGAAGGAACAACAGGAAAACCCGGGCTCAGGGACATTCTATGGGATGCGTGGCCTGCCCTCGTCAGGACGCTCAAGGTCGCAGAAAACAAGGGAAGACTGAGAAATTGGTGGACGGAGACCGGGGAGACGTGGCATCTCGGTACAACACGTGATTCTGGATTAGAACCAAGGGAAGAAAGAGGACGTTAGCGGGAAAACTGGTGAATAAGCTGGAGTTTCATTTAGAAAATGATCTGAAGCATCGCCGACCCCACAGGACACAGAGGCGAGGACAGGCTCTCCAGCACGTTGGGGGAGATCAATCGGGCATCCGTACTGGAGAAATCATCTGGGTCCTGTGTTCCGCCGTACATGAAAGTCACTTTCGGATGGATTGTGGTCGACAGGTGCAAACGGGAGCTTTCAGAAGAGCACGGAGGAGCACGTCTCTGTGGTCTTAGTGAAGGCAGACTTTTTTAAACAAGGCCTAAGCTGGGAAACCGACAAATTGGGTTATATCGAAATTCAGAACCCCACTCATCAGAGGACACCGTTAAGGAGTGAGAAGACAATGGATAGAATAGGGGGAGACGTTCACGCGCAGCGGTCCAGCGCTGGCCTCGGGGTCAACTAACTACATAAAGAGCTTCAAATTAATGAAGAAGAGAAGACAATTCCCATAAAATAGAGCAACGTGTTTGAATAAACTCTTCCCAGCGGGGAACTCCCACGTGGGCCGTTCACACGTGCCACCTCCGTGAGCTGCCCCACACCTCCGCCACCATGGGGAGGACCCAACGGAGCGTGAACATTGCCGCCAGGGACGGTGACGTCACCATCCCTTTGGGACAATGTTTGCTGGTAGCTGGTAAGGCCCCAACTTGGCACGTCCTGCCACGGAGCTGTCCCGTCCCCAGGATGGACCCAGCAGAACTGAGGACACGTCCACCATGAGCCGCAGATGGAGACATGCAGGTGGTGTGTCTCCTGACGGTCCCAGTGGCTGGCCACGTGCATGCCCCACAGAACGTGTCCAGCCACGTGGCTGCAGCCCCACGGTGGAATCTTACTCAACCGCGAGAATGGATGAGACTCAGCCTCGCTCCATGGGAGACCGAGGAATCTTGAAAATGTGGTTGAGCCAAGGAGGCGGGACCCGAAGGACACACGTGCTGGCCGCCACTGACAGGAAGTGCAAGACGGGTGGGGGGTCGGGACTGGGGCACCGTTTAGGGGAACACGGTGGTCGCTGGATGGGAGCACCGCGGGCCTTGGGGGACGATTGTGTCCTGCTCCTGGATTTGTGGTTTGGTTCCGTGGTTGTGTTACGTGGGTGTGTGTGTTACGTGACCCTTTTGATATCGTCCTCTCGTGTGGCAAGAAGTTGTTGAAAGAGATCTTACTTCTTTTTTTAAAGATTTTATTTATTTATTTGACAGACAGAGATCACAAGTAGGCAGAGAGGCAGGCAGAGAGAGAGGAGGAAATAGGCTCCCCGTGGAGCAGAGAGCCCGATGCGGGGCTCGATCCCAGGACCCTGAGATCATGACCTGAGCCAAAGGCAGAGGCTTTAACCCACTGAGCCACCCAGGCGCTCTTTTTTTTTTTTTTTTTTTTTTTTAAGTAGTCCCCTGCTCCCAGTGTGGAGCCCAGTGTGGGACTTGAACTCACAACCCTAAGATCAAGACCTGAGCTGAGATCGAGAGTCAGACATTTGACTGACTGAGCCCCCCCAGATGCCCCCTAAAGAGATTTTATAAATGTTGTATTTTGATTTGCTAAAGCAGGGTGGAGGGTACAAGGTTGTTTATTATTTCCTTCTGTATTTTTGTTTCACACTTGAAATAGTTTTAATAAAATAGCATATTTGGTATTATATATGCATTTTGTAAAATACATATTATGTATGCATTTTGTGTAGTATATATTACGTATATTTTATATCATATATTACATACAGTTTTTAAAGGTTCTATCTGTCTGAGAGAGAGCGAGCGGCGAGAGCGCACACAAACGTTGGGGGAGCAGAGGCAGAGGCGGAGGGAGAAGCAGGCCCCCCGCTGACCCGGGAGCCGCACACAGGACTCCATCCCGGGACCCCAGGATCACGACCCGGGCTGAAGGCAGACGCGTCACCGATTGAGCCCCCAGGTGGCTCATAAGCATTTTTATCGAACACGTACGTGTGCTTTATATAATACACACGTGCGGACGTAACACACGGACAAGTAAAGTGAGAAGCGGAAATTTCACATCCTTGCATCGGGCACCCAGGCAGGCAGACGCACGGGCCGTGGATAATCCCAGGTCACGCGGGGCAGGCGGGTTCGATGGGACCTGCCCTGGAGTCCCAGCGGGAGATGCCCCTGTGACCCCGTGGGGGGCCCCGCCCCTGTGCTTTGGGGTAACTTCTTTCAACTCTGCATTTCTTTCTTTCCTGGAAAGACGGTCACCATTCTGCCTGTGTCTCTACCGGTGTGGTTTTCTTGGGCATCCACGACCCACGGGATGCGTCGCGGAACTCGCCGCGGGGTCTGCCCCACGGGATTCGGGGAGTGTAGCCCCAGCATCGTGACGCGGTTGGGCGTCTTTCTCGTCTGAGAGTGTGAGCCGAGCATTCCCCACTCCACGGGCTTCCCAGCCAACCAGCCTTTCTCCGAGTTTCCGGGGTAAGGACTGTGCACTGGCGGGGGCCGCGGTGTGCAGACGGTTCCCTGGAGGGTCCCCCAAGTCACCCTTGTCTCCCCCGGAGATGCCGCCGCTGCCCGCTTAAACACCCTCGGGAGCCAGGTGTCGGGATGTGGGGCTAATTCTCGTCACCACAGGGTCTTCGCTTATCCGGGCGACCTTGGGCGACCTTGGGCGACTCAGTTAACCACCCTGAGTCCCACTGTCTCCGTCCGTAAGACGAAGGGGCCGCGGGAGACGGCGAGCGGGGAGACCTGCAAGCCCCTGCCCTCCTCCTGCGCGCTGGAGCGGGGGCCTGGTCCCCGCCGTCCACGGTGCAAACGAGGCGCCTACGTGAACCGTTGGGAACGCGATGATGTTGTCCCTAGACTGATGCGTGCATCCTCAGGTAGAGAATAATTTCAATCCTCAGTGCACGGGAAAACTACCTGAAATGATCACAGATCCGAGCAAGTCCCCTTGATGACAACACCCAGAACATAACCCCGACGCGGTTCTCTGCGGCTGCCAAGTGCCGCGTTGGGAAGGTCTCGGAGCCGCAGCGGAGATGTTTCATCTCCCACCGCCCGCGCTTTGGAGGGCCGCCGGGGCCGCCGCCGTCTTCTCGCCAGCCTGCCAGAGGAGCTGAGCTGGAAGATCTTTAATACTGAGCTGTAATAGGATTCGGGGCTCATTATTCAGGAGCAGGCCCGGGTTCTGGCCCATGGTAATTATTGAAATCATGTTGATGCCGAGTAATGCAATGAACGTCACCTACTTCTGACCGGCTGCACGCGGAGGGTGGGGGAGGCGATGTCTTACACGGTATCAATTGGATTTAGGACGTGTTTGTGCTGTGGCAGGAGCGCGAGGTCTGTTCACGGGGATTCGCCGGGCAGCTGGCGGGCGGGTGGCTGTGGGGGCTGTGCCCAACCCGCCCAGGTCCGAGGGACCCCGGGTCCGGGGGTCTTGGCAGGGGCTCCTTTTGGCTATAGGACGAGATCCTGATTCCCGGGCCTGGATCGGGGACCTCCTCGGCCGGGCCCCTTCCTTGCCTTTGGTCAGTCGCCAAGCAGAGAGGGAAGATAGGGCTCAGACCTGGGGCGGGCGCAGAGGTGGGCTCCCCGGGGGCCGCCGTGGTGCTGGCCAGCGGTGGGAGGAGTGACGCGTGCCCCGTCTCCTGGCAGACACGTCTCCTCTTGCTTCAGCCGCTGGATACGGGGCTGGTATCCATGATGGGGAAGGACCCAGGTGTCCCCAGCTCTCTCCACCTGCTCACCCAGAACCCCTGCCTGGTGGGGCCTGGGAGCTGTGTCTGGAGTCTGCGTGTGCAAGGGTCTGGCCAGCGTCTCACCCCGAAGCCGTTGGTGTCTGTCTCCTGCTGCGGCCGCCGACCCCGGAGGGTCAGAGGGAGCGTGTCTCCAGGGTCTCCGCACACCTGAGCTCGGAGGCCGTGGGCCCTGCTTCCGTCCTCCTCGCACTTGGCCGTTCAGCCCCGGTGCCCGGCTTCTTGAGCACACAGGGACTCAGTCCCTTGTGAGTCCCCCCACCCACCTGTCCCACGGACCGCAGGACGCAGAGGGAGTCTGGGGGCTGCACCGGCTCCCTCCCTGGTCCTGTTTCACCCATGCTCACCAGCTCACACCCTGGGAGGTGAAGGTCAGCTCCCCGAAGCCGGGCGGCTGTGTGCACGGATGCTGCGAGCAGCCAGACGCGGGCCTGGAGATGCCCGGGGGAGCGAGGAGGAAGGCGCGGGCCCACGGGCCTAGAGTGGCTGCCTTCTGACCCTTCTCCTCATGCTCCCAGGGGAGCCTGGGATCTGCCTAATCGTCAGACTCTTCCCCAGAGTGGAGAGCGTCCTGCAAACCCCCAGAAGGCTGCACTTGAGGCCGTGAACACGTTGTTCTCATTACTCGCCGTAACAGCATATCCTGATCAGTACAAGATTTGTTTTCAGCTGGAAATCTGCTACTGCAAATTTCTTAAAGCTCATTCACTGTTCTGTTTCAGTTCCTCTGTCGAACGCCTTTGCGGGAGGAATTTTGACTGCCGTGGGTGAGCTGTGGGCTGGTGAAGCCGGCAGATTGCGAGCCGGGTGGTGGAGAGTGGCGTTGGTGCCTGCTGACTCACTGGGGAGGAACAGACGAGAACGGAGGGCGTAATTAAAAATCCATGGAGAACATCCTTCATTTCTAGCGCACAGTCCTTACAGCCGCGGCCGAGAGGTTCCTCTACCGCCGGTGTGTGCGCGTGCACAGACTCCTACGTGGTTTTTCTGTCTGGGGACACCCGATCTCTGTGACCTGCTCATTACTTCTTGAAGGCCATGTGGCAGCCCTGGACAGAGGTCCGTGGAGACGGGGTTCGGCGGTCTGGGGGGTAACCGGGAAGATGCAGGTCCTGGCAGTGGGAGGGGACGGGGCGGATGGGAGGTAGGAGCCCTGGGATGAGGCCCGGCATCCTGATCCCTGTGGCCCGACCTGCTGCCTGTGGTCACTGCGCATGGGAGCTTCGGTCGACGCTGCTGGGCGTGGGGCCCTGACCCTTAGGTGCCCCCTGCCTGGAGGGACGCGGTTCACGGAGAAAGCCGGAACAATCTGGAAAGGGGCCAATCCAGCAGCCCCGTCCCTGCTGCGGTCGGGCTGCGGCCGGAAGCCAGGCTCCTAGGGGAGGAGCGCGAGGAAGGTGCTGGACAGCTGCCGGCTGTGGCTGTGGATGCAGAAACCCCATGGGCCGCGGAGAGAGGAGTGGGTGCCGCACAGACACGGTCATCCCAGGGCACGGAGGTGCTCCGTGAGCCAAGCTCAGCCTGCGAAGCCCCAGCTCCTGGAGATCAGGGAATCAGTCACCCCTTGTGGCCAGAGTCAGCTGCCGTCTCTGACCTCCGGGCGGGCACCTCGTGTTCCTGACCGTGACGTGGGGCAAGAGTGTTGGGGCCGTCCCAGGCTGCCCAGTGTGGACCGCAGCGGGCGATCCGCAGGGCCCGTCGGCTTCCTCCCCTGCCCGAGCCTGGCAAGATCTGGCCAGTGGCTTTCTCCTTCTTCCCTCTGACCCTGTGGAACATCGTAACTATGACCAGGGAGGCAGGAAAACCAAGCTTTCCGGCGCAGAGCTGCCCCCGAGCTGGGGCAGCGACTCCGCCGTCTCCCGGGGCGTCCTGTAGCCCGCAAGGGCAGTCCCCTGCAGTGTCGTCTTCAACAAACCCACTGGGTTCCTGCAGCCTCCCCAAGAGATGCAAGCGTCCGGGAGTGTGCCCGGCCCCTTGCCCTCTGCGTGGGCTGGGCGGGTGCCCCAGGTCCGCGTGTTGCCATCCTAACCTCGCAGATGGGGGCTTCTCACAGGTGGACGAGGACGTACGGGGTGACAGCAGGCCCTGATCCAAGCTGCTGGGGTCCTTCCAGGAAGCGGAGGTCAGGACCAGAACACACTGGATGGTTCAGCGCTGCGAGGACACGGGCAAGGACGGCGTCCGCACGACCAGGACAGTGGCCTTAGGAGGACCCAGCCCTGTGGCCCCAGGATCTGGGACTCTAGCTTCTGGGGCATGGAGACCACGGACAGCTTCGGTCAAGCCGCCTGGGCTGTGGCCCTGGTTGCAGCCATGGGAGGTGACTGAAAAGTCACCTCATGGGGCTCGGTCACCTGTGTAGCAGACCGCTTGCAATGACAGGTGCCGAAGGCCCGGAACAGGAGGTCTGCAGGTCCGGGAACACCCGCCGGGCCCGTCGTCCCGCCTCACACCTACCCCGCGGGACCTGGGGCCCAGGCCGGCGATGGCGCCCCCTTCACGCCTCCCTCGCTGACCCGGACACTGGTTCCTAAGACACATCTTCCTTCTCCATGGAAACTTTTAATAGGGGGAAAAAATAAGATTCTAACTATAGAAATCAGATAAAAAGGGAAATAAAACACCAGAGCTTGCTGCTGATCAGTAAAAAGTTCAAAAATAGATAAATATTATACATTCCATCAAAGATTTACAATTAATTACCATTTTCATACCATTGAAGTTGTCAGCGAGTTTGAGTACTATTCTCAATTATAGACTTTGCAGCCCCCTCCTCCCTGAAATGCAAGCGGCAGTTCTAATTGCCGACCTAAGAATCCGCTTCCCAAAATAGCCCGAGAAGATGAACATGAGTGACGGATAGTGAAGCTCCGGGACGCCATGCGGAGCTGCGGGCCACGCGGCGACGTGGGCGGGGGAGGGACAGGCTAGCTCTGCGGCCGCGGACCTGGCAGGGAGGCGTCCCCAAGCCCAGCCCGCTTACTGCGCGTCCCCCTTTCACATCTCCATCCCGAAGTCCGGACATGCGGCAGGTTGCCTGGCAGGTGTCCCTGGACCCTCAGCCGAAGGCAGGTGGCCTGGGAATCGAGGTCACCTGAATTGTCTCAATGTTCCCGCGGCTGCGAGAGCACAGGGGACCTCCCCAGGGTGCGAGCCGGAGCCAGGGCCGGGCCCCAAGTGCAGGGTCGCTGCTCTTCCTGCAGCCACAAATCCTTTCTCTTGGCAGAGTCTGCAGTGTGACGCATGGGCCAGAGTGGGGAGAGTCTCCCCGGCCCCTCGTCCACCGGGGCAGTCCCGTCCCACGGCTTCTCTCTGCTGAGGACCCTCCAATGCCGATTCCCGGTGCAGTCGCCGCCGTGAGCCACGGACCCACCGACGTCCCACACGTCCGTCCGTCAACCCCCGCCCGGGCCCCCCAATGCCTCACGCACAAGCAGGTGCGCCGCCTCCTCCCTCCCCACGTCCTCTGTCCCGTCTCGTGGTCCTTGCGTGGCTCCTGGTTCTGCACCCCTGGATGGGCGTGGACCCCCGACGCCAGGACCCTCCGCCCACTCCGCCGTCTGCACGCGCCAGCCAGCCCATCCTGCTCCCTGAACCCCGTGAGCACCCGCGGAGTGCACGCCCCGCACTCCCACACCGGGCTGGGTTGTGTCTCTCCTTGGCGCCTGCTCTGGCCTGTCCCGATCTCTGGAGGTCAAGGGCCTCTGAGGTGAGAGCTGCTGGCCCTGTCCACAGAGAAGCCACGTGAGACTCAAGGACCTGCTGCAGGACACAGCCAGCGCGTGGCAGAGCAGGACGGAAGCTCCCCCGCATCTGTTGCCTCCGCGTCTGTCCTCCCCGCGAGGACATGGACCCCAGACGCCGGGGCGTGCGTAGGTGACCCCAGAGCACACAGGAGAGCACAGAGCAGGCTCCGGAGGTCGGGTGACCATCCGGGCTGTGGGGCCAAGTGCCGTGGATGGGATGACGCGGGGCTCACGCTGTTTGGACGGAGACCACGCCAGTGGAGGGTCCCACGAGAGCGTTGAGTTGCCTCAGCTGTCCAAGAAGGGCTCTGCCCCCGAAGTCCCTCGCCGTCTTGGGCAAGCAGCCAGGTCTCCGAGGCCAGCCTTTCACACCTGTGAACCGGGCTCTGACGCAGGCCCAGCTCCGCTCTGCGGCCGGTCACTAAGTCCTCCCTAAGTCCTTCCGTTCCAGACTACGGAGCAAGTGTCCGACTTCCCGTCAGTGCAGTGAACTCCCGCACCCGCACGCACCGTGCGCTCCGTGTGTGGACGAGCATGCAGGAGGACACGCGCGATGACCCCGCCGCCGGGCCCGGCCGGACGCTCCGCACACACTGCCTCACTCATCCTGCAGCGTCCAAGCCGGTGCCACTTCTCGGGGACGAGATGTGGTCATGGAGGTGGGGTCAAGCGAGGCCTTGCCCCTGGGTGTGGGATGAGAAGGTCCCCCAGCACCTCGGAGGGTGTGTGGACCTGGGGTGGCCAGGGTCCTGAACAAAGGAGTCTGGCTGCAAGGGTCCCCCCGTCCCACCAGCTGGTCGGCGTAGCCCTGAGGGGTCCTTGCTGAGGGTGGTGAGGGGCAGGGGCTGGAGGCCTCTGTGGGCGTCCACACACCTGCCCCAGACACGGGCTCAGCACTCCTGGGCATCCCGGGCGTGCACGCTGCTCAGGTTAATTTCGCGGGTCACATGGGGCGCCGGATGTCTGGTTCAGGGTGATTTGGGGTGTGTCTGCGCGGTGTTTCTGGAGGAGGTGAGCAGCGGACGGAGCACGGAGTAAAGCAGCTCATGGACCCCAGGGTGCCGACCGCTGAGGCCCGAACAGGACAGAAAGGCGGAGGGCACATCTGCTGTGTCTCCTGACGGACAAGCCGGGCCACTGGACTTCTGCCCCAGCCTGGGGTCACACCACCGGCTCTCCTGGGTCCCCCGCGGGCAGACGTCGGGTCCTGGGACCTCTCAGCCTCAATAACCACGTGCCCTGCTGGCTGTTTCTCTAACACACTCCACTGACGGCACCCAGAGCTGCCGCGCCCCAGGGGCGGGCATAACAGGCATCCAGGTTCCCAGGACAGGTCACAGCCCCTCTGGGAGGGGCACCAGGGGACGCGGAGGCCACTCGCTCCGCCCCTCGGGGTCTCGGGCTGGGGGTGGGCTCCGCAGAGGAGCTCCAGTCCTCAGGGCTGTCCACGGCGGTCGGTCGGGGGAGGGGTGGCTGGGTCACGAGACCCACGATGGGACGGCGTCTGATCTTTATTACTCAGCCTGGGTCAGCTATTTCATTAAAAATTAGAGTTCCTGTTTAATCATTTGCGTGGCTCTGACTCATATCTGATGAGGGATTTTCATGATCACCCATAAATTTAAGAGCTTATTTAAGAAAAAAAATCAGTGGTGGAAATTTATGATCAATCGTGTAAATTTCTAGAACCCAACTCTGAGCTGCCAGAGGCCACCAGAAGTCTCCGGCTTGGGAGGGGTTCAGAGAAGCGGAGCCTCCCCCGGGAACCACCGTGTCCCTGGCCGTTGGTGGTTGACGTGTCCCTGGTCCCTGTTGGCGGTTGGCGGGAAGACCACACACCCGGCCGCAGGTGAAACGGTGCAGGGCGCGGCTCGCTCAGCCAGAGGAGCAGGGAGGCCCAGAGCCCCCCGGCTTCCGTGTCCACACTGTCGTGCTCCTCGCGGAGAGGAACCAAGAAGGGACAGCGTCTGTGTCCCTCAAGAGCCTGTGGACTGTGGGCCGTGGGGAGGCAGCACTCTGGTGGGTGTTGGAAGGGAAATGTTCCTCCCCTTCCTCGTTTCCAGGAGGGTCCCCGAGGGTCCTGGAGTGGGCAGTCTGCCTCAGGGCTGGGTGTGTGTGTCCTTTCCTCCTTGATGCTCCCGCCTGCAGAAGGCGGTCGGCTCCTGCTCAGCTGCCCCAGCCCCGTCCAGGCCCCGCAGCGCCCAGGGGAGCCCGGCCCCACACCTCCGCGCTCAGAGCAGGACGCCAGCCCATCCCCCCAGCTCAGCAGGTGCCCTGGTGTCCACTGCCTGCCACAGTGGGACCGTCTTCTCCTGTGGGGTTGGCATGTTCGCTTGCTTGCTTGTGACTTAACCTCGACTCCCAGCAGCTTGAATCCTTTGTCTCCTGTGGTCCTGAATCAGGGTGGCCAACAGGTCTCCGTTTATCCCAGAGTTGGCTTGTTTGAAAACGGACGGTCCCCGGTCTCCGGAACTTGGCTACCCACTTCTGCACGCGCGGGCGAGAGTGGACGGGCTCGTCCTGGACAAACATCCTGCCTGCAGACGGGAGACACGCGGGGGACATGCAGGGGACAGGCAAGAGACACACAGGGGACACGCAGGGAATACGGGGGACATGTGGGAGACGCGTGGGAGATGTGGTTCCTGCCTGCCCACCCCCGCAGGCCGCTGTCCCGAAGAAATCCCCGATGCGGCTGCGAGTTCAGGTGTGTTTGATGGCGTGAGCATGAGTTGCCTGCATGCTTGCCTGCCGCAGAGCAATGGCCCCGCGCGAGCCGGCGTACCCGGTCGTCACTGGGGCGCTGGGGGGTTCCTGGGGGAGCTCAGCCCCCACACGGGTTTCCCGCCATCCGCCCCAGGCTCGGTCCGCAGCGTCAATGACGCCGCCGGTGAGGGTTGGTGGCTGGGTGTCGGAGGCGAGGCCGTGTCGCTGCGGTGAAACAACACGGGGATCCACAGATGAGCCATCCTGCCAGCCCGGAGGCCCACGGGAAAAGTGACGCAGCTTCATTACTCGTGGGCGGAAGCCGTGCTCCCCGCACGTTCCTCACTCGGACGTGCACGAGTCTTCAGCGCACGCGGAGCCAACGCACTTTTCCTTTCCGGGACTATCGGGTATTTCCACGGAAAAACTGTAAATAGAGCCGAGCCACCGGCCGCCGTGGCTGCCCCCGCCCCCCCGCCCCGGCAGCACACAGGTGGCGGGTGTCCCTTCAGCACCCAGGACCCCATGGCGCCCAAAGTGGTGGCAGGTGACGGAGCCCTGGGAGGCTTGGCGGGACACACTTCCCTGCAGGCAGGGGGCTCCTCTAGGGCGGCCCCTGAGTCCGGGCCCTGCCCCTCCCCAGCCCTCCCCCTCTCCTTGCCCCACCCCCTCTCCTTGCCCCACCCCCTGTGGTCCCTGTTCCCATCCTAAAGTCAAGTCCCTCAGACATTCCTGAGTTCTGGGGAAACAGGCAGGCACAGACAGTCCCTCCACCACGATGTCGCACATGCAGACAACCTGTCCCACATCCCCTCCAGTCCATTCCTCCTTTCACGGCTCCCGGGTCCACACCGACACCAGCTGGGCTCAGGGACGTGGTGGGGGTAGGAGACACAGTCTCAGACCTCAGATGGTGCCGGCCTGTTGCTGCCTCAGCAGGTGAGTGGAGGGAGGAGGCTCCTGCAGAGGGACAGGAGGCATTGGAGCAGGAAAGGGGGCACGGGTGGGAGGGAGTGTCTGCGGTGGCCCGAGCAGGTTGTGTGTCCCCTGGGCGTCCCCTGGAAATGGAGCCGAGGTATCAGAGGAGACAGCGCTGGGGACGGAGGCGCAGGCCGGGACGCTGCGGCTGGTTTCATCACACGCTCACTTGTGTGTTCTTTGGGGGCCCCGGCGATGCATTAGCCCCGGGACCCCATTATAATGCCGCTGCCGACAGACGGTCCTGCCGTTGGTGCCCGTCAGTCAAACAGCGGGGGGCGCGACTCCACGCAAATTATATCTGTTTTACTCTTAAAAGCCACTTTCGGAAGAATGTGCCAAGAGTGTACGTGCCCCCCTTGACTATGCTGACAAAGCCGCCTTGGCCGGGCACGGAGAGATCCGGGAGAGGAGGTGTCAGGCGCGTGATGCGCTTGACGGCACGCGTGTTCCTCTGCAGACCTCAAACTCGGCCGGATCGAGCTGTCTTACACGAACGCAGAGGATGAAAGGCACGGAACGGGCCGTTCTGCTGCATCATGAAAACCGGAAACCCAGGACGATGCCAGTGTGTTGGGTGAAAAGTGAACCCTTCATCCCGTCAGGATGGTTCAGGACTGGGAAGGCCTCAGCTCCGGGCTTCCGACCGGGGCAGGCAGACAGCCGTGGAGTCGTGGCGGCTGGGGTCCATCTGGGGGGATGGGGGAGTAGATGGTGCGTTCACACCGGCGTGGGGCGGTCAGGTCGCTGCCGACGTCGTCCACGATGTCGGGAAAAGATGGAACGAGGACGGGGCCAGCCATCCACTGCTAAGCGTGGCCCCAAATGCACATTTCCTGCCCAAGAGCGGTTCCAAGAAGGGCGTTACCAAGCACAGGAAGCTGGGGGCTCTTTTTCCCTCCTCGTTCCCTAACCCACCCCTGAACGTCCTCTTCCAGCAGCTCCCCTGACCAGTCACTCTCCTTCCCGCCCAAAGTCAGGTCGTCTGAGAGACCTTCACCTTCCACAGCAGGAAGACGGGCAGCCAGGAGCGCTCCACTGACCGGCTGAGCTGTGTGCAGCCAGGACTGGCTCCACTGACCGGACCGGACTCCGTGTGGAGTCCTCACCCAGGACGCAGAGCGGGACTGCGCTCGGAGACAGGGTCTCTACAGAGGAGACCAGGTATGATGAGGCCAGTTGGGTGGGCCTGAGCCTCTCCTAAGAAGAGATGAGGACACAGACATGCCCACAGGGACGGCCACATGAGGACACAGGGACCGACGCTGCATACGCGTCAAGAGGCCTCAGGAGGAGCCAGCCCCGCCCATGTCTGACCTGGGACGTGGGGCCTGGACACTGCAGGGCAGCTGATGGGTATAGTTTAAGCGGCCGGCGTGTGCTCTTTGTTACACAGCTCGGCTGACCGACGCACCCACCGTCCACCCACCAGGGCCAGCATCCCCGGCCCCACGCACTTTCCGGTAATGGTTCTCTTCATCCTGGCCAGGTGGGACATCACGGTGTCAGCACAGGAGAGAACCTTCACCCAGAGTGGGGGGATGGGAGGGGAGGAGATGTCCCGCAGAGACAGGGTGGGGCGGGTCTTCACGCCACGGCAGGAGAGCAGGTTCTGGGGGGCGACTCCTTTACGGGGATGCACCTCCGGGGAGCAGGAGAGGCCAGAGTCACCTGAAGCCTGTGCCTCAAGCCGCAGACGGTCCTGCCCCTTTGCCCGTAATTCAGCCTCGGAGGCAGCTTCGGAACATGATCCTGGATACACTCAGGGATTTCCGTGGGGAGACCCTGACGTCACCCATATGTGGGAGGAACGAACGGCCAGTTCAGCAACAGATCCTGTCTTCTCTTCATTGAAGACAAATCACTCACAAAATAGTCCCTCCCGCACAGGTCTGTTTGCTCGCTGTCTGTCCCCTCCCCCTGGAACGTCACCCCAGAACACTGGGACCCGATCTGTGCCTGACCCCCACCCCACCCTGGGGCCCCACCCCATTCCCAGCCCCCACCCCATTCTCGGGCCCCCACGCCGTTCCTGGGCTCCCACGTCATTCCGGGACTCCTACCCCATTCCCCAGTCCCTACCCTACTCCTGGGCCCTGCCCTGTTCCGGGGGCCCACTCTGCTCCCCAGCCTCCGCCCCTTCAGAAGGCAGCTCTGAACCTGACCATCTCCTTCCCTCCCCCGAGTATCCGATGGGGCGGAATTAACTGTTCCCTTTAGTTCTAATGTTCTTTGAGTCTTTTATTTTTTTTTTGGGTGAAATTAGATGAGAAGGAAGCGTCCTCTGTGTAACAGTCACTTCTGAAGAAAAGGCAAATTAAATTGTTCCTCTGGGGCTGTGTCTCCTTTCACGTAAGAAGAAAGAGTTTCTACAGAGCGTTTCCTCCCCGGGCCCGGACCTGCGTGCTGAGGAAGAAAGGCCTTTCGTTCATTCACTGTCGGGGTCGATGGCACGGCTGTCGAGGCCGGGAGGGGACGTCGTGCACGTGCGGGAGCGCGCTCACGGCACATGTGTGTGCGTGCGGCAGCGTGTGTGCGTGTGGGAGCGTGACTGTGTGTGTTCGTGGGAGTGTCATACGCGGAGGGGCTCGATCACTTCGGGAAGGCTGAGGAGGGACCTGCTGTCTGGAGAACAGACCCCGAGAAGGAAAACCAACGGCCCACGCTTTGTGCGTCCTGTTCCGCAGAAGAACCAAGAAATTGCACGGATTTCCTTGTTAAAGCTCGTGGCTCACGCACATTTTTTATAAATAAAAGGGACGTACCGGTGAGACGCAAGTGTCCACGCGCAGACCCCAGAGCACACGAAGGGACGGGCACTCCCGGTCACAGTGTGCTCGCCGCCCAGCCAGCAGCGGCACCCGGCGCCCCACGGGAGAGCCGCCAGTGGCCCGCAGAGCCTGTGCTCTCCCCAGAGGCACGGTGCTGCCGTCTCCGGGGCCAGAGGGGTGCCGCATGCAGCTCCCCGACCTGGACGGAGGGAGCAGAGGGCACCCTGCACCCCCGTCTTCAGGCAAAGCTTCTGGGCAGGACCCTTCTGGCTGCAGGGGTCAGACCCAGACTCAGGCCACCTCAGGTGGGAGGTGAGGGGTGCGGTGGACCGCGTGGGAACCCCCGTCGGATTCTCTTCCCCGAATGCCTCTCCTGGGGAGCATGTCCCTCCCCCACCCCCAACCCCGAGGCTTCTGGAACAAGTGGAGGGACAGGATGGCCTGGTGCAGGGCTTGGTGGTCGCTGTGTCTCCCTTTCCATTCCTCGGATCCAATCCCTGGGGCCTGGTCATCCGTGGGGCGTCCCGAAATCCATGCTGTGCTCCTGTGACTTCCTGGTTTGTTCTGGGGTCTTCCTGCTTTCTTCTCCCCCCGGGGGCTCCGGTGAGCTGTGGCCCTGCCGGGCCCCCACTCCCTGCTGCCTCTGCCCCATGGGTCCCGCCCGCCAGCAGCCCCGGCGTCTCGGGTGAGACCTGTCCCCCTTTGCCGCTTGGAGTCCCCCCCGGAAGCTGGGAAGGGCGTCCGGAGGCGCTCGGAGCCTCCGGGTGTTGCAGCCCTGAAGGCTGCTTCTCCTCATCACGAGGGATGTTATTTTTGTTAAATACATCTGCAAAACACATCTGTTAATTTTCTGTATTTGTTTATCCACAGTAAAAATCTGAATTAGTAACCGTTTCACACGGGGCCACAAATAAACATGAAGCCGAGAACAGGACAGAACAGCTCGGGGATGGTGTGCCCCGGGTTACGCGCGCGGGCAACCGGCGGGCAGCGGTGGGGGGAGGTCGGGAGGTCGAGTCACGCCGAGGTGGGCGCCCAAGCCCGAGGTCCACCCCGCGGCTGCCTGGTGTGGCAGAGCGCGAGCCCGAGAGAGGAAGGCAGGCAGGCAGACGTCACCCCCGAAGTGACCCCAGAGCTCGGTCCTGCTGCAGCTGGACGGGCCTGGGCAGCCGAACGATGGCCGCCTGTCCCAGTGGGGCGGTGGGGGGCGGTGGGGACGGGGGTGCCCCCGCCTTCAGACTCCTGAGGGCAACACCTGCAAATCTGGGTGCCCGGGCTCCCCTCAGGGCCTGAGCGCCCACTTCCTGAATGAGAAGGACCCACACCTGGCATGGGGCCACTGTCCGTCCTGGAGCCCTGACCACGGCACTGGCCTGAGCGTCCCACCCTTCCGGACGCCGGGGGTTGGCAAGGCTCACTTCCTCACCCCATCGTGGGGCTCCACCCCCCGGACCTAATCTCCTCCCAACAACCCCCCCTCCCGAGCCCGTCCCACGGGGGGTTAGAGCTGCAGCCTGAGAGTCTGGGGCACAAGCGTGCCGTCCACGGCCCTTCGCGGCCCAGAAGTGCCCGTGCGCCTCATGCCATGCGCGTCGTCTAAACTCTGCCCAGCGGGCGGCCTCACCCACCTTACAGAAGCGGACATGGAGGCTCAGGGAAGGGGGCTGGGCGGGCACCGTGTGCGGGCAGCCATGTGGCCAGGGCTGAGTCAGCCTCACGCGGAAAGCTTCCATGAACGTGACCGCTGCCCACGACGCAGGAAGCGGGAGGGATGGGAGGCAGGAGAGGGAGGGCGCCCTGGGGCCTGGGAGATGCTGCCCCGGGGACCCTTGGCAATGCCGGGAGCATTTTTGGTGTTTCTGGGCGAAGGACAGCCTGTGGGACAAGAGGCACCCCAGCTCCGAAGGCCGGTAGTGCAGGTGGGAGCCGAGACCCCGGGGGAGGGGACCACGGGGGGCTGCCATCCCCTGCCAGTGGGAGGACTCCCTCTGTGCACACCCGGGGCAGCCGAGGGACAGAGGGTCTCCCGGTGAAGGGTGACTCCTCTCCAGATTTTGATTATGAACATCATCGTCCTCAGATTAATGGCAAGGGGGTACTTTGTTTCCTTTTCTTTCTCTTCTTAACTCCAGATGATTGTAAGTCAAGGAAGCAGTCACCCGGCGGCCCCTGGGGCCGGGGTGGGATGGACTGGGTTGGGGGCGACCGGATCCTCCTCTCTGAGGGGCCAAGCAAGGGGGCAAGATGGGGGGGCGAGAGGAGGCCGCGGAGGGCACCCCGCTGCCACCCCCCTGCCCTGGAGGAGCAGAAGGATGCAGGGGCCCCACAGGCCACTGGTGCATGGAGGGACCACCGTGGTCACGGTCCCAGGGTTCAGCTCTTCTCTGTACCCTGGGCCCTGCCGCGAGCAAGAGGGCTCTTTCTGCTTGCAACAGTCCTGGGGAACCTTCTAGCAAAACCGTTGCTTCCGCGCGTATCGGTGCAGAGCCGTTGGCCAGCTCACTGTGAGTCACTGCGGGGGCAGGACCAGGCCATCTGTTTTCCTGGGCTCTATCTTGTCTGGCGGACACAGGTCTGTGGGTCCTGCAGCAACCGGTCGGGCAGGCACGTGACCTCCACCTGGCCCCGGGGTCCGGCCTGCAGGGGTCCGGCCCGCACAAGTGGGACCTTTGCCTGTGCGCAACTTTGGTCCTGCCTCCCTGGAGGTGGGTGCCAGGAGTGGGGAGCAACCGTGGGGGGGGAGAGGCAGCGGGGACTGGGGCAAAAGCCTCCATCCGTCTGTAGGGCAGGTCTCCCAAAGACCGCAGGGGCAGTCACTTGCTTCCCTCTGTTCTGGAGGCTGGAGTCCCAGATCCAGGCACAGGCGCGACGGGTGTCTCCCGAGGCTTCCCTCCTTGGTGTCCTCGTGTCCTCACATGGTCATCCCTCTGTGTATGTATGTCCGGAGCTCCCCTCCTACAAGGACGCCAGTCTGACTTTGTTAAGGGTGCCCTGAGGATCGTGGCTGACCTGGGACACCTCTGTAAAGACCTCATCTCCAAACACAGGCGCAGCCAGGTCCCAACGTATGGATTTTGGGGGACACAGTTTAGCCCCTAACGGGACTTGAAGGCGGGGAGCAGCCCAGATGGCCCTGGGACTGGTGGTGTTCCCCAAAGCAGGATGTGGGTGCCGGCGAGGGCACAGGGACAGGGCCCACGTCGGCTGAGGAGCCGGGGAGGAGACCCGAGGCCCTCTCCTGCTGGGGCGTCCCCCACTCTGCAGGGAGAAGCCTCCCACTCAGGTCTTCCCAGGAGCCACGGAGGGAACCTGAGCAGGGGATTATGCCGGGACTGCTCAGAACTGTTTCTCCGGCTTCGTATCTCCGTGTGTTTCATAGCCGTCCCTGAGTTGCCGGACTGCAACCGTGTATCCGGCCCCTGTAGAGACCCCATTATCCACTCAAACTCATGGCACAGACTCATTAAGATACCAAGACCTCACGAAGGTGCGGTCACCGTGTTTCCATCCGGAGCAGAAGCGCAACTGTTAACACTCACACTCCCCCTGGAACGGCATGCACGGGGACACGGTGGGGGAGGGGGCAGGGGGCCGGCCCACCCCGACCTCCTCTTCCCCAGAACCCGCTCAGGTCACGCTCACCACCATTCCTGCCCGGGAGCTCAGCACGTCCTGCAAAAGGCTTCCCAGGGCCACTGTGGCAGCTTCTATCCCCAGGCCTTGCAGAGCGAGGCCACGTCTACCCAGATTCCTGTGTCCCATCGACCCGCTCTCCTGTTGGCAGTGAGTTTGTGGCCAAAGTTGGACTCACACCCACGAGCTGTCCACGGAAAAGTACAAAGTGCGTGACCCTGGGGCCACCAGAGGGTCGTGCACACGAGGCTGGGCTGGCGCCGGAGCCCGGACGTGGCGAGCTGACAGCTTGCCACGTATCAGGCCTGGAGTCACGTGGCAGTGTGTGCGGACGGAAGCGCCATCCAGGGTGGGGGCTGGGCAGCCCACCGCATGCGGCCCTGACCTCCTGGAAGGTCCCGGTGTGGACGGTCCCACCCAATGCGCTCCTCACACCCATGCTGCCGGCGGGGGGCATGGCTGGAGCTGGGCCAGGGCCCTGGGAAGGGGTGCTGCCCCATCAGCATGCTTCGCGGGGTCCAGGTTCACGGAGCCCGGAGCCGTGAAGGCTGCTGCCCAGCTGGGAGGCTCCTGGCGGTGGCGAGGGGGCTCCGAACGTCGTGACACCCACGCCCATCCCTGGTTGCTTGTCAGCTGTGCGCGTCCCATTCACAGCCCTTAACTGCCATCTCTGGAAATCTCCCCATCCTGAGCCTTTCGCCTCCAATCTGCTCCCTCCTGCTCAGCCGGGCCTCACCCACCTGCGGGCAGCGGCCGAGGGTCTGGAAGACACCAGGACACAGGGACAGGGATGTAGGGACCGGGCCGGGCTTCCCGCCTCCGCTCCACTGAGGTCCTGTTCTCTGCATGATGGCCTGAGCACTGCCCGTGCGAGGCTGGTCACGCCTGCTCTGATGGCCGCAGACCCACGAGCCCCAGGGACAGAGCCCGGCCCCACCAGGGCTTCCCCTGCACGCTCGTGGGGTCCCAGCCTCTCCCACGTGCCTCCCTCCTGCTCCTTCCCCTGTGCACACACAAGTGCCCTAATTCTTCTAAAAACGCCAGACGCTATCTTCCTGTGTTATTCCGAACCTGACCACAGGGCCGGGGTCTGTCCCTCTCCTGCATTTCCCTGCGTAAACGGCCACTAACTCCCCGCCTTGCCGGATCTCTTCCGCAGAGCGTTATCTGCTGACAGGGGATTTTTCATGCAAATGCCGCATTTCTCCAGGCCGCAGGGGTCTGTGGGAGCATCTGACTTCTCGGAAGGCGCCCGAGCTGCACCCCTGCACCGGGCGGCTCCTGGACGGGACGGCGCGTGGGCAGCAGGTGCAGGTGAGGACGGCGCCAAGATCGCCCGGTCCCGCGGCGCATGGCTCGCTCTCACCAGAACCTTCTCCAGACACTAAAACACGAAGCAGGCCGTGCGCGGTGGGGGCGGGCGAGGCGCTGGGGGGACGCTTCCGCGCCGCGCTGGGTGTCAGGGAAGGAAGCTCATCCATCATCCTGCTCAGCCCCAGCATAAATCTAATTACGCAAACCTGATCTAAGGCCTTAATTAAATTTTAAAAAATGTGGCCTGTTCTCCCTGGAACGCGGGGGTGGCGTTGGCACCCGCTTCCTCCGGGCGGGCTCGTCTGCGCGCCGCGCGGCTCGGGAGGCGCTGGACACGCGCGTCCCTGTCCCCGCCAGCGGCCCTCCCGGGCCCTCCCTGGAAACCTCCGCGCCCCGGTGGGCGGGGCCTCGCGCGCCCCTGACAGACACCCGCAAATCAGAGCCGGAGCCCGGCAAACCTCCGCTGTTTGTCAATTTAATATCCTAGAACAAACAGCCCGGATCTCCGTCAACAGCCATTACGCGGAATCAGACTGTGTTTCCTTTTCTATAAATCCAGCTCATTACCCGGCTTGACGGATTTGGGCCCGTTCCCCCGTTCGCCTCCCTCGGGGACACCCCGCTGCCTGCCCGGCGCGCGCTGAGAGGCACAGGTGGTCGCTCGCATCCCGGCATCCCCGCTGCGGCTCCGGGCACACCCGCCTCTGGTGCTCAGAGAGGCGGGAGCCTGGGACGCCCTCCTCTCCTGCACCAGCCCGTCCTGCAGCGCGCCCAGCCCTCGGGGCGCCAGACCCACCCTCCTACCCGCGGGCTGGCTTGGGGACACTGTCTCCAGGCCTTGGCACCCCGTGCAGGTGTCTGTCCTTCAGGCGACATTGTCCTCCTCCAGAAAAGGCCTCCTTCAGGCCACTCGGCTGTCACCGCAGGAGCCAACGCAGGGGGCTGGGTGTCCCCCAAGTGGGCTCTTTGGGGTTTAGCTCTCTGCTTTCCTCATTTCCTCTAAACTCCCCGGGGCAGTGCAAGGTGGGGTTCCAGGGAGCCCGGCCCACAGCGGGGACAAGGACGCTAGGTGCATTTGAGGCCAGGGGCAAGACACAGCCCGTGGTGGGCGACGGAGTCAAGCTCTGAGGTGCTTCTGGGGCCACCAAAGCAGCCTCGGTTCCCGGGGTTCCTGCTGAGGGGCGGGGAGGGAGCAGCGAGAGGCTGTGACGTTTCCAAGCGACAATCAGGGGCATCGCAGGATGGGGCCCATGTGCACACACGCGTGCCCACACACCAGGCTCGCACACACGCACTGACGCCCTTCCCACGCCTGGGTGACCGTCCTCATGGGCGTGGGGAAAGCAGGCAGGCGGCGGCAAACACGGCTGACCTGCCCGGAGAGCGTGCCTGAAGCCACAGGCCGACCAGGACCCAGGTCACTCCCGTCGGCTCTGCCACAGTGCAGGTCTCACCGACCTCACATGACGACGGAAAACACGACCGGGAGGGAAGGCAAGTCTCGGGCCCTTCCGCCTGCCATCCCTGTGCACCAGCCCGAGTCAGGGCCCCCAACCGTGGAACTGAGGCCACATCACCCTGAGTGGTCCTGGGGCTCTGCAGGGCAAGGGAAGGCTGAGAGATGGGGGGGTGACCCTGGGCGATGTCTCTGGCACCTCCACGTCACCGCAGGGTGCTGGCAGGTGGGAGGATCCCATGCAGGGAAGGGGGAGCTGGAAGCAGCAGGGGACAGGCAGGGGACAGGCCAGGGACATGGGGCCACCACCCTGAAACGCAGGAGAGCAGAAGCGTTTCCTCCATACCAACTAAGGGGTTTCTGCTCTTCTCTCTGAGACGACTGGAGCTTCCGGCGCCCCGTGCGTTCGCTTTCCCGACCCACAAGATGGCCCACACCTCAGACCCAACCCAAAGTCAGACCCAACCCAAGGGCAGGTGGTCGCGGGGCCTCTGACCACAGTAAATCGGGGGTTCCCACGACCTCTCCAGGGTCCAGCACCTTCCTAGAGAGCTCACAGAGCTCAGGAAAAGGCCGCACACGAGACTCCCGGGTTTTTGTTTTTTTTTTTTTTTTAAAGATTTTATTTATTTATTTGACAGAAAGAGAGATCACAGTAGGCAGAGAGGCAGGCAGAGAGAGAGAGGAGGAAGCAGGCTCCCTGCGGAGCAGAGAGCCCGATGCGGGGCTCGATCCCAGGACCCTGAGATCATGACCTGAGCCGAAGGCAGAGGCTTAACCCACTGAGCCACCCAGGCGCCCCGACTCCCGGGGTTTTATAAAGGACACAGCTCAGGAGGACCAGATGGGCCAGGAGCCTGCGGGGCTTGGGCTTCAGGCAAGACGCCCCAGATCCCCACGTGCTCCGCACATCGAAGCTCCCGAACCGGTCCTTAGGGTTCCATGCAGGCTCCCCACGTCCCCTCCTCCGCCTGGGATCCTCCTGCGAGTCTGACTGGCCCGCAGCCACAGGCCACAGTGTTAACCTCCAGCTCCTCCCCTCCCCCCAGAGGCCGGAGGTCGGAGGTCATAGGTCAGAGGGTGGGCTGAAAGCCTAGCTCAGATCAGGAGCAGGGGGCAGAGGGAATGGGGAGGTGGGCGGGGCTTCTCGGAACGGGACGGTGGGGAGGGCTCTGCTTTCCAGCTCCTGTCCTCGTACCTAAGAAGCCGCCCACGTTATTGGAGCTCGGGGCCAGGAAGGAAGGAAAACCAAATCCTCATTTCTCATCCCAAATCCCAGTAGCATAGCCAGGAAACGGTCCCCCGGGGGCCTCCAGCAGAGCCTGCCTGACCTCTGACCTCTAGCAGCACCAGCTAAGGAGCCCGCCCTGTACGCCGCTGGTGTCCTGGCCCCTGTTCGGACAGCCTCCCCGGACGGAGTCGCCCGGGGCTCAGCAGTGACCTCCATGGAGCCCTCTTGATCAAGGCCTCGTTCATTTTATCATCACGCAGACGTGGTCCGTGTAAACAGCCCTCGTTTTCCTCTGTTTGATCACACGCCGCCCGCGTGCTGGGAGGGACCCGCGCCCACGCCCTGTGGGTTTTCACCTGCTGCCTCTTGCCGGGCACTCACCGAGGTCACTGGTCTCTGACCCTGGTCACAGATGCCCGGCCTGGGGCTCCACTCCGGGTCTCCAGAACCAGCAGACGATAAACCCGTGTGGTTGGAAGCCCCGGGCCCGCGGATGTGTGTTCTGTCGTGCGTGGGGGACCAGCACATGGATGGGATGCGGGGCCGCTCCTGCCCACGGTGCCCCTGCCGGCGGCCTGCCCGGCGGCTGGGTTCTCTATCCGTTTGCTGTCCGACCTCGAGCTCCCCCGTGAGAATGCGAGTCACGTGGGCGGGAAGGGACGGCCTCCGCCAAGCTCACGCCTCCCGTGGGACCGCTGCACCCCCCAGGGCCGGGGGCCACTGTCTCCTGCTGTTGGGGCACCCAGGTCAGGGAGGGGCAACAGCCGCCGTGTCTCCGGGGCTCGGGCTGAAGGAGCCGTCGGGGCTCAGCCTGGCCCGCAGACACGCAGTCTCCCTTCAGAGACCCACGGAGGACGGGAAACAGGAACCATGCCTCGGCGTTCGGTCAAGTTGCAGAAGCCTTTCACGGGCCCACTCCCTCCCTCCCAACCCCTGCCTCCTTCCCTCCCCCCTGCCCTTCCTAAGTCCCTGTCCTGCTCCCCCAGGCGTGTAAGAGAGCCCTTCAGTGTCGGGGTTTCCAGCCAAGAACGGGACCCAGGCCGGGCCTGCCCTCCTCTCTCCCTGCCAGCTCCCAGGGGCCCCGTGCGCAGAGGGGGCAGCCGTGCCCTTCCCAGACAGCCCTCCTGTGCAGGTGCGGGGGGCCCCTCAGATCCTCCCTCTGCGTCTGGCCCGGTGAGTGGCGCCTCCCTTCCAGGGCTGGGGCAGGGATCCAGCCTGACCTCCCTGGGATGCCCGCGCTGCAGCAACAGTGACCCAAATCCTCGGGGGGCGTCGTTTCTGGAGAGCGTACAGATAGGCGTTGGCCTCCGGACCCATTAACCGCCACAGCGGCAGGACAGCCCCGAGCCCTTCCTCGGCCCCTTTCCGCTCTGAGAACCTGCGGACCCCAACCGAGACCCAGAGGCCCCCGACCTGTCTGTCCTCAGTCTTCCTCCTGCTGTTCCCCAGCACGGCGCGCACATCCACGTCAGGGCCTGTGCCTGGGCTCAGCCCCCTCCCCAGAGGCTCAGGCTATCCCACCAGAAGCTGCACTGCTGCCCCCTGCTCCCCTCCCCCTTCCCTGCTTTGTGCTTCTCCCCACAGGCCTTGGGCGTCCTGGGCTCTGTTCCTCCATCCGCACCCACGGCTCTGGGAGGGGCCTTAGGTTGATCCTGGCTCCAGAGTCTGGGGCCTGGAAGCAGGCCTGATCCGTCGGAGCGCTCTGGAAAGGTCCACCGAGTACACGGACGGATGACGCGGGGAAGGGGTGCACGGGCACCTTTTCCCCCGAAAAGATTCCTGGGGAATGCAGGGCCCGTTCCTGCAAAGTGAAATGTCAGAGGGAAGGCTCGGCTCCCTTGGTCCCCCAGAAGAGTGCCCCTCCCCCATCTCCAGGCACACCGAGGCCCTTCCCTTCAGTTCATCAATCCAGCCCCCAGCGGAGTGTCTGAAAGTGTGTAAAGTAGAATTAAAGCTCCCTCCAGACAGTAGAGCTGCGCGACGTAAATGAACCTCTTTTCCCCTTGGGCCTTTTCTGGGCAGGGAGGCGGAGGCCCACCGCGATCTCCCCCCACCTCAGAGCCTTGCTCTGAAATCACTTCTGCCCGCGCAACCGACGTGAGCCGCGTCACTCCGTCTCGCCGAAATGCGAAACATGCGAGGGTCTGGTTCTAACGTCGCTCGGGCCCTCTTGGTCAAGCGAGGATATTTCAGACGCCACGTGTCCACGTCAAGCTGGCTACGAAATATTTAGGGACTTGCACGGAACAGGCACGCCGTGAGTCAGAGGTTTCGTGCTGGAGCGCATCTCACACCGAGACAGACCGCGGAGCCGGGGGAAGAGACGTTCTCGCTGCATCCCTGGGGCCCCGTGCGCATCTCCGTCTGCGATGCCAGCGCTGTGCTGTCCCTGGCTCTGTCCCGAGGCTGCCGCGTCCCTGGGCCTTCAGTAATCCCGAAGGGGGCCCACGGGGCAAGGGCAGAAGGCAGCCGTGTGGTAGCAGCCGCTCGCCCCATGTCCCGGAAGGGCAGACTTGCCGCTGTGAGCGAGTACACACACGGACGTCCCATCTACCCTCCGTTTCCTCTCCAGGAAGCAGAAGGGCCTGTGGTCGAATTTCACTTGCTCTCTGGGTGAGCCCCCCAGGCCCTCTAGAGCAGAGATGGGCAGACTGTGGGCTGTGGCTGGGTCCGGCCCTCTGCCCGCTCTGCAAATAAAGTTTTATTGGCACATTGCCCGTGGACATCTGTTTCCGCGTCACCCACAGCCGCTTTCGAGCATCAGAGGTGGAGACGAAGGGCTGTCATGGAGACCGTGCGCCCCGGAAAACTGACCGCCTTCGCTCTCTGGCCTTTGAGGAAGACGTTCGCGTTTACAGACGTTTTCATCGTCTCTCTGGTGACCCTGCAGCGACAAACAGGGAGACGCATGGGTCTTGGCGCATGCAGCCCCTGGCTGGGGCGTTCTTCCAGGGGACGCTTTGCTTGTCTTCAGGCTGAGGACACGTGTTGCATCAGCCATGAAGTTTTCCGGTGACATCCGTGTCGTCCACCCCCTCCCCTCTGCCCTCCAGGGTTGCAGAGGGATCCCCTCCCCATCTCCCTGCAGCAACGTCCCCACCGTGCCACACGCTGGAGCCTGCTGTGCCCGATGGAGGGT
This sequence comes from Meles meles, assembly GCF_922984935.1. NCBI lineage: Eukaryota > Metazoa > Chordata > Mammalia > Carnivora > Mustelidae > Meles > Meles meles. The sequence continues at coordinate 1,740,957 of NC_060072.1, forward strand.
GACACCTGTCTCGAGTTGGTGGTAGTCACAGGCCCCAGACCGGACACCTCTGTGGGCGTTCCCAGGGGGTGGTGCCCAGTGCCTGCGTGGGTCACGAGCCACCTTCTTCCTTTCTCTCCTTCCCGACCCCGCCTCCGCCACCCCCCACCCCAGCTTCTCCTGGGATCACCTCCCTCGCCGACGTCCAGTGTCTCTTCCAGAAGAGGCCAGAGCCCAGAGAGGATCTAGCGGTTGCCAGGGCCAGAGGAAGCTGCCGTTGCTGGAAATACTCCTACAGACTTTGTCTTACGCAGTTTAAGCCCTGGGAGACCCCAGAGGACCACTTCCAGAGGCCAAGGAGAGCGGAGACTCGGAGAAACCCCATCTTCAGTGAGTTGCGGTTTCTGGGAGGGGAGGCCCGAGGAGGTAAGAGGGACAGAAAGCAGGGGAACTTGCTGGACCAGCGCCAAGAAGAGGGGACAGGCTGGCGTGGAAGAGCCTCCCCTGCTCTTGATGCTTCCGGCCCACGGTGCTGCCGGGCGGGGGACGCCAGCTGGGGGGTCTGTCAACGCGCACGCCCAGGGAGTGTGTGGCTGGTCATCAGGCCTTGGAGAAAAGCCTCAGATGGGAAAAAGTGGATTTCTAAGGCTGCACAGGGATACGATGTAGTTCAGGAATGCAGAGGGGACAGGTGAGCTGTGAGACTGCCCCTGGCAGGGGATGGAGGGTACAGGGGTGGCTTTAGGACAGTGGAAAGGCATCGGGGTGGGTGAGGGGGCTGCAGGGTGGGGGATGGGTGAGGAGAGGCTGTGGGGCAGGGACGGCCAAGGGCCACGCGGGCAACCAGCCGTCCCCGGCCTCCAGCTGCCGCCATCCTTCCCAGAGCCACTCCTGTGGGGTCTTGCGGGTTTTGACAAGGACTCACAGGTCGCCTCTTCCTCTCTGGAGTTAGCCCCCGGGGATGCTGAGGGCAAATCCCAGCGGGAGCCCTGACCTGCCCTCTGACCCTCTTGTGTTGACATCACCAATTTTCACCCCTCTGTTTGCTTTTTGGTCTCAAAAAAATGGCAACAATGTGAAGAAATCCTGAAGCAAACACTGAATCTAGACAATCCGAGGGGAATTTCTCACAATTTTCCTTTGAAATAAAAGAGACATATGGACTCTCCATTTTATTTATTTCATACTGAACATTGCTGGAGAAATAACGCAAAATAAATGTGACAAGGAATAAAACTTCACACAGTAGAATGTATTATTATCGCTTCCACAAAGTTTAAATATGCAAAATTTAACTAGGAAAATCTGAACTGTGCAGAAATTATGCACATAAAAAGCAAACAGTGCTAATCATTGGTACAATCGACAAAACCTTGTGTGGCCGAATGGATCTTCGAGTCAGATATTTCTTGTATAATTTATATGAAACAAATGATTCCCATAAAATTAATTTCAATGAAGTTAAAATGAAAACAAAGCTATTTCTCTGAGTCATATGAAAAATAATGGGGACTCATAGTAGACTGAAAATTTCTGTTCTGGTAAACCTTGATCAATAGTCATGATTCTATGTTTAAGATTTATATTTATTAAAATTGAATCAAATATCCATATGGGTTACAAATATCTCATACCTGTAAGCTAGCCACCCATCCATTCATCTGTATGTCCACCCATCATCTGATCTGACTGACCGACCATCCATCCATCCATCCATCCATCTGTCCATCCATCTGTCTTCCCTTCCATCCATCCATCCATCCATCCGTCTGTCTTCCCACCCATCCATCCACCATTCAGGAACCCATCCATTCATCCATCTGTCCATCCATCCATCATCCCATCCATCCATCATCCCATTCATCCATCTGTCTTCCCACTCATCCATCCACCATTCAGGAACCCATTCATCCATCCATCCATCTGTCCATCTATCCATCTTCCCTTCCATCCATCCATTCATCCATCTGTCTCCCCACCCATCCATCCACCATTCAGGAACCCATCCATTCATCCATCTGTCCATCCACCCATCATCCCATCCATCCATCCATCCATCCATCCATCCATCCATCCATCCATTCATCCATCCATCTGTCCTTCCATCCATCATCCCATCCATCCATCTGTCCATCCATCCATCCATCTGTCCATCCATCCGTCTTCCCTTCCATCCATTCATCCACCATTCAGGAACCCATCCATCCATCTGTCCATCCATCAACTGATCCATTCATCCACCCGTCTATCCACCCAAACATCCACCCATCCGTCATCTAGTGATCCAGCCAGTTAGACATTCGTTCAGTCCTTATTTCATGCCACAAAGTTTAAACTTATTTAGAAGAATATAGAGTAAATAATAACCAATATGTTGGAATCTGGGAAAATACCATCAGGTTTAGATGTAAGGCCACTGGCAAGATGGGAATGAAGCTATTTAGGTCTTGAGTTCTGGATCTGCAACAAATGGAAGCTCACATTTGACTCTGAGCTTCTTGACGCCACCTGTTACGTTTCCTCACCCTCTAGTAGGAAAAAACACACCAGTGTGTGAAGAAAAGCAAACCCTCACTTAGCATTCGGATCTGAGGCATCTTCATCAGTGATGCCTCATTGGGGCGGTCACAGAGCACATGATATCCTCTGGCACTTCCCCTGGGCCATGCCAGAGCAGCGCGGAGCTCTGGATGACACGATAACAGGCCACGAGTCGGAAAGAATGACCTCTGGGCCCATCAGATCTGCTCTGTAGAGCTCAAAATAATGAGATTATATTTCTTGGTAAAATGTGATAATTCAGACCCTCCAGTCACTGAGAGCAACCATTTCAACACTGAATCTGAATTAGCGAGATGAGGTTAGATTGCCAAAAACAATCCCTGTCCCTGGCCCCTCGTTCTGGTTGTCTTGTTAAATGTGGTTGAATGGATGAGTAACACAGCCACATGCGGTGAGTGAAATGGCGGGGCTTCTAGAAATATGTCCTCCTGGAACCCATGAATGTGACCCCGTTTGGAGAACGAGTCTATGCTGATTTCATGACGTTAAGCTTCTCCAGCTGAGTTCATCCTGGACCATCCAGCTGGGCCTTAACTACAATGGCAAGTGTCTTTATGAGAGACGGAAGAGGAGAGATGCAGGGGGAAGGGGAGGAGGTACGGAGAAGGGGAGGAGGCCGCAGGAGGACGGGCAGAGACCTCGGCTCTGCAGCTTCAAGACAGAGCACGGAGGACGGCCAGCCGCACCGCAGGCTGGGGAGACCCGGAGCGGACGCTCTCCAGAACCCAGATATCTCCTTGTTGCAGACACCCTGAGTTTGGACCTGGGGTTTCTGGAACCACCCATCCGCGGTCACTTGTTAGGACAACTCACGGGATGAATACAGCGCGTATCAAAGTATTCATTCAGTCACCACCAGCACCACCTGGAAGACAGGTACCCTTCCAAGCAGAGTGCGGCTCGCTTCAGAGAAGCCTGTAAAACAATAGACACAATCTCTGTGTGCAAATCGTCTTCCTCCCCCAAGCCCACGGACCTTAAAATAAGAACAGCAGATCTTGGTGAAGAGAAATACAGAGCCTCTTCCAACACCCTGAGCAAAAAGCTGGTAATAAAAACACTCGTCCCGCATCCCTGAGGACCTGTGAAGATCTGCGGGATCCGGAACTCCACTGGGGGGCGGGGTCCTCCCGGCCAGCTGTGGCGGGGAGCCGTGGTGGGGGGAGGGGATGCAGACTGAGGCCGGCTGGGGACTGGAGATGCCCATCCTGAGGGTGGGGGGACAGGGGGCTCTCGCTCAGCAGGACGGGGTGGTCACGTATCTGGGGGCAGTTGTGTCCGAGGCGGAGACAGGGTCAGGTTCGAAGGGATCGTGTTTTCGTGAATGATTTTCAGCTGGTCCCAGGCTCTCGATTTGCAATTTCAGATAAAAACTCCCAGCGTCACACTTTCAGAATTAACCTGGTCTGCGTTCTTCCTCATTCCCGCGGTTAAAGGCACCGTTTCATCGGCTCCTGCCCAAAGAGGGTTCTCTTCGGCCCTTAACACTCGAACCGGAGCCTCTCCAAACTTCGTCCAATTATCTCCCTGCGGCTTAATCGGACTGTTCCTGGGCTGCTTTTTCTGGAATCATCTACTTTTGTTGCTAAAATTACACTTGGCTATCCTGAACTTGGTTCAATTAGAATTCTCACTTCTGAAAATTTATTTCCTCCCAAAAGAAAGAAAAGAAAAAGAAAAAGAGAAAGAGACAAAGAAAAAAAACCCTCCTCTGTTTCTGCTCTTCCCTGCTGCCTGTTGGGGGCTCGTCCCCCATTGGTCCCATCCGCCCACTGCCTCCTCCCGGCCAGGAGCCCCCCGCCTCCAGGGAGCCCTCCAGCAGGGCGGCAGGGACCTCCGTCAGCCCTTTCAAAGGGATCAGTAAAAAAGCAGTGATTTGATCTAAGGGATTCACAGTCTCTGTTGGGTACCTTCCCTTATTGTCTTACTCCTGATCCCTGTAAAACAAAACAACAGAACTGGGGAAGGTGTTAGAGCGGCCGCTTCCCTAGAGCACAGGGAAGGTCAGGAGCTTCGTCTGCACAAACGATGCGTCCCTTTATCTCTTGCCGCAGGAGCCTGTGTTCCAGCGGGTTCTGGGAGCCACACACGGGCCGGGCCGGACCTCTTCACCCCGACTCCCGGGTCTCAGCATGCGCTGCTCTCTTCACTCTGGAACTCTCCGAGTCCAGGTTCAGCCGCGTGGGGACTGACCGGACTCCAGTCCCATCCAGGGACGAATCCGGGCCCGGACCCGTGGCTCCACAGGGCAAAGTCCTAGCTTGGTGTTTGTAGGTGGTCTTACAAGGGCACCCCTGAAGGCAGATTGTGGTACAGCGCGTCCGCTCCCAGCGAGGAGACCCCTTTGTTACGGACGGCCGCGCTCATCGCTTTCAGTGCTGATTTGAACGAATCAGTTGATGTTAATCATTTACATATTGTTTGTCATAATACCGACGGACACCCCCGGACTGGTGAATGTCCTGGGTCGAATTGGGGACATGACCTTGAGAGCAGGATGGAGAATACCCCCTTGGCCCTTCGGAGTTCTTGGTGGACAGCCTCCCGCCAGGCCCCGTAACAAAAAATTAATGAACAAGTGAAAACCGGGAGTTTATTCACTGAGACACCTTGTGCACCTGGGCAGAGACCCAGGAAAAGTGGGTAACTCTGCAAAATGCCCCAGCCCCCCACTTCCCCTTCCTCTCCAGCTACAGGCAAAGGGAGTTTGGGGAGGCAGCCCTGGGAGGGGCCAAGAGAGACACCGTAATCAGGGGTGAGGTCGTGGCGCGGGTCGTTCATGTTCCGCTCTCCATGTTCCGCTCTCCCGAGGGCTGAGAATCGTAGAGCCTTCCTCCTCGTCTGCTCCCCAGAAGGGGACAGCCTCAGAATGGGAGAGTCCCTTTATCAACGTGCGTTTCCCCTACAAAAGGGGAACCATGACTCTGTCTTCGGAGCATCTCTTGCTTCTGCTGTTTCTTAAAATAAGCAGCTCAAAATAATCCTCAGGGCAGAGACGCCGGTCCTGAGGCGGAGCCCTTCCACAGGCTGGTCTGGGTCATTCCGCGAGATGGAATGAGGGGCAGACAGGACCCCCCCAGACCTCCTGGGTCGGAAAAGCCCTCCCCACTCCGGCACCTATCTCTCCGGCTCCTGCCCCAGGCACCAGCCTTCCCCGGCCACCTGCATTGCGTCAAACTTTCATATAAAATACTGGTTATTTCACCAGCAGAACGAGTTTATTTGGGAATGGCAGGGAATTGGGATTCAAGACAGGCAAGCCCAGAGAGACAAAGGGCTGCTCGGCTCTCATGAGGCTTCAGGAGGAAAGTGGGGAGGTTGGTTTGGGGCAAGCGTTCCTTCCAAAGAGCAGGAGTTGGGGGGCGGGCGACTCACCCCTGGCTGCAAGCCGGGCCCCTGGCTGGGGGCAGGAGGGACCTTCCTCCCTGTCTCCAAAGTGGGAGACGCCTTCCTGCGCGCAAGATCTCCCTTGTCAGGCTGCTGGGGTGGTTCCCCCGTGAGCCCCCCATACAGGGCTCTACGATCTGTCACCACGTGGCCCCTGAAGTCCCCGGGGACGTGCCCAGCAAGCCAGGCGCCCAGTGGCCGGAGGGAGCAGCTGGGGTGGACGCAGGGAGAACTGCGCCGGATCCGAGCCCACTCTCGAGCTGTTCAGACTCAGTGTCCCTCCTTCCCTGGCCCTTTGGCCCCTCCTGCTCTGTGTCCCCAGATGGGGGTCCCGTCCTCCCGCAGAGATTTCCTCTCTGGGGGGCAAAGAGGTAGAGCAAAGGGAAAGTCCTCACCCCCAGAATGCCCAGGTCCGGCCCCGGGCTCTGGGGCAGATGCTTGGTCCTCATCCCAAAGTGGCCGGCCTCGGGGGCAGTTGTGGCTGGGCCTTCCCGCAGGCAGTGCAGGAGGCAGGAGGACTCTCTGTCTGGCCCCGTCTCTGCCCCAGACCGGCGCCCTGCACTCTTCCTGTCCCACCGGCCCCGCAGCAATGTCCCTTTTCTGGAAGTTCACTGATGTCACGGAGCGGGTCACCTCGCCTCGATGCCCTCCCCGACACCGCAGCCCCACCAGAAACCCCGTCCGGCGGTCTGGACGAGAAGGATCCCTGCCACATGGAGCCCACGGCACCGGGAGACGCTTCTCGTCTCCTCTTCTCCTGTGGTCGGCTGGCCTGGCCGAGTGGGCATGAGACGGATTAACAGCAGAAACCAGACTCCGTATACCACCACGGAGCCCCCAGAGTCAGGCGATGGAGGCCGGCCCGAGGGGCGGGGTGGGGGTCTGGGCATTGGAAGGGGAGGAACACGACCCAGAAGAGCCGAGGTTTGGAAACCAGCCTCGGGGGGAAGCCCTCTCACATAAAACAAAGGGCTCATTTCTGGTCCCAGCGCTGTGCCCAGGGCAGGCCACGTTCTGGTCTCCCAGGCACCGACGGGGCAGGTGCGGAGCTCTTCGGAGGCTGTGGCCCTTTGCTGTCCTCCGCTCCAGATGGTCCACACGGCCCGTGGCACCTTCAGGGCGGCCTCTGTCCTCGGCTGGAAAGGACTGCTCCGGCCCCGTCCCCCCAGCCCCGCCTGGGCATTGGGCTCCTGCTGCCTGTGCTGGCGGCCGGTGTCGGGGACCCCAGCCCGTGGAACTGAGCGTCCGCTGGGCCCCGTCAAGGACTCCTCCATCTCTGTCATTGTCCCACTAAGTGCCCGCGTCCCTTGTCTTCATCAGCTCACCGCCCGCCGGGTCCCAGGGAAGGAGAGAGGCTCGCAGGCGTGGGCGCCGGGTGCTGTGTGGACGGCAGGTGACTCCCTCCGGGTCAGGCGCTGTGGCCCTTTCTTCACCGCCTGCCCACGCGCAGGTTGGTGGTCACAATCTCCCACATGCCGACGGACGGAGGTCACCTGCGCTCTGCTCCCCCCTCACTCTCGGCAGGATTCTGAGCCCGTCCCCCAGGGTGGCAGGGGCCGCGGGCTGCCTGATGAACACGAACGTTCCAGCGAGCTCTGGAGCCGCGTCTTCACGAGGCTTGGACGCAAGTCCCCGTGAAGGAGCCGAATCCACGTGTCTGGAGAGAAGCAGCTACACACAGACCGTCCCTCTCCGATAAAACCCGGATCTCCGCCCCGCTCGCTCGCTCCGCCGTGACAGGGCGCAGGGGCAGGCTGGGCCAGGCACGGGGTCCGGCCGGTCCTGCAGGTCCCACAGGTGGTGGCCAGGACGCAGTCCCGGGTCGGGGCACCGTGTCCAGGGGGCCAGGAATGGGCAGGCAGACGCCCACACCCGTGGTCTTCAGGCAAATCTCGTAGAAACAGATGAACTTAGGCGAAGTGTGCTCTGTTCTGGGTGTCCCTGAGCACCCGTGTCCTGCCGGGAGCCTCAGTCCCAGGACTCCGGACTTCGGCCGCGGCTGGCACGGACTTCAGGGACAGGAAGTCGTCAGCCGGGCTCCTCTGCAAATGCTAAGCCAGGTATGCAGAGCTTCGAAACTCGCAGCTGTTAAAGTCCTTAGAAAGGTGATAAAAACTTTTCCTTGGGGCAAGAAAGTGTCAGAAAAGACGAAGAGATGTGTACGGCCACCTTTATACCCGCGGCTGTGATACAGTTTGGTACTTGAAGCGATGAGTAGCTTTCAGCTTGGAAGTCGCACCCAGATAATTCAGGAACCGGTTGTATAGACCAGGGCAGGGGGAGACCGGCAGACCCCGCCAGTTCCTCGGCTCTCATCCCAACGTGTAACCTCACGTTAAGGGAAATAAGCCAAATATTTTAAAATGCAAAATACATTCTTTATTTTTGGTCAATCAGACCACTTCGTGTAAACACAGAAATTCATACCTTAACTTGTGTTTCAAGAGAAAGAAAAGTCTGTCCTGAGAGAATGCCACCCGACGGACAGGCAAATCGTTGAATTACAACCCGAAGCCTGGCGCTCGAGGCCACCACGGGGTTCCCCCTCTCTCCAGCTCCGGCTCAGGCTTCAGGGCAGCTGGTCCGCGCGTCTCCCCTGCCCTCCGACTGCGCGGGCGGACGGCGCTCTTCTCTTCCACTCATCTGCTGAGTAATCACGCTCTGATGAGACGTATTTTGAATTTCTTGTTTCGCTTCTCAGAAAAACCTCCGGTCGGCATGCTAAGTGTGGGAGAGGATCACCGGGATGCATACCTCAGATTTCTTCCTGAAGTTTCTGAATGAACAAAAGGACTTCAAATGAGCTATTCTTTGTTCCAACTGAGCTGGCTTGCTGAAACGCAGAGGCACCGTATTCTTTGTGACAGTTTGGAAAGCGGTTAAAGCACAGACAGAAAAGCCTCTTCAGCTTCTGCCTCTGGTTGTCTCAGAAGACGTCATGAGACACTCTTGGACGAGCGCTAATTTGCCAGATCTCCAACGAGAGGGGAAGCGCGGGCAGGCCTGGTCCTGACGTGTTTGTGGGACTTGAAGCAAGAGGACACTCCGTACTTTGTGTCTAAACACCCGAGCTAAGAATCCTTTAAATGCCTCCAACTTAGACAAATGTGCCGCCATAATGACCTTGAGGTTGAGGGTTGAGTTTAGGGTTCTGAGGTCCCTACGGGCCTCTCACACGGGGCCACACGTGGAGAAGCCGTCCCTGTCCTGGGTGCCGGCCCGGTGTCGCCCTGCCCACTGCACGGGGCAGAAATCTGAATCCTGGGGCACTGGCCCTGGGCAGGAGGGTAACCAGGCCCACGAGAGGGGCACAGCTGAGCGGGTCCCCTGAAGTCCCCGGTCAGACTGAGAGCACTGTCGCCAAGCACTGTCATCCAAGGCCGCTGTCATGGCTAGGTTGGGTCCATGACCCTGGATGTGAGGGAAACTCCTTTTCTACCACCTGCCGAGGATGGGGAGTAGTCTGGGGAGCCAGTGACTCTGGGCGGACCACCGCCAGCAAGCCACCTGTTTAGGAAAGTCACTGTGGGACTCCTATCTGATCATTGCCAAATGCAGTCTTGAGCATGAAACAGACATCTGAAAATCTCTTCGAGCAGATTCCCTTAGCACACGAACTTACACAGAGAAACTTTTTACCAACTGGCATCCCCTGGAAGAAGGGGTCCTTGGTGTTCCGCGGAAATCCCCTGCAAGCTTGGGTCTGGCTGGACTGGCTCTGCGGCGTCCTCAGCCCCGTCCCTCCAGGTGGCTGCGAGCTCGCCCACAACAGCTGTCATGGGCGTCCGCACGTGGACACCTCTGTCTGAATCCTGGTTGCTCCGAGGACAGGTTTTCGGAAGTATGATGACGACATTAAAGGGTATAAACTCTTTTAACTCAATTCCCATATATTACCAAATTGCTTCGGAGAGAGGCCATTCTAGTTTATATTTCCAGTGGCGGGGAAGAATATAGCCATTTCCTCCACCCTCCCTAACATCAAATACTAGGCTTCTAAATTGCCAATTTGAAGGATGAAAAAAAGTTCCATAATTGTCCCCATTTGCATTTCAGAATTACTTGTGAGGCTGAGCATTTTCACGCCGGGCGCTTCATCGGTGACTGATGTGTTCGGTCGCTGGTTTCCTTCGTGGCGGATGAGCGCTCCCGAAGTACCGAGGATAGTAAGACTATGCCAGTTTGTTCCTAATATCTTTCCTATTCAGCTCTTTACGTTTTAATGACAGAAGAAGGACAATGCATTATTTAATGGCAATAAATATTGATGAGTTAAACCCTCCTGTTAAATGACAAAGACCACCAGATGAGGGTAAAGTGGAGAAGGCACTTACAGGAGACATGCACGGAACCAGTGGTCATTTGCTGACAGCAGCGACGAAGACAAGTTGGTACTGTGCAGTGGGCCTTAATTACTGGGGACAACATGGTGTACAAGCCTTTTCTAATTGGATTTCCCTCTCGTAAGCGCTCGTACAACCTCAGTTCCCACCGGTGATATTTGCACACAAGTGTCCTGTGCAATTTTCATTCCAGCCCATCACTGGGTCCCAGACAGCATCACACGCCTCCATCACTCCTGAATCCCTGCTCCCGACGGGGTGGCCACCCTGTCCTCGCTGAGTAATCGTTCACGGATGGACTCTAACTTCACCATCTCATTTAATTCTTCCAACAACCCTGTGAAGAGCTATTATTGCCCGTAATTTACAAGGGAAGATGGGGCTCTGAGAAGTTAAGTGATTTTCCTAAGGCCATGTGTCTCCTAAGTGAGCAGCGAGGACAGAAGCCCCAGTTTGATTAATGGCCGAGCACTGTCCCTGCACCGTGGAAAGGCTGGTGGATGGATGGATCCAAAGCAAAGGGAAAGACAGGAGGGCCTGGCCATAGGAATTTAGCAGAAAGGTCAAATGCAAGGCAGCAATCACAGGGGGGACCAAAGGGGGTCTTGTGTGTCGATAAGATCCCTCTCACACCACTCAGTGAGGACATGTCGTCTTGAACATTTTATAAGAAATGCTAACAGCAAAATATACCAACACCACGCTAGGAACTACAGACATCACTGAGCAAAAACTCACTCACAGGAGGCGATGTGCCATATGGATGATCTGTAACTTGGAGACCTGAAGACTGCGGACGGTCTTACTTGTGAAGTTGCACGAACTTGTCTCTAGCAAACATTTCATGGTGTGGAATCATCTTCTCATCCTTTTAAGCTGCTATAAAACATTCACAAAACCGTGATTATAGATTATATAGATTTTAAATTATAGATTAGACCACAGTCCTCATATTGATTAATTCTAATGCATTAAACTAGAAATTGATAAAAATATTGCTCATAATATTGCATTGCTCATAAGGTTAAAAAAAAAAACCAGCAAACCCACAACTCCCTAAAATGACTCTCACATCAAAAGACACATAAAAATAACCAGAACAGGAGAGTCAGGCTCTTGGAATCTCCGTGAGCCCCCAGCACAAAGCCGCTGGTGGGAGGAGCCCTTGACCTGTGTGTAGTGTGGAAAGAGAAAGGAACCCCCTTGATCAGCCCTTCCTTTTTGAAAAACCTTTCTCCCTCTAATTACGCTTTTGTGCACAATTCTCGGATCTCACAGCATGAAAACTAGGCTCCCAACTCCCATCCCCTCTGTGTGCCATGATTTTTCCTGATCCCTCCTGTTACACTTTGGGCTGGTGAGTGAGTGCTTGGCCCACAAGACCTCAGTCCTCAGCTGGAAGTTTCCCGTGGCCTCAGGGCAGGCCAGGCTGAAGGCATCTCCTGTCCTTGGTAGGAGGACGGAACCACTCTGGACTCTGAGACCAGCCAGCTACAGGAGCAGGTCACTCTGTCTTGATCTCAGAAAGCTCCTCGAGGGATCAGATCCGGACGTTTCTGAGTCCCCGGTCCTAGTGGCCCCAAAAGGGGAAATTAACGAATAAACCGTTGTCTCTGGCTGGGATCGAATAGTGCAGCGCACGATACAGATTGGACATTCCTTGCAGGCCCTGCTCCCACTTGTCCAAACCTTGGACATCTCTACTCTCATCCTTACAGGAAAGGACTGCAAAACCTAGAAACCAACCCCTTTTCAGGAGCCATCAGAAGACGCAGGGCAAGGGCAAAGCACCACACACACGAGACAGGCGTGTCCAGAGCGATCACACTAGGATCTGCTCACCCAGGCGGAAGCCCCCAGAGCCGTACACGGGTGCACAGACTGTTACTCTGACCCACTGCTGGAGGCCGAGCACGGGCTGGCCAGAGAGCCAGAAACTTCCAGGGGCTGGATCAGGGCCTCTGGCTGGAGAGGGGAGGGGTCATCCTTGTGAAACATGCCGGAACCTTCTCTCTAGGGAACACCTGCTCTGCAGGGCAAAGGACTTTGCCAGAGGCGATTTCAAGTCCTCGTTCCGGCTGGGGAGACACTTTGCCGACGGGGCCCCCAAAGCCTTCCGGTCCGCCCGACCGAAGCTGGGGACTCATCGTCCACGTGGCACAGCGCTCAAGGAGCTGTCTGGGAGTGCCAGCGTGGGCAGGGGAGGGAGGAAACGCCGCTGGCAATGTTGCCCAGAGACACACGCCCACGGCGGTCACCTCTGGGGGCTGCCCTCCCGAACGGAACGCCAACCACGCAGAGCTTCCGAGACCACAGATCTATCCTCTCACAGCCCAGGGAGCAGACGCCTGAAAACGAGGTGCTCAGGGGCCGGCAGTTCTTCCCAGAGCTGCAGGGGAGGGTCCCTCCTCGCCTTTTCTGGCGTCTGGGGGCTCCAGCCGTCCTTCTGGATCGGAGGGAGAAATGTCGGAGCCAGATGGAGCCGGTGCCTGAGACCTGCCCTCTGCCCTCCACCAGCGGAAGCTGTTCCACACGGGTGGGTTAGCGGTTCTCATACTGTTGGTCCCTGTCCCGGGACCCACCAGTTCAGTGAAGGCGGCGGGTGGGTTCACCGTGTCAGAGTGGGGTTTGCAGAGAAGCGGCAGGAAGAGGCTGGAATGATCCGGGAGGTGACAGACACGATGAGCTCATGTTTAGCCCAAGATAGACACAGATGGCTACATGTGGGCTATTTATAGGTGTGCGATACTCATGGGTTTGCACAACACGTGTGTTCCTCGCTCTGGAGCGGGAGGGTCTTGGAGCACTGATGCCCTAATGGCAATGATTATATGTATTATATTGAATATATACATATAAATATAGCATCGGATTTTGGTTCCTGGTACCATTCTCTAAAAACCAACCAACCAAAACGAAAAACAGAAAGCAAGGCTCATTGGAGAAGTGGCTGGCTCCCGGAGCGGGACAGGAAGGACCGGAGAGGAGCCCGCCGCAGCCCGTCCTGCCAGATAGTCCGAGAGCACTCAGGACGGAAACAGCAGAGCTGGGGCCACGCCCAAGGGCTCCCGACAGCCGAAGCTAGACAGACACGGACAACATCGACGAGGGAGTGTTGCATTACAACCCAAAGTGTAAATACCCACGCGTACTCGCGGACGTAAGGAATTGCAGCATTAACCCGTGCGGTGAGACTAGCCTCCCGTACAGAACGGTCCCGCACCATCAGCGCAGGTGTTCTGTCCTCGGGAAGACGGAGCGAGGCTCCTGACTCCTTACACGCGGGTTCCTTCCAGAAAGGACCCTGTGGAAAGGGGAGCGACCCGGCGGTGAGGAAGCCTGAATGACACAGCACAGCCCCGGGGTCCAGGATGACACGAGCGTGGTCAGTTGTGTGGATGGCTCCTGTCCTCCGTGAGATGTGAAGGGACAGGCACGTCACCTTTGTGGCCTTTCCCTTCCAGACTCAGAACCTCGGTCTAACCATGAGGAAAACATCAGGTAAAACCCGACTGAGAGCCTTCTAGGAAATGACATGATCAGTGTTCCTCAAAACTGTCAGCTTCCTAAAAAAACAAGGAAATCTAAGAAATTGTCCGGGTCAGGAGTCACCTAGGGACACGTGCTAACAGAGTAGCGTGCCACCGTGGGTGGACCCCGAGCAAAACAAAAGGACGCTGGGCAAAAAACAAGAAAGCCTGGGTAGAGTATGAACTTCAGTTAATAGTATCGCGTGAGTCTTAGCTCCCCGGTTGTGGTAAAAGCACCAGGTTAACATAAGATGTGAACAAAAAGGGCTACTGCGTGGCATAGACGGAAACTCTCTCTATGATCTTGCAACTTTGTGTCAGCCTGAAACTCTTCTGAAATACAAAGTTTACTGAAATCGTTTCGGAAAGGGCCGATACATTTTAAGAGCAAACCACTTTTAGGGCGCCTGGGTGGCTCAGCGGGTTAAGCGTCTGCCTTCAGCTCGGGTCATGATCCTGGAGTCCTGAGATCGAGTCCAGCATCGGGCTCCGTGCTCAGTGGGGAGCCTGCCTCTCCCTCTGACCCTCTCCCTTCGCATGCTCTCTCTCACTCTCTCTCTCAAACAAATAAAAAAATCTTTAAAAAAATCTTTTAACTGGCAAAAAAAGGACGAGTCTTCAAAGAAGAATGAGCTCTTTTCTCTTGCAAACTTATCGTTCAGGCAAACAAGGCTGCAGGACAACAAAACTGAATGACAAAGGGAAATCAGGAAATCAGGCAAGAAACAGCATCATGACCCCGGGTCTCTGGCTCAGCTGACGGTTGGCTCAGTGCACAAGAGGGACCAGAGCCCGCTCGCAAAGACCCTTTATCTGAGCCAAACACTTCGCGTGTGTGATTATGCGTCAAGTGCCTCCCATACTGCGGATGCTTTCCAGCGCTTTAAGTTAGCAAAGATAATACAGAACATGTCCCGTCTGTTCGAGTGCTCTATTTTCTTACTTTTTTAAAGCATTTCTTAAAATAAATAATGCATTAAAGTTCAGCGGGATCCCACCTTTTCTGGCCTCTGGTCCAGTTCCCTCCTCCGTCTCTCGGGCCTGGCCTCCGGTGTTCCCCTTCTGGTCTTTGCATTTATGATTAAATGAGACATTCTATTGATCCCCATTGCTTTAACGTCTCCGTGTTGACAGGATCGTTATCTTTCCTTTACAGCTTCTTCTTTATTGCTTGCCATTACGCTTTGGGATTTATTCTTATAGAAATCCATGCAGTTTCAGCTAATTCGTTTTAGATGCTGATGGTCTTCCTTCGTATGAATACAACAAATTCTCCGTGCACCCCATTAATGAGCGTTCAGGTGGTTTCTCACATTTCTGGATTGAAAGGTCTGCGTTTCTTTGGCTTTACTTGACAAACCCGAATTCATTGCACCCCCGATGGAATCGAATCATCCAGCCCCTGTCCGTTCGGGGCTCTGCAGCTGGGCCGGCCCCGGAAGCCCTGCTCCCCAGGGTTCTGCCCTTCTG
Organism: Meles meles; assembly: GCF_922984935.1. Taxonomy (NCBI): domain Eukaryota; kingdom Metazoa; phylum Chordata; class Mammalia; order Carnivora; family Mustelidae; genus Meles; species Meles meles. The sequence goes on from NC_060072.1 coordinate 1,756,228, forward strand.
GAGACCTCTGTGGGGCCGGCTTCTGCGCCAGGCGGGGTCAGCCAGGCGAGCGGGTGCCAGGGGCCAGGCCTCATCACAACACACTCCCTGTGCTGCTTCTGACGGGGGTTCAGGCTCCTCCCCGCACACCGTGTCACTGGGATCTGAGCATCTTTGCTTCCTCTGCTGTTGCCAAATGGCGCGGGAACCTGGTCCTATCTGGTTCCTTTGCCTCGCGGCGCATGCGAGCACCCGGCCCGCTGCCGGGAGTGTTAGGAGCAGGTCGGGTAAGAGCTCAGCTGGGTGCCGTTGTGGACGGGCTGGCGAAGCCAGGGGCTGGCAAGGGCGTCACGGGAATGGAGCAAGGACCTGAAGCCGGAAAGCCACGTCTGTCCGGCCACGCACTCAGACCCGCCGATGGTGCACACAGGAGACGGGGTGCGGGGAGCCGCTGCTGCTGGCTTGCGCCCTCAGCCGGGTGCCCGGGACCGCTGGTCTGCCGGTCCTGGGCCAGGAAGAAGCCAGGTGTGCCGCCGCGTGGGGATGAGCGAGAACCCGCCGGCCGCTTCCTGGCTCTTGGCCTCCTTCTCCAATCACCGGTTTCCGCGAGCAATGGCCTCTGCCACTTCTGCCTTTTCCCAAATCTCACAGTCGTGATGGAAGCCTGAGGGAAAAGGACGGACGAGAACAGGCTTCACCAGGCTTTAGGCAGGCTGGCACCGTGTGCCCCACAGAGCGTCCCGGGCCCCGGCTCTGGAGCTGACCTCTGGCCCCGCGTGGGCCGTGCTGTCCTGCGTGTCTTCCTGCTCGAGCATCTCTCTGTCCCTCTCTCCCCGTCTTGCCAGCTCAGCCGGTCCATGAGAAGTGTGTGCTCAGAGCCTCGCGTCCTGCATTTCCAGGGCGATCGCACTGGAATGGATTTTTCTAATTTCTTGGTCTGCCCCGTTGCTGGAACTAGCGATTCCAGCACAGTACGTCCTGACCGCCCGCGCGCCTCCCGGGTGCAGCTCCATGCACACACGCGCGACGGCGCGGGCCCACGGCGGAGAGGAGCCAAACCACACGCCACGCCGGACCAGGGCTGCGGATGAGCAGGGATTGCACCTGTCTCTGCCGCCCCCGAGACTGAAGACGCCCGTGCGGACGCTGTTTCCTTGCGGAGCCGCCAGGAGACGGTGCTCCATCCGCCCCGGGCTCTGCCCCTCCTGGGGCGTCCCCCCCCACCCCAGGAAGGCATTGGCTCCGGCCCAGCCTGGATCCACCTGCCGGTGCAGCCCTGTGGCCAGCAGGGCCCCGCGTGCGGGGGGTCAGCCTGGGGCCGTCGGCTCTCTGCTCGGCTGAGGCAGCCGTTTCCCAGCATCTGTCTGTCCCTTTGGGCAGGGACCCGGTGCCTCCTTCCTTTGCTGCCTGTCAGCCCTGGAAACCACGTGGGCAAACACATACCCCCGTAGTTTCTCCTGCCTCAACGCCAGTCTCTTAGTCTGGTGAGAGTCCCCGAGCTTACTGTGCCGTGTGGTTTAAAGTCGTGGTGGGATGACCCTTCTCACCCTGGAAGCCTCAGGGGTCCACTGTGCATACTTGGTGACATGGGCTGACATGTCCCCCTGATTCCCTATGTTGGAGTCCTGACCCCAGGACCTTAGAACATGACTGTATTTGGAAATAGAGCCTTTTCAGAGGTGATTAAGGTAAAATGAGGACATTTGGGAGACCCTGGCCCCATCCGGCTGGGGTGCTTATAAGAAGACAAGGTCAGGACACAGACACGCCAAGGGGCGACCATGTGAGGACACAAGGGAGGACGGCCATCTACAAGCCCAGGGGAGAGACCTCGGGAGGAACCACCCTTGCTGACACCTTGATCTCATACTTCTGACCTCCAGGAGCGTGGAGAATCAGTGTCTGTCGCCTCAGCCCCTCGCCGCCCCATCTGTTTGTTACACAGCCCGAGCTGACTAACGCACCTGAACAGTGACTGTACGAGTCAGGGACCCCCACCCCCGCCCCCTGAGTGTGCTTGGGGATGGGTGCATGGGCCATGTGGGGGCTTTTCCGGCAGCCACTGGGAGGAAGAAGCCCACTGTCCCCAGAGACTCTGGAGCAGTCAGCGTGGAGACCAGGGCAGCTGGTGGTCACTATGGTCCCCTCGCGGATGAAGGCTGCCTGCGGGAAGGTCGGCATAGAGCGAAACAGCACAGGGACATGGAGGGACAGAGACTGCGCTGTGGAGTCTGGTTCGTGTCCAAGCCCTGCTGTGTGGGTCCTGGTCCCCAGGGATGCCGGGGCCGTGTCCTTGCCCCACATGTTGCCTGTTCCCCTCTGCCGCCCTCCTGCAGCCACAGCGGGTCAGCAGATGGGGCCCTCCGGGAGCCGTGGGTGGCCGTTCACATCCCAGCGACCTCCTGGCTCCACGGGAGCGTGAGGAACATGATGGAAACGCGGGCCGACGTGAGTGACGTGAGCCCACAGCTCTGCTTTCCTTTTCTTGAGCAAATGGCCTGATTTCTGCCGAACGCGGCTCTTCCCCGAGGGTAACGGGAGCAGATTTCTGGAGCTTGAAATGGCAGGAGTCATTAAATTAACCCGCTTCCCTTAGAACATCTTCCTGGCTCGTTCTGAAGACGACAGGGTGACCGTGTGGCCGGGCTCCGCTCTGGGCCCTCCTCTGTGGGTCACCCCAGGGCCAGCTCCCGCCTCTCCTCCGCTTCACCTCGCCGGCAAAACCTGCTCAGGTTCCCCCGAACTTTGCTGGGACGACGGCGAGACAAGGACGACATCGTCCGGTTCACGGGCTCATTCATTCACCCATTTGTTCGCTTCTGGAGGCAGGCGAGGGCCACGCCGGTGCACACGAGCCGCCGCACAGGGCAGCCGGCATCAGAACCCATGTTGCCGGGGTAAGGACGACCCTCACTTCACGGAGAATCCCCGGTCGTGGGCGTAAAGCACTCGCGTGCTCGGGACATGCCTCCGGAGGGCAGCAACGCGGACTCGGGGCCTCCCGGAATTGCGGAAGCGGAGGCCGCCCGCGTTGAGCTGAGGCCGAGCGGGCGGTGGATGGGCAGAAGCCCGCGGGACCGAGGTCTGTGTCCGGAGACCGCCGCCCAGCAGCCACCAGTCTTCCAGCACCGTGGGGCCCGGGGCCGCTGTCGGACACAGTTCAGGCCCCGAAGGGAAGCTTACGCCCGTTTTACCCTCTCATCAGTGTGTGTGGTGGAAGGGGGTGTCCTCCCTATTCCGTTTTCTTTGAACTCCGACCCCTGATACTACGACACCGTGTTCCTTCTTTAGATCCTGTTTGCGGAGCACCTGCCAGGCCCTGGGGTCACCTGGACCTTGGTGATGATGTTCAGGAATAAAGGCCAAAAGTAAGAACAAGCAGGCCCGGGGTGGGGGGCGGTTGGCACCCATCCGTCCTCCCTCCTGTCCTTGTCTCTATCTGTCTCTGTCTCTCTGCCTCTGCCTTTCTCTCTCACACACACCCTACCACCAGAGCAGACCTCGGCAACCGTCCCCACGTAGGTAAAGGCCGAGGGCCGCTCTAGGAGGGGAGCGTCCGGCCCACGACCACTCTTCTGAGACACGCTCCCTGGTGTCCAAGGCGCAGCCCCCGCCCAGGCAGCCTTCTCGCCCACGTGTAAACCACAGGCTGGCCACGATCCGACCACGAGGGCTGGAGGAGCGTGGGACTAGTAGAAGGCGTGGCGTGGCCGGGCCTGGCCTGCGTGGAGGTCTAAGGACCGTTGACCGTCCTCCTTCAGCGGCACCAACGGCACCGCCACGTCCGCCTCCGGTGTGCTCCCGAGACGAGCAGGTCGTCTCCGGATTGAGGGAGCCGAGGACACGGCAGCTGACGGTAGTGGCACCCGTCTGGGCTGGTGAACCAGCGGCGTGAGTGCCCCACGGGAGGCGCCGGGGGCAACGGGCATCCATCTCGGGCATGGGCACCATTCAGGCGCCGTCGGGTCGACGGGCGTCCGTGCCACCGTGGGGCTAAGAGATGAGTCCTTCTCTGCAGAGGGAGCGCCCAGGCGTTTCTTGATTCTGTCTGGAATCGATCACTGTGGATCCCTGGGGGTGTGCCCCAGTGGGGCCGTGTCTGCGAGAGAGATGGTGATGAGGGTGGGGCTCACGGCACCCTTGCCTCTAGCCCCGGACGTTTCCAGGCTCCGACGTGAAGGGAGGACGCCCTGCTGGAAGTTCTGGGGTCTGCTTTGGAAGGCTGGTGGGCGTCGAGGGGCCCCAGCCCGGGCTGGGCCGCGGAATCGAGGCCTCAGCATGTCAGACCCTCTGGGTGCTGGGGAAGCCCGGTCCTAGGCAGCCGTGCAGAGGGGGACGGTGTCCTGGGGCTTGCACGGAAACTTCAGGTTGTTCCGGAGGCCTCGTCATCGGGTCCTGCCTCCCTAGGACCGACTAGGCTGGACCCAGCCCTGCGGAGGCAGAGAGGCAAGAACGTGCCAAACTGCCAAGGGAAACCCTCCTCTGCCCCAGAATGGAAAGTGCAAATTCTCTACCTCAGAAGCAGGTGCTTTGCGGAGTTGGAAGAGCCAGCTGTCACCCCTGCAAACGCGATGCGCGTGCAGATGGGCTACGGCTGTGCGGAGGACAGGACCAGGCCCCCCGATCATCTGGGACCCCTCCCAGGGGTGCGCTGTGGTCTGACGGGGCCCTGGGCTCCTTGGCTGCCGTGGGGGTGGCTGTTCCCTCTGAGCGCCGGGCCCTGGAGTGGGTCACGTTCCTGATTTCACAGGCCGGAGCCAGGACTCAGACGCTCCTCTGGCTTCGGACGCCATGGAAATGATGAGGGAGGGTGTGGGCCAGCCCGGCCTGAGCACAAGTCAGTTCCAGTCGCACCAGGAGGAGGCGGCTTGGAGGGGCAGCTGGACCCGAGGACAGAGGGATAGACACACGGGCACAGGGTTGAAGGCGGCCATCCTGGAAGTGTTTGGACCTGACTTTTCATCTCAGCTTCCTCGTCGGCTACTGTTTCTGAATTGAGTAAAAATAGCACCGTCCGAGCCTGGTTCTCGCATCGGGTCTGCGTGAAGATGCAGAGAACGGGATGGCGCCCTGGCGGTTTCTCCCCGTGCCTGGGCCTCGCCGGCGTTCCGTGAGCACACGCTTGGTCTGGACCCATAGAACACGGGCCGTGGTCTCCTCCACGCCATACGGGCATCTCGTGCCCACGCGTGCTCTCTCCTGCTTTCTCCTCCATGACGGCCACTGCCTTGGTCCACCCTGCAGGGATGACGTCTGACATCACCGTCCACATGCCCCCAAACCCACACCCGGGTCCTGCGACTGCGGCTGGCAGGTCAGGCTCTGCCTCGAGGCCCACAGGGCCTTTCCTGTCCGAGGGGGTGCTGTGTCCCCACTGCAGCTGGTGCCCTCAGCCCTTCCTTCTTGGCAGACTGGGCCCCCACTATGGACACTGCGCTGGCCAAGGACCAGAAATTCCTGGGAGCTGATGGGCTGGCCGTCCCCACGTGATGTGGGAGGGAATGCCTGCTCCCCAACCTGGGTTGGGTCATCTTGGAATGTCCCAGAAGGCTCAGGGGAGGGCGCCTTCCATGGCACGGCTCCTGAAATCGCCCTCGTGCGGGGCTCCTCCTCCCCTTCCTGTGTCCTGTGTCGCCCGGCTCCTCCCTTCAAGTCTTCTTCATCGCAGCCTGAGCTCGAGGGTCCCCCACAACGTAGGGTCCACTTTGGGGAGCCTGAGCTGACACGGCTACCTTGTAGTCCCCTTCCCTTCGTCCTCACCGCCCCTGCCCTGGGCAGATCCCCCACATGCACGGGACACACCAGCGCTTCCTAAGGGGCCCCCGGGCTGGGTCAGAGCCTGTCACCTGCCACACAGGCTCTGGGCAAAGGTGACCTGTACTCACACATTTGTGCAAAGCAGTTTCGAGTGTCCGTTTTTCTAGCAGCCTGTGGATGACACAGGGGTGTGTTGTGCCTGCTCCTGCGACCCGGACGCTCTCAGTACCGAGGCTCAGACACTGCCTCAGCGAACGGACGAGGCCAGCGGCGCGGGCTCTGCGTAACCAGCGCACGATCTCCGCTCTGGATCTCCAGCTCCACTCAGTGCTCCCACGCGAGCTGCAAGCCCCGGCCCTTGACTTGTTTGCATGCATGTAGGTCGGCCCTGTTCACCTGTATGTGCGTGCGTGTGTGTGCGTGGTGCGTGCGTGCCTTTAGGAGGCAGAGGGAGGATGTACACACACGTCTACGCTTCCCTTCCATCTGCTGAAGAAGCGTCCACACGTATATGAACGTAAGTTTCTCTCCAGCTGATAAAGAGTGTCACGATCCCCACTCTGCCCTCACTCACCAGTTCGAGGGACCCTCTCTCCCCCACCCTTCCATGGGGGTGGGCTTTGCGGCTCTCTCTTGCAGGACGGCGTGGAGAGTCCGGGAGGGGAGCCCTGCAGGGGAGAGTTATGCTGAGGAGCCCAGCTCAGCCGGATAGGGAAGGTCAGAATCAACAGTGATGTGTCGTATCGACAGCATGCGTCCCTGAGACGCTAGGCTTATGGAGACGCTTTCCCTCTGTGGTCTACATGCCCGAGACTCATAACCACCGTCCAGCCCAGTACGAAATGTCAGATTAATCTGGCGCAGGGACAGTCTACAAAATACCTGATCTGTGCTCCTCCAACGGTCAAGGTCATGAAAGATAGCAGCACTCGGAGCTGTCATGCCCGGGAGACGTCTAAGCAGACGAAATGTCATGCCGCGTCCCTGGATGGGATCCTGGGACAGAAAAAGGAAATTAGCGGAAAACTAATGACATCTGGATACAGTATGAATTCTAGTTAATAACAGCACATCGATATTGGTTCATTAGCTGTGACAAATGTACCACGGGACGGAGGAGGCTAACAATGGGAAATTGAATGTGGTGCATACAGGAACTCCGTGTGCTATTTTTGCCACTTTTCTGTAAATTCTAAAATAAAAGTCTATTTAGGGACATCCGGTTTCCACTGCGACAAGGAAGAGCTTGAAAGTTGCCTCTCTCATCTTTACAATGAGGAAGAAGCTGAACAAACTGAAAAACAACGTGTCTTCTTGAACCCTCAGAGAACGGAGCGGGCAGGACACATCCCCAACCCTGATCTGGAGAGACAGAAACAAGCAGAATCATGGCGAAGACCAGTTCGTTTGGAGCAGCAGTTGCTGGAGCCTCCATGCTGGTTTTGACAAATGACAGAGGCTGGATGTTGACAAGACGGGAGTGACAGATGACTGGGGTGGGGTGGGGGGGACGCCACTGTGGGTTTTGCCCACAGGAACCCCAATGGGTCCTTACTGTGAGGACCCCAGGAAACCTCCCTGGAGGCTCTGGCAGGGGAGGGAAAGTAGCACTTCCCATCACAGTGACCTACTCTCCGTGGAAACACCTTCAGCAGAAAGAACCTCCTTTCACCTGGGCTGGACGGGGAAGCGCGATGGGTGGACTCCAGTCCCCTGCAACCCTCCTGTGTCTCCAAAGGGGACGAAAAAAGCCAAGAAGCACTTGTGAGGGTCACAGCATGGGGCGCTGTTGACAGACAGAGCTCTAGTGCTAAGACTGGACGTTTCCCCTTTTCCAGCCCAACCACCCCTTCAAGAGGACGGCACCGCAGTAAGAGCGATTTCAGCCCAACGAGGTGGAATGTGCAGACTTGCAGGAAGGAGGAATCAGGAAAACCCAGAGACTTCAGAGGAGACAAAAGCAAGAACGTTAAAGGAATTTGAAGCCTCTGATGCCTACAGCTACAGGGAGCATGAAATGCGGCTCAACTCCTAGCCTGGGGAACATGAAACACACCAAAGGCCTTTTATCTCCATTTTTATCCAATAGACCATGTCCAAATTTTTAAGAAAAATTATAAGACATACCAAAGGCAAGAAAAAACACATCTAAAACACAAAATAAGCATAAAAAAGAGATTCAGATAGGACACAGATTTAGAAATTTCCAGACAAGGAATTTCAGATAGTCATGATTAAAATGTTAAGGGTCTAGTGGAAAAAGTTTATCACACGCAAGAACAGATGAGAAAGGTAGCAGAGAGGTAGAAATTGGGAGACAGAATCAAAAGGAAATCCTAGTGCTGGGTGATAGAGGAAAGACATTAGGGTTCAAAGCTAATGGTCAAGAATGAATTCTCGAGATGTCTTTGGTATAAAAAGGTGGTTTTATCAAAGCACAGGGGCAGAACCCGTGGGCAGAAAGGGCCTATTATATACTTTCAAGTTGGGAGGGGGTAGGGATGGTGTAAGTCTGCAGGTCTTTAAGGAATTTTGGAAGCAAGGTTTCCAGGACCTTGAGGGGGCTAGCTCTTGTTGGAAAAGGTCATTTATTACTATCTAACAAAACCTGAGTCATGAGACCCTTCAGAGGTATATCGATGGATCATATGCTTGGGAGATGATTGCCAACACCTGTCTCCGGGGATTTAGAGATGAAGGAAGTTTCCAAAGGAAATTTTATATGTTAGAGTAGACTTACAGGTTCCTGGAGGTCGGGCTAAGATTGCCTTTGCCCTTAGCAAAGTATTAACACTGAGGCAGCTGAGCTCCTACAGGAAGGTCCCTCTGCCTGTTTCAAACACTTGTCAATGGGCTGTAGATAGAAAAGAAATTTAATCATCTTTCTTCTGCCTTTATTTCTCACATGATGGGGGAAGAAATAATTTTCTATATCCTTCATGATTCTTCTGACTATCTAAGAATTAAACCAACAGGAGTTAGATTAACCGGAAAAAAAGAAAAACTAATTACATAATTGAGAAAAATTAATTACATAATTGTTTAGAAATGTGATTGTAAAGACAGTCAGGCACGATGACGTATACGTGTCCTCCTGAACTACTTACAGAGGAAGGAGTGGGTGTCTAGGACTATGAGAGGAGGGAAGCAATTTACCGGAAGATGAGAAAGAATGAGTGTTTGGTAAACAAACGTTTGCTGGGCCACTCAGGAGCAGTGGGACTCAGGGAGAAATCAGACTTTGCTGGGTTCCTCTGTGTCTGCCTCACTGCATTCTTATTGTACCGTAGTTAACTGTGGTCACCTCTCCCTCCCCAGAGCAGGTTCTCTGTCTAAATTTGTTCAGGCAGTAAGGGAGAAGGTCAATATTCTGCCCCGAGCCTTCTGTTTCCTAAAACTAATCAGCCTAAACCAGCCCACATGCTAAGGGGACACCGGTTAGCATGGCCATTTTTGCTCCCCACACTAAGGAGGACATTCTTGGTCCCATAACAGAAATGACAAGCGCCTTGCGTGGACTCGCAAATGGACTGGATACGGCCGAGAGGAGAACCCGTGAGTGAAGGTATGTCCATAGAACCTCCCAAACTGAAATGCAAAGAGAAAAAAATAACGAAATAAAGACAGTGTAGGGGGTAGAGAATATATAAGAACTGTGGGACAATTAACAAAGGTATTTGCATAGTGGGGTACAGGACAAGCATAGAAAGCAGCAGAAAGAATACTTAAGTAATAATGGATGAAAATGTCCCCAAATTAGTAACAGATACCAAACCATAGATCAACACCAAGAATATGCACGAAGCACATCCTAGTTAGACAAAGAGAGGACCTTGGAAGAAGCCAGAAGAAGAAGTAGCTCACCTGTAGAGGAATGTGGACAAGAACTGCACTAGCCACGTCTTCAGGAACCACGAGAACAAAGAGAGAAAGGAGGAACGTGTTCTAAGTGTTGAAAGGAAACTGGCATTAATCTTAAATGACGTTCAATCTTAAATTCTGCACCCATTAAATTATCCTTCAGAAATAAAATCGAGACAAAGACTTCCTCCGATAAACATGAATTCATTGCCAACAAGAAACCTGCAAGAAGTGTTCAGAGTTCCGCAGGGAGAACTTCCATGGAGTTCCGCAGGGAGAACAGTGATAATAGCAGATCCGCAGAAAGCAGGGACATGAGAGAAGATATAAACAAACGGAAAATAACTTGCTTTTTTATGTTTTAATTGATCTAAAAGATTGCCATTGAAAGAAATAATAATGATGATGCATTGAGTGATTAGAATATATGGATGAGTGACGGGCACCTACGGAGTTCAGAGGAGTACACAACTCTTGATTTCAGGGTCGGGGATTCAAGACCCTTTTGGGTGTGGGGTTTACTTAAAATTATTTCTTTTTTAAAAAAGAACATAATCAAGTTTAAGAAAAAAAGAACATATGGATAGGTGACAAAGAACAACAGTAGGGGCACCTGGGAGGCTCCATTAGTTGGCGTCTGCCTTTGGGTCAGGTTGGGATTCTGGGGTCCTGGGATTGAGCCCTGCATCAGGCTCCCTGCTGAGTGGGGAGTCTGCTTCCCCCTCTTCCTCTGCCCTTCCCCAGCTCACGCACTCTCTCTCTCTGTATCTCTGTCTCTCTTACTCTCCCTCTCTCTCTCAAATAAATAAATAAAATCTTAAAAAAAGAAAAGAAAAGAAAAGAGCAACAGTGGTGTTATAAGGGCAGAGAGAGGAATCAGTTTACTCTGTTTTGAGGCACCCGCACTATTAATGCAGTGTACTGTAATTTGAAGGTGGACTTGGGTTAATTGTAAATCTCGAGGCAAAGTCTAGGAAAACCATTGAAGAGTTAGAAAAGGAATATGATTGATATACTAAGACAGGAGACAAAATGGAACATACCAAACGCTCCAAAGAAGAAGAGGGGAAGAAAAAAATGAAGCAAAGAACAACGAACAGAAAATAGAAACACAGTAGATATTTGTTCAACTATATCAAAAATCATTTTAAATGTGAAGGTCTAAATCTTTGTCAGAGACACAGCTTGTCAGAGCAGACACAAGACCGGAAGACTCAACTGCATGTCGTCCACAGACATTCACTTTGAACATAAAGACACGCAGAGACTAAGAATGAGGGGATGAAGAAAGATCCGCCCTGCTAACACTAATCACGAGAATGAGAGAGCTGTATTGATTCCAGATGGAACGGACTACAGGCAAGGCACGTCATCGGGGGTGAACGGGGCAATGCGTGTGGTAAAGGGGTCAATTCTCCAAGAAGACATAGTGTCCCTTGCGGTGCCTACACTCGAAATCAGAATGTCAAATGTGAGGCTGATGGGACTTCAAGGAGAAACAGACGCGTCCTCCATGACGGTCAAAGACCCCCACAGCCGTCCTGAGCAAGTGAGAGATCCAGCCCGCAGGCAGCCAGGAAGGAGACTGACGTGAGCACCACCATCAATCCGCCCGGCCTAATTGGCATCTACCGAAGACTCTTCCCAGCAACAGCACGATTACGCATTCCCCTCACGCCGGCATGCACATTCATCAAGAAAGACCCCATTCTGGGTCATAAAACACACCTTAACGAATCTAAAAGGAGAGAAATATTATAAACTATGCTCTCAGACCGCAGTGGGATTAAAACAGAAATCAAAAACAGAGATCAAAAGCTGCCACAAGCCAAAATATTTGGAGATTCAGCAGTACCCTTCTAAGTAACGCATAGGTCAAAGCAGTCTTCGAGGAAATTAAAACAGACTTTGAACTAAATACAACTTCTCAAAATTTGTGGGATTCAGTGGACACGGGGCTCAGAGCGCATTTTTAGCCTCGCATGCGTATACGAGAAGAGAAGGAAGATCTAAACGCAATCATCGCAGCTGCCATCTTAGATCAGAAAAAAAGAAGGGCAAATCGTGCCTAAAAGAAGCAGGTGAGAAGGAATAATAAAAATCGTAGCAGAAAAAAGTGGAACTGAAGATAGGAAAACAATAGAGAAAATGAAGAAAACCAAAAAGAGGTTCCTTGAAGAGATCAATGATAAAACCAGTAAAGCCCTTGACAGGCTAGTAAAAGGATATAAAGGGACTAGCTTACTCTATACCCACCAATTTGATACCTGAGATGGGATGGAACAATTTCTTTAAAGAGAAAAATCCACCATAACTCATACAAGGAAAAGCAGGTCATCAGAATGGTCTGCATCCATTTAAAAAATGAATAAATAATTAATAACCTTCCAAAATAGAAAGCACCAGGCCCAGATGGGTTCCCTGGTGAATTCCACCAAATATCTAAGGAATAAATTATACCAATTCTTTACCATCTCTTCCAGAAATTACACACAGAGGGAATCCTTCCCTAAATCATTTTACAAGGCCCACCCACACTACCCTAATATCAGAGTCAGGTAAGACATGACAAGAAAGGAAAATTTTCCATCGGTGTCTCTCATGACCAGAGATGCAAAAACCCTCGGTATATTCACAAACAATACAGCTACGCGTGGCATGAATCATACATTGTGGCCAAGAGGAGTTTGTTTCAGGTACGCGAGATTTGTTCAGCATTCAAAAAAGTCAGTTAATGGAATCCATCACATCAACACGGTAAAGAAGCATGAAGAACTCATGTGATCCTATCAGTGGGTGCAGAGAAGCTTTTGACAAAACCCACACCCAACTCTCCAGGAAACTAGGAACAGAGGGGAACTTCCAAATTTGGTAAAGAACATCCATAACATACCTACGGCTCACATTTAATGGTAAAAAACGTGATCCTTTCCCCAAACATCAGGAACAAGGCAAGGATGGTCTCTCTCAAAGTCCTACTGAACATCTTACCGGAAGTCCTATCTAGGCAACAGACAAGAGGAGGGGGAAAGTGTACACAGGTCGGGAAGAAATAACATTTGCTCATGGATGACCTGATTGCCCAGGTAGAAAATCCCAGGGGGAGGACGCGGTAACTTTTGAAATTCACACAAGATCACAGCAGGAGGAAGATACCAGGTTATTGCACAAGTCGATCGGTGTCTCATGGACCATCGGCAAACAATTGGAATTGGAAATTTATAAAACCAACACCACTTGTAATAGCACTTCTCCCCCTCAAAAAAAGAAAGAAAGAAAGAAAGAAAGAAAGAAAACCAAAAACTAACCCAAAATGATACACTTAGGTATAAACTTAACAAAATGCAGCAAGTTACAAAGCGCCAATGAAATACACGAAAATTCTAAGTAAATGGGGAGATCGTCTGTGCTCTGGAGTGGTCCGCTCCCTTATCGACTCAGTGATAACCCAACAAGGACCCCAGAGAGCTACTTCGTAGATATTAACAAAGTGGTTCTAAAGTTTACGCAGAAAAGCAAAAGACCCAGAAGAGCCGACCCATCGGTGATGACACGGAGCTTGGAGGACGCGTGGCCGACGTTGAGGCTTAACCATCGAGTGTGCTGGGGACAAGGCTGCGGGGGGAGAACCGGCGATGGGCAGTGGGAGAAGAAGGGGCACCCAGAGACGCCGCACAGAAGGACAGTGAACCGACCCCCGAGGAAGGAGGAAAGGCCAGTCAGGGCAGAAGGGGTGATGTTTCCAACTGGTGATGCTGGAAGGAAGCGCAGAACAAAACATAACTGCACGACGCACCCCTCACACCTGTCACAAGAAAAAGTAGGCACGAGTCGCAGATCTAGAGGTAAAATGTGAAACCACGAAGCCGGAAGCATGGATGAAAGCGCAGGAGACCTTGGGTTTCGTGGCCGGACGCTAGGGGCAACAACGGCAGCGCAGCCACGAAGGGGAAACTTCTCTGCCGAGGACGGTGAGTCGAGGGTGAGAAGACGCGCCGGAGGCTGGGAGAAGACGGGCCGCACACTCGGCTCAGAGGGAGCCGCGTGCAAATCCGCGGGAACCGACAGGAAACTGCCCGGCTACAAAGTGGTGAGAGGCTGGAGCAGACGCGTCACCTCCGGAAGACATGTCGGTGGCACAGACGCCCACCATCGTCTCCGTGACGGAGCTGCACGTCGGAGTGGGGACGGCAGGCAGATGCACTGTTGGGACAGCTAACACACACGCACGGGTGCACACACAAACACGCACACACACACACGCACAGGTGCACACACAAACACACACACACACAAATCACACAAACACACATGCATGCACACACGCCCACACAAACACACACATGTGCACACACACAAACATACCCACACACATGTACACACCACAACAGGCCGCACCGAGCGCCGCAGGGACGCGGAACACCGGGGACTCCCTGCCATGGGGCTGGTGGGGTCCTGGCACGGTGCGGCCCCTCTGGAGGACCGACGGGCAGTGTCTTCTGTAGCCACGGTGTCCCGTGCAGCTGTCCTAACCTCAGGTGTTACTCACCCGCAGTGAGGGCGTGTACCCGCATACCGCACGCGACTGTTGACGGCAACCTCACTCACGATGCCCCATGCTGCAAGCAACCGCGATGTCCTTCCACAGGGGAATGGACGCGCAGACCATGGCACATCCAGACGATGGAATCTTGGTAAGGGGTAAAAACAAACGGGCTGGGAAGCCCAGGAAGCACGTGCCATGCTTGTTACCAAGGGGATTAGCTCCGTCTGAGAACCTACGCACCATGTAAGAGCCAGTAAATGACGTTCCGGAGCGGGCAGGACTCCAGACGCAGTCGGATGGTGGTCTCCAGGGCGAAGGAGGGACAGGAGAGGCAGGTAGACGAAGCCCAGGCTTCCTCCGGGGTTCTGAGACTGTTGGGTATGACAGCTGCGTGCATGGCGAATTGTATGTATGAGACGCACGCACGTATGATGGATGAGGGGTTCTGAGAACAGACGACATCACGCATCTGTCAGAACTCACACAACTTCACGGCACTGGAGTGACACGTAATGAGCGCCAATTTGAGCCGTCATCTCCAAGCGGATGCGACCCCAGGAAGGAAGACCCAAGGTACAAGCAGAGACAAGCCTGCAGACAAGCCTGCCAGAAACCCTCGCTGAGGCGCGTGGGGCAACGTGCTGACCTCGGACAGGTGGACGCGAGCGGGGTCTGTAAGCCCGGGAAAGGCTGCGAGCCCCGCGCCCAGGCTGGCACCGTCTTCCCCCAGGGGCAGGGCTGTGGCTGCCGGCGCTGCTGGCAGGAGGCGCGGGACCCGAACCGTTTAGTAACTGGACGGCCGGCGGTGGAGCCCGCTCGGTCCCCTCGGAGTGCAGATTTACAGGTCGACGAGGAGAAGAGGCTGGAAGAATTCACGGGGCGATGGGGTAGAATCGGGGGCGTACGAAGTCACGTTCAAGGTCGTGTGAGCGCCAGCGGCTGCGTGCAGACGTGTTTAGAGCGACGGGTGTGCACAGGCTCGCAGGCTGTGTGAGGACGCACCTCCTCGCTCTGCCAGCTCTGGAGAGGGTGTGAACCACGGGGAGCCCGGCAGCGGCGAGCAGACCGTGTGCCCCGATCTTGGTCTCAGATACGGTTTTCCAGCAAGAGGAACCAGGGCTCTAGGAGAAACGACGGATCTGATTCTGGGGCTGGAGCAGGAAATGTATAATGGGAGGGTGTCGGGGAGCAGGGTGTCCCCAGGAGCAGGTCTCAGGCTCAGTGTGAATGAGCCCCAGCAGCATGTTGTCCCCACGGTGCCCGCCGGCCTTTGGGCTCGGGACAAATGGTGCCGAGTGGTGTGGGCACAGAGCCTCGCCACCCCCAGAGAGAGATTGCCATCCCCGTGGGCCACCCCGGGAGGGTAGGAGGACACACTGGGCCTGGGGGCCACCTCCTGGATGGACCTCCTCCAGGGTGGCAAGCCGGGCCTGTCCTCTCTTGCCTGCAGGGGCACGTTGGCCAGAGGGTGTCAGACTCCAGCCCTCCTGGTGCCTGCTCGGAGTCTTCCTGCTGTGGGGACAAGTTGCTCATGGTTGGCGGTAGGCGGACGGCAGAATGCAGGGGTGCGGGAAGGAACCGGAAACCCAGCAGACAGACTTTGACGCAGACCCAACGTCTAGAAACAGTGGAACCGTCCTTTTGGGGGACCTTCGGACTTGGGGGGATCTCTGGGGCACCTTCCCACGTCCCCATCACAGTGGCTGCACAAGACTACCCTCACCAAGGGGTAGCTGCACTGGGACGTCACAGGTTCCAATTTTGCCTGTTCTGAGCGTTTCCCACGGGCCCCGCACTGTTCTGAGGGCAGGACGCTGACGCCCTCTCCGCTCTCTGCGCAGGAAGTTTAGTGACTTGCCCAAGGTCACACAGCCCATCGCGAGCCCAGTGGGGATTCCCACCGGGTGGGCTGGCTTGAGTCCGGCTCCCACCCCAGCCCAACCTCCTCGCAGCCAGTTCCGGGAGAGGCAGGAGGTTTGGGCCTTGGTCCGTCACCGATGTTTGGGACGGAAGGGTGGAGAGAGAGCGCTGGTCCTAGGAGGCTGCCTGGGAAGGGGACGTCTTCAGACGAGCAGTAGGCAGAGGTCACTGTGCGAGGACCCGCGTGCCCCACCAGATCCAGCGACTGCCAGGCACAGTCCCTGCGTCGCCGCGGGCTGGTTGTGACCGGCTCCAGCTGGAGGCCGAGGCGGCTGGCCGCAGGGGGACCGGGGAGCACCGTGACCTTCCCAGCCTGTACTTTCTGAGACCCCAGAGGCCACCACTGAGCCTGGGCCCTGCCTTCTGTCGCTTTTTCCCTCGGGGCCAGTGGCTGCCCCGTCTCTCCCCGAGCTTCCCGTTTTCTCCCCTCTGAGCTGATGACTTAATCCTGTCCCAGAGCCATGTACTTAGTACCTCCGCCATCGGACCTGGCTTTTGTAGGTGTCCCCGTAACATGGGGACCGAGTCATTCATTCCTTCATTCATTCACTGCCTCCTCTGAGCCTGACCCCGTCCTGCACTCTGAGCTCATTAACGGACTAATCAGGCAACAATCTTATGTGCTGCGCCGGGGAGAAAAAAGCCGGGTCAGGGAAAATGCAATGCGGAGGGAAGACCAAAACAGTGACAGGGACAGCACTGCTCAGCCAGCAGCGTGTGGAGCCCTGCCCGGTTGCTCAGGCCAAGCGGCCGCTGCTGCTGGCTGAGCTTCCTGGCAACAGGAGCAAGAGAGGAAACAAGATGACCACGTGGTGTGCGTCCCCGGGGGCAAAACCACCAGCCCCATTTGTCATCTCTTCTTGTTCTCCATGGCCTTGCTGATTCCCGAAAGGACTTGGACGCTATGAGAGGAACAGAAGGAGGTTTATCTGGCCCAGATCCTGGAGGGCCCGAGGGCTCTGCGGGTCAGTGCAGTGAGCTCTGGGGGCAGAGTGGGTGGAAACGGCCCCGAGCCAGCCAGGTTTGTCTTTTAGTATCACGTGACTCGGAGCGAGACCCGTTGCTTCTCCGAGCCTTGGAGTTTGTATCAAAGCGGGGTAGGAACCCCCTGCTGTAAAGACGGCTTTGTTGGATGAACGAGCATATTTGAGAACACTTCCTAAATTGTCAAGTGTTACAAGAGGGACGGTGAGAGCGGTCACTCGTTCCGGGGGAGGGAGCGCGTCCGAGTGGAGAGCGGGGCCAGTTGGTGGGGGTGACAGGCGCCCGCTGGGCGTGCCCGTGGCTGGCGGACACCTGGGAGATGTGGCCTCTAGCCTTTCCTGAGCCCCAGGGATGAGGCGGATGAGAGTGGGGGCCATGGGGCGGCGTCTCCACTGTGACCAAGCAACATGGCTGATCAAGGATGCTCGTGAGTCCTGCCGTTCGTGCAGATGGGGGGCTGGGGTGTCATGGAGGGACCAGGGACCGCGCTCTCTCCGTGGCCTCTGCACGTGGCTTGGGCTTTTCCCAGCGTGGTGGTTGGGTTTCTGGAGGGAGCCCGTTGGGCCAGTGAGTGGGAGCCATGTGGCCTCCCTCCCTGACCCGGGAGTCACATCCGAGATGACACGATGCCCCTTGGGTTATGAAGCCCCCTCAGCCTCGCCCTCCAGTAGCCCGAGTCCATGGCCCCACGTCCGAGCTCCCTCCCTATCATCCGCTCCAGGTTCTTCTCTGGTAGCTGAGCTGCCCTTGGGGAGGGGCGCTGAATCAGGAGATCTGTGTCCCTTCCCCGTGCCTGCCCTTCCCGCCCCTGCCAGCTGCCTGGGGGCCCCACGCCCAGCACCAGGATGCCGCGTCAGGAAATGCCACCTTTAGTGACTAGTGGCCCCTCAGACACCTGGGAAGCCAGCCCAGGCACGGGGAAAGGCGCTCTTTGCTGAACTGCCCAGAGCCCAACAGCACTGACCTCACAGTTGCATCAACTGTAGCGAGTCCTTTAAAAGCCTCAGGTCCTAGGGCAGGGGGCGTCCAAGCTGCTGCCGTTAATGCCCGGAAGCTGAAGAAACACCCCAAGTCCACACGCGTCCGTCCTTCCCGTGAGCAGCCGTGCGTGGCCATGCCACGTCCTTCTTGCTCACGGAACTCATGGAGCCTCAGAGAAAGTCTCCAGCGCGGCAGTGGGTGGGCGCTCGCCGCCGCTCCCCGTCTCTCGGCAGAACCCCTGCGGGGGCACAGCTCCGAGCGTCCACGGTGTGTGGACCTTCTCCCTTCCCGCTGTCTGTTGGAGTCCAGCCGTTCGTTCTTGATCAGGAATCTCTTCGCCAGGAGTTTGCTGGGGCCCGAGACCCTCGGGGGTGCAGGCTCCTGGGGCTGACGCTTGAGCACGGCCACCCGAAATCTCGGTGACCAGCGGCCTTGGGGAAGGTCTGAGCCACGCTGGCGTGGGGTGTTCAGGACCCTACTAGGTGTAGGAGTAGGTGTAGGACTTCCCAGGACTCCCTGGTCACTCCCCAGACTTCTGGCTGCTCCGCCCGGTGCTGAGCCTGGGGACATGGGGCTGTCCCGCTGCCCGGGACATCAGTGCACCAAGGGCGGCCCGAGGATGCTGGGACGGGCGCGGGGACCTCTCCTGCAGCGACCACACTACACGACTTGCGTTTGTGAAACACAAAGTCAGCATTTGGGGGAAGACCTCCCACCGCACACGAACTCCAAGTCCCGTTTGCTCGTGAACAGTCGCGGGTGGGGACCCCGTGCTGGGCTGAAGCGGGCGCCGTCTCCGATCCCGGGCCGCAGCTGGAGAAGCCGGGGTCCGCAGCCCACCTTCAGCCACACGGGTTTCCTCTCCGGGACACTCAGAGGCGTCCTGCCGCAGGCCCAGAACTTCTGTTTACATGACAAACAGCCCCGCTCCCCATTTGGAAAAGCTCCCCGACTTTCTCTTCGGGTGGAAAGAAATCATTACAGGGTGCGGCCAGGGCTTACATGTGGAGGGGGGCGTCTGGGCAGCTCCTGGGATGAGCCTGGGCAGCTCTGAGGACACTCCAGAAGACACCAGGGGGGCCCGCCCGGCCCCAGAGAGGAGTGTCTTCATGGCTGGGCTGGAAGCCTGAGGTCCTGGGGACAACTGACCGACCGGCCGTCAGAGAGCGGGGAGCAGGCAGACTCAGATCCCGGAGCCCACGCATGCCCAGGCAAGGCCGCCTGACGCCTTTGCCGCTGTGCTCCAGGGATTGACGCCGGCCTGGTCCGGTGCCTGCCTCCCCGGCCACCGGCTGGTGCAGGGTGGGTGCCCCTGCCTGCAGAGGAAGGGAGGGCGGAGGGAGGGGAGGGGGACTGTGAAGGCGGGTGTGCATCTACGAGGCGCACAGGGGGAGAGGCGTCGAAGGCCGTAAGAACACGTGGGATTTTGCCGATTACAAAAATGAAAACAAGAGGGAGAAAGGGCCTCTGATCCCCAGCTCTGTTCAGCGTGGCTGATAGCGGAGACTGTCCACGAGGGCATGGACGAGCTGGCTCCTGCCCCGAGATCAGTCCTGGGCCGTGGGGTCCCCGGGGCCTACCAGCATGCTGTGTGACCCTGTGTGTGGGCACCCCGGCTGAGGACTGAGGTCAAGGTCAAGGCCAAGGCTGGGGACAGCCCGGAGTGTCCTGGGCACGCACGTCCAGGGAAGACCCCTAACCTCCCTGAGCTCCAGCGTCCTCGCTGATGAGAGGGAGCCTGATTCGAGTCCCCGAGTGAGGACGAAGTGACGGCCAACGCCCAGCACTGAGCGGGTGGCCTTTTTGACAGAGGCCGCTGGCTCGGAAGACGAGCTGACAGAAGCGTGTTCTAATCCACCCTGTTCCAGAAGCGTCTGGGGGCTTTGGGGGGAGCTTTGGGCGTATCGGATGCCTGGATGCTCCTGGGGTTTGGGCTCAGACCTGCCAGTGAACCAGGCTGGCCCCACCGCGTGTGACGGCTGAGGACCCCTGACGGTCTGCTGTGGCTCTGGGAGGGCGGGCTGTGTGCAAGGGTCCATCCCTTCCGGGGCCACGTGGACAGGGCGAGTCAGCACGTTGGGCACCCCCGGTCCTGGGGAAAGAGCCGGTGCCCTGATGAATGTCAAGACGCGAACCCACAAGGATGCCAGGCCGTCTGCATTTGAGGTAAATTCCAGCGCCGTCCTCCGGGCATGCCGACCCGCACGGCTCCCGCCCCTCACACCCGGGCATCTACACTGGGGATGAGCCCATCTGAAGCTCCGCCCGTCTCCCTCCCAGGCAGCAGGGGGCTGGTGGGGCCAGCGTGGGCCACCCGGAGGCCAGGAGCCCCTGCAGACAGAAGCCCTGGGTCAGCGGCTGTGGAGATCTTCATTTAAATGTAGATTTTGACTTTCCGCTCTGGCCTGGTTGGGAATACTGATTAGAGCAAGCTTTTGGATAATTCAGGGTACAGCACATTCGCAGACCTGACATGTTATTTCTCTCTCGGTCTCTTTTCCAGGCCGGGAGAATTTTTTCTCCCTCGGTCGCGTTGGCAGTCTAAAGTGAGACTCAAGCAGCCGGTTCCTGAAATGCGGGAAAGATGGCAGGGCGGGGTCCACGGGCCGCGGGTCAGATCCCCGCGCAAGGTCCACAGAGTTTCTGGGCCCCGCTCTGTCCCCCCGGGTCCTGCAAGGCCTGGTTCCCGGCTCCCCGCACGGCCTGGGAGAGCGCCGCCCGCCAGGCTCGACGCCCAGGGAGAGCGGAGGAGATGTCCGTGATTAACCCCGGAGCGGGAAGGAGACGCGGATGCTCTGCAGAAGCCCGGGCGTGATGAACGGCCCGGAGCCTTGCTCCGTCCTCCTGTTCCTCTTTGGGAGGAGCAGAACTCTGCTCTCTTCTCCCGCCTCCGCCAGCTCCCAGGTTCCCGGAGCCGCTCAGAGCCCACTGGTCTGTGGCGCTCACGCTCGATGGCTTTGGAAGGCGTCTTGGTGAGGACCCAGAAGTCGGAGCCCCACGGAGCGCTTTGCGAAGACCCACTTCCCCGGTCCCTTCCTGGAACGAGGCCTCTTCCCGCACCGCGCTGTCATCTTTCCTTTGCCCCGTGCTAAGTCGGGAGGTTTTCGGGCCATGGATTCTGTTCCATTAGCGTCCCAGGACCCGCGTCCAGGTATCAGGCTCTGTTGGCGGCGTCCCAAGCCAATCGGCGTCTGGCAGAACAAGGTCCCTCGCCAGCCTTCGTCTGCACACATAAGGATAGTCCTCGATGCCCTTCCTCGCCCCGATAAACTGGGAGTGACTTGTCAAGCTGTCCGAAAAATCTCCGTGGCGTTTCTCATCATTGGAATCATCTTAAATACGCACATTAATACAGAAAAGAAAATACTCACCATTTCCTCCTTATTCAGCATCGCCGGGCATGGCTCCCCGGGGCCAGGCCATCTGTCCCCGCTCAGCACGGACGTGCCCTCTCCCCCACGGAAAAGCCACACGCCGCTCCTCTGCTGCGCTGGCGAGATCCTGCTTCCCGGCCCTTTCCCGGCCTCGCCCGGACGCTCGCTGTAGCAAGGGGCCGAGGGAAGGGCCTGGGTCAGCTTGGCCAGCGCGGGAGACGCTGCTCTGTGTTTGGAAGAGCCAGAGAGAACGGGCTCAGCCTCGGGGTGACCGGCGCTCTGGCTGTCCCCCATTTTTAGAAATTTATTTAAATTCAGTTGGTCAACGTGCAGTGTGTCCCCAGTTTCAGACGTGGTGTCCGGTGACTCGTCAACCTCACAGAACACCCACGGTGCATGACACCATGGCCCCCTCCCTGCCCATCCCCCGGCTTCCATCCCCCGCCCACCTCGGTTAGAGATGAAGGGGACACAAGTCATGCTTCAAGGGTCTACCCAGCAAGAAGCTCTAACAGTCACAAATCTTGGTGCTCCTGACTTGGGGGCAGCCAGTTATACCGACACATTGATCGCCGAAGTACGGAAACACACTGATGATGATCGGTCATAGCAGGAGACTTTCACAGCCCACTCGCTGCAGGGACGGGTCATCTACGCAGACCAGCGCGGAAACAAGGGCTTTGGAGGACACCCTGGACCACACGGACTTCGCAGAGACAGAACATCCCATCCTAAAGCGGCAGAACACCCGTTCTCCGCGAGTGCGCGTGGGACGTTGCCCAGAATGCGCTGCGTCACGGACGGGTCTCAGCGGAGACCGGAAGATGGGGACGGTTCCTGCATATTTCCCGTTTTCCCTCTTTTCGAGGTTCTTGGCTTTGCCTCCCCCCAGGCTGGTGTGGACCTCGGGTCAGCGCCCTGCGTGCCGGAGGCGGGACGGGGTGACGTTCACCTGGGCGGCGCTCTGCTACCCGGTCTCCGCGGCTCATGCTGGTACGTCACACCCCACGGTCAGCAATCCTTGGCGCCCAGCTGGGGTGAGGGTCTGCTGTGCTCCCTCCAGACCTGATGGTGGTTCCATCACGGTGCCGGGTGGTTCCCGGCACGGAGGAAGTCCCGAGGGGAGATCTGTAGGCTCCTGGCGTGAGAGAAAGGGTGAACGTGGATTTGGGAAGGAACCAGCAAAGATCCCCAACATCTGGAAAAGCTAGACCGAGGGGCTTAGCGGCGGCACCCCAGGGGGGCTGGGGAAGACACAAGGACCACGTGAGACCCCAGGCCTGATGTCCGGGGCCAGCAAGCAGGAGTCAGGAACAACAGCTGGACCCAAACAGGAAGAGGGAGGGCCAGTGGGGCCTGATGTCACCCCGTCACCCCGCATCCCTGATGCCTCCCCCACCAAGCCCAGTACTGGGAGTGACCCAGCAGGACCGAGCTGCAGTGCCCAGCTGCAGCCCTGGGCAGGGAGGGAGCCCGCGGGACAGCGGGGACACCCGTAGGACCTGCCAGCCCCCTGGAACCAGAGCCTGGCAGAGGCCAGCACGTCCTCACTGCCTGCCCCCTCTGGAGAAGCAAACTCCGGGCGGGAGCCGTCCAGCCAGGGTCTCCGGCGCCAGCGGGGCGAGGACGGTTGTCCGGACCCCACACCCCGGAGTTACAGGAGGATGAACTCAAGGAGCGTCAGTTCTCGTGTGTTTATTGCCGGAGTCCGACGGGGATGAGCAGGGACTGTCCTTGGGGCGGGACGAGCGCCGCGGAGTGCTCAGGGTGAAGAGCACTGAAGCCCAGGGGTCCTGTGAGGCGTGCACCTGGCAGGCACAGCAGGTCCGGCGAGGGCCTTCCGGGGGGGTCTGCGTGGCCCCCACGGGACCCGTGAGATCACGGCCAGCGAACGGAGCGTCATGCCCCAAGGGGAGCGAGTGTGCGACACGGACAGTCTCTCACTCCCAACCAGTGGGTGCTTGGGGCCGAGGGTCACAGCCGGGGGCTTGGCTGACCCAGGGATGGCCTGAGGCTGGCAGTGGGACCCGTCTGTCCCCGGGGAGGAGCTGCCCCACGCGGCAGCCCTTGGAGTGTGCGCAGCCGGATTCCAAACATTTCACTTTTTTTTTTAAAGATTTTATTTATTTATTTGACACAGACAGAGATCACAAGTAGGCAGAGAGGCGGGCAGAGAGAGAGGAGGGAGCAGGCTCCCTGCGGAGCAGAGAACCTGATGCGGGGCTCGATCCCAGGACCCTGAGATCATGACCTGAGCCGAAGGCAGCAGCTTAATCCACTGAGCCACCCAGGCGCCCCAAACATTTCACATTTTAATGCACTTGAACCTCATGCTAATCCTGCCGTGTGTGGAGGGATCCCCGTCTCCGTTTTGCGGAAGAGGAGGCCGAGGCCAGGGGCCGTGCCAGGCGCCGGTGGTGGGCGGCGTCTCCGACGTGCTGCTGTCTCCCTGGCCGCGGGCCCCGCAGACTCCCGCACGTGGCTGCCCGGCCCTGCTGCTGCCCGGGTCATGGGGACCGGGCGGCGATCACGTCTCCTTCCCAGCACCTGCCTGGGCCCTTCAGCGCCCCTACTCACTAGTCATGGCTGGTTTCGGTGGGGTCGTTCCAGGCTCAGGTTCGCCCTGGCTGTCGTGTCCTCGAGCTACAGCTGCGGCGCCCCTGACCTGGGGCCAGGAGGGGTCAGCACGTCTCCTGCTCTCCTCCTCGGGCTTCCCTTTGGGTCCTGTGGCTCAGAGGCGCTGGGGGGCCCGTCTGTCCCCGGTTCTGGAGCAGCCCCAGGTCTCACAGAGGCTCCCGGAACTCTGGGCTCCGCGGGCTCGCAGGAGTTCTGGGGCATCCGGGCGCTCCGGGACCCTGCTTCCCGTCCCCGAATCCCCAGTCCCTGCGGGTGACTTGTCCCTCCACAGATCAGTCCCCGTGTCCTCCGTCGTTTCTGATGTCTCGGCCTTGCACTGTCCACGGTGTCTCTCCGAAGCTTCCAGTCGTCCTTGCGTCCCCTACACGGACCTTCCTAGAGCCCTTTTCTCCCCTATTCCCCTCGGCCGAAGCTTCGTCTGCTCAGGGGGTCACGCCTGAATGTCCCACGTCCTCCGCTGGTACATGAATTCCTTACTTTCCGCGTTTCCAATGAACTGATCTGTGCTCGCGAATATTAACTGATTCAGAAGTGTTCCTGGAGAGCTTCCCAGGTGTGGGATGCTTGTCCTTTGGTGGTTTAGTGGTGAGGAAGGCCAGGCCTCACCCAGGGTCTTCAGTCTCCTGGGAGGGACAGGGGCATGGCCAGGGCACGGGGTGTGGGCTGAGCACAGACAGAAGGGGAGTAATCGGGGACCCTGCCTCAGCCCTGCGGCTGGTGAAAGTGCCCAAGGAGAGAGCATCTCATGGGCGGTCGCAGGACAGATTCTGCAGAGACCCAGGCCCAGGGGGTCCAAACAGAGGGCAGGGCTGCGGGCAGAGGTGACGGGGAGCATGCTGGGGGTCCGCAGAGGAGGAAGCAGGAGTGCCGTGGAGGGAGCCAGGGCCAGAGCGTCTCTCTTCCCGAGTGAGCCTCTCTCTAGGTTTGCCCCGAAGCCCGCAGTGGAGGGTCCCTCCTGTCTCCTCCGCCCTCACTCCCTCCTTCCTCTTCCAGGAAGAGACCCGTAACCTGCACGTCAGAGCACAGGCGCAGTCGGGGCTCCTGTCCCCCAATTTTAGGTGTAAACACTGTGTGTCTATCTCCGTGTGTCTGCTTTCCCTATAAATCCTAATTTTAGCAAGAGAATGTACTCCGTGCAATTTCCGCTTTTGAAAACTCGTTGGGATTTTTACGGAGGAGACTGAGATGGTTTTTGCCATGGTCAGGGACTACTGGAAACAGTGCGTCTCTCTCTCTCTGTTCCACTTTGCTTGACGGTCACGTTGTTCCAGTGATCTCAGGCTTGGACAGTGTTCTTTCTTCTGTGGCCCGAAGAGACTTCCAGGAGGGGCTGGCTTGTGTCTTTCTGTCATTTCGGCCAGCCGGTGTAGGAGGACGCCGTATCTACCTTGTGGAACAAAGACCTTAGCGGTGCGCGTGGACAGGGTCTTCACCCTGGTTTTGTTTAGATCGAAATACGCCGTGTTAGAAATGAGCATCCCCAGCTCTGCTCCACTCGCTTGGACCCGTCGTAACACCCCACAGCTGGGCTGTGTTTTCTGGGTGCAAGCCCAGGGCGCCCTGCTCCCCCAGAGGCCCTCCCTCCTGACACGAGCTGCGGGGCCGGCTTCCAAGGCCTCACCTCTGTCCAGCCCGGCACAAATCCCACGGTCTCCACGGGATTTTAGGCTTCCCCGGGCTCCCTAAGTCCCTAGAACAAGTCAGGGAAGTCAGGAAATCATGAACCGCGTACTTGCAGCTTTATTAGAGCAGAAGGACACGAGCAACGACCAGCCCAGAGAAGGAAGCATGGCAGGGCTGGGACGGCCCACCGACGAAGCTCCCGTGGTCCGGGGGGGGCCGTGCTCTCAGGTACGTCCACGTGTGACAACGCACGGAGGGTTCCAGCCGGGGAAGCTGCCTGAGCCTCCGGGTCCAGGGTTTTGATCCGGTTTCCTTACGCAGGTGAGGCGGGAGGTGTCAGGGACCAGGAGGCCTCCAGCCCCAGCCCCTCCCTAGAGCCTGACCCCAACACCCCAGTCCTGTAGGTGTTTCTGGGGCGACCGGCCCCTGTCCTGATGAGCCCCCAGGACATTGTCTCATTAGTCTAACCTCGGGGTGACCCAGCCCCCCCCCCCATGAATAACACAGACCCTGCTGCCCCCAGGGACATTCCAAAAATTTCGAGATTCCCCTCCCAGGAAGGGGGTCCCGTAAGGCTCCTACTCTACGGGGTACGGGAAGCCACTGCCTTCAGCTTTGTCCTGACCTCGGGGGTGCTGACCTGTCTCTCCTTAGAAAGGTGAAGCCTCCTACACTCAGCGCTGCTCCCGAAGGGGCCGGATGTCGCTCAGCGCCCGCCTGGAGCCACCGGCAGGCGTGTGGGGCCGAGCCCGCCGACCACACGGGGGGCGGCAGGACGTTCTCAGGTCGACGGTGTTCCGAGAGCCTCCCCTCTTAGAACTCGGCTTGTCCGCTCTGGTCCAGTCTTGTGGACGCTCTGGAAATGCCCGCGCGGCCTGCTCAGGGTGGGGGTGGCCCGGGCTGGGGAGGGAGGGGGAGCGTGAGTCTTCCCCTGGGGGAAAGCCTCCCTCCTTAACCAGAGCCTGGTCACGGCCAGCCCAGCCCCCGCCGAAGTCCAGCCCAGGCAGCTCTGGGGAGGGGCTGAGCGGGAGCCCCGTGTGCCCCCCACCCCGGGCCGCCGCCCTTTGTTGGCCTCCCACCGCCTCCTGCCAGGGCCCCTCCGCGCTCGGACGACAGGAGCTCGCACAGATTCGAGCTTCTGACACTTCCCGTCCTCAGCACAGCTGAGCCAGGCTGGAATTTTCCAAAAAGACGCCGCTGAGAGCTGAGGGAAAACAAAGCATGAGCCTTGGAGGGTGAACAGACCCAAGCGCGTGGAGCCCGGTCCTTGGGGCCGCAGCCCCTGTGCCCACCCACCGGACGCCCACCCCGCAGCCGGGGGGACTCCCTCTGCCCCCAGCTCTGATGTCCCCACGAGGGACAGGGTCCCACTCCTTCGGCACGACAAGGGCACGACACTCAGGTCACTTTGTGACCCTGGGGTGAGGTCCGGGAGGGGCATCCCTGCTGTTTTGAGGAGGGTGTGGGTCCGGCAAGGCTACGGTTGACTTAGGTTGGCTCCTTCCCTCCCCAGGGCCCTCAGGTGACCTCAGGAGAGGCTCTGCCCCTCCGGCACACACCTGTAGAGGGAGGGACTGTCAGGGCCCAGGGGCGTTACCTCCCCTCTGCCCCGTGGGATGCCAGCCCGGTGGCAGGTGCCGGTGGGGGGGGGCTCCTCTCACAGCAAGGCGGCTGCCCTCCCCATTCCATTCTCTCTTCCTCATGCCTGCCGCCGCACTCACCCCATGTCCCTCCCCTGCCTCTGAGGACAAATGGTGCCAAGCGAGGGGTAGAGGCCCCTTCCTCAGGGAGCGAGGACACCTGGAGAGGCTCTGCTGAGACTGTGGACCTACACATACCACCCAGGTGGGAACGGATCCAGGCTTCGAGGACCCTCTCTGAGCCATCCTGCCTGATGTTTCCCTTGCAGGGTGGCATGAGGGGCCAACGGACTGTCCCAGGCGAGGGAGCCTCACGGCTGGAGTCAAGGACAGCGCCAACAGGAAGAAAAGACTCCAGAGAGAGCTCTGCTGTCTGCCCACCAGCTTCACCCGACAATGGGAGGAAGGACTTGGCCGGCTCCTGCTCCCCCGCCGGCAGCTGCGCTTTGCTCACAGCTCAGACAACCCCAGAAGGGTTTAAAGAGAGCGAGCACTCAGCACTCCACTTGGGGAGCTTTCAACTGAAGCCAAGTCCTTAGCAATTGAGAAAAACAGGGAAAAAAAATTCTTCTAAAAGGAGTTCTATGAAATAGCTTGCCTTCATCTGTCTGTCAATCCACACATCCACCCATCCATCCATCCATCCACCATCCTTCCACCTACCTACCCATCCCCCATCCATCCTTCCATCCATCCAACCATCCATCCATCCACCATCCAACCACCCAACCATCCATCCACCATCCTTCCATCCATCCATCTGTCCATCCACCTTCCTTCCCTCTCTCCTCACACCCACACACCGTGTCCCCCTCTCTCCCTCCCCTGCTCCCGCCATGGCTCCTTCAATATTTATTGAACTCTCTTTTGGTGACTCTCCCCACTACGCTGCTGTGGGCACCAGGGCCTGCTGACAGGTAGTGCCTGCGATTTCAATGAGATTGTTCTTTCTCTTCCTAAAATTTCTGATCCTTCTTCAAAGGAAATGCTTCCAACAGAGATTTCCCGGCACTGGCACCTCAGGGTCATTGCGTTTCCGCAGGTGAAGCCCCCCGACCCCGCAACCTCTGTAGCGGCCGGCACACGGACTGTGCCCCGCCTCTGGCTAACAGGGCCCTTGTGTCCAGGTGGCTGTCAGAGGGGCAGCGTCCAGGCAGGACAGTGTCCGCTGCTCCGCGGGGAAGGGGGTGCGATTGATCTAGGCTGGCTGGTGCCCACTTCGTTTCTCCCGGCCAAGGACTGATCTTTGGAAGCTGCGCGGCCTAGTTCTGCCTGAGACGTAGGAGGAAATGCGCGGGGGGGTGCTTCCCTTCTGGAGTGAAGACAGAGCAGCCCCAGGAGGAAGCCTTTGTCCATCCCTCTTCTTCCTGCAGGAAGTCGGCCCGGAGGCGGATCTGCCCTTGGGCAAACGGGAAGCACCAGGCCACTTGCTGTGGATGGTGGGACACCAGGGAGCGTGGGCCCCTGACAGCCGTTTGAGCCACCGCACCGGCCGGCTGCCTACCCCAGGGCCTGATAGTACCTCTGTTGAGACACGGCGGCCGGTCATTCCGCTGCGTGACCTGAGGGTGTTCCTGAGAGACGCAGAAGAGGAAGAGCAGAGGCCCCTGCCTGAGGTGTGGGAGGGGCACCTTGGTGACCCGGTGGGGGGCATTGAGAGGTCCCTTTTGTAGAGGGCGTGGTAGCCGGGCCAGGGGAGGGGTCCTTTGCCCTCAGGAGGCACCGAGGTGACCGGGGTGCCCATGTATAAGAGTGAGGCCATCGCTCTGTGGGGTCTGGAGAGAAGACGGCTTTCAGGGTCAACGGGAGTGAGTCTGCATCGGCCTCTCCTCCTCCGAGGGGCCCTGGGTGAGCCGAGCCCCTCTCTGAACCCAGCGTCTTTATCCTCAACGGGAATCACTGTGTTTTGACCCAAATAAAGCACTCGCCAAGCAGCGGGGCTCCTAAGTGGCAGCTCGCTCTCCGGGTTGTGGGGGTGGCGGGGGCGGGGTGCGGGGACATGACAGCCCCTTTCAGACACCAAGGATCTGTCCCTTTCCCCGGGGACCGGAACAGATCTGTTCTGTGTGGCTGACGGAGGAGAATAGGCAGAGCGCTGACAGATGGGAGCTTCGGGACAGCAGGTTCTGATAAATGAAAGAACGTTGTGACTTTGGAACTGCTCGGAGGTACCAGGCCGCCCAGCAGGTCTGAGGGCGTCTGAGCAGAGCGCGGCCGGCGCGGTCCGGCCTCGTCTGGAAGGTGCCTGGACCGGGGCAGCCAGTGCTCTCCTGCTCTGTGAGTGCCCGTTTCCATCCTCACAGTCTGATTTTCAGGAAGTCGCCTCGCTGGACTAAGCTCACGGCGGACCATCCCGGCACCTTCTTATGTCCGACGAGGTCACGTGGGTTTCACAGAGGCTGGGCATTCAGGACACCGGCAATGTCCAGGGGACTCTAACCTCCCCCAGGGGTCTGGAGGGTCTATGCAAGGAGGGTGCCTGCAAAGACGCCCCGCGGGAGGGGCTGTGTGAGGAGGGCACTGCGTAGGAGTTCCAAGGTGGGACCTGCCATCGGGGTACCTGCCAGGCTATTCCGGGTTTTCACGCTGGGGTCTGGGGTAACCAAGGACAGAGAAGGGAGCTCCGTGATGTTGGGCACCGTGGCCTGGTCTGCAGAGCGCCTAAGGGCTGGTGCGGCCGCCCTTCCCCACCACCAGGGCCTCGGGCTGTATGCCTGTGTCGTGGGAGGGACACACGGTCCCTGGACAGGGCCTGGCTCCTGGGGAGGGTCGGGGAGGAAGGACTGGCCAGACAATGGGGGATGTGAGTTGGCTAACATCCCGCCCGGCCCTCCAGACTTTGGGAGATGTGGGGCCCGGGAGAAAGCTAGACCAAGGAGGACCATCCTGCTTTGGGTCTGGGCCACTGGGGCCAGCCGGGTCCCAGACACAGGTCCTGTCATTCCACAGTGTCCAATGTACGTTTGCCAGGAACAGGGTTTTCATGGGGAGTCGGACCCGACGCGATGGGTGGGGAAACTGCGGAGGGTCCTCCTCTCACCTCCCCACAACCTCGAGACTCACCTCGGCCTGGAGCTCAGGAGACCTTGGACCCAGCCCGGTCCTGCTGCTTAGAGCGTTCGTAAGACCGCAGTCGGCGGAGCTGTGCGGAGCTCAGAGTCAGCACTGGGCTCTTGGAGAGGGACGTCGGTGGCCTCCAGCCCTGCCTTCCCACCACGTTGCTGGACCTTTCCAGGCCTTGGTGTCCCCCACAGGCCCCACCCGGGCTCCGTCTGCCCCTCAAGACAAGTCCTGGGCGGGGGGGTACTGGGGGTGCCTGTCTGCCCAGCCCTTTGGGGTCTCTGCAGACCACGTCCCTCCCTGCAAGCGCCCCACTTCTCCCTTCCGTTCGTACCCTCTACGCCTGCAGCCACTGCAAAGAAGAGATTTCGGCCCGTGGTTTCCACTTAGCGCCACATCTGTGTCTGTGCGTCTTCATAATTAATACTTAATGGTTGCAGAAATAGTCACAAGGAGGTGCGCACACGGAAGAACGATGTAACACGGATCTTACGCCTTTCACCAAAGCGAGCTCCTGCTGGACCGCAGACTTCCGCATAATCCCCGAGATGAGAAAACGGAGGAAAATATGAACGACCTTGAGTTTGGTGACTGGTTTTCAGATGCCAAAAGTACAATCCATGACAGAAAACAAATAGTAAGTTGGCGTCATTAAAATTAAGCATGTCTGCTCTGCACCCGGCTCCGCTACGAGAACAGAAAGACAGGCCACCGACGGGGACAGCGCGTGCGAGGCCGCGTCAGAGGGAGGGCTTGTGGCCCAAATCTACAAAGGACTCGGGGAGAAAAGAGCCCAACAGAAGCGTGGCTGGGAGGTCGGCGCAGGAAGACGGCCGGCAGCCGAGGAGCACACGCTGCTGGGAGAGGTGGCCGGAGCCCGGGAATGCCAGAGCCCAGGGATGCCGCTGCGCACCCAGGAGCGTGACGGAGACGAGAGGCACCGAGGACAGCGTGCGTCGGCACAGTCGTGGGGCGACGGGAGCCCTGTCTCGCGGCACAGGGGCTGGCCGGCCGTGCTGGAGGATGGCTCGGGGTTTTCTGGGGAAGCTGAGCAGACTCTCCCTGCCTGATCCGGCGGTCACGCTCCTCTGTGCCCCTCCAACGCGTTGAAAACGTTGTGTCCACACAACACCCTGTGCACTGACGTTTCTCCGTAGTCACCCCAACTGGAAGGCAACCGGCTGCTCTCCGGTGAGCGTGCACGGACTCCAGCCCCGCCGACACGGGAGATCTCCCTGTGCGGAAAGGAAGCGAGCCGCGAAGCCAAGAGGAGGCAGGAAGAACCTCGAGTGCGTGCCATTGAGGGAAAGAGGCCGGTGGAAGCAGCACGCGCTCTGTGCCGGCAGCTCTGCGACATCTGGAGGAAGGGCCACCGTGGGGACAGTGACAGGCTGCGGAGGGAGGGACCGGGGAACCCAGAGGGTTTCCAGGGCGTGGAGCTACTCGGTCTGATGCTGTAACGACGGACACACGTCACTATGCGTTTGCTCCGACCCGCGCGCGGAAGGTACAGCGCAGGAGGGTGAAGCCAGGGAGGGGAGCGCCGCGAGCGTGCCCGTGTGAGCGGTGAGTGTGCGTGCGTGCGAGCGCATGTGTGAGTGTGGGAGTGCACGTGTGTGGGAGCTCGAGTGTGTACACACGCGAGCCCGTGTCAGTGCACATGCACTGTGAGTGTGCGTGTGAGCCCACGTGCACGCGAGCGTGTGAATGTGCGTGTGAGCGAGTGTGTGCGTGCGTTGTGTGTGAATGCGAGTGTGCGTGCGCGTAACCGAAAGGGATTCCTTGTGCTTTCTGCTTATTTCTCTGGAGACATAAAACTGCTCCAAAAACGAAATCTGTTTACTTTGAACAGACATTCATCAAGGGAGAAGGAACAGACCGTACTCACCTCCGCACACGCAGAGGTCACAGGACTACGACATCAGGGCACACCAGTGATTGTGAACGAGACGCCGGTCCCCAGTACGCATCCCCCGTCTCGTCTCATAACCGCACCCTGAATTTCAGCGGGACACGAGGTCCCCAAAGCAAAGACCTCTTCCCCAGCCTTCCTGCCCGCTGGATGTGGCTGCAAGACCGCGTTTTGGCGAGGACATGACGGGGGTGGTGCATGCGGCGGGAAGGAGCAGCCCTGGTCCTTCCTCGTCCTCCTTCCAGCAAGCAGGAGCCCAGACGAGCTGGACGGGGACGTGAGCATGGGGCAGAGGCCTCGTGGGGGGGCCCAGGAGGAGTGGGGCACTCAGCCTGCAGACCTCAGACCCCAAAGACCTCCTGTGACATTCAGGACCCCTGCCGCCCGTCCGCGTGGGACGCTGCCGCCACGCTCGGCCTCTGCCAGGCCTGCGCATGCCCGCTGTCGCTGGGGAGCTCGAGGGCACGCGGAACTTCACCGAGTGCTTTTCCCTTCGTCCGCCGCAGGCATTGGGGTGATGCTGGCTTGCACGCAGGAGGCACGCTTGGGGTGAACATGGGCTGGTCCCACAAACTTGTGCTAATGTCCGGGCAAGGGGTGCAGGCGCAGGGCTCTGGGGGGTTTGGGATCCCGGCTCCGGAGACCCCGGGCGACCGTCTCCATAGTGAGAGCGGCTTTCCCCGGACCCCAGAGCTGCGCGTCCACACTACGTGTACATAAACACACACGTGTTGCTTCGTAAAATATTTCCGTACAAGCTGATACCCATTTCAGAAACAAAGACAAAGCTAGCTGCCATCTTCCTCCCAGGGAGCAGTTTTTACTTTTCCTGAAAATCCACGTGTTGGGACACTGGGGTTTAGGAGATGTGAGCACGGCGTCCCCGCGTGGATCCGCCCAGTGGGCTCCGAACTCTGCTGTGGTTCATCACGACTCACTAGATGCTTCCAGGTGCGGGGTTCAGTTGGAACGACTGGAACGACGTGGGTTCCCGTGGAAAGAGGTCACTGGATCAGAGCCAGGGGCGTCCCCAAGACAGACCAGTTTGTCAGGAAGCCTCCTGGCATCTGGGGGCTGCCCTCTCATGCCCTGGAGGCTGGACAGGTCTCCCGGCAGGATCCCTGTGCAGCCGAGGGTCTCTGCGGGGTCTCCAGGCCTGGCCGGAGCTCACCTGGCCGGAGCTCTCCCGGCTTCCCGGCTGTGGGACTACTGGATCAGAGGAGGTCTGGCGGTCCAGAGCTGGAGGGGGAGACGGACCCCTTGTGCTGTCCTCTGGCCTGCTTCCCGGGACTGCCGCTTGGCCTTGTCAACAGGAGGTCGGGGGGCTCTGGCTGGAGCAGGCCAGGAGCTGGAGGCCAGCCCCCTGCTGCTTCCAGTCGCCATGCCCTGGGAATCGTCACAGCACCCCAGAGACTTGGTTCCCTTCTGTGTCGGGGACAAAGCTCACATGAATGACAATGAGGTCCTCCGAGGTCCTGAGCGTCTGTGAGCCCCCAGGCCTCACCCCACGGGCTACCGGCTCCTCGTGAAGGGTGTGAGTGTCCGTTTCCAGAAGGTCTCACTGCTTGTCAGCCGGCCGGCCCCGAGCTCTATCTCCATTCTTAAGGATCCTTTGGTCCCTGGGGACAACTGAACAGGAAGAGCTCTACAAGCTGGCCCGTGCCCAGAGGAGGGGAAGATCAGCGGGCCCCGGCGCTCCTGTCCCTGGAAGGAGAGATGCGGCCAGGCTGAAACCCTCGTCCGCGGCTTGCCCTCTCCGGCACACATGACATGGCTCCAGCCGGGCCCTGGGCTTGGCTCCTTCCCGCACCTGCTCACTCTGCCCTGCACTGTGGGCAGAGTCCCTGTCGCCCCGCACTGTGGGCAGAGCCCCTGTCGTGGGCCACTAGCTTCCACGTGGGCCTTTCTACAACGCTTCCCAGGTGTGCGGGACATGACCGAGACAGCCCTGTCCTGCCTTGAGGGGACACGTGAATGACCCAGGATGCTGACCTCTCGGTGTTCTCTGCCCCGCTTACCCTCGTTCCCTCGGGAGTCCTGGTACTGTCGCCGAGTCCCCCATCCTTCCAAACTCATCCTGGAAGACAGCTTGGAGGAGAAGGGACCGGGGCAGAGCTGGAGCCGGCCGGAGCCCCGCTGGGTGGGCGCGAGCTTTCGGCAGGGCCTCGGGGAGACGTCCGAGCTCCAGACAGGCACTCTCCTCTGCAGGGAGGGAGTGAGCGCTCTGGCCTCGCCGCGCCACGCTGCCCGGGGGGTGGAGCGGGCTGTAGCCGGGGCGCCCGGCAGGCGGAGGGACTGGGCAGGCGCTCGTTCCCTCCCTGGTCCCTCTCGCCTTATCTCCGGGCCTGGGACCGTATGTTCAGCCTCGATGGTGTTGATATCAGTGCCGTGTTCAGTCCAGGGAGCAGATGGGAAGAGCAGCAAGTCGGTGTAGATTTCTTTGCAAGCTTTCCTGTGTGCCACTTTCGATTTTGTTTAAGGAAACTGGGGAATCTGTTCTTTTCTCTCTGCCTGCTTTTCTTCTCGGTCTCGGTTGGGCTTCTTCCCGACTTACGAGGGAGCCCCTTCCTCGAGGCTGGGAGGCTTGGGGTTGCTCCCGAGAGCAGGAGCTGGGGAGACGGCGCTGTCTCCATGTCCGAGCACCGACCCCGGCGCCCTCCCTGCCCGCGGCCAGAGAGCCGGAGCCCTGTTGTTCCTGCCGGCTCCTCGCCCGAGTGAGAGGCAGTGTGGACACCAGGCATATTTTTGGTAAGTAGGGCTGAGTTTAATACATTCTCGGTGCTAGAGAATCGTAATGCTAGACTGCCTAAAAATACCCCGGTGGAGACGTGATCTCAATAAATACAGGAATTGACTTAGCCCGCGATTCAGTCCGTCTCCTCCGGCTGCCGGTCTCCTGACGGTTTGCGCAGCGTGCGGTCGTCCCCTGGGCTTCCAGGACACGAAGCAGGGAGTCTGAGCATGGATGACAGAGGCGCGACGTCTGGGCTCCAGTCCTGACCTTGACTCTCCGCTGTGTGACCTCCGGCAGGTTGTGAAGCCTCTCTGTGCCTCAGTTTCCTTCCCTGGGCCACGGGGATGCTCGAGTGGCCCTCCGTGGCCTGGATGGAGTCGCTGCCTACACAGCGTCTAAAACAGCGTCTGCACACAGCGGGGCTTCGGCGGGGCTTTGGCGGCGCCCACACAGAAGCGGCAGCGAGGGTGTAGCGTCAGCCACCCCTGGGGACTTGTGTGTTCCGGCAAGGCTGTGTCAGGAGCTCCGAGGGAGCCCGACACCCCACGGGTCTCCAGGACGAACACGGAGGCACAGCTGTCACTTGGGGCAACGAACAGGTGACAGACAGCCCTTGCACACCTGTCCCTCCGCACCTGTGCACGTGGCCACAGCGACTCCATGGATGGAGGACTTGCCCTCGGAGTTAGGGGTCTCGTCACTTCGTCAGTCCGCAAGAAAGCCTGAATGCACGTTCTGTGGGGTGACCTGCAGAAATTCTGCTCGTGGAAAGGGACCCGTGGCCCCGGGGTGCCCCACGGCTAGGGAGGGGAGCCTGTGGGTTTGCTGAGGGCGGTAAGAGACCAAAGCACAGCCACGCTCTGAAGGGGACGTTGTGCCCCGGGCCTCATTTGAGGTCCCCTGGGGAGGAGACTCGGAGCCAGAGATTCGAGGATGGGGCCACGTGGTGTAGGGAGAGTCGCAGCAGAACATTTGCCTGGTCTCCTTGCTGGACAGCAGGGGCTTGAGACGTGCCGGGAGGCTGTCCCCACCCGGGACAGGGGTCTCTCTGTGGGCACGGACCCTCGCGAGCGGTGCGCGTGGCTGGCCAAGCACTGGGCAAGGGGCTCTGCGGTCCGATGGCCCCGAGCCTCCCCACCCCCCAACAGAGGCAGGTGCTGGTCGCCGGGGGTCAGCTGGCAGGCGCAGGCACGGGGGGACCCATAGGGAGATCGTAGGGCCCCCCTCACCCCGAGCCTGCAGCCTGTTGGCTCAGTGTCCTCCGAGCAGGTGCCAGGTCTGCAGAACGTGCCTGGGGAGGGGGTGGGGATGGAGGGGACCGTCGGGACCCAGCCTCGGCAGGACAGGGCACATAAGTGTGAAAATGCCTGTTGCTCCCTGGACCTGGTTTAATCCTTGGTTCTTCTTCTTTGCCAGAAGCACGGTCTCGAAGACCCTCATCTCCTGGACTGACTCTGCCTCGTGGAGAAATGTCCCGAATCAAGCCTGTTCCAGACTTCACAGACTTCCACGGCTTCTAATTCCCTGTCCTCCAGGAAGAATCCGTCCGTGCTGGGCAGGCCAGCTGGGAGCCTGGGCACGCCAGCCGGGAGCCTGGGCTGCCTCCAGTGCGGGGACTCGCTGTGCTGACGCACGCAGGGGCGCCTCAGGCAGACCTGGAGTTGCCCCACCGTAGGGTCGCCTCCGTGATCCTGCCCGGGCCAGGGTCTCCCTAGGGCTCCCCTGGGACTCAGTGCATGCTGGGTCATCACCCGCTGGCCCCCGGGCATTGCCATGAGCTGGCCGTCTGCCTCTTCTCCCTCCATACCTCCGGGTTCAGCTCTGTGACCTCAGAACCCTGCACGGAGGCTGGCACGCAGCCGGTGATTTCTAAATGCCGCAGGTGTGTTTGCACACGGAGGCCCGGAGTGGTCACACGTCTCCTCCTTCCCCTCCACCCTGAGCTGCTGAAAGGCAGAGGGACCCGTCCTGCCTCAGGGACCTCGGCGCCCGCTGAGAGACTCGTGCAGAGCCGGGCTGACGCTCCACGCCCACAGCACCAGGGGGCCCTGGCTGGCCGCTGCTGGAAGGTCAGGTGACACGGGAACCTCCCTTCCACCGCCCTTCACGCGGCCGGAGCAGGCCACTAACCCCCTGGAGCCCCCCCCCCCGTGCCTCTCAGCTCCCAGGGAGCGCCCTCCTCCTGTGGGGTCTCCAACAACCACAAAGTCTGTTCATAACTCCTCGGAGCGGTGGCCCCGGACACACGGGGACAGACGCCCGGAGCCGGAGGGGCTCCTGGAACCCCTGCCTTGGCCCCAGGCCTACCCCGATGCAGGGGCATCTCAGTCTCTCCCGCTTCGGGGTCACGTGAGCGAAGGTCTCCAGCAGCCCCCGGACACGCCCTTCCAGAGCCTTCTTTGCTCTCATCAAAGCCCCTCGGCTCCTCCCAGTAAAGAGCGAGACGTTCAAAGACACCTAGACGCACCTTCATGTCTTCTCAACACTCCAGTCACAGGCAAGATCTTCTCAGAGGACGTGTGCTGTGTTCCGTCGGCGGCGGGGGACCTCGCCCGATGGGTCAGGTGTGGGCAGGGGTGGAGGCTCCCGGCGGGAAGGAACCCGGCGGCCGACAGTGGCCACTCGCTACATAAGCGGGGCAGGAGCGGCCCAAGCGGGACCCGCGCCCGTTTTTCATTCTTGTCCCTGGGATATCTGTGACCGTGCAGGGGACATGGCACAGCACCACGCTCCCCGTTCTGGTTAAAGCCAAGGTCTGATTTTCCGGAGAAGTCGGCTCTGGGCGCAATCCTGCTGCAGGCTCGCTATTTTTACACGGTTCCCCTATTCTCTGTTACTTTTAAAAATAAAATTGTCAACAGCTTTTCCTTCCCCTGTAACATTTCTGCCACCAGCCAAGATCTCAGTGAACCCTGCGCTGGGTGAGGGAGAGACGAGGCGGCGGGCGGGGCCCGCGGGCGTCGAGAAGCCTCCCAGGGAGCGGACCCTGCGCCCCGCCCCGCCAAGCCGGCTGGGACGCGGGACGCTGAAAGCCCGTCCAGCCACATGTCAGCCCTGATGCTTTGAGAAAAGACCTACTTCTGGGAAGAAAAACACCTATTTTTACTTGGCTTGGTAGAGACAACTCTTAGGCTCTGTGTGATGGGATCCAAAGTGTAATCCACCCCCGGCGGCCTGGCCGGCCGTGCAGACCTGCAGGGAACCCCAGGCTCCCCGCCACGCTGCGGGGCCCCGGCAACGCCGTCCCGAGAGCCACGCCACCCGCTTCCAGCAATCCCTTCGCCATTCTCAGGACAGCTCTGAGGACCTCCTTCGATCGTGGAGGTCATTCCTCGACCAGGAGGAGTTCGGGGTCTCATCATTTACAACAAAACGGACGCCCCTCGTCCCGGGGACACCACTCCCTGCTCCTTCCCCCCGTCCGTGTTGCACGGAGCTCGCTGAGGACACACTCGGAGCTGGCCCGGAGCGTGCAGACGGCCCAGGGCCGCGTGGCTGCCGGAAGGAAAGCAGTTGGTGGAGGGAAGGGACCGGGGAGGGGGGCAGCTGGAGGCCACCTCGTGAGCGAAGGGTGACCGTCAAGGTCTGGGTGGGCACAGTGCTGGCGCCACGTCCCTCCTTGAAGGGGTCCGGGCGCACGCCAGCTCTGCCAGTCCGTGCTCTCCTTCTCTCGCTCAGCTGTGGAAGCCCGTGGGGCGTGGGGCCGAGGGCCCAGGGTCACAGGGACCCAAGGTTGGTCTCATCTGCAGAGGCCCCTTGTGTCCCGGTGGACGCTCGGGCAGGCGAGGAGGGACCTGAATGAGGACGGGTCTCTACGCCCCACCAGCAGAGTGGGGGAGGATTTCTGTACCTACGTGGGGACTTGACATCACATGGCTGCCGCCGTGGGTGACACATTTCCCTTCGAGGACAGCGTCCTGGGGGCAGGCGGGCACAGGGTCGCTAGCAGGCAGGGGCTGCTTCTGAGGGAGAGTCAGAGCCACAGGCTACGTGGGAGCCGGACGGGTCACCGATCGCGAACTTGACTCCATGCGGCTTCGGAGAAGGGCCACCCCTGCCCCCCACCCCCGCCGAGGGCTTGGCCGGAAAGACGTTGAAGTGTCAACGTGGGACCACGAAGGAGGGGCTGGGGAGGGAAGGAGTTCCCAGCCAGAGGAGCGGCTCCCGCAGAGGACCCGGGACCAGGCGGCATGTCCTGTCCCCGCTGCAGACCCAGATGCTGAGCCCGCGGGGTCCGGGGTACGTCAGGGAGCCGCGGCTGTCGCTCTGCTCGGCGCTCAGCCTCATGCACAGTCTTGGGGCTCCTGACCTGGGGAGAGCGGGCGGCATCTCCTCCAGGCCCTGGTCAGAGCTCGGGGTTTGGGCTCCGGAGCACAGGCCCACACGTGCGGGAGGCTCGGCCCTGCCTCGGCCGCTCTGCCGGGAGCTGTTCTGTGTGTTTCTGGGCATCTCTGTGCACTTGGGCCGAGGTCATGGAGACTCCCTCCCTCTCTGTCACACTCCGTCTCCACCGGGGACACGGCCAAGTCCCCCAGGCTGAGGTCTCTGCCGTCCTTTCCACCTGCTGTCTCCAAAGCATTTTCACTTCTCATTTGAATGTGTTTCTACCACAATGTGCTCTCCCGGGGGGGGAGGGGGGGACGGCTGAGCGAGTGGAGTGTGGGGCCCACGGAGAAGGCCAGGAGGGGGCGGGGGAGGGGTGAGCAGTGGCCGGAGTGGGGGCAGAGCACAGAGTCGCCGTCTGGAGAAGGTGTTTCCCGATGACTTCAGACACGGCAAGGGCAAAGGCCACGTGTTGGAGGGTCTGGGTCTTCGAGTCTGGCCTGTCCCCCTCCCAGCCTCCCCGGGCCAGCCCCCAGCATCTGCCCCCCCCCATCTAGGGACTGGTTCCTCACGTAGCTCTCTGACTCCGTGTGTCCCGCCACCGGCTCCCCAACACGTGTGCCCCCCACACCCACCCCTGCAGCTTCCTGCAGGGCCAGGCTCCACCCCCGTCCCCACGGCCAGCCCCTCCCTGCCCTGCCAAGAGTGCCGGAGGCCAGAACTAAGAAGGCCTCCAAACCGCTGTCCTTTCCTGGGCTCCCCCGATGCGTCTTCCAGGCCGAGGCAGGAGGCCGTGGAGGCCACAGTCCCGGGCAGCTCTGCCCCGTCTGGCCCGTGACCGTCAGCCTGCCAGGACCTTTCCTCCTCTCAGCCTCAAAAGTTAAGTGAGGCCGTTGGTGGTTCTGCCGCTGTCTTCTGCAGGAGAGGAAAATGCTCGGACACGCGGGTCTGCATCTCCGTGGCTTTGCCGCTACCTGCACCGTGAGCCAGTTCGGGATCCCGCCCGGGAACCCGTGGGAAGCTGGGCCACTGGCAGCCGGATGCGGGGCTGCCCGGGTGCAGTGTCGTGGGGGTCCGGAGCGGCGGCGGAGCTGTGGTCCCCCAGCACCCGGGTCCTGGTGCTCGTGTCAGCGGGCCGCCCGGCTTCTGGAAGGAAGGGCCGCTCTCTCAGCGGGTGAGCACGTCCGCCCCGGGAGCCACAGGCATGCAGGGCTTTGGCAGGGCTCCACAGTGCGATTAGGGGCAGGGGTGACCGAGGGTAAGAGAGGTCCCCAGGGTCTCCCCAGAGGCCCCCCTGGTTAGCTGCTGTCACAAACCAGGACGGAAAAAGACCTGTCCAAGGTCAGCAGGAGCAGAGTCCAGGTCTTGGGCTCCAGCCTGCATGCTCAGTGCTCCCAGGCGGCCCTCCCTGGGGGCAGCGGCTGGCTGGGGTCCTTTTCCTCGGGCAGGCGGCTTGGAGCTCCAGCTCCGGTGAAGGAAAGCCTCACTTTGTGTTTTTCCCTTCAAATGCACTTTGCAGAGGGGGAGGACAGCGAGGCCATCCCAGGAGTCCCACGGCCCTGGTGGGCAGCTCCGCCGGCTTGGGGGGGGGGCGGCCCCCTCCTCCCACAGGAGGGACCCGAGGGAGTCGTGGCCCGGGAGGCGCTCCAGCTGGAGACCCAGCCGAGGTTTCGCTGGGTGAATGGTGAGAGCTGTGATCAGTTACCATGGGCAACCATGACATTTGAGGGACGTCGTTCATGGAGGGTGGCCGCTGTGGACGGATGCTGGCCTGCTGTCAGGCCCCGGGCGGGGGAACAGCAGCCTGGGCCACGGTGCTGAGGCTGGGTTGAGTGTGCGGGTCCCGGACTCCAGCCCAGCCCAGCCCAGTGGGGTCCTGGAGGTATCTCAGAGAGGCCTGTGACTGCTGCTGCTCAGGGACGAGGTTTTGCCTCTGGGCTTGGCCACGTGGCGGACACACAAGTCCCCAGGGGACTGGGGAATCACCCCTCACCCCAAGTGAGCGCCCTCGGACCCCGGCACTCACTCCTCCCCCTGGAGGGTCACCTGCCAGAAAGATGGCCCGGCCAGTCCCGTGGGCTGCGCCACTGCGGACAGCTGAGGTGGGAGCCTCTGATGGGTGGGTTCCCAGCGGGCCTGGCTTTGGCTCAGCAGGGCAGGGAAGTGGGCCTAGTCCAGGACTGGGAGGGTCTGGGGAGGTTTGGGAAAGCATGGCAAGGAGAGACCCGCGTAAGGAGACTTGGAGCATGGGTGCAGACTGGTCCGAGCCTCCGAGGCCTCACACACCTGCCCGGCGGCCCCGAGTGCTGTCTGTCACCGTCCCTTGTCTCCCAGAGCCACGGCTGCCCTGGCCCGTCCCAGGACAAGAGTCCAGCTCTGGTCTGGCCTCCACCTGAGCTCCTTCGGGGAAGGTGGTTCCTCCCACCCCTGATGAAGGGGCGGTTAGGGCCCCCGCAGGATGTGGGACACACACTCCACAGTGACTCCTAAGGGAGAACCAGCCCACGGCCAAACCCTGGCCCAGGAGGTGATCTCCCAGGCGGTCAGGGGCCCCACACCGTGAGCCCAGCTGGGCCGGGACCCGGGAGGGAGGAGGAGCCTGGTGGAAGGTTCTGGGAGCGCCAGCCCCCTGGTTTCCGGTGAGAAGGCACACAGGCTTCTGACCAGGGACCTGAGGAGTGGCGACAGCTCCCAGCAGCAAGCACACCATCGCCTGGTGTGTGTCTCTCCCCGAAGTCTTAGAGCAGCTCAGACACGGTGCTCCCATCTGAGCGCGATCTCCACACTCCGCTGGCCGGTCTTTGTGGCCAGCCCCCGGGGACATCACCCGTGCATGCCCGAGGCAGAGCCCCCGGGGTCATCGCCACCTCCCCCTCCCTGCCCCTGCACCCCACGGCCTGGATCCCCCTCCTCCCGCTTCCTACTGCTGTGGGCCGCTCAGCCCCTTCTCCGTGCTCCCCTGCCACGCGGCCGGCATCCCTCCCGCTAACGGCCGCCGCCTCCTCGGCCCGCCCGGGACTCCAGCACGTGCTCCCCCAGACCCGATGAGGTTG
This sequence comes from Meles meles, assembly GCF_922984935.1. Lineage (NCBI taxonomy): Eukaryota > Metazoa > Chordata > Mammalia > Carnivora > Mustelidae > Meles > Meles meles. The sequence continues at coordinate 1,798,612 of NC_060072.1, forward strand.
GTCCCCAGCTCCAGCTCCTGGGGGACTCCAGGGAAAGCCTGAGCTCCTAGAGCCCATCGGTGCCCTTCCTGACTTGACCCAGGGCAGCCGTCTCTCCAGCCAACCCCCCTCCCGCCAGCCCCTGTCCCCTCCGGCGCCCGTTACGGGGACCGATGGAGGAGCTCCTGCGCACGTGTGCTGAGCAGACGTGGAAGCCGGTGGCTCAGGACACTCTCAGCCGTGGGGCAGGCGAGAGGGGCTGGGGGCCAGGTGGGCAGAGTCGGGCGGGCATCCGTGAAGCTGAGGGGTAGTGGGCACGTGAGCAGCGTCCCATCCATCACGCCTGTCACCTGTCACCCATAGAAGGCCTGGGGCGTCACCAGGACAGCTGCAGGCGGCAAGGAGGCTACAAGGGGACAGAGCAGGTATCTGCGGGGGCGGCCGCAGTGGGGGCAGGTGCCAAGGGAACGGTTGTCTGCAGCAGAGGGTCTGGCGGGGGAGGGAGGTGGGCTGCTCGGGGCGGGGGGCGAGCCCCGTTGCTTCTCCAAGTGGTTTGGGATGTGCCAAGACCCCGCCAGGCTGCCCTTCCTGGCCGGCCGTGGGGCAGCTGGGCTGCTGTCATGACCACAGGGTCAGGAAGGGCAGGAGAAGGTAGAGACCGCGGACGGCATCCGGGAACACACAGATGCTCCCCAGCGTGACCACCACGTGACTCTCGTCTCTGCTCGAAGGCGGCTGCCGGGGCAGACCTGCTCTCCCCAGCCCCAACCACGGCACCCACCACCCCTCACGCCTGTCTTCACCTCAGCCTCCTGACTCTGGGGTTTCCTAAGAAGATTAAAAAATTGAATTTCCATGTGGCCCAGCAGTTCCATTTTTGGGTGTGTCCCCAAAGAGAATGGAGAGGGGCCTGGTCTGCTATGTTCATAGCACCGTGGTTCACAGCAGCCAACAGGCGGACCCCATCCACGTGTCCATCGACCAGCGACGGGTAAGCGAGACGTGCTCGGTCCAGCGTGGAATGTTGCCCGGCTCTGGAGGGGAGGAAGGGACTTCTGACACATGTTGTGCCGCCGTGAGCCTGGGCGAGGCTGTCCTCCGGGGAATACGCCGGCCACGGGACAAATCCGGCACGGGCCCAAAGCACAGGAGGTCCCTGGGGAGCCAGGTTCCCAGAGGCGGACGGTGGGCCGGGGGCACCGGGGCGGGGGCACAGATGGGGAGCGAGGGTTGAACGGGGACAGGGTGTCAGGACGGCCGTGACGGTCACGCAACAGTCGCACATGCTTAATGTCCTCGAACTGCACAGCCACCAACGCTTGAAACAGTGCGTTTTTGCCAACGCGTATTTTCCACAACGAAATATGTGAAAAAACCATCGTGTGTGTTCGTATAATAAATCTCTGGAACAAATACCTGCCATGAGCAGGGAACGTGTCCCAGGATGGACGTGGATCTGTGGTCACCGCTGAGGGTCTGTGTGCCCCCGGCCGCCTGCTGGCCGTGATGTAGGGGACACCCTCACCCCTCTTGTAGCCCCAGATGGGGAAGGGCAGCCCTGGCTCTGTCCCCACACTGCTTGGTGTCCTGAGAGGGAGAGCCGGTGGTGAGTCCGGAGGAGATGGAGCCTGGGGGCTGGGGGTCAGTCCTGCCTCTGCTTTTCCTCTCCCCAGCGAGCTGGGAGCAGGGAGCCCCTCGGCACTCTCCAGGCCCCAGCGGGGTCTGCCAGCTCCTGCTTCTGGGGTCTGGTCCACCGGGGTCCAGTTGAGAAGGCCCTTGGCCCTCCCCTTTAAACCAGCCCCTCTGGCCCCGTCCCTTAGATGTGAGCCTGCGGAGGGATGGTCCTCTTGACCCCACTCGGACACGTGCTGAGCTCGGAGTGGGAAGGAGGACTGCGGTTCTGTGGGGGTGGATGCGGCCAGACACTGGGCCTCGGCTCTTAAGAAATTACACTCCGAAAAGTATCGTTGACCCCAGCAGCTTTGTGGCCCCGCCCAGCTTTGTGATGCTCAGCGAGGCTCCCGGGGCAGCGACTTCCTCCTCATGGTCACAGCGGCCCAGATGGCTCTGCACACAGCCAAGGAGTTGCCTTGATGACGCTGGTTCCCCGTTTAGGGAGGCAGGGGTCTCGGTGGCTTCAGACCACATAAGCTGCAGGGCCGGTGGGGTCAGGGGTGGGCTACAGGCCGCCTCGGGCAGATGGACAGACAGACAACAAGGCAGGGAGAGAAGCCTTCTCCAGGTCGCTGGGTGTGGGGAGGCAGAGCAGCCGTGTCTGCGGCTTCGGAGGGCCAGATGGCCGGGTGCTGGGAGTGGGTGCACCGTCAGGGTCCCAGCGTGACCGCCGGCGCCGGCGGGTGGGTGCGGGGCTGCTCCAGGCTCCGTGCCATGTGCATGAACTCTGGGGGCTGCGGGTCTTCTCCCTGCTGTAGGGGTGGGTGCCTTGCTCAGAGCATTTTCCCAGCTGGGTCTGTGATCCCAAACCAGGGACGCTGGCATCCATTGGCTGGCATTGCGGAAAGCCAAGCCAAGAAGAGTTTCTCCATCGCCTGCCTTCTCCGCCTTGTCTGCGGAGACCTTCACCACACTAAGCACTGGGTTCTGGAAAGACCATTTTCCTGGGGTAATCGCTGTAGGGACAAAAGCTTGGCTTGACGTGTAAGTCTGGTGGGCTTGAGGCTAGTGCTCTGTTACCCCATCTGTCCCATGAACAATGGGAATCTTAAGACATTAGGCTAACGAGATACTTCCTTGAGCCACCACCCCTTCTGAGTGTGAGAAGCTCAGCCCCAGCCCCAGCTGCGTCCCGGCAGAGCCCTCATGCCGCCCCGACGTCGCCGAGCAACCTGGCTGAGAACTAGGAGAAACAGGAGTCAGAGATGATGCTGGTTCTCTGAATATTTATTAACAGGGACCCACGGACCCTGATCCTTAAGGCTTCCGTGTTTTTTAGCCAGCGCTTACGAAGGCATCGCTCTTCAGAACTCAGTCTCTGCCCTGGGTTGCTCGCAACTGCGGGGCGTTTACATTCGCAGGTGTGTCTCACTGTGCTTTTGCCGCTCTACTGCAGAGTGTCTATGTTTATGCTTCCCTCTCACTGCTGAAACATCGTAATGTTGAGTTCATTGTGGGACCTCCAGTAGGTTGTCTCGGACAACGTGGCAGGAGGCCTCAGGGGACGGCATGTCAGCTGTTTACTGATGGATACCAGATGGCCTCCTAGTCTAGCAGCTTCCAACAACCCTTCATTGTCACACGTCTGTGAGTCGGGAGGCCAGGTGTGGCTTGGCTGGAAGCTTCAGGCATAAGCTGTCCTGTGAATTTATGCTCCTGTCTGTGACTGTGGTCTCATCCGAAGTCTCGGTGGGACGGGATGTGTGCCAGGCTTGCTCCCTGTGGATGGTAGGATTCAGCTTCTCAAGGCTGTCCGATGGGAGATCTCTAATCCCCCCGGCCCAGTTATGTGCTGAAGGTCCCTCGGTTCCTCACCACGCAGGTCTCTGCAGAGGGCAGCTCAGAGAGTAAGAAAACAGTCAGCTCCCATGACGGAAGATGCACTCCTTTTGTAACCCAACCTCAGAAGTAATGCCTTACCCTTTTGCTATATCCTCTGTGTTAGAAGCAAGTTATTAGGTCCAGCACACACTCATGGTGGGAGAGCACAGGAGGGAATGGACACCAGCAGGTGAAGGTCACTGGAAGCCATTCCAGAAGCTGTCCACCGGAGATGAGGAGCAGACTGGAGGGGTTGTTCTTAGCTTTGTGTGGTCTTTACATAGATTTGTTCTTTTGATCTTCTGAACCATTTCAGGAGCTTCTGGGGGGAAAACCCACACTGACTACCAGTAGCCGCCAGGGTAAGATAAACAGCCAGAGGTTGGCTCTGGTGGAGAGGACTTAAGAACATTTAGTAAGAATGTCTTGGCTGACGGCAAGCTGAATGGAAGTCCCAGAATGTTGAAAGGCACTAAAAATGTTGAGAACAATGCTATTGCATCTCCCGATACTTCATCCCCATGCTGCAGCTGCCCCTCTGGGGACCTACCTGGGTGGTGGGAGCAGAAGGAGAAACGAGACATGCTTTTCTATCTATCCAGTGCTATGTGGCAAATCACTCAACACTTAACAGCTAAAACCACAATAATTCTTCACTGTGCCTCATGGCTCCTGTTAGCCCGGGGTCCTGGGAGGGCTTGCCTGAACGGATCTCACCTTATCTTCCCCACAGCTGCCATCATGTATCATTTAGGCTACTGTTACCTGTTGGCTTGGCTGGTGCCATCACATGGGAGTTCCTGGTGCTTCCAGAATATGGGCTGAGCACCTAGGGGGATGGGATGGCAGCAGGGCTGAGAGTCAGGGGACGAGGCAGAAACAGGTCCTCCCGATCGGACCTGTGGCTCTATGGGCTGGAGATCAAGTCACCCCAATGGGAACAGATGTGTTGTAAGTGACAACAATGTTTGAATGGGAGAGCTGGAGGGGCAGTTTCACAGGTGTGTGTCTGCGTGTGTGTGTGTGAAGAGGGATGTGTGGTCACAGAAGGGTTTTCTGAGGGTGTGACGCTTAAGCCAAAATGTGAACATGGGGAGTTAGCCAGGACCAGGTGAGTAGAATAATGGCCCAGAAGGGGGTTGGTGCGTATAGGGGAGAGCAGTGGGGCTAAGGCGCTGCAGGAATGAACCATGAAAATTCACCTGGAGCCAGGAATTGCTCAGGTGTGCAGGAGGAAAGAGGGAAGGAGCACAGTTGTGGAGGGTCCCCGCATCACAGTGACCTGATTCTGACAACTGTGTGGAAGTCCGGTGGATTCCAAGCAAGCCGAGGAGGAAAGGTGGGCAGCAGGCCAGAAGAGGTGTCATGGCCTCCGATGTGCCAGGCATGGCAGGGCTGAGAGCTGTAGCTGGTGTGTGTTGGGGGGGACAGTTCAGGGAATAAGTTGGAGAGACAGGAGGGTAGTTTGGGGAGGGCCTGCTGGAGTTTGTAGTTTGGACCCGGAGTTTTCAGCACTGCCAGGTCCCAGGGCATGTCCACGGGGCATGTGGGTGGTGTGGAGTAGAGGGGGGCAGGGGACAGGTCTGAGGGGTCTGCCTGGATCGGCCATGGGTGTGGGCTTGGCGTGGGGAGGTGTGCTGACTTCAGGGGTGAATGGGCTTCCAAGACTGGGCAGGGGTTAGGGGCCAGGACCAGGGGGCACGGAGCTTCTGTTTGAATGATGATTACCAAGACTCAATGCTTCCCTTTGGCTGGAGCGAAAGTGCAAGAAGAAACATAGCTAATTAAGGACGAGAGGAGATGCGTATCTGATTGACCATCAGGAACCCCCACCCCGCAGCATCGCCGCCGTGAGTGTGGACGGGCCTCACAGTGGCCGGTTTGTCCCCAAGCTCTGCCCTCCCCATTGCTTGCTCAGAGTTGTCTTCTTCATTTAAATTGAAGCCCAAATAAAATATGCAAACCTGGCTTGGCAAGCGGGGGTATTAGAGAGGTCATGGCCTGCTCTGCTGAAGGATTCATAGTTAAGGTTCTTAAAGAAGAGTTTGTTCTATAGCGTTTCCCTGGGTTTGGTCAACACAAATTCGAATGTAAGAACACCATTAACACCATTAACACCGAAGGCAGCCACGTCTTGGTTGCTTCCAGCCAGAAGCCTTTGACCTCGCAGGAATGGGGTGCACATTCTTTGTAAGGAACCCCACCTGAGGCTCGTTGCTCATTCTAATACATATGCCTCCCCCATCCCCTTCAACTTCTACCCAAGATAAATCTGTTTTCCAAATCCCTGGCAGACACAGCGATGGTGTCAAATCAAATCAGTCTTTCCACAGATGGTGTTCCCTTATATTAAAGTTGACCCTGATCACCCCAGAGAAACACGACAAAAGGTCTCTGCAAACTTACACAATGGTCCCTAAATACAAAGTCCTGAATAGGAAACCTGACTATTTCATCTCTGGGAAGAAAAGAGATGAGTTGCAGGAAGACATAGAGGGGATTTCTGACACGGGACCGAGGAGGCTGCTGTGCTTGGGGCTGAGGAAGTGAGAGGCTCCTCTCTGCAGGGATGTCAGTTGGAGCCGCCCTGGTTCCTGGCGAGTGGTGCTGTGCCTGGTCTGTTTAGGGAGAAGGCCATGTGAAGGTGACACCGGGCTCTGGCTGAGGACGAGCCTTCCTTCAGACAGGCATCCTCTTCAAGATCAGCTTTTGAGCACACGGGCCTGAACCCCAGAGCCTGATACTCATGGATCAGGTGTGTCTGTCCAGAGGTGGCTGTAATGAAGACCCATCAACTTGGGGGCTTCTAAAAATAGATGTGGGCTTGAGGCCAAAGGTCCAAAATCCAGGAATCCATAGAGCCATGTACCCTCTGGAGGCTCTAGGGAATAGTCTTCCTTGTCTTTTCTGGCTCCTGGCATTCCATGGGCTCATGTCCGTGTCATCCAAGCCCTGCCTCTGTCTTCACCCGCTGCCTTCTCTATGTGTCTCAGACGCACACTTGTCATTTGACAGGGGGCTAGCCTAGTCCAGGATGATCTCATCTTGAGCCCATCAGCCTAATTTCACCTGCAAAGGCCGTCCCTCCAAATAAGGTCACATCCAGTTTCCAGAGATCAGTTCACAGACATGTGTTTGTGGGGACCACCATTCAACACGGTACAGATAGTGAATTTTAGGGGCTGAATCATGTCCCCCAAAATCCACGTGATGAAATCCCATTCCTAGGACCTCAGAATCTAATCACTTTTGGATATAAGGTCTCTAAAGAGGCAATTTAGTTACAGAGGCCACTAAGGTAGGGTTCTAATCCTTAATGGCTGATGTCCTTACAAGTAGAGGTAGAGACACCGGGAGTGTGAGCACAGAGAAAGATCAGGTGAGGACACAGTGGGAAGATGAATGTCTACAAGTTGAGGAGAGAGGCCTCAGGAGAAACCAACCCTACTGACACCTCAGTCTCAGAGGTCCAGCCTCCAGCACCAAGAGAGAACACATTGTTGTTGTTTGTAGTGGTAAAGGAACTAATGGATAGTGATGTGATAATGGTGGGGGCAGTAATACCTCACTTACATTGATGGACAGATCATCCAACCAGAGAGTCAACCAGGAAACGGTGGCTTTGTATGACACACTGGGCCACATGCATCTAACAGATAGATTCAGAATCTTCCTATAGCAGAAGAATACACAATTAAGTCACATAACAAGTCTCAACAAATTAAAAAAGAGTGAAGCCTCATCACACATCTTTTCTGACCACAACAGTAGGAAACTAGAAGACAATCACAAGAAAAAAACCTGGAGAAAACACAAATGTATGGAGACTAAACACCATGCTACTAAAGAATGAGTGGATCAACCAACAAATCAAAGAAGAAATTAAAAATATACGTGGATACAAGCGAGAAAAAAAAAAACATGAAAATCCAAAACCTTTGAGATGCAACCAAAGCTGTCTTAAGAGGCAAGTTTATAGCTACACGGGCCTTCCTCAAAGAGCAGGAAAAATCTCAAATAAACAACCTAACCTTATAAAGGACTGGAAAAAGAAGAACAAATGTCCAATCCGACAGGAGGAGACAAATAATAAAGAACAGAAATAAATTAAAAACAAACAGAAGGGTAGAGCAGATCAATGAAGCCAGGAGTTGGTTCTTTGACATGATCAACAAAATGGATAAACTTTTAACTAGACTAATCCAAAAAGAGACAAAAGACTCAAATAAACAAAATCTCAGAAAGAAGAGAAATCACAACCAACACCACAGAAATGCAAAGGTCATAAGAGAATATTATGAAAAATCACGCACCAACAAATTGGACAACCTAGAAGAAATGGACATTCCTAGAAACACGTAACTTCCCCCAACTGCAACAGGAAGAAACACAAAATTTGAGTAGACCGATTATCGACAAAGACATCCAACCTGTAATCAAAAATCTCCAAACCAACTAAAGTCCAGAACCAGACAACTTCCCAGGCAAATTCCACCAGATGTTTAGAGAAAAGTTAATACCTATTCTTTTCAAACTATTCCACAAAATAGAAGAGAAAGGTAACTTCCAAACCCATTCTATGAGGCCAACATTACCCTGATTCCAACACCAGGTAAAGACTCCACCAAAAAAGAGGACAACAGGCCAATACCTCTGATGAAGACGGTGCCAAAATCCTCCATGAAGCACTAGCAAACCAAGTCCGACAAGATACCAAAAAAAAAAAATCCCTTACCGTGATCCAGTGGGATTTATTCCCGAGCTGCAACGTGGTTCAATATTCTTCAACATTCACAACTCCATCAACGGGATCCATCATGTCAAGAAGAGAAAGGATAAGAACCATATGATCGTTTCAACAGATGCAGAAAAACATTTGACAAAGCGCGACGTCGATTCAGGATGAAACTCCCCCACAGACTCGGCGGGGAGGGCACGGAGCTCCACGTAAGGAAGGCCATCGGTGAGAAGTCCCAGCTGACGACGAACTGCGGTTCAGCCGGAGAAAGGCTGGGCCGGGGTCAGGTACAGCGGTGCGTGGGTGGGTCCCACATTGGCCCCATGACGTTGGGCTGTTGCTTCGCTGACTCAGTGCCAGTGAGCTCATCCGTGTCGAAGAGACACTAATGCCCACCCCACAGCCTCATCCTGAAAAGTCATCGTGAGAATCTCTCCATTCCCTGACACCGGGTGAGGGCACAAGGGTGGATGGTCACTGCCGTCATTGTTTCCAGAGCCTGTGTGCACCGGATCCTTGACGTTCTGGGAGGCGGCTCTCACCCCAGGGAGCAGACGATGGCCCGCTGAGACGGGCTCACTTGCTCAAGGGCAAGGCTCGGGGAGCAACAGCACAGAGACCAGCACCCCCGTCTGGCCCCTAGCATTTGATGCTTACACTCAGTTTTGTCTCTCAGATGTTGGCCTCAATGACCCAGCGTCCACTGCTGCCTTTGAGCGGTCCCCAGGAGGGTGACGTCGGAACACAGATGTCACATGAGCTGCGAGTGACGTTTCTGCGTGGAACGAGGCTTGAAACTTTTAGGAAAGGAATTCCGCTCGTGAGGGAAGAGAACGGTCATTTTGCTTGTCCCCGAGAACAGAGCGCACCCGTTCTGACGCCCTCTCAAACGTTTCTGTCTCTTCGTGTACTGAGGAGACGTTCCGTGGATGAAAGGCAGCGGCCGTTTATCCCAAGTGGCAGGGGATGGTGGCCTGCTCCCAGACACACCAGTGGGACTAGGTGTCCCCAGTGCCCGTGTCCCCTCTGGCTGTCCTGCTGAAGGGTGTGCTCTAAGGGGCACGTGACCTTGCCCTCGTGTGTCCCCAGACCCCAGCTTGGCAAATGGCGAGCACTTAAGAATTGTTATCTCGGAATGTGGAAGTTTCACGAGTGGAGGCGGACAGAACAACCGAGCAGGGCACGAGCGTCAGAGGCGGGCGTGGCGGAGGTGTGCAGGGGAGCGCTCAAGCCGCGGGCTGCAGGCAGCATGTGGTGCTGGGCAATGGGCCGGGTTCCTGACATGCATATGCACGCCCCCGGGCAGCGTGTGTCCCCTGCGTCCCCAAGGCAGCTGTGATGGGAGGGGGAGGGCAGCAGGAAGGTGGGGGGTGGACCAGCCACAGTGAAGGCGTGTGCGTGGGGCTGGCAGGCAGCCCACAGAGGAAGGCAGGCCTTCTGGAACCTTCCAGGAGTCTGCCAGCCCCTGGGAGCTCCCGCCGGACCTCATGCGGTCCGCATGGGAATTACTGTTCTGTCAGGCGATTGCTGCAAAATAAAAACACTTGCGTGCACATCGCAATAAAGCAAATTGCGGAAATGTTTGGATTCTTCAAAGAATTTGGAATCTCTGATTTTGAAAACCGTTGCAACAATGCAAAACAGATACTCACGTCTTAGAAAACAAGCTTGAAATCATTGCATTTTATGGAAAAAAAATTACTGTTTTCATATGAAGCTTCAGGTAATCCAATTATTAGTGAGGAAGGCCCTTTGAAAAATAATTTTTTTCTCGTAATTGAAGATGTAGCTTCGGAAACAGGCATCTGAGTTACCCGCGAGTCACGAGACCACTTTGCGTTTCTTGATAATACCACAAATCAAATATCAGGAGAAGCTAGATGGCATTGTATAATTTCACATTTGAAATTAATTTCAGAATGACACAAAACTGATTTGTAGGAAGAGCTGAATCATTGCAGAAAAGTCGTCGTACAGGAATAATCAGCCGTAGATGCCTTCACACTCATATCTCGCACTGACTTACAGAAACGGACCCCGGCGCTCTCCCGGCGGCCCTGGGAATGGCTGCATTAGCAGAAAGATCCTTCTCAAAAGTAAAAAGTATCAAAAGTTATTTGTAATCTGGTATCTGCCATCCACTTCAATTACTTTGGGGAAAATAATGAAGCGGCCAGAACTAACGATCTGATGACCTAATAAAGACAGCTGTAGTCAGAAACATGATTTTATGACCGATCGAGACAGTGTATTAATAAAACATTATTATTTATTATCTCACATGAAACGATGAGCCTGGAAAAATCATTCCTTTGCAGTTTGTAAGTCTCCGCTGTTACTTGTATGTCCCTTGTCCCTATGACGGCTTCAAGGTAATGAAACATTGCACAGGGAAAACCTTCATATTTTAGAATCGTGACCAGCACCTGCGCCGTGAGCAAGATACGCCGGATTGTGCACTTTTCCCTGACCTGGGACACGATGTTGCTGGCCTTGACCTGAAGATTGAGGCTAGAGATGAGAGTCCTAGAAGCTAAAAACAAAAACAGACTAGTGAAAAAAAAAAAAAAAAGGCAAGTGCCTTATAACTTATCGCAGCCCCTGGCCTCACGCTCCGGTCACCAGGCTCGTGAGCGTGGGCACCCTGTGGCTGCAGGCCCTGGGACTCACCTGGCCTGAATGAGCCTCGTCCCTGGTCCAGGGTGCTTCCTTGTTTGGGGCCTGGATGGCAGGCGTGGGCACAGCTTGCTGGACTGGGCGCTGTCCTAGTGAGGGTGCTGGGGGCTCAGTGGTCCCGGCTCTATCTGAACCGCCCTGTGCGATGTGGAGCCAATTCCCCCACGATCGCTCTGCACGCGGCTCCCACCCCATCTCCTGCAGGCGTGGAGGGCGGCCCCGGGGCCTCGCCTTGCTGGCTTGTGCACCCCAGGCCTCCTCAGACCCACCGAGCCCTCCTCGGGGCGGGGCTGCGGTATCTTCCCCATCCCGTGGGGAAGGACCCCGAGACGCAGAGGGGCTCCACGGCAGGCCCAGGGCCTCTGCATGGTGTGGGTTGGGTCTGCACCTCTGGCCTCAGAGTGGGGCCTCCTGCCTGCGGATCCTGCCTGCCAGCGCCCGGAGGGGCGTGGTCCCCGCGTACCTGCAGAGCCCGATGAGGTGGACGGGGGTGCGGACCTCAGGGATCCAGAGGCCTGGCTCTGAGCTCTCTCGGTCGCTCTTGGGCTCTGTGGCCTGAGCTGGTCTCGCCCCTCCCTGGGGCCCAGTTTCCTACCGGGGAAAGGGGGCATTTTCTCCCACCCTCCGTGGATCATGACGGGTGCACCGAGAGCCCACGTGCATTGAGATATAAAGGGGCTTGGGGAGCGTGGAGGCTGTGTCCGGAGCCGAGGGATCCTTCCGAGGCCTCACTCCGGTGAGCTGGGTCCGGAAGAGACTCTGAGACGTCTTAGCAAAGAAAGGAAAAGCCGAACCCGGAGGAGGCCCGTTGAAGAATTTGCTCAGCTCACAGGACTGCAAGAATTCTGTCTGTGTGAGTGTATTTGAGCTGCTGATGAATATTGTCTATTTCTACCCCTTATGTAAGTCTAACGGATGGGGTAGAATTTGCTGAGTATATCAACGACCCATTTTTAATTCATGGTGGGCTGGAGAAAGAAAACTTACTTTTTTGAGTAAGAAATCTACAAGGAGATTTTGGAAGCCAACCAGTTTAATGAACACAGGCTCTAAGTAAATAGCAGAAAGAATTTATGAACATTGCTTTCTGCAGTTACGTATAGCTTGCTGTGTGGGTCCAGAAAAAGAACAAATCATGTCTTTACAGTCTTTCCAGGACTGCGTTTCCTACCCTGTGTGGCCCGAAGTGGCCCAGCTGTACGAGGCACTGGGGTGGAAAATGTGTGTTTAATATGGAGTGCGCCGGCATCGAAGTGTTTCCGGGCTGAGCCCCCGGGGAGAGGGAAGAACGCGCCATGTCTTCAGACCTGGTCTTTAAAACTGGTTCCAGGGACGCCTGGGTGGCTCAGTGGTTTAAGCCGCTGCCTTCAGCTCAGGTCATGATCTCAGGGACCTAGGATCGAGTCCCGCATCGGGCTCTCTGCTAGGCAGGGAGCCTGCTTCCCTCTCACTCTCTCTGCCTGCCTCTCTGCCTACTTATGATCTCTCTCTGTCAAATAAATAAATAAAATCTTTAAAAAAAAAAAAAAACAAACTGGTTCCAGGCGACAGCGCACCCGCAGAGCAGGACGCGGAGCGTGGGCCGCTGAAGGCAGCTCGGGGCTTGGCAATTCCCCTGTGCCCCATCCGTTTTCTGGGGTCCCAGCACCCCTGACCGGCCGCAGCCTCGCCGAGGGGAACCACCCCCATCGCTCGCCCTCCCCAGACCTGCCTGGCCTCTGGGTTTCAGAAGCAGGGGCTCCGTGGTCTGGGGGCAGGGGATGGTCCCGGGACTGTTAAACTGTCCCCCCTTTCTGGCCCACCCAGGTGAGACCATGTACCCGTGCAGGGGACCCGACTCTGGGCTGGCCCTCCAGGCCCTGTGGTCATGCCTGGTCTGGGCGGTCTCCCAGTCTGGCCGGGAGTTGTGCAGGGCTGGCTGGGGGCGGGGGGGGAGGAGACGACAGCTGGCCTTGGAGGACTGCTGAGGCTCCCAGGTGATGCGGCGGTGGCCATGCCCCCGGACGTGGCCAGAGCCGAGGCCCGGACTCACCCTTCTGCAGGGGCGGGCAAAGCACCAGGAGCTCAACGCTTTCTCTTTTTAAACATTTTTAAAAATTATGGTAAAATACACATAACATAAAATGTATCGTTTGAGCCATTTTTAAGTGGACAAGGTCACGTTGTCTGCCCCCAGGACTCTCGTCTTTGCTGTTGGAAACTGTCCCCATCCAGCACTAACTGCCCAGCTGAGTGTGGGGGGTGCCGAGCCGCCCTGGGCCGGGGGCTGGGGGCCTCCGACAATGCGGGCGGCTGAGGCGGGCAGGAAACTGTTCTTGGCGGGGGCTGAGCGCACCGGCTCCTCTGCCCCCGGTCCCGCACTGGCCAGCGCCCGGAAACCGAAAAGGGAGATAAAGAACAAGCCTGCGTTCATTTCAAGCCCCATTACAAGCACATTAAAAAGGAATCCACCGTGGCCTTATCACTTGGAGAGGCACGAGCTGGGCCCAGGAGTCAGGTGCGCCTCTGAGCTTCCCGTGTTCGGTAAACACAGCGACCACAGGGCCTGAGGCCATGGCTCACCCTTCCACGCTCTGTGCCCGGGGCACCGAGGCCGGCTCCAGCTCCTGATCCCTCCCAGCTCCCACCCCCCGCCCCACCACCTCTGCCACCCTCTGGCTGTAGGCACAGCCAGGGAGGCTCTGAGGGAGGGGTACTGGCTGGAAACAGGGGGCCAGCAGGGGCAGGGGTGGCCCTGCAGGGTCAGGAAGCCCTGGCCACCCCCAGGCGAAGTCCACTCAGACCCTCCAACAAAGGGGACCCTGACTCCCACGACCCTTGCCCACAGCTTTCCAGGCTCCAAAGAGGGTCCCGGGGGCAGGTTGCGGGGATGGACATATGGGAGACTGGCCTTGGCTGTCCTGGTTCTATGGCCAGGGCTCTCCCCACGCCTCCTGGTCCCCGCCCGGCCTCACTCATTGGTGTGGGGGGGGCACCGGACGCCCTGCAGGCTCCCCGCCCCACCTTGTGTCCCTCTGTTGGGCAGGTCCCATTCAAAGGCCCCATTGGGGCTGCACCTGCCGTCCAGCCGAAGGGGTCGAGGTGTTGTCTCATCTCCCGACCACTGTGAGGGCTGCTCGGGACCAAGGGCTGGGGAGCCAGGAGCCAGGTGCAGGGCCTCCTGGATGCTTACACACCCCCGGCCAGGCTGGACCTGAGAGGTGAGGCAGGTGTGTGGGTCAGAAGTTCCCTTGACGTTGACCCTGAGCTGGGTCCCCACGTCAGCAAACCCTCTGTCTCCTGGAGGACCACAGGGCAAACCACTGGGGGAGAGGCCGTCGCCCGAGGTCTGGGCGAGACCTTAGCTGACTTGGGACAGCAGCTGCCAAGTGGGGGTGCCCCAGCATGAACCTCAGAGGTCTTCCCAGAATGAAATCCAGTGGGGGGGGTCAGCTGGGAAGGGGGGTCCCCGAGGCATTCCACAGGCAGACGAGCACACACGTCGTGCCCCAGGGGCTAACGGCCTTGTCCGTTAACCCCCGGCACTCCTCTCTCTGGGAGGATTGTGGGGTTGCAGAGAGAGCTGGGGAGCCCTGCCGGTCAGGCTGCCACCCGGCAAGGCAGGGGCGGGGTAAGCTGGTCTGTCCCAAGTGCTTAGAGTGACTGCTGGGGTCTCTGAGCCCTTTGAAAGAGACCCCCCCTAACCTCCACCTCCATGTCCCCATCTAACCTTGGGCCAGAGTCCAAGGTAAGGGTTGGCAGCTGACACAGGCCTCGCGTGAGAAGGGGCCACAGTCAGGAGCTGGGAGCCGGCTGGAGTCCGCGGCTGGACGTGGGGGTGGCTGGGAAGGACACAGTCCGGACAGATGGGCCTGGAACCAGCCAGGAAGTCAGCCCCGGCACCAGGGAGAGGAGGAGAAGGGTCACTTCGGGGGGGGGAGGTGCAGTCTGGGGGAGGGCGGGTCTGTGGGGGGCAGGGCACCCACAGCACCTGGAGCCAGGCCGACCATCTTCTCCTGGAGTCAGTGACTCGGGCTGAAGCTCACACGGGCGGCCCCGGGGTGAAGGGTGTGCGTGCACGCCTGCCTCTGTGCGTGCGGCTCAGCACACTTCCCTACAGCCCCCGCGGCGGACCCGGCCACAGGCGCTTCTTCTAGCCACGGGATCGACTCTCCACGCCTGCGTCTCAGGTCCCCGCAGCACGCTTCCGCACGCCGAGCTTGTCATTCCTGCTGCGGCTAACCAAGGGACAATTTACTGGGCATGTCCTCTGTGGCCCCGAAATAACCCTGTGGGGTGGGCACTATGGACCCTCACTTCACAGGTAAGAAACCAGGCTCGGGCGCCCTCGAAGGCTGCGTGTCTGGAGGGGGCAGCTTGGAACCCAGGTCCATTCGCCTCCGCCTGACGCTGGCCTGGGGGACGCTGCTCGAACCCCGGACGTGAGAAGCCCTGGTAGCCAGAAGCCGAACGG
Source organism: Meles meles (assembly GCF_922984935.1). Taxonomy (NCBI): domain Eukaryota; kingdom Metazoa; phylum Chordata; class Mammalia; order Carnivora; family Mustelidae; genus Meles; species Meles meles. The sequence continues at coordinate 1,813,953 of NC_060072.1, forward strand.
CCAGGTAGCAGGGGACCTGCGCAGGTGGCCGCAGGAGATGCGGAGTGTTGGGCGTGCTCTGCAGGGGGACGCTGTCCTCGCTGGGCTCTGCTGCAGGTGCTGGGGCTCGTCCAGGGGACCGGAGGAGGCCGTGGTGGGCAGCTCCCCTTGGCTCAGCTCAGCAGATGCTGACAGGCTCCCGATCAGCTCTGGGCCTCGGACCCTGGGGTCTCCCAGAGGCTGCACAGGTCTTCCCCTGGGGCTCAGGAAGAGCAGCGGACGCTCCCAGCCCAGTGAGATGCAGAGAAGCTCAGAGCGCTAGGTATGGACTCCCGCGTGAGGCGTCCATGTGCCCTGGGGACCAGAGAAGCCCCCTGGGGCTGGGGTATGGGGTGGGCATGGAGGTTGGGCCCAAAGATGGAGCCAGAGGTGGAAGGGACCCAAGTGTCCACTGACGGCGGGACAGCAGGATGAGCAACAGGCGGCCCAGTCACACGGAGGCTGTGACGCAGCCGCAACAAGGGAGGAGACTCCCACACCCGGCCTAGCACCGACGGACGTGGAGGGCCCCGCGCGCAGTGAGGTCAGCCGGCCGCCGGGGACAAGGGCCGTGAGAGTCCACATCTGTGAGGTCTCAGAGGAGTCAGAGTGGATGGTGGCACCCGGGGCAGGGCACGGCTGGGGAGCGAGGGCTTCGTGGGGGCAGTTCCAGTGTGAGGACATGAAAAAGCCTGCCGACGGAGGGGGGGCGGCTGCTTCGTGTCACTGACCTGGACGCCCAGCAGCGGGTAAGACGGCCAATGTCATGACGCGTTATTTTAGCACAACTGAAAAACAAGGAAGACCCAAGAGGCCCACACTCATCCTGGGACTGCTTAGGGGGAAATGAAGGAAGGAAAGGAACGCAAGCACAGGAGACGCTTGGCGGCCTGAGAACCGGCCTCTCCCTCCCGAGCGCACACGAGTCCTGTGAGAGGCGGGATACGGACGGGAGTTGACCAAGGGTGTTTCTAGGCCCTGGATCTCTCCATCCGTGGGCCGGGCCGGAGGGGCTCCCGAGCTCCGGCATCACGGAGTTGCTCCCAGAAACCAGGGTGTTCCATGCAGGGACGCCTGCCTGGGCAGGGGCTTGGCTCAGGTCCCCTAGAGGTCCCCCCCGGCCCTGGCATGTTCCACGATGCCACTGAGCTCCTCTGTTGGAGAAGCCGGTGGGGCTGTGGACAGACAGCCAGGTCTGGGAGCCTGGGGGTCACCCCGCTGAGACTGGGCATCGGTGGGACCTGGAGGGGAGGGACAGAGTGGGGCCAAGCTTCCGGCACCTTCCGCGTGCGTCTGCCTCCTGCCCTCAGGCACCCATTGTCCTCCACCCAGTCCCTCTGCTCACACACGGACACCGTCCAGCGGGGCGGCCGCGCGGCCAGGAAGTGCCAGAGGCCCACAAGGTCGAGGTGGGACAGCGTCCGGTGAGACCAAAGGGAGAAGAAGAATCAATTTTCCAGTACTCCCTCTTGAAGAGATCGCTTGGAGCCGAGCCTAAAACAATATGGTCTGACATTCAGCGGAAGCGACTCACAATTTCCTGAGCGCGGCAATGTTATCGCTTTCGGGCCTCAGGACAAGCTCGCCACGAAGGAGCCTTGCTGGACCGGGGGAGAAGTGGGAGCGCGGCGAGGGTAAGCGGCTCACCAGGGCGCAGGACGCCCCGCAGGACTCCGGAGGGTGTGCAGGTCCCGCTTCCTGCCCACGTGGCCTACCCCGGTCCCCAGCGCCAGGCCAACCTCTGGTCACCTGCCCTTGTCCCTGGTGCTAGGGACCGACGGGCCCGGGGATCCCTCCTGCGTGTGACCCCGAAGGAAGCCCAGCGGGCCCGGGGGAGCACAGGGCCGCTCGGTGGTCAGGGCTCCAGCGGAACACGACTGCCACACACTCACGCACAGGCACGCGCACACAGAGACACACCCGCCGCGACACGCACGCGCCCTCACACACACACTGAAACATTCATTTGAAGCAATCGGCGCGTGAGATTCCGAGGTCTGCAGGGGCGTGGGGGGCGGGGCGGGCAGGTGGGGGGACACCCGGGGAAGGCCGTCTGCCGGCAGAGCCCCCTGCTGGGGGAGGCCGGACTTCTTTCTCTTCTGCCTTCAGCTGATGAGATGGAGCCCACCCACCTCAGGGAGGCTGGTCTGTGTGGGGGAATCCCCTGATTCCCGTGTTAGTTCCAGCCAGGAAAACCCACCTCATAGAAACACCCCATATGACCGAGCATCTGGGCACCGTGGCCTGGCCAGGCTCACCCCTCAAATTAACCGTAACGCCGTCACCCGTCCAGGCTGCCATCTCCCTGCCCGGCTCCCGGCTCTCCGCCCCAGGTCCAGCCCAGTTAGAACTTTGATGCCCCAAGACGCCCTGGAATGATGTCACGGCCACAAGTAGGCATCCCCTGGGATCAACTCCTGCGGGCTTACGGGGTGCCTGCTGTGTGTTGGGGCCCCCACACCCTGGTGGGCTGGGAGGGGTGAGGCTCGTTCTCCCGCCACTCGCCATCTGTGCTCTGGGAGCCGGGGGGCCGCGTGCCCACGGGCCATGCTGTGTCTCCAGCCGCTGCTCCCCCAGAGCTGCCTGTACCCCTCCACTCCTCCTGGGACCATGGCCCTCCGTTCCCGCTCCCATCCTCCTCCTCACGGGCCATCCGGGAGCCCCTCCGCTTGCCTTGTCCCCCCAGCTTCAGCGCTGCCCGGCGGCCGCCAAGGACATAACGGCCCCGCCTTCCAGGTCAACGGTCAGCTGAGCGGCTGCGGGTGGCAGATGCCCGGTCTCATTCCGTCTTGCTGCCACAGGCTGGGCACGAATCCTCTTTGTCCTGCCTAATTGATTGGAGGGTGAAACCCACTTGGGTCATCAATAATCTGCAATTAGGGCTGGATCCAGACTCCTGGCAGAGAGCGTGCCAGCCTCCAGCCCCGAACCCTTTCCCTTCCCAGCGCCCGCTGCAGCAGGACGATGCCTGCGTGGGTCGCTCATGGACCGGGCGACACAGGCGTCCCTTGGTGCTCACAAGGCCGGAGGGGCATGGGCCTGGCCCGGCTGTCCCATGGTCACCTTCGGGGTCCACCAGCAGCCTGCCCCCCGCTGCCCGGGCCACCCGCCCTGCTTCCCCCCCAAGGGCGGCGTGTCTACCGTGGGCCCCAGCACACACTGCAGGGCAAGCAGGCTGCTCGGCCGTGTAGACCAGGAGCACACACAGCACGGAATCGGCCAGAATGTGGGCTCCGCAGGGCGGGGCAGAGGAAGCAGGAGGTGGTGCGGACGGAGGCCGGACCAGCCTCTGGTTTCTGGCGGCCCCTTCTCCGGCTCTGTTTGCTCCCGCCAACGAGCCAGTGACCCACAGCCCGCAAACGCTGGATGCCGCCGGCTGTGGGCACACGGATGGACGTACCCGAAAAGAGGACACGTCCCGGTCGGCCTGGCGGGTATCACGTCCGCCCCCAGCGAGCACACTATCCGGGGACACACGCGTGCCATTCCCGTGTCGAGCCTGCAGGAGCCGTCCTGGGGGTGTGGACCGCTGGCCTGCCCTGTCCCTGCTGCCTAAGCCGGGGTGACCGGGGGCCCACGTGCTGGGGAAGCTCACTTTCCCCACCCGGGCTCCAGGCCAGTGGTGTGGACCCAGCAGAGGGGAGCGAGTTCTGCGGTTAGGACGGCCTGGTCTCTGCCAGGCGCCGGGTGCCGACGGGAGCAAGTGTCACGGAGATGTGTTGAGCGAGCGAGGAGCGTGGCAGACCATGTCCCCTTCTGTAGAGCAGGGGCTCAGAGGTGGCCGCAGGGTGTGGATCGGAGCGCACGCAGGGCTGACGCGGACGTCCAGTCCACAGGAGGCGCAGCCCGCGTCTGACCTGGAAGCCCCTTGCCGCTCTCCTCCCACTGACACCCCTCCCCCCCCACCCCCGCGGGCGGCGCTGGAGCCCGGCTCTGCGCTCTGCGGCTGGCGTTTGTGCGACGGAGTCACAACCGCCAACAGGTAGCAACAACCCATGTGCCCCTCCGCGGGTGAGAGGACGGACCAACGAGGTCCCCAGACAACGGGGGCGACTGAGCCTTGGCGAGGAGGGTCCTGACGCCGGCGACACCAGGGATGGACTCAAGGACACAGGACAAGTGAAATAAGCCAGGCTCAGAGGGACAAACCCGGGCGACTGCACGGACACGAAGCAGGCAGAGTGGTCGGACCGTGGAGACAGAGCGGGACCGTGTCACCAGGCTGGGGGTGGGGGTCTCTGTTCCGGGAGGAAACGGTGCTGGACTCCAAGGTGACGCTGGCCATGCCAGTCCCACGTCCAGCCAAGGTCGGCGCGGCTCCTTCCTCCGGCTACGGGGCTCAGCAGAGCCGACTTCTGGGCGGGGCCATTGCATGGCTTGTCCCCCACCCCCCGGGGACACAGGCTCCTGTTTCTGAATCCCCCACCCCCCAGCCCCCCACACAAGTGGTCAGCTGAAGCCAGGCCACCCACGTGGGGTCTGAGCCCAGGAGCCAGGGAGCTGTAAAGGAGATAAAAATTTTCCCGCCCGAGAAAACCTACAGGAAAACAGATGGCGGTTAATTGGGCAGAAACACCGTCAGGAGTAGCCTGAAAACGAGACTCTTTCGGAAGGGTTTGGAGTTCCACGTGGGGCGAGAGCCTGTCGTGGGTGAGCGCCTCCCGCACGAGCCAGGCCGCGGAGCCCAGAAGAGGAAGGAGTGTGTCATCCGTCCTTCACCAAAGCAGAGAGCGAGTGTGGCCAGAGAGACCTCAGAGAGACCTCAGGACAAGCCGTGAAGACCGGAGGAGGCTGTGAGTTACCGGTCGCTGGAGAGAGCGCACCGGCCTCTCCGACGGTCTCCGTGGCAGGCCGGGCCACGGCACAAGGAGATGAATAACTCGCCTGCAGTGACGCTGGGGAAACCACGCTGCTGGCCGGCAGATGGGCCATCGGGGGTGGCCAGATGGCGGCTGGAGTCCACGAACCCTTCGTCCTTCCATCTGCTCCCTCGTCCGGCACCCGCTCTGATGGAGGCCGGGAAGGTGGCTTCTCCTCCAGATTTTGTCATTAGCTTCCTGTCGAGTTGTTTAGTTGGCTTCATGGGCCATTACCCGGCAGCAGCTGTGGACGGCTGTGGCTCTTGGGCGGGACACGGCTGGAGGGGCGCGGGGCAAGGGCACCGCGGGCAGCTCCTTGGGCCCAGCTGCCTCTTCGCTGTGCTCCATGGGTCCCGGGGACCTGGGAGCCCCGTTGTTCTGCACCTGCTCGGAGACACTGTCCTGCTCGCTCTCTTCCACCTGGGACAGAGGACAGACCACACTCACCTGGAGCCAGAGACGGCAACTTCCTTCCTCCTTCCTCCTCCCTCCTCCCTCCCTCCCTTTCCTCCTCCTTCTTCCTCCCTCTCTCCTTCCATCCACCCCTCTCCCTCCCTTCTTCTCTCCCTCCCCCTTCCTTTCCTCCTTCCCTTCCCCTTCCTTCCTTCCTTCTACTGTCCTTCCTTCCTTCCTTCCTTCCTTCCTTCCTTCCTTCCTTCTTCCCACAACCGCACCGGGCTGCCGAGCACACTAACTTTCTCCGCAGAAGAAGGCAGTTCTTTCCTTCATTCATCCATTCGTTCGTGCTCATCTGCTTCGCTGTTCATTCCTTCATCCATCAAGTCCTGGAGCCCACACGTGGCCGCAGACCCTGTGAGCCACGGACTACTGAAAAGCACAGAGCTTTGCAGGCCTCCTACTCAGAAATGCGTACAAATTGCTGTGTCATGTTTGTCTAATGATCTCATTAAAATTTCCAGTTCCTGCTGGGATCGGACGTCAGGGTCTGTGGGTGTGTGGAGGGGTGAGGCGAGGCCGTTGCACACGGCATGACCTGGGAGGAGCTCACGGAGGACGTGGACCATGTTGCGTGAAGTGGGGAAGAACCTCAGGGATTCCCTCTGAGTCTCAGAGACCAGCACCCCGAGTCCCAGGGAAGGCCAGTGTCCTGCCCGAGAGTGTGGGTAGCGAGCAGCGGAGCCCGCTCAGACCGGCACTCGGAGGGCTCCCTCCCTCTAGGGGGAAGTGTCAGGCTGCAGAGGTTGAGAGGGAGATGTCCCGGCTGGAAGAGAGTGACACGGTCCAGGCAGAGGACGGGCCCAGAGTTCGGGGGCCTGGCGGGGTGCTGTGTGCCAGGGCAGGCCGCGGGCGGGAGCAGGAGGTCGTCTGTCCTCGGTCCTTCTCGGCGGTAGCCACACCCCCCCACCACACACACTGACCTTCTGGAGCCCTTGGGGCCCAGGGGCAGTAGCTGACGGCCAGCCCTTCAGGGCCGAGCACTTAGCTGCTCACGGCACGAGCGCGGGCCCGGCTGCCGTGCACACGTCCACACTGTTTTCATTCTCTGGATAATCGCGGGGACCGTAGGACGCAGCGGAGTGGGGGGGCTTGTTATAGTGTCATCCTAGGACACACCTTCCCGACCCCATTTCTCTCGGGACACGGGATTGACAAGCCCAGGCCCCTCCCTCCCACCCACTGCGAGGACCCCCACCCACGGCCACACCCAGAGGCCGGTGCTCCTCCCTCTGCACCATGGGCACGCCCACCGCACAGGCACATTCTGCTGGGACATCTGTGGCACCTGGGAGGGACCTAAGTCATGGAAGAACGGAGCAGAGGCTCCAGGTAGAGGCCGCAGGCCAGGGGCATCACAGCGTGGCTGGGCGGCTCCCCTACCCCACAGCCTGTCCGTCCAATCAGCCCCTGCGTCTGGTTCCCCGCCTGGAAACAGGGCTCCGGAGCACAGCCCGTGTGCCAGGGTCCTCTGGGGGTTTGGGGAGCAAAGGGCTGGTGTGGAGGGGTGGGGGTGGGGTGCAGATGGGGACGGAGGCCCTGCTGCTCCGTGGCCCACCCTGATCTGGGGAAGGGTCACCCCGTGCTGCCCCACATGGCTGCTCTCGGACGCAGGAGTTCGGGGATCTCGGCACAACATGTTCCTATTTTATTGAAATTGGGAGGCTCTGGTTGACGTCCACAGCGTTTCCATGTTCCGCGATCTCTGTACCTTCAAGCCCCCTCCCCTCCCGGATGCTTCTCTCCAATTTCAAGGCTGCTGGTCCTTCTGCAGAGCTTATTATCTGCCTCAGGGATGATAAAGGAATCAGTTTATTCCAGCATCTTATCCAAGACAAACCTAACCGTGGCACAGCATGGGGGAAGGGGAAGGGGACCGGTGACCACCTCCCGGCAGCTGCCGAGCCCCTCCCCCAGGGAAGGGGCTAGTTACTTGGGGCACCTGTGCTCTCCAGGTGGACAGGGCCGCGGGACATCACAGGACCCTGAGCCTGCAAGACTGTCGCTTCACTGCCCGGGGAGCTCCTCCCACAGGTCAGAAGCAGCTGGTTAGACCACTGCGTGGCTGTTAGGGTGAGTGACCCGAGTGCTAACGCCAACGCTTCCAGATCCCTTAGTAAAGGGAGGAATCTCAGAGCACAGAGACTCCAAATCTATCAGACAGTGCGCCGGGTCCGTATCAGACCCCCGGGAGCCGGCAGGGTCAGCCTCCGGGTCTGCAGGCACCCGTGCGCTGTCTCCTTGCCCGCTGGGTCCGAAGGAAGCACACCAGGCCAATGTGCAGCTGGGGCCGGGCCTCCTGAGCTGGTCCGCGGGGACGACGGTGCTGGCCTTCCAGCTCTGAGTCCATCCACGGCCTTGGCCGCAGGAGGACGCCTGCTCCGCATTTCCAGCAGGTGGGCAGCACCCCCGGAACCTTCTACACGTCCTCAGGGAGTGAGGTCTGCCACCTGCTGCAGCATATTCCGGATCCGCCTCAGCCTGGAGTGGGGTGCGGTCGGCCAGCGCCCAGCATGGGGGCCAGAGGCCGGCCTTCTGCCCCTGCAGACCCCCCCCCCCGGCTGCCTTCTTTGCCCCCAGCACCCCATGGGTGAGTGGGAGTTGTCTGCTCTGTGTCACAGCCCTAAGACCCTCCCACTCTAACCTGCTACTTATGGCTCCTGTCTCACTGGTGCCTGTGTCCCCATCCACCTCCAGCACGGCTGGGTCTGAGGACCCCTGGGCACTGGGAACTCGTGCAGCATCCAGGGTCCCCGCCGGGCACAGGAGCCTCATGCAGTGTCCTGGGTCCCCCCTTGCTGGCCCCAGAATCAGTGTTTGGGAGGAGGTCCGAGCTGAGAGATCCCATCTGTGGCTCAGATGGCTGACCCCCAGGATGGTCATAGGGCAGTCAACTGAGACAAAAGCCTCAGAGTTGCAGCCCAGATTGGGGAGACCATACCCGACCCAATCCAGGTGTAGGCCGTCAGGTGGTGTGAAGATCTATGGGGAAAAACCCACGTGGTGAGGAGGCCTGAGAAAAGAGTTTGGAAGGAGTCCTCACGTCATGACGATGGTGGGGAGGGGTTCTCTGGTGGCTCACTGGAGTGACTATTTCTATCTTACTGTCTTATTCGTAAGCTCTTGGTCGGAAGGGAACGTCAGGACCTTGATTGTCTGGATGGAGATGGTGACCTTAGCCTAAGGACACCGTGCCCTGTGTGACAGTGACATTAAGAGCACAGACCAGCCTGGAGGACCTCAAGTTGTTCCAAAAGTGCAGCTTTAGCTGGCCTGGCAGCCGCAGGCGACGGATGGAGATCCAGGGAAGACGGGTCCTCTTACGTGGGAAGGGGGTGGAGACGCGTCCCGTCCCACCTGCCCAAGAGAAGGGAGAGGCGTGGAGGAGCACGTAGACGGCTTGCCGATGAGCCAGGTCTGCAGCCCAGCCCAGGACGGTCCTTCCACTCAGCTCCACAGAGGACCTTCACGAGGAGGGTATTTAACGGTAATTCAGGGAAACGGACCTAAGAAGAAAATGAGCAAACAGTGAAGCAGCATCCGGGAGGGGAGGCCGAGGGCATCATGAGGAAAACAACCCGCACAGAGACCCGGCAGGTAAATTGGAAGTGACAAGGACGGGCGAGTCTGGCTTCCCTGGAATCACCAGCATAAGGAAGAGCCCGATCATCACAACAACACACACGGAAAATGCAGGCAGGATAACGAGGCAGGCGGTGACGCCCACGGAGGACACAGTATGAGCGGAGACTAAGGCGGGTGGCAGGGGGCACTCGAAGGGAATGTCGGGGAGAAAATCCTCCCAGGGTTGAGCGAGCTGATGACGTAATCCCAAAATTTGACACAGAGATAGCGCGAGATGAATCTTGATCAGGTTATTGGACTTCACAGATAATAGCAAAATAATTCTCTGGACGCATAGGTAGGAACTGAAAACTGCGGTCACCCACGAGATGCTGGGCTTCCTCGTCATCCCAGGCTCTGGTGTGGTGGGCGAAGGGCAGAACTCAGACACCGCGTTCATAGAGGGTGGCGCTAGGGTCCGTGTGCCACCCAGGCTCATGCAGGAGAACCGTGTCTGCTGCATTTTCAGGGAGTCACTGTGACCTAAACGTTTTTGTCATTTAAATAGAGCATTTTGTATTTAATGTTTTTCACTGGAATAGGGACTTGAGAATCAGCCATCCTCAAGCATGAAAGAACATAGGGAGCAGGTTACCAGGGACGGCTTCTTGAAAACAATGCATAATCTGAAAAAGAAATGCATAATCTGGGCAAATGAAAAGATGAAAAATGAAGACACCCAATTCTATACCATATCAGTTCCAGAGAACGAATGTGGGGTCTGTCCATGCAAAATGAAGCAACCTTTCAAAATTCCTAAGTAAAGGAAAAAGTTTTATTCCAGCCCACATTAGGGCAGCTGCCTGGATTCAAAATCTTCACGAGGAAGGCTGTGCTCAGGGGAGGGAACATTTGAAGTAGGTTATGCACAGTTTTTACATAAAAAGTTACAGATTATTAGAAGGTTGCAGACCTTATTTTAAGTTTCTGAGATATGCAGGGCGGTATGATTTTAGTCTTATGGGAACCAGGGAAGTTGGTCCCTTCTTGTCTCGTGTTCGGAATGCTCCTTTTTGGTTATTTCCTTTAATGAAGCAGATGTCCAGTGTGTACTCGGGGCAGAAATAGAGCCCATGCTTTGAGGTTTCCCTGAGTCATTTTGACCCTTGGAAAACTCTAAGGATCACTTCCTGGAGAGCCCAGGAGCGGGGCCCACAAACATTCAAAGTTGGAAACTTCCTTTATCAGTTATGCACTGGGGAATGATGCATCGAGCAGAAATTTTTATACCCAGCTAAATTGCCTCTCGGTGTCCAATCGCCCCACATACCTTCCCCAGCACAGGAGACTGGAAGACACAGCCCTGGGAAAACCCCATTCGAGAGTCCAGATGAATAACTTGGTTGTGGAGATGAGGGTGAAGGAGGGGGTGGGGGTGTGTCCAGGGAGAGGGGTACACGCTGAGCCCTTTAAAAATCAGGACGGAATGAAAAATACTGTGTGAACGACTGTCGTAGAACCGCACTGACCTCTGCAAGAATGAAAGACAATCGAAGAAACGTCAGGGGACCTGGGGGCGAGGAGAGCAGGGTGGCGAGAATGGTGTCCCCTTCCCCTGTGAGGGGCTGTGGAACAACAGAAAGTGAAAGTATGCAGAGGGAAAAGTAACCGTGTCAACCGGAGGTTTCAATGTTTCTATTTTCCTTCTCAGAGGTAGCAGAGAGTAATAATAACAGAAATTCCTGTCATCTCCCTTCTCTCCCTTTTTATCCTATTGATGGGGGTGACATTAAACCCACATCTTGTCGCACATGCCCTCAGAACCTCCTCTTACTCGGTGCAGTGATTCCTGCGTGTGCCTGCGTGTTTACTCATCTCCGTGCGTCTCTGCATCTCTCTGTCTCTATCAGGAGTGATCTGGAGTCTATTTCCCACCGTGGTGTTGTTTCTGGGTGGTAGGTTTTGGGGTGATTGTTTGCTTTCTTCTTTGTACTTTGGAGTTGCTCCAGTTCTTTACGATAAACGAACATCACGTTTGCGAAACCTGCGTCGTCACCTGAACAGAAACAGAGGAGCTGGACTTGCTCCTCCCTGCGGGGCCGGAGGAAGGGGCCAGGGCAGGGGGCCAGGGCAGTGGCACAGAACCTTGAGCCATTGTGGGGCCTGCTGGGCACAGCACCTGCCCGATAAGCCACTGTCCACCACGTTCAGGGTATCGGGCCATGCAGTGAAAGACCACAGTGACTGAGTGCATCCTGGGATGAGGGGGACAGTGGTCCCACCAGGTCCTCTGTCCCCTGGGGCTGCCCCCATGCCCCATGTGCTTGCACACACCTGGGGGGAGGTGGGTTGAGAGGACCTTCAGGTGGTGAGTGAGGCACGGGGTGGGCAAGGGACGCCAGGGACGCCTCCGTTCCCACCTTGGTAACGTGCACATCGCTTAAATGCAGTGTTTACCTCCCGGCCATCATGTCTGCCCCAGACGGCTGGTGCCCTGAGGCCAGGAGCCACCTCTGTCCCTCCGCATGTCTGCCCACAGCAAGGCGCGGCATGAGCGTTCCGTGTGTGGCGCTGGCAGGAACGAATGGGTTTAATTTGGCTGTGCCCGCCAGGTGCGGAGCCCTCCCCTCCGCTCTCCAATATGCAGTCCTCCAGAGTCCCAGGCTCCAGCCCGAAACCTCGCCTCTCGCCATTAAATTGCTTTCATTTCCCTTTACGAACTGACGTGTGTTTAAATGGCCCGAATTTCCATGTGCTCCATCCAAAGGCAGCTCTTTTTTTGGGGGGGGGCTTTTCTCCCACATTTTCCCTCTTCCAGGCTAAAGAAAACATCAGGAAAATGACAACTTGAGTGGTATTTACTACTTCGAATAGCTCAGGTCGCTTTTGGAAAGGGAAATGGGAGCTTCCAGAGCTTCTGCTTCCCATAAAACTGCTGAAGCAAGGTCAGACATTCCCAGGAGGAGATAAAATGTTAATAAATGACGGCCTTCGTCCCACATTTCTGAATTTACACGGTGCATCTCTGTGGCGTCGCTCTCTCCTTGGTTAAATTCAGTGAGTAATTTCTGCCTGCGTTCCTTGCCGGAGGATATATTTCTTTGGAGTCAAATATCACTGGCTGTGCGTTTGGATACAAGGAGCGCGGCTGCGATTCATAACCGACAAGCTCGTCAGCGGATCTGGGCCGCGCGGAGAAGCCGGCGCAGGACACGGACGCGGCGCCCGTGTTTATTTTAGATTTCATTTGTGAGGAAACATCGTGTCTAATTCTGCTGTCAAGCTCTCGTCCGGGATCGTTCATTCCTTCAGCAGACCTGCAGGGGCGGGCAGACGCCGGAGACCGGGGGCCCCGACACCCCGTCCCCTGCCTCTGCTGGCCCGCGGGCTCGCTCCCGTCCGTGGGCAGAGCGCTGCCTGGGCCTGGTCTGATGAAGGGGGGGCGCGCTGCATCCTGTCAAGGGGAGGCCTGATCCCGGCAGCCCCAGAACGCACACAGCTAAGGAAGGAGGCAGCGGTGGCCCGGGGGTGCTCTGCGGGTGCCCGCACCTTCCTGCTGGGGCCTGGGGGGTCCAGAAGGGCACAGGGAAGCCAGGTCTCCAGGAAATGTCCCTCTAGGAGCACCTCCCGTCCCCTCCGTCCTCCCTGTCCTACCTGCTCTCCCTTCCTCCTGCCCCTCCCTCTTCCCCCCTCCCCCACCCCTCCCCCCCTGCCCCATCTGCCCTCCCTCCTCTACCCTCCTCCCCTTCCACTTCCTTTCCTCCTTCCCCACTCCTTCCCCACCTCCCTCTCCCCTCCCTCCCTCTTCCTCACCCCTCCATCCCCGCTCTCCCTCCCTATCCCCTCGCCTCCTCTGCCTCCACCCCCGTTCCTCTCCAGCCCTCTTCCTGGACCGAAGGTGGGGACACGGGAGCCCCTTGTCTGGTCACAGTCCCTGGGCACTCAGCACAGTACACTGAGTGGCCTTCCTTCTGTGGTCCTGCATTCCTCTGCTGAAAGTCTGTTCATGAGCCAGGTGCCCCGTAGAAGCCTAACCTTGTCTGTGAAACGCAAGCCTGCCCTCTTTGGAGTGAACAGAGTGGACCATGCAACCCAGCTGGCCTGCTGGAACGCGGTGGCCTTGGAACCACCCTGCCAGCACCAGCGTGCTGTGTGACCCCGGGCAGGTGTCCTAACCTTTCTGAGCTTCACCACTCCTGATGTTGCCAACCTCAGAGGGTTGCTGCGGGAGTCCAGCTGATGGTCTGGGATGGGGCAGGGGCCCAGGGAGCATCGGCCCCCACCCCTCTGGGCTTCACTCGCCCATCCGGAGATAGGCACGTGCTTCCCCTTCATGGCTGCAGAGGGAAGCCATTGGGGTGCTCAGGTGACCTCTGGCGGTGATCCTGTCTGTGTCCGATCCCTGACTGTCAGGGACATTCCCGGCTGCTGTCCTGGCTGGGCCTCCCAGCCAGAGAGGTCACGATGCGCCAGCTGCCCATTCCAGGGAGTGGGTATGGTGACCTCCGGCCGGCGCCTGGCGACTGTTGATGCTCGTAGCAGGGTATCTGTTGTATTGTTTAATTTATCCTCTTGCTGTGAGGGGCAGGTGCCGACCCCAGGGACACTGGACCGGACAGAATAACTGTCCATCAGTCCCTCCGTGAGCAGCGCCCCCATGGCCACGGGACAGGTCTGTGGGCTGCCCGCTTCCGGCCCGGAGACACCATATGGCTCCAAGCACGCCCCAATGTGTACTCTTTGAAAATAGCACCATTCTGAAGCCTACTGACAAATTTTATGGGTTTTTCTCTTGTGCTAATTTATGGAAAAATAGCTCTTAACCATTTATCCACAAAGGGCTGCCGGAGCCAGGCTACAAAGACCCACTGGCAGGCCTGGCTCTCGGTTCCTCGGTCCGTGGCTGTCCGTTTAGGGCAGACACCCCGGGAAGAGGGTTTTCCTCTATGAAAACGTGTCTGGGTGTCCCCCCTTCAGCAGCGTGGCGGGGAGCCTCCCAGAACTTGGGGGCAGAGACCGTGCAGGGCTCTGGGCTGGGGCCTGACTCTGGCTCTCTCAGGGTGAGCACTGGCTGCGCCCGTCCATGTCTGTGACACGGGCCCACTCGCCTCATCAAGGGGCCCCCGCTGGGCTCGGGGGGCACAGGGACGACACGGAGGCTGCTGCTGGCTCCGAACGCTCCGGCGGATGCTCGTGGAAGGCGCAGAGTGAGGGGCGCAGGGAGGGAGCTGGCTTTTCCGTGGGCTCAGCCTCTGCATTCCACGCAGCTCTGCTCAGCGTCTCTATGGGACCCGTTGCTAAAGGGACCAGCCTGGCTCCCTGGCAAGCGGACGCCCTGGCGGGGGTGAGCGTGCGGGGTACCGGGTTTCTGCAGTCTTCCTGGAGGCTGTAAGATCAGGGATCGCTCGCCGTGTTCTGCGACCCCGGTGTGTCTTCGTGGAACAGAAGCCTCTGAGATGTGCCGGCTACTCTCATCTTGGAGCACCTGAGTGGCCAGGGGAGGCAGGACAGGGGTCTGCCTTGGGGCCCCTCTTGTGTCCTATATGGGGCCTCTGTCCTTCTTCCCGAGTCGAGCTGGCTGAGCTCTCCGTGCACAGAGAGAGAGAGCCAGGGCCCGCCAGCCTCGCCAGGCCTCTGCCGTCCCACCTGGGGAGTAGAAAGAGGATGCCCCCTCCCAGGGCTGCCGGGATGATGAGGGTGGGCTCGGGCACGTCCTTCACTCTGGGCTCCTAGCGGCCATGGAGGCCGCCAGCCTGCTTCCCCCGTAGTGGCCCGAGGTGGGTGCTGACCCGTTGGCCGGTTTCTGTGGAAGGACCTCCTCCAAGGGGCTCACCTTTCCCCCACTCGCCCTTTGCCCCACCAATGCTGTGCCCCCGGGCCACCTGCTGACCCACGACGGAGCCTCCGAGACGGACCACTCAGGAGGGCAGAGGAACCCCGAAGCCTCCCACGGCAGTCCTGCTCACCCGGATCCCCCTCCCCCGAGTGCTTTCTGGAAGCAGACATCTGTCTCCTCCCCGAAGCCCGCAGCCAGCAGCTCGCTCTTGTTTTCCCGGGAGTGCGAGTGCCCGGCCTCCTTCTAGAGGACCGCCAGGGCCAGCCTGTGCCCAGGACCTCCTCTGGTCCCTCAGGCGCGAAGAAGGTGGCAGAACCCAGGGGCAGTGAGTGTGGGGTGTGAGCTGCTGCCAAGCCTGCGTGACTCTGGTGAGCAGGCACAGGGACCGAGAGCCGCTGCCTTCCCATTGGGTCCAGAATGGCTCCAACTCTCTCCCCGTCTGGCCCCCAGACACCTGTCCTTCCCCACACCTGCTGCCGGCCAGCTGGGCCAGGATGTCCCACTCCCATGTCCACAGGTCAGGTCAGGGGGCCCGCGGGAACATGACTCTGGGCTTCTGTTTTCTCTAACCCCTGCCTGCCCCTCCCCTGCACCAGAGCCACATCCACGGGGACGGTCCGAGAGCCACCACCTTCCTCCCGAGGAACTGTGCTCCTCGAGAAGCACCCGCGATCCCAGACGCATCGGGGTCTGCCGTGTGAGGGCCCTTCCTCGCCGTCCAGCCACTCATTCCAGACCCGAAGCTCACCTGCTCTCTGTGCTGTGCACGCCTGGTCCATGCCCAGCACCCGTGCCCTGCCTTGGCCGCCCTGGAGCCTCAGAAACAGCTTTAGGACTGTCCTCGTCTAGGGTTGAGAAGACGGACCGTCAAGGCTGAGCAGTAAGCTGCTGGCTTCCCTGTACGCTTGGCTAGTCCTTCTCCAGACCTCGTATAAGGGTGTGGCTGGAATCAGGGGCTCTGGCCCTGTGCCCTCCGCGGCCGGAGTGGGGGATGGTCTTCGGCCCTCACGTTGCACTCGGCCTGTCCCCTCCCCTTCCAGGTCTCGGCTGTTGGCCTCAACGGAACCCCACTATCCACGTGTGTCTCTGGCCACTTCTGACTCAGCATTACACTTCCTGCGTAGGCCTCCCACGGCGCTCCTGCCTCCCTGCCGGCCTGTGGCCCGGAGCTCAGTAGGGTCCTGGGGTGCACGTGCACCACGGTGGGCCCGTGGGCATCCCCTGCTGCGGTGGTGATGGTGGGAGGCCTCGCAGGCTCCCCAGCTGAGTCTGCCCGGAAACTTCAGGGACATTAACCTCCAGAAGCCCCTTCCTGGATTCAGGGGAGATGAGGGGATGGCCTATGGGTTCCCGTGGGCTCCAGATGGCTAGCTTGTCCCGATGGGGGGTGGGCAGGGTCCCAAGGGGCAGGGCGTGGAGGAGGTGAGCCCAGCTGGTCTGCACCCACTCCCCTCCCGGGGCCGCATTTCTCGTTCTCCAGCCCACCGCGACCTGCCCCCTCTCCAGCGTCCCAGCTAAGTTCTACCTCTGCTCGGACCCCTTCCCTGCTGGCTGGCAGCTCTCCCCTCCTCTCTCTGCACTGGACAGAGAGAGGGGTCCACATCAGGTCTCCCCACTCACTAGCTCTGTGGCCTTGACCAGGAGCTGGGGCCAAA
The DNA here is from genome assembly GCF_922984935.1 of Meles meles. NCBI lineage: Eukaryota > Metazoa > Chordata > Mammalia > Carnivora > Mustelidae > Meles > Meles meles. Next base: position 1,830,341 of record NC_060072.1, read on the forward strand.
TGCTTAGCCAGCGGGGGAGTGGGGGGGATACCCGTGGCGGGCTGTGTGCAGAGCGTTGGTGCAGAAAAACACTCAGCAAACGCTCCCGGGCTGAAGGGAGGGGTCTGGCCCAGGTCCCCCAGACCCCAGGTTAGAGGAACCTCTGGCCGACCCATGAGGGGCAGTTGCCCTGGATGGCGTCTAGCTTCACGCGCGCTGTCCGTGGATGACCACCGTCAGCTCCTCCAAGGAAGGGCCCTGTCTCGCACGTTTAAAAATAGCCCTCGCCGTCTTTCTCGGAGGCTGGTACACAGGAGGGGCACCGGCTCTTTTGTGACTCAGTGTCAGAAATCGCATCCAAAGGCACAAGGCATGAAAACGTTTGTCTAACGGACCTATTGCACCCGGGGCGCCCCGAGCCGGCCGGCAGCTTCAGGTCAGCGCATGCGGCGGTGCCTCGGTTGGAGGCAGCCCCTGCCCTCCCGGAGCCCCTGCTCTCCGACTGGACAGGCTGCCAGGGGCTCGCCAGGGCGTCTGCGAGGCTGTAGGCCATGGCTGGGACATGTCGGGTGGACCTCGGTGACCCTGATGGGCGAGTCCCAGGCCCTGCACCTGGAGACCAGGCTCGTCTCGAGGAGCCTGATGAGAATGAGGTCTGCGGGAGGCGGCATTTTCTGGCTCAAACTAACAGAGACATTCAGAGCGGGAGAGCCGGGAGCCTGCCGTTTGCCTGTCGTCCCCGGCTGCTGGGCGGGCGGGCGGCGTGTCCAGGTGTTGGAGGGTCTGGCGAGTCCTCAGGCTGGTCTCAGCGGCCGCCGCTCAGGAGAGGGATGAAGCAGCTCCAAGAGGATTTATCTCAAGAGGAGGGAAGCTCCGCGGCGTTCTCGCCAGGCACCACCGCCTCCGGCCCCTTGCCGGCCCGCTCCACGCTACCCGCATGCCCTGGGGCCCGTCACTCCCGTGTTAAGAGCTATTTGTCCGTCCGAGAGAATTACACGCTCACCACAGAGAACAGACAGAAGCTGAAGGAGAATAATCCCAATCCAGTCCGGCAAGCTAAAGCTATCACTATCTCTTTCTTTTCTTTTCTGTGTATCTTTTCTGTGTGTTTCCTTCTAGATCTATCCTTTGTACCCAAACACCAACCGGGAAGAGTGGAGGGGCCGTGGGCCTGGCCCTGCTCCGAGCACCCCGCGGGCCGCGTGTCCCTGCTCCCACCAGCCGCCTAGAAGACGTGGGGTCTTACTCCCGGAGCGCGGACGCGCGGGGGCCGCCCGGCTGCCCTGCGGCCCTCGGAGTGCGGCTGAGCGGGGACAGGGCCCAGGCCGCTGGGCCCCACACTGTCCTATGCGGAATCACCTGCAGCCCGAAGTGCGTGAAGCGTGTCTTTGTCATTCAGGAGCCCTGCGCTCTACTCCATGACCCTGTTTATGACGTGGCTGCACCACCACGTGGCTCACCGTCCGTCCGTGGCTGGGTTTTCTGGGTCTTTCCAAACGCTCACGGTGATCAGCGAGTCCGCCCTGAGGATGTGGGGCTGACTTCTTTGTGGCCTTTGAGGTTCCGGACCAGAGGAATTCCTCGATTGGGTGACGGCGGTGAGGCTATGCGGGGGACTGAGCAGCCGTGGCCGGGGCGGCCTCCGTGTCTGCGGGCAATAGGGCTGGCGGGCGCCTTTCTCCCCGCTCCGCACACTGGTCTCAGATGGCAGCATCATCCCCGTCACTGCAGCTGAGTACGGAGCCAGGATCCGGACCCAGGTCCCGCTGGCTGCAAACCCCACGCCGCGTCCACGGGACGGGGGTGCCCCCCACCTCATTCATTCAGGCGATCATCCATTCAGCAGGGCCTGCTCAGCACCCCCTTGCCCCAGCACGGCTCGGCATGCAGTAAACATCAGTGTGCAAGGTGAGCGAAACCCCGCACGCAGGAGCTCGCGTTCACGTGTGTGGTGTCGTATCGGGTGTGGACTGTGGTGCGGTACGTGGTGTGTGTGTGTGTGTGTGTCTAGCCACAGACAACAACCCAGTGAACTCGTATGGAAGTGAGATCCGCCCTCAGTGTGGTGTCTGCGGGGGGAGCACCAAAGCAGGATCCATGGTGGGGGCGCCTGGAGGGGAATGTGGGGGCTACCCCGGGTGCCCCGGAAGACACCTCCCAGTGGTGTCATTTTAGCTGAAGACCCTTTGTTCTGGGGAACATGGAAACCACGTGGGTGCTTTCAAGGCTGCAGACCACACATCCCAGGAATGGGGATGAGGGACAGGTACCGGCAGGTGCTTGGAGACGATCGCACAAGGTCTGGCAGGCTCCGCTGACCCGGCCTGAGCAGAAGATCGCAGAAGGCCCGAGTAGGTGCTGCTGGGGCCCTGGGCATGTCTGGGAGAGCCCATTCGTGCAGGGGTGCAGAAGTCCCAGGCGGCACCTGAGGTGACCCCGGGAGCCAGGCGCGCCCTCAGCCACATGAGGGGCAAAGACCGCTGCTTGAGGGCAGAGCTGTCTCCCCGTCTCCTGGGTCACGGCTCCGACAAGGGGTGTCTGCTGGAGGCCCCATCTGCCGGATGCCGCCCACGGCAGGGCGGGCTGTCCGCTGCCCCATCTGCCCAGAGAAACGCAGGCTGACGGGTTGGAGTCGGTTGGGTTGCTGCTCGGAGGGGTCCAGGCTGGGGGTTGACCGTGGTGTGTCCTCGTCCTGGAAAGGAAGGGGAGGAGAGGTAGGGAGAGCCTCACCTCAGGGCATGACCGTGGCCTGCAGGTTCCTCCCTGAGTCAGGGTGAGCCTCCAGGACACAGGGCCAACCTCAGTGACGGCGTCCCTGCGGGGGCAGTGCCCAGCTCACCGCAGGGCGTGTCCAGGGTGGTGAGCGACCGGCCTGGGGTGCTATGACGTACCTGATCCCATAGCACCTTAATGCCCCTTCCCCAGGGTCTCCCCCACCTCCCCTCAGTTCCCGCTGATCTGAGTACGGTCGACTCACATTGCTTCACGGGACGCAAAACCACGCGGCTTAGTGTGGCAGGAATTCCAGCTTCTCAGCCCGACGCTCTTTCACGGGGTTTTCCATCCCAGCCACCTCGACTCTGGACCAAACGTGTGGCCGAGCGCCGGCTGGGCGGAAACGGAGGAACCCTGCGCCACCTCTCAGACGTCTGTGGACCGAAGGAGGAGGCTTCGCAAGCACGACAAGAGCAAGGTGCCATCTTTCTTCATCACTTACTTAATCATTAATCGACGATGTAATGGGCACGCACCAGGCCCCGGGTTCTCTGCCAGACCCTGCAAATCCAGAGCTGAGTAAAGACAGGGCAGGGGTTCCTCCTCTGGTTACGGTGGGCTGAGGAATTTGGTGGGGCCCCCTGGGGACCACAGAGTAGGAGCCTTAACTCCGCAACAGGCCCGAGAAGTCCACAAGCCAGCGAGGAGCTTCCGACAAAGAACAGACAGCGTCCCCGAATGAAGTCCCCTGACCGTGGTGTGTCATTCTGCCACGCGCTGGATTCGTCCGCCAGCGTTTCGCTGAGATTGCGTGTCTGTGCTCGTGGGAGACACTGGTCTGTAGCTTTCCTCTCCTAAATGTCTTTAGACGGTTTTGGTATCGAGGTCATGCTGGCCTCATGGACTGGGTTAGAAAGTGCTTCCTCTGCTCCTAGTGTCTGGCAGGGATGGGACGAATGGGTGTCATTTCTTTCCTAAACGTTTGACAGAATTTACCACTGAAACATCTGGACCTGGTGATTTGTCTCTTGTTCTTCTTTTTTTTTTTCTTTTAACATATTTTAACTATGGATTCAATTTTCTTAATGGATATGAGCCATTCAGATGATCTCTTTCTCCTTATGTATGTTTTGGTAGTTTGTGTCTTTCAAGGAACTGGTCCATTGAACTTAGGTTATTAAATTTATGGGCATAAAGTTGTTTGTAGGATTCCTTTTTTTTTCCTTCTAATGTCCATGAGATCAGGTATGTCTTTCATTTCTTTTTTCTTTAAAGATTTTTATTTATTTATTTGACAGAGAGAGATCACAAGTAGGCAGAGAGGCAGACAGAGAGAGGGAGAAGCAGGCTACCCGCTGAGCAGAGAGCCCAATGCAGGGCTCCATCCCAGGACCCTGAGATCATGACCTGAGCCGAAGGCAGCGGCTTTCACCCACTGAGCCACCCAGGCGCCCCTTGTCTTTCATTTCTGACATTAGTAGTTTACGTCTTCTTTATTTTCTTAGTTAGATTAGCTAGGGGTTTTCAATTTTACTGATTTATTTAAAGAATCTGTTTTTTTGGTTTCATTGATTTTCTCTGTTGTTTTCTACTCTTCACTTAATTGATCTGCTCTAATTTTTATTATTTTTCCTGTTTAAGTTTTAATTACTCTTCTTAGTTTCGTATGTTTGAAAGTTGATTATTGACTTAAGATTTTTCTTTTCTAACTCGTATACTAAATGCTATAAATTTCCCTCAAAGCACTGCATTCACTGCATCCCACAAATTCTGATACTATATATTTATTAAATTAACTTTTAAAACCTTAGAGAAGTTTTAGATTTACATGAAAATCACAAAGATAAGAAGAGTTCCCATGTATCCCACATCTAATTTCCTTTATTTTTAAATCGTACATTAATGTGTTCTATTTATTACTATTTACAAATGCATGTTGATGCAACATTGTTACCTAAAATCCATACTTTATTCAGATTTCCTCAGTTTTTAACCAATGTCCTTTTTCTGTTCTAGGATCCCCATTACATTTAGTCGTCATGTCCCCTACACTCTTCTTGGCTATGGTGGTTTTTCAGACATTCCTTGTTTTCAGTGACCTCAGAAGTTTGGGAGAATACTGATCATGCCTTTTACAGGATGCCATTTAATTTGTTGTCTTCATTTAGTTTGCTTGAATTTTCTTGAATCTTCTTCTTTAACCCATGTGTTGTTTAAAAGTGTGTTATTTCATCTGAAAGTAAATTGGAATTTTCCAGATACTTTTTTGCTCTTTAATTTTTTTGTAGTCTGGGAATATATTTAAACTTTCTTAAGTTATGTTTTATGGCCCCAAATGTGGTCTGTCTTGGTGAATGTCTCATAAAAACTCAAGAAAAATGTGTCTTGAGCTATTGTTGGATGAAATATTCTATAAACATCAATTAAATCAAGTTGCTCAGTGGTGCTGTTCCTCACTAATACACTGGGTCTCTATTATGAGCAGAAGAGTGTTGGACTCTTTGACTGTCTTAGTGGATTTGTCTGTTTCTCCTTGTGGTTCTATCAGGTTTTACCTTGTGTGTTTTGATGTTCTGTTGGTATGTGTTTAGGACTGTAATGTTTTTGTGGAGAACTGACCTCTTTACCTGGTTCTGAAGATGCCTCTATCTGTAATTACATAGTTATTCCAGCTTTCTTTTTTGAAATTCAAATTCAGTTAGCCAACTTACTGTACATCATTAGTTTCAGATGTGGTGTTCCATAATTTATCAATTGTGTATAATACCCAGTGCTCATCCCACCACATGTCCTCCTGAATGCCCATCACCCAATTATCCCAACCCCCCACCCACCGCCCCCACCAATAAGCCTGTTTGTTTCCTATAGTTAAGAGTCTCTCATGGCTTTTCTCCCCTCTGATGACTTCCCATTCAGTTTTCCCTCCCTTCCCCTGTGACCCTCTGTGCGGTCTCTTATATTCCATGTAGTTTTTTCTTTATTAATGTTGGTTTGACACAACTTTCTTTATCCCTTTATTTTTAATCTCTCTGTGTCTATTTATTTATTTAAATTAATTTTATTTTATTTTTCAGTGTTCCCAGATTCATTGTTTATGCACCGCACCCAGTGTGCTCCATGCAATCTGTGCCTTTCTTTTTAAAGCCGATTTCTAGGAGACTGCTTATAGTTAGATCTCTCTCTTTCTTCTTATCTACTATGATACTCTGGCTTTGAATTGGTATATTTGGACCATTCCCATTAAAAGTGATGATTGATGTAGTTGGGTTAGTGTCTACCATGTTCGTGATCATTTTCTACTTACTGCATTTGTTCTTCATTTCTTTCCTCTTTTTCTCCTGCCCATTATGATTTGAACTGGGCATTTTATGTGATTGAATTTCATCTCATTTCTAAGCAAAGCAATTATACTCTTTTTAGTGGTTGTCCTGGAGTTTTTAATAGACAGTTAAATATTTGAAGTCCCTCTCCAGTAATACCATACTACGTTGCATACAGTGAGCTTAGAGTACCACTTTCTCCCTCCCATCACTATAGCACTGCTATCATTTATTTTAGCTATCCATATGCTATTATCACCCAACACATGGTTATTATTGCAAGAAATTGGTTATCTTTTAGATCCATTAAGGATAAAAATAAAAGACTTTTACCAACATTTATCTCTTCTCTGTTACTCTTCCTTTTTAATGTGGAACCAAGTTTATGACATATATCATTTACCTTCTCCTTGAAGAACATTTTTTAGACACTTCTTGCAGAACAGATCTGCTGGTGATGAATTCTCTCAGTTTTGTTTGTCTAAGAAAGTAAATGAAATGTCATAAGAATAATAACAACCACCATAATAATAGAAGATTTATATTTTATAGCCCTTTATAGCTTGCAGAACTCTTGCATTGACCTCGTTTTCCCCACAGAGCTAATTGTTTTATCCTTGGTGCCCCCATCCCTGTACTTCCTGTTTTGCATCTGTCCACACTCCATAATTGCAGACTTATGTTGCTGTCTCCTCTACCAGACAGCGAGTCGTTAAAGGCAGTGGCTGTGTCTGCTTAATTGTTTCATCTTCATAAACCTGACAGTTTCTCAGTATACACATTTTTAATTAATAGACTTAATTTTAGAACAGTTTTAGATTTACAGAAGAATTGAGCAGATAGCACATAGAGTTTCCTTATGTCTCCCTCCCCATGCACTTTCCTCTATTATTAACGTCTTGCATTAGTGTGGTACATTTGTTACAATTAATGAACCAATATTGATATATTATTATTAACCAAAGTCCATAGTTTACACTTTGGTTCACTCTTTGTGTTGTAAATTTCTCTGAGTTTCAACGAATGCACAATGTCATGCGCCCACCATTACACTTTTCTTCAGAACACTTTCTCCCCCCGACAAATTCCTGTGCTTTACCTACACGTCACTCCCTCTCCCCTTGCAACTGGAGGCAATTGTTAAGCGTTTATTTGCCTCTATAGCTTTACGTTTCTTAGAAGGAAAAATAATTGAAACAATATATTATGGAGCCTTTTCAGAGTGGCGACTTTCACTTAGCAATATGCACTTAGGGTCTGTCTGTGTCCTTTCATGGCGTGACCGCTCATTTGTCTTTAACTGCTGAGTAGTATTCCAATGTATGGCTGTACTACAGTCCCCTTATCCTTTCGTCTATTGAAGAACATCTTAGTTGCTTCTGTTTTTTTGGCAATTGGAAATTGTGAATAAAACCACGTTAAACCTTTGTTAGGTTTTGTTGTTGTCATTGCTTTTATGGACACGTCTCCCAGTCAGTTGAGTAGATACCTAAGAACACAATTCCTGATCTCTTGGTAAGAGCACATTTGGTGCTGTAAGAAGCGGCCCGACTGTCTTCCAGGGAGGTTGTACTACTCTACATTCCCATGCCGCCAGTGAACGAGAGGATTGTTGCTTCTCATCCTCCCTAGCACTGCATGTTGTCTGTGTTCTGACATTCTGGTAGGTGTTTGGTGGTATCTTCTTGTTTTACTTTGCAATTTTCTGACATACAATGTTGAAAATATTTTTAAATGCTTACTTGCTGCCTGTATATCTCCTTTGGTGAGATTTCTGTTTAGATGTTTTATTTGTTTTTTAAAACTTAGTTGTTTTCTTATTGTTCTTTTCATAATTTCGAGAAATCTAATGTTAACAACTTCTTTGAGTATTTTAGATATGAGTACTTGATTACATGTGTACTTTGTAACAACCGTCTCCCAGTCTGTGGCTTGTCTTCATTCTTTTAACAGTATTTTTGGCAGAGTAGAAAACTATCAATTTCAATGAAATAAAACCCATCAATTCTTTCATAGATCATGCTTTAGGTGTGGTGTCTGAACAGTCATCTCTAAACCCAGGTCACCTACATTTTCTCTTATGTTACCTTTTGGAAATTTTATAATTTTGTGTTTTAAAAATAGGTTCATGATCTATTTTAAGTTAGGTGTGTATGTGTGTGTGTGTGTATGTGTGTGTGTGTGTGTGTGTGAATGAACACACATGCACACATACACCCCTAACTTAAAATGGATTATGAACCTAATTTAAAAACAGAAAATTATAAAATTGCCGATTTTATATATTATTATAATATACATTGTTTTACACACGCACACACACACACACACACATACACACATATATATATAATGTGTGAATGAAGTAAGATTTGTGTCTAAACTTATTTCTCTTATCCTGTATGTATGTGCAATTGCTCAGCACTATTTGTTGGAAAGATTATTCTTTGAATTGTGTTTGCTCATTTGAAAAGAGAAATCTCTTATATTTGTGTGGGTCTGTTTCTGGACTTTCTATTCTAGTTCATTGATTTTTTTTTTTTTTTTTTGAGAGAGGGAGAGAGAGAGAGAGAGAGAAAGCTTGCAAGCAGCAGGGGTGGGGCAAAGGGAGAAGGAGAGTGACAATCTCAAGCAGGCTTTACCCCCAGCAGAGAGCGCAACACAGTACTCAATCCCATGACCCTGAGATCATCACCTGAGCAAAAATCAAGAGTCAGATGCTCAGCCAACTGAGTCACCCAGGCGTCCTGATCTGTATTTTAAATTCTTATTTAATAACACGCTTTCTTGATTACCACAGCTTTATAGTAATTCTTGAGTCAGGTAATGTCAGTCTCCCACTTTGTTCTTCTAAAGTATGATGTTGGCTATTCTGGATCTTTGCTTTTCCATAGAAAGTTAGAATCAGTTTGTCCATATCCACACACAAAAAAAATTATAGAATTTTAATTGTGGTTGCCTTGACTTTTAAATAAATTTGAAAGGAATTGACATCTTAATGATATTGGGTCCTCCTATCCATGAAGATGAAACTGTCTCCATTTATTTTGATCTTCCTTGATTCTTTTCATCAATTTTGTTAGTTCCCTCATGTAAATCCTGTGCAGATTTTGTTAGATTTAGACATAGATATTTCATATTTTTTGGTGTTAGTGTAAATGATACTGTGTTTTTAATTTCGAGTTCTAATTGTTCATTGCTCATATATAGGAAGGCAATTGACTTTTGTATACTGACCTTGTATCCTGCCACCTTGATTTATAACTTATTACCTCCAAGATGTGATATGTCTGCGTGTGTGTGTGCATGTGCATTTCTTCAGAATTTTCTGCAAGATAATTACATCATCTGTAAAGAAGGACCATTTTATTTCTTCTTTCTCTATCTGCATAGCTTTTTTCTTGTCTTATTGCATAAGCTAGGACTTCTAGGACAATTTGAATAGAAGTGGTGACAGACTAGATCTGACAACTAGTGGTGGGTAGAGTTGTTCATAAATTCCTTTATTAACTTTTTAATGTCTATGGAATCAGTAGCGATCATGTCTTGATTTCTGATATCAGTAATTTTCGTCCATACTTATTTCTTAGGTTAGCTGGAAATTTGTCACATTTATTAACCTTTTTGAAGAACCAGATTTTAGTTTCATTGCTCTCTATTGATTTCCTATTTTCATTTCTGCTCCAATTTTTATTATTTATTTTCATCTGCTTACTTTAATTTGCTCTTATTTTAAGAGTTTCTTAAGGTAGAATACTGATTTTTCATCTTTCTTCTCTTCTGATAGATGCACTCAATGCTATAAATTTCCCTCTAAGCATTGTTTTTGATGCATGCTACACATTTTGATAGATTTTGCTTTCATTTTCATTTAATTAAATATATTTTAAAAACTCTCTCAAGATTTTTTTGGTCCCATGTGTTATTTAACATTGTGTTATTACTCTCCAAGTATTTTGAGATTTCCCAACTCATTTTCTGTTATTGGCTTCAAGTTTAATTCTGTTGTGGTATGCAAGAATACCTTCTATGATTTATATTCTTTCAAATTTGTTAAGGTGTGTTTTATAGCTGAGAATGTCTATTTTGGTTAATGTCCCATGTGAGCTTGGGAAGAATATGTATTCAGCTGTTGTTGCGTGAAGTATTCTATAAATGTCACTTATATCCAGTTGATTGATAGTCCTGTTCAGTTTAACTATGTCCTTACTTATTCTGTGTCTCCTAGATCTGTCAATTACTGATGGGGGGTGTCGAAATCTTCAGTTCCAATAGTGGATTTGTCTTTTTCTCCTTGTAGTTCTCTGTTATTTGTCCCACATATTTTGACACTTTTGTTAGGTGTGTGCACATTAAAGATTCTTGTATATTTGTGGACAATTGATCCCTTTATCATGATGTAATGCTTTTCTTTATTCCTGGTAATTTTCCCTATTTTAAAGTCTGCTTTGTCTGAAATTAATAAAGCCACTTAAGCTTTCTTTTGATCAGTATTAGCATGACATATCTTTCTCTATCCCTTGACTCGATATATCTGAGTCTTTGTATTAAAAATGGATTCCTTATACATCACACATCGTTTCTTCTTCACCCACTCTGACAGTGACAGCTTTTCATTTCATGTATTTAGACTATTCACCTTAAAGTAACCACAGGCACAGCTGGTTTACTATTTACCATGTTTGTAACTGTTTTCTCTTCATTGCACTTGCCAGTTATGTCCATTTAAAAATATACTTCTCTTTTTCTGGGTTCTCTGGTTTTATTTATTTATTTATTTATTTAAGATTTTATTTATTTATTTGACAGAGAGAGAGAGACCACAAGTAGGCAGAGAGGCAGGCAGAGAGAGGAGGAAGCAGGCTCCCTGCGGAGCAGAGAGCCCGATGCGGGGCTCGATCCCAGGACCCTGAGATCATGACCTGAGACGAAGGCAGTGGCTTAATCCACTGAGCCACCCAGGCACCCCGGTTCTCTGGTTTTAAATGAGCATCTTATTATTCCATTTTTTTGTTCCCTGTATACAATTATATATAATTAATAAGTATTTAATATTTATAATTATATATACATATATTTAAATTTAGTGGGTTCCCTAGACTTCCCTACACCATATATATAAAAATATATTATTTATATATATAAATATATATTTAATTTTAAATTTAGTGGTTTCCCTAGACTTTGCAATATGCATTCCCAACTGATCTAAGTCCACCTTCAAATGACACGATGTAATCAGTTCACAGGTGATGGACTAAATAACAGGGTTTCCTGGATCTCTCCCTCCCACTCCTTATAACGTTGCTGCCCTTCCCTTCACTCATTTGTATGTTATAATCACCTGGCGCACTACAGCGATGACTACTTTGCACAGTTATCTATTAGACAAATTAGGAATCAACAAAATAAAATATTTCACTTTACTTTTTTTCTTTTTGTGATGCTCTTCATTTCTTTCTTTACATCTGAGTTTTTTATCTACGTAATTTCCCTTCTCTCTGGAGAATGTCTGCCATCATGTCTTGAAGAGCAGGTCCCCTTTTGGCCAATGTCCTCAGTTTTTATTTGTCTGAAAAAGTATTTCTCCTTCACTTCGAAGGATAACTGTGCTGAATACAGACATCTGGATTCGTGCATTTTGCTCTCAACTCTCTAAATATTTGACTCCGATCGCTTCTTACTTTGGTGGTTTTGGTGAGGCGTCTATTGCAATTCTCGCCCTTGTTCCCTGGAGGGCAAGCTTTTTCCTCTGCTTCCTTTCAAGTTTTTCTCTCTGTCTTTGGTTTCCTGCGACTATCGTGAGCCTATGCCCAGAGTTTTTGAACTTATTACGTTTGGTGTTTTCTGAGATTCTGGGATGTGTGGTTTCATTTCTGTAATTAATTTTTGGGAAATTCTCAGCCATAATTACCTCAAATATTGCATATTCTCTAACCTTCTGTCTTTTATCTTTCTGGTATTCCATTATACACATGCAACTCCTTTGTCATTATTCTGCATTTTTGGATAATTTGCTCCATATTGTTCATACTTTTTTCCCTCTTTTTATTTCATTCCACAAGTTTTTACTGACACATCTTCAAGATCGCTGGTTCTTTCTTTTTTTTTTTTTTCCTCTTTTTTTGGGCCACATCTGGTCTACTCTGATAGCTTATCAAAGGCATTTTTTTCACTTCTGTTAAAATGTTTTTGACTTATGTAATTTCTCTTTGATTTTTTTCTTAGAGCGTTCATCCCTGTCATTAAATTACCCATCTGTTCTCGGATATTGTCTTCTTTCCCATCGAGCCCTTAGCGTATTAATCATAGATGTGTTAAATTCCTGGGCTGATAATTCCAGCATCTGTGCCATGAGTCTGCTTTGTCTCTTCAGACTGAGGTTCTGTTCGCCTTTTGGCTTCCCTTTTAGTATTTTTTTCTTGACAACTGGAAGTGGCATATCTGGTGATAGGAACTCGGGAAATGCGGCTTTTAGTGTCGGTTTTAACTGCTCTGTGGGAGAACAGGGCTGCCTTCGGGGGTTGCTGGTGTGCCTGCGCTTCCAGTTCTCTCCCTTTTCCACCGTCCCCTCCCCTCTCCAGCTGCCTCCGGGTTTCCCTAACGCCTCCTTCTGAAATAGAGTCTGCACCTCGCAGCTCTTTCATTTGCAATCACCTGCCATCATACTGGAGCCCGGTTGGTGGTAAGGTGTGGGGTATGACACATGTTTTCCTGTGTTATGATTACATTTCTTTTTTATTTTTAATAAAAAAGGACTTTATTTATTTGGGGGAGAGAGAGAGAGGACGAGTGGAGGGGAGGGGCAGAGGAAGAAGAGGAAGCAGGCTCCCTGCTGAGCAGAGAGCCCGATGCGGGGCTTGATCCCAGGACACTGAGACCATGACCTAAGCTGAAGGCAGAGGCTGAACTGACTGAGTCACCCAGGAACCCCATATTTAATTTATTTTATTTTTTTATGAGCCTGAGTTCTTGAGCTATGACCTTCAGAAATGTTTTTTAATCCGTGTAGTCTCGCCTTGCTGAGACAAGTGTGCTAGAGGACAGGGAAGGCTCTAGGAGAGTAGTTTCCCTTCAGGATGGCCAGATGTTGTTACTGAGAATGGAGCCCGCCCCAGCACATCTGGTTAACCCCCCCACCTTCCTTCCCTGGGGCACCGTTTTTCTCCCATTTTTGGATCTTCACACTGAGACCCAGCTGGGAGAAAGGCTACAGAAGCCTGGGCCCCGAGGAGTTTTTAACTGTCCACACGCAGCCTCCGGTCGTTCATCCCCTCTTGTGGGAGTGTCCTGCCAGCTCCTGGCCCGGCAGCTTCTGCTCCCAGTGAGCGGGTCTCAGCCGTGGTTCTCTGCATCCCCTGTCTGGCTCTCTAGTTGTCAAGATGGCATTTGCCTTGGGACATCAATTCTCTGATAGACCCGAGTTGTTGATTTTCAGTTTGCTCATTTCAGATTCCTCTTGTGAAGACAGGAGTGATGACCTCGAAACCCCTCACGTTGGAGATGAAGCTGAAAGTCTTTCGTGTATTTTTCCAGCGGGATCCCAGCAGCCTGGCAGGTGCTTCAGCACGTCCCATTGGTAGGAGGAGAGAGAGAGGCTCACCACTGGCCCCTGGGTCCTTGCTTCTTCCTGGCCCAGTGGAGCAGTGGGGACAGACCACCATGAGCACAGGAAGCAAATGGCATTGCCGCGGCTGGTTACAATACGGCCTTGTGGGGAGCCTGTCTGCAGGCGTAATTCCGCCCCAGGGACGCCCCAGCTGAGCCGCGCAGCAGCCCTGATCCGAGGCTGCAGGATCTCTCCTGGCTGTGTCTGCCTGCGACGAATGTGTGTGACGGGACATGGAAGAGTCAGGATGGCCCGCACTGGCGCGGCAGGCGGACCGCACGTGGGCGTGAGTGGAAGGACGCATCGGGGCGAGACTTGTGACTTTGATCTGAGCGGGAATGGTGCCGTCAGCAGGCCCCGTGTGGGTTCCCTCGCCTGGATCCTCCTGCCTCCTGCTCTGCGCCCACACAGTCAGCGCGGCACAGTCTCCACCCGCAGAGCCCGCCGGCGTCGGCAAGGCTCCCAGCTCCTTCTGCCCTCCCACTCCCTCTCCCGCTCCGCAGCCCCGCCGGTCTGTAAGGAAAAGATCAGATAATGCTGTTCACCCCGCTCCACGCCTCTGAGCTCCCCCATTCCCGAACGAAAACCCGGGGCCCTGCCCCTGGTTGGCGAGCCCTGGGCTTCTCCGGTCCTTCTTCCTGGGCGCCCGTGGGCTGACCCGCTGGATGGCCCTGTTCCAGCCACGTGGCCTCTCTGCTTCTGCTTCTCCTGAAACTGCGAGCTCTTCGGATCCTAACGTGCGCGCCCGCACACCCCTGCGGGACCTCGTCTTCGGTGCCGCCCCCCCACCCCATGTGCAGTGCCGCTGTCCTCGGCAGCCCGGACTCACTCGCCCTGACCCTCTCTTCACCGGTCAGGCCTCCTGCAAGAGGAGAGCGTGTTCACAGCCATGACACACCTCAAGAGGGTACAGCACAGTGCTGAGCTCAGCACGGGGCCCTCCGGAGCCAGACCGGCTCGCGAACAGGCGCGTGCTGGCTGTCTTCGTGCATCTTTCTGTGGTCACGCGCACGTCTGCGTGCTGCGCACCTGGCCTTCAAAGGGCATTTGTCCACCGCATGAATGAAGCTGGGAAAGCTTGCGTCCCTTGCAGAGCTGGGAAAGGATGAAGGACAAGACCACACGGGTTCGGGTGCGATTCCCAGGACTGGATTCCCAGAACGGCTCGCTGTTCCCCGCAGGTGCCGCCACAGCTCCCAGGGCACAGCGACAGCTGCTGAAGACCCCCTGCTCTCGGAAGGTGGGAGACAAAAGATGAGGTTCTGGGTGGGGGCGAGGAAGAAGGGAAGAATGTTGAGCCGATAAAAACCCCTTTTACATTTGTGACTGTAAAACTTTATAGAGATTTCTCAACACAAGACATGAATAGTAACCATGCTTTCTTTTCAGCAACTGCCAAAGCCACCAACACCCGTGAGGCCCTTTGCAAGCAGGATAATCCCTGGGCGCCTGGCCCTGGGCAGGAGGCCCCGGAGAAGGAGCTCCGTGTCCAGGCTGGCCTGAGAATCGGGCAGCTGCTTTCAGAGGGAGCCAGCTGGGGTCTGCCCACTCCACGCTGCTCGGGCAGGGGTGATGCTCTCACCGGACCACAGAGCCTGGTCCACAGCAACCTCCAGCGGCCTGTTCCAGAACCTTCTCCTCTCCCTGGACCAGCTCGGGGGTGCGTCCCTGATGATCTCGTGCTCCATCTTGGGCTGGATTCTGCCACCCTTAAGGGAGCCCCCCGCCCCCCACCCGCAGCTCTTGAAAGAGAGAGGCCTGGGGGCTCAGCTCGTGTAACTGCCTGCTCTGATGGAGAGTGAGCCTGGGGGAGGGGCGCGGGGCCAGGCTGTGCAGGACGCAGGACTCTGGGGCCCCGGGGACCAGGCCCAGGGGGCGAGGGGTGGGCAGAGCCAGAGGAAAAGACGCTCCCCTCCTCCGCTTCCTCCCTCCCCCCGCTAGCCTTCCCTCTGGCCTTGCAGAGCAGATGGCTTCCGGAGCAGCTCTCTGTGGTGGGGCTCGCTCTAACGCGGGCGCAAGCTCGAGCGTCTGCGTCCACTGGGTCATCCCCCACCTTGCATTTTCGGCCCCGGATGTCGGAGGCCGCCTGCCCCCTGCGGCCAGTCATGAAGGTGGTGATGCGCGCCGCGATGGGCGGGCGCGGGCTTGTGAGTCCCACTGTGGGCTGCGGGGGTGCACACGCGTCCCGCCCCTGCGGGGCTGCCCCGCCCCTGCCACGGCTCTCAGGAGCACGGGCTTCACCCACGGCTCACGCAGCAGGGCACCAGGGATGGGACAGACATGTGCCAGGTTCATGGGCCTCCTGACTCTGGGCCTGGGCTGCGTCCACGGCCCACAGCGCTGAGGACTGTCCCACAGCACGACCTTTGCCCTGTCGTTGCCCTCAGGTACCTCCCTCACCCCTTCCTGACATCCTCCGTGCCCAGGGGCCTGTGACCTCTCGCCCCAGGCCTGGCTCTCTTTCCCAGCTCCTCCAAGGCGGCCCTTCATGCCCCTGCCTCGTCCTCTGCTGGGCAAGGTCCCTTGAAATCCTAGGTCAAGGGAGGTTCGTCTGAGGTCTTCCCAGAGTGGCCCGCTGGGACCTGCCCTTTCCTCGGGGTCCCAGCGCAGGGGCCGGGCTCGTCAGCAACACAGACGGACCAGCTTGGCTGCTGTCACTCTCGCCATCCTAATCAGGTGGTGAGTTTCTTGGTGACAGGACCTGTGTCTGGTCTCTCAGGACCCCCAACCCCGCCCCCTCCACAGCAAAGGCTCTCCAGGGACAAGGACTCATCTGCTTGGCTCAAGAGCCAGACAGCTGGAAGCATGGCCTTCCCCCCTGCCTTGCTTTGTTCGCATCCCATGCACCTCCAGTTGGAGCCGTTCCCATGGTCAAAGCAGGGTCCCCTGTGCTGTGTAGGCCCCTGGGGAGTGACAGCTGCTTGGTGCATGGAGACTCATACAGTCCAGGACTGGCCCTTCCAGAACACACGGGCTTCTCAGCACACAGGACCCTGAGCAGGATCCATGACCCACTTGAAGGAGGAAGCGCCCCTTCTGCACAGCAGAGGCCTGGGAGGCACCTGCCTCTCCCTATCGGTCTTCCTGACCTCGGTGACAGACCTGGCCCCGCACGGAGCTCCAGCCCAGCCAGAGCCCTTACCTGGCGAGTGGCAGCCGGTCACCACGAGCTTCGACCGATTGGGTTATCTTTGCGGAAAACCTGAGTTCTTCTCCAACTCGAGAAGCCACGCTGTGCCCGGGGTTCCTTCCGTCCTCAAGGCGCCACACATGTGAGGCTGCTCCTGGCCCTGAACGTGGGCCTGTCGTGTGCCCTGGCACTCTGGACAAGTTCTCGCTGGCTGGCTGTCAGTGTGAAGGAGCCCAGCTCCCCACACGTAAACCTCACACAGCCAAGCTGTGGTACACACTCGATCGGGCAACTTATGTTTGTCCTTGGTGTTGTATGAAAAGCACTTTGTGTTTTATTACATGAACTTGCCATAATGACTTTAAATGCTAATAGCCCATCGGGTAGATCTGTCATACTTTACTCACTTTCTGCTGCACCCCTCCCCTGCAAATACACCACTGATGTGCTCTTGTCTGTTGGTTCATGTTCTAAAAAGAACCTTCTGGGTCGTGCACTGGACAGGATGGTTTGGGAAGGCCCAGCTGGAGTGAGGGAGGCCAGCTGGAGGCTGCTGCGGCGGCGGAGTCTCGGGTGGAACACGCCTACACATGTCCATGATGTCGTAATTATTTCTTCCCTTCCGGAGACTCCGAACAACTCAAAGCCAAGGTCTCTGTCTCCCTCAGCTTTGCACTGTGAGCCCTCCACGCAGGGCCTGCCCACAGGAGGCGTCCGGGGCTGTAGACAGAACACGGACCAAGCAGTGAACAGTCAAGGAGAGCAGGACCCTGAAGCTCATGCAGGCCAGACAAGGCTCACAGAGGACCTGATCGGACTCCTGGATACCTGGCCCAGGGGAGAGGAGCATCTCAGAGAGCACAGTTAGCACCAAAGGCCAAACCCTAGAGTAGGCTGATTTTGGTTTAAGGAAGCTTTTCAATCAAGAGTGGTTTCCATTGGGAATGGCTGACTAAAAAGTGCGGGGGGGGGGAGGGTTACCTCATCACTTTCCGGTTCCTACCACTGCTTATTTTTCTTCACAGTTTGGATACCTCTAATATATTATTCATGTGTTTGTTTTTTGTTTTTGTTTTGTTGTTGTTTGTCTTTTCTTGTAGAGGGAAATAATTTCTTTTTTCACTCCTAAATCCCCAATTACTCTAATTAGGAAGCATGCATTGGAGGCCTTGAAATAAAATGTTTTGAATGAACAGATGGATATGTAGGTAGATGGATGCACGTGTGGATGGATGGATGGATGGATGCATGGATGGATGGACGGATGGATGAGTGGATGGATGGACGGATGAGTGGACGGATAGGTGGGTGGGTGGATGGATGGATAGATGGATGGATAAGTAGATGGTGGATGGATGGAAATATAGACAGATGATAGATGAATGAATAAGTGGATGGATGGATGGACTGATGAATGGATGGTTGGATGGATGGTTGGATGGACAGATGGATGAGTGGATGGATGAGTGGACGGATAGGTGGATGGATGGATAGATGGATGAGTGGATGGATGGATGGATGGATGGATGGATGGATGGATGGATGGATAGATGGATAGATGGATGGATGGATGGATGGATGGATGGATGGATGGATTGATAAGTAGGTGGGTGGATGGATGGAAATATAGACATATGGATAGATGAATGAATAAGAGGATGGATGGATAGATGGATGGATGGATGAGTAGGTAGGAGGGAGATGGGAGGGTAGGTGGATGGGTGCATGGATGGGCAGATGGATTTTGTTGGACTAGAGAGCCTCCAAGGTTTCATTCAATGATGGAATTTACCACTAAGATCTGCCACCTTCACTGCATTATCTCACCAGCTTCTTGACCTTGAATAACTTGATGTGGCTCTTTGGGTGTCCTTTGCCTCTGTCTTCTCCACATCCACCTCCCGATTGAGTGCTTTCTCTTTTCTACTAGTTGTCGCCTTGGACTAGAGGTCTGTCCTCTCCTACTGTGGTACATTTGAGCAAAAGGGGCTGAGACCTGTGTTTTGCCCAACTCCTTCGTAGTAACACATGGATTGAAAAACAATGTTACTTGTCTGAATGCCTTCTGGAGAACAGTGCCCTGGGTCCTTCTCTTGGAGATTCAAAATGCTCACTGGCATTTCTAAGGCTCTAAAATTCTCTGTGTCCATGAGGCTCATCTGTGTACTGAAGGGTTCCCCAAACCAGGTGACCATGAAGCCCTTCTGTCGTCAGGACTGAAAGACATCACCTAGCGGGTAAGACTGTGGACTTGGGCATTGCACAGACCTGGGCTAGAACCTGGGGTCCATTTCCTACCAAGCAGACAGCGTCCCTGCCCTGTGTCTTCCTTTATGAAACAGGGATGGGATCTCAGTGGGGTACTAAAAAAAAAAAGCAAGAGAAAGCACGACAGCGCCTGGGGTGTATGAACTCAACCCATAACATGATGCATCTGTTATCACTTTTATTTATTGTCTATTGATTTTTATGGAGACACAACTGACGTTGAACATTACATTACTTAGGGGTACAAAGGGAGGCTTTCGTGTGTGTACACGCAGAGTGAGCACCACAATGAGCCCAATTAACACCAGTCCACATACACAGTTACAGAACTTCTTGTGATGACTGCTTTCGAGGTCTACTCTCTGAACGGCTTTCACAGATGCAGCCAGTGTTGCCTATGGTAGTCGCCATGATGCCACCCATCACTTCCCCCTGACTCCGTGGTATCTTGTGACCCCCTTTGCCCATGCTGCTTACCTCCGTCCCCATCTCTGGCTCCGCTAGTCTGTTCTCTGTCTGTGAACAACTTCTCCTCCTCCTCCTCCTCCTCCTTCTTCTTCCTCTTCTTCTCCTCCTCCTCCTTCTTCTTTTTTGGATTCCTCTTGCCAAGTGAGATCACTCAGTGTTTGTCTTTCTCTGACTTATGTCATTTAGCACAATGCCCTTGAGGTCCATCCATGTTGTTGGACCTCGCTCTATTTTTGGCGGAGTGACACACCACATCTTCCCATCCGTCCGTCTGTGGACACGGAGGATACGTGTCATTTCTGTTGTGGCAGCGTGTTCGCGATGTCCCACGGCTGCCACCACTGTCTGCCTGCACGTGTTATCACCCTGCACAGAAACCGTTTGTACCTTTGGTGGCCGTTCTCTGCTCCTCCAGCCCCTGGTGGGCACGAACCCACTTTCTGTCTCTATAGGTTCCGCTCCTCAGCACACGGCTTATCGGGGGAATCGTAGGACACGCGGTGCTTTGTGACCGTGCCCTTTCACCAGAGCCGTGATGTCAAGGTTCCCCACGTGGCAGCCCGTGCTGGAGCCACAACATCCTGGCCTACGGGGAGCACATGTTTTGTCTTTCCGTTGGTCATCGGAGGGACATCTGGGTGGTCCCACCTTTGGGATGTTGAGAATAGGGCCACCACGACCCCGCACGTGCGTGTTTTCGTTTGGGGGTCATGTTGACGTCATGAGGAACACGCGTGCTGGGGAGGCCGGGGAAGAAGGCTCCGGCT
Organism: Meles meles; assembly: GCF_922984935.1. Classification (NCBI taxonomy): domain Eukaryota; kingdom Metazoa; phylum Chordata; class Mammalia; order Carnivora; family Mustelidae; genus Meles; species Meles meles. The sequence continues at coordinate 1,850,597 of NC_060072.1, forward strand.
CTCATAGACCCCTTGCCCTGCCCTCCGCGGCGGGCAGCCCTATAAATTCAGCACCTCGTCTGCACCATCCTGTGCACAGTGTGGAGAGGACCCTGACCCCAGAGACACACCCAGGGTGACCGCGGGGTCGGGGTCCCTCTTGGCTGCAACGTGTGACGTGCAGGAAGATGCGCCGCCCGCCTTTGTCACGTCCGCTCCCTCCGTCACGCTCGTTCTTGCCTCATGCTTGGGAGAGACTGTGGTTAAAAGCAGCCTCGTCGCAAGACGTCACAGAGGAGACGGAAGGAGACTGGGGGAGGCAGTTCATCACCGCCCGTGACAGGAGGGACGGAGCTCCCTTCCTTCCTGCGTTCTCATAAAGCTGCCAGGCCCACAGCATCTCGTACGCGAACAATGGTGCCGCCCATCACCCCTTTCACTTGGGATCCGGTCCGCTTTGTCAGAGTCTGTAGGAACCCCGTGTTCCCTGCCCACGCACACGCCCGCTGAGATATGCACGCGGCGCACCGCCCCGGCGAGCGGCAGGCTCCATCGAGCTGCGGGGCGCAGAAGAGGGGCCCCGCCACGCACGCGTGCCCGTGGCTTCAGCATCAAGAGGAAACCACTGGGACGCAGACAAGGCGAGAGTCTATCCTTCCCGCTGCTTAAAGGCACACGCCGCAAACAGAGAAGCCCACGGTCCCGGCGGGTGGGGGTCCTCTCAAGGACGTTACCTCCTTCTTTCCGCTGGTACGTGTGACTGGTTCAGTGTCTAGCTTCCCCACACCAGTCCCCACCCTACTCACGGCCGGGGTCTCAGGACAGGCTTCCCCTCAGCTGTTTCAGTGAACAAGGCGGATGGTCTGCGCCCTGGGAAGCCAGGAGGAGAGCCGAGCCCACTTGCTCTGGGACCACGAGCCCGGGAAGGGGCTGGGCACACGCGCTGACTCTTTCTGGATGGAGGTCTAGAGACGCCACAAGACCGCTGGCTCGAGGATTTGCAGGGCACTGTCCCTGGAGCCCCCCAGATGCCCCTTCCCTTTCTGCCCCTTCTGCATTATCCGTTGGCTCTCAGGGCGAGTCTGGGGCGAGCCTCGGGGGTGGAGCGTCATCAGAGAACAGCCTGCTCCCCTGTCCTCTGTCTGTGGAGGATCTCACTAGTCCGTCCCTGCACTCAGTGCCTCCAAGCCCAGACTCCAAGCCCATCGTGCTGTGCCGTGTGGCTCTAACAGGCCCTCTTCATTCCACAGAGGGTGAGCAACCCGCGTGTATCCGGGGCTCATACTGACGTTTGTGAGCTCCGAGGAACACGCATTCATTCAGCAGAAAACACCTCAGCCTTTGCCACGGGGAAGGCACTGAACTTGGCATCCTGGGAGCCTAACTACAAACCAGACATTGTACCAGGGGTCGGGGAGCTTGTGGTCCAGAGAGAGGGGACCCACTGTGGTTGGGAGATGGAGAACGTGAGGAGAGGAAGGGAAGACTCATAAACTCTGCCGAGAGGAAGAAGGATGCGCCTGCAGTGAGGATGTTTATTCTGGGTTTTGAGGGATGAATAGGAGTTCGTCAGGTAGAGGGTATAGTAGCACATTCAAAAGCTCAGGCACAGAGGGAGAGGACATTGGTGTTTTGCGGGTACCACGGCGTGGCTAGAGGGCAGGTGTGTCCAGAGTGAGTGAGTAGGAGGGAAGACGTTTGAGAGGTGGGTGACTACTGGGAACTAAGGAGTTTGGGAAGTCACTTTACGTTTCCAGACAGAAAGTGTTTAGAAGTCTTATGTAGATTTATAGATTTATTGTATGCATTTTAGAAGTCATAGTCGTACTTTTGTTGAGGAGAGTTAAATCGGGTGAGGCCTCGAGCCGTTTTGAGTGCAGAACTTCAGTGACCACGGAGAGAGGGTGTGACCTGGCATCCGGCCCTCGCCTCCGGCACCAGCTTCTGGACGTCCCTGCGGGGACACCCCGGGCCTCCCATTTCAGACCATCGTTTCTGGAAACCTGCCGTCAGCCCAGCTTGGCCAGCTCACTCTTCCAGGCTCCATGGGCCAGCAGACGCCGTGGCCACCAGAGACGGCCGGGGAAGCGCCGCCCCAACGTGACTTGTCACGGGGAAGGGCACATGGGGGAGGCCAGCCAGGGCCTGTCTGTCCCACCCGTAGGTCCTTACGGTACCGGTGCCTCTCCTTCGGGGCAGAGGAAAATGACACAATCCCCACAGACGACAGACACAGACGTAGGGGCTCAGAACCTGTCCTCCCTTCTGCTGCCCTCTCTCCCCGCATCTGCTCCTGGGGAGTCGGGCCTCCTCCGAGCTGGAGGCCAAGGCAGCAAACAGGTCTGAGCTTTCAGCTCGTGTCTTTGTAACCGAGAGGGAGGACAAGCCTCGCTGAGACCCCGGTTGGAAGACACTCAAGCTGTCAGGTTGGTGTGGCCATCGGGCCTCGGGGTCTGGGAAGTGGACGCTGGGCGGACCTGTTTGGACAGCTTGCAGAAGGGACAGCACAGCGGTCCGTTCTTGTGGGTGTCCTGGGCCAAACCCCCGGCCGTCCACACCAGGCGCCAGGCACCCGACTTCTGTACCTGGACTCGGGGAAGGAAGGGGTCAGGAGTGCTCATCCCGGGCTCCCCCTGCTTCGGGAGCCCTGACTCTTGATGAGGAGCGGGCGTGCTGGGGGAGGCTAAGGCCCCACATGCAGCTCTGGGCGCTTACAGCAAGTTCACGGCTGCAGGAGCACGGCCCGCTCGCACGGCTCTGGTCGTAAGGTGTCGGTGGGGGAGGGAGGGAGCAAAAGACCTTTTCTTTTCTTTTTTTCTCCAATTTGTAAAATCATGCCCTCTGAGAGCAGAGTGCCTCCGGGCTCCAGTACAGAATTTGAAAACATTCAAGTAAAAACCTTGGAGTGTCTTTGGGGGGCTGGGTTCGTGCTGCTCTGCGCAGGTTGTCCACGGCGTGCAGAAGCCCTCCCGGGGGCCGGGGTGGAGGGCGCCGCCAGGCCCCACTGGCGAGAGCGGCGGGCAGGGCTGTGAGGCCCGGTCACGCAGGGTCGGCGGTAATTGGAGTCTGGGGAGCGGCGGGGCCGCCGTCGTGGCTTGTGAGCACAGGCAGACGAGGTCTGCGTGAGTGGGAGTGCAGGGCCGCGGGGTGTCCCCTGCCCAGGGGGACCGCTCTGCGGCAACCTGTCCCGGCCGTCCCGCCCGGGCTGGGCTGGCTGCGACTCCTGTCCCGCCAGCAGGTCCCCGGGGAGGTGGAGCGCCGCTGGCGAGCAGAGGGTGTCCGTGGTCTTGGTTTCTGCTCTGACATCTGTTCCACAGCTGGGGCCCCTCAGCCTGGGCGGGGTCCTCGCCCGGCCGGCCTGTGCCCAGCTCTCACGAGGGGCGTGACCTTATTTGGAAACGGGGTGAAGCCGTGTGATGATTGTCTTTCTCTGCCTGTTTCACTCTGCGTGATCTCCTCCAGTCCCGTCATGTTGGTGCAGAAGCTGGTGTCCGTCCGTCCCGACGGCTGAGTCCAACTCCGTCGCGCGGGTGGACCACATCCCCTTTGTCCACTCGTCTGGCGAAGGGCATCTCGGCTCTTTCCCTTACTTGTGGACACGCGGGATAGCACGGAGGACATTCTGCCCTTCGGCTCTGCTGTACCCACAGATGTGTCTGCGGGAGCTCGGGGCTGCCCCAACCCCCGGTGTCCACACAGCCTGCTGCCCTCGCTCGCGGAGCGGAGTGCATATCCAGACCGTGACCCACACCCACGGCGGCCCCCTGGCAGAGCTCCCCTCTCGTGGGTTTCAGCTCCCCACACCCACCTTCCCAGCCCGTGCCCGAGGATCGTGCCGCACCCACGGCTTAGGCGTGAGCAGCTGTGCCCACGAGCCCCGTCCAGCTGTCGGGAGGCCGTGAGCTACCATCATGCTGTCCCATCATCCGAAGGGGACCCCCACCCATGCTCGGGGCCGCTGAGTCCTGGGTGCTGTCCTGTGAAGTCTCTGCCTCTCTCCCTCTGCCCATTTGTTTCTTGCGACGGGGAAGAGTATTTCAGCCCCATTTGCAATGAAAACACGGCCCTTTCCTGCCCCATCTGCAGGAGAAGCTAAATGTACGGTTCTTCCTGGTACTTTCCAGTTTCCCTCGTGGGGGTCGCTCCCTTCCTTCAGGACCTGACGCCCCGAGCTGAGTGTGGACACCCCAGCGGGTCCCTGACCTGCTGCCCGAGGTTCTTTCCTGTCTCAGAGCCTCCCGGCCTGCACGTCGATGGCTTGGGTCTGCCGTCAGCGACTTCCCGACGCAAGATCCCCTTCCCGCGGCCCCCCGAGCCCCTCTCACTGAAGCAGCTGCCGGGCCTTCAGGACCACAGACCCAGGGCCTCCCAAGCCTGGGCCATCGGCGACGCTGTGGGAGACGCCTCCAGACGTCTCGATGTGGGAGGAAGTCATTCCTGCCGCGTCCCTCCTGGGATCCAGAGGTTTCCCCACAAGGTAAGGGGGAGGGGGTGAAGGCGGCTGGATGGGGTCCCTCCGCACTGCCCCCCACCCTCTAGGGCTGCGGCCTTATTCGTTACCTCTCCGAAAGCCGGACCACGGGACGCCGCTGCGTCTGCTGGTCCGCACAGAAGGAACACACCCGCCGTGTCTGGCGGGGCCAGAGCTGTGGATCCCTCCTCCCAAGGTTGTGCAAACAAACACTTACCACGGTCTTAGCAGATGCTGCCCTCGGAACTGCTTGTCGGGCTTGGGAACATCACTTCTCTCTTTCACAGGGAGGTCATTCCTGTCCACGCACTGCAATGGGATTCTGCGCCGGTGCGCGGCGTCACGGGGAGGTAAGACAGTAAGGATTGCTGGAGATGTTGTTGAGCCTGTTGAAGGAGAGACTGCGTCTGGCGGGAGGCAAACAGACAAAATTCACGTAACTGTTCGTGCGTGGAGTCGGCTGGCCGTCGGGGAACCAGTAGGGCGGACGCTCCCACGTCCTGGGCTGCCAGGAGCGTCCGCTCTCGCCCGTGGGGGATGCACCCCTCCTCTCGCTGGAGCGTCCGGGCCCATCAGGAGCCCGACCTGGAGTCGGGAGGCTGGGCGGAAGACGTGGGAGGTGGACAGGGAGCGCGTTCTCTGAGAACTAAACAGCTTTGGGCACGACCCCCCCTCTTTCCCCCTTAAACGTGTGACCGTGGACGCGACCTCACACTCGCAGACGGGTGGTGACGCATAACCAGGAGACTGGTGCGCCCAAGGACACGCGGAACAGGGAACAGAAGTCACAGCCGTGGGGACACCTTCTCTGTGGAAGCCACAGACCCCCACCGCGGGCCACGGGCCACCCCCGCCCCTGCGTCCTCATTCAGAACACGTTCCTGTTAGTCCCAGGCCGGGGTCCCAGCCGCATAACGGGTCCAAAAGACTCCAAGGACTAACGCTAAGGAGAAAAAAAATGCCCATTCCCCCCCAAAATGATTAATTATTTACTCATCAAGAATTGGACTCCATACTCGGGGGCTGCGAGCCTAGATCGTGGCTCCGTCACTTCGTCACTGGAGGTCTATGGAAGTGTGTGGGTCGCTAAGGAGTCAGGGTTGGCCTCGCGCTTTGACTTACTGGCATGTGGCATTAGCTACACCATGTGCCTGTGCCGTGGCCCGGGGCTTTGGTCCACTCAGCAGACGCCGGCGTGGCCTCCCTGGTAGTGGCGAGAAGGAGACCGGACCCAGCTCCAGCCCGGCTTAGGGCAGGTGCTCCATTTCCATCCGAACCTTTGCCGTTAAGCCGTGGCCACGCCCGGGACTGGCCATGGTGCTGGGCATTGTTTGTCCCGTGCAAGAGGGGCTCGAACCACCTGTGGGCCGGCATGACCCCAAAGGCCAGGGTCATGGTTTCCCTCCTGAAGCATCACAGATTACCCCATGTCTCTCGCATCACTCCACGCGTGGATGTGTTATGGCCACAACATGACGTGGAAGGAGAATCGGCTCTTCCTCTATAAGGTCAGCGCCTCCGCACCTGGGACCAAGGCCGGCGCCTCCACATATGGGACGGGCAGCCTTTGCGCTGGTTTTGCCTGGAAAGAGACCTTCTGGGAATAGAAGTTGCTCCAGCGGGAGCCTTACAGACAAGGGGGGATCCCCGTGTCCCCCGACCCTTGCCTGTGTTGATGGGCATGGCGCTCACCCCCAAGCCCTCACTGCGGGTGCGTGTGTGTGCGCGTGTGTGTGTGCGTCCAGACCGCTGGCTCCTACCACAGCTGCGGTCACAGACCCCAGAACGAAGAAGCGAAGCCCCATCACACGGCGGCCAAGTTCACCCTGAGTTCAGATCCCGCTTTGACCTTGATGTCCACTCCTGTTTAACGTCAGCTTGTCCAGGGCCTGCCGCTCCCTGAGGTCGTCTGGGGTCCTCACCCGGGCGTCCCGTGATGCATGTTCGCTCTGTCCTGCACCCCGACCGGCACGCAGCACGCACCCGCTTCTCCACCGGTCGTCAGCTCGCTGTCCGTTCACTTCTCTGCTCGTGCAAAAAGCATTTATTAAGCACGTGTTCAGACAGTGTTGCTAAGCACCTTTCTATGGTAGGCCTGGGCTCACTTAGGCATCTCTGCCTTTGGAAGTGATGGCTTCACTGGGCCGAATTCACCCACGTGGCCACTCTCCTCATCTCTACATGGAAAATATTTGTGGGCTGAATGGCTGATTTTATTTGTCCTAAAATTATCCCGGAGTCGGACCATCCTAGGATTTCATGAAGAGTCAAGTATTCCTTTATTCTCCTGCATTTCATGACAATAGTCAAACCCGGTTTGGTGTTGGACAAGTACAAAGTTCTGCTACTCCGCAGGGCATTTAAAGGTCAGCAACCGCTCCCCGCGTACCGCACCCCGACCACGGCAGACATGCCAGCATTTCTGGGGCCCCAGACGTGCCCCAGATCTGGGATCCCACTGTGCTGTGTAGGGGTCTCCCCAGGGCTCTGCAAAGGTCTCCCTTCTGCTCGAGTCTTGTTCCCCCTTTTGGGTGAAGGATACACAGGTTCTAGCTGCGTCAGAAAGGCCACTCTGGGAGCCTGGGAGCCGCGGCTCAGCCCCCTCTATGTGCAGGGGTTTAGGGTGAGTTTTCCCTTCCTCTCCGAGCCCTTCACCTCCCCTCGCCCTCCCCACCCACGGTTCACTCAGCCGCGCTCCCCCAGGCGCCCCAGTGGGAAGTGACCCAATGTCGTCCAGCACAGAGGCCTGCCCCCGACGGAGATGCGACTGCCTTTTCCTTCAAGAAGCCCCATTTCTGAGCTCCATTGTTCGGCTAAGATGCAACGTTATGGCCCTTGATCTCGGGGTCACTCTGTGGAGGTGGAGATGCGGGGGTCAGGCCCCGGGAGGGGAGGGTGCAGCCCCTGGACGTGCAGGGTGGTTCCCCCAGGGAGGACACCCCGTGACACCGGGTCAGGGGAGCCGCGCTGGGAAAGAGGCAGACCAGGACCTGAGGGCCAGGGGGAGGGAGGGACAGGAGCGCCCTAGAGGACGAGAAGGGTCAAAGGGGAAGGTCAAACGGTGGCCGTGGGGACAGGGGCCAGGGCTCGAAGAGCAGCCTGTGCGGGTTTCTCTCTCTGTTCTTGGGGCCTTCACCTGAGCTCGCGCCCGACACTCCGGAAGCTGCAGGTTTCCTCCGGTTTCTCCATTCTCTTGACCCGGCCCCGGAGAACACGCCTGGAGCCGCGGCCCTTTGTGGGGGTGAGCACAGGGGACCATTCCTGGGGGCGTCTCCTGAGCACCGTGACCCCTCTGGCTCCCAGCTTTGTGGCCCTGGGCGGGGGACCCGTCTCAGTTCGTCCTAGCACTTCCCACAGGTGGTGACCAGCCCCCGAGACCGCCCTTCCGGGGCTGGGCCGTGTGTTTTTGGTCTTTCCCCATCGCTCACGCCAGGCCGGGGGCTGTGTCCAAGCCAAGTCTCCACCTCAGGGACGGCTCCATCCCGGCTGGGCTACCAGGGAAGGGAAGGGCGTGGTGTCAGCGACTTTGGGTCAGTCCCGCTGGGATCCTGGTGAGATACCGTGGCCTTGGCCGTCACGGTCCTTCCCTGTGGCGGTGGTGCCCTCTGCCACAGGCCCGTGGCAATCCCGAGCCGGCGTGGCGAAGCTCCGTACAGAGCTAAAAGTGCGTCGTGAGCTTCGTCTACCTCTTGACGGGAGCCTGTTAGCAGCGGAGGACACAGGGCAGCCAGGCTTGGGCCAACCTGCGGCTCCTGATGAGGAGGGAGAGGGGAGAGAGGAGGGAGGGCAGGGGGGTAGGGGTGAAGGGGAGGTGGGGGTGGTGAAAGATGGAAAGGGAGGAGGGGAAGGAGGCAGAAGGAAGGGGGGAGGACTGGGAGGAGAAGGGGGAGGAAGGGGAGGGAAGGGGAGGTGGGAGTGGAGGAAGAGTGAGGGGGAGGGGCAGGGGAGGAGGGAGAAGGAAGGGAGGTGGGGGAAGGGGAGGCGGAGGACTGGGAGGAGAAGGGGAGGAGAGAGAGGGGAGGGAGGGGGTACTGGGAGGAGAAGGGGGAGGAGGGGGAGGAGGGACAGGGGGAGGAGGCGGAGGGAGCCGGGGAGAGGGTGACAGATGCGTGTCCTAGTGACCTAACTGTCCTCCACTCCACGGGCTGCACCGGCCCGAACCCCCGCCCACCGGGGCGCAGGGCAGCAACGACTCCACGGGAAGTTCTGACGTCACCGCACTGACGTCCCTCGAGGAGGGCTCGCCCCACGGCGGGTTGCTCATTGCTCCATCACCTGGAAGGTCAGGACGACCCTCCCTCGGGGCTGGGCAGACGCGCGGCAGCGGAGGCAGCAAGGGTTCCCCACGGGTGGGAGCCGCGCGCGGCCATGGGGTTCGCAGGCACACAGTAGGCTCACGGCTGGGAGCAAAGGAGACTGCGGGATGCCCCACCCCTTCCTGGAGCCCTCCTGAAAGGGAGCAGGTGCGGTGGGGCTGCTGCTTGGAATTAAACATAGAATTAGCAAGATGTCGCTCCTGCCTTAATGACAAAGGCGGGCGAGTCAGCCGAGGGGTAATTAGTGCCGGCTGTTCTGACGCTCGGTAATAATATCTTCGCCTTATAAAAATAACAGAAATGTGGGAGTTGCCCACGTGAATTCAACATGCTTTGGTGAGTCTGGATCTCTTCCTGGAATTTGGTGAGAAAAACATCTCCGCGTTTCGGTGGCCAACGCAGAAACGCACAACGCACAGAAGACGCCGTGCAGCTCTGCTGGGACGTTCTCCCGCCGTGGTGCTCACGGTCACGTTCAGCATATGAGCTGGCAAGGGCGCCCCATGGCAGATGGTGAGCGGTCGCCCCTGAATGTTTGCCCAGAGCACTCATCCCCGGAAAGCATTTGGGATTGTCATGAATGCACTTTACCAAACCATCGTGAGACACCTAGTTGGATCCCGACTTCTTTGCACAACCCCAAACGGTTGTTTTTCAAGAAACATGCAAATGGGACATGTCCTCTCTCAGTTGGAGTCTTCTCAGTACTTGGGGGAAGACGTCACGGAGACAGGCTCCTTTGGGAAGGAGGCACACTCCGCTAGCAAACCCGCCCACAGCCCGGGCCCTGCTGGAGCCTGGCTCCGCTCCCTCCGCGGGGTTCGGATCCCGTGGCCTCCTCTACTGCCTTGTGACCTTGGCGGGACGTCACCCCTTCTGAGCCTCTGTCTTAATCTTTACAATAGGATAATGCCATCTGCCTCGCAGGCTTGTTGGACAGATCAGTACAAACAGGAAATGTCTGATGCCCTCGGTATTCAGAACAGTAAAAACTGCTAATCCAGGAGCCAAATTGTCCACCGAGTGTTTCTAAGAGGCAAGAGCCCAACGGCGCAGACCCCGGCTGTTTGCCTGCTTCCTTGCCCACAGAGTGGCTCACGTCCGTGGGAAAGACATAAAAGATGACGCGGGGGGAGGTGCGCGTGAGCCGTGTGTGGTTCCAGCGATGGGAAAACCGCACCACGGGAACGTGGGTAATCCCGCGCCGATGCTGGGGCCACACGCAGAAGATAAACCCTTGGAGGACAAGTGACGGTCTTCAGAGTTTGACAATGCTCCGGCACCGAGAGACTTTCAGAAAACGCTGAGGACGACCCCAAGTGCCGCGCTGCGAGGATGGTTGCCATCCCACGCGTGCCGGGCGCCGAGGCACAGCCGGCCAGCTCAGCAGGCACGGGCGGTAGACCACAGCCTGGAAAGCTTCTGGTCCCAGGCTGGCCTGCCTTCTGCTTGCACCCAGCGCGTGCCAACGGCCAGCCGCACCGTCGCCGCCCCGTCAACAAACGGGGACGCCTACTAAGCGCTGTGTGCGTGCAGTCGGCAATTCTGCCGCTCTCTCGCCGGTGCCAAAGCCCCATTTGGGCGGGCACGCCCGAGACCTGTGCGAAAGGATCCGGAGGAACATTCCCAAATTCAGTCCGTCCACGTTCGGATCAGCAAGGGCGCTGGGCAGCAGGGCTGAGCAGCTTGGCCCTGGGAGGGCTTGGCTGGAGGACCCACCTGTCGGCTGGTGCGGAGCGAGAGACAGGAGCAGGCCAGCGCATGGGAGGTGGGAGGGTCGGAGCCCCGCGGGGTTGCGGGGAGAGCAGTGCCCCCTTGGCTTCACCGAGACGCCATTCCACAGCCTGCACTGGGAAGCTGGGATGGCAGGGTTGGTTTGTTTTTTTCTCTATTTCCACGCAGCGAAGACTGTCAGATGCTTTCTTGATGGACGGCATGGCACTTAGAGTCTTTGCTGCACAAAACGCCTCGGAGCTCAGTGTCAGAACAGGATGTACGCAGCTCAGGTCTTGGGGGTCAGGCTCAGCTGGGCTTTTCTCTGGGTCCGGGCTGGTCACCGCAGGTGCCTGCGGTGGGCTGACAGGTGATGGTGTCATCGCCGGACCGCCGGCGGCTGAGCCCCGGGCCCCCCTCGTCCTGGAGGCTAGCTGGTGGCGCTCACGGGCTTCCCCAAGTAAAAGCTGAAGCCTGCATGGCTTCCCGAGACCAGGTCAAGGTTTGCATGTCTGTCCTGCTCCGTTCGCCCGCAGACCAGAGCGCGCCCCGAGGCCAGCTCGGCTTTCAGGACCAACGGCGGCGGCATCTGTAGTCTTCGGGAGTCTGACCGCGACTGAAACAGGAAAGCGAGTTATGCAAACAGAACAGAGTCTCACTTCAAAAAAAAAAAAAAAATCCAAACTAATTTCCCCCCTTAAAGATGGCTTCGCATGCATGCTAATGGAATACCGAGAAATAAAGCCACATCGAGCACAATTTGACAGGGAAGAAAGCGTCTGGTGGGGCTCTACCGCCCATCTCAGTTTTCCCCACATTCCATAACATTATCAGATTTTGTTCATTCCGTGCGCTCTGGATTCAACACCGCTTCAACTCCAATTTCATCCAATCTCTATATTTAAATCTGAAAGCTCCCGCCAGCTGAATTGCATGTTTTTACAGAATTAAGCTTAAAACCAGGGAGTGGCGGCGATGGTGGGGAGGGGGAGGAGGTTGCCATGGAAACAGCACACAACATCTCCAGTACGAGTCAGATTTGTGCACACGTTGGGTTGGGAACATGTGGGCGTTGATGGTTCTGGGAGAACCCTAACCAGCCCCAGGCGGCCCCGTGCTGGTTACTCAGATGTTGAATGTAACGATACGATACGTTAGAGGAGCCCAGTGTGGTGCAAGAAGGGAGAGGCAGGGTGCTAAGTGCTGCTGGGAATCACCCCCTCCAGGTCAGGTCCGAAGAGGGAGCCGGAGCGTCTGAGCCGCAGAAATGGTACCAGAGCTCAGAGCTGCTCCCCGACCGTACGTGCAACACGGGTGGGGAGGCCGCAAGCGACTTCGCGACCCCCTGACGCTCCGACCTGGTGTCCCCCTGTACGTCGCTCACTGGATGTTTGTTGACTGAATGCATGAGGGTGTCTGACGGGTTCCGTGAATGTTTTGCGGAGACCGTGGTGGGCGCACGGTCTGAAGGGCGGGCGTGGGGAGATCAAAGGCAGGCGTCCGCGGGTGTCAGATCTGGGGGAGTGAGGAAGAGGGGGGTGAGGGAGTAATGCTCCCAGGAGGGGGGTCTGGGGCACCTCAGCAGCGGCAGGCAGGCTGGATGGGTTTGGTACGCGGACATCGGTGGAGCTGGGAGTGGGAGAGGTAGCGGGGAGGGAGGGAAGGAGGGAGGACAGGGGAGGGGAAAGGGCTTCCCTGTCCCCCCTTCCCTGTCCCTCCTTCCCCTTCCTTTCAGGCCTTCCTCCTGACGTGGTATCAGGAGAGCACTGGGACGCCTCCTGAGACTGCATTTGGACACGCCCCCGAACGACCTGTGTCACCCAACCTCATTGCGGACCTCCCGGCTTTCCTCCAGGGCAGCTGGTCCCCGAGGCGTCTGCCAACTTCCCTCCCTTTGGGACACAAGCCGACGCCCTTCGCTGCCGGCTGCGGGATTTCAGAGCACACGCGCGAGGCAAGAACCCCGGCCACTGGCTGCGGACATGGTACCTCCCCGCCCCGGGACGGGGTGAGCGATTACTGTTCCCGCGATCCGCGAGTTTCCCGTGGTCCTTGACGGTGCGATGGTGCGTAGAGCGTGATGAGCGAAGCAGGGGGTGGGGGCAGGTTTTGGGTTGGCGGTTCAGGAATCCTGGACTTCACGCCGCTCGGGTGGGGACGGCAGAAGCCACAGGTGCCCGGCCCGGTGAGGGGGTCCCCAAGGCCGAGAGAGAGCGGCCTCAGAGCAAGAGGGGATGAGCAGTGGGAGGCAATTTCCTGTGTAGCCGGAGAGTCCAAATTGGTTAGGACAGAGAATCTACTGGTCAAGGCATCCACGTGGAAATAAATACACAATCAATAAATTCATAAAGAACAGAATAAATAAAGAATAAAATGTAGTATGAATGAAACCTAGAAACACCAGCCCTGTCCCTTACTAGCTGTAGGACCAGGCAACCTTCCTCTGTGGCTCCTCAGAATAACCTGGAAAACACTCCCGCCTCCCGACGTTGTCCCGGGAGTTCACTCTGTGGAACGAGCCAGCGAAGGCCGAGGGCTGGTCTGGAGTCGGGGCGGTCCGGGGACAGCGCTGGGGTCGCCCGCAGAGCGCGCTCAGGACAGAGACGCTGTCCGCACCTGGACGCACCCGCAGCCCAGAGAGGGAGGCGGGTGTCCCCAAAGCGTGTGCATGGGCTTCGTGGTCGAGGACAGCCACCGGGCTCTGCCAGCCAACCCCGCGCTGCCTTCCAGAATTGGGAGCTGGAAACGTCTGGGTTTGCCTCGGCTCTGAGATGGTACCCGCGCCCACCCCGCTGCGGGTCTCCTCAGGGCTCCGCACGGGTCGCCTTGCTGGAGGCAAACCTCTTAAAACCAAGAAACGAGCCAAATTTACACAGAAGCCTTACCGCGGATTTAACGTACTGGGTTTGCTCATTTTCTCTCCGACGGAAAACCTTCCGGATGTCTCTGCTCGCACCTGCGGGCCGGTGGCGTCTTCCCGGGGACCGCGGGGCAGTCGGCACGCGGTCGACAAAGGCCAGACTCCCCGGCTTTCTCCTCGGTGCTGCCCGACAGCCGCCGGTGGGGAAGCCTGGAGACAAATGCCCCCGGGCGCTCTGTGTGACACGCAGCTTTGTCACAGCGGTTTCCTCCTTCCAGCCCGGCCTCTCCCGCCAGATTCTTCTCAACCTTGACGAGACAGGGCCTCCCGCGCGGCCGGGCCTTCGGCCGACAGCCCACTGGAGGACGGCGCGGTGCCTCTGTCCGGAGCCCAGACGTCGCCAGAACACCGTGGGAATCCGCGGCAGAGAGAGGAGACAGAGGTTTTATCCGAACTCGAGAGTCTTCCACTAGCAGGCTGAGACATGACACGCTCTGACTCTGGAAGCTTAAACGCCAGGAAATGTGGGGCCGCGTTTGAAATGACCCTGACAGTGTGACCTTGAATACAGGTCATCTAAGGACCGGGGGATGACGGCTCGGGATGCGGCCGCTGGTGTCACTGATCGAGGGGCTCCAGCTCCCCTGGAAAACACCCCTTTCTTTCGGGGCAGGTCCCGGGACAAGTCGGGTCCCCACGTGAAGCGAGGGCACCCCGGCAGGAGGGCAGCAGGGCACGTGTGTGCGACAACAGGGCGTCAGATCTGGGATGGCCAGAGGGTCAGAGGAAGGAGCCCCGAGCAAGGACGGAGCCTCAATGTCCAGCCTCCTCCAAGGCACCTGCGCGGTCTGACCCTGGACGGAAAGTCTTGAGTGATGGGATGGAAGACCCCGGTAGCCTCTAACCTTACTGAAGGCCTCTCAGCTTTTCTCAGGGCTGGAGCTTGGATGTTGGACTCTCAGCGAGTGCAAGGTACAGCTTGCGGAAATCATGAACGCGATGGGCAGACGCAGGGCATGCAGCTGTGACCTGGTGAACCATTTCCCAGGGACACGGGGTCCCGTGGCCAAGGAGGAGCCGGGCGGGTGTCTTCTGGAGGATGAGCTGTGACGTCCCAGAGACACTGGGGACCAGCACCCCAGCAGGGTCCTCATTCCCGGGTCCCTCTGTGACCGTCCTCTTCTCGGGGGAGGCGGGTCTTAGGACCTCCTCCTCCTCACGGCCAGTCCGGCGCCCCTAGGGCTCCCGCACCGTTTCTGCGGCTCAGACGCTCCGGCTCCCTCTTCGGACCTGACCTGGAGGCACTTTAAAAATGGGTGAATTTTCTAGGATTTCTATCTTAGCTAAAGCAAAGGCGATCACCCTGGGCTGACCCTTCGTTCCTGACGGAATGTCGCCGAGAGCACCAGCTGCTTCCTGCAGCCTTCCCCACGGGCCCTGCTCTGGGGGTCCTGCTGCGTGCTCTGACGGACACCCGCGGCCCTGGCAGCGGGCTCTGCGAGGAGCAGGGGTCTCCAGCGGTCTGTGGCGGGGGACACCGGTTTGCCTGAATGTGACCGCGTCTGTGACAGGTGGGTCGGGCTTATGGAACCGGGGTGGTTTTGAGGCTATGGGTTCAGAAGCATCGCGGTTTCTCAGAACCCAGACGCCTCCCCAGGTGCCATCCTTTGACCCTCAACCCCCCAGGCGTCAGCGTGTGACCCTGGCCTGGGTGGGGTGACTGTCTCCCCACATGGCTCCCACCAGCCAGCGCTCCTGGCTCGTCCACACCTGCGGCCACCTGGCTGGATTCACACAGGGACTCCCTAAGGGTCTCCCCGGCTGACCCTGCTGTGCTCCCCTGTGCTCACGGACAGGGCTGAGTTGGTGACCGTGCATGTCCGCACTGTCCCTCTTTGAAGGGGCAGATGTCCCTGGCTCAGTGGCATCCAGCTTCGGCCACAGACACGTGTCCTCCTGCAGAGACGCCCTAGGAGCCAGGCTCGGCTCTCCAGGCTCCCTGTGCTCTGACCTCTCAGACTGGAAGCTGCGGTCACAGGGAGGCCCCATCAGGACAGTGAGAAACGGGGCCTGGGCCAGTCTGTGTGGCACGTGTCCTGGGAGCCGGAAACGACTGCCTCTGGGAGATTCTGCTGTTTTCAGATTGTTCCCACAGCCTAACAAAGGGGTCAGCTGCCCTGAAGCCCCCCGTCTCTGCCCATGCGAGCTGGCCCTGGCGGGGAGCCACTGGCTGGGTTCCAGTCTGGAAGGGGTGCTGGACCACCAGGACGTCCTCCGGGGGTGCAGGGTGGCCAGCTGGGGTGGAAAGTGTGGGGTCACAAGGAAGGGCTCCTCCCATCTGGCTTCCCTCATTTCTGGACAGGCGGTCACCGGCGAGGGGGTCAGCCTGGGCAAGGAGATGCCCCTTCATCCACGTGTAGGCTGGGGACCTGAGCCCATACGGTGGTGGAGATGCGGAGGCAGAGAACAAGGATCCGAGTCCTGCTCCGTCACGTCATTCAGGGTCGACCAGATAGACGGCCAGGGGAGACACACCCTGGGGGAGTCCAGGCACGCTGGAGGCTTACTCGGCCTTGAGGTCTGCCCAGCAAGTCCCAAATCCATGGGGCAGGCTTTGGGACAGGCAGGCTGGAGGTCTTGGGAGCTGGCTGCATTTCTTCTTCCCCCAGGGAATCCCCTGCTGTGCTTTTGAGGCCTTTCATCTGATTAGACCAGGCCCACCCAGGTTCTCCAGGACAGTCGCCCTTACGTAACGTGAGCTGATGGGAGCTCAGCTCTGTTTCCTTTCTCTCGTGGGTCATGGCCACACACTGGTGTACAAAGCCTGAGGTAAATTTCATACCCACAGGTAACGTGCACGTAAAGGAGGAACCTGCCTACCTCGGGCCAGATGACGCTGTGCTTGGCCAGCCACTGACAGCCCCCATGGTCCCAAATGCCCGCAGGAGTGACCGCTTCCTGACCACTGTCCACGGACCCTTCCTCACTTGACACCCGTCTCTGCAAAGGCTCAGGTTTCACCAAATGGGCCATAACATAGTGTCCCACTGAAGAAAGCCTTCTGCTGGGCATGAGTTGGTACCTTGCCACGGTCCAGGAGGGCCACTCCTACTGGGTGGGCTCCAAGTTCACGCACTCCTCCTCCTCCCCGGAGCCAGCTTCACCGTGCGGGTGGGTCGCTGTGGCAGAGCTCTGGAATCTCTTGGGTGGAACTTCCGTGGCCTTAATTCAGCCACTGAAACACCTCGCACTTGGCTCCTACTTGGCCACTGGACACGGCGGGGGAGGGGGAAGAGGATCGTGGGCCCGGCCGCTGCGGGAACCCCAGCTCTGGGTGGCCTCAGTTGGCCAATGGTGTTGCCGTCACCCCGTCAGCCCTGGATCCACTTACTAGAAAACGGCCAATGCCTCCCCCTGCCCTCTGGCGCCTGTGATCAGCCCCGGGCTTCCGCCCCGGGCACCAGCGAGACGCTGGGGCTGAGCGGCTGCTTCCTGCCTCCCCTCTTTCCCATAGAAGCTGGGACGTTAAAACCAGCAGTTCTGCCTGTCGGTTCCCTGACCTGGCGTTGAAGACACGGGGGCCGTCCTTCCTCTGTCCCCGCGTCTGGCAAACAAAGCCCCCGATCCAAGTGTTTGAGGCCGCCGTGACGGCCAGACTCAGCCCTCCGGCGTGTCGGCCGGCATCAAAGGTGTGATGGACACTCACGGGGCTCTGGGCGGTGGCTTCGGATGGGCGCCTTGTTGGCGTGTCCTCCCTTGTGTCCCACAAGTGGCTGGTTGCAAGCCCCATCGTCTGCTCCTTCGTCCCACCGCACTGGTACGTGGGACCCAGCTCCTCTGTGCCTGGGACCCCTGGGATGGAGCCTCGCCGACGCGTGTCACTCAGCAAAGTACCTGGAGAGAGAAGCCCGGTTTGCCTCTGGACTGAGAACGACCAGAGCCTCCCCGGAGAACAGTGCCCTGCCCTTACAGAAAGCCACCAGCCGCCAGGCAGAGGGTTGTGCCCTTTCCCACGCCCCGAAGCTCCCGGCTGACCACCAGCTCCTCCAGATGTCCCCGCAGACGGACACGTGCAGGGAAATACGTCCTCACCATCTGAAGGCGCTTGGTCAAAACAGGTCGGATGAGGTTTGGGTGGAGCCGAAACCTGGCCCCTCAGTGCCGCCCACCCTCCACCTGCCCCACCGCCCACGGAGACACGGAGCAGGGGGCACACTCCACCGTCCTGCTCGAGCCAGGAGCAGGCCCTCTACTTGAAGGGAGGAACGGTCTCAATGACAGACTGTTAGTCCAGAAACAAGGACTTGTCCCTCTGAGCGCTCCCCCACTGTGGAGAAGTCAGCCTGTTGCCGGGAGGCCTGCAGGGCCCTGCCCCATGGAGAAGACTGTTGGGGATGGGTCCTGCCTCTCTTTGACCTGGAACGTGATTGTAAAGCCTCGCGTCTCTGTTGGGGAGCTCTTCCCCTCACGGCACTCTTTCCGTGGCCGTTCAGGGCTTTGAAAGTTTCCTTCCCCCAGCCAGTGTGGACGGTGCAGCGGGCCACGTTCCTCCACGCCCTGGTCCGCCTGGGATTCTGCAGATTCCAGCAGACGGGGCTTGGGGCCGTGCCTTATTCGCCCCAAAGGCCCTTGACTTGCACACAGAGCTGCTGTATGCGCACGTATGTGCGTCTCTGGGAACCATGAAACTAGAAAGATCGCCCAGGGGAAGACGAGGTAGTCCGATTTTCGAGCCGGTCGGGTTTGGCCTGCCAGGGCATTTGGGAGCACAGGAGAAAATCAACCCCAGGTTCCGGTGTTGAGCCTCAGAGATCGGGGCCTGAGGACCCCGGTGGGCGGGGGATGCACAGGACCGAGAGTGGCAGATGGGGGGCACGTGTATTTCCTGAGGATGTCAGCAGGTGCATGGGGTCCTGGGGGTGCCCTGCAGGCCCCTGATGGCGCCCCCCAGCCCCGTGCCCGTACCAGCGTCTCTGTCGACAGAGGCGTGCTGCCTGCCGCAGGACCGCGGGCGCCCACGGCCTCCCTCCCTCCCGCTCTCCCTGTGGTTCCTGCCGCAGGCGGAGCCGTGTTCTTGGTGGAGGAGACCATCCTACACGGACGGCCAGCTAAGCTTCCAGATACACCAGGGCTTCACACACGTAACAGCCTCCGAAGAAGGAGCGGGCGCGTGACGGTGCCGGGCCAGGACCCCCGGTCGGACACACAGAGGCCACGGCTGCCAACCACACGGTTCCACACAGGAGGGCCACTCCACCCTTGGGTGGCCCACCCGCTGGATCCGGGGTGCGGTGCTGGGCTTTTCCGCCAGGCACTGACAAACAGAAAGGCCCCCCGGGGACCCCTCTGGGGAACTTGTTTTATATTCTAGGAACAGAACAGTAGAGAAGAAAAGGGAAGAAAGCACTTAGCAGTCCCCAGCGGAGCTGTGCTTGTAAATGACGTGTCACGGACACCAGCTCCGAGCAGACGCCCACGCTCGCCTTCCCCGAGGAAGGAGCTGCAGATCTGAGCCTTGCACGCCGGCCCTCTCCACCCACACCGCCCTCCCCTGGACAGCCCTCCCCTGGCCAGCGCTCTCGCCTCGAGGCCAAGGCCAGGGAAGCCCAAACCTGACTGGGCCGCAGACCCCCATTGGGCACTTATTAAACACAGATTCACAGGTCCTGTTCTAGGCTAACTTGTGTGTCCCCCAAGTTCATGCTGTCATCCCCAGGACCTCAGAACGTGACCTTATTGGGAAACAGAGTCGTTGCCAATGTGATTCGTTACAATGAGTTCACGCCGGAGCGGGCTGGGCCTCACCAGATTTGGCTGGTGTCTTTACAAAGAGGAGGAATTTGACACAGAGATGCCTAGAAAGAAGGTCGTGCGAAGAGCCACAGGTACAAGCTGGCCCATCCACAAGCCAGTGAGAGAGCCCTGGACCAGGTTCTCCCTGTAATCCCCACCCGCAAAGGACCAACCCTACTAGCACCTCCACCTCCATCTCCGGGCTCCAGACAGAGAGAATACCGTTCTGTGGTTTGGGCCACCGTGACCAAGGCCCATTGCTAGGGGCCACAGGCTCCTTCCCACAATCAGAAGCACCGCGGCAGTCTGATCCATTCAACGGGCTCCCGAGTGATGCGTGCGGACTTGGGGCACAGTCTCAGGGCGGGAACGTGGAGCTCCTGGTACGGAGGGAGGGACTGGGGATATGGTTCACAGGCAGATCCCGACTCAGCAGGTCGGGAGCTGAGATCTCGCATGACCACGTGCCTCCACGCAGCGCCGAGGCTGCCGGCCCGCGGGGCTCACCTTGGACAGCAAGGCGCCGGCGTCCGTCCGTGAGGGGCCTGGCAAACGTACGACCCGTCTAGCGCGTGGCCCACCCAGATGCGTGGAACCTGCGAATCCTGACGCGTCGTCTGCCGTCTCGGAGCTGAGGGGTCCTGCAGGACCGTGTGCCCTCCCACACCCGCCCCCGTTGCAGACCCGGAAGGCGAGGCTCAGAGAAGCCTGCAGCCTTGACCCCGGCTGGTGGGAGGCTGCGGCCGGAGAGGTCGCTGCGCTTCCGGTTGTGTTATCCTCGGGCACGTGGAGGCTGCCTGGCGCTGGGCTAAGAGGCTAAGAGGCACGGAATAAAAGAGGAAACACGGTTCTCTCCTAAAGACCAGGGCCCCATTTGGAACACTCATGAGCTCCCCGAGGAGAAGTGCACGGTAGAGACAGTCAGCGCGAACTGAGCTCCAGGGTTTGGAAGGCCGTTCGCTTGGTCGGCCGTCCCGGGGCTGGCCCAGAGCCTCTCGGTCATGGAGCCGCCGGACTGTCATCTGGGATGGTGGCCCTGCAAGGCACCGGGCACCTGATCCATGCCTTATCACAGGGACATGGGAGGTGGCAGTTAGTAGGATGAATGTCTTAGGTGACCCACACCAAGATGTGAGGAGGAGGGCTTTAGGCTCTTGAATGCAGTGTGCTTAGAAGGAAAGGCCTTGTCTGCCCTGAACACATGCCTCACCACGCCCTGGTGTGGGGCCGCCTTCCCTTTACACTCACCCCTCCCCTGCCGTGCCCCCCTGGATGGACAGTGACTGCTCCCACTTTCCCCTGGGCAGCCTCATCTCCCTGCACCCCATGCCTCCCATGGTCCCAAAACAAGGAATGGAAGGAGGCCTCACCCAGGGATGAAGGGGGTTTCATTTTACACCTGTCCGTACCACAGTTCCATGCATCCCTGACAGGCCGTGTGAGCTCCCTTTGTGGTAATAGCTGAGCCCCGCTTTCTGCCAGAGGACCCCGTTCTGCCACCACCCAGAGGCCCCTCGGGAGGGACAGGCAGGCTCAGAGGCGCACCCCTGGTATTTGGAAATGGGGGAGAGATCTGCGGGGGATACAGCTTTCCTGGTGGTAGACAGAATGACTACAATGCCTTGTGCCCCCCATGTGTCCATGTCTTAGTCCCCAGAACCTATGAATAGGTCACTTTACAGCAAAAAGGAAGCTGATGGAATGAGGACCGCTGATTAGCTGCCTCTAAGACAAGCTGATTCTGCTGGATGAGTCTCCTGACCCCAAAGCAGGCAGAAGCCTCAGCCAAAGCGGAAGCGAGAGGCAGAGACGGAGGAAGCAGAGTGTGAGGGCTTCAACTTTGTGGGCTTGGAGGGTTGAGGGAGAGGCCGTCAGCCGGGAAGGCAGGAGAAGGTGAAGGGACAGTCAAACACCGGTCTGTTCAAACCTCGACTTCAGCCCCTCGAGACCATGTCAGATCTCTGAGGGCAGAACTGGGGTTGCCACTCGTCCAGCTTTTCCCAAAGCACCACCGGCTTCTGCAAGAAGGGGTGTGGGGCACCTCACACATTAGGAAGTAGGGATGTGATTTCTTTTCTTTTTTTCCCCTTTTATTTTTATCCACATGGATAAGTACCTGTCCTGCCCCACACCCTTCCTGAGGCCTCTGGGTTCTGCTCCAACGTCTCCCTTGTGTATGTACTGTCACTGAGCCGCATAGACCATGACTGGACTCGGGACTCTGCGTGTTGGCCTCTGGAGCGTCTCGGCTGCTCCCTTGTCTGCCTTCCATAAATGTTAGAATTTCCATAGAAATCAGCGCTGGGATTTCTACCGAATCTCTTACCGGGTGTGGGGAGATTTGACAGTTTTAAATGTTGAAGCTTCCCCTCCATAAACATGGAATATGTCTCAAAAGTTTCTTTTTTGAATAAAGATGTGTGATTTTCCTCATGTGAATTTTCACACAGATTTTGCTAATTTCTCTCCATATACCTTATATTGCCGCCCCATCACGTGCTTTCATGTTCAGCTGTCCAACTTCCCATGGCAGGTATTTGCTGGGAATGTGGTTTTTTTTGTCCGTTCACCTCAACCACTTCTGTTTCCTTTTGTTTCCGTCATGGTTAAGGCATTAGTTGAAGGCATGTAGGCCTATCGTTTGTCATATGTTTTAGCAATGTTCACATTCTACACTTTAATTTTCCCCGTTTACGTTTGTTGGGGTAACTGATATGTGGATAACTGCCATCTCATTTTGTGTTTCCTATGCACCTAATTTTCTGTTTCTTCATTTCTTTCTTGTCTTATTTTCTCTTGGATGGGTTTAGCTTTCCTCCTTCCATGATTTCTCATTTACACTGTTTGAATTTACATTTAAAATTCTCCCTTGTCTAAATGTTTAAGGTAATTAATAACTTGACCCTTTCTGAATAACAAAAGCATTTGCTAGTTCTAACTACGGCCTAAAAGTTGTTCTTTTTCCCATTGAGTAGGTCATGTATTAATATTTTAAAATCTCATAAATGACACATTATTATTAAACCTCAAAGATCTCATATTGCTATTTGTTCCTGTTCATCTCTCCTGCACCAGCGTGATCAGCATTTCTTTTCGTGTCTCCTGTTTTTATTCTGGGACCATGTTCCTTCTTCACAAAGCACATCTTTTGGGAGTTCTTTTGGTGAGGATGACTTTTTTCTTCTGAAAGCCTTTTATTTCCCCCTTATACTTTTCCTGGCCACAGAATTACAGGCTAACCTGACTTTTTCTTAGCACTTTGCAGATACGATTGCCCAATTTTTCTGGCTTCCACAGTTGCTGTTTCGAGGTCTGCTGTTTACAAGAATGCAGGATAATTTGCTGAATTAAGCCGAGTGACTAATAGGCACTGAATAAATGTCTGTTGATGCAGTGTGTGCACGAGGGGCGTCACCAGACAAGAGTGGCTCCTGTGCTTTGCAGAAGATGCAGACTTCCCGCTGATAAGACGCACAGCTTCCCACCCACTACTGCCTCCTGCTTCTCCGCCCAGCTGCTCAGCCGGGGCAGGCATGGAGGTCAGGGGGGTCAGGGCGTTCTGTCTGGGCTGGGACTGCGCTGGCCTTTTAGTTTAAGATAAGACAACGCTTCATCTATCCCCAGGGCATGTCATCTCAATAAGGTGGTTGCAGACTGCCTGCTCCTTCAAGGAGATCGGAACTCTGCTCTGAGGTCACACGCATCCAATATCATCCCAATGAAGAAAGAAAACAAGCATGTCGTCTGTGCCGACTTTTTAATTGTCTTCAGCGCAGGCAGTATTAGTGTGGAATTTAAAGAAGATGGGTGGATACTGAATAGCAATCCTGGGGTAATAATTGCCTTGATTTATTTTTCGGGAACCAAAATTAGAGACAAATTTTTCCCCCGTCTCCTCTCTGGAAGCAAAGTCTCCTCAAACCAGCTATGTTTAATTTAGATAAAAAGCTATTACCGCTCCCAAGTCCTCTGAGGTCCCTCATGCACCTGAAGTCCCGTTACGTTGATTTATACCTCCTGGAATTCATTTTGATCCCAGAGACTCCTGGCTTTTAAGGCTTGCTTCTACATAGTGCCTTGTTTGTATAATTTCGACAAAACTCTCCAGGGTACCCAGTTGGCATCATGCCATGTGCTCTGATGACAGGAGGGCCAGCCCAGGTGTCCGTGACCTCAGTTCAGGTGAGGACACTCAAGCAGGCCACTGACCCAACAACATTCATTGTGATCTGCATGCTTTGGGGAGCTATGGGAATTCAGAAGAGGTGCGGTTGGGACTTGTCTAGATAGACTTATTAAATGAAATGTTATCATTAATTAAGTCGTGAGGATGGACACGAGTAAGCAGGATAAAACAGAGGGAAGAGAAGCCTGAGCAGGAGGACCATCATGAGAAAGTTGCAGGGGCCACAAGATGAACTGTGAAGAGAAAATGTATCCTTCAAATGCAAACACATCGAAGATTGAAAGAGACACGGTGGACCACAGCTGGACAACGGGCGGGAATCAGCAGGGTGCAGGCATGTTGGTGTCTGGTCACCCTGTGTGGAGGAGCCCATAACGACTGGCTCACTTAGATGTGCGGCAGTGAGCTGTCTGGTCCTGGCATCTTGCCCCTGCCCTTCCCCACAGACCAGGCCATTACGGTGCACCTGTTGGGGGACCACGGCCATGCTCTGGAGCCAGGGTTCCCTCGCCTCTACCAATGAGCTGTATCAGAGCCAGTCGAAGGGATCCTGGGAGCCCCCGTGGGACCATGCTGGTGCCCTCAAGGGCATGGCAGGCAAAAGTGACTCTACGTATTTCAACTGCCCGTCTTACCTCTGCCTCCCTCGGATGCCGGTCCTCGCAGCATTGCACTCATTCTCAGGAGGTTTTAAGACAATGCTTGAGCATCCATTTGCTCACGATTTCTTGTCTAATCCCTGGAGTAGCAGTGACGGTGAGGGGGAGGGGCAGGCGGCCAGGGTGGGGGGTGCTGGTGGGAAGAGCAGGGGTTAGGGTTACGGGGAAGAGAGCAACGTCCAGGCCATCAGGGGACTTAGTGGGACTGCCAGGTGGGATGGATTGATAAAACCATTCCTGGATCTCAATCTCTTGAAGTTTCGAAATTGCTTTTTCTACTTACTCCCAAGGGATTTCAGGCAACTCACCTTCCCTTCAAAGTGGGCTGGAACCTGGTGCAGGTACCTTAACCTTCAGGGCATCTTTTTATTAAATTTTACGGCTAAAAGAATGTATAGCACACAATTTGCAGATAGTAATAAACAAAACAAAATCCTTCATTAAAATTCCACACAGCCCACTGATTCCCGTGGGATGCTCTCACGGATTCTTGCTGACGTCTTGAAGATGCAGCCGACCTGGAGTCGCGTTTGACGGATGAGTCTGGGGATCTGCAGGAAGGCTGGCTGATGCGTTCCTTCGCTGAACGAGCAGCACGTAAGGTAAATGTGGATCCACGAGGAACATGCTGGAATCTCGCCGTTGGCCCCCGGCTCCAGCGCCTCCTTCCTGAATGGGGTCGGGGTTTGCAAGCGCTCCAGGACCCTTCTTCATGGCTGGGTGCTCTACAAAGTGCACGATGATTGCCACGCTGCCACAAGCTGTACGCCCGGTCCACGTGACGCGCGGCGTCTCCATCGTCTCGCCTCCCGAAGACCGACAGCGCAGCACGTCAGACACTGATCCGTGGCACCTGTCCCTCTCCCTGGCGTCAGGACTCCCACACTGGCCCATTTCAAGCGACAAACGTGACCTTGCTGAGTGTGGGGTTTGGCAGAGAAGCACACGGTCGCACCATCGACTGGCGTTTCCACCGCGCAGGAGAAACTGGTGTAAGTCGACCCCAGAGCAAAAATAATAGTGAGACGTAGGAAAACAATTAGGAAGGTCTGAGTTTTAAGTATGGTTGTCCTGGTTTGTATTTATTTAATTGAAAATGTGCATAGTATGATTTTTCATAATGTCTGTTGCATTAGGTTCCTGGTGCTGCCGTAATAAATGACCACGGACCAGGGGCTCAGAACAGAAATTTATTCTGCTGCAGTTTGGAGCCTGAGGTCTGGCATCAACCTGTGGGCAGGGCCGTGCCCCCTCTGAGGCTCCAGGGGAGGCTTCTTCCGGCCTCGGCCAGCTCTTGGCAGCTCCAGCCACTTCTGTCTTGTGGCCACATCCTCCAGTCTCCGCCGGTCTTCCCGTGGCCTCCTCCCCTGTGTGTCTGAGTCTCGCGTCAGCCTCTGTCCATCTCCCATAAGCACAACCGTCAGTGGACTTGGGGCCCGCCCAGTGCAGAATGGGCTCACTCAGGAGCCCTAGTGACAAGACTCCTCGTTCCAACCAAACACACTCACAGCAGGAGCGTCGGCGGGGACGTGACCCCAGCTGGGCCCACGTCCCCTACGTTTAAGCAACTGCCTCCCAATACTGCTGAAGATTTAACACGCTTCTGTCCCCAGCTGGCGAGAGCCAGTTCTGCACGCTCCTGGGAAGGGTCCCCATTTCCTCACTCTTGCCGTGGGAATCATAAAACAAACCCCATGTGTTCATGTATCTGATCACATCGTAACCGCACCCACACCCGGTGTATGGCGCTGACGCGAGAGCATGGGCAACTTCCACTGACAGGCACATCCCGGTTCTGCTCGGTGATGGGAGCTTGTGGCGGGCACTGTCCTGCAGGGCCTGGTGGGAGAGGACGGGGCCAGTGGCACGCTGCTCAGTGCAGGGCCCGCCGGGAGCCGTGCTGTGCTCGCGGGCCTGGGAAGGAAGCCTCTTCCGGCCTACCAGCCCGCAAAGCCTCTGTGTCCCCAGGTGCATTGCTGCCTTGTGACCTTGAGGACGCTGGAGCCCGTGAAAGGGTGTCCAGCAGACAGAACCGTGTCCCCCAGACCTCCCAGCTGCCAGGCGTTCAGGCCGAAGGTTGGCTGAAGTGGGTGCCGCTGGAGCCGTCAGGCAGCCCCGCTCCCCGGACGTGTGTCACTCTGATGATATGGGCCCCAAAACGAGAGCAAATGGTGGGGAGGAACCCTGGGAAAATCAAGGAATTTGCCCAACCTGGTGGCATTTTTCCTTAAGAGGGAGAGCAGAGACCATGGTGCTTCCGTCGTGTCTGACAGAGGAAAGCGGTCAGAGAGCTGGGGGCAAGTCGGGGTCCCGTGTGGTGCCAGCGAAGCCCGGCCTCAGGTCTCCACTTCCGTCCAGCCCCAGGGCCTCCTGGGCGTTAGCGCCGATGACCAACCTAAGGGATCCCATGAGTACAGGGTTAGGGACATGGGGACAAGCAGGTGATATCAGAAGAGCGTGGGTTCAGTTGGGCAGAGCGTGGCACAGGGTGGCGGGGCCAGGGGTGTGCTGGAGCTGGGCAGTGCCTGGAGCTGGGCAGGAAGCTGGGCGGTCCAGGGCTGGGAACAACCATGTGATGCTCAGGCTGTTCCCCTGGTCAGGACGGAGGCCTCCACGGGGCGCTGTGCAGGGCGCAGGCAGGACGCAGGGGGACACACAGGTGCCGGAGCGGTTCTCCAGGTGTGGCTCGGTCCTTAGTTCTAGCTGGGTGGTCTTACATGTGAGCTGTCCCTTCTGTGTTCCCTGGAGGAGTTCGCAGGGGGCACGTTAGCCCTGTCTAGCAGACCACCCCCACACCCAGAGGCTTGAACCGGTGCCGCTCAGTCGGGGGTGTTCGCCTGCGACAAGACTGTTAGGAAATGTCCAGCGATGCTTTTTATCGTCCCGACTTGGGTTGGGCACTGTTGGCATTTGCTTGGCGAAGCCAGGAATGCTGTGAAGCGTCCTACGGCGCAGAGGCAGCCGTCCACTGCCGAGAATGGTCCAGTCCGAGGGCAGAGATTGGGAAACACTGCCTTAAAGAAACCGGGTCCAGGCTTTCTCGGGCTGGATGTGTTGGTCACACGGTTCTGTTACCTTGGGCCTGTTTGAGCTGATGGTGCCCCTGAAGCTTGGGTCATCCCGTGGCCTGGCTGGTGGCTGGGTGCTCCAGGATGGCCTCAGCTGAACCACATGGCTCTGCCCTGTGTGTCTCTCTCCCCATCAGGTGGCCAGGCTCTGGGCACGGACAGGACTCCGGGAGAGAGTGGGGAGCATGCACGTCCCTTCCAGCCTCTGCCTCCATCACGCTTGCTGACCTCCCCTGGCCGTGCGAGTCACGCGGTGGCCCAGGGTCTGGCAGGAGGAGCTCGGAAGGCCACAGGGGAAGGACACGGGTGCAGGGACACATGAGCCACCAGTGCAATCCAGTGTCCCAACGCGCAAGAGGGATAATAGTGAAGCCCCTCGACAAGGTGGTCGTTGAGGATCTAATACGTCAACACGGGCTTCTTCCAGGCGAGCCTGCTTCGCCTTCAGAAGCCACGAAGACGGCTCCAGCCAAGGTCTTCCACCAACTTCTCCATCCTTTCCACCAAGAAAAAGAATTGTTTTGGATAAAAATGCAGCGTGCTGTTTTCTGGTGTTGATCTGGAGACCAGGCTTCCTGGTCTGACTCGGTCTCCCTCCTCCCATCCTCCATGGCGCTACCTGGAGCCCATGGCCACGCACACATGGTCTCTTCCCACGCCCAAGCCGTGGGCTGCCCAGCTGAGTGCTGATGGAGTCCCCAGTCCGGAAATACTGGCCCGGCAACATCTCAGCATGCATGTACACCTCTCCCAACTGGTTCTGGACTGAGAATCGCTGAGCCGGAACCACGTGTCTGTCTTCATTTGAAGGGCCACATCGCCCTTAGTTTGAAGGGCTGAGCGTGTTCTCCCCTAATTCCCATGTACGTGCTTATAACTGACCAAACCAAGTGACGTCATTTCTCAGCATGATTCCTTGGCATTTTGTGTCTGTCTGGTTGGCTGTTTTCTGTGCGTGTGTGTGCGTAAGCATGTGTGCACGTGCATGTGTAAGTGAGTGTGTAAGGAACGGGCAGCTTCTTGCTACATTGAGTATCTTCCTACAAGCTATTACTTAGTAAACATCCCTTAAGGGTCTGCTGTGAGCATCTGGAGGGCAAGGTTCTGAGCACAGACGGATGGAGCACCAGCCCGGTCCTCCCCGAGCCCACAGCTGGTACGTGCCGTGTGGGACGTTGTGTCTGTGAATGCCACTCTGGCTTGGCACGGCAGCCCCACCGGTCCTCTTGGCATTTGGAATGACCACAGCCCTCTCTCGCTATGCAGAGCTGTCTTGCTGGCACTGAGGTCCACGAGAGGTAGGTCAGGAGAGGCCACGTGAGCCGGTCTGCTGAGGACTTCTGATGCTGGACCGGTGCCTGTGGACCTCCTGTCGTGGGAGATGGTGGGAGGAGTTGACCTTCGTTTTTGGATGGCTCGTGGGGCAGCCTCCTGAGAACAGGAGAGTGGTGGCAGCGATCGGTCAGGAGCGTGCCTGACCCGTGTGCTCACAGACATAATGCAGGAGCTCTGAGAGTCTATTCCCAGCGACTGGGGCCATCGTGGCTGTTCTTGTGGCTGGAAGCCCAGGCTGAGGGATCGGCCTGCCTTCTCCAAGGCGGGTCCTGCTCTCCTCCGCGAATCCGAAGGAGCTGTCCCAGCACCGAGGCCGAGGGCGGTGCCCACAGTGGGCAGAGCTTCCTGGTGTCACTCGGTCTCTCCCCGCACACCCTCCTTTAACCAGACAAACCAGAAGTAAATGGGTGGTGAGCATGAAACAAGCCCTAACGCCTGCACTTCATGGTCGAACGGAGTTGTAGTCTAAGGACCGTTTGAAGAGCTGCTCGATGTATTTTCCATGATTTATCTTCTGATTTTCTGAAAGAAATCACCACAGCCGCGCGAGCGCTTCATAAAAGCCACAGATACAAAAATACAATCTTTGTTATAACACATAACCATTTTATTTCCTACCGCGTGAGGAAGATGCAAGGAGGAGAGTGCTATTGTCTAGTTATTTTTACATTCAAATGAATTTCACACCCGTCTGTGAGGACAATGTGTCCCGTCCTGGAGTATTTAAGTCATTCTTACTCATTCTTAGGTCATGATCCTGGAGTCCCGGGATCGAGTCCCTCGTTGGACTCCCTGCTTGGCGGGGGAGTCTGCTTCTCCCTCTGACCTCTCCCCTCTCATACTCTCTCATTCTCTTTCTCTTTCAAAAAATAAATAAAATCTTTGAAAACAAAATGAAAATAAAAGAAGGATGACAGCATCTCCCACGCCTACAGGTCAGCCACAGTTTAGGCCGCACTGTCCGAGTCACTGAGTCCCAGCACCAACACGACGTGGCCCCACTTACTGAAGAGGCGAGGACACGGCCACGCAACCTGGCCAGCAAGGTCCCCAGCTGCTGGAGCAGAGCAGAGACTGGAGCCCAGGTAAGCTGGCTCCCTGCAGTTCTTTATCATAAGGGGGACAACGGGATCTGGGGAGCTTAGCAAACAGCCCAACCTCCCAGTCCCCAGAATGCTCTCCACCAGCCTCCCTGTGTGGCCCCATCTCCATTGGTAGGAATCACCACCCACACAGATTTCCTAATTTAAAACTTAGGAAACTTTCTGGGATCTTCTTCCTCTCTGGGCCCCTCCCTTTCCAACCCAATTCGTCACCAGGTTCTGCTGAATGTACCCCAAATCCTCCTCACCCCCACCATCTCCGTTGTCCCATCCTGGCTGCATCTTTGCTGGAATTCGCCTTCCCATGAAAGGAGGCTGATGGCTCCTGTGAGGACGGCATGAGTTAGTTCACCAGCAGAGCACGGCACAGGGCAACGGCTCAGTGTCCAGTGTCCCTGTGGGACAAGTGCTCGCCGTGTCCCTTTATTTCATCCCGCCCCATGTTAGCCTGCATTGCCTGTTTTTCTGGGGATCAGGGACCTGTAGCTGAGATGTGGCCAATGGAATGAAGGCAGAGGTATCCGTTTTTTAACGGATCTAAATCCGTTTTTTAATGGATTTAACGGATAAAAATCTGTGTTTTAGGCCCAGCCCCCAAAAACACTCGTGGGGACCTATGCTACTTCTCTTTTCCCCTTGTGACATCCAGGTGAAGAGAATCAAGCAGACAGCCTCAAGGCTGTAAGATGGAAAGGAAACTGGATCTCCGAATGGCTGCATGGAGCAGAGTGCTCTCCACTCCACCCTTGCCAACCCACAGGGGCCATGGCAGGAGTGAGTGGCCTGCACAGAACCCCAACAGGGCTCTGCTCCACCAGCACACATGACGTTAGCCGTGTCTTTGTCACCAGCATGCCCTTTGAATTTCGAATACCAAGGTTTATTTACTTAATTAGAAAAAACGATGCATAAAAATTGAAAACACACACTTTTGTGAAAAGGTAGGATTTGGCATTAGGTGCTCTGAGATACTCCTCTATAGACACCAAAATTGGTTCTAAGTTATGCTAGAATTGATTAATGTGGAAATTTGCAATGGTGCCTTTGGTAAGATCCAGGTGAAGAACACGTGTGTGTCTATGTCTGGCCTCTGTTCTGTTCCATCCATCTGCTGGTCTTTACTTGAGACTGTGTCACATTTTCTTGATTACTGTAGCTTTTTATTACATTTTGAAACAAATCTTCCAAATTTGTAACTTTTCAAAATTGCACTGGTTATACTAGATCTTTATACTTTTACATATATTCTGGTTTTAATCTGCCAATTTCTGTTAAAAAAAAATCCTGAGGTTTTGGTTGGGATTACTTTCAATTTATAGATCAGTTAAGGGTATTTTCTTCTCAATCATATTTGCTAATTTTTCTAGCTTTCTTATCTTTACAGCCTTCGATTCAGTTTTCACCAGGTAAACGTATGTTTTGGTGTATGATTTGCTTTCATTGACGTCTACTATGACTTGTTCTATAGCCCTGCCTAGGCTGATCCTGGAGACCGTGCCACATGCACTTGAAAGGAAGTTCTGTTGGGTGTGGGCTCTACAAGCACCAAGTAGTCAGACCTCTAGTCTCCACTGCTTGCTTTTGTTTTGTTCTTCTATCAGTTGCTGAGAGATGGGTGACCCTTACTACGGAGTTGTCTCTTTCTCCCTTTCATCCTGTCAACTTTTGCTTTGTTTATTTTGAAACTGTGTCATTAGATGTAGCACCTTAGGTTTTGATTTGTGGTTTTTTTTCATGTCTTGATGATTTTTTCTGGTTTTCACTATGAAATGAGCTCCTTCAACTCTTGGAAGTCTGCGGTGTCTGATATCAGTGTAGCCACCCAAGTGCCTCTTGTTTATTGCCAGCATGTCACCCCTTCCTGAACCTCCACTTTCACCCTGTGTCTATCTAGAATGTCCCTCCCTGGACAGTGCAGAGGTGAGGCTTCGTGTTTTTTCCACTCTGGCAACAGTGATTATGATTGCAGTATTTGATCCATTTATGTTTAATGTAATGACAGATGTGTTTGGGTTCTGTGGCCATCATGCTATCTGTCCTCTATGTCTCCTCTGGCTCTTTATTTCCAGTTTTATTTTGGATTGGTTAAGTATTTTTTAGCATTCCATTCTATTTCCTCAATAGACCTCTCTTTTCCTCCCCTTTAAGTATTTGTACTGGAGATTGCAATACTCATTACTAAGTTATGATGGTTTATCGTGAATTAAAAGTATAAAGGAGCCTCCCATTTCCCCTGCCAGCTTATTGTCTTCCTGTTGTTACAGATTTTCTTGTGTATATGGTCTAAATATCAAAAGGGTTTATTATGATTGCTTTAAAAAGTTTATTTCTTTAAAGAATTTATGAAAAGAAAAAAGTCTTTCATATCCATCCTTAAATGTGGATATCACCCTGTGCTTTTCCTTCTTGTCTGACACTGAATATGTCCAACTTCCACTCACTTTTGGTCATACTCTCCAGTCTTAAGCAGTGTGTTTATAATTATCTAGGTACTTGCCTTTACAATTGAATCCAAATTTATAATTTTACAGATGCAAAGATGGGTCCAGTATAAGCTACTTCACCATTGCCAGAAGCCTGTTCATGTAATCTACACCAGTATGAAGTGTCTTAACATATCCCTGTATTTTTATGGGGACCTTTTAATTGTTGTGTATATTTACATTTCTGCTCCTGAAAGCCATGTGAGCTGGCTTGAATAATTTAATCACAGATCTTTTTATAACATCCTCGTGGAAATGTAATTCATGAAGCAATAAATAAATAAATAAATAAATAAATAAATAAATTGAAAATTCAGTTTTAAAGCATATAATTCAGTGGATTTTAATATATTCAAAGTGGTGTAACCATCCCCATCCCACTCTCTACTTGAGAGCATTTTTATGACCTCAGACAGAAAACTTGTACGTTAGTTGTTGCTCTGCCCCCTCACTGTCTGTCTGTCTAAGTTTGCATATTCCAGACTTTTCAGTTAATAAGATCAAATGATATAGGGTCTCTTGTGAATGACTTCTTTTGCTCAGTGTGATGTGTTCAAGATTCATCTATGCTTTAACAGGTACCAGTACCTCCTTCCCTTTTAGGGCCAAGTGATAGTTCATAGTTTGTAAATGCTATAATTGACCCAGGTGATGTTGCACACCTGGGCATGTGGTCACCTACTGTAGTGGTGTCCCCCAGTCCTGCCACCATTTTGGTCCCAGCCATCTGAATCCCAAGTCTCTCCCTAATTTGAGTGGCAGGGATGGTAAAGACCAAGATGGGAATTTGGAAGGATCCTTTTCCCCAATACGAAGTAACAATCAAAAAATGAGAGTATCACTTAAATCTGGAAGGTGGGTTCTGAGGTTACTGTTATAATATTTATAATAATTTTCTCTATTATAGAGACATTTGTTTACTGAAATTACTTTAAGGGACTTGAATGTGAAAAGAAAAAAAAAGGAAGACATTAAGAAACATCCCATTTAATCGTTTTAATATAATTAAAAATTTCTGGTAATGGATAGATAGATAGCTCTCTGGAGGATGAGAACAGTAAGGAGATACATGGTAAATTTATTCTACAGAACATTCCTGGCCTTCCTCCATTGGAAACTCAAAGCTAAGGTCATATCGATGTGCTTGGGGACTGGGTGGTAAGTGTCCTTTATCAAAGTACCTGTCACAAAACTGAGATAATTTGGTGCTGATCAACACAACCCAGAAAGGAAAAGATATTGATGTGTAGAATTGTCAATATTTCCTTCCTAAAAAGGAAGAAGAATTGAACTGATTATAAATACATCTTTACACTTCCAAAAAAGCCACTGGGAGTTTGCTTTGTTCTTACTGTTAAGTTTTGTGTGTGTGTGTGCTTTTTTTTTTTAATGGGAGAGACATTACCTAAAATTAATTGATGAACATTTCTGTAACACTGAAAACGTATAAATGTTGTCTCTAAAATTGTATTCTAAGAATTTTTTTTCCCTTTTAATTTATTTTTGTGGGCAATGTGGAGTGAGAGCCCAGCCTGATTTTCTTCTATCGAGACAATAAACCATCATTTTCACACTGAGTTGAAAGTCTTACTTGGCTTTATAGCAAATTCTTCAATATACTGTTCTATTTCTGAAACACTCATCTCTCGATGTGTTTATTTTTTTGCCACTTCATGGTTTTGATAATGACAACGACTTTGTAGCAAGAATCTGGTATATGAAGTGTTTTCTCATAATTTTTATCATAAGTTCTCTTAGCTAATTTTGGACATGTATTGGGTCATATGACTATGATTATTGTATTCTAATTTCAAAAAAAGGAGGTTTAAAACAGGTATCTGCCCATTTTTTTTAATTCACTCAACAAACATGAATGGAACCCTCCCCAGGGTGCAGGTGCTGTTTGAGATAGTGGAAATCAGGTAGGGATGGGGCAGATAATCCTTGCCCTTGTGGCTTTTAAGTCCCAGCAGAGGACACGACTACATAAACAAAATGTGTATAGCATTCACATGGTGAGTGCTTCAGATGGAAATAAAACAGAAAGGAGATGTGTGTGATGATGACTTTGTCCTCCAGGTGAGACCCTAGCGATCCAAGACAGCATAGTGGAGGAAGCTTACTGGCGACGGCAAGGCAGCTCTGCACTCTCAGATCTGGCAATAACACGTTGAGGGGAGTAGATATATAGTTTGCCATCACTGGGGGGTTAGACCAACAAAACGTTCTGGGGGCTCAAAGTTCAAAATCAAGGTGTTGGCAAACCTGGGTCCCTGAAGCCTACAGGGACAGTGTCCTTCATGCCTCTTCCAGGGTCTGCTGTGACTGGCAGTCTGGGGATCTCCTCAACACAGGGCAAGGCTCCCATCCTGCATGCCTCACAGTTATTCTCCCTCTGGGTGCTTGCCTCTGTCCCTCAATTGGCCCCTTTCATAATACAGTCCTACTAGATTACGGCCCAGCCTCATGACTTGATTTTAATTTGATTCCCTCTATAAAGACCCTATTTCCTGAAAGGTCACACTCAGTAGTACCTGGAATTAAGACTTCAACATATCCTTTTGGGGAGGGAAAATCCAGTCCTCAACAGTAGGGTTTTGTGGGGCATGCAGAATTCAGCTGAATCTCAAATTTAGAGTCCTCGTTGATTATAAAATGACAGAAAGTGACCCCTCATTATGCCTAAAGGTCAGCCTATCCCACAGTGCCTCCTTCCCTCCAGGGATGCAGGACCCCAGGTCTGAAGAGGCCACACCTATCGACTCCCAGGGCCCGAGGAACGCCTGGGCCCTGTTTTCCACTCACATCTCTGAACTTACTAAAATTATTTTCCCCTTCTACCTTCTTTGTATTTATCTTGTTCTTTCTCTAATTTTTTTGAAGTAGGACATTCTCATCATTAATTTTTACATTTTCCCCTTGTCAAGCAGTCACTGGAAGGTAGACATTTCCTTCAAGTGCTGCTCGAACCGCACCTCACAAGTTTTGATAAGAAGCATTTTCATTACGCCTTAGTTTCAAATATGCTCTCCTTTCACCCACAAATCATTTAGAAATGCATTTTTATTGAATTGCAGTCATAGACATGATTTGCAGGATATTGATTTTTGAGTGGTTTTGAGACTTCTTTGTGACTTGGAAAATGGTCAGGTTTTGTAACTGTTGGTCATGTTCTCAAGAAGAGAGTATTTTACTCACTGTGGTGGGTGTCGTCTTACTTACGCTTGTTTCATCAAGTGCACTCATCACACTCTCGGAATCTTCTGTGTCATCCGGTGGGCAAACTTCCTCTGCAAAGGGCCAGACAGGGTGCTGAACAGTCTCTGTAACAACGGCAAGGTGTGTGTCACTCTTTCTTTGTAGCTTCAAAGCATTCACAGGCAACAACACATAAATGAGCGTGGCTGTGTGCTAATAAAACTTTATTTACAAAGGCAAGTGGGGGGCCAACTCCTGTTCTGTGCCCTTATGACCTCTCTGACGGCTCAGTCTATTGTTTTGTGGATGTGTTGCAATCTACCCTGGTGAGTGTGTGTGTGTTTCAGGATTTTCTAGAACTCCCAGCAGATCTGCAGACTCTGTCTCGAGGGTCTATTATTACTGGGTGCACATCAATTCGGGACTGTCCTCTCACCCCCACGCATTGGCCCTTCAATCGTAAAGTAGTCCTCTTTGTTCATGATGACAATTTTTGCCTTAAGGTCTGTTTTATATGACACCAATACACTTACTGTTGCTTATTCTAGGTTTTATTTTAAATTTTTATCCTGGTGGGGATTATTTCCTCCCCACACTGGCAGACTATTTCCTCAAAGGAAGAGACCAAGATTGTACTTTTGAAAAAATCTATTAAAAGAAAGAAAAAGATGAAAATGTAGATCATGTTCCCATGCCAAATAGCCATAAGACAAGGACACAGTGATGTAGACATGGGCAGGACTAGAGGGGTGCTCGAGACCAGCACACAGCACACACTGTTTTGGAATTTTTTTAATTTTATTTTATTTATTTGACACAGAGAGAGAAATCACACTAGGCAGAGAGGCAGGCAGAGAGAGAGGAGGAAGCAGGCTCCCCGTGGAGCAGAGAGCCCACTGTAGGACTCGATCCCAGGACCCTGAGATCATGACCTGAGCTGAAGGCAGAGGCCTAATCCACTGAGCCACCCAGGCGCCCCTGGAATATTTTTTTTTTAAATGTGGGAATTCCTACTTTAACTAGGGAGCTCAATGTTTTTGCATCAATTTAAATTTTTGAATTATTGGGATTCATTTTCTTTCCCTTTCTAATCTATGCTGTGTTTGCCATGGTTTCTGTTAATTGTTTTGTCTTCTCTTTTCCTGATGTTGGTTTCCTTGAATTGTTTTTTTCCCCTCCTTTTTGTTTATGATTTAAAAGTTATGGATTTTATTTAAATGTTTTTAATAGTGGTCCTTAATTTTTCATCATTTTTAAGCTTAGTAAAGTCTGAAGTTAAGAAGAGACCCTTCCCCCCTCCAGGAGTACAGACCTCCTCCCCCCGCATCTTTTTCCTTACAGGTGCAAGACTCTTTAGTACATATGGTATATTTATTTGTTTCCACTGTGTGTGCATGTGTTTTAAGATTTTATTTATTTATTTGACAGACAGAGATCACAAGCAGGCAGAGAGGCAGGCAGAGAGAGGAGGAAGCAGGATCCCCATGGAGCAGAGAGCCCGATGTGGGGCTTGATCCCAGGACCCTGGGATCGTGACCCGAGGCGAAGGCAGAGGCTTAACCCACTGAGCCACCCAGGTGCCCCTCCACTGTGTTTGTTTTAAAAGGTCCCTGACCCTGGCCCAGCCATGCACTAGTGTGTGTTCCAAGCCTGGTTTCTCCAGGCGAGCTGGGTTCCTCTTTGGGACACCCTCATCTCTCTTGCCTTCTAACCCTGAGTCAGTGCCGGCGCCCATCACACAGGTGTAGGGGAAGTGTGGAGGAGGCATGGGCCAAGTGTGGCGGACTCTGAGAAGCCCACCAGACCCGCCATGCCTGCCCTTCCCCTCTGGTCCTGCCCACACCTACATCACTGTGTCCTTGTCTTATGGCTATTTGGCATGGGAACATGATCTACATTTTCATCTTTTTCTTTCTTTTAATAGATTTTTCAAAAGTACAATCTTGGTCTCTTCCTTCAAGGAAATAGACTCTTTCCCCCTTTTTTTGCAGGTGTGTGTCCCAGGTGGAAGCAGAAGTTCGCTTCTCCGTAACTCTAAGAGATGCTGGACTCCAGGAACGGAACAGGGGGTTGCTGGAGGGGAGGGGGTCAGGGGTGGGGTAACTGGGGAACGGGCATGAAGGAGGGCCTGTGATGGCATGTTCTCTGCAGCTGATGAATCACTGGATTCTACCTCTGAAACAAATAAGACAGTATATGTTAACTAAATTGAACTTAAATAATAATAATGGAATGGCCTTTAAGAAGATGCTGTGTGCTCTCACGACTGATTGTTAGTTGAGTGCTGGGACAATACCTGGTGGCTGGCGCCCATTACCTGGTGACATATTCTGGGTTGAAATGCCCCAAACACAAGTCCCGGTCCCACTGCCCCTTCCAGCCTGCCCCTCTTGCAGAAACGTCACCTGAAGAATCCAGTATGTGGCTTCTCCAGTACCTTACGTGTTGTCTACTGGGTCAACGTCAGTGAAACTCTAACTGCTTGCCCTCATGGGGTCAGCCTGGCTCCTCCGGCCCCCACAGGGCAAACTAGAAGAAGAGCCAAGGGTCTTGGGGCATCCAAACATCCACGTGCTGGTGAGGCAAGCAGACAGGATTCGCAGGGCCCTTTGGGGTCTAGCAGGGCGGGAGAAGCCCCTGCGAGGACAGACACACAACTCTGGCTCCAACCCAGCTCTGTATCCACCTGCATATGGTTTCGCTTCCCGGGCCATGGTTGCTTTGTCTGTGTGAGGAGATTGATCAAGCCAGACCTGAAGGGTATCTGAGCTGTAAGGAATTCTTCAATCTCCCATAGTCTCAGGTAACCGGAGGTCAGCAAAAGCTCACCCACTTCGCTTTCCTCCTACAGGACGGAGGGGGCCCGGCCAAGATCTGCGTGGCGCTTGCCTGACCTTGAGTGTTGCCCCCAGGCCCGAGGACACGGCACGACCAGCTGCTCTCCTCAGGAATGCGTGGAAGGTGCACCAGCTCCCCAGGTTGCCTGTCAAGTCCTGAGGAGCTGATGCGGACGGGCGGGTTCCCGGAGCTCCGTCAACATCTTGCTGCAACCCTCGCTTGCCTTTGAACTTGCCGGAAGGCACCCCCGGGCCGAGCGCCTTCAGGAACAGGAGCAAGGGGTCGGCCTGCGTGCTTGCGGGCCAGGTAAACTGCACATCCCAACCCGTAATGGAATGTGAACGAAAGCGGTGGTCTGACATTTCCGTTTGAGCCTCTCAGCAGACACTGCACCGGGTACTTTGATGTCCAGGATGAAACGTGGCGCAGAAATGCATATTAAGGAGGTATGTGATGTGTCAAAGGACGCCCAGCTTCCCCGACATGCCTGGTCTCACGGGCCCCTGAAGGGCTTCTCCAGGGGTCCCCGGGCAGTTCTGTCTTTCCCATGTGGGCCCCGGGACCCCGCCCTTCTCCATCCGCCTCCCCACGGGCTGTGGTGAGACCGGCTGAGCCCAGCGGGGCTGGACCCCTGCACCCGCGCCCCCCCCCCAGGGACCTACACTCGTCCAGGTCTCCGCACCCAACCCACAGCTCACCCGCCCACCCTGTACCCATGCCCTACCACCGTCCCTTGGCCGCAGCTTCCCCGGTGCACAGACCTGTCCCCACCTGCGGTGGCCGCGGAGACTGCTTCGAGCCGTGGGATTTTGGCAACTGCGACCCCGGTCCTGGAGGACGCCTCCCACCCAGTCCTGCTCCTCTGCCTTCAGCCTGGGAGGCCGTCCCAGCGGACGGGGGAGCAAAGCCACCCAGGAAAGCCCGGCTGACCTCTGCAGACTCCGGCTTGAGGGAATCAATCAGCAGATACTGTTTTGGAGGTGGTAGGCTTCGGGGGGCTCTGTTACAAGACTGCGATGAGCTGTCTGTGTGGGGGGTGTCTGAACCCACGGGGCATTTTTCTGCTCCAAGTCCTGTCCTTTCTGCCTTCCTGCCTTGGCTCATGGAAGACAACCTACTTAGAACATCAGGTTTGCACACAGAGAGCAGAGGGACGGAGGGAGGCCCCGATGGACAGTGAGCAGGGTCTGCTGGGTGCTGGCTGTCTCGGGTCGTCCACACCCTGCTCCCTGTTTGAGCCGAGAGGTCGTCATACTGGGGGCAGGAGAGGAGGCTGCAGGAGGGAGGGCCAGGCGGGAGGAGCTCGTAGCGGGGGGATGAGGGCGATGGGGCTGTCCTGAACTTCGCAGCTCGTGCTGAGCGGTGTTTGAGAGCATGCAGCGAAACCGGAGAAACGACCATGGGCAACCCTGCCAGCATCCGGGATCCGAAGGTGCGCTCCCGGGAACCGGGCGGCTTCCCCTCCTATGGACACACTTTCCAGAAAGGCACGGGTATCTCCCCCATGAAACACATCCACGCACGGTCTTCATAGCTGCCACAGCCTGGAAGCCGCGGGCAGGCTGGTCATCCCAGGGATGGACACACGCACGGAGCATAGTCGTGCCGCGGGACGCTGGACGGCAGTGACGTGAGGACACAGGTGGTCTCCGCACATGGCCCGGGGGGAGGTGAGCCCGACTGGCAAAACCCGCACTGCACACTCATGCCGTTGTAGAGCTCGGACACAGGATGCACGGGGAGTCCGCAGTGAGGACCGCGGTGCCCCTGGGGGCAGTATGGGGGGCTGGGGCACGGCGGTGCTTCTCAGACGCTGGCACCTTCCGACACTCTGAGCAGCATGTTGTGTACGCGGCGGCTCTGGTGATGAACGCTCTTAGGGGCTTGTCCTGCTGCTGGAGGCCCTTCTCCGTGTCGCGGTTACACACCCGTGCAGAGTTAACACGCAGGCCGAGCCTGGACGCAGAGCTGGGGTTCAGAAGCCGTCATCACCGCCTGCCCTGGCAAGCCCGAGTCTGCGAGCGGCAGCGGGGGGCTCCCTGAGGGACGGCGTGGGCAGTGCCCTGGAAGCAGCCGTGCCTGCTAGCGGCTTACAGGACTTAGATCGAGGAAGCAACCGCCTGTGAGCTTGTGGAGTGGAAACAAAGCAGCGATGCTGAAACACCTCCTAAGGCCTTCCTAAAACCCTACACCACCCAGGACGGCAGGACCGACTGACTTAGAGCTAACTGCTACTGTCACAAGGACAGGGAGCCCCTGTGACCTTGGTGGGGCTGGCGCGGCCCTCCCAGCGAGTCTGTGATCTGGCTCTCGGGGCCCAGAGCCCCCCCTGTGATGGAGGCCTCCCGCCAACAGCCTTAATGCGAGGGGTTCCCCAATCATAAATGTCTCTTTCTTGTAACGGCCTAATCTAAGGGGACGCTGAGCTTGGACCCGGGTGGAAGGCGTCTACGGCTGAGTTATACGGTGCCGCTGCGCCCGGGGACGGAGCTGCAGCTTCGCGATAAGTCAGGTGTCCGCGGCTGCGCCCGAGCAGGCTGGCGTGAGCAGACACCTTCAGACGCAGGCATCTGTCACAGCTGCGTGTGTCAGGAAGGGCCAGGGAGGCCGGGCCTTTAAATCAGCCCTAACGACCAAACCAAGCGCCCCACTTCTAATTTAATCTCGTATTTATCTGGCTTTATGGCAGAACACGGTGCTTCTTCACGAATATGGTTATTTCTGCCATCACACTTCAGCTGCAGCGATGAAATGTGTGCGGTTGGGGTGAGGCTGCCCGGGGGGTGGCAGAGTGTGGGGGCGAGGGCTGCGGGGCCGGGACGCTGCGTGCCGCAGGGTCTCAGGGCAGGTCCGCTGGAGAGACCTTTGCTCACAGACCCGGGGTGGGCATGGAGGCATGATCGCGGAGACGCTCCCTGGGCAGGCCCTTCACGCGTCATCTCGTCCGGTTTGTATCGAGTGGGAGGATTTTGGGGGCAAAGACACTGACGTCAGGTCCTGCCGTCCTATTGTTGGCTTGCAGTGAAGAAAGAGTTAATAAAAATACCCAAACTCCAGGAGAAGATCCCTTAAATATGGCCTTGCCAAAAACTGGTGCCCAGGGTCCTTCTTGCCGTGAGACACGCAGAACTGCTGTGCGGTGTCCACGCCCTGCGACACCCCCCAAAGGCCCCAGCGCACGAGGCAGGCTCGTCCTCCTGCGGGGTGTTTGCGGACCCGCTCGCTGGTATCAGGGTTTTCCTGCTTTGCCCTGCAAGCCATTAATTGATGACTTATCGGTGATTCTCTTATTCACATCTGGCCCATCCTGACATGGACAAAAGCTCATCTGTGATTTCCCAATGCCTCCATCCCGCTCCTGACCCACTGCCTGCTTTCCCTGCTCCCATCGTGAGATCGCGTGCACCTGAGCCCACAAATGGGCGTCCCAGAAACTCGGCCGGGCCCTCCTCTCCGGGTCTGGTCTGGTCACGTGACCCTGCCTTCCGCTCCGTCTTCTTGACTCTGTCTCTCCCAAGCCCCGTTTTTGCCGATGCAGTCAGTGGAATAGTGCCAGCCCCGTCCATCGGGTCTCTCTGCCCTGGTTCGTCCGCAGCAGAGACAGGGAGGTCTGCCCTCGCGGCTTCCTTGTGTGAGATCCTGCCGGCTTGCCTTTGCCTCGGGCGCGCTGCTGCTCCTCTCCTTGACGCCAGATCACGGTTGGGCAGCCGGCCCTGCTTCCCTCTCCGCTTTGTGGTTCACCTGCAAATGCCCATCGGCCCCACACTTGGTTGATAACGCCCAGACCGCCCGACATTCCAGGCCACCGTCTT
Source organism: Meles meles (assembly GCF_922984935.1). Taxonomy (NCBI): domain Eukaryota; kingdom Metazoa; phylum Chordata; class Mammalia; order Carnivora; family Mustelidae; genus Meles; species Meles meles. The sequence goes on from NC_060072.1 coordinate 1,892,411, forward strand.
CCACACGCATTTCCCTGCGTCAGGAAATCTCCCCCCGGATGATTCGTTGAATTCCTAGATTTCTGGACAAAGGGGAGATAATCCCTCCTTCCTCTCCTAGTTCTGCGCGGTTGTTGCTGGACAGCCTCCTGGCGTGGCCTCCGAGCTCCTGGAGAGCTGACCTCTGCCTTCCCGGCCCCCAGCCCAGCCGCACTCGGCAGCGGGAGAGGGGGAGAGCGGACAGATGGGCGTCCAGTCGGCCTCCCCTGTTGGCTGATTCCGCCTCTTCCAAGCGGACCATGAAGATCCTGGAAAAGCATCTCGTGCCCATGGGCTCGCCGACCTCCCTCCCCGGGTGGGAATGCGGACACGGCTTGGTTCGCTGTGACTTGGACCCACATTCACAGCATTTCACGCACACAGGCAGGAACGGGGCTCTGACAAGGGACTTCCTGTCGCCGCCTCCAGAGTTGCGACCGGCCCAGTGTCCCTGGAATTAGCGAGAAATGAATGAGTGCGTAGTGGACCCGGGAAGGGAGTGAGGGAGTCCCCGGCAGGCGGGGTCTGCGGGGAGGCCGTGTGCTCATCGAGTGGGGACAGTGGCCCTGGGTGGGCTCGAGCAGCGCCAGAAGGAGCTTTCCCCGGTGTCGGGACAAACGACGGGCAAACAGGAGGTCATCAGTGAGGCCGGGGGATGAAGCACTCGCGTGGTTCAGTCGGAAACTGCTGGTGAGGGAGTTGAAAAACAAAGCCAGAGAGAAAAGCACATTAAGAATGTAGCACCTGCTGTCACCGACAGTCGTGGTCGTCACTCGGTCCTGAAGCCGGAAGGACTCCCGCGAGCTGACCCGGAGCCTGACTCGCAGCCCCCGCTGGCTCCTCGGCATCCAAAAACTGAAGCCCATGGGAGCCACGTGTCTCATCCTTGCAGAGTAGGGGTGAGGCAGCGGGGCTTAACTAACCTCAGTCCTTTGGGGACACAGGCCCTGCGTGAACCTCTGCCTCCGTGGTCAGCAGGGTCGCGGATGGGGTCATTAGGGAGAGAGCCAGAGCACCGGATTCTCAGTCCGGTTCCGAGTCGGGCCGGATCCAAGGATATGTTCCCGCCCTCCCGCTTCCCTCCTGCCTGTCTGTCCTGCCTGTCTGTCTGTCTCTCTATCATCGTTATCATCTCTCCCTCCCTCCCTCCCTCTTCCTCTCTCTCTCTCTATCTATATATGTATGTCCTATCTATTATACGTATCTACTGTCTACCTATTTTTTTTTAAGATTTTATTTATTTGACAGACAGAGATCACAAGTAGGCAGAGAGGCAGGCAGAGAGAGAGGAGGAAGCAGGCTCCCCGCTGAGCAGAGAGCCCAATGCGGGGCTCGATCCCAGGACCCTGAGACCATGACCTGATCCGAAGGCAGCGGTTCAAACCACTGAGCCACCCAGGCGCCCCTGCTGTCTACCTATTTTATCTCTTCTATCCATCGTATCTATCATCCGTCTATTGTATGCCTGTCTGTCTGTCTTCTGTGTGCAATGGCCATCCATCCTCTCAGCTGTTCACGTCCCTGTCCGTCTTCCTATTAGTCTTTCCATTTTAAAAGAACAATGATTTTTTTTTTTTTTTGGTAAAACGACTAGGTTTATTATAAGGCAGTCAAGTGACTCAGAGCTGACGAAGACAAAGTAAAGATTCCACAGTTCTCAGAACCCAGAAATAACCGCAGATAATATTTGGAGAAAGTTATTCTAGACTTATCTCTATGGATAGACACAGATTGAAGGATGCACACGTGGACGGGCAGATCCACGGAAGCCGGACGGGCCCGTAAAACGCAGACGGGCTCCAGCCCACCTCGTCTTCAGTAAAGAAGTGCCGCGTGGTGCTTCCTGCAGAAGCAACGTAGAGTCGCGCTGGGGGTACGGACGTGGGCTAAGACGCTTGAGCTCGGGTGGCCTCCGACCCGCCGGGCAGCCCTAGAGACACAAGGCCACCTCTCGGGTTCCGTGACCCGCTCTGTGGCCCAGGGACAGGATCGTAGCTCTTCGTGGCTGGGGGGATGGAAGGGTTCGCATCGAGGTGCGTGGGCCGCTTCACCTAGCGCTGCGGGTGCGGTAAGCAGCGTGGATATCGGACTTGTGGCGTGTTTTGTGACGACTGGAACTGAGATCAACTGACATGAAACCACTCACTGAATGTGTCTAAGCAGATGGTCTTACTCTGCCCACAAAGTAGTGACGATGTCGCCGCGATCCGACGTTCGATCCCTCCTGCCCCCACGCACAAGTCCTTTCCCGCCTCTCCCTCCACTCCCTCCCCTTTTCTTCCAACCCCCGGCTCCTGACGACCACACATTGTTTTCCGCCTCTGTGGATTTGCCTACTCTGGACATCCCATCTCAACACAATCATAACAATCTGTGGTTTTGGTGACCGGCTTCGTTCACTTAGCATCACACTTCAGGGTTCATCCATGGCGCAGCATGGACCAACACTTCCTTACTTTTCACGGCCGAGTAATGTCCCATTGCAGGAACGCACCGCGTGGCCTTCATCCGTTCATCAGCCTGGAGATAGCCCCAGTGCCCAGCCATCAGGGATACTCCTTTGGGACACTTGTGCAGACGCAAGCTTTCGTTCCTCTTCGGTAGACCCAAGTGGCTTGGAGGGGAACTGTGGGATCACAGGCAATTCTACCTTTAACACTTAGAAGAAGAGTCAGTTTGCCTAACGCCACGGCCCTACCGTTTCACATCCCTGTCCACAAGACAGGAGGGCTCCAAGGGGCCCACATCCTCACCGACTCTGGCTAATGTTTGCCCTTCAAACAATAGTTGGGCATGTTCTGGCATCTTGTGGTTTTGGCTTTCATTTCCCTGATGCCTAACACCCATCCTCTCTTCATCTATTTTGTTTTTTGGGTTTTGTTTTGTTTTGGGCCATTTGTGTATCTTCTTTTGAGAAATATCTATTCAAATTCTTTGCCATGGTTTAACGAAGCTCATTTATCTTTTTATTAGTGAGTTGTAGGGTTCTTCATGTACTCTGGAGACAAGTTCTTTACTAGGTATGTGATTTACAATATGTTTTCCCTCTCTTGATGGTATTGTTAGGGAAACAGAAGGTTTAATTTTGATAAACAGATCTTCGGTCTGTTTTCAGTTAATGATTGTGTGTAGTGTGAATGTGAGCTTCAACTTCATTCTTTTGCCTGTGGTCATCCTGTTGAACCAGCACAATTTTCCCCCCCGAATGGTCTGACATCTTTGTTGAAAAACAACCATTGTGTATTTTTAAGTGTGTGTTTGGAATTTATAGGGTAGTAATTGCCTCTCTCCCATCAACGTGAAGAATTAGCACAATTAGACTTCACCCATATTTCTGTTAGGCAATTTTTTTTATTTTATTTGTGCTCCTGGCCATGCCTCTACTGTTATTTTAGTGTGTTTTAATAATTAATACCTCCAGCACTCAGCCTTGCGCTTTCACTCGGGCTTCCCCGTCTGTGCTGACTTAACCTTTGTGTAGGCCGGAGGCTTCTGCCCCAAGCGTGGTGGACGGCACCGCTGTTTCTGGATTTGTGCACCTGGAAATGTCTGTCTCTTCTCTTCACGCCAGAAGGACGGCGGGCCTTCTTACTTCAGAGCTGTACAGATGCGGTTCTACCGTTCAGCGACGTTTCGCTCTTGGGTGCTGCCGGGAGGAAATCCGAGTCCAGCTGGATCTCCCTCCTCCTGGGACACCTTTGCAAGACACCCTAAACACTCACGTCTCCTCGGGCTGCGCAGGGTTGGTCTTTTCCGGTGACTTCCTCTGGGCGGTGGTGTATTGTTTTGGTCTGTAAATTCAAGTATTCCATGACTCCGGGAAATGTCTTTTGTTATATGCTTACATGTGGCATTTCCCCCCCTTTCTGTCTTGTTCTTCAAAAATACCAATTACGCGTTGCATTTCCCCGTCTTCGTGTGTGTGGTAGAACCCATCTAGGGGCAGCCGGTTCCCTAACATGTTCCTGCTTCTGTCTAGCCTGCTAGAAGGCTTTTTATCCCTGTTTTCCATTGTTTCCTCTTGTTGCATGATTCCTCCTCTGAAAGGTTTGACTGCTGTTGTTTCTAGAACCAGATAGCGTCATCCCCGCTGTCTGTGGGGCACGAATGACTTTCATGACGGCAGGCTCCACAGCCCCTGTGGGTCTATCTCAGGAGCCGCTCCTTTTGCCTGCATTTTGCTTATGTTTTTCTCTTGTCTTTAACCCCAGAACTCCAGTAGCAGACGACGGTCTATGAGAAGACACTCAGAGCCCCCGACTCCCTGTGCTCTGAGGGAGGTGGGAAGCGTCCTTGAGCCCAGCTCACCCCGGAGAGACACTGACTTGTCCCCTAAACAAAGCCGCAGCTCTGCACCGAGCAGTTTTCCCTTCTATTGTCTACATCTCACCAATAATGAGAAGGGTCATTGTAGAAATCCCTTTTTTCTCCAAATCATGTTTTGAACAGTCTATTTTTTGATACTGTTTCTATTTTCAAGTCTATCTTTGATGACGAGCTCTGACCCCTGGAAGGGAGCAGAGACCAAGGGGCAATTAGTTACCCGTCTCTGGGGAAGGACCGCACAGCAACACGACAGGGTGTGGGATCCATCACGTGCTGGGACAGCACTCTCTCCCAACGCAGCCCAGCAGCGTTCCTCGGGACTTCAGTTGTCCGGGCTTGAGTTACTGTGGAATGTGGTAGAATTTGGATCACATTTCTTTTCAGGTTGAGGATAACCTGCTGGATTAACTCCTGTCTTAGGAAACCCACACTGGCCCGCCTTCCCTAGACAAGACCCCCACCCCGTTTGTCCTGCTCTGTTCCAGCCCCCAACTCCTCTGTCTTTCTTGCCCTGGGCAGTTCCCTCTGCCACTACCCACCCAACCTCCGAGCCATCGGCCCGTAGCTGCACAGAACTCAGCTTGCCGAGGTTCTCCGGAAGCCCCGAGAGCCCCTGGCCCCTGTCTTGGTGCGTTGCCTTTGCAGTGTGGGCATGCCTTCAGGATCATGTGACTTTTAATTGTTTCCATGGCAGCGTCTCTGTGCCAAAGCTGTGGACTGTGTGGGAAAATCGATCTCTGCTCTTTCCCCAGAATGCGAGACCTCACCGCTCAGGCTTCCTTGTGGTCAGGAGCAGCCCCGGAGCCGGGTCCCACCCAACAGAGGACGAGTGCACCCAGTAGGCCTTACTGCTTGGCTTGACCCATGAAAACACCCACCTGTGCCCTCTCCTAGTGCTCTCTCCCCCAGCAGAGACAAGGTGACCTTTGAAGGCCACGTGGTGAAAAGGCCGTGCTGGGATCTGCCTGGACCCTGGGGGTGTTTGGACCAGAGGTCCGTTGCCCCCCGGGCACCAGTCCATGTGCGAGCTGAGGGGCAGAGTTGTCCTGTGTTTTTCATGACGTTAAAATGCGGGGTCTGTTTCTTACGTCTTCCCAACAGACCTTAGTGATTACAGATATCGGTATGTCGAAGTGAGGTCCTGCAGCCTCGCAAATTCTAGGTCTTTGGCTTAGCAGGAGGGTTGTCCGTGGTGAGGAGCAGACACGGTACGCTCAGGCGGCGAGGGGGCTCCTACCTGGGCAGGGGAAGCCACAGGCAGCGTCAAGGGTTTATGAGAAAGAGTTGAACGCGGGTGACGACGATTTCGTCTGCAAATGGAATTGAAAGAGAAGAGGGAGGATCCAGCCGTTCGGCTTGGGAAAGTGCTCCTGGATCCCAGACAGTAGGGAATAAGATTGGGAGGCACTGAGCTTCGAAATCCCATTACGACTTCTCAATTAAATAGAGGAATCCAACCAGGCAGCAAAGAACAGATTAAGGACACTGTCGACTTACCAGACCCCCTTCCCTCCCACTCCCACTCCCCGTAGCCTCAAGGAAGAAGCCATCTAACTGACAGAGAGAGAAAGGTTTGGGGACAGAGAAACTGAGAAATAATGGAGATTTATACACCATGTCTAGGGAAAAAGGCACTTTTGGTGTGAATCCTGGCCCAGGGAAATGATATTTCTCTATCCCACTAAGCCTACTCGTGTCGTTCCTAGAGAAGCCGAGCGTCTGCGCTACAGGTGGCCTTTGCTGCACCAGCACCACAATACTCCCGGCTCCCGATCTCGGGCTCCCGGATGGGCATCGGAAAGGCCGGGTGGTCCCCACGGGAACACGCTTCCTGTGCCCAGGCTGGCGGTGTCCACAGGTGGTGCTCGTTACATGCGCCTTCCAGGGAGTGTGGTGGTGGCCAGGGGAACGATGGGCAGAGGACTTTCCCAAGGGGCAGACCCAGCATCTAACTGTGTCATTTCCCACTGAGGACAGGGGACGTCAGCCTGTCTGTCCTGGCGGTCTGTCATTGCCGTGGACCGGGGCTGACTGAGCATGGATGTCCCTTCTCTACTCCGTCATTTTATGTCGGGTTTGTGTGCTGGAGGGAAGGCAAGTCTTCTCCCTGCCTCTCTCCCTCCCTCCCTTCCTTCCCATTTATTTATTTATTACTTTAGAGAGTTAGAGAGTGGGGGGGAGTAGGGGAGAGAGACAATCTCTTGCAGACTCCCTGCTGAGTACAGAGCCTGATGTGGGGCTCCATCCCATGACCTCGCAATCATGAGCTGAGCCAACATTAAGAGTCAGAGGCCCAACTGACTGACCCACCCAGACGCCCCAGGGTCTCCTTTCTTTTGACTTTTGAGGTCATGGAATCAAGAAGAGCCACATCTGAACCCAAAGGAGAGAACAGACAATCCTCTAGAAACCAGGACTTTGAGCACGTCTGCAGCTTGGAGGGGTGACGTGATGGAGTTATAGTCCGTGGGACGTGAGTGAGGTTGTGTGTGTCCTTCCAGCTCCAGCCAGAAACCCTCCCACATGTGTTCATCACGTGCGGTCCCCTTATAGGCTAATGGTGTTTTAGGGACAACCTTGGTGTGTGAAGCAGCCGTTCCCTGAGGATGGCCTCCCGTGGCCTGAACAAGGGCTCCAGACTCTATATTTCATCTTGAAGCCCCTGACGTCTTGCGGGGAGGCCTGCTGTTCCCGCAGTTCAGCCTACCCTAGTCAATACGCTTCCCCAACGGACTGTGATATTGTCAAAGGGGTTGTGTCTGGCTTGTCCTGAAATACTTGTCAATGTGTTTTAATTCTTAGGATTTCCATTTTTCAGAAAAAGAAATGACCTTCCTACCACTGAAACTATTGCTTAAGAAGTTGATTGCGGAAACGGAGTCTAATGTTTGATTTTTTGCCCACAGTGAGCTTCTGAAGTACATATTAGCTCTATCCATCCTTTTTAGAAAATCACTTCAATAAGGCATGATTGATCTACAAAAACTGTATGTATTTAATTAGACGACTTTATGACATTACAGATAAGTACACGCCCATTAACTTATCCACACCGTCAAGACCATTAGATTATCTATCACCTCCAAAAATGTCCTCTTGCCCCATAATTTTCTCCGTTTTTAAAAAATACTTGTATCGGTCGAAGAGTACCGAGTTTCAGTTATGCAGGAAGAGTCAGTTCTGGGGTTTGCTCACAACACGGGCCGACACTTTGCAGTACTGCATGGCACACTCCAGACGTTGCTGAGAGGGTCAGTCTTAGGCTAAGTGCTCTTATTACCAAAGAGATCTATCCGTCTCGATAGCCAGTTCTGGAAACAAGCAAGAAATTAGCTATAAAACTAAGGAAGGGAAAGGAAAATCAAGGAAGGGAGTCGGGGGCCCCCCAAGTCTAAGAGCTTGTGCACAAAGCGTACGTTGTGAGCTACGGTTGGTGAACTTTCCTAGAGATAAGGCCATTCTCCAGGTGGAAGCACCAAGGAAGAGAGTAAGTCACTGATGCGGGTCTCTGAGGGGCCAGGAGGGGAGGGGGACTGACGGACGCCTGCTGGGGAGAGCTGAGGCAGAGAGGCCTCTCCCCATGTCCATCCACGCCTTCCACAGAGAAGCAGCTATACGAGGTGCTAAGGCAGCTGCCACAGGTAAGTGATGGCCAGAAGGGTGAGGCAGAGTGGACCCCATCATCTCCTGCCAAACCAGCTGGAACGGGTAACATTTAAGCACCGCTCTCCTGCTGAGACGTGGAAAGAGTAGAACGGGCCACGCTGGTCATGGACGAGGGGGCACAGGCAGGTGCAGGTACAGACCTTGGGGGACGGCTGTCACCGTTCTCTCAAGCAGAAGGAAGAAGAGGCTGTTTACCAGACATTAGCAGTTTGACTTACGGCTCATGGAATGCCAGCCGCTAAAGACGGCAGAAAACTGGAGATCTACGATCCCTCACCACCCCTAACTCGCCACAGCAGGAAATCCCTCCCCAATCCTGAGCTCAGATGCCACGAAGGAGGAGGAGGGCCTGGGCAACAACCTGGACTGGGATTTGTTTCCAGCTGGTTGTAAAAATCATCCTAATGGGAATGAGCGTACTTTAAAGTGACGAGACTAAGATTTCCATTTCAGTGCGGGGCAGTGGGGGCTCAGCGTAGGAATTACGCTGATTTGAGTGAGCATAAGGGGAGCTGCATTTGGGCCCAGCCACGCTGGGGTCTGTGAAAACCTACCCACTCCCTGCAGACCCCAGAGCCGAGGAGGGGCCTGGGGCCACCGTGGCGTTCGGTTGATATGAGACAGACAAACGAACAAGCAGATCCTTACTCGTTATTCACCTTCTTCCCCTCCTTACCCTCTGCCGACAGATTAGAACATCAGACTACTCTGTTGGTAAACACCCTTCAACCGCGGCGCTGTGAGCACGGCAGCTGCATTGCCTCGCTGTGGGTGAGAACACCCCCGTGAAGAGTCGAGGGCACACCTGACCTGGTAGGAGTCCTTGAAATTTCATTATAAAACTTGTCATGTCACCAGAACATGATGTCAGCTGATTTGAAGAAAACCCAGATTTCACTTGACAGGCGCTTTTAACTTGCCGTGTGACACCAAGGCAGAAGCGGTGTCCTGGAAACGAAACGTGGGTGCCTGAGAGACGCGAAGGAGGCTTGGATTGGACGCAGCTTCAAAGAGGCTCTGCAGAGACGATGCCCCGTTCCCTTCCCTTCCCTCGGTCCTCCCATTCGAACCCTGAAGCTCTGGGTGGCACCTCTCGACCCAGGTGTGCCTTGACATGTGGAAAGTCGGCACTTCAAAGTTAGCTGGCCCGAAGCGTCCAACTCAGGGTGTATTTTGGCGAGTTGAATTGGTGAAGAAAGGAGATCAGACCCGGGGGCGTAGACCTAATCGACTCTGTGTTGCAGAAACAACTTTCCGGTGAAGGTGTCACCGTCCTGCACATTTCAGCAGCCCCGGGTTGAGCCACAGACTTGACAAGCAGGGACTTTTGCACCTGAGTTTTAACTCTGGCAGGAAAATGACAGAGTTGTGGGATGTCTCAGCATCTCACATGAGCTGCCTAAAGGAGCATAGACGTTTGTCTTGCTTCATTTTCGTGTTAGCTACCAGATGTGAGTATCTTTAACAGACGCCACTGAAACTTTGAGGTCAGTGTGTGTATATGCACTAATCACATTATTATAGAATAACACAAAGAAATAACAAAATTCAGTGGTCACTCTCTGGTCCCAGGCGATGTGAGTAAGCACACTCCCCCCGGGCTCCAGGGGAGGAGGCTGGACCTCGACACAGTACCTGGAGCGGCCATTTGTGGCTTCCGAAGGGTAAGGAGTGGTGGGAGGACTGGGGAGACGATCAGAGTTCTAGCTGCCTCCTACCGGCAGTGAGTGCCCCTACCACAGACTGGGTTCCCGAAACCTCAACTGAAGACACCCCAGAACCCAGAACAGAGCGCCTGAGCACACACAGAGAAGTCAGGACACTCTCTGTTTTCAGCTTGAGAAATGGGCAAGAAATAGACAGTGAAACTTAGAGAGGTTGAGGAGAACCACTTGTTTTCTGTCCTCTCCTCTGGTCCCCCATGTCCCAGCCACTAGCAATGCTCTGGTGGCAGGACAGTAGCTGCAGTGGCTGCCCACAGGAGCCAAAACTCCAAAGGAGGGAACCCCTCTGTTCCACCAAAGAGGCTGTGGTCTCAAGAGGCTGGGTCAAAAGCCCCTGTCCTTTTCTCTTTCCGTGTTCTGCTGATAAGCTCACCGTGCAGAGATGTGTGACAGAGTTGGGTCACTGGCCAGAGGAGCAAGACAGGAATTAGAGAGCCCCAAGGAAGTGTGAAGAGGGAGGAACTCGGGGGAGTGACCTCTTAGAGCTGCCTACGAACCCCTGGGCTCACCCCTGAGATGTGCATGCATACATCGATTATAAACAGTATGCATAGTTGTTGAGAACTGAATAACAACAGAGACTCCACCCCAAATGCCACACTTGCCACTGAGTATCACACACAGAAGCGAGACCAAATAGTTCTGCAAGTGTTCTGAAACTTAGCTGATTCTTGACATGGAGCCCACTAAGTACTTGTTGGCAGCTGGTACTGGGGACCTGAACTCAACCGGGCCAATGGCTTCCCCAAAACACCAACACCTTTTCTTTGTGGGATGTAAACAAGACTTAGGGTATCGTAATGAAAGGTGTATAACTTCCAGGGCACAATCCGAATTACCTGGGAATAAATGGCAGGTGGTAACACCAACGTGAAAGGGAAGTTGGAAATATCTGAAAAGACAACAGAGCAGCTATTAGAAGTACGTTCCAGTGAATAAAATTAAATATCATGAAACAAAGGGAAAGTGAGCCAAGAATAGACAACCAGCGAAGAAATAAGAGATATAAAGAAGAATCAAGTAATAATTTTACAAATGAGACACATAATAACCCAAATTAAATGCCCAATAAATTGTCTCTGTAGCACACTGGAGATGACCAAGAAGAAAGTCAATTGTTATTATTCAGTGTTAAAAAGAGAGAAAAAAGAAGATTCAAAAAATGAAATCTATAACCAAACTCATTATAAGGAAACTGGAAATGGAAGGACAAGAACAAACTATCAATAGCATCCAGAGAAAATGCATGTGTTCCTTATAGGGTAACAACAATTTTTTCACTGCAGATTTGTCATAAAATATGGAGGCCAGAGGGAAGTGCAATATTTGTGAAGTGCTGGAAGAAAAGGGCTGTCAATCCAAAATTTTAACTATAGTGAGAATATTTTTCAAGAATAAGGTCAAGTAAAACCATTCTCAGACAAAGGAGAACTGAAAACTCATTTTCAATAGGCCTGCTCTAAAGGAATTTATATAGGAATTTCTTCAGACAGAAGGGAAATAATACCAGAGGAGACTTGAAGGATCAGGAAGGAAGACAGCAATAGAAAAGGTAAATAATTGGGGAGCTATAATAGACTATTTTTCTATTCAGTTCTTTAAAATGCACTTGACTATTGAAAGTAAAACAGTACCATTCACTGTCTGATAGGATTTTCTATGTATGTGGACACAATAGTAAGATGATGACAATGTAGAGGGGTGAGAGGGAAGGGACCTGTGTACTGGTAGGTACATTCCCTATTCAGTGGCTCTTTCTGTATGAGATAAGCTAGACTTCACAACAAAGAAAATTATCAAGGATAAAGTGGAATATCACATGATGATGAAGTATCAGTTCACCAGAAAGACACAATAATCATAAATATGTATGCCCCTAACAAGTGTGCTTAAACTGCATGAAGCAAAAATTGGTAGGATGGAAAGGAGAAATAAGCCAGGCTGATGGTGGGAGACTTCCACTCCTTTCTCAGCAGGTGGAACCAGGGAACAGATAAGAGAGGATCCAGGAGAAGGGAAGAGCACAGCCACCTGACTACCTCCCACTACCATTTCCAGAACACATCCCCCACCGTAGCAGATCACACATTCTTTACCAGGACACATGGCACAAAATAAGCCATATCATGGGTCATAATATAATCCAAGTTTAAAATGATTGAAGCCTCACAAAATATGCCCCAAAACTGTATTGGAATCAGAGTAGAAATAAGTAACAGAAAAGTACCAGGAAGGTGCCAACACTTGAAACGTGAACCACACACAATTGAAGGGGTCACAAAGAAACGCTCAACGGAGATTCAAAAATATTATAAGTTGAGTGGGAATGAAAATGCAACATATCAAAAGTGGTAGGAAACAACAAAAGCAGTGCCTAGAGGGAAATTTATAGCATCAAAAACTTATATTAGAAAAGAATAAAAGTCCAAAATCAATAATGCAGATTTTCACATTAGTTAACTAGAAAAAAGTACAAAATAAATACAAAATAAATAGGAGGGGAATAAAAAGATGATCAGAAATTAATAAATTAACAACAATGAAAACATGAAAGTAATAGATAAAATCCATGAAGATATTTTTTAATTTGAAAAGAACAATAAAACTGATAAACCGATAGCAACAAAGGGAAAGGAAGTAAGGAATAAGATGCAAATTCTCAGCCTCCAGAACAAAGGGGAAAGTACAACAGACCCCACAGAGGTGAGTAGGCGAAGGGACACCACGGACAGCTCCACACTAGCGAAGGGACACCACGGACAGCTCCACACTAGCAAAGGGACACCACGGACAGCTCCACACTTGACAACTTAGAGCAAATATATCGCTTCCTTGAAAAGCACCAACGACCAGAATGCACCCAATATGACGATAACCAGACACTTGTAAGTAAGAAGGTAATTAACTTCCCAATTAAATTCCCTTAGAAGATCATTCTCCACGTGAACTAGTTTTAGCGGGGAATTCCCCAAGATGTTTAAAGAAGATTCTCTTCTAAGGAAGAGGAAAGAAAGCACTCAGCTCATTTTATGCGCTCAGCATTTCCACGACCCGCAAACTGGGCCAGACAGTGGAAGAAAGCAAACGATGACATGACAGGAAATCCTTCAGGAACACAGCCTCTTCCACAGGCTACTAACTGAGCAAACCCAGAAAAAACAGGTAGAATAATAATACATGCCCCTGTCAAGTGGGGTTTACCTTGGAACACAGAGGTGTTTAGTAGAAAATCAATGGATGAAATATACTATATTATCAGCCTCATGAAGAAAAATCACTTGATTACATCATTTGGAGCGGAAGAGCACTTGACAGAACTTACTGTAAATTAGCAGGGAAGACCATGCACACATTGGCACGCACCCCACAGTTTCTGCGGAGCCAGCGAAGAGGCAACATTTCATTCCACCCCACCCTGCACCCCAACCGGTGGAACCAAGTGGTGTCCTGTCTCCCCTGCAAGGCTGGTGTCAGGAGCACTGAGCTGAGAGCCCCAGCCTGGCACAGTGAGGGAGTGAACCGTGCTTGGAAGCAACCCAGCTTTCTACCCTCGATGAGGACAATGCCCAGTCCCAGCAACACGGTGTGAGTCTGCCCACAGCTTCCCCCACCTTGGATGGCGGTGGAGCCCATCCAGTACCCATGGCCAAGACATAGTGGCAGGGGCTCCCCACTTTCTCTGGCGAGTTGTTGGTGGGATGTAAGGTAAGTCAAATGCACGGTACCGGTGGGCAGCGAGGTAGTGGGAGCCACCCACGTGGGAGCACCCACGTTCGCTGGGATGGCGTCAGGGACCGAGGGGAAGCTGAACACACAGAGCCCCTGGTTCTTGTACCTGATCCCCACGGGGTGACTTCCTGCTAAAATGTCTTCTACCTACCACCTCTCCATCAGGGGAGTGGTTTGCAAATTTCCCCCTCAGGCTCTTCGGTGCGTTCATCTTCTAACGGGTTTCTCCGTGGAACCAGAGTTTCCAAATTAAAGGAGGTCCAATGACTCCTTTCTCCTTGGTCCAATGACTCCTTTCTCCTTGGTCCAATGACTCCTTTACAACTTGTGATTTGTTGTCAATCCTTTGTGTAGTGCAAGGTTCTGGAGATGGTCTCTTAGGTGGTCTTCTACGAGTTTTATAGGTTCTGCATTTGGAGCCGGCCAAATGAGGCAGGGATGCTTTGGTCCCTCAGTGTGGGGGCTCAGGCCTGACACCATGACAGCCCAGGTCCTAGGAGATACTCCCCCGTGTGCTCCCGTGGACCACGCTCAGAGCTCGGCGCCACGCTGAGGTCCTATCTGAGACTGCACTGCGGCCTGTCCCCCTCGGCCATGCTGAATGCAACAGAAGTCAGTCTGTCCCCGGGGGCGGGCAGAGTGGGCTGCAGCCTGAAAGCCGGGCCTGTGCAGTGAGCCGACAGGAGGGCCCCCGTGGGCCAGGGCAGGACCTCCCTGAGCTTTGTGCTGGCCTCGCACTCCATGCACAGGGACTGAAATGCCTCTGGCCGAAGGACAGCAGTCGGGGTACAGAACGTGACGCTGGGACACGGAGCCTCGAGCGACAGGCAGGCTGCACGGTCAGGCCTGTCTCCAAGCGCACATCTCCCCTCCTTTTGTCTCCCCTCGGCCACGAGGTGGCCATGCCCCAGCACAGTGGCTGTGTCCACGTCCTCAGGAAGGACACAGGCAGATGCACCAGGGGATATTTTAAGCCAATGTTTCCTTTTTTAAAAAATTTATTTATTTTTTTGAGAGAGAGCGAGTGAGCACAGGGAGGGGTAGAGGGAGAGAGAGAGAGAGAAGCCGACTCCCCGCTCAGCATGGACCAATGAAGTACCCCATCTCACGACCCTGAGACCATGACCTGAGCAGAAATCAAGAGTCAGAACATTAACTGACTGCAGGACCGGGAGCACCTTAAGCCACCATCTGGGGTTGGGGTTGTTTGCATCAGATCCTTCCAGGTGTTTCCTGCTCCCCCCTGCAACCCCCACTGGCCGATCGCCTGCGGTGAGGAGGATCCAGCCCAGGGAATGGATTTTCGCTCCAATGTGGTTCGTATCCATCCGAAACCTGGCGGCTGTCGTCAGATTTTGGGGAGAAGGGGGCTCTTACCGGCGGAGGAGGGGTGTCTCAGCTAAGTTCCGGAGACGGCGCTGATCCCAGTCCAGCGCAGAAGCTGGGGATTGTCAACACAATGGCTCCCGTCGGTTGCACGGGATGCTTGGCGTGGGTTCCCCTCTCGAGGGCACTTTGATGTGCAAACACGCAAGTCAGTGCCTCCGTCTTTGCGATGGCAGCTCCGGTCCCTCTGTTTTCAGTCAGCCCCGTAATTAGCGATGCTGCACGACATGTCCTGAATGATTAGGGAGCGGCCGGGATCCACCGGGGTGGTTGTGTGACGGAACCAGGGTTCCACGAGGTTTTTAATTTGCAAAGTAATAAATAATGCTGAATGCCCAGGAGTTTCAATTAGGATGTTTACTTGTGTGAAATGGGAAAATGTGGCGGGAGGAGCCAGGCTTCTCGTTAGCGAGGACTTGAAAGAGGAGGGACGTGGGGCCCCAGCCGCGAGATGCCACGTGCGGGAGGTGCGGGCCGGCTGCTCGCCACAGACCTCAGAGCCGGGGAGGAGGTTTCAAATGTTTCCAAGTCACAAACTGAGTCAGACTCCAGCAACGGAATCCCTCTCCTGTCGCTCACTCACCTTCTTTGGGGACTTGAAAGCACCTGAAGGCCCTTCTCTCAGCCCCAAGCCGGGGTCACCAGAAATGGGTCCGGCTGGGATCTGTCGGCCTGTTCTCTGCCTGGAAAGCATTTGTGTCCGTCTTTCTCCAGTCAACTATGTCACCGTTCCCGGATCGTGTGCGTATCCAGTGCTGGCTGGCTGGACGGTCCGTGGAAGCTCAGCATCACCCTGCCCCCCTGCCCAGGGATGAGCACTTCCTGGACTGCGGGCAGCGGCTGTCCGCACGATTTGGGGGATTCCGTGGTGTGTCCGAGGGGCTTGACACACGGCTGCACCAGGGCCCCCCAACTGTAAGGAAGAGTTGTGACACCTCATGGGTCGTGAGAGTGAGGTTCTTGGAAGCAACGCACCCCCAAGTGCTCCTTTACGGAGCAGCCTCGAAGGCCCCTGTTCCGAGTAGGGTCCCCAGTGAGAGAGGACTCTGCAACAGGCCCAGGGACCCCGCACGGTCCTCGGCCGTTGAGACAGTAGGAACCTGAAGACGGACGGAGCCGGCCTCCTCCCGGGCCCAGATGGTAGACCGCGGCGCACAGCCCCGGCTTGTAGGGCAGTCAGCGTTCCCTAATGGGGCACTGCGAGGCTGGGCGGGGACTGATCGTGTCTCCGGCAGGCAAGTGTGGCCCTGGCCTGTGGCTTCAGCCATGTCCCCACAGACTCAATGGCTGAGCGGACAACACAGATCCCTGCCCTTTCAGTTCTGGAAGGCGAAATGTCCCAAACAGGTCTCCCTGGATCAAGCGAGCTGTGGGCAGAGCTTGATCCTTCAGGAGGCTCTCAGGGAGGTCCTTGGCTCGTGGCCTCGTATCCCTCTGGGTCTGCCTGCATAGACACGTCTCCTTCCGCTCTGACTGTCCTGCCTTCCGCTTCCACTGTAGGACCTGCATGCCCCAGTCCTTGGGGACCAGCCAAGGGGTTGGGCTGGACCCCCAGACCTAGAGATGAGGCCACGGGGGCCTGCCATCCAAGAGCTGGGGCCCCTCCACGAGTGCTGTCGCTCTGGGGCTCGGGGAACCCAGGGTGAGGCCCTCGAGGGGAGGCCAAGCCACCGTCATGGGCGCCAGCTTAGGGCCACACCTGTGAGGGCTCTGCTGTAGCCCTTGGAAAATCCGCGGAGAGATTTGCAGGACGGAAGGACACACCGGGATTGATGTTCAAGAAGCGCCTCGGGCCATCAGCCAACACGCTGGGAGGGAGGGACAGGAGGCACAGAGACTCTGGGGAGGCCAGGCTCTGGCCTCACGCAGGGTCTGGAGGCTGGGATCCGTGGCCTGAGAGGGGAGGGCCGGTGGGAGGGCGCTCCCTCCCGTGACCCCCTCCCTGTGTTCTGGTCGGCGGCCTCTGTCTCCCCACAAGCTCCTCAGACAGGAGGGGGCTCCTTGCTTCCCCGTGAGGACGTTCCCTTCGTGCAGACAGCGCGGGCTCGCCCAGGACGGTGCTGATGATCCGTCAGAGACCCGGGAGCTGCCGCGGTCACACAGGGAACAAGGCCGAGGAGCTGCCCAGAGGCTCCGGGGACCGAGTTCCCGCAGCAGCTCGAAGGCGCCCCCAGGATGTCCGCCGCCTCCCACACCCCTGCAGCCGCTGCTCTCCATCCCGCTGAGCACGAAGCCCCCCTCCGGCTGCCCTTCCCGCACTGGCTCTTTTCTGCATCAGCCCCGAAAGTCGTTCCCTGAGCTGCCTGTGCCGGACATGGTGGGCTACGCAGAGGACGGGGGCCGTCGAGAGTGTGACGCTCAGCCCCACCGGCTCGCAGGAAGCGGTGACTCACCTCGAGTCGCTCACTCCCTGTGCCGCTTCTCAGACTCTCTTGGGAGATTACAGGCAATCCTGGTGCAGAGGCCACACCCCGGGTCAGCTCAGAAGCTCTGGGGGGCACCGAGCAGCCGTACCCCGCAACGCTTCCCGGGGACGGTGCCAGTGGGCGAGCCGGGGCGCTGACCCGCCGGAGCTCAGGGCCAGCTCCTGCCCCTGGGGCTCCCGGAGCGCCGGCAGCTGCAGAGCAAGGGCACCAGCGGGCTTCCCGTCCGGGGGGCCCTCGGGCCGCGGCTGCGCACGTGGGCCCTCCTTCCCCCTAAAGGATGCATCCTCCGCACCGAGGCTGCCCAAACCTCTTACCAAATGGCTTTGTTTTGTTTCCCCCGTTTCTGGGTGACGAGAAGCATGAAGTTATAAATAGTCACAGGGCTGGGCTGTCTGTGGCTCTCAGAGGCTGTCAGAACTAGTCTTGTCAAAGCCCTCACGTTGACAGCCTGGATCTGGCTCCCCGCTCCGCCCGCTGCTCACAGCAGCCCGGGGGAGGGGGGCGGGCAGGGAGGGGACCTCCTTCCTCCTCCCCGCTGAGCCTGGAACGTCTCTGGGTTCCAACAGTGCCAGGCCAGGCTTCCCTGGCTTCTTACAGACGTGGGTGCCTGGGAGGCTGTCCCCGCCCATGTCCTTGGCTCACCCCCATTCCGTCCCTGAGATCTGGTGGGCAGTTCTGATCGTGAGCTTTCCCGTGCGGCCCACATGGCTGTCCACATGGGCCACTGAATATGATGAAGCGTGGACGGGAGCGGAGCTCAGGGTCTGCTGGCTCTGGCAGAAGCGAGTTCAAGATGGAAGGGGTCTGTCCTCACCACAGTCCTGGCATGTGCTCGCCGGCTCACCTAGATGCCCCACGCCACCGGCCATGCGGCGGACACCCGAGCAGGAGGGAGACTCTTGCTTGCCTTGGACCTCAGCCTCCCCGTACCCCGGACGCCTCATCTGCAGAGTGGGGGTAAGACGCACACCCCTGTCGTACCACTGTGAGGACTCATGAGCCAATTTTGCAAAGCGGTTAGTTATCTGAAATGTTTGCAAGGCGGCGGGTGCTTGGTCTGTGTGCAAAGTAAGAAATAAACAGACCCCGTCGGCTCAGCAGCCTTGGCAAGCTCTCTCCCACCCACGATGTCGGGGTCCCCTTCTCCCCTTTCCCCCCTACAGCAGCACGACCCCTCCTGGGGGGAGATTCCTTCCTTTCCCGTTTGTGCCCCATAGACCGCTCAGCTGCGTGTGCTGACGGGTTGATCGGACACCCCATGCCCGGTGCAGAGGGGCCGTGGATTGCTGGCACTCACCTGGTCTGATGAGTTCTTTGTCCCCCACCGTCTGGGGTTGTGTCCTGTCTGACCACATGGACAACAGAGGAGGCGGGTGATTCTGAAGATCGGGGAGCCCCCGTGTACCAGAGTTAGCGCAGCCTTGCCTGCTAGAAGTGAGCCAGTGGCTGGTTCTTAGAGCTTTCCATGAACTCCGTGTGCCCTCACATGAGCTGGAAAAGCCCCCAGCCCAGAATTCTCATCGGGAAAGAGGAAACCTACCTATGTGTGCAGCTTAGATGAGGGGCACCTTCCCGGGGCGATGGGGAAGCTGCTCTAGACGGTGGAGAAACCCGTCACTCGAAGAAGGTTCAACAGACACAGGGCGGGTGGCGTGATGAGACTGAACGCAAGGTCCTCCTCGGATACCTTGCGGGTCCGTAGTCTGCCGAGGTCCCTAGGAAACCTTCGGCGGTGGGGGTGTGGTGTCTGATCAATGCTGTTCCCTTCAGTGTCCTCGAGGAGACGCTTCGAGCCGCCCTGCCCCACGCCAGCTCCGAGCTCTCCTGGAACCGGCCTGCTTCTCTTACCTCGGGTAAAAGGTCCTCCCAGGAAGAAAGCTTTAGAAATTCCGCAGCTCACGAGAAAATCTGAAGCTCAAAATAAGTTAGAAAAAAAAAATTCCCTTTTAGGGATGCAGAGACATTTCTCAGGATAATATATTCCGAGGAAGCTGGGAGCTGGGGTCCGCTCCGAGTCCGTCAGGGCGTGCATAACAAGGGGTCCCGGCCTCGTTGGATGCCGCCGGCCTCGTTGGATGCCGCCGGCCTCGTTGGATGCCGCCGGCCTCGTTGGATGCCGCCGGCACCGGGCGCCCAGCGGAGCGTCCGGCAGGGACGCCGATGGGGGGAAGGCGCTGTGCACCAGGCAAGGGGAGCTTCGGAGGAAGATGACGCCTGTCTCAGAACGTGTCTGATGTGCTGTCGTGTGGGAAGGAGAGTGAGCCTGTTCGGTGCGGCCGCAGGGACGGGAACAAGACCGATGGAAGGCGGCGACAGGCCAACAGATGCAGACCCGGGAAGGAAAATTGTCAGAGCCGCCCAGCCGTGGCCAGGAGTCACAGCTAACATTTGCCGAGCTGGCGAGCCTTGCCAGGGACTGGGCTGACCCCTCTGCATGCCCGGCCCTACTTGCTGCTTAGAACACCCGTGAATGAGGCAGACGTCAAGGGCGTCATCCCCATTACTACCGTGGGGACAGGCACAGAGCGCGTCTGCAGCTCACCCAAAGCCGCTCGGTCCTCTGAGAAGCAGGTATCGGCGCTCTGGCCGCGGACGCCAGGTCCTGCCCCTGGTGACCGTCACTGTCCTTGGGCGGGGAGGGGGTGGCTTCTGGCCGGAGCACAATGAAATCCTGCTTGTCCCCTGCCCTGCATGGCGCAGCGGCCGAAACGACCTCTCAGATCCCATGTTGCACCATGAGGTTACACCGATGGGGGCTCGGGATTCGTGGCGAGGGCATCAGCTGAGCGTTTCGGTGCACACAGGAGAGCTGGGCGTGGAAACAGTGGGTCATCTGAGGGAGAGCAGCTGGGGAAGGCCGGGCCGCACAGGGTGTGCAACGGGGGGACGGATCCGGACAGGCACGGCTCCAGGAAGCAGGAACGCGGCAGAGCAGAAGGTCCAGAAACTGCCCCATCTGCCCCGCGTCCTCGGGGGCTCCTCCATCCTGCCAGCCGGGGCCGAGCCTCGGCCATGTGGAGAGTACGAGAGTACGGAGCACAGGAAGACAGGCGGGAACCGGAATGTGGCATCTAATGGACTGTTGGAGGCCGGAGAGCTGGTTCCTCGCCCTGACGTGACTCTCCCACAGAGACAGCTCCGGTCCCCGAGGGAGACACCGGCCCGGAGAGTATGCGGTGCGGCTGGGCGGGAGCTCAGGGGAGGGCCGGCCCCTGCAAGACGGGTGGGGGCAGGAAGGGAAGAGGGGAGAGGAGGGCTGGGCAGGCTCATGCCAGGCAGAGGGAACAGCTCATCTGGGCCCTGGGAGGGAGTGTGGCTCCCAGCGGAACCGTGGGAAGGAAGGGCCCGGGCATCCCTTTTGGGGAACCCCAGGGGACAGTCCAGTTGGGTCACGGATCTGCAGCTCGGCAGAGGGTTCCGCGAAGACGCAATCCGCTCGAGCTGGGTTCCCACCAGCGCCGCGGCTCCACCCTCTCCCTCCGGGTGGTTGTGTGAAGAGGGTGTTTTCTGAGGGCGCCTGGCGGGAGCAGTTGACTCTTGATTTTGGCTCAAGCCACGGTCGCAGGGTGGTGAGTTCGAGCCCCGCCTTGGGCTACGAGCTCCGTGTGCCGATGGCTTCAGATTCCCTCTCCCGCTGCCTCTGCCCTCCCCTCCCTCCGCTCTCTGTGTGCTCGTTCTCTCTCTTTCCCAAACAAACAAATACATCTTTAAGGAGAGCATTTTCCAAGAAGCCGCCCGTCTCATGGCCTCTCCGAAGCCCAGCACGCCGCTCTGCCAGCCCCCAACCCAGACCGTCTTCCGGCTGTTTCGGAAAATGTGCATCTGTACTCGTACGGCTTTACAGGGTTTCCTTCGCGCTCTGCCGCCGCGCTCCCGTGTTCTCCCCTGGGATTCGGGCTCCTCTCACAGTCTGTATCCAGGAGTCCTCCATGCCCGTGAGGGACACAGACGGGGCAGAGGACGGGGGGAAAGGGTCCCCCTCTCCCCAGACACGATCCACTTGGCCACCTCATGGGCTCACGTGGGCCGCCGCACCCTAGGCTGCGAGTGGTGGGTGCCGAGACCCCCCGCAAACGCTGCCTGCCCAGCTGGTGCATGAGAAGGCAGCGTCCCCGAGAAGCTGGGTGGCCGTGCTCCTACGGGTTAATTCTCTTTTAATGCCTCTTTTATTGCTGCTGCGTTCCAGCTCTGGGGTTGAGGAGCCGCCCCGCCACACTTCAAGGAGTGAGACAGTAATTGTCTCCGACTCCCACCGTCGCGTGGCTGAAAAGCCCACGGAAGGGAGTGCTGCCGAGCACGAGGGCCTGATCTCCACAATTTCAGCCCCTGCCCCCTGGAGGCCGTGGGTCAGTTGCCGGGACCCCGCCGGCCCCTGTGGGCACTGGACAGGGACACTCAGGACCTCCCAGCCAACACGAGAGCGGACACCTCCAGCTTCAGCACGAATCTGGGCTCTCCGGCCCCCACCCAAGGCTCACGTTTGGACCCTGGGGGCAGAATTTCTCCTCTGGCACCCAATGCAGAATAAAGAGCCAAGATGCCTTCTCAAGGGTCTTCAGCCCCCGGAGTGGCGTCTGTGGGAGGAATGTCCGAGACGCGTCCGGAACGGGAGCCCCGCTGGCGAAGCCGCTGTGCGAGGCTTTGGGCGGGCGGCTCTGTCTCTCTGCTCCTTTGCGTCGGCGCTGTTAGAGACCGAAATGGATGCACGGATGGCGGCCGGGATCGATAGCGGATTTAGAGGCTTCCTGGTCTCTCTGTGTCCTGGCTTGGGGGCTCCCCACGAGCAGGAGACTCCAGTCTGCCTGCTCGTCTCGCCGAATCACCCCGGCCGTGCGTGCTTGACCGAAGGATAATCCGGGTCCCGGCGGGAAAGCTCCTCGGTCCCCAGAGTCTCCACGCGCAGTCAGCCCGGACCCACGACGCCCGCGGACGGGCCTGCTCCGTGAGTGACGTCAGATGGGCAGTCAGAAGGCCGAGCTGGAGGGAAAAGACCCCACTGGCGCCATCCCCCAAGCCGAGGGCATGGGGACCGTGGCGTGCCCTATTTATTATTTATTCAGCTCCGACACTACATTAAGCAGCCTCCTGAGGGAAGCGCCATTGGATTCCCGTGAATTAAAGCACACACGGGACGAGACACAACAGGAACAATTTAATTTAAAATGATAGAGTGACGTCGCCTCGAGAGCAGAGGCTGTTTTCCAAAGGAAACACACATAGATCTTCGCAGGAGGCGCGCACCCGCGGGGCCCCGGCCCTCGGACGGAGAGGCCCTCAGCAGACACGGCGCACAGCTGCGCTTTCA
This sequence comes from Meles meles, assembly GCF_922984935.1. NCBI lineage: Eukaryota > Metazoa > Chordata > Mammalia > Carnivora > Mustelidae > Meles > Meles meles. The sequence goes on from NC_060072.1 coordinate 1,914,991, forward strand.
GACGGACCCGACCCAGGAAACAGACGCGGTTCCAGAGTCCAAGGTCAGCCGGTGAGCTTGGCGTTCGGGGTCTGGAAATCTGGCACCAAGTTACACCGCCCGTTCCTCCAAGACTCGACACCCGCCTCGGGCTCCTGTCTGACCCCGAGGACTGCCTCTCTTCCGGGGTGGTGGGGCCCCCTTTCTGCCTGTGTCTGCACAGCCGGCACACGTTCTGGGGAGCGACCCGGCCCTCCGCGGCGGCGCTGGGAGGTGTCGTTGGCGTCCGCGTGTTTTCTGGCCCACCCTGTGGTTCTATCGGTTCCGTCTGCTGCTTCTGCTTGTTTGTTTTTTAACGTAAGGACTTTGGGGCTCATATACACGGAGGGTGATTATAGCTCAGATGATCCCAGATGCTTCCGGCCCGTGTAAGTGTTGAAGGTCAGGGGCGGCTGGGCTCTCTGGGTCCCTCACAGCCCCCACTGTCAGCAGGTGTCCCGGCCCCCGGCCCCCCCAGGCAAACATACCCTCCACGCGACCTTGTCCTGTTGCTCCATCCTAAGCCCCCTCACCAGCACTCTGAATGTCTGCGATAGACCACCCGCCACCACAGTCCTGGCTTTTCCTAGACGGACTGTGTCTGTGGCCAGAGAGTAAAATGTGGAGAGCCTAGGGTTTCACATGTTGTACTGAATCAAGGGAGATGCGCTGGTTGCGGGGTGGGCTTGCCGGCAGAGGGTTCTGAAGGCTGGAGGAGAGGAAGCACAGAGATACGGTGCAGGTGCCCTAGGCTGTCTGTGTTGAAGCTCTGATAAGATCTGATTTGTGATCTGAGAGAATGGGGATCAGGTCAGAGTTGCTCAAGGCGCAAGACCACAGACTGTAGGAGCAGGAAGTGTGTGGCTGGGGCTGCGGTGGACATGAGGTCAGGGTCAGCGACTATAATTAAGCCAAAAATGTAGCCCTACTGTTTATCCAGAGCCGAGCTAGGGTTTGTGGGGGATAAAGAACAAAGTGGAGTTATTAATCATAGACTAATGGAGACTGATTTTGGATAAGATGTTTATATACGAAATAATAGAAGGTATTAGAGAAGCCCAGACTGCAGAGAGAGCATTATCTCCCCACTGTGAAGGCAGGGGATCTGCTCCAAATGGTCCCTAAAGCCCAGAAAGATGTAATAATCGACTCCCTCATTGAGCATTGATTTAGTCTGGAGTAATTAGAATGAGCAAAATTAATTGAAGGTTGCAGGGGTCAGGGAGGAGGCTTTGCAGACTCGAAAGGAAGAAAACCATTCATGAAGAAGGGAATTCTAGAATTTCCGCCAAGCTCAGGGGAGACATTACGAGGTGAGGGCTGATGGACTCTGCCCAGGCAGTCTCAGAAAGCCCTTCCAGGGTCTGGGGCTTCGTTCCCGGCTCAGCAGCAGCAGGAGAACATATCCAGGTGCCAGGTCCCAGGATTCCTGCCCTGCATACCTGGGGCTATGTGGCAACCACAGGAGCTGGAGACTGCCTGTCCTGGGGACCTCATGTTGCCAAGGAGCCGGATCTCGGCGGCAGCTCAGCTGGCTACAGCGTGGGCTCTGCCGAAGGAGGGCGGGGCAGGAAGTCACGTGCCCACCAGAACCGATGAAGGGACATCATGTCATCAGCCTCCCGGAGAAGCAGGAGGTAAGGGGGCGATGCCCAGAGGCAGCCCCTCAAACCCGCATCCTCTCACGTTCCAGGAGAAACACCAGGTGTTTGGACAAAACTCAGGTTAACTGTGGTTAAATCTCGGCTTGCATGGCCCATGTGGACACGCGCAGAGCCAACAGGGTGCCGTGCTGAGCTACGTCTCTGCCAGGCTGGAGGGAGCAGGACGTCTGTTGGCGTGCAGACGACACTGGCCAGTTCCTCCGGCACCGTGTGGAAGCAATAAGACCTGCAGGACTTGGGGACAACTTTGGCAGCTGCAGTCATCTTTACTGGATGGGGATCAATGGATGGACGGATCGGCGCATGGACAAATGGACAGATGGACGAGTCAGGGAGACTGCTGCCCCCGTGGTGCACCATCTGATGAAGGCAGGGACAGGGCCTGTGGCCCCAGAGGAAGTCTGCAGGCTGCGAAGTCACCACTTCCCAGAGGTGGGAGAAGCAGTCGTCACTGCCCATTCGATAACGCAGCACGTTAATGTCCCTCACTCGGACCAACCTCTACGCGAATTTTTACCCAGAATGAATTTAGGGACAACAAGAGAGCAGAGAAACAGGCACCCCACTGCCTGCAGGGAGACACTTTACCCCTGACACGGACTTTCCCCAGCTCCCCCAGAAGATGTAGTTTTGGGGCAACGTTTAGCTATTACCGTGACCTAACAAGTAACAACATTTGGGTAAACCGTAGAAGCTAAACACGTGTGTTGACTGAGTGAGTGAATGAGTTAACGGTGCCCTTCGCGAGCTGGCCCCTTCTCTCTCACCAGGCCCCTCCCCTGTCCCTACAGCTGCTCTGCTCACTGACCACCACGTCCCGGATGTGCTGGGCTTCGGGACAAGAGGAGAGAAGGTGTGGCAGTGGTCAGCTGGAGGATGGTGGGCAGCCCAGACACTGACCTCCAAAATGAGCCCCAGCTCACCCCCTGCAGCATCTGCCCCTTGGAAGACAACAGCACCCTGGACACCGACCCTGGACACCGGGAGGACGTCCGGCTTCAGGGGCCCAGCAAGGGATCGCCCCCGTGAGGGACAGGGCCACCCAAGCCACCAGACTCAAGCGTCCATGCAGCCGCAGTTTCCCTGAGCACCCCCCGCACATCGTCCCCTTCCTCCCGTCTCCGAGGCCCCCTCCGCCTTCCTGTCTGTCTCCTTCCCTTGAGGACCGTCCTCCTGCAGCTACCCTGGGGACTGGTCTGCAGCAAACCGACCGCCGGACAAACCCTGTGCGTGTAAACACAACTGTAAACAACACAAATCATTGGACCTGTACGCGTCTCGCGCCGGGGATGTGTTTCCCTGGGAATAGCGATGCGGAGTTTCGGGCACGCAGACACATCGGCGCGTGTGTGTATGCACACCACGCGGTGTTCGGCTCCACGCCTGCGCGCTGATCAGTGAAAGCAGCACTCGGCTCTTTCCGACACAGTCTGCCAACAATGAAACGCACATTTCCCCACCCGGCAGGCAGAACGAAGTCCTCGGGCTTCACCTTCTGCCTTGTCTCTGCCCCCTTCCTAGTCCACTTTTTGAAGTTTCCGGACTTGTCAGAAGACCCGTGGGACCACCTTCCATCGAGACTCCACCCAGAATGACTGTCTGTCCCAGAGTTCTCCAGCTCCCCAAGGCCTCGGATGCCAACCGAAGTCGTGCTTCCAGAATGCCGAAGAAAGTGCCCTTTGCATCCATGACATGCATATTCCCTGGCATTTGCTGTATCATCTTTCCAGAAACATGATCTCCGTGAATAAAGCACCCCACTTTAGCCTGCAGGGGAGCAACTGGAGGTAAGAGATGTGGGTTTGGGGGGAAGAGGAAACACTCTTCGCAGGGAGACTCCCAGGAGGAACAGTGTTCCTGAAACCATTCAGATAGTCGTATCTGCTTAGCAAGAGGATCACTGAAGTCGTCCTCTTTCTTTCCTGAGGCTTACAGACTAAAGCCGCATTTATTCGTCGCCCCCTGGCTTGGGCCTCTCCTGGGCCGAAGGACCTTCCCTCCATAGCTCTGACTCAACTGGGAAGCACCCGTTCCTGTCCTGCTCTTCTCACTTTCCTCCCATACGTCCCCCGTTCACACAACACCGAGGGATCGACACTCACCCTCTGCCCCCCAGAAATCGCTGTGTGGGTCCTAGGCTCTGGGGGCAGAACGGACAAGGGGACATGATGGGGCAGGCCGTGTGGGGAGAGAGTGGTTGGTTCCTCCAAAGGCCTCCGCTCCTGGATGTGTGTTTCCCAAACAGGGTTCTTCCTGGCGTGTCAGGTGTACAGAGGGCGGAAGGGGGAAGGTGTGTTACGGTACCCAGAGCAACCACACATTTCCTCAAGAAACAGCAGCGTCTGGAAGCCCGCCGTGCGTGCCGCTCACTGCCGCTGAAGCTCGCCCCTCCAGACGCAGCCCCAGAAAACGCACAGGCTGTTAGATTCAACCGGGGGCTGGGTTTCGGCGCAGCAAGCACCTGTGAGGATACACAGAAGCCAGGCAGTGTGGTAGTAGGTCCTGGGAAGGCCAGAGCAAGTACGGCTCAGGGCGCGTTGCGGGAGGCAAACTGGAGAGGAGAGGAGCACCGAGAACACGGAGAGGGGCTCGAGGCTCAGCCTAGAGGTTGACAACGGCGGCCAAGAAAGTATCAGGGGCGCCGTCGATTCAGACTCCCTCCAGAACGATTTTATTTTAAAACGTGGATTAATAGGAAGGAGAGGACAGAAGCCGCATTTGGTGCGAGATTGTTGAAAACAACTGGCTTGCGTACCGCCTGGCACAGTCAGATGCCTTACCACGCCGTAGGTCTCCGTGGAAACCATCCACCTGCTTCCTGGCCCCCGCCCACAGAACGTAGTGAAACACTGAGACTCAGTTCCCGGCTTTGCTACATAGATAAACGTTCCAGAAGGAATAGCTCTAGGGCCACCCGGGAGATGAGCGTTTCCAGACAGCTCCAAGAAGTTGTGAATGACATTTCCATACTGCGAATGTGGGGCCCAGCGGGGTGTGCCGGGCACCCTCCATCCCGACATCCCTGCAACAGGCTGGGGTCGGCGGAACAACGGACGCCCCACGGCCCCAAACCGATGCCCCGCCGGGCGTGCCTGTGTGTGTGCACGCGTATACACGTGTGTGCGCGTGGGCCCGTGTGCGTGTTTACACGTACGCGCCCGAGACTCGTTTTTAGGCCCGTCACTTCCTGCGGCTGGGAATTCTCCAGCTGGGAACTTGGAATGTCTTGTGCTGGGGGAAAGCTGTGAGGTTGAACATGCGGATTCTGGAGGGTGAGGAGGAGCCCCGAACACTGATCCATTTTGGTTTTTTATTTTGACAGTTTGAATCCCCACAGTTCCCTCAGGACAGATCTCGCAAAGGCGTTAATCTGTTCAGCTGGCCAGAAGGAGCACAGAGCGGAGGGGCCTCTGCTTGCGTGGTGCTCAGGGCTCGGCTGGGGCCCGTGGGCCACCGACCACCGCCCAGAGTCTGTCACTAGTCACCGGGCGGGATCTGGTGACTCGGCTAAAGCTCCGTACTGCAGAGCGGTCCCCGGTGAGGGCTCATGGATAACGTCCAGAAGACACTAGGTGCGGACCCAGCAACGACCCCCGCCTGCTCTTGTGAAGTCAAGCCAGATCCCCGAGGTCAAGTGCTCAGCACAGCGTCTGCCCCACGCAGCCCTTGACAGGTGACCCGGCAGGGGGCGCAGAGCCGAGCTGGGGCCTTCGCGAGGTGGCTGCAGGTGAGTGTTGTGTGGGGGGGGCGGTCCTATTAGGTGTAAATTGTGGAGGGAGGGGCGACAGGGAGGGCCATGGTGAGACCACGTGCACGCCCGGGAGGTCGGGTGGGATGAACGTGCTCGGGAGTTGGTACAAAGGTGTCAGGAGACCAGAGGCCCCCACACAACTCCAGTGACTCAGATCTGGAAACCGCCTGTGAGGTTACAGGTGGGAAGACGTCGGTAAGGAAAGGCTCTGTGTCGCCCAAAGGAACAGGCTCCAGGCCCTTCAGCAGCAGGGGCCTCAGAACGTCCGGTTGCCGGTGCCGAAGGTGGCTGCGCCTTGCTTGTGAAGCTGGCGCCCTCAGCGCATGGAGACTTGCCGCGTTCAGAAGGTTTCCCTAAGAGCTGAGGCAGCCTCCTGACTAAGCAAGCCAGTGATGCGCTGTGACCACAAGCAAGTCCCTTTGGAGTCTCTGGGTCTCAGGTTCTCCGCGCGACTCGATGGGGCAGCGTCTGTGGCCCCCAGAGCGCAGAGCAGCGGTGTGGGCTGCAGAAACGATGGGGGGGGGCGTGTGAGCAGCACAACATCGTCCCCGAAGTGGGTGGGCAGTGCTGGGTGCGGGGGACCCAGCTGCAAAGTTACGGTCCCTGCGCGTGAGCTGCTGCCGAGGGACGTGTCAACGGACACGGGCAGGGGTGGCTGAGATGTCTGTGAGACGCAGAGGAGGGATTCCCATTTGGGGCACACGGTGGGCTGTTTACCCTGAGGGACCTCCCTCTGCGTAAGGTTAAACACACGGACACGCTGTTTTAAAATCGTGTCTTCAGCGTAGCCGAGCTCCTGCGGGAGCCAGGAAGCCCTCACAGCCCCCTCCGTGCTGTGCCGAAGGCTGTGTTGTCTCAAAGGCACTTCATGTCCAGGACCTGGGCACCTGACGTGTGGGGGTGGCCTGGGAGGGGTCCCTGGTGCGGAGCTGGGCTGAGGCCCTGGCATGGGTGTTACCCCTGTTGGAGAGAAAATGCCCCCCTCCCCAGTAGAGCCCAACAGGTGATTCCCAGGATCCTGGGGTTACGGCAGCTGCTCCCACCGGCACCGGGAGCTGCGTTCCAGGGATCACACCCGTTGACCCTGATGTCGGCTGGTGTCCCCCCCAGGGGCGTGATCGGGGCAGACACACATCTTCCCTGGCGCCCCCGCCTCCCACCCGTGAGTTCCCCAAGCTTTCAAAGGCGCAGGCTCAATTTAAGACAAGAAGTAGGAAAACCACATAAAACACAGCAAGAACGAGACAATGGGGTAGAAAGAAAACAAACAAGAATACTGCTCCCGAAGACTCCATGCTTTAGAAGACATAAAACAGGTATGTTTAATAAAAAGAAATAAATTTTTGCATAAAGTTATTAAAAAATAAGAGACAGTCAAACAGATAAGGCGTATATGAAAAACAAATAGAACTTGCAAAATGAAACACCCCATCAATTAGATTCAATTCTCAGGGGATGGGTTAAACTGAAGTTTTGAAACACCTAAACCGAAGGCAGGTGGAGTGTGGAAGGTAAATCTCCACAGGTTGCTTGAAATTCAACACGAGAGGGTCAGGTATGGGAAATACGAAAGAGATTAGGAGGGATAGGGTATCGTGTGTGCAGCCCTATCTGCACGTGAACGTGACTTCTAGAAAGTGATGGTGGGAGGGGAGGGAGGGAGGGAGGGAACAGAGCAGGAGGAAGGGAGGGAAGGAGGGAGGAGAGAGGGAAGGAGGGACGAGGAAAAGAGGGAAACAAATGGAAAAAGAAGATGTTGAGCATGTTGGTGAAGAATTTTCTGGAATTAATTAAAACCATGAATCATCCCATACTGAGAGCCTAAGAAACCCTAGTCCAGATCAATACAATAAATTCGTATGACGCCACATCAGGAGAGAAGCACAGAATTCAAAGGAGAGGGAAGACGTAGGAGCACCAGGCTCTCTCCAAGGGGATGCCAGGCAGCAGCTCCCGGGCCAGCAGGGATGGCGGGACCTCCAGAAACCGGAACCCCACTGTGAAGAGCCGCCCCAGCGTTTCCCCGTGGAGCTCAGTCGACAAGGAAGATGAAACCTGTTTTCAGGTAATTCCATCTGAGAGGGAGAGTGTGTCCCACGAAAGAACACTCTAGTGTGCTTATTCGGGGGGAAGACAGGGGTGGTGAAGGGCATCGAGCATGCGGGGGAGCCCCAGCCAGCCTGATCGCGGGGAACCAGCTGCCTGACTTCTGCAGCGAAAAGACGGGCGGTGCTGTTAGGACATCTTCAACACGCATCCGTGCGTCACTGCTCGTGAACAAAGGCGCAGCTCACCAGCAGGACATAGACACTCCTGTCACCGGATGACGGGGCACCTGCTTGAGCTGGACATAGGAGCATCCAGGGTGGAGAATGCCCCACGGGTCCCCTGCTGTGATCCTGCTGCTTCTCAAAACCCCCGACGGCTCCCACAGGGCTGCTGACGGGCCTTCAGCCTTGCCTGTGTCCGCCAAGTCCAGCTGCAGAGCTCCTGCTCCAGCCCACACCCCCGAGTTTCTTTCCTCTCGGGAAACCGCTCTGAGGACGCGCCTGCCTACAAGGTCACTCCCAGCCTCTTTGTCTGGAACCTGCGGCTCTTCGCGCTACCCTGTGGGTCTCCCCAACCTCAACTCCCAGTTCCGGGTTCGGCCCCCAAATCCAGCTCTGTTCCCGCCACACCAGCATGTGCACAAGCACACACACGTGTGCACTCAATCACGCACGCTTGCACGGTCACACCAGAACACAGGCACGCTTGCATGATCACACGTGCACACACAAGATTGCACGCACGGGCACACGTGTGCTCACATGCGTGCACGATCACACGAGAACACACAGAAGCTTGTGCACATGCATGATAACGTGTGCACACACAGGCTTGCACACACGCACGGGCACACGCGTGCTCGCATGCGTGCATGATCACATGAGCACAGGCAGGAGCTAGTGTGCACGCAGGGACACACGTGGTTGATGCATGTATGATCGCACACGGGCACACAAGTTTGCGTGTATGCACAGGCACACACACGAGCCTGCATGCATACCCGGGCACACATGCACACAGGCCAGCACGCGCAGGCACGCACCCACACCCACGGTGTGCCTGTCTTGGATCCTCCATCACTGACCTATCCGTGGCCCAGGTCTCTGCGGGGGGCCTCGTACCCTGGGAAGCCCACCGTACCCTGCAAACCCTTCCATTCCTGCGTTGCCCCTCCCCGCCAGGGTTGTTGCTGTGGACTGAATGTTTGTGCCCATCAAACGTCACGTGTCAGAGCCCTGATGCCCAGTGCGGCTACACTGGGAGATGCGTCTCCTACAAAGTAGAGTGAGGTCGTGGGGGCGGGCCGGGTGCTGCAGGATTAGTGTCCACAGACCCACGTTCCGAAGAACTTGCTCTCTCTCCGGGTGCCTGCAGCACGGACAGGCACGGGGGACTCGAGCAAGAACATGGCCGTCTGTAGCCCAGGCTGAAACGCGTTGCAGAAACCAACCCCCCTGGCGGCCTGATCCCAGGCTCCCAGCGTCCCGAGCTGGTGTTTGCTCTCCCAGTCCGTGGGGCCCGTCAGGGCGGCCGAGCATGAGGACAGCTGCGAACTCCCACCTGGGCGCTCACAGCATCCCATGCTTGTGGCTGCCCCCACACCTGCTGTCCTGCACGTCACTGGTTACTTCGATGTCCCCGTGCCCTGCAAGGGACTCGGAGGCCAGCGTATGTTTTACTGACTTTGTGTCTTCTGCTCAAGACAGAATTCCAACGACAGAGTGGCCCGAGTGCTCAGAACATGTTTAACAAGGGAACAAATTGTTCCGTAGGGAGGACGACACTCTGGCTAAGGTGCTTGGAGCCGAGACTGGGGTCGTCCGTTGGAAGACGTTACCGTGCACATGTTTCTCGTTATATGACAAAGCTTTCCACGCACTAAAAATGATCTCACTCCTTATGGGAATTCTTTGTGCTTCTTTGTCATCCAAGATTCATATTTATCCAAATAATTATTTTCAAATAAGATAAAAAGCAATATTTCAAGCCCGAGCCTTCCGACTCCTGCAGGAAATTCTGCGTGTTTCGAGACCATTCATCAAACCCACTCTGGCTTGAGGCGACTAGAATGTGGAGCTCCTGAGCTGGACGCGTCTGCCTTCTCATCACGCCGTGCCCTCCTGCGTGGCGTATCAGCGGACGCAGGCGGGCTCAGAGTCGCGGACTCCGAGCAGGCACGGGGATCCTTAGGACGTCTTGTAGGATATGACAGCTCAGAGCACACCTGTCACCAGGAAAGCCACACTTTCTTGTCTTCCGCCCGGAAAATTCTGCCTAATGTATGCATTTCAGAGTTTTAGAGCGCCACTCTAGCCGGACGCCTCCGAGGAAAAGCCTTTCTTTCCTATTGACCCACATTCAAAGCAGTGACCCTTTGTGTGGTGTTTACTGGCTCTAAATGGGTTTGTTCATTAGGGCTGGGCTGATCGAACCTCTCTCCGGTTTGAAGGAACGTGCCCTTTGCCGATTTGGTCCCTAACCCGTATCCTGTCTCCTTGTAAACATCGTGAAGTGTGTGTCCCTGTGCCGACTTCTCCATGGGTTGCTCATGATTGCTCAGTTAACAACGTATTTTTCACCTTACAGACAAGGACCAGAATGCACATTCTAAGATTCTTGACAAATTCTTTGAAGATACAAAACCTGTTCGGAAGAGCATTCCATATTAGAACAGCCGAGGAAACCCATCTCTGGGGAGACATTTGAGACCCAAGCGCGGGTGATGGTTTTGGAGTTTGAAGTTGGGCCAGGCTTCTTCTCGTTAGCGATATTCTCCAGCCCCAGGCTCTGCAGCTGGCTGCTTCAGCCCGTTGAAATGGAAGCACCTGTTTCCTTCTTGAAGGGTCATCTCTCAGCCCCTCTGCCCTCGGGGTGAGTCAGTTAGTATGGGCAGGGATGATTAAGACCACAATGATTCCCAATATCGTCTCCCCTGCTCCAAAGCAGGGAAGGGGTGCAGGGGAGGGGAGAGACGGGCAGCAGGGAACCAACACCTGCCTCCTCATCCCTGAGAAATATGGCTCCATTTTAGGGGAGACCTTTAAGGAAACTCACTTGGTCACGACAAGCAGCCCCGTGAGAACACAAACATACGCCATTGATCATAATTTGTCTCTTTTCCAATAGGCTCCGATCTGGGATGAAAATAACAGAGTCCACATGATTTCCCGCGGGATCATCAGCACAGAATCCGGATTCCGGCCCAGAAATTGCCATGTTCTGCCATGGCGACCTGAAGACTTTGACTTTGCGGGAAGGCAGGCAGCCAGGGCCGCCCGATGCCGTGTCCTCCTGACGGAGAGAGGTCTCCTCTCCCAGATCTCCTTGTAAGAGCCCCGATCCTGGGCATGGGGGCTCCACTCACGACCTCATCACCTCCCAGGGCCATCACATCGGGGGCCCAGCCCCTGTGGACAAGGACCCCCGTTCTGGGAGTTTCGTGGGTCTGGCCTGTGCGGCCCTGTCCCGAATGCCTGCCCTGCCCGGCACCGTTCCTCACACGGCCTTCCTGGTAGTTCCCCCCGGACGTCACCTCCATTACCAGAGCGTGTCAAGATCCGACCCTGTTTCCCAGTTCACCCAGACCCTCAAATGTGCTCCCTGGGCACCCACGGCTTGTTCCCGGGGTTTTAGGAGCTGCAGGGGAGAAAGGACGTTTTGTTCCCCCCCCCGCGCTTATGTCCCCAACCAGACCCTTGGCTGTCTCCCGTAAGGACCAAGGGGGAAGGATCCCGGGTCTAGGGTGGGCAGGACCCGTGTGAGCCGCCAGGCAGGTCTGTGACTTGGGGGGCTGGCACTCTGGTCATTGGAGAGTGTGTGCCTGGACAGGACGGACCGCACACCTGTGGTGCCTCGTGGGACTTGTTCGGATATCTGCCTTGTCCCGTCCACTGCAGGGGACAGCCACGTCATCCGAAGGACCCTGACACCTGGTCTAGAGAATCTCATGGGGGTGAGCTCTGCCGCAGGACAGGACGAGGCGGGGGGCGGGGGGCGGCCCGTGCAGGATGTGTCTGCAGGCCTGTGTGCTTTGCTGGTGTCCCGCTCCGTCCTCATCGCCGCTCCTGGGTGAGACCCTGGGGCTGCAGGGTGAAGTGGCGGCCGCAGTGGCCGAACTAGCTCCGTCCGGGTGTCCAGGCTCGGACCCGCGGCCCCCGGAGGCTGATGCCCTGTGGCCACCTGCAGGGTGTACCTGCTGTGAGGCTGTGTTTCTGTCACGGAAGAGGTCCCTTCACGGTCGCAAGGCTCTGTTCCCCTCTGTCCCCGCCCCACGCTGCGACAGACGTGCCCACTCTCGGACAGCTCTGTCCTCCACCCCCGCACCTGCCCCGGTGAGCCTGGCTTTGCTGTGAAGGATTTCTTCTCGTATAAAATTTGGGAAGTCTTAGCAGGGAGGGAGGGTCGACCTTTCAAACATGCAGGAATGTTTGTTCCCATCACTCCCGGCAGAGTGATGGGAAGTGAGGAGGGGGACGCATCAGGTCGCCAGATACCCCAGGGCTGAGCCAGCGTCCACACCGCCTGGGACACCAGCCCTGGGTTCCAAGGCACCTCCCTCCCTCTGCCTTCCAGCGCGGCTCTCTTGTGGGCTGTTTTCTGTCCCCAGTGACATCTGTGGGGTGGTGGCTCCCATGGGACAGGCCCCCGCAGAGGAGAGCCCCGTCAGTCTAGACTAAGTCACTTGGGGTTTTCCAGACCAAGAAGACTTCGAAGGCGTGTTCCGACTTAAAGTCTTCAAGCAGAGCCAGGCGGGAAGGTCCGCTGGGGGTAGCACGGGGCCTCGTTCATGCCACCGACCGCGACACCCGCCTGGGGTCTCCGTGTCCTGCCGGGCTCTGCCGGCCACAGCCTTGCCTTCCTGCCGGGGAGCCGCGCTGAGGTCCATGAACCCCGCACGACAGTGTCCCCGTCCGTCCACATCTGAAGCAGGAGGCGGAGCGTCCAGGAGCGGCCGGCATGGCGCGTCCTCCGCAAACCCCACCTCCCCTGGTGCGCCCAGCAGCTTGGAGCCCGCCCCTGCGCCAGGCCCATAAGGACATCTGCGACACGGCCCGAGCTCACCTGCCCAGGCCAGGGTGTGTGACGGGCTCGGTGCGGGGTCCCCCTGGTCCCTGAAGCTTCACTGGGAGGAGCAGCTGGGGAGGCCGAGGGAATGGAGCTTGACCCTTCCAGGCCCTTCTGTCTGGACCACCGTGGAGGGCTGGGATGGAGCGGGGAGAGACCACAGTACCCTCATCCTCCAGGCTCTGTCTGTGTGTCCAGGGCGCTCACCCCTCGGCTCAGATGTGGCCTCCAGGTCCCTGGCAGACACTGGATATGGCTGGGGTCTTGGGCTCCCCCCAGCCCTCAGCGTGCAATTTCCCATCCCAGACCCTGGTGCTGGGAGTGGGACAGGCCGGCGGATTGGCCTTCAGTCCTTGGGGGACCGAATAAAAGTTCCTGCGTTGTTCTGGCTAAACTGGTCAGCAGATTTTGCTGAGTTTTTGCTAAAAATCTGCCCTCCACACCCCACCTAGCCCCTGCAGCTGGACTTCCCTTCAGGCACCATCGGTCGTTCCCTCCCAGGCCGTACAGCCTGCTGGATGTCTCCCGCCAGGTGCCCAGCAAGCAGAACGGGGCCCGGCGTCCATGGAGCCCGGAAGCCGCCTGTGTCTCCTCCCACCGCTGAGGTGGATGTCATTGATCTGGGACTCCCAGGACAGGGGAGGGTCCCCCGGGAGCAGAGGTAAGGAAGTGCACGGGGTTCCAGGGAATCAGCAAGGGACCATTTGCATGGTAGGTTAAGGCCAGGTCCCGAGGGGAGGTCAGTGTGAACCAGGGGTTTGGGCTCCACTGGGAAAGCAGGAAGGAAGTTCTAGGTCACTTCAGATGACAGGAGCGGTCCGTGTTTGCCTCTGAGAACTCTGTCCAGCCCCAGGACCACCGTCTCCCACCCAGGCTCTGTCCTGGCACCCGACCCAGTAGGCGCACGGTCCAGAGAGGGAAACTCCCGGCAGGGAAGTGGGACCCCGCGGCCCGGACCCCGTCTCTTCCTCACGTGGCTCAGATGTGCGGCTGCTTGCACGGGGGCTGGGACCTCCCGGGCCTGCCCATCCTCCACCGTGCAAACCCTGGCCCCCTCCTGGACTGTCTGACCACCGGCGGGCCACGCGGACCGGGCTTCGGAGGGCGCCCCCGCGGCCGCCCAGAGAGGGATCAGGGTGCGGCACGTGACCTGCAGCTCCCACGAGGCTCCGGCAGGAACGAGGGGCATTGCTCCCCACACCCCGCCGACACGCGCGTGCATTTGTGTGCGCACTCTCACACACGCACACATACTCACACCTGCCATGCACACGCACACTCACACCTACTCACTCTCACAACCCACCACACATGCAAAGTCACACCCAGTCACACCACACTCACACGCTTAATACACACGCACGTTCACACAAGTCACATTAACACACTCATTCACATACTCTAACATGCTCACACTCACATACTCACACTCGGGCACACACGCACGCACGCACGCCCCCACTCACTCCACCCCGAGCCTCTCCCCTCTCGCTGCCACACTGGCATGTGTTTCTTGCATCTCCTGGGGAGACGTGACTCCCCGACTCTGCCCGGGCTGTGGGGACCACATGCGAGGCCATGCTGCGCCTGCTGCCCGGTGACCCTGGACGTGGCAGCCGAGCTCTGAGGCCCTGAGGTTCTCCCAAGGAGGGTGGTGGGGTGCGGATCCCCCAGTCTCCGTCTAGCCGCGTCCTGTGACTCTCCACCTGCACCAGGAAGCACAGTGGCCTGGCGCTCAGACCATGTGGCCTGAAGGAGAAGGTTCCAGAAGGTCCCCTCCTCCGTGCCTGGGGCTGCACGAGGCAGGGGAAGCGCACTGACCATCACGGCTGCTCGTGCCGCCAAACTCCGCCTCGGCTCTGACTCTCTTGGGTGCTCGCATCTCTGGCCTCCCGGACTCCTGCTTCTCTCCCTCCCGTCATCCTCCAGGATGCCATGGCCAGTCGTCCGCGGCTGCCTCCACCCAGGGAAGGGGCCGGCCCCGGGCCTGCCCTTTGCGACCTCCTCACTGGGACAAGTTCCTGCTTCCTTTACTTGACCCACCAGAGGAAAACCCCAGCTCGTGCATCACTGGCCGGTCCAGGGCACATCAGGGCACAAGCCTGCAGGAGACCCAGTGCAGTGGTCCGGGACGGGGTGGGCAGCAGGGACGGGGACAGGAGCCCATCGTCCTGCAGGCCCAGAGCCGGTGTTGAAGGTACAGGAACTACTGCTCCGTAGGGGCTCCCCATCGCCTTTCGGAGCACACGGGACCGTTGTTCTGGGCCAAGGGCGTGTGTGCGTGTACATGTGTGAGTAGACAGATATTTGAAATTAATGCTTGGAGGAGTGAGAGTCTGAGATGTGTATTTTTTGTGCTTACTTATTACTTCATTTTTTCTCTTGGGATCATAAAGTGAAAGTGTTTAAATTCATCTTTCAGGAAATAAAAGAAGTCGAACATCTTTCATCCACTTTATGCATTTTTACTAATTTTTTTATAACATTTTGTACTGGCATGCTGAAGGGTGCAATTTCATGAGTCAGGGGAATAAATAACAGATAAAAATAAATGCCGTTCTCAGCAAAGGTGTGAGCTCTCCTTCGGGGTAAAGAAAATGCTCAGAAGAGGTAAGGCAGCCCCGGGAGAGCCACAGCTCTGAGCAGGGGCAGCCGCGGGCGGCGCGTGGGTCTGGGCTTCTGGAAGAAAGTCTGCGTCCCGGGAGGGAGGGGCCCTGGTGCTACCCTCCGAGGTGAGGTCTTGCTTTGGAAGCTCCTCCGGACACCGGGGAGCCACAGGGCTCTGGGCTGATGACGGTGATGAAGTTGACGAGGAAGACTTCGCCACGAGAGCATCTCCTGTCCCCCCACCTGCTGGACAATGTCTCGAGCCTCCACTTACGTTGTGCACTCCATCTTCTTGAGCTCCGGCGCGGTTACGGGCTGAGCGGAAACAGGAGTCCCTTCCTAAGAGTGTGCTGGGGCGTTGGAGGAGGACGTGCGCAGGCAGACACCTGTGGGTAGTGACTGTGGCCCGGGGACCAAGCTCTGTCCTCCAGCTTCCCCGGGAGGGCCCCAGCCTTCTCCTCCCGCCCCGGCCCTGAGCTTGGATGGCGCAGAACCCCAGGAGGTTCTCGTTCATGAGAAAGGGGCAGACCCCCAGGTGAGGCCACACGGTGGGCCCTGCCCTGGACGGCCAAGGAACAGCGGAAATGCTCGTTCCTCTTCCACTTGCCCGTGTCAGGGCACTCAGAGTCTAACTTAGAACGGCCTCCCCGGCCTCTGGGCCCCTCCGTAAGGCCAAGCTCCTGTAGATGCACGAGCCGAGCAGAGAACTAAGCAGCTGCAACTTCTGGGCTGGTGAATCGGCGTCGCCGGGCCCCAGCCCTCCCCGCACACCTCCCTGACCCCCCCGTGGGCTGGGCCCTGGGGCTCAGACTCTCTTCAGTTTTCCCGGGCTCACGGCCGTGGCTTCTCGACTAGACCATGGGGTCCAGTCCCGGCTCTCCCAGAATTTCAGGGGAGGCACCTTCAAACGCAGCCTCGGACCTGGGCCTCTGGTCTCAGGGTGGGACCCCGGCCCCCGGGCCTCCTGGGTGGAACGGCAGCGCCCAGGGCTCTGACACGCCCACGGGACCAGGGGACCGGCCAGGGGCCCAGAGTCCGGGGCGCTGAGAGGATGCAGGAGGGGATCCCTGGGCTGACTGGGGAGCAGTGTGGGCGGCGGGCGAGGCCGAGCTCTGCGGAGGTTCAGGGTCCCCGCGGGCTCCTCGTCAGGGACAGCCCACGCCTGACAGGGCGGTGGTGCCGTTTGGAGAGCAGCTGGAAATAGAAGTCACCGGATAAGGTAAAAGCAGACTGTGTGTTCCTGGAACCACGCGGGGGTCGCTCGCGGGAGTAAAGCCCGCGCTGTCTCTTAGCGACACTGCGAGGGAACAACCCGCCCCAGGAGGAGGGCTGAGCCCGGGACCACGCCCCCCACCCCCCAAGGCTGGCGGACGTCCTGGGGGGCGGAGTGGTAGCAGGTGGGAGACCCATGAGTCAGCGCCTACTGTGTGCGGGACGCTTTACGAGGCTGTGGGATCCCCGGCTTGGGGGAGGGCCTGCGCTGCAGACACAGGGCGGGCGTGGACAGGTGGGGGGACAGCAGGACTCAGGGACCCTGAGCTGGCAAGGAAGCTGACCCAGGCCCTCCGGGGTGCATGATGCAAAAGATGCCGCAGGGCAGCGGGGCGAGAACCCCACTGACTCACGTAGCTGACGGAGGCGCAGGAACAGGGAGCCTGCCCGGTGGGGCTGGCGGACGAGATTCTCCGAAGGTGAGGGAAGCCAGGCGCACCGCTCAGGTCCTCCACGTTGGGCGGGACGAGGACGGCACCGTGGGCCATTCCCACCCACTGTGTCTGGCTGGGCGGGCCAACACAGGTCAGCGTTGCTGAAGGGACGCCTCGAAGGTCTACTGGCCCAGAAAGCAAAACCCCAGGGGAGTCCGTCTTGACACAGAGGGTCAGAAGCACAAGGCCGGGCCTGACGCGGCAGGGCCAGGAGGACCAGGGTCCCGGCGAGACCCTCGGCTGTGCTGGGAGAGCTCCCCACGCTCCTCCATCTCCAGGGGAGACGGGCAGACGGGTCTGCGACTCTGAGGTTGCACGACCATGTGTGCCTATCCGCCCTTCCAGAACCAGTGTCCATGGCCCGTCACCTCTTTGTGGCCTCTGGCCCCAGGAAGGGAAGGACCCCCCTGGTTTCCCTCCTTCCGGTACCCAAGCACCTGCGGCCAGAGACAGAAGGCACATGCCCCGGGGTCTAACACAGAGGGGCCAGGAGCACCCTAGGGGCCGGGGACTGGACTGAGGCCCGAGAGGTGAGTGGCCGCAGACGAAGACGTTCCTCCCCACGCAGCTCCTGATCTGGAGACAGAGTGGATCTGGAGGCTCCTTGTACCCTGGGAGGACCGTGGCCATCGGCTGCTTCAGGCCTGCAAGAGTTGGGGGGCTTCCCGCCCTGGGGGCCCCATCCAAGGGTCTCGGGCCAGGTGTGCTCAGAGGGGCCATGGGGGTCCTTCCCTGTCCCTGTGCGCAGATGCCATGTGTCTCCCAAGAAGCCCTGACCGTCCCCTGCCCGGACCACTGTCTCTGTCCTGACTCTCGGGCTGCAGCAGGTTTGGGGGCTCTAAGTGTCCCGCTGACACCGTGGGCTCATCCAGACACGGGGATGAGACAGCCTCCCTCGCCAGGACTTTCACGTGTTTATTTTTGGTTTGCTCTCTGGTTGAAACGAGGCACCAAGCATCGGTTAGCAGGAGCCTGGACTCTTAAACGTGTCCTGTCCCCCCCACCCCCTGGAGCAGGACTTCCTGTTAGTCACGGGTGGGAAGGGGGCTCTCGGGCGGGATGAGGTCCCCGTGGACATGCATTCCCCCGGATTGTATACAGGTCTGAGAACCACAGGGACACACACGGTAAGGTGAGCCCCCTTGGGGCTGGCTCTGGCCCAGGTCCTGACCCTCAACTTTGCCCCCCATTTCTATCCCTGCACCTGCTCTCCAATTGGACAGCCGCCCCCGCTCTCCATGGTCTCCCTTTGCTGTTTTCAGCGTGGTTGGCTTTCACTCCTGCCCCAGGGCAATATCTCCTCTGCCCGCCAGCTCTGGAAGGTCCCCCAGGCTGGGACTCTGTCACCGTGACAGGGGCGCATGGCTGGTCCCTCCAGGCTAGTCGTCCAGAGGCGAGCTCCCCATCGAGAACGCCAGCAGAAGAACATCTCCTGCGTTGGTCAGTTTCTCCCCCCACTCTGAGCTGATGACACGTGACTGGACCAGCGTGTGGGATCCCGTGCTCACGGCATCTGGCGAGAACGATAGTGAGCTGGGCTGCTGATAGTCAGGGCCAGTTGTGCCGAGAGGGGCACTGAATGTGAGCTGCCCCCCCCTCCGGTGAGCCACGGTGAGGCCAGGAACCCCCGCTAACAGGGAGGCGAGTGGGGCGTGCATCCCGCGGAGAATGGGGGAGAGCAGAGGACAGGCGGCCTTCCTTCCGGCAGGAGAGCAAGACCCGTCAGTGCAGATGGACCCTCCCAGGGGAGCTCACCCAGGCAAGCGCCGTCCCCGGGCACCCGTCTGGCCTCCAGCTGCTCTCCGAGGAGACCGAGTGTTCCCAGCCTGCGGGTACCCTGCCTCCTGTCTTGCGTGCGCGGGAGCCACACACGGCATCATCACACGCACCCCTTAACGTGAACAAACGCGGTCACGCTGTCTCATTCCAGAGATCACGTCGTGGCCTTTGCTCGTGGATCTGGAGGCTCTTCATTGACAAAGCTGAGACCTGCTTCTAGGTTTTTGATGAAATCTCTATCCGTGTCTTTTAATTACCTTCCTACTGAATTCTAAGCGTTTTTCTCAGTGATTTGATAACTGTCATTATGCCATGAAAACCGTGTTTTCCCGACACCTGTTGTTTCTAGAGAGACACCCGCAGGTACCCAAACTCTGCAGTTTTACTTTCGACTCTTGGCTTCCTTTATGTTTTGCTTTTTGCCGTGCTGTTGAGAATATCAAAAAACTTACTAGAATTCATTATTTTTCTTCTAGTTTTTTGTTTTATTGTTGGTCTCTTGGAAAAAAAAAAAAACTCTTACTCTGAAATTATTTCAAAAAACTCCCGATGCTCTTTAAACCACTGTATTAGGTTACTTAGAAGCAGGGATGGGGAAGCCCCTGGGGGAGACACTTCCGGAGGGAACCCTGGTGAGTCAGGGTTGAAGGGGGTGAGGCGGGAGGCAGAGGGGAGGGGCAAGAAGACAGGAGAAGATTGATATCCAGGATCTACAAAGAACTTCTCAAACTCAACACACACAAAACAGATAATCATATCAAAAAATGCGCAGAAGATATGAACAGACACTTCTCCAACGAAGACATACAAATGGCTATCAGACACATGAAAAAATGTTCATCATCACTAGCCATCAGGGAGATTCAAATTAAAACCACATTGAGATACCACCTAACACCAGTTAGAATGGCCAAAATTAGCAAGACAGGAAACAACGTGTGCTGGAGAGGATGTGGAGAAAGGGGAACCCTCTTACACTGTTGGTGGGAATGCAAGTTGGTGCAGCCACTTTGGAGAACAGTGTGGAGATTCCTCAAGAAATTAAAAATAGAGCTTCCCTATGACCCTGCAATTGCACTGCTCGGTATTTACCCCAAAGATACAGATGTAGTGAAAAGAAGGGCCATTTGTACCCCAATGTTTATTGCAGCAATGGCTACGGTCGCCAAACTGTGGAAAGAACCAAGATGCCCTTCAACGGACGAATGGATAAGGAAGATGTGGTCCATATACACAATGGAGTATTATGTCTCCATCAGAAAGGACGAATACCCAACTTTTGTAGCAACATGGACAGGACTGGAAGAAATTATGCTGAGCAAAATAAGTCAAGCAGAGAGAGTCAAGTATCATATGGTCTCACTTATTTGTGGAGTATAACAAATAACATGGAGGACATGGGGAGATGGAGAGGAGAGGGAGTTGAGGGAAACTGGAAGGGGAGATGAACCATAAGAGACTATGGACTCTGAAAAACAACCAGAGGGTTATGAAGGGGCGGCAGGGGGGTGGGGGGGTGGGAGGTTGAGGAACCAGGTGGTGGGTAATAGGGAGGGCACGTACTGCATGGAGCACTGGGTGTGATGCCAAAACAATGAACACTGTTATGCTGTAAATAAGCAAATAAAAATAAATAAATTAATTAAAAAAAAAAAAAAGAAGACAGGAGAAGGGGCGCCTGGGTGTCTCAGTGGATTAAGACGCTGCCTTCGACTCAGGTCATGATCTCAGGGTCCTGGGATCGAGCCCCGCATCGGGCTCTCGGCTCAGCAGGGAGCCTGTTTCTCCCTCTCTCTCTGCCTGCCTCTCTGACTACTTGTGACTTCTCTCTCTCTGTCAAATAAATAAATAAAATATTTTAAAAAAAAAGAAGACAGGAGAAGCTCAGTGAGGAGGGGGGGAGGAGAGGGCAGGAGCGGGGAGGGGCAGGGAGGAGGGGGGAGGAGCCGGGAGACAGAGGCGCAGGGAGGCCGGCTCCTGGGAACCTTGGAACATCTGGAGAAGAGGGGCAGCACATTCTGTCCCCCTCCGTCCCCGGGACAGAGGATGCTGCCCCCACCCCAGGTCCCAGCCCCCACGATGCTGCTGGCTATGGCCGGGCGACGGCCAGGACCCTCGGAGAGCCCCGTGTGAGCCCCAGCAGCATGCGCCCACTGTGTCGGCCCAGCGTCTCCCTCTGTCCCCGTCCCTGCACGTGGCTGTCACCTTTCCACCGTCAGTCCACGGAGATTCGGGGTGATGCGTGAGGTGCAGACCCCACGTTCTCGTTTGTCTTCCACAAATAGCCGCCCGGTCGCGTCAGCGCGGCTACGGCGTCCCTCTTCGTCTACACTGCTGTAACATGGAGCTTTTATCCGTGGTGACCTGCTGTGTGCCTTGGGGCCGTTCTCCTACTCGGCTTCTGATCCGGCCGATGGGCCCCTTGTCTCCCCGCACCGTGGTGCTCCCGCGGCGTCGCTTTCCGTTGTGGTATCGGGTGAGCAGGGCCGACGCTGGCTCTGGACTCTTTCTTGCTACTTTGCGAGGATGGTTCCCCTTGGGATTCGCCGCACGCACCCTCGCGCACACACAGGCACACGCGGGAGGTGTAAACACGCGGCGGGACAGAAGCCACGTGCACACGGGTGCGGTTCCTCCGGCTCATCCACCCGTCACCGCGGGGACTGCCGAAATCTGGGCGTGTCTGGGCCGCCTCTCTAAGGCCAGGATACGACTTTCTCTTTGTTCCAAGATCAGGGGTAATTCCCTCGTACTGTTTAATACCTTCTTTACGTTTCCGTTTTGGTTTATTCTCATACGCTTGTATGATTTCATGTTCCTAATATAAATAGAATATTGTTTTAAATTGAATCTGTCTATACTTGTGAGATACAAATTTGACAAAACGATACGTTTTAGCACACCCACATAGACATATGAAAGACTTCGGAGGATCAGGAGCGGAATTACGGAAACGGGAGAACAGACATAAGATCATGGCGAGATAAAACTAGAAGGTGGGCTGGTGGAAATATCAGCGTCAACGCAAACAGGGAAAGACAGACCGGGATCCCTGGGGCCAAAAGTCAATTTGGGAGCAAGGAAGTCACCCCGGGAGCAGGGTGGACGGGAGCGGGCAGCTCGGGCAGCATCCCCTGCAAACCAGCCTCTGTGGTTTTGTCCCCGGTGTGTGCGGGCCTCCTTGCCGGCTCATTCGTCACTGAGCCTGGGACCCGTCCCCGGAGAGGGGACACACATGGTGAGTGGCGAGCTGCTGACTCCCCCTGGACTTCATCTCGAGACAGTTGGGCCGGCAGCCAGCTCCAGACTCCACCTGCTCATGCTGGAAGAGGAAGGACGGGCGCGGACCTTGAATCGGAGCAGGAGGACCCAGGGGGAAGCTGTGGCGGAACATGTCCATGCCCTGGACACGGTTTTGGAGACGAGTAGGATTACAGCGACCCCCGGGGTGAAGCCGCCGATGGCACCCGCCATTTCAGAAGTGCGTGGGGAGAAATGAGAAGGGCAAGGGATGGTGGTCTTGGGACGGATGCTTCCGGAACAGCGACGCTGAGACACAGCTGTTCCAGATTCCAGAATGGTTTCTAGAAAAGGGAAGAATGAGACAAACCAAAGGCAAACGTTGCAAACAGTAGAACTTTCTGTTCCTAGATTCACGTCCCGGTCTGACCTGAGGATGTGACCACTTTGGTGTGGGGAGACAGACAAACATGTGTCATATGAAAATAATTTAAGAACTAACAGCCCAGGACAGAAGGGAAGAGTGTTGGAAGGTTTTTGTGAACCACGGAGCACCACCAACAGGACGGAAAACACACTGAGATCACGCAGCGGCTGCCCGCCCTTGCCCCCGTGGAGGTCTGAACTCTGTTCCGCTGCTGCGGGAGTGTGGTGCGGGCACACGGGCCATTGCTGACGTTGTCCTGGTTTCAGGAACAGTGGCATACGAGAGGCTGACTGCCAGCGTGCACGAGAAGAACGAGGTTTTCATAGCAACGGAGCACCTTCTGGATGACGTCATGGGGATCTTTCCTACGCCGATGTTAGAAAACCCTATTTTTCTCCTTCTGTTTTGTCTTCTCAAGTAGCAGAATGGCTTCAAACTTGATTTTCCTTTTTATGCAGAATGCGTGTCTGTCGTGCAGCGGGGCAGCGTAAGGCACGTGGCCCCACCGGGAGCCTGCTCTGCCCCTCCACCTCTCCCTTCTGCGAGCTCCCCCTGGTGCAGTGGCGAGGGCACCATGAGAATGAACATCTCCCACGTGCCCTCAGCCCACGGGGGCGAGCCTCCCCTCCTCCACACAGCACCGCGGCCAGCTGGTGTAGGATATCCACTTTGCCGTGATCACGAAGCTGCTGCCGGTACCGTGCTCGCCGCGCCTGTTCGTGGCGGCTTCCGTTCTCCTCGGAGTCAATGATGCCTCATTTCACTGTTCCACGTGTGACCACGAGCCCCCAGCAGAGCGCTCAGACCACGGGACAGCCAAGCCCCGTGATGTCACTGCAGACGCACGGGGCATCTCGGGTTCTTCCCGGGCCCTCCACGTGAGCCCGTGTCCATCACACAGACAGCTCTGTCCTGCCGTCCTGCGTGAGCTGCTTCTGTCCCTCGAAGGAAGGTCTGAGACCCGTTCCCCGAGAGGGACATGACTGCCTGTTGCCAAGGGTCCCCCTTCCGTGGCCTAGACTCTTCCGATCATGATGGATTTCTTCATCCTCCTGTAGACACTTGGCTGGCTCCTGAGTTCTGCACGGTTACGGTTAATGCTGCTGTGAACATTCTCTGTTTCCTGCTGTGTTCCTATAAACTTGGGTTTTCTGATTGTTCACTCTGTTGTGCAGGGGCATATAACTGCAGTGTTTGCATGGAGTCGTTGGTCATGAATATGTCTGATTGTTTGTTTTTACAAAACAAAGTCTAGTTATTTTTTCACTACGGACATGTTTGAAACAAGCAGAATTCAGTGATCTGCGGTTTCATGTATTTGTCTAAAAATGTCAAATCTTTTAAAAATGACGTCATTTTCTTAGCTTCAAAATTCTCACGTCCCTGCTGACTCTCCAGGGTCCCACCGACCCACGTGCTGCCAGCCCAGGAAACGCTTCCTGGTGCGGGCTGCCTACTGGCATTGCTTTCAAGCTGTTGAGCGTCGAAAAGATTTTTTTTTGTTTCATATTTTGAATTTCGTCCGTCCCTGGAGTTGCAAATATGTTTCGTGGTTTGAATGTTCCCTTCCTTTGTGGACTTGGATGAAAAGTTATTTTCTCTTACGGTCCGTAGTGTTGTTGTCTTCAGTTTTGGCCGAGGCGTCGCCGACACGTAACACTGTGCGTGTCCCAGGTGCCTGTTTGCAGCTACTCACTGGAGAACACTCGTCCACGTCCTCGCCGATAGCTTTTCCCAAGTTCCTGAAGTGTGTCCTTGACGTCTGAGTGTCTAAGTGCCTGCGCAACCGATCAATGCAGAGACCCGGTTATTTCACGGTTTCCTGCGGTCGCGGTTAGCCTGGGGCAGGACGCTAATCAGCATTTCTCCAGGCTCGTCTGCAAAGTCTGCTGCTGTGGGTCTGGCGGCTGCGGGCCCCATGTGCTAACGGGCCTCTGTACCCTGTCGTCGTGCAGATAGCGGGACATTAAATTCTAGTCTCTTGCCGTTTCTTCCAGCAATCGGCTGTCAGCGTGGTGCGCGCTGCTGTTGAAAAGTCTTATGCAAGGAGATTTCTCTCCCCTCTCAGAAGATTTAGTCTTACAGCATACATTTTTGCAAATTGTTTATTTTAAAATCCAGTGACTTTCGTTAGTATGTTTGGGTGCTAATAACTCATCGGTTTTTCCAGTTCTTTTTTTCCTGAACTATGAGATGCCCTTTTAAAAATTTAAAGGCTCCTTTAATGTCTAAAATAACATTTGAGTCATTTTCCTAAATGTTTTCGAAGACATCATTTCGATTCTCTTTCTGGAGACGCCACTTATCTGTATGTTGGGACGAGTCTTTTCTGCCTCCCACATCTATGAGTTTTCTCTGTTTCTGAACTCCTTGGTTTTCATTTTTGCCCTCTACCTGCCCTACACTATTTTTAGCAATCCTCACTTATTTATTTAACAAAAGCTTATTGAATTTTACTCCCGTCAAGCGGGCGTTCTAGGATCAGCGGGGGAGGGCAGCGCACAGCCTGGCCGATACTCCTGCGTTTACGGTGATTAATCTTACCAAGGGAGGCAGACTGTGAGCAACAAATGTGTTATGCAAATTCAGGTCGATTAATCCCACTCGGACAAATGAAAGGGGGTGCGCATGGAGGGTGATGGGGGTCTTTAGAAGAATGGTCAGTGCGGAGGCTTCTCTGAGACAGTGACGGGCAGCAAACCCCAGGAACGGGACAACCCTGGGTATCCAGAGGAACGTGGCCCCGGGGGCCGGGCCGGGACCCGACCACATGCGCAGTCCAGCCAGGCGGCCCGTGCAGCTGGGGCTCCTGATGCGGGGGTGGTGCTCCAAGGTCGCGGTGAGGACACGAGGCCAGCTCCAAGTGTTTATTTTACGTGAGGCCAAAATGTGGATATCCTATTTGAAGCGTCCAAAAATCGTTTAAAAAGATGGAAACTGAACAATGTATTTAAATACCAAACGAGATAGAACATATTTAAAACCATCAACTGAATATAAAAGTTGAAAATATAGACGGGAAACAGCACTCAGGGGGCTCCGTGGGTCGGCGTCCGACAGGGGATGTCAGCTCAGGTCGCGATCTCAGGGTCGGAGATCCAGCCCTGCTCCAGACTCCGGACTGGGCATGGCACCTGCTTGTATGGGTTCTTTCCCTCTGTCCTTCGCCTGTAAATTATTAGGAGAGAAACGGACAAGATTGAAGGATCTGAGAGAAAGACGACCCCTGATAAATCTAATCATAAAATGAAAATGTATCTCCTTCTTTAAAACACAATCGCAGAAAACAGTATTTGTCATTGATCTCACGGTGAAGTCTTGAGTTCGACGTATCCATATTTTTTGGTGCAAACACTCCATCTGTTGAAAACTTCTCTCCGACTCAAGATAATAGCAGAGAGAATCTTCATCTTCAAATACCCCGTTCGTCACTTGATCATTTTGAGATTATTTTGACGGCCTCTTTTTTTCCCAAGGGCTGATGTCTTTTTACGGATGGCCTGATGTTTCTAGACTGTGGCTATCTTGGTTTCTGTCGTGCGCACAAGACGCTTCCGCACCGTCACCGCATCGATTCTGATCCTGTCATGTCTGTGTTCCCGTTCTCTGAGGGGCCTGTGGATGTCGGTAGGAGGCTTTGTGCAAACGGAAGCACTGAGGTTCCACTCAGACGTAGATGGGCTCACGCCGCCCAGACGCGTGGGCCGCGCATTCGTTTCCCTCCAGTGCCGATGTTGGAAGATTCCATCATTGATCTTGATCTCAAGATATAAATTATTCAACTGAAATGCTACTTTTGTCATCGTTAAGACGGAAGCCCTGGTACCCAGCCCCTCCAAAATAAACTGCTGTGTTTGGATCATGGAGGTGGAGCCTGGTCCCCCCGAGACATTGGCAAGGAAGGGGTTGCTTGGGGCCCAAGGTCTGGGGAGGCCAGCAAGAGAAGAGGAGACGTGCTCTGAGTCAAGATGCCCGTGGGAGGCCGTCGGGGTGGAGCCGGGTGTGCAGGGAATGGGGGAGGAGAGCAGTGGGTGTTTCTGAGGGTTTGACTCAGCCATCGGGTAAATCTTGGGGTGAGGTCGGAAACAGAGGGGAGATTTGAAGGGGTCCCTGCAGACACAGCTTGGATTTGAGGGCGTGGGGGTTCTTTTTACTTATTTATTTATTGCAGGTGGAGAAGGGCAGAGGAGGAAGAGAGAGAAGAGAATCTCGAGCAGCCACACACTCGCGCAGTGTCCCATGCGGCCCTCCAACTCGGGACCCTGAGATCATGACCTGAGCCAAAATGACGCGTCAGATGCTCACAGGGCGGACGCACCCAGGCGCCTGGAGGGTGGTGGACTGATAAGGCCCGTTAGACCAACAATGGCAGACGGTGGTGAGCTCCTGGAGGATGTACACAAGGTCCCCTAAGCCTGGGCCGTGGCAGGACGGGCTGGGAGGTCCCCGGAGACAGGAGGCAGAGACAAGTGGAGGTGGGACTCGGGGAAGGCAGAGTCCAAGACGGTGGCCATGACCCGAGAAGGTGCCTGGAAGGACAGACGCAGCCGCTGGGCCCACCAGGGACGGGTGGGCTGTGCCGCCCAGTGGGCAGGAGCAGGAGCATATCGGGGACGGCCGGATGCAGACGTTCAGATTCTGGGGGGTCGAGGGGAGCCGAGCCTCGGACTGATCGTCGGGTGCGGTAGCACAGACGCTGCTTGGGGGTCGGGACCGACGACGAGAGTCTGGAAGACGCTCAGGAGAGGAAGATGGACGCGAGTCCCTGGGTGGGGGCGGCGGCACATCCGTGTGGACCTGGGGACGAGCCAGCGGGAAGGGAAGCGCCGTGGAAGGCCATGTCGGCCCTGCCCCTGCCCCAGGGCTCCCCGTGGACTTTCCTCCTGCTCTTCCCCCCAAGTGCTGAGAACGCCCCAGCTCCCCAGGATGTCTGGTCATCTTAATCTCGGCTCTTTTCACGCCTTCTTTTCTCTTCCTCTTTTTTAAACTCAAATATGTTGTCCCAAACTGGTTTTTTTTTTTAATTTAATTTTATTTTTCAGTGTTCCAAGATTCATGTTTTTTGTTGGGTTCTTTGTGTGGCCGAGCTTCCCAGTTCTTGCGTTCCCAGAATGACCCATCGCGCCCTCCCGCCTGAGCGACGACAGTCCACGGATAAAAGTTCTATTTTCCAGATCTGAAGTGTTTCCCTCTGATGCTTTGAACGCGCGGCCCCATCTTCGTCTTCCTCCGTCACATCCTATAGTAAAATTAACGTGTGAAAGAACAAAGGCAAGTTCAAAGCCTGGAAGACAGAGAACCGATCCCTGCAAAGAACCGGGAACAAAACAGGATTTTCCCTTCCTAGCACGGAATGCAGGAAACACATGTAGACGACATTTAGCCGTTTGATCCGTCCCCATACTTTTATTTCAGTGTCTCCGGAAGCCGTGCTGTCGCAGAGCCTCTGACATCGGCGGGCTCTTCCAGGCTCTGGCTTCAGCTCGCTTTTTCTGGGATGGGCCAGGCATCCCCCACGTTAGCTCCGGAGGCTCGGAGGACGAGGACGGGGTGGTGAGTGAGCCCCGGGGAAGGACGCCCCCCATATGTGTCCTGTGGGTCCAGAGAGCCCAGGCGGGTGTCCCTGGGAGGAGCATCCACGCCTCCATGGCCCCTTCCCAGCCCCGGACATGAGCAGGACTGGAAGTCGTCACTCTGCCCTGAGCCTGTGCTGGAGGAGCCGGTGTACCCCGCGCCGGCTCGTTTCCAGGCCAGCGGAGCCCTGGCCAGGCCACCACCCAGTGCTCTCCATCCCTGGTGCTCCCCCCGCGGCTGCTCTGGGGGTGACCTTGTGAGGGAACCCGTGGAGAGCCTGGGGGGTTCCTGCTGCGTCCTGGGGTGACTCGGGCCTGGTCCTTCTCTGCACCTGCCGTGTTGGAGCCGGGCGCTCCCCGGCGGTCACCCGTGCTCTGCAGTCAGGGGTGTCCGCTCCGGGATGCTCCATGCCCCTCTGGCTCCCGCTGCGCTGGGCTGGCCTGTCTCGATCTTGATTTGGGTCACGTACGTACGCACGGTTCCTCAGTGTGCGGTTTGGTTACTCCTCATTATTTTGGAAAAAGACTCTTATAAAAATTACTATAAAATATGCTTCTTCGAAACCAGAAGCAAAAAGCAACCTCTGGGTTGGGGGTAGAAGCCCAGGCCAGTCTGGGGCTGACCCGACCCACCCGACCGGGCGCAGAGGGGACAGTGGAGGGCGGGGAGTTGAAAGGCCTGTGAAGGAGGGAGCGTCCCGGCGCGGAGTGCGGAGCAGGGCATGCAACGGGCTGGCCACACCGTAGCCTCGCTCTTCCCTGGCAGCTCTGAGGTGGTGGGTGAATTCTCCGTGTCTTTGCCTGGAAAGTGAAGTTTGCCGGTGACAAGGTGAAATCCTGTATTCCGTGATGTGAAGTCACGTTAGGACCCACCACACAGGCAAAGGCGAGGCTGGGTGGTGGAAAGAAGCCTGTGGTTTCTGGAGCGCATGTCCAGGATTACCTAGACCCCGGGAGAACAACCGAAGCCAACCGGGAGGAAGGTGCTGGAGTTGCCGAGCCCGAGAGCTCAGACCCGGGGACTCGGGCGGTCTGTGCTCCCGCTCCAGCAGCGGACCCGGGGAAGTCGCAAGCCCCAGCCTCACTCTCCTCCTCTGTGAATCGGGCGGTGGCCGTGCAGGGTGGCTGGGAGGACGGCGTCGCGCTGACATGTCCTAAGCACCCGTAATTGCTACCATTGCTTTGAATCTTCACGTAACGTGTGCTGCTGCGTTTACCAGTCAGGAAAACGTGTCACTTCTCAACTATAAAATTTTACAGTGTACCAACTGTACAAATAGTGATTCTCTGTAATAAAGGGCCTTCGCTCCCACGCGAATGAGGAACCTGGTTCCTCTCCCCCACCCCAGCGAGGCTCCCCAGAGAGGGCTGCCCAGATCGACGGTTCCTGCAGGCGCCCGTCCCCGAGAGTGTGGGGAGATCCACATGTGCAGATCCGGTAAATCACAGAAAAACCAGGTGAGGTCACTGAGGCCAAGACGCTGGGAAGCTAACAATGCCCAGAAATATCTAGAAATCATGGCAAAGAAACGTCGGCTGAGAGATAGGCTTCATGCGTTCCTTCGCTGTTTCATTCCACAGAACCGCGGGTCTTCTGTGCACCAGGCTCTGTTCCAGACGGCAGGAGCACTGGCGAGCTGTCCCGATGCGGCCCCTGACTTTGGGGATGTGAGCTTGGCATTGTCTTATTCACGCACACACTCCGCAGATAATCTGCTGTTCCCCACCGCGTGGCAGGCAGCACTGGGCACAGAAGCAAGTCGAGTGAGTCCCAGTTGTCACACGTGTTACTGGGGATCCAACGCACAACCAAAAATTACAGTGAGTCACAATCTGGCAGCTGGTGGTCGATCCTGGGAAGGAACATGGCATCGGACAAGGGTCTGGATGCTCAGGGCAACGGACGCTGCCGAGGCGGCAAGGGCCTGCACGCCTGGGGTGCGGACTCAGTAGCAAATTCTCGCTGAGCAGCTGCGACGCCGCAGGGCCTTTGCTGGTGACTCTGGGAGCTCGCAGCCCAGGGTGTGGAAAAGCAAGTTCAAAAAACGACCAGAGAGTGATGTCGTGTGTCGTCGTGTGTCACGACGGCTCCGCTCGCCGCCTCTGTCGCCGTCTGGTTCTAACCCGAGGCACCTTTGCCTGCCTTGGATACATTGTTTCCTATTCCCCAACTTTGAGAAACAGCCATCAAACACAGGGTGGTTTTCAGACGGGGCCACTGAGGCTCAGAGGGGTAAAGTAGCCCCAAGAGGGAGGGTCCCCGACACGTGAGTCCCTGGGTTGAAACGCCCCCGACCAGGGCTGCAGCAGGGTGAGCCTGGCCCCCGGGAGCCTACCTGTAGAGTGGGCGACGACCTGGCGGTCCAGTTAGATCGACGGGCGGGTTGGGTGCTGGTGAGTAGGACCCTGACCCCCGCACGGAAGGTCCTTGCACCTGCTTCCCAGGACGGCGGAGACCCCAGGCAGAGGTGTTCATTCCGGAATGGTTTCCGACCCTCCACTCAGCTCACGGGCCCTTCTCTGCCGATGGAACAAAGGTTCAGGCGTGAGAGGCAGCGCGTTCCCAGACGGCCCAGGGGGCTGTGCGGCACGCACCCGTAGACCCGAGGCCCAGAACCAGAACTTTCCGAGCCCTCCCGAGGTCTGGGTGTCGGGGACGCCCTGGGGTTCCGGAGAGGACTCCGTGCGCTGAATGCCATCTGAAGGCAAACCCCGGCTCGTTTCCACTTGTCTCAGTCAAAAGAGCCCGATCTCTCACAACGCTCCCGTCATGGCGTGAGCGAGCTGGTTTTTAGCGAAGCTGGTGTGCGCGTGGAGAAACGACATGGTTGTGCATCAGTGAGGCGTGTGCGTCGTGCTAGCCGTGTGCCCCGAGGGTCTGCGTGTGCGCACGTGCCCGCACGTGAGTGTGTACGTAACTGGCGTCCGTTGTATTCAGAATACGTGGTTATGCTCCACTATTCTTGCGCAAGGGAACGGGCATGACCCTTGTTAACCCCTGCACGTTTCAGGAAGCCAAGGTCTCGGTCTCCTCTCGGCAGCGTGAAGCATCGGCCAGTTTCCAGTTACAGGAAGAGACACCTAAGAGAGCCCCTCCTTCCTTCCCCTTCTCCTGTTTCCCACCCTCCCTTCCTCCCCTCTGCCTCCTTTCCTCCCCTTTCCCGCTCTCCCTCCTTCCCTTCCTCCATCTGCAAGCAAACTTCCCCAAGGCATGGAGCGAGCCACGCAAGGCACAAAGGGGTCAGGAGCTGACTCAGACCCCGGAGGCCTTGTTCCCGTCTCCACGGGAGCGCGAGGGACTCCCCGTCCACCGATGCCGATTCACGAGCTCGTGAGCTGTATCGGCGCACACGGGCGTGTTGCTGTCAGAGCCCAGAGCGTGTGGGAGCAAGTCCCAGGCAGTGGCCTCTCAGCCTGGCTGGTGGCTTTGAGGGGCACGGCAGGTGGGGGCCATCCCCGGAAGGGACCCTGGGCAGGTGCTTGGGTGGCAGGAACTCAGCGTAGATGAGCAAGAGAGACAAGATCAGGACTTAGGGCGGGAGACGGTCTGCACCTTCCTCTGCCTCTCCTGCCTGGGGCGTTTAAACGCAGACCCCAACCGGGCACCCCCGACGCCATGAGAAGCTTCCGGACAATGCCAGGGTGGGGGAGCCTGACCACTCCTGGCCGGTCAGGACAGGACACCAGCCGTCAGGCAGCTCCCCTGGAGGACCCAGGACCACTGGAGCATAGGGAAGTCTGGCTTCTCCCCCTGATGACCGAAGGGCGCGCATCCCAGCACGGAAACTGTCGACGGGAAGGCAGCGGGATTCTCCAGCCCAGCCGCGGGGTTCATGGGGGCCCCGGGAAACCCCGAAGGAAGGACGAGAACAGTGAGGGGCTCACGGGAGCCACCCCCACTTTCTCTCTCAGCCAGTGAGAGGGCCGTCTGCAAACCCATCTCTAATCTGCATAATCAGCCTTCCCTGGCTGCCCGCTAACTAGGCCGACCTTTGATTTTATGTCCCCCTTGCCGAGAATCAGGTCAGGGGGAAACTTGGAGATGAACTCGGAGCTATCGGTGTTATTCGTGTGTAATTCTCATTGGCAATTATTCTCTATCTTTGGTCGTAAATTACGGAATCCTTCTTATCTCATAGCATTTAGGGAGCCTCTGCTCAGTTCCCGGGGGTGTGCTGAGACCCAGAGATGAGGGGCGAGCGGGGTCGGGATCCCCAGGGATGTTCCTGGCACGGACAGGCTGCAACAGGAGGCCGGCTGGGGAGATCCGGAGGAAGGCCCCATCTAGACCTTTAGAAGCCTTGGCGGGAACAAGGCAGGGGGTGGCTGTGTCCACAGAAGCCACAGCACCTTGTCCAGCCCTTTGGTCCCAGGGTGGGATGGAGGGAGAGGGGAGAAGCCGAGCAGCTCAGCCGGAAAGCCTGCAAACCTACCTGATGGGCAGCCCTGGCCACGCTTCCCAGAGCCGCCCGAGCTGGTGTGTGCCAGGCCCTGGGCCAGTCCGGGAGGGATGGCACTCCCGGCGTGTGGCCACAAGACAGGCCCGGGAACGACAACTCCAGGGCCAGCGGAAGGACCACGGTGCCAGACAGGAGTCACGGCAGCTGCGTGACTTCCTTCGGGTGTGAGGGCTCACCAGCACCCATGGAAGGCCCAATGGTCAACTCGGTCTTAAGAACCTTGCGTGTTTTCAAAGGAAGAAAAGCATGGTAGGCACATTCCAGATGGGGGGACCCCCATCACGCCAGACGCTGAAGGACCGTCCGTGGGTCTGGGTCAAAGCGCCCAGGAGAGACGACCGGGACGGGCAGCACCGCCAGATCTCGAGGCCTCAGGGCTGTGTGGGCCCGTGCGGGTCATCTCGCGGGTGAAGGACCAGTTCCAGGCTCGGAGGAAGGCAAGACTCTGCGGCAACGGGCAGGGCGGACAGAAGAAGAAATCTGCAGGCCCACAGATGTCCCCTGGGTAAGTGACGGAGGTGGGACAGAACCCCGGGCGACCGTGCTGGTGGGTGAGAACGGGGGTTACTGGGAGGAGCCGAGGGCTGCGTGCACCAGGACCAGGCTGGCCGGGCCGGCGAGGACGCCGTGGAGGAGCCAGGTGCCACGTGGGAACGGTCAGGCGGTTGAGGACGTCGGCACTGCCGGGAGCCACGGCCGCGGGCTCTGTGCTTCTCCCCACCTCTTACCACAGTGGGGCAGATGACCTGTGCAGCCTTTTCTGGATGCTGCAAAACACTTACTGTTTCCTGACGCAAAATCACACGCATCCGCTGTGAGTCCAGTAGGAAATGGACCGAAAGCAGTGACAGGAGAGGACACTAAAATTAACGGACATCTCCCTCAGGGGGCGCGTCGTGTTACACTAAGGGGACTCTCTCTGCCGAGACCGGGCCAGGTCGGGGTGGGCCTAGCTGGGGGCAGGGCTGCGTGGCGCTGGGGCAGCAGAGGGAGGTTTGCACAGGAAGGAGGCGGTGAAGAGCTGGACGGGGACAAGACAGCGTGAGCCGGCGGGAAGAGTAGCACCGTCTGCCCCGTTCGGAGCCCGCGTGGACCCCCGTCTCCCACCACGGCTCGCGGGTTCCTGATGCTCTGGGTAACTGTGGGCTTGTGAAAGCAGTGTTGGAAGGGGCCATGCAGGTCACACTCCGGGTTCATGAGGGAATGAGCCCCACGGCGGCCAGACGATGTGGGAGGCCTTGAGTTTCTTGGGTCTCGTGGACTCGGGCTTTGATGGGTCAGAGCTGGGAGGGTAGAGCTGATGCTCAGATTCCAGCAGAAAACAAAAGTTCAACTGTAACTAATCAGTCCGTTCTATTTATAGTAAATCATCCATATGTAGTTGGGTTCATTGTCTGTACCCGGAAGATTGTTAAACACCATCTTATACCGTGCACTACTCCAGGCAGAGACACACAATGAAAAATGAAATGCATGTGACCAAGAACGTCGATGCTGGAAGAAATGTAAACAAGTGTGCACGTAAACATGCAAAGCCCCACAACAGCGAATCCGGTAATACCACGAGACGCGTGTACTGGGATGGGGTTGGCTCTCTCCTCCTACCCGGCTTCTGTTCTCAGGTGGAAAAGGACTGAAGTTCTCGGCTTCCATAAACAGGCAGAAATGGACAAGGCAGGTGGGAAAGTTCGTGGTATCTCCATCCAGGAGTAGGGCAGAATGGGGAGCCTCTGGGTCTGATCTCCCTGGTTTGAGCAGCTGGAACATGTCCCAACTAACCAGCATTTCCCCAGAACTGTTGCTGTTGCCAGAAAACCGAAGGACCCATAGGATGTTGATGGTTGATTTTATGCGTCACCTTGACTGAAGCATAGCGTGCTCAGATATTTGGTCAATGTCATCCTGGATGTTTCTGTGAGGTGTTTTGGATGAGATTACAACAGCAATCATTGGGGTGGGCCGTATCCAATCAGTTGATGGTGTGAATAGAAGGAGAAGACGGACCTTCTCTCAGTGAAGGGGGAATTCTTCCTGCCTGCCTGCCTTTGGACTTGGACACTGATTTTTTTCTTTCCCTAAGATGGAAACTACACCTTCAGCTCTTCTGGTTCTCGGGAATTTGGACTCAGAATACACACATACTCTCGGTTGTCCTGGCTCTTCCCCTTACCAACTGACTCTGCAGGTCTTGGGGGCTCATGTGATCCACTTCCATAATAAACCTCTTCATAATCTACACATCCGCCTCATGGTTCCGTTTCCCTGGGGAGCCCTGACGAACACATCGCTGGGCCAAAATCATCCCACGGATATTTTCAACCACAATGGACAGGCACATCCGGTGGGCACCAAACAGGGGGAGTCTGGCTGGGATACAGAGTGTATGGCCAGATTCCCAAACGCCGTGAGGGTGGCCTGTGTAGATGCGCCCGTGATCGCTCAGCTTCGCAGGACTGTGGTTCTCCAGTGCACACGACGGGATTTCTGGATCTCGTACGGGCTGCAGCTGCTCTGCACAGGCCTGTCCGAGGGGCAGGCGCCACGGAGACAAATGAGGTGGGATGATCTCGGGCCCCCTCGCTGATCATGCGACATTTTCGTTCAAGTTTCCCATCATCCGTATCTGCAGACTTTATCGGCGTAATTTACAGCGTGCCGAAGATCTAATCTCGTTTTTAGGATGTAATTTAGTTATAATTCTCACATCGTAAAAGTCACTCTTCTGGTGCGGCAGTGAGGTGGGTTTTAGTGGATTCGCAGGGCCACGTACAATCCCCATTATGCCATCAGAGAACATTTCCATCACCCTGAAAAGAAATGCGGAACTGATTAGTAATTGCCTGCTTCCCCTCAGCTCCCAGAAACCACTAAGCCGCTTTCTTCCCCTAGGGGCTTGCTGTATTCTGGACATTTTGTGTAAGTAGTCATACAATGTGGCCTTTGGTGATTGGTTTCCTTCAGTTAGCGTAGCGTGTTCAAGGTCCACCAGGGGGAAGGGTGTCCGTGCTGCATTCCTTTCTCACGGCTGGAAATGGGGCCTCAGCGACACGTCCCACATCATATTTGTCCAGAGTCCCATTGATGGACTTTGGGTAGTTTCCACGTTTTGGCTGTTAGGATCCATGTTGCTGTGAACATTCTCACACACCTTTCATGTGGACACAATTTCAACTTTGAGGGCATTTACCGGGGAGTGGAATTGCTGAGTTGCATGGGAACCGTGTGTTTCATATTTGGGGCATCAGCGAGATTCTTCACCTAGGGTGGCGTGACCGTTTTGAAATCCCACCGGCTACGTACAAGGATTCCAGGTTCCCCCCATGCTCACCAGCACTTGCTGGTGTCCACCTGTTTTCATTCTGGCCAGCCGAGCCGGTGCGAAGGAGCTTGTGTCTGCATTTCTCTCATGGCTGGTAACATGGAGCATCTCTCCGTGCTTCCCCCCATCCCTGTATCTTCTGGGCAGAAGTATCTTCAAATCCTTTGCCCACTTTTAAACTGATCTACTCAGTTTTTTACTGTTCAGTTGTAAGAGCTGTTTTCATGTTCTGAATGCAAGTATCTTATCTGATCTATGATTTGCAAACATGTCCCCCCATTCCTGAGGTTGACGGTACTCTTGGAACCACGAGAGTTCTGCGTTTGGATGAAGCTGTGTCTCGTGTGCTGTCTAAGACACAGTTCCTTACAGCAAGACCACAGAGATTTATTCTTGGTTTCTTCTAAGGGTTACGGTTCTCGCTCAGGAAGAGCTTGTCATCTCGTCCAGCCCGGGGTCTGGACAGAGTTGATTTCCGTGCACCGTGCAGAGTGAGGACCCCAGCGTCCTCCTTCTGCAGATGCTGCTTATCCCTGAGCTGCTTATCCAAGCACCATTGTCTCCCTAGAGAACGGTCTTGGCACCCTGGTCAGAACAGTTGGCCATAAATGCAAGAGTTTATGTCTGGACTTGTAAAGCTGTTGCGTCGACCTACACTTCCGTCTTCACGCGAGTGACGCACCCTACGGACGACTGTGGCTTTGCGGTAAATGTTTAATCTGGGAAATGTGTCCACCAATCTTGTTCTTTCTCAAGATTGTCTTGGGCATTCCAGCCGCCTTGCATATCCTTATGCAGTTCAGGATTGGCTTGTAAGTTTCTGCAAAAAAAAAAAAAAAGAAAAAAGAAAAGAAAAAGACTTTGGGATTTTGACAGAGTTTGTGTGAAATCTCTAGATTGATTTGGGGAATGTTGCCATCTTCACAGTACTAAGCTTTCTGATCCGTAAATACGCACGATTTTTCCCACTTATTTGGGCCTTTCTTCATTTCTTCTAATGATGTTTTGTGACTTTCTTTGCATGAAACGTGAACTTTCTTTGCTAAATATACTCAAAGTATTTAATTCTTATCCTACTGCAATTGGCTGTGCTTTTTTAAAATTTGGTTTTGGAGTGTTTGTTGCACGTGCGTAGAAATACAACTTTTTAATATATGGATCAGGTACACTGCAAACTTGCTGAGTTTGTTCATCTGTTTTTGTTTGTTGTTTTTTTTTGTTGATTTGTTTATTATTTTTTTAGTGATGTCTACACCCAACGTAGGGCTCCAACTCACCACTCCAAGATCGAGAGTCACCTAACTGAAGCAGCCAGGCGCCTCTGTTCACTGGTTTTAATAGTTATGTGTGTGTGTGTTTGTGGGTGTGAGTTTCTTAGGACAATCTCTAGGCAGGATCGTGTTGTCTGGGAATGGAGGTAGTTTTACATCTTCCATTCTAATCCGGGTGCTTTCTGTCACTTTTTCCTGTGTAGCTGCCCTGACAAGACCTTCCAGTAAAATGTTGGAGAGAACTGGTAAGAGCAGACATCCGTGCCTTGTCCTGATGTCAAGGGGAAAGCAGGATTCCACCCTTAAAATAGGATGTCAGCGGAAAGAGGTTTGTACAGGTCTTTTATCAAGATGAGGGAGCTTCTGTAGATTCCCAGTTTCTCATGTGTGTTGCATGGTGGAAGTGTGTTGGAATTTGTCGTTGCTGTGTCTTCGTGGACTGAAATGTCCTGTTATTTTGTCCTTTCTTCTATTGGTGTGATGTATTACACTGATTGATTTGGCAATGTTTAACCAACAGCAAAATCCCAAATGGCCATGTCGTGTAATCCTTTTTATATATCACTGGATTAGGTGTGTGTGGATTTTATGGAGGGTGTTTACTCCTATCTTCATAAGAAATATCGATCCGTAGCTCTCTCTTCGTACGATGTCCGTGTCTGTGTTATTTATGATGGCTGGTTTAAAGTCTCTGCCTGTGAAACCCTATGTCTGGGCTCCCCAGGGAGAGATTCTGCCAATGGCTATGCGCCTCCTACCTGCCCTGCCCTATGAATCAGCCATATGCTTCTGTTTCTTTATGTGTCTCTCTTTTTTTATTTTTTGGTGAAAACTGTGCATTTTAAATAATGTAATGTAACAACTCTGGAAATCGGACTGCTGCTCACTCGCCGAGTTTGTCCTTGTTCTGCTGCTTGTTAGTGTCTTTCCTGAGCTCTCTCTGTAGATTCGCGTCCCTTGCTGTGTGGCATCACTGACTACCCAGGTGTCACCGCAGGCAGCTGACAATCCTGCCTCGGGCTTGGCCTCCTGCTTGCTCAGAGCCTCGAGGTCAAAGGGAGAGACGGGCCCAGCCCTGCCTGTGTGAGTGAGTGAGTGAGTGAGTGGTCTTCCAGATCCCCGGGAATATTTTGAAGTTTTCCAAACCACTACTCTGGACATCTCACTCCCCCCACTTTTCCTTTTAAGATTTTTAGCCGGTTTGTTTTCTCCAACTGGTGTCATTGCCTCAGGCAGCTCGACGTTAAACAGCTGCTGCTGATTGTTTTTGACAAACACCCTGGGTACAGAGCTTGTTGGCACAGAATGAGCCCCGAGTCAGGGCAGATAAAGACAAGCCCTTTGAGGTGTTCGTTTCCAGGTAACTGTCAGACCGTTCAAACACGGATAGTCCTGTAACTCAGGAGCCTTGTGGGAAACTCCAAACTCATCCTGTCCCTGAATGGCTGTCGGGCTAGCTTTCCCGTCCACCGTGGGTCTGCGGCTACTGACTTTCACCGTGTCTGATGATTAATTCCGTATATCACCTTGACTCAGCCGTGGGCTGCCTAAGCATTTGCCCAGACGCTGTTCCGGTGTAAGTGTGAGGGCGTTTCCGGGCAAGGTGAACATTTTAATTGTTAGACTGAGTCAACCGTACTTTCCTCTCCAGCGTGGGTGAGCCCCATCCAGTCAGTTGAAGACCGGAATAGAACAAAAAGATGAACAGGAATTCCTGCCTAACAGCTTGAGCGGAACGCCAGCCTCTCCCTGCTTTCAGACTTGCGCGGAAACGTTACCTGTCCTCGGGTCATGGGCGCGCCAGCCTGCAGACTAGAATGCACACTGTTAGCTCTCCTGGATCTCAGGCCTTTGGACCTGGGCCGGAGCAGCTCCGCCAGCCCTCCTGGGCCTTTGGCTTGTAGACAGCAGATCTGGGACATCTCAGACTTCATAATCTCGAGAGCCAGTTTCTTATAGGAAATGTATTTCTGGTTGTTTTTTATATAGGGACGTCCGCAGTAGGATGCGCACATGGGCCTTTGGTACTGTTGGTGCTGCTTCTCCGGAGAAGCTGCCGAATACGGCATAATTGCCGCGCGGTCGGTTTCAAAGCAGCCACAGCAGCGTGACTACAAGGCCACAGGCCGCGAGTCTCAGCTGCCGTAAAGGAGACTCAGCCATTCTCCCCCCACAGAGGCTTCATGGTTGTTGCCCGACTTCACTGAATACAGCGTCCGAACAGGCTGATGTTGACTAATGTCTCCTGGTTCTTGCTTTGCTGAAGGAGTGGGTTTTCAGAGAGCCGTCCCACCTCACCCCAGAAGCCCGTCTCGCTCTTTCCTGTTGTTCTCCTGGTTCTCCCCAGAGGGAGTGAAGCGTGCAGGTATGGCCTTGGGTGTTAACACAGAATCCCAGTGCAGGACCTGAACGATCAGAGCGGATTTGGGAGGAGCCTGACTTGGCAGGGACTTGGATCATCTGTGATGAGGCGGTTAGTGCCAGTCAGGGTTAGTGCGTGGGGAAAGCCGGAAGACCAGGCGGTGAACGGCTTGTGTCCGGGGCAGGAGAACAAGGCCCCGATGCCTGCGGGTTTGGACGCTGCATCTGGGAACAGCGGCCCACCACTGGAGCGAGAAGCTGTAGGGTCACGGGGCACTGAGTGCACCCGAGCGGCATGGGGTGTTCGAGGGGACGAGCTCGTGCAGCCGGGCACGTAGGACCTGGGCTTGGTGAGTGCGGGTCACCGGTCCGATCTGGGAGGCGGAGAGGTGGCCCGGAGGGGCTGCCGGTGCTCTCCAAGCCGGGTCTGGCAAGGCGGAGGCTGCCGTGCCTGGACGAGAGTCTGTTAACCGCAGTGGTCAAGACACCAAGTAGCCGCTGGTCAAGCGAAGACGCCGTGAAGAGGGAGGCGTGACTGAACGTGAGACTCACAGGGGACACAGGGTCTCCGCTGACATGGCTTGAAAGCAGGACCTGGGAGGGTCTGTGACTCTCCCGAAGTAGGTCAGGTTCCACATGGACACGCGGTGTTGGCCATTTCAGCAGACGCAGCCGGCTTGACCCCGAGCTCCGCACCATTACTCCTGGACACGAGGTGACAGTCACCGACCCGGCCCAGTCCTCCCAGAGGGCCTGCCTGCGCGCCTGGTGCTGGGGACGGAGGCCGCGGAAGGCTGGGGTGTGCCCCATCCTCACGGACTGTGGAGACTGACAGAAAACCAGAGCCATAGGGGAATAGCTCGGCCACAGGCTTTATGGGGGGGAGAGGCACGCGCCGGGGGTTGCTTTGTGCAGTGACCGGTGAGCGAGGCCCGGGGCAGCGCTGGGGAGCGGGGCAGCCAGAGCAGAGAGCACTAGAGCCAAGGGCCAGGCAGGGGTGAGCGCTGGCTCTGGAGCCGCGGAGCCGTGTGGGCAGAGGCGCAGAGGGCAGCAGGGAGAGCGCTGGGGGCCAGAGAGGGGGCGGCCATGAGAAGCAGGGCCTGCTGGGCGGAGTGACTCTGGCGTTTCCTCCGAGTGGCCTTTGGAGCTGAGCAGGGACACGGAGTGCTCTGCAGTTCTGGCGGGTCACCGCGGCTGCTGCGTGAGTAGACGGTGGGGCAGAGAGCAGGCGTCACGCTCTTTCTTCTAAATGGAGCGTCTGGTGTTGCAGCGTGGCGGTTGTCAGCATCAGAGCCGAGCGGGCGCGTGGGAGCTGCCAGCGGGGGCGGCGGGAGGAGGCAGGGGCAGCGGGAGGAGGCGCGGGCGGCGGGGGCGCTTGTCCACCGCTCTCCTCGCACTGACCAGCGAGACCCTTACAGAAACCGGAGATCTGCGTCCCGGGAAGGAAGCTGCGTCTCGGGGCCTGAAGCAGATTTCTGGGTCCCCCTGCAGCTGAACGGCAGCACCAGACCCTCCACCAACCTCCGTCTCTCGTTCGGGGTAATTCGCGAGACGTCAGAATTTGCCGCACAAACTCACCCCCTCACAGGTGCGCGTGCAGCTGTCGTCCCGGCACACCCGCCGCAGGGGCTCGCTGTGCGACAGGCCGTGGGGTGCGGCTGGGGAGACGCTCGGGGCCTCGCCGCAGGACTGAGGCCGACTCCGCCGGGCCGAGCTCCGCTGCAGGCTGGTGGCTGACCTCGGCTGCGTGTGACGGTAAAGCAGCGAACTTGGGACCCGCTCGGCCTTGCCCCAGTGGTGGTTAGTCGCCTCAGAGCAGGGTCTGCTGAGCCCCTCGCCGGCAGCAATGCGGGGGAGGCAAGTCGCACGCGGAAGCCTTCCACGTGGCAGGTGTGGGCCCCGGCCACAGGGCCCCACCCGGCCCTCGTGTGCCTGCGACTTCTCGGACCCCCGTCCCCCTGGTACGTCCTTGAGAAATGCGCGCTCGTGACCTTGAACAGCACAGAAGGCACGTGGATGGGGGGAGTGATGCACGCCTCTGTCCCTGGGGGGGTGCAGGTCCTCCCAGCCACACTGGCCACCAGGGACTCAGGGCCGGTGGGCGACCCAAGTCACATTCCAGCGATGACGCCGCTTCTGGGGGCTCGGGGTCCAGTGAGCGCCCTGCTGCCGTCTGCCCTGGCGAGCGGTGGGAGGACTGAGTGTGCTGCCTCTCGCCCACGTCTGGCCATCTCCGTCCCCTCCCGTGGCTGGGAGGGACGCTGGGCCTGGCTAGCTCCTCTCAGCCTCGGGTCAGGTCGGCTGAGTGCTGTCCCTCCACCTACCGTCTCATCCTGACTGAAGCTCAGGGACTGTCCGGCTGACCCGGGCCGGAATGGGGACAGCAGGAGTGACCGTGTCACCATGGCCGCGCCAGATGACGGGGCTCCTTCAGGCCAGCGGAGGACGTGGGAGCTGCCTACTGCCCCTGACTGCGCTCATGCAGGCCGAGCCTGGGGCGTGGGAGGCAGAGAGAAGAGGAGGCCGGCTCTGCGCTACCCTCAAGGCCTCAGGGACCAGCGGGTCACTGGGGGGAGGGGCCCTCTGATCCGCCACGGCCTGCCCTAGGGCCCGGAACCCGGCCCCCCAGGACCCTACAGTCTTGCTCTGTCCCTCCACCTGCTTGACAGAGAGGTGGGGCCTCAGAACCTTGCCCACCCTCACGTGTTTCTCGGGACACCCCTCACGAGGACGCAGCTGGCACCGGCCGCACTCCAGGCCCAGCCTTGCGGGGAGACCAGACGTGACATCCATGGTCCCAGCGAGGAGGACGGATGTCACCTCAGCTTCCAGGCCACCCTGACCCCTCGGGGGAGCATGAGGGAGCTGCGGGGACGCAGCACAGGGCCCTGCCTGTCTGAGGGACCTGACCGTGATGCCGTCACGGGTCTGAGCAGAGTCAGGACGGCGTGCCTCTGTCCCTGGTGGCTCTGTGTGTGTCCCACCTGCCCTGGGCACGTGGTTGGATGGCCAGGAGCTGGAGGCCCTGTGCTCAGTGTCCAGGGCCCAAACCCCTTCTCGGTCCCCTCTGAGCAGTGCTGTCTTGGGCAAGGAGATCACATGAACCTGTGAACACACGTGGCTCCACGGAGAGCGGCCTCGTCACCGGGGAGGGGGCTCGGCTCCTCCCGTCCACGCCAGAGCTCCTGGACGGGCGGGCACACAGCAGCCTGAGCAAGGAGGAGGGGGCAGGAAAGGGCCTGGAGTGGGGAGCATCCGTGACGCCCTGTTCTAGTCCACGTGGGGCGACGGCGGATGCAGGGACCTCACTGTTCAGGCAGAACTTGTCTCTCCTCTTCTGGGTCACAGGCACGACCTCTCCTGTCAGTCTCCCATTACTTCCTAGAATGCAGGTCAGGTCACGTGGCTTCCCTGTTCAAAGTCCCATGGCTTCGTACGTTGGGACAAAGCCCAGGTCTCTGCCCTGCAGCCCCACTCCCAGTCCACCCTGCCACGTCTCCAGCACCCAGCATGGATCCTGCTGCACCCAGCAGCTGCCCTCGCCCGGACAGGACCCCCAGCATGCCAGCCCAGCTCTCCCCGCTACCTCCTCCAGGCAGCCCTCCGCGCCGGTACTGCTGGCTTCCCCTGGCACATCTCTGTAGCCACTGGACCCCACCACACCCAGACCCTTGGCTCCATGGTTCTCTCCCGTTGACTTCATGCCA
Organism: Meles meles; assembly: GCF_922984935.1. Lineage (NCBI taxonomy): Eukaryota > Metazoa > Chordata > Mammalia > Carnivora > Mustelidae > Meles > Meles meles. The sequence continues at coordinate 1,957,987 of NC_060072.1, forward strand.
CTTTTTCGTGACACAGCCTTATGGTATGTGTCCTTGTCTGTCTCCCCCAGTTACACGGCACTCCCTCGGACTGTCCGCTTCACACCCTGCCCCACTTGGACCTGCTCCAGATCTTATTCCCTGCGTAAGTGAAGAACTTAGTCTGGGGGGGTTTGCTCTTTTGCTCTGCTGCTGTGGGCCTCTCCCATCCAGCAGCGGCGGCACGCCTTTCCCGGGGCCAACAGGTGAGCACACATCGACTTCCGTGCCCCCCGAGCCCCGCAGAGCAGCACAGAAACGCGGCTGCACCGTCCTAGCGGACTTTACTGAAGGATGCTGAAATTTGGGCTCCCCATCACTGCCCATAGTTTTTGCAACCATTTAAAGACATTAAAAAAATCCTAACTCACAGACCGTACAGAGCCGGGCACAGGCCACACTTGGCCGCCCGAGCCACAGTCCACAGTCCATGCCCTGTGAGGCCCACGTGAGACGGACCGCCTCGGTCAGCACCCCTCCAGCACCTCCTGGGTGACGCGTCGACCATGCCTGGGCCTGGGGGTTGAGCCCCGCCGGGCATGGAAGCCCCGGCCACTTGCCGTGGGCATGGTGCGGCACGCGTCCCACCGACAGCAAGGCGCTTCCGGAAGGCCGGTCGCTCCCGGACATGCTGGACACATCAGGAGGGTCCCCTCGGGAAGCAGCCCGTGAGCTGCCACCGGGAGGCTCAGCGTGGACATGGTGATGGGGGTGACTGCCGGCCGGCCGAGGCAGCGACCAGCACAAGGCACTGAGGCCGCGGGCAGACCGACAACGCTCCCGCCCCGGCTCCCCGGGCGGGTGGAGAGGCCTGTCAGGCGGCGGCCGCGGCCCGGAGGTGGTGCCCGCGTGTATTGATTAATGGATCTATGTCAAGTCAGGGAGAGGCCTCCGGGGGCTTGCCCCGTCCTCGCCCCAGCCCCCGCCGGCGTTTGCATCAATGGCTCGGAGGACGGCATAACAGTCCTGCTTGTCAAATCTGCAGATCCAGCTCGGCGATGGCTAATGCCGTGGAAGGAATGTCCTGGGTACAAAGAGCCTCTTGACAAGCTGGGACAATGGACTGAAGTGAACGAGACGGCATTTAGCAAGGGTCAAGTCCTGCTCGCCGGTCAGAAAAGAAAAAAAAACCACAACCACAAGTGTGTGAGTGGACGCGGGAAGCAGGGTCTGGCAGACGGGCAGTTCCCACCGTGCCGACCCGGGCCTGTGACCATGCCGCCGGCGCGACTCCCCCGGCTGGGACCTCAGCCCCACCGCCGGGCCGCACCCAGGCCAGGGGTCACACCTCATTCCAGGGGACACTGGCGGGGGGAAGGCACGGGGGCACAGTGGCCACGGTCATGTGCTCCATGGGAGGGGCAGCCGCCGGTCAGTGGGTGAGGTCAGCCTGTGGAGGAGGGCCTCTCTGGAGCCCCGGAGCCCCGGCAGGCCGCTGGAGAGCCACTTGGCAGAGGGGACGGGAGGCAGAGTCTTGGCTGGATCTAAGGACAGACGTTCTGACGAGAGCTGTTAACCACGGTGTGAGCTGCCTCCTGGGGCAGCCAGCCGGGCTGGAGCGGCATCTGTCAGGCGCCCCGGGCGGCTTCCTCCCGGCAGACGGACCCGCAAGGAGGGCTCGTCAAGCCCCCACTTCACAGACTGGTCAGCAGAGGTGGTTGGGGGGGAGCCTGGGAGAGCCCAGCGCACCTTGTGTTAGCCGCCGGGCCTGGGAGCTTGACAACCTTGACTCGTTTCGGGAATTCCTCCCTTAGGGCTGAAGTGAGGTTTATTTAGGACACGTCAACGGGGAGCAGGTGTGCATCTCGGGTTTGAGGTATGAACGACAGACTGAGCACAGCCCTCCTCGCTCCGAGCCGGGATCCGAAGGAGAGATGGAAACGTCCTGAGCACGGCAGCCCCCAGCGTCCTTCCCCATAGCACGGTTCGAGTGAGGTCCGGAGTGAGGTCACCGGCCGGCGGCTGCTTTTCCTCAAGCGAGGTGGCATCTGGAAAATGGATGTACTTTCCAGGGTTGCCCTCCACTGACCTTAGCATGGAGAGTCCTGTGGCCCACAGGGGGCCAGCAGGGAGAGCAGAAGGCCCTGGGCCCTGGGCGTCCCCGCCATGCTTTGGCCAAGTCTTACTTTCTAAGAAACGGGGTGAGCAGAGAGGAGACGGGAGGGCTCCTGCTTGCGTCCCTGGGAAGAAAATTCCAGCGTTATGCCCAGGGGTGGCCCAAGCTCCCCCTACGGATGCCACACAGCCATTTCCCACAATGTGTACATGTGCACAGACTCGGGGGTTCAGGACACCCCAGGACTGGAGGAGGAGGAGAGGAGGAAGTGGGGGGAGGAGGAAGGATCAGAGTTACCGACTCACAGTAAAGGCAGATCAGACCCAAACTAAGGAGTTAGTGTCTTCCAGCCCACGTCCAAGTCACCCAAGGGAGGGAGGTGACGGGGAGAGGCAGCGACTTAAGGGGGATCCCGGCCGCTGGGGGGAAGAGAGAGCAGAGCTAGAGCTGGGCCCCGAATTCAGGGAAGGAGGGTGGTGGGGTTCAGGAGAAGAGCCCCTGTGCCCCTGGACTGGCCCTGGGCCCTGGACAAGGTCCGGGTGGCTGGTGGTAGGGCTGCGGGCTGGCGGCCGCCCGGGGCTGGCGGGCTGTGCCCCGTGTCCCAACCCCGTGGCTGGGGCTGACTGACCCTCTCGGTGTCACGGGAGCCCGGCACGTGGCCGCAGCTGGAGAAGCCTCTGTCCTGGCAGATCAGAACCAGGAAAAGAGAACCGTGAGATTTCATTTCTTTGGGGTTTTATTACAAGGGAAAAAAATTTCAGTTTGGATGTTAGTATTTCTCGGGAGCGTCGTCGTTGGAGGGACTCCCACGGCTCCACGGAGGGAATCATCCACGTTGGTATCATGAGAGCACGTCAAAATGTCCCTGAAGACTAGCCCCCGGGGACAGGCAGGGCAGGGTCCTGGGGACTGGCGGTCTGCCACGGTGACGTGGGAGTCTTAGACGCCCCCAGAGGCAGGAGTTCAGAGCCTGGAGTTCACGTCCCAGCGGTGCCTCTCACCAGCTCCCGGTTTTCCCATCTGGGGCGCGGGGGCCGCCCTGCAGAGCCGCCCCGGGGACTGGGTGAGCGCCGACACGCCGAGAGCTGGGGGCAGCCCTGGCCAGCGTGGGAGTCAGCTCTCCGGGAGCTCCGGCCGCAAGCACTGGACGGAGACCCCCTGGGTTCCGGAAGGGATCAGGCAGCGTTCACCTCCGCACGGAGCAGCACTTTCTGTTTGTTTGTTTTCTTCTTTTAAGTTTTAAAGTAGTAACAGTTGATTAAAAAAATATCCAGGAAACACCAAACTTCACACCCCGCCCTAAACACATTCCTGTGAGGCATCATTGTTCACGCATAGATGTGGGTTTTCTTTTTACTCACGTATTAACACACACACCTTTTTTTAAGTGAATTGGCATCAAAACAAAGCTACCGAACTCCCTGGCTCCCTCGCGGGAGGGAGGGCAGATGCGTCCACGGGTCATGGGCGCAGACCTGCTTGCTTCTGGCCTCGATCCATTTTCAGTCGTTGGTATTAGATGCCGCGGCACCATGAGCCCGTGGACACGCCCCTCGGCGCATGCATCTCCGTGGCCCGGACCCTTCCCCAGGCAGCGTCTCCCATCGCCATAAATCTGCCTCCCAAAAACACTCTCCTGCTTGTGTTTCCACCAGAAAACAGAGTGGCCAATTCCCCACCTTCCTTTCAACGCGATCAGTATTGTAGCTGCTCTGAGCTTACAATTTGCTAAAATCCTATTTTATTTTGATTTGCATGGATTTGTGGATTTTGAAGTTGAATTAGGGAGTTATTTTTCTCATACGACTTAAAAGGCAGGAAGCGATGGGCTGCAGGCCCTCCCGCCAGCTGGGGTGTTGCCTGTGGTCCCCGCGGGGCTGCCCTGCCCTCAGGCCAGTCCGTCGCCCAGCCGGCTGCCCAGGGCAGCAGGAGCTCACGGCACTTTGTTCTGTTGATCAGAAAGGAGCCCCTCCACCACCCCCCCGCCCTGTGCCACTGAGCTCGGGTCATCAAGGAGCGGGTCCCAAGAGCCTCTGGTCTGCCCTGTCCAGGCAGAGACTGTCGAACTCAGGGCCGTGGTGAGCTGAGGGTCCTTCACCTGCTGTGTCTCCGGCCCCGGCCCTGTAGGATTCTAGTCCGGGAGCCCCTTCCAGAACCTGCCCTGGTCCTCCCAGAGCACGCAGACCGTGCCCCGCTCTCCACTTCACCTTCTCCCGTGAAGGTCACCCTGCACCTTCGGTTGCCCCCATCGATTCCCAGGGACAGCGCTGGGCTCAGGTCACTGTCTGTGGGGCGGAAACGGCAGACCTGCAAGGCAGGGCCAGCAAGGGCTGCGGCGGTGGTGGGAGACGGGTGGGGGTTCATTAAGAAGACCTCAGAGGCCCTGGTCCTGGGGTCTGGGGTGTATCCGGCCAGCGGACTCAGGGGCCGCCTGGCACAAAGTCGGTGCACGAGAGGCTTGAGCTACAAAGAGACGGTCTGGGGGCAGGCAGGGGGTCTCCAGCAGATGCAGGAAGGGGGGCAAGGAGGCCCCTCTGCAGCTGTGGACGGGGATCGGGCTCCTCTAGACCGGTCCAAGGGAGGCCAGCAGGGGTCAGGGGCCCTGGCCATTGTCTCCTACAAGGCGCTCTGTGGTCCACGTGCTGCAGGGGTGAAGGACTGCGGGCGCCTCTCATCCCTCCCATCCTCCTTCCCCTCCTGGGAGGAAACAGCTGGAGCTCGCCGCCCCCTCTCCGGCGCAGATACAAGTGAGCGCAGTTAGCGAGTGCAGGCTGGCTGGAGGCGGCCACCTTGGAGCAGCGGGAGGGCCCGGGAGAGAGATGCAAGCTGGCCCTTCTCCAACTCTGGGGGATGTTCTTGGGCTGACTTTGTCATCTGCGAAGTGTCCTCGTCCCCCACCAAGCACGTTCCCTGCTCACTGCATGATGGATTCTGAACCTCCCCAGCAGGAACCTGGGAGCTTGCTCCATTCCTGGGGCCGCAATGGCAGAGGCAGCCCCCAGCAGTGCCCAGAAGGACCCGTAAGCCAGCCAGATGCTCAGCGCCCCCTCGTCCCTGTCACCTCCCTTTGGCTGCTGCAGGCCCTGCCCCTCGTCACCCCAGCAGCTGACTGTCCCCAGACAGGAGCCTTGCCAGCCGCTTCAGCAAGCCTGACTGCACCTCGGGAGCCGAGAAAGGGAATCCTCCCCAGACCTTAAATTCCCATCTGGTGGAAGCTGCTGGAGAGGAAAGAAGCAAAAACAAAACAAAACCAAGAAAACAAAACCAAAAAAATCTCGTCCCTTTTGACCGGAGACAGCTGGTCCCTCCCGCTGGGGGTGGCCCTGAATTCGGAGCCCTTGCCCGCGGACTCATGGAAAGGCCGTCTCCGCAGGGAGGCTGTGCGTGCGTGGGTAGGACCCCTGTGCCCCACCTCCCCAGCCTGTTCCAGATGCTCTGTGAGGGGCACGTCCTGTTCCCCAAGCTCAGCTTCCTCTCCCACGGTCAGTGATGGCGTGGGTGGTGCCTGGAGATGCTGAGTGAACCCCAGAAAATGCCCCGGGTCATTGTGATCTCTGCTTTCCAGTGACCATGAGGTTTCATGCTCTTTAGGATGACTGTTCTGTTTCTGTTAGAAAAGTCAGCTCTGGGAGGTTCCAGGACCGCAGGGCATCTGGTCACTCTGGGTCCCCTTACCTATGCTTCAAGCGAGGCCGATGAGATGGCCACCTGAGGCGTAGGGACCTGCTCTCCTGCCCAAACCACTCAGGGACCTCAGCGTGGCCACCCTCCACCCACCCGCTCATTCTTTTCCTCTTTACACTGGCGAAGGCCATGCTGTCCGCCCTACTGGACACCTGCTTCCTCAGCAGACTTTCCTCACAGACAGTCCTCAGTGCACCCCAGGTGGAGGTCACGGTCCATGGAAACCGCAAGGACCACTTGTCTCTGATGGGAGCCCCAACTCTGCCATTTGCAACTGACAAATTCCCTTGATCGGCTGCCCTCCAGCTCTCCAAGCATCTTTAATACATGCTTTGCTCAAATCAAGATCATTTGACACAAGCCTTCGGTTATTATGTCCCCGAGTCTCATTTCACCCGAAAGTGCCCTTTCTCTGGTCGGGGGCGGGGCTTTGTAAGTTCGCTGTGCCCACTGTCGGGTCACAGGACATGAGACTCTGTGAACTTGGCCAACCACTCCCTTTCCGTGTTATTTGAAGGGATCTGGAGAAGGGACTTGGTTCTGTTCACAACCAGGAGCCACGAAACTTCTGGGTGTTTCATCTCCCTGAGTCAGGGTCATGGGGGCACCACGTGCCATGGGCCTGACCCGTCCACCTCACTGTGCCTATCACCTCCGGCCCGATGGCGGGAGGGTCTGGGGGCGACCGTACAATAGATCCCCCAGTTCACTGCTGGTTACAAAACGTGGACTTGGTCATTCCTTCGCTCCTTCTGAACAGATAACCTGGCATATTTCTGTAAGGAATTTTTCTTCTGACCCTCCATTACTCTGGAACATACTTTGTGAGGAAAGACAAGGTCGGTTTTATTCTCCCTCCCTTTATCATCAGTCTTCAGAGGAATGAGTGGGTATCTTAGCAACCTCCTCGATTTTATTTTGTTTTGGAGTGTCCTTAGGAAAGAAAGCCTTTCGGTCAACGCCAGTCGCGTTCTCTTCGGTGCAGAAACGGTGTCCTTCACCCCGTGTCTCTCTGACACCGCCACGGGGCCCATGGATGCCTTCTTTGGTTCCCGGCAGAGCCACGTTTGCCAGGCTCCTTGGCAAAGCTCTTGCCTGGATTTAGCTATTTTCCAGAAAAGTCCCGATTCCCCCCAGCGGGAAATTGTGTTTAGAGAACACAATCCAAGTTCACGGGTGCTGGCGGCTCTCGGCTGTCCATGCTTCTGGGCATTTCTACTGGGAAATACAATAAACTATTCCTTTAAATAAACTATTCCTTTAAAGAGAAAAAAAATTATTAGTTTATACTCTTTCCAACTCAGGTTTAAGACCCTGCTTTCTCTCCGGCCGGAGGAGGACTGCGGCAACATCGTGTAATCACCACTCGTTTCCATCACACAAAGTATACAAAGTAGCAATGTTGCTTCCGAAACAAGACTTCTGACCGCAGTTCATTTGTTCCTAGGATATGTTCCTCTAGGGACCTACCGTCAAAATACCGAATCTAGAGCCAATTATCATAATTTTTTTTTCTGTGTGTGCCACCAACTTGAAATAAAGTTTATTGTCGGTTGTTCCAAATGACTCTAGTTTCATTTTCTCTTTAATTTAATCTTTAAGAATTATTTAAAGATGTAATGGTTTCAAAATCAAAATTTTTTTGTTTTTTGTTGTTGTTGTTTTCTAAAAGGGCATTTTCTTCAATGTCTCTCTTTTCTCCCTTCTGGGCCCCTCCCCCCCCAAGTAATAACTTTAAATCATATTTGATTTATTGTTTCATTCGTTTTCTTCCATTTTTTTTTCCATTTCTACAGGAAAAATATGATGTTTTTAGAACATTGTTCTGTTTCTCTTTTTTTTCTTCCTGGTTTTATTTTAATTTAATAATGTATCTTGGGAAGAACTCCCTATTAGGATAGAGAATTGTTTCTTAATTCCTGGCATGGCCCTCTGTCGGGCGCCTACATCAAAGCTGGCCCAGTAAGTCCCTGCGATGGGCCTTTGGGATCACCCCGGCCTCTCACTGTTGTTAATAATAACTCACTGAATGAGGGGCGCCTGGGCGGCTCAGTCAGTGGGCGTCCAAGTCTGGATTTCGGCTCAGGTCATGATCTCGGGGTAGTGAGATCAGGACCTACGTCAGGTTCTGTGCTCAGCGGGGAGTCTGCCTGAGATGCTCTCTCTTCCTCTGCCCCTCCCCCGCCAAAAATAAATGAAATCTTGAAAACAAAATTCTCACTGCATAATTACAGGATAATTGTAAGAAAATGGCATGACCTGATTGCTGCTGTAAACGGTCATTCTGCCTGCAGTATGGTGTCTCCACTGGGGATAAGTCAGAGACGGGGAGCGTGGTTGGGAAGCTGCTGCTTGGTCTGAGCAAGACGGCAGCTTGGGTCCCCAGCGGCTGGTGGCGGTCATGCTGGGTGAACGGTCTGCTGTGCTGAGGAGTCAGAGGAAGCGTCAGCGAGCAGTTCAGTAGACAGAGCAACACCCACATTCGGTTCTCGCAGCCGAGGTCCCTCTGGGGCATCCACACCTGGTCGTCTCCGTCCCCGTTCCTGGCTCCGGCCACACCTCAGGGCATGGCTCCATTTCTTCTCTTTCCTCTGTGCTGGCCGATCGGAGAAGGCCTGGCTGATTAAGGGGAGACACCCTTTGCCTACGTTAGACGTGACTTCTCTGCTGCTGAACAAAAGGCTTTCCCTCTTGGTCTGGGGCAGCTGTCTTTGCTTTCACCTCCGGGTGGAACAGCTCCCCGAGGGCGCTGGGTGGACATGTGCCGTACATCTCCTGACGGACAAAGTCCACCCCAGAAGAAAGGGAGGTCTGGCCCAAGGGCCGCTGTCGTGTCGGCCATGGCGGACTTGGCTAACCGGCCACAAGGCTCTGTGGTCCTTCCACGGTGCCGAGCCCTTGCTGGGGGGTAGCCAGCCCGCACACCCCGGCAGCTGACAAAGGCCATGTGACCAGTTGTCACCAAGGTGTTGATCCTTGTGGCTGACAGTTCAAAAGCCTCTCCCCCTCCACCTCCTCCGTTCGAGCCGATAGAAGGAAGAGGGGACTGGGGCCCTTGGGGGTCGATCGTGAGCCACCGGCAGGAGGTCCTGGACCCTGGACACCCCAAAGTCTGGGCCTTTGTTTCTTAGACTGGCCTGTGTTACCCTTGCTGAGGTACAAAGCGCTGGTCCGCACTGCAGTCCAGTGTGAACTGATATTTTGAAAACCGCTTTCTCTAAGGACAATTCCAGCACATCCCGGCCGGCCACTTCCTACCTGTGTGTTTAACGGGCACTCCCCACGCCAGGCTGCAGGGCAGGGCGGGCTGGCTGTCTCCCGCTCCCGCACACAGCACGCACACCGTGGGAGAGAGAAAACAAAAACCAAACAAAAAAAACCTGCATGCATGTAAGGGCTGACACTTGAGAATAAAATAATTTTCATAGATTACTTTTTAAGTAAGCAGATAGAAATAAAAATTCATCTAGGAAAAACGGGCAGATCAGAGCAGAATCCTAGACAGAAGGGTGGGGTGCACACAGATGTCCTAAGCCCCTGGTGGGATCGGCCGCCACCCCAAGAAGGAAGCTTCCAGCACACAGAGTGGGAGCAGCTGGAAAATGGGCCCCCGGGCAGACCAGAGCCGTCCTGAGACAGAGTCAGGAGGTGTCAGCAGCCCTGGGGTGAAAGGGACGCGGGTCTGCTGGATCGCTTTGCTTCACAGGTGACGAGGGGACCTGGAGCCCGCAAGCCCAGGAGCGCACAACCCCGAGCCCAAGCAGCCGTGAGTCCCAGAGCTGCTCCCTGCGCCCGGCCGGCCCTTCCTCCCGCCGTGCCCACGCGGGTCAGCCCGGGGCGCCGTGGCCACCTCGCCGACTCCTTTCCCGCTCTTCCATCCTGGCCCGCACACAGCAGGTGCGGAACAGGGACCCTGGGGAGGAAGAGGCCATGGTTTGCCCAGAGAGATTCTCCAGGTCTTGGCAGGAAGGCCATGGCCGTGTCCTGGGTTTCCACAAACACACAGGAGCACAAACAGAAAACACACTGCTTTGGGCACCGAGAGTAATGGAGCGTTTGCTGCGTCCTGGCTGGGCAGCCCCGAGAGGTAGGTGCCATTTGTGGTAACCTTTCACGGAAGGGGAAACCGAGGAAAAGCCAAGGCGTGCCTGGCCTGGCCTGGGTGTCTGACCGGGGACTGACTTGCCGCAACCCCACGGTGGCTAACTGCCAGCTGCTTACTGCTCCAGACCAGTGACAGGATAGAACATACCCAGAGCAACCAGAGCCCCTGGAAGACCTGCCTTTGGTTTAGTCACGCGCCTCTGGAGATGACTTAGGGCTTAGGCATGAAGCACCGGCTCAGGCTTCCGTGACCGTGCGTGGCCACGGGGATTCCGTGTGGGATCCATGTCCCCCTCTTGGAGAGCCACCAGCCGGATGCACCCGGCCTCCCTTCTAGAAGGGCACGTGCCCAGGACTGTCCTGGGCACAGGGCAGTCCTCAAACTCTGCATCTGCATGGTCCCTGGACAGAGCCCAGCAGCGGTCATGGCTGAGTTTGGGGCCAGGGTCACACTGCACAGCCCTCGGTCTCCGATGACCTCAGCTTCCCTGACCATGTGGAGGGCCGTGACTGAGCCAGAACTGGGACGGAGGAAAGCTCCTGAGACTGTGGGGAAGATGAGCAGCCCCCGTCAAGAAGAACCCGAGGTCCGGAACTCTGGACACTCGGAACAGATCGTGTTTCCTGAAGCGGACGTGCCGGGCTCCACGCTTTGTGGGTTTGCATGAATCGTGCACCGTCTAAACGAGCTCCTTAACGCTCACACCCCCCTGACTGTCCCACTGCCCTGCCTCCACCCACCTCCCCAAATTTACCAAACCCCTCACTCACCTGCCCTCCCCCCCCACTGAGCATGCTCTGTTCTCCAGGACGCGCACACTCTGGCTCTCAGATAAGGCACCAGCCCCTCTTCCCTGCCCGTCAGCCGGGTGCCTGCCCCAGGCCAGAGCCCAGCTCCACCTCTCCTGCTCCAGGAAGCCTCTCCCAGCCCCTCTGGTCTGTTTCGGTGCGTCTGTTTCCGGGCCGCTGTGTAGGAGAGAATCTAAGAAGCAACTGGACCTCCACAGTCACGGTCGGCATTTCCAACCATCGTGTGGAGCAGGACGGAGAGGGACCATCTCCCAGACGTGTTTGCCGGAGGACACAGAGGTCTGGGAGGTCAGGTCCCCAGGACACAGCTAGACAGTAGGTCACCTGGCACCCACGCGCCTGGCGGGCGTGCGCTCCTGCTGGGGGGTGGGCCGACAGAGAGCCGTGCCCCCAACCCCGGAGACGCCACCTTCAAGGAAAGGCAAACACCAGAACAAGTTTCCAGATGCTCTGAGGCCACGGGGTGGGGCAGGCAGGTGGCTCACTGCTAACCCCGGGACAGTGATTCTCAAACATTTCACCCTCAGGAATGATTTCCTCTCTTAGTGGACCTGAGGGAGGGCCTGAAGAAGTCCTGTCCGCTTGGGTCACACCTGCTGGTTCTCACCAAAGCAGAGATCAGCCCTGAGGAACGTCGACGATGTTTGCTTATCGATGAATTCAAAAATCGCAGTGAACCCACTCCATGTCTTAAAGAAACTGAGTTTTAATGAAAACGAAACACTTCCTGAAACAAAGAAAGAGTCCGTGAGCGGAGGGGCCTCGTTTCACGTTTCTGCAAATCCCGGCGGTGCCAGGTGGGGCGGGGACAGATATGCTCACACCCGGGCAGGAGGCTCTTCGGGGACGGAGATGGGAACTCAGCCTCGTGTGGAAACGTCGTTGGAAACAGAAGAGAGTTTCATGAGCATTGCGGGTAACTCTGGGTATTCTTTTTTTTTTTTTGGATATTCTTATGATGCTACACCCGAGCTTCCCACGCGGTGGGTTCGGGTCACTTGGAAAATAAGGGCTCACTGAGTTACGCGGATCTCCCGAATACGAACACATGGCCTCATGCACATAAAAATCCACTTTCTCAAGTCACCACTTCTGTCGTCACAGAAGGGTTTTTTTTGTTTTTTTAAGATTTTATTTATTTATTTGACAGAGAGAGATCACAAGTAGGCAGAGAGGCAGGTAGAGAGAGAGGAGGAAGCAGGCTCCCTGCTGAGCAGAGAGCCCGACGCGGGGCTCGATCCCAGGATCCTGGGATCATGACCTGAGCCGAAGGCAGCGGCTTAACCCACTGAGCCACCCAGGCGCCCCGTCACAGAAGGTTTTAAATATCGGGAAGGTGTGCGCTCTCAAGGGCAGATGGAAGTGTCGGAATTTCAGATCCAGTTGCATCCTGGGTCGTGGGCACGGTCCCCGTTCGCCTTGACCCCTGGGCTCCCTTCCCTTCTGGAGAGACGTGTGCCGCACGCCGGGTCTGCAGACCCACGGTGTGTACGTCAGATGTGCCGTCCCTGAAAGAGGCCGCCGGTTTGGCCCGTGACTGTCGAACCCCTCTGCCCTGGGACCGCCTCCCCGCTTCCGTGCACAGCCCAAGCGCCTTGGGTCGAATTCCCACTTTATCAGGAAAAAAAAAAAATTTTAGAAAGATGTGTGCCCCAGGGACAAGGGTTCATTAAAATTAGTAATTTTTTTTTCTGCTTCATCAAGGGCATTCTTAGATAAAACGGCTGTTTTCCTGTCTCTCCGTCTGTCCATCTGTCTGCCCACTTTCTTGACCGCCCAGGGCAGGGGTGCGGTGCAGGAGCAAACACAGCGTTGGTGTGTCTGGGACGCGGCCGGGACGACCCCGGGGGTCAGCGGCGTCGCTGCTGCGCTCGGATTCCGACGACAGTGAGAACCTCAACCCGGTAGAAAGTCAAGTACCGTCTCAGAAAGCTTCAGAAAATGGTTGTGAGCTCACGAACAGCCCGAAATTTTCTCCGGAGCCCCCCAGGGCGCAGGGCACAGACTTTGAGAACCCTGCCTTGCAGGATTTCAGAACAGCGTGTGAGTAAGACACAGGCCCGCACTGGTCTGGAACCCGGACCTGTGAGGCTGGTGCTGGGCCAGGGGAGCCGGCGTCTCCCTCCCTCCCCCCCTTCCTTTCTGCAGGCCTCCTCCCCTTCCCACCCTCTCCTGTCTCCGCCCTCTTCCCTCCTCCCTCCTCCCTCCCCAGTCCTTCCCTCCCTGTTGCCCCTCCCTCCCCCTTCCCTTGCCCCATCCCCCTCCCCACCTCTAACGGATTAAGGAGCAGATGCCGGGGCTCCAGCTGGGGTGCAGGCGATGGCAGGGTGCGCGGGGTCCTGCCTGGCCGTGGCTGCCGGCCCGTGGCTGCTGGTCGTGGCTGCCGGCCCGTGGCTGCTGGTCGTGGCTGCTGGCCCGTGGCTGCCGGCCCGTGGCTGCTGGCCGTGGCTGCCGGCCCGGCCTCCCACAGCTGGCGGCATAGGAGGGGCCCCTCCAGGGAGGCCTTCGTCCTCTCTGTCCGGCTTTCAGCCATGTCATTTGGGTCAGAGGCAGTGACCCCTGAGTCCCGCTCTAAGGCTGAGCTGGACCGGGCCTACAGAGTGGGAGCCCCCTCCGGTTCAGCGTGGCTTACTCAGCCCTGACGTGGGGCAGGGTTTGGGGCAACAGGCACGCTGCTGCCCTGATGGCCAGGACCTTGGGGCGGGGTGGCTGGGGCCGTGGACGGCACCAGTGCTCCCGGCCGGGTGGTCCGTGCAGCCTCCGCCCGCCAGCACCGCTGTGCCTCCGTCCTCCGTGTGCACACGCTGCTGTTGTCTTCGGGGCCGTTGCACGAGCGGGGAACGCGCGCCGGACGTGCCAGAGCCTGGCTAGACGGCGTCTCCCTCCCACCGCCGCGGGAGCCTGAAAGCGCCCGTGCGTTACGTGTTACGTGGGGAAGGCGCTGGGCCCGCTCCCTGCGCTTGTGGCCATCATTGGTTTCCGCGTGGACGCGGGAAGACGGCTTGCTCTGCGGGTTTCCCCACGTGCGTCCTTCTCCGCACGTTCTCTGCGAACCGTGAGCTCCGCTGGGTCTAGGGCCAAACGGTAACTTGGCCGTAACAGAACGTGCTTCTCGCACCTCCGTGTCCGGCGACACAACGTGAACTCAGTTAAGCCGGTTCGAGGCCGCCGCGTCACGTGTGGCTCATAGCGCGAAGGGCACTAAAGAGAAAGCGATCAGTATGAATACGGAAAACGGACACACGCGTACACGTCAGGTCAAGGCCACAATTAAAAAGGCAGCGCACGGGCCCCCTCCTCCCCCCGTTTCCCGGTGATGCACGGCGAGGCCCCGCAGCCCGCGTCGGGGCTAATTAAAGCTGCGCGGCGGTAACAGAATCAATACACTCCGGTCACCTAGCTGGGTCTGCAAGCAGAAGGTACGGCCCTTCTGACAAAGGTTAATTTTCTCTTTGGAGTTCAAAGGTGTAGAGACCGGGGCCTTTTATTGACAAATTGTCAGACACCCGGCACACATTAATTTCCACGGGCCCCGCGGGCGAGGTGGGAACGGACACGCAGATGTGGTACGATTAAATGCATTTTTCATCATCCGTGAGCCCTGCAGGGGAAAAGGTGCTCGCGGCCTTAATGAGAGGCTCTTCCTGGCGGCCTTGTCTCCTCGGGCAGCGCGGGCATGAAGATCCCCTGGGAAAGCACGGGACCAGCGGGCTTCCTCAGGCCGTGGACATGGGTGCTGGTGTCGCCGCAGCCCTCGGCGGAGTGACCACCGAGTCACCGACTGGTACTTCGTGAACTAGAGGTTTGCCCTCCACGCCCCCTCCCCCGTCGAGGCGGCGGTGACACTGGCTTCCTGCAGGCAGGCCTCAAAGCCCACCAGGCTGGGCCCCGCGATGCCCAAGGAATGGAAGTGCGCCCATCGTCACAGTCCTCGTGGTTGTCACTCACACCATCATCCACGGTCAGAAGGCCGGAACAGGCCTCCTCTGAACGTCACGGCTCCGGGACACAGTGGCTCCCCGGCTCTGAGATGAACCACGTGTCTGGCCAATGCACCTGTTCTGATCCCCCCACCGCAAGGCTTCCAGCACCGTCAGGAACCGACCTCTTATGAAAGACGTGGAATTAATCAGGATGCAGGCTGGGAATCGATGGTAATTAAGCACGGTCCACACGGCTGTATTCACGGAGGGAGGAGGGCGAGCCCGCAGGCTGCCCGTGCAAGGACACACACCACCGTGGTGGCCAGCAGCAAGCGAGGAGCTCCCCCTTGCCATGGGGGGGTCTCTGTGATCTGGGGCCCAAAGGCAAGGGCACAGATGACTCGGAGTGATGACCCACAGGGGGACACGGGTGTGCAGCCTGCTTCATTCCTTTGCTCCTCTGGATCGTCCCCGTCCTTGCCTCCGCTGAGCACCAACCCTGGCCCAGGCACCAGTGACAGGAGCGCTGGGGTCATGTGTTCACAGGTCAGCCTCTAGGACACGGGGCAGGGTGGCGCTGTGGGGGGGGCAGGCAGGAAACAGGGGTACGTCCTCCCCTGCTGTGGCCCCACCTGCCCTCGGAGCACACACCGGCAGGTGCACGGAAACTTCTCAGGCCCGTCCTGGAGCGTGCACTGGGCGGGGGCATTTGTGGAGCCTGGGGCCAGCCTTCCACGTGCTTCCGCCGACCCCAGCTGTTCTGGAACGTTCCAGTAGTGGAGAAGGCTTCTTTTCGCTGATTCCATCTCCTTTCCAGGATGGGGTTCCAGGACACACCTCTTTTCACTTACCTGGGGCAAGTCAAGCTGGTAAGTCAAGCTGGTTGCCGACTCCCTCGGTGGGATGGCAGAGGGCCAGGGGTCAGGTGTGCAGAGCTCCTGCTGAGGAGACCCAGGGGCCCTGCCGCGATGACACCCTGTGTCTGCGCAGAGGCCCGGCGCTGGCGGTTATGCTCTAGGGGGACACAAAGATGAAGGGCCGAGAGGACGGGCCTGCGGACGGGCAGACAGTGGCTTTGTGGAGGGCTTGACGGTCAGTGGGCGCTGTGTGCGGCTGTGCGCGTGGTCGTGTGTGGTTGCACGTGTGCCGTTCTGTGTGTGCGTGTGTGTGTGTGTGATTGTGCGGTTGTGCGTGTGGTTGTGTGTGTGGTTGTGTGTGTGGTTGTGTGTGTGGTTGTGTGCATGGTTGTATACGCATTGGTCATGGGTGCGGTTCTGTGTGTGCGTGTGTGTGGTTGTGTGTGTGGTTGTGTGTGTGGTTGTGTGTGCGGTTGTGTGTGTATGTGACCCCTCCCAGGTATGTGCGACAGATTGCGTGCCCAGGGAGTTTACCGTCCTGCCAGGGAGGACCCACGCGACTGTGGAGTCAGGTCAAGGCAGCTGAGCCATCAGGGCTCCGGAGGCCAGAAGCTCTGAGTCAAGGTGTGGGCTGCCCTGGAGCTCCTGGAGAGTCCACCGCAGACCTCCAGCCCGGCCAGCGGCCGTGTCGGCCCTCCTTGGCTTGCAGACACAGCCCAGTGAGGCCTGTCTGCCTATCCGCAGTGGGTCCTCATCCGACAGGGATACCCGTCGTGGGGTTAGGGCCCACACTTGTGACCTCATCCTAACTTGACCACTAGGCAAAGCCCATAGTACAAATAAGGTCACAGGCACAGATCCTTGACCACACTGGCCCTGGTGGGACCTGGGAGCGGAATTGCATTTTAGGAAGAGAAAGCAAGTACCCAGCTCTGTGGTCCAGACACCAGGCTTGTGACCTGATTCTGTCCCCAGATCTGGATGACTTTGAAAAGCCCTGGGTTCTCTGAGTCGTCCTCATCTGATAGGCTCATTGTGCCCCTCAGGGATGCTCCAGTCGCCACATAGACACACCACAGGCTGGGTGAGGATAAGGGTAGTCTTCGTCTCTCCTCCCAACCACCATTTATGAGTTGGGTTGTGTCCCTCCGAAAGATACGTCCAAGTCGTAGCCCAGGTTCCTGGGACTCTGATCTTATTTGGAAATAGGGTCTTTGCAGATGTGATCAGGTTGAGGTGGGGTCACCTTGGGGTGGGGGGGGTCCTAAAGCCAATGGCTGGGGTCCTGTGGCGGGGGAGAGGAGCCACGGAGACAGACACACTCAGAGGAAAGAGGTTGCAAGAAGTCACAGAGGAGAAGGCACGTGCAGACAGGGACAGAGTTGGGACCCAGCTGGAGGGTCGTCGGGGCCACCGGAGGCTGGAAGAGGCCAGGGCAGAGTCCCTCCAATACCCCTGGAGAGAATCCTGCCCTGCTGACACCTTGACTTTGGGCTCCCAACCCTCAGACCGGGTGTTCTCATCACCCTGTGTATGACACTTTGCATGGCCACAGGAGAAGACCCAGGGCATGACTTCCCCCACGTGGGTGATGCAGCATGGGGACACAGACGCACACGTGCCAGCACTCACGCTGTGGTGTTCGGGTCTCAACGCTCACCCCAGGCCTCGGTCTGCACACAGAACTCACCAGCTCTTTGCCAAGGGCACCTACCATGAACACTGCCCACACCAACTCGGGCATTTGGACAAGATGTTGCCCCAAGCAGAGACTGCCAGGGCAAGGACACAGGGAACATTGTCCTCCACCCACAGAACGGGACTTGGTGGGTATGGCAGGACCAGAAGATGGCAGAGAACCTTTGTGCATGAGTCCACGAAAGGAGGCCGGTCAATATCCCACGCCACCACTCCAGCCTTGCACAAGGTCATGTGCGTGCGTGAAGACGGGAACCTGGCATTTTCGCTAATGGGCTGTGTGACCTTCAAGAGGACGTTTGAGCTCTCTGTGCTGAGGCTCTCCTAGCTACTCCCCGGGACATGCCCTTCCTCCTTCTTTCCCCTTCCTGTCCCATGGGAATGTCATGAGGACAAATGAGGTTGTCTCTGCGTGAGCCCCGGAACACCAGAAAAGAAGATAGTACACAGAGGTCCAAGTTAATATACCCACGACTGGACGAGAAAGTTCTTTGTGCCCTTAGCTCATAGCTATAAATTGTTCTACAGCGCGTTCAAATGACGAGCTCTTAGCACCTGCTCCTAGAGCAGGAGATCCATGGCTTCTTTTCTCCATGGGCTCGAGAAGCGGAGCCGCGGGTCAGCCGCGGGACGTGCAGGGGGTGGGGTGCTCAGGTAGAGGGAGAGCTGTAGGGGCGTGGATCCCGACCCACCTGCTCTGCAGGGCCGGTCAGATGCCCCATCCTGAGGGACACCTTCCAGCCGCTGGGCACTCCCTCTGCCCCGAGGTGTGGTCAGGGGCATGTCCTCCCGCTCTGGGAGCTCCCGCTTCCTTCCCGGCGCTTGTGAAGACAGCCCAGTTCTTGTCAGAGGAATAAAGGAACAGATGGAGCAAAGCCGGGAATTAGAGTCCTCCCTTGTGAGTCAGGAATATTTTTATGGTGAAGGATTCACGAGCCGCAGGACCACTGTGCAGCAGCCGCCCACGAGCCGGGCTCCATGTCGGGCCCGAGACCCAGAGGGAGATAACACACAGCCCTTGCCTTTGAAGGACTCTGTCTGGCTGGGGAAGTAGATGATCAGACAGAATCAGTTACTGGCAGCATGACAGAAATGTGGGGTTGGGAAGACCTAGCTTACACACACAATGACAAACAGCCTCTGGCGGGACAAGGAAGATGCCACCCAGACCACGAGATGCCAGGCCTCTAGGGGCCCGGGACATGCTATCAAACAGGAAACGTCTATGGGAACACAGGGCCCAACAGAGAAGGGCAGGCCCAGGAGGGCTGCTGGGGGTCCAACCACAGGGTCCAGGAGCCAGCAGCCTGGCCTTGTCCTCAGCCATGTGGCGTGGAAGGTCACCCAGTGTGCGCGCCTGTCACCCTACATCGGTTGGCGACCCTTCTCGGCATCACGTTGGCCCTGCAGTCACTTAACCTGGCATGTGAGTGGGTTGTCCACAGAGGATGGGCTGTTCTGTGCTGCTTTTCAGCTATATGGGGTTCTTCTTGTGAGTCCAACGCTGAGGGGTTAGTCTTCTGGGACCATAGCCATGAAGCCTAGTAAAAACAGAGCACGCACATGGTGTCCTGCTGCCTCTGTCCATGGCGGTCTCCATACCCTTTTCTTGGACTTGTAATTCCCTTGCAGTCTCCCAAGTGGAGCTCCAGAGAATTGGCTGGAGTTGGCCAGGCACGGGACCCATCCTGACCATCCTGCTCGGGGAGCCATGGGATGTCAAGCTATGGGTCCTCTGACCTTATGTCCCATGCCTGGTCCTTGGGCCCACGCTGAGCCAGCACACTTCTGAGGAAACAAGGAAATGGAATAGAAGCCTCCTGCTTGCGCGTCTTTCTTCCCTCCCCTTTTCTTCTCCCAGACTCCTCGAGTCCTGTCTTACCTTCCCGGCTCCAAGTGCTTAGCTCTAGATGCCACGGTGACCCTTATCGAGTCCCTGACTCCTTGCACTGGCTGCCCAGAGTGGACTCATTCTCCAGTTTCTTGTTCTCCCTCACTCTGCAGTGACTTCACTGTTGCGATAGCTATCACCGCCATGCCTCCATCACCAACGACTGACAACGCCCCTCCACACATGTCGTTCTGATGCTTACGATGATGCTGCAAAATATGTATATTTACTCCCATTTTACATTTGAAGATGCTGAGGATTAGGAAGGAGGATAAGGATTTTCAAGGGCCACTTGGAGCTGGAGTTTGAAACCAGTTTTGTCAGGAACAAAGCCCATACACCTTGTACCATGCCACGACACTCCCCTTACATTCATTCATTCAACCAACAAAAAATTATGATTAATCTGAGAAGAAAGCCAAGCCTGGGCCTGGCATTCACGAAGTCAACAGAATAATGAGTCTCTCTTGTAACTGATTGTTTCTCTATTTCCCCACCTCCCATTAGGTGGCTTTCCAAGGCAGAGATCAATAAATTTGTATTCCCAAATACACTAGCCCGATACAAAAAAGGTCTAAGTAAATCTTGGGTGGGTGGATAGATGGATGGATGGATGGATGTTTGGATGGATGGATGGATGGTTGGATGGATGGATGGATGGTTGGATAGATGGATGGATGGTTGGTTGGATGGATGGATGGTTGGATGGATGGATGGATGGTTGGTTGGATGGATGGATGGTTGGATGGATGGATGGATGGTTGGTTGGATAGATGAGTGCATGAATCTGAAAGCTGAAAAGACCCTAGTGGGCTTTGGGTCCAATCTTTGGGGTGATGCATTTGTTCTGCTGGCTATTTAGCCTTTTTTGAGCACCTCCAGGGACAGGGACTAACTACTCTGCAAGGAAGTCTATTCCATGGTGGAGAAGTACCAGCTGTTGGAAAGTTATTTTTTAAGACTTGGATTTTGGGCAGAAGATGGTGCACAGAATGCACGTCTGGTTTCTATATGACTTATACTTACTCCTGGACTCCAGATTTAGTTTGTAAACTCAGCAAAAGGACTCCTTCTGGGTTCCACAGAAGACCCCCTATCTGCCCAGCTCCCACACTCCCTCTGATCATAGAAAAGTCCAGAGTTTCAAGCAGCCTCAGTTTTCTACCCCATGGCAGCTCAATGCTCATGAAAACAGTTATAGTCAAGCTCAGGTTGGTCAGCTGAAGATACAAAAACATGAAGGTTGGTTATAATACATCACCATCCAGTCCCCATGACCTGGTGTGCATCCAGGCGTCCACCCTGCCCAACACGCAGGCTCCACGAAGACTCCCTTCCTTTTCTAAAGCCTCCCTAACCCTACCCCTTCCCAAGGACACACCTGTAGTCCATTTCCCTCTTCATGGCACCCACAGCAGGAGGCCAGGTAAAGAGTTGCCTGATTCGGCAAATAAAAACACAGAGTGCCCTGTGTAAGTCGAAGTCAAATTTATGCTAAAATTTTATCATGCTTACCTGAAATCCAAATTTAACTGGGTGTCTTGTACTCACCTGGGAGCCCCATCCTGGGAGCACGTGAGGTCCTCTCTAACAGGAATGCCCAGAGCACCAGGAGGCACAGGGCCTAGAACATGTCCCTCCAGCTGTCAGACATTTAAAATTCCTCCTCTGCTTTGCAAAGAATGAAGAAGAAAACACAGTGGAGCAGGCCACAAAGCACAGGGCAGTAGGCAAGTTCACATTGGCAGCGCGCTTTCTGTGGGTGAGGCTCTGGGTTGCAGGTCTATCTGTGAGAGTGCACGCCGCCCATCATCACTGTGACCCCTGTGCCTTCCAGGTGGAGCAAAATCTGCTTCCACAGCCCTGGGCGCCTCACCCAGCTCATTCATCTCATGGAAGGAAGAGCGGGTCCCCACGTCCTGAGAGCAGGGACCCTTGCCTTTGCAGAGCACACGCATAGCACATGGGTGCAGAGAGCCTGTCCTGCTCACCTTCAAGGAGAGGCTTGCCCCGGCCAGCCGTGCCAGCTGGGTGATGGTCTAACCCAGGCCGCACTTGCCCGCGCACGAAGTAGGCCAGCCATCCCTAGGAATCCTGCCAGCTGCCCTCAGACCAGCTCCCTGGTTTGCCCTGGCCATCACCCCATCAGGTCCAAAGTGCCTCCAGCTCTGGAATTGCTAAACAAGCCTGACCCGTGTCATCTGGCAAGGGCAGGGGTCCCCAGTACCGCACGATCCAGCTCTGATTCCTTCGCTTTCCGAATGTGGCCTCAGCCTCCTTTCCAACCTGTATCAGCTCCAGGTTGCTTTCCTGCCCCAGACATCACTCTCTGGCCAAGCTGCTTTGGGCACCAGGCAGCATATTGTCACCAATCTGAGTGGGGACACAGCCAGACATCTCTGACAAATCTGGGCCGCCGGGTGATCTGATTAGGCAGGATGGACGGCCTCCGCATGGCCGGCACACAGGCCCAGGCCTCTGGCTGGCCCCCGGCTCTCTGCTGACCACCTCCCCCTTCTGCTGCAGCCCGGACGCTGTGGTCCCAGTGCCGGCGCCGGGGTAATTGGGTAGTGTCGCAGACGCCGGTAGGGACGGTCGGCCTCAGCCAAGAAGCCAGGCCTGCGCCTCCTCCCTTCCTCAACGGAGCCCAAAGAACGTGTTAGTTTTTAGAGGAGCTGGAAAGCACCTAGGGGAGCCCGCAGATGAAGGAACTAGGAGCAGACCCTGCGCGGCCCCAGGGAGGCCGGCCCACGGGTGGGGACGGAATGGACCTCAGAGGCGTCCGGCCGGGACCGCAAGCCGGTTCCACTGCCTGGCAGCCTGTGGCTGTAGAAAAGCCACCTCCTCTGAGCCTCGGTGTCTTCGCCTGTGAAATGGGGACAGTATTACTCTGCCCCAAAGACTGTAGTTGATGATGACCTAAGCAGGCTGTCTGGGGGACACAGGGAACACCCCACGGTGTTGAGGGCAACTGTGGGGCTGGAGCAGAGGCCTGTGTTTGCATGAACGGTTGACCCTGGGGCCCCTTTTACATGTCAAATTGCCAAATGTGTTTCCCGCTCCTGTCTGTGACCCTCCCTGCCCGAGACGGTGAAGATCCAGAGACCAGCCTGGGAGCGGGTTGTAAGGACGCTGCCCCCCACCCAGGGCAGGCAGCAGAGGGAGGCTGGTGTGCACACGCACGCCCACTCACACACAGCACACGTCCATGTAAACTTCAAAGACGCATGTATGTATTATCAACCTTTAATAAACGCTCTATTCTACACGGACCATGATTTTTTTTGAATGCCAGTGACAGAGTTGGCCCTGGTACAGGTCCACGCATCCCATGGGTTTGTCCTGAGCCGACATTCAGGACGGTGGGGACCGTCCGGGTCTCACCACCCCGCCGCTGCGCTGGCTGACGTCTGAGCGGCAGATCTGAAACGCGCAGCACCGCGTAGTGAGTGCAATTCTCTGTTCTTCGTGGCCGCCTGAAGTTTCCTTTTGCATTTAAAATTCAAAGCATGGAAGTAGCCTGCAAATGGCATATTTTTTTTTTTTTGGTACCTGCAGATTTTATTTTTCCCATAAACTATTTTATTGAGTTTGGAAATCTTTAAAATGGAAATGTATTCTTTTAAAATCATCAATCACTTTAGAACTAAAGAATGGATCAAGATAATCACAGGGTTAGGATGGAAAATAATTCTGTCATTTGCAGAGGGGACAGTGCAAACGATGCCTTCCGGGGTCATTCTGTCAGGCCAGCTGGTGAGTGAGCTTCAGCGAGGGGCCAGGGGCCATGCAGGACGAAGTCCACTTGTAAAGACTGACCAGCCTTTTGTGTCATGAGAGACGCACCTGATTCCATAGTCCTCACTAGACCTCTAACGGGGAAACCATCTATTTTGGTGGTGGTGGAGCTGGGACTTGTACCAGGGACCCAAACTGAGGTCTCCTGCCTCCAGGCCTCGACCTGAGGCAGGCCAGACACAAACTGAGCCCCTGGGTGTTCACAGGGACAGAACGTCTATGTGCTAGGGGGGAGCCACGGTCAGGACCTGCAGGGCCCTGAACACGGCCCAACAGCAGCAGGCTGACTTTTGGAAAGGAGGTTGGGTTTAAGCTGGGGTTGCCAAATTAAAAACACGTTGAACAGTTAAATTTGAATTCCATTGAAACAAAGAACGTGTTTCCATATAGCTTTGTCCCATGCAATATCGGGGACCTCGTATTGGACTGAATTGAGTTATTCCAAAATTTGCATGTTGAAACCCTCAGCCCCCGTGTGGCTGAATGTGGAGATGAGGCCTCTAATGGAGTCATTCAAGTTAGATGAGACCACGAAGGTGGGCCTTGATCCCACAGGACTCGTGTCCTTATAAGAGGAGACTCCGGAGCTCGCAATCTCTCTGTGCTTGCACAAAGACAAGGTCATGTGAGGACAGCAAGATGGTAGCTGGCCACAAGCCAAGAGAATTAAACCTACCATGCCAGCACCCTGGATTTGGGCCTCCAGCCTCAGAGCTGTAGGACCATATATGTTTTTTTAATTTCTGGGTCTCTGGTGCTCTCACGGAATTCCAAGGCATCTAGACAGGTGGTCAGTGTTGAGGGCCCAGAATGATGTGCATACCCTTGGAGGAACCAGCCAGGTCTGTTCTCGCTTAGAAACTTCGTGCTCATTTCCAGGCAAAGCATGTTCCCTTTTTAACAGAATACAGGTTATTGACGTCCCCTAATAAGAATGCACCCTAGCCAGCAGCAAGAAGAGTAGATGGGACAACCTAGTGGCTGAATGTGACCGCTCCAAGATATCCACATCCCAGCCCCAAAACCTCTAGACGTGAGTTTATTTGGAAAGGAAGGTCTTTGTCAATACAATTAAGTTAATGATCTTGAGAGGACATCATCTTGGATCAGGGTGGCCCCAAATTCAGTGACAAGTGTCCCTATAGGAAGAGGAGAGGGAGGTCGGACACACAGGGGAGAGGCTATGAGAGAGACTAGAGTGACATACCCACAAACCCAGGAGATACCAGGAGCTGAAAGAGACAGGAGAGACCATCCCCTGGAGCCTTGATTGTCAACTTTTGGCCTCCAGGATTATGAGAATCAGATACCTGGTGTTTTAGGCCTCCAAGCCTGCAGGAGTTTTGTTACAGCAGCTGCAGAGGCTCATACTGACGGCAGCCACAGACCTGTGGGCATTTGCAAGTTCTCTCTACAAGGAAAGAAGAGGGTGACCCTGCGATAGGGTTATGGCTGCTCAGCAAAAAGAAAAGAGATGAGGAGGAGATGGGAATAGATGGGCAGTCCTAGAGAGAGGTGCCCACAAAGGACAGTCACGTTCTGCTCCTGCTCAGTCCAAAACTGTCATGCCTTGAATGAACACTTTCTTGCTATTCCAGAAAATACTCCAAATTGTAAGGAAAGAATCACATTTTCAACGAGCTGGAGGTTGAGGCTCCTGTTCCAGATGATTAATCAGTCTTTATTTGCCTCCCAGAGTTGGAGTGTATGTAGTTTTGGAAGTGGCTTCATATTTTATGTACCATCTGCTGCATTTTTAATAGTGGACAGATCGAGTTGGCAGCTAAACAGGAGAGGTGAGGGAGCCAGAGGAGGGAACTGGGGCACTCTGGTGCTCAAATGTAGGGGACAGTCGCTGGTGACATGAGCCCACATACTCTGCATCTGGGAGTGGAGACCTCCCTCCTGGCAGGTTCCCAGCCCTCCCCGGAGCTGGGCATGCATCCCAGGTGGGGGCGGCCTGCTCAGGCTTTTGGACTGATACTCAAACTCCACATGCACAGTCAAATGACTTCAGATAGATGTTTGGATGATTGCGGATTTTCAAATTCTTTCCTTCTGTGGGTAGGAAATATGGCTCTAGTATTAATCTGAAGAAAGGTAAGCTTTGGCCTGTATGTTCCATTTTCCCCTATAACACATTCTGAAGATGTGAACGCCTGGGCGTATTTGACCCATCACTCAGTGTCTCATGCCCAAACACCCGGAGCCAAGCCCTATGCCACCCATACCGGTAAACCGCATGGAACCCTCCGTCCCACCTCCACAGCACCCCCAGTGACTGGTCGGGGTGACCAGGGCACCACCCACCTCAACTTGCCACCATAGGAGAACCCTGCGCATAGAAGCTCTGACCGTGTCAGGTGTTTGCAAATGTGGCCCATCACAAGGGGCTATTCCCAGGATTGGGGGAGTGGCCTCTGTTAGCAGTTCCATCAGCCTAAAGATGGGACCAAGAGCTTCCCATGGGGTGACCAGCAGAGGGCATGGATGCAGGACTGGCCGGGGCACGTGGAGGGCGTACAGAGGGTGTGCCGTGGTGACGTGAGGAGATAGGGGGCAGGCGCAGATCCCATCACTCGTAAAGTCATTAGAGTGAATTTTCTTATCCAGTTATGCAGTTAACTCTCAGTGAGACCTCAGAGAAAATTAATTAACCTTTGTTCCTTGATCTTCTCTTTAGCAATGGGGAGAATGCCCTCATTGAAAATGCCCTCATTTTCTTTAGAAATTTGTGAGGCTCAAGGACCCCACGGCTCTCTAAATCACTGGATGGCATCGAGAGCAACATGAGACAACGTTCTGGGCCCTGAGATTTACCAATGTCAAGGAGACTCCTGCACAGTCTGCATCCGTGGGGCTGGGAGCAAGATGGGGCACAGGTGTGGGCCTCCCACTCAGCCGAGGCCTGCCTGCCTCCACTGGCCGCACTCACCCTACCTGTGCCCCCGCTGTCCGGCCAGCTGAGCCGTACCCGCAGCCTCATTCTGTTCCATTCACCACAGACAGGTTGCTTATGCTTTCTCTGCTGCCTTTCAAGCTCGAGATGTGCATTCCTTTCCGTGGGCACCATTCCCATCTCTTTGGGGCCCAGCAACTACCTAGCCCACCTTTCCTGAGCACCTAGCGTGTGCCTGAGTCTGGAGCAGGGCTGCCTCTGACACCTTGGACAGCTCCCGTCCACCTCTCAGGATCCCCTTATCACCTGCAAACGGAGGATCCTGACCGTCCCCGACCCAGAGGTGCTTGAATGAGGAAGGCCTCATTCCCTCCCCTGCCCTGCACACCAGCTCCTGCCCGACGTCAGCAGCGCAGTCCGTAATCTGCCTGCGCCTCTTCCTCAACCCTGGGTGGTTCATGAAACCCTGTGGTTGTTCTGCTCTGTCTCACTTCAAACCTCTCTCAACCACCTTCTTCCAGAAAATTCAAAAATGGGATCCAGGTCTGTAAACGGAGTAGGGACTGGAAATTGGGAAGGGATCATCATTTTCCAGGATGGTGGCTGAGAAAGCTGTCCATCTGTGGTTTACACTTGAATTTTTTTTTTTTTTAAGTGGTAGATGTAAGTAGTGCCTGGCCAACTGTGCAGACCTCCCCTCCAGAACCACAGAGACCCATGGGCCAGCACTGGGGGGTCCCCATAGTCGACAGCAGTGATCAAGCTGGCCCCACGGCCCAGGACAGTGGTTATGTCCACTTTGCCTCTGAGGTCTCAGCGCCCCGCCTTCTCATGCAGCTCTGAATCCTGTGGTCCCCAATCATGCCTGGGTGGTGTCTCCAGCAGCCAGCTCTGGTTGGGAGGACAGACACCACCCAGCTTTTAGAAGGCTGCCCCCCTCTCCTCCACACCCTCCTCAGCCTCCGGCCCTTCCTCTTTTCTCACAAGGGAGTTCTGAGGCAGCCACTCCTTAGGAACAACCATCCCTGTCCCAAGCTTCCTGGGGCCTCCCCAACGGAGTGTGAAGTCCAGCCTCAGAGTGGCCTACAAGCCTGAATTCCAGGTCCTAGATGAGCACCCACGGTGACTCACTCTCCCCTCCCCCGCCTTGTCTTCTGCCTCCCCTGCCTGAGCACCCATCAGTCTCCTCCACAAGCCGCCTGAGTTAGTCAGGCTCTGCCATGTTCTCCTGGCAAGGGGAGGCAAAGGGGAGGGGTTTCCTCTGCTCAAACCCTGGAGGCTCAGGGGTTCTGGGGCCCATCCAGACACCCTCATGCAGGGTCTCGGGATCCCAAGCTCTCCCGTCAGGGCTCTCCCATCGTGGTAGGGGACCTGCCAAGTCCCACCCACCCTGTGGCCGAGGGAGCCTGGTACACGCAGAGATGTACAAAGCAAACAACTTTCTTAGTGTGCTTAGGGCTGGTAGATGGCATTTGCGAACACGTTTTCTTTCTCCCCGGCTTCCAGCGAAACTCGTGTAACGCGGCCAGGTGGCTGAGGCCCTGGGGGCCGTGACGATTTCAAGTGGAGTGAAGTAGGAGAGTCCCTGGTACCTGATTCTGCCAAAGCCCAGGCTGTCAGCTTCCCTCCCATCACTGGCAACAGATCGGTGAAGAGCCTGGCTGCAAAATCCACCCCGTGATCTGCCTCCCCAAGCCCGGCCACTCTGAGCACTAAGTGGGTTAGCCTGCACTCCAGAAACAGGAGCCCGAGGATCACACCTTTAAGAGGGGTGCAGTCCCCAGCAAGGGGAGTGAGGCCCGGGGTGAGGCGGGCAGGAGGGAGAGCCAGCTCGGGCAGACCAGTGCCAAATGAGGGCTTTGCTCCTCACGCCTCTGTGCTTGGCAGGAAGGGCAGCGGTGTGGGCTGGAGTCTGCGGACAGCCCCTGGACACCTGCATGGGCTCACCTCCCACCTGCGGCTCAGACTCTCTCTCTCGCTCTCCGGGGTGCAGTCCTCTCCAGCCCGTAGCAGAGGCACCTGAGCACAAGGGAAATCAAGCAAGGACCCCGAAAGCCTCACTTGGAAACAGCGCCCTGCACCCCGCTTACTGCCACAGCAAGTCAAGTGTCCTCCCCAGAGCTGAGCACCTGAGAGCTCCCCTGAATACCGGGAGAGGAACCAGAAGGTGTGCGGTAAGGTGCACAGACCCAGCGACGGGGTGAGCAGCGGCCGGGAGCCCCAGGGACACAGTGGGAATGTGGACTAGAGCTGGTCTGCCCAGCGCCAGCCGCAGAAGGCCGGGTGAGGACCGGGGGTGTGGAAGCGACAGCAGACGTCTCCATGGGTCCAGCACGCCTCTCGCTCCCATGCAGGCCCTCCTGGGCACCAACGGGGCCCCTGCAAGGCTGCAGTTCTTTGACTGCAGCAGACCCCAGGCACAGACAGGACGTGGCGGTCCGTGTGACGCACCTGGTCGGGTCCCACACAGCCCATTGCTCTGGTGGTGGCTGGGGCAGGGAACCGTGAGGCCTGCGGAGTCTGGGGTGGTGCCTCAGAGGGGTGCGACCCCCAGCCCATCCTGGGATGAAGGCTGCCGTGTGGTTGTACGTCATGGTTTCCATGCTAAACCTTGTTAGCCAGCGGTGTCCGCAAAACCTGTCCTCCCTAGGCCTAGCAATGGCTCGCCCTTGCTCCTGAGTCTGGTTGGGTGTGGGGCGGGGGTCTGCCCCCAGGGCCGGACTCCAGCTGGGTGACCCGTGAACGCAGAAGGGGTGCTGCTTCTGCAGGAGCGTCCTCTGTGCGGGGGGCGAGCTGGGGTGGGCAGACCCTCCCAGTCAGTGCTTTCCCACCAGCCAGCCCGCCTGGCCTGCCCACACGGCGTCTCCGGGTGTCCAGACAAGGAAGAAAGTCTTGTGGAGGGTCGGGAGGCTGGTACAGGACTGGCACTCATCATTTTTGCTGACCCCAACCCTTCCAGAAAAGCCCTGCAGCCAGCCCCGATGCGGAGGGTGGGACCCGGATCCCTCACTTGATGTGAGGGTCTGCGAGGTCACATCAACACAAGGCAGGGTCTTGCACCCATTATCATGAATGAGACTGTTTTAGTTCTATGCATGTACATCCGTGTGCACGTGTACATGCGAGTGTGTGCCGTCTGTGAGCCTACATGTGAGTGTGCACGTGGTATGAGTGTCTGTGGGCTCGTGCACGCCTGAGTGTGTCTGCGCACACACGAGTCTGCAATGCACAAGTGTCTGCCCGTGTGTGTCTGCACGCACACGACTGCAGTGGGTGCGTGTGTCTTTGCATGCACACGCATGTGCACACGCATGTGCACGTGTCTGTGCGTGTACGCACACATGTATCGTGTGTGCTGTGCGTACACATGAGTGTGCGTGCACACACGAGCGTGTGTGCATGAGTGTGCAACGCACGAGTCTGTGCCTTGTACACACGTATGTGCCGTGAGTGCACATCTGTGTGCGTACGCATGTCTCTCGTGCAGGTGTGTTTGTGTGTGCGCGTGTGAGTTTCTCTCTCCCGGTTCCGGCGTCCCACTTACACTGGCCTCGTACCATGACCCGGAGCCTCTCTCCTGCGTGTGGGGATGGCGTGTGCTGTCGCACTTGGGAGACTGACTCCCGAGAGAGACGGGGGAAAGGACTCTCACGTCGGGTTGATCTGATGGAGCAGAGGCTCCCCCGCGCCCGCGGCGGCTCCCGTGCGCTGGGCGGGTCTGACGGCTGCTGGCCGCAGGCGGAGAGCAGACGGGGAGACCCGGCAGGTGTACCCGCCCACCAGACGAGGGAGGGGAGAGCACGCCTCCCCCCTGAAAAACTAATGTGTGGCTGTGCACCTTCTCTGTAAACAACTTCATTGTCCCCGGCAGTCAGCGACGTGCAGCTCACATCACCGCAAAGGCAGGCATCTTTGCCCGTGGGAACAGGATTCAAACTCAAGGGTTGTGAGGAAGGATCCCGAACTCTGCTGTCCAGCTGCACCCATGGGAAGAAGTCAGGACGGCGCACCGGGCAGCACATCCCACTTGCCCCACGAGCTCCCCAGGTCCCAGAAGTGGGGGCGCAGGAGGGACAAGCAGAAGAGACTTCAGGGGACAAGACTGGCGGCCGAAGGGGGACTGAATTTCCCGTGTGTGGCATGGAGCCCCCGTGGTCTCTCCCGCAGCTCCCCGCCCTGCAGGGGCAGGGCCTCTGAAGGTCACCCTTGTCCCCCACCGGCAGGTGTCGCCTCTCGCACCAGGGACTGTCCTTTTCCCAAACAGGAGAGAAGGAAACATAAGGACAGAAGTTTCCCCGCCCTCAGAACCCCCAGGTCCCCGCACTGCGGGGCTCCGTCCGAACCCACGACCGGACAAGCTCATCATTCTTGTTTCTCACGCTGGGCAGATGCAGCTCCAGACTGTTCTCCCGAGCACAGTTAAGTGTTTCCAGACTCCACAGCCATTAAAGTCCCAGCGAGCTCTGGCTTTCTGGGTTTCCAGAGACACGTTGGTGGCGCTTTCTGTCCACATGGAGCGGGATGACAGGGTGGGTTTGTGTGGAAGTCACTCTTTACGGAAGGGTTCTGTGTGTACATGGTGTGTGTGTGCACACGTGTGCACATGTGTGTGTCGGGCAGGGGGAGTCTGACGACAAGGAGAGCTGGAGCGGAGGCAGAGGCCCGCGCTCCGCAGAGCTCCACACCTGCTCTGGGCCGGCTGGGTCCCCACGAGACGGCCCCCGCAGCCGCTGCCGGGGCCACGTGGGCAGAAGCGTGTCCCAGCTTCCAGGCAGAGGATGAACACGGCGCATTCTAAGAACCTGAACTTACAATAAATGGGGGGAGCGGGGAGGCTCCCCCTACCCCAAATCTGGTTGTGTGTGCACAGGTGCGATTTTGTAAATAACGGATAGTGGTTCTTCCTTCTTCCGTCCTCCGACTTAGGAAGCACTACGAGCAGCCTCTCTGCACCCACTCCTTCTCGGGCCTCAGGACGGGAAGAGGAGCACGACACAGCCGTGCCCTCAGGGAGCTCGGGGAGACGGCCTGGGCTGGGGGTGTGGGCGATAAACACCGAGAGGCGTGGCAGAAACTTCCACCCGGAGGACCGTCCGCAGCCAGCGCCTGGGGCCAGCGGATGTGCGTGTCCGGAAGGGGCCGGGCGGGGTCACCGTGGCAGGCGGGTGGCGGCCGGGCTGACAAGCACGACCAGTATGTCTCGCGGCCGCAGCTCTTACCCTGCAGAGCCTCTCCTGTAAACCTGCGAGGGGGACGTGAGCATCCCACCTCCACCGCCGGGGGCACTGGGTCTTCTCTGAGCTCCCACGCCCGTAAGAGGAGATCTGGGGTCCTGACTCTGTCCCTGTGACCCCCATCCCTTCCACAAGACCTTCCCTGATGAGAGCGAAATGCTCCTACTGGCCTTCACTGGGGCCAGGGTCCTCCCTCCGGGTCTGCAGGAGTCCCAGGCTGGGACGGCACAGGACTCTCCAATGGGGGAGTGTATGGGGGTGGTGAGGGGGTTCTCCCTGCTGGAGCTTAAACCCCGCAGGTCTCACCCCCAGGGGAAGCCAGGCGGCTGGTCCGCAGCCCACATCTGCGTAGCCTGGTGTGGAGGAAGTGGGTCTCCCAAGGGTGGGGCTCCAGTCACAGAAGACACCCCCACACACTCCTTTGGCCGCAGAGGCCGCCCGAGGAGTCTCCTGGGACTCAGAGATCCGTCCTCCTGGGCTTAAGCTCGAGGTGAGCCCTGCCTGCCTTGGGGGTCTGCTGCCTGGTGCTAGGGTTGCAGGCCACAGGCTGCCTGGGTCCGGTCGGCTTCCCTCTGCCACCTGACATTTCCTGTACCCTGAGGCTCCCCTCCACACAGGGGACTTGCTTTGCATGGAAAACCCTGCCTGGGACTTGGTACTGGGGCACATGGAAGGGGAAGCTCTTGGCCCCGGGCTCCATGGCTGCCCGTGCGTGAGACCCTCCACGGCCCTGGGCTGGCCCCCGCCGCCGGCGTCTGTCCAAGGGGCTTCCGCCCAGGCCGCTTCTCTGGGACTTCCTTCTTCTTCTCTTTTCCCCACCGATTTTCAGGGTTTTCTTTACTCCTTCTTCAGCAATCAGACTCCTCCTCCTTTTTCCCAGAAATCCCGAAGTCGTCTGTCTGCTCCTGGTTTTCATTTGTGGGTGATCCAATTATATCAGGACGTTTTCTGTCTGTCTCTCTGTCTGCGTCTTCCCGGGGCAGGGGGAAGGGGTGGGGAGGGGAGCGTCTGGCCTCTCCGTCTGGATGTAGCGCCTTCCGCGTCCTGCTCCGTGGCCGTGACGCTGCCTCGCACCCCAGCGTCCGGCCCGGGCCTCCCTCCCTTCTTCTCGACTCCACAGGCCACTTGGGGGTGGGGGCCGTGTCTTAGCGGGGCGGTGACAGCTCCCAGCGCTGCTCCGAAGTCCCGGGATGCCCCAGCCCCACGGGGCCCGTGTCTCCCACCCGCTGATCCGGCCCTGGGACCCCAGCAGCATCTCAACTCAACAGGCTCAGAACAGCCGCCCCCTCCCTCAGGCCTTACCCTGTCCCCAGCGTCTCAGAATGGTGCCACCGTCCCCAGGGGCCTTAGGACGCACCTCCACGCCTCTCTCCTCACTGACCACAGTCACTTTGTCACTCTGACCTCAGTGTCCCTGAGGAACCATCTCCTCCCCTCCCTGCCCATGACCTGGCGCCGGCCTCTTTCCCGGACCCAAGTCACATCCCCCTCGGGTGCCCCCCAGACAAACGGGAGCCTCCAGCTGCCAGCTCGTCAGTCCCAGGCTGTGCCGTGGGGCCGCGGCCTCCCCTCTGTCCCGCAGCCCCTCCTCCGCTCGGCTCCCGTGGTCCCAGACCTGAGCTCCTTTCCTCCTCCACCTGAGTGTGGGCCACGCCCGTTTTCCGGAGGTTTCCTTCTTCCTCTGTGCCTCTGCCTCCCCCGCCTGGGCTCGCAGCAGGTTCTTCCTGGCCCCAGGACCCCTCCTGTACGGCCTCCACGCGCTGTCCTTGGGGAAACCGAGGCCGCCCGCCCCCGGGCTGGCTGCTCACACTCCGCACGTGCATCCCCAGCTGGACCCCCCAGAGGCTGCAGGGGACTGAGGCCCTTCACACAGACCTCGACCCCCGCCCACTGTGTCTGCTGCCCTCTCCCTGCACACGGCCCCTTCCCTCCCCACTGTCCATCTGTCCGTCCCTCTAATTCCGAGTTTCCCGCCCAGCACAGCCTGCACGGCCGTCTACCGTCCGCAGGGCATAAACGAGATGTGGGTGTCTCTGTGGGGTTGCGGGCTGTGACGCTGGGAGGAAGGGTGACCTTCGTCGGGGCTCCCCTGTAACCGTTACGTGCGGGCGGGGCGGGGTCTGACCACAGCACAGCCCAGTCCGCTGAAACGCTTCCCCCACGCAGCTCCCACCCGCACGCTCCCCCGAACCTTCTGAATGACGAATAACCACCTTGTCTCCTCTCCCCGTCCCCCAACAGGGCTGTGTGGCTGTTAGCAGGAGCCCGTTACTTTCGGAAGAATCCGTGCTGGAGGCTAACGATTTGAGCGCAGACTCCGGCTCTGACGACAAGTCGGGGAGCCGGGCTCGACTGCCCTGGGGGGCGAGGTTTGCACGCGTGTTCTTCCTGCAGCTCTGAGGACCGGGAGGTGCCGCCCGCGGAGGGCTCTGACCGGAGGCTCTGCACCCATGAGGCTCCCAGCGTGTGCGGGTTTGCAGCCCAGCACCCAGCCACAGACCACCTGCTCAGCCCCCCAGACGCCAGTCCACAGGTGAGGGAGGACGGACTCTCACCTGGCTGGGCTCGCCTCCTGCCGGAATGGCAGGTGTCTTCGGCGTCCTGGGTCCCCCGCCTTCACAAAGCCCTCCCTCCCTCACTCAAGAAAAGATTCTAAACGCTGAGTCAGAAGCGGCACCCTCCCTCCCAGGGCAGGATTTGAAAATAATCCCCCTGTTTGGCCAGAGTATGTTTTCTTCACTCATTAATCTCTACACGGTAAGGAAATGGCCAAGACCTACCTTCCCCGTGTTATGAAGTCATGTTCAGTGTTTATTTTAAGGGACGATATTGCATTTGAAAGGACCAGTAATTCCGGTCAGGCCGGGAACGGGATGGTCTCATCCAGGACGCTCTCAACAATCACTCTTATTACATCATGGTTAGACCTGGCGTTTGCTGTATCTTAGTGAGAAAAAGAGTAAGAACGTCCTGGGTTCTGGCCGCGTTCCCAACGTCTGGGCCTGTCTCCTGCGCCAGGAAGCTTCCCTCCACCTTCACCAAAGCTCGGAGGCTGCAGCCGTTGCCTCCGAGCTGGAGGACGGGGCATTCTGCTGAAACCGGCTGCTGTCCCCTGAGCGAAAGGCCTTCCTCCCTCTGTCGGGATGAGCCTCCCTCTCCCACGCACATGCACACACGCTTCCAACGTCACCCACAGAGTGATGCCAGGGGAGGTCCAGGTAAGGTGAGTGGATCAGGAACGCACCCCTGGATGCCGAGCCTGCCGTCCTCCTTGGGGCTTTATAAGCAAAGAAATGAAATAAGCAGAAAAGCAGAATGAAAGCCGGGGTGCTCCTGTCGAGCCAACCACGGGAGACAGAGCTTGGCATCCCCTGCACTGTGCCCCTGGAGTAGCTCAGAGCCTTGGAAGCTCGACTAATTTTAACCGCAGGGGAAGGCTTCTGAAGCCCAAGTCCGCT
The DNA here is from genome assembly GCF_922984935.1 of Meles meles. Classification (NCBI taxonomy): domain Eukaryota; kingdom Metazoa; phylum Chordata; class Mammalia; order Carnivora; family Mustelidae; genus Meles; species Meles meles. Next base: position 1,992,417 of record NC_060072.1, read on the forward strand.
GGAGAACCACACGTGGAGCTGTGTGTCTGCGGCATCATGTCCACTGCCCCGCGGAGCCGCTGCGAGGGTCCGCCGCCCCCGCGACGGGGCCCTGGGTGTCCTCATGCTCGAGGTTGCAGAGAGCAGGGTGGGTGCACTGCCTTCTCCCCGGGCCCCGCGGTGCTCCGAGAGCCTCCCTGCTGGCCGCTGCCCTTGGCTGCTGCCTCCGCAGCCGCTGTGAATACATACTCACGGTGCCACGCCGTTCCCGTTTCTGAAACCGTTTCGTGCTCTCTCTCAGGATAACGAACGTGGGTTTTCTGTACATTTACCCCTTTCTTCGTTTTTGCGCAATTCCTGGTCCCGGCTTCCCCTCCCTTCCTGTCTCACGCTAAATGGTTTTTCCTGCCTTGGGATTGCCCAGATTGTGCGCGCGCGTGTGTGCCCGTGTGTGCGTGAGTGTGTGCACACGTGTGTGTGCGCCTGTGTGTGTGATGAGTCAGCGCTTTCCACCCAGGGCCGCGGTGGTAAAGTCCTCCTGCCGCTCGGACTCGCGGCCGTGGGCTCCCTCCTCGCTACTCCACACTCAGCGGCCCAGCTGGGGCTGCCCACAGCCCCTGCGCGTGCTCAAGCTGAAATGCTCGTTAAGGCCCTCCTCTGTGCCACGCTTGGGTCGACTGCCACGAGGCAAGCTGGTGTCAGCCCTGCTCATCTCGGGCGAAGCCTCGCGGGCATCGGTGGAGCCAGGGCCGTGCCCGGCGACCTGATCCGGTCGTGAAGAGCCGTGGTGACCAGCACGGAGAGCGAACCGCGTGAGGTCGGGCAGACCTGGTTCCCCTCGGCCGCGGCGCTTACGGGCCGCTTGAGCCGGGGCAAGTAGCTGGACGTGCACACTCACGTCCTCAGCTGTAAAGTGAGAACCACGTGCCCCCCGCCCTGGCTGAGGACCCAGAGCCGAGGTCCGTCAAGCCGGCGGGACCTCCACGGTCATGGTCACTTGTAAGTTTTCATCTGCAGCCTCTTTCCGGCCCAGAAACAGAGAAACCGGAGCCGCGGCAGACACAGTCCCCACTCTGACTGCTCAGCGTCCCACGGGGGAGAAAGACGACGACTTCGAGTCCATCCGGCGAGCGTCCACCGAGCCCTTGCGCATGCGGAGGAGGCAGGTGGGCGTTTCGGGCGAGCCATGGGCACCCACAGGCTGACACTCCCAGGGTCACGGACAGGATCCACACGGTTCGAACACAATTACAAGAAGGATCTTCTGACCTGCAAGTGTTTACGCTGAGCCTCAAGGGGGGCACAGCTCATGTCCCCCAAATCTCATGTGGGAGCCCTAACCCTCGGGGGCTGTTTTTGTTGATTTGTTCCTGGTTTTTTGAAGGTTTGGGCCCTGGGTATCCCTCAAGTGGCCTCTGGGACCCAGCAATTCCTGGAGATGGGGAGTGGCTTGATCAGCGCTGAGCTTCAGAGAGATCGTTCTAGAAGCCACAGAAGGAGGAGAGGGAGGAGCCCAGCGGGGAGCCAGCTGCAGGGGTCTAGCCGCATGAGGCCTGGACTCAGGGGGGTGGCAGGAAAGCAAGCTGGGGACAGAAGCAGGAGGCCCTCCAGAGACCCGGTGGGCATCCCCGAGCAGGCGTTGAACGGTTTGAATGAGTCTGGGCAGGTGACCACGGAGAGCCCCCCACGCAAGGGTTCGCTGAATCCCATCCACATGCCCACCGATGACACTCAGCGCTCAAGCCGATTTTGCCAGAAAACGCTCAAGGGGGAATCCCATGTCCGTCTTTAGAAAAGCATGTGTGGGTTCCTGTTCTGCAGCCACAGGGGGTCGGGAAGGGCCTCGGAGCCTCTGGTCCACGCCATAGGGACAGTCCATCCACGTGGACGGATTACCCTGCATGGGAGGTCTTCACGACGGGGCTCCTGGGAGACAAGGACGCTGGGGTCAGAGACATCAGCTGCATCCCCCAGGGTCTCACAGGGGCCATGCTGTGGAGCAGGGCCTGGTCCTGAGCAGCATCCTGGGAAGCTAAGGTGAGACCAAGGGCAGCCCACGCCTGGCCGGCTGCCCGCACGTTCGTCCTCAGTGAGTTGGCTCCTGGACATTTGACTCTTGGCCATAAGTTTGCCCCTTAGGGTCCCACAGAATGGCCTGAGACGCCCCTCGTTCCTGCAGCACAGCGTCCTTCCCCTCATCCTGGGGCCTGGGGTCCCCGCTTCGGGGAGCATCCCAGGAAGGACCCAGAACCCACAGTGCCACCAGGCTGTCCCCACGGCGTCCTCCTTCCCGACATCCACGTCTCCTGCAGGACAGGACCTTACGTCTCCTGCTGCGACTCAACATCTCAAAGACAGAAAATGAAAATGTTACTTTTTCTAGGCAAAACTCACAGTTTTGTACATTTTCTCTGTAGGCAGAAATAGACCTTTTTTTTTTTCTTTCGGAAAAATCGAAGGTGGCTTTCAAATGTCAGAATTCAGACTGAGGACACTGCTTCCAAAATACCACGTTTTCTAAAATGCACACGTTTTTTCTTTCACCTCTGGTCATCTTTTCCCGAAACGTCCCAAGTCACAACCGTGAGAGGCATCAAGGAGCATGCATTTCCGGCACGAGTACCTGACAGGCGCTCGCAGGAAAGGGACACGTTCTCCCAGTTGGCCGGGACGCTGTAAGGGGACCTCACTGCTTCACTCCCCTGCCCTCTGCGGGAGCTGACTCGGGCTCGCAGCCGCCGGCGTGGTCTGTGAGTACGTGTGCAGGCTCCCCGGCTGCTGGGTGTGACCTGTCCACCGGGCAAGCCTGGCTGAGTCTCGGGGCTCAGCAGTCGCCCACTCCCCAGGTCTGAGCCCTGCTCTGCTCCTCCCCAGGGCACGGCCTCGCAGAAGAAACTTCATGTTCGCGGGCATCGTGTCTTTCTGTGCAAGCGAGGCCAGCCGGAGGACGTCGTCTACTGCTAGACCTCCCCAGGGTCAAGCCCCTAAGGCTTAAACGAGTAGAGGTGGGGCCCAGTTCACCCTGCTACTGCCATCAGCTTCCACCAGGAAGGCCCAGAGTTGGCAAAGGAGACAGGTCCAAGGAGCCGGCCAAGGGCAAGCAGTGGTCAGGAGCCCGGGCAGGACCTGTGGACGGCACCGAGCCGCGTGTCGACCGACATGGTGCGGAGGGGGCAGCCCCCACTGTGAGCCAGGCAGACCCTCCCCCAAAGCTTCCCAGAGACAGGTGATCCCAACAGAGTGGGGGTGCTGGCAGGGAGGTTCCACTGTGGCTTAGGGCGTGTCAGGGTCCTGGGGCCCCATAACAAATTCCCACAGACCCGGGGCTTAACCCGTGGAACTGTAACCACTCACGGAGGCCAGATGCGTGAGACCAGGAGGTCAGCAGACTCGGTTCCTTCTGGGGTTCGGAGGTCTCTCCCAGCCCCCGAGAGGCTGCCAACCGTTGGTGTTCCCTGGGGTGTAGACACCTCTGTAGCCTCTGCCTGTGCCTTCCCTCCTCTCTCTCTTGCAAGTCACTCGTCAGTGGACTTGGGGTCCACCCTGGTCCAGGATGATCGCCTCTCCAGGTCCTGAACTAACCACACCGGCAAAGACGGTATTTGCAAATAAGGTCACAGTCCCCAGCACCAGCACTGGGAGTTAGGACTCGAAGTATATTGGGGGACCACACTCGGGCCACTAGAAGGAGCAGGACCGAACCCCACTGTGGGGAGAGGGATGCCCCCCGGTGCACCCCCACCTCAGCTCCATGACTTGAAGGACAGCAGCCGTTAATAATAGTGGCAAAACAATAGTAGTAAGTCTTGCCTCGGTTTCCCGCCGTGGGGATCACCAGGAGCCCCGCGTGCTTCTCCGTAACAACGTCATCTCCGAGCCGCCCGCCAGACTCAGCAGCGACTCATCGTTTCGCAAAGCCACGGGGGCCGCGAGCATTGACTTTAAAGCCACACAGAGCGCCGTGTGAAGAGCACTGGGGACCGAGAACGTCACTCGCACACGCTGCCGAGTAAGGGCTTGGCGCCGGCCACGAGCCCAAGGGCCACATCGCGCTGAGGGAGCCGCTGTGTGCAGGCGGCCGCTGCTTGGGCAGGGAGGCTTCTGGGGAGTGGCCAGCCGCCAGCGGGGCGGGGGTCCGGTGTCCAGCCCTGAAGGGCGGTGCAGGGGGGCTCGGGTGGGGGTGTCACCCGCTGGGCTCACTGGCTCTGAATTCACACCCAAGGCCCCAAATCCCAAGTGTGATGGACTGTTTCCTGCATGTTTTTACCGTGGAAGAGACACAGCCACCATGCAGAAACGGGAGTTACAGATGGGGAATGTTCCGGAGACTTAGCTCCGAGCAGCAGCGTCTCCCTGCCAGGTTGTGGATCCTCTAGACCTGAAAAGCAGCCACGGGGAACACCTTGATCCCGGGGTCAGCCCTCCCACTCCCAACTTCCTCCTGCCCCTTGCAACAGGCGGAGAAACCGAGGCCTGAGAGAGGGAGCCAGCCCTGGGGATCACGGGCGGTAAACCCAGGCTCCGGTCTCCTGCTTAGATCCCAAACCCTCTTGCTGAGCGCCGGGCCCTCGCTGTCATGGGGACCCAGGTGGCTGGACACGACTCATCAGTCACTGGATGGCACCAGGGTCCGGGCGCGGACGTAGCATTAATGATAAGTGTCTTCGAACTCGAGTCTCCTCTGTGCTCCGAGCTGAGCGAGGCACTTGGAAGATCTTCTCTCCTTGAATCTCAGGACGCCCATAAAGGTCACTTTGAGACCCATTTTACAGACCAAGGAACGGTCATGGCAATGGTGCGTTTATCAAATTCCTTCTTCGGAGACACCCTTGGCCTGAGACTTCAGGTTGGTTAGGATGGGAGGGGTCTGTCTGGTCTGCTTTATTATCTTCTCATTTCATGGAAGACGACACTGAGGTTCAGAGAGGACCAATGCCTCCTCACCCACAGCCTTATGGGTACACAGGAGCGGCGCCCGGAAGCAAAAACTGGTCTCCGGCCCCCCGTCCAGGTGCATCTTCCCCCCAAGCTCCTCTCTGAGCTCCGGGCACCTTGTCCCACACGCAGCTCTGGAGGAACAGGCTGTTTGCGAAGTTCTGGGAGTTCCTCTCCGCTCCGTGTCACATAAACACAGGACTGGGGATTGTCACCATCAGCATTAACTACAATAAAGGGAAAACAGCATTTCACTGTCACTCCTGATGCTGTAATTACTAACGCCTCTGGAAAGTCCTCGTGGAACCAGCATGGCCCCACTACCCTGGCTTTTACTGTGCATTAGGGGAAAAAACAACCCACGGCACCTCCACTAAACTTGGGCTCTGTCTGGGGCTGGCGATGCGTCTGCTCCCTGGCCCGCGACTCGAGTTCACTGTGGGGAAAAGCAGGAGAGTTTTGGGGGTCCCGACCTCAGACTCTTTGCTGGTGCCACTAGGCAGCAAGGGGTGTTGATGATGTATTTTTTTAATTTGTTTATTCGTCTCTTTATTTTCATCAGGAAGGAGGTCATTCTGGGAAAGACGTGTTTAGAAGCTGCAACGATGTCTAAGCCCAGTGGGGCCGACTGGGCTCAATCGTCTAGCCGGAAGCCCCCGCTGAGACTCCAGCAAGGCAGGGTGCTAGGAAGCCTCCGGGATGTGTGGTGCGCCCCGGTCACCAGGACGTGCTCAACGGTAATGGACCTGGGACATTGCACGGCCCGCCTTGTATCCCTGACCAGAGGGTGGACTACGCCCCTTCTGTCTGGGTCCAGGCACCACCTGATGGCCATACACCGAGACAGGGTCTCCCTAAGTCTCCGACGTGGCCAGCCCACAGACTGCCGCCCATCTGGCTGAGAGCGGGACCCCGGGCTTTCTTGGCACATTCATGTATCTGCAAATGTGGATATTTGTCTGAGAATTTACGGGCTCACAGATCGCCCAGCCTGGGCTCATTCCCTTTCCTAAAGCTCCCCTCACCACAGGACGTGAGCCAACCACGGCCCACGGAACGACCCATCACCTCCGGAGCCGTGTCTGCCGACTGCCTGACCTCCACGGGCCTTATATCTGCTGTTGTGCAAGTAGCGCCTGTAAGACTCACAGAGGCGAGAAGAATCCCACGGATATTGCTCAGCTGCGAGCTGCGGACGGGACAATGTCTCCCACAAGTAGCCACAGCGGGATTTGTGTAGCACCCCACACATCTCAAAGGGTTTCCTCTCCAAGAAGATTTCGGCTCTTTACAGCAAGTCCTTGGGCAGGACAAGGACATGTTCTCATCCCCGCTCCCTAGAGGAGGAGGACGGATCACTGGGCTAACGCGGGAGCACCAAGAACGCGCGGCCGCAAACAGACTGCTCAGCTTCGTCCCCCTGTCCTGGCCAAGGTCACGTCTCCATCTGCAGAGCGGGGCACATCGCAGACTCTCCGTACCTGTTGGATGAGTGTGTTCTCAGTGTGTTTCACGGGGTCACCCTGACCCCTCCCAGACAGACCGGGACCTGGCAGGTGCTCTTGGGTCTCTCAAGCACGTTTTATCCCTCTTTCCTTTATTGAAATTTTAAACATCGTGTTTTATAAATTCCGTGTAATTGAGTCCCGCTCACCTGTTAGATATCCACGCTCGGTACCCCGGAGCCTGAACTCAGCCCTAAAACCCCACGGTGGTAGGTTTGGCAGTTCAGACACACCCGCGCTTGCCGCTCCGGGACCCAGATCTGGACCCCACATTGCCCACCCAACACGGGGATGAGAAGGCCAGCCTTGCTGCTGCTTATGGGATTTGGGAGCCCAGCGAGTCCGTGTCGGCAGGAGGGCCTGCTCCCAACGAGTGCTTGTTACAAGGGCAGGTGCCCTACTCGTTTGCCGACTGCCCACCCTCCGCCGGCGTCCCAGAGTCTCTCACCACCAGTGAAGGTGCCACAGGATCGAAGTCGCCGTCTCACTTGTGGAGGCCCAGGTTAAAGACAGCCTCCTCCCTGTAGACGGGGCCGGTTTTTGCTCCCAAGGCTCCTGGGCTGTGCAGACCTTCCCACCAGGCCTGCGACTTCCCACCTCTGAGCCATATCCCAGCCACATGGACCCGCTCTTTGCATCCCCGAACCGCAGTGGGGGAGCTCTGGGCAGGCATCCGAGGGGGAGACTCCTGCCCCGGGGGCATTCCCACCCCCCATGTCCAGGGAGCCTCTCTCCCGCACTGTCCCGCCGCTCCGAGCTTCCCTGCTCCAAGCCACTCAGGCTGGCCCGAGTCCACTTCATGTCCCTGCTGCGGAGCTGGACCGGGCTGAGCCTGGGCTTACAGGCTTGGGGTCTGTCACTGCGTCTCAGAGCTTGAGGTCCAGGATCCCCTTTCTTCCTACTTCCCAACACTGGAGGAGGCTCTCCCACCCCAAGGTGAGCTCGCACCCGGTCATCTTGCCCAACACGTGCTAACGCGACTATAGGAGGAAATGCGCGTGGAGGCAGGTGTGTCCCAGGCCCACCCAAGCTCCAGAGCTCCCCCTTTTGCAAGCCAGGAGGAGCGGGCACCCGGGCTGCGGGGCGGGGCCGAGCTGCGGGGCGGGACCGCGGCGGCAGGGCGGGGCTGCGGGGCGGGGCTGCAGCGGCGGGGCGGGGCTGCAGCGGCGGGGTGGAGCTGCGGGGCGGGGCCGCGGCTGCGGGGCGGGGCTGTGGGGCGGAGCCGCAGCGGTGGGGCGGGGCTGCGGGGAGGGGCCAGGGCTGCGGGGCGGGGCCGCGGCTGCCACCTGCTCCTGCTCAGGCTCAGACTGGCGGGCGCGGCCGTGGAGGGACCTGGGACTCTGCATTTCTAACAAGGATCCTGGTGCTGCCGAAGCTGCGGCTCCTGGAACAGCCACAGCACCCGGCCTGGCATCCCGGAATCGGGGCGACCGCCGGGCGGCAGTGGCACGCGGCCTCTCCGCTCACGTCCCCCGGCGACGGCAGGGACGCCCGTGGCCTGGGCTGTGGGCAGCGTGGGAAGCTCTGTCTGTGGCTGGTGGCGCCGCTTCTCTGTGGAGCAGGAGACGCGGGAACTGGCAGCAAAGCGAGCGGGCTTCAAGCCGCAGAAGGACGTGGGGGACACGTAAGGGCCGGCCTGGAGAGGCTGCCCACAGCCTGCGTGGGTCCAGCTCGTGGCGCCCTGGAAAAGCCACGTCTATGCGGACGGTCTGAGCAGCGGCCGCCTGGGGCGTGGAAGGAGGCGGGGAGCTAGGCGAGCGGGAGGACTTAGAGCAAGTGTTCTGCACGCGCTGTGCAGGTGCACGCGTGTCATTATACCCGTGTCAGACCCGCAGGATGCACGACACGGACTGAGCCCCGGCGCTCAGGTAACAACAGTGTATCCCCGTGGTCGTCCGTCCTAACAAGTGCGCCCCACGGCCGCGAGGTGTCCATAGGAGGGCCCGGTGTCGTGGGATATAGGGGCCCCTGGCTTTCCTCTGATTTTTGTTACCCTAAAACTGCTCGGACAAATGAAGGCGATTAATTAAAGAAAATGAAGACTACTAGATATTTCAAAGAAATGAAATTATGCAAGTAATTAGCAGCAGAAAAAGTGGGACGAGCAGGCTGCCCAGAGCCAAGGCCAAGCTTTCTTAGTCCGCAGGTTCATCCTAGTCCTCCATCCACCACGGGGGAAAGAAAACACCAGCAGCCCACAGACCCAAGACTCTCCTGCGTCTGCGGAAAGCTGCCCGCTGCCTGTCCTATGCCGGTTTCCATCGCCCTGGAGTTCATGGGTGTGTGGGCAGCAGCTTCCCCAGGGTCTCCTCCAAGGCTGGGCAGAAGCAAGGCCCGATGGCCGGGGAAGGCCTTCTCCAGTAGTTTGCGCGGCCCGGCCTGCTGAGTTCTGGGCCCAGCGGGTGCCGCTTGCAGGACACGGGGTCTAATTCAGCTCCTGTATATAGAAGATGCTATCGATCTTTGTCCAGGAAGTCAGGGCCCCCTGCGGCCCTGGTCCACCACGGGGTCCCGAGCCTCCGTCACACAGGAGTGCAGTGTGACTGTTCCAGGTGGAATAGGGAGCACTTGTCTACGGAAGCGATCGTTAAAATCTCATGCTTGGGCTGGCTGGAAAAGTAAAGGCAAGATGACCATATAATTTATCAATGAAACTAAGACACACTCACGAGTAAAGGTCAGAGGAACCCGACAGACAACCATTATACATGACTAAGAAATGCACAGAAATTGCACTAAGAAATTGTGTCTGTGTGTATGTGTGAATGCGTACACATGCGTGGAGACGTAGATGTGTACAAATCAATTGGTTTTGTGGTATTGATAGGCCTAGGTAATAATTACGTTCAAAAATCATTTTTAAAAATAAAATACATTCTAAAAATAGCATATCTTTGTGATCATTAAAGTATAACTTTTAAAGTTTCTTTGTATTATCTTAAGTTTAAAATATTTTAATTTTTAAATTATAGTAATTTAAAAAATCTTCTTAATTTTAAAATAACATTGCAGCCTAATAATATTGAGCTTTCTAAGCCGTATCTGTATCAAACACATTACTAGTATTTTTCTGAAGTCTTTTTAATGTGTTTTCAATTTTCCTATATTTGGAACAGTGTCTGTAAATTTTTTGAAGTTGCGTTTGGGGGGTCGTACACTAGAAAGTGAGGAAAAATGCATTTGACCCTTCTCTTTATAACTTAATACTGTTTATTGACAAAATACTTTCTCTACAAGTACGGAAGGAGCCGGTTGGATTCAGAGCAACTTCGCTAAATGTGGATAATCTCACGCCTCGATTTTCATTGCGATATCTCTATATATCACCCTGTGGATTTTTAGTCGTACTCTGTGCAGGATTCTTCAGGCCGAGTGGAAATAACGCATACGACGTGAAGATTTGAATGTCTAGGAAGGAGTAATGAGAAAGTATGTGGATAAATGTAAAAGACTATTTTCCTCCTTCTTTGAAATGCATATGATGGTTTAATGCAAAACGTGGGTTATGGGACTTGTAGCACCTGAGGACAGGCCTAGTACATGTAACAACCGTCACGCCACAGACCAGCAGCCGCAGTCAGTAAACGGACCTCCAGGTTTGCAGAACTCGTCGCGTACACGATGTGGTGAGGTTGTAACATGAAGTTTACTATAAAAAAGTTCAAGGGGCACATGGTTGGCTCAGTGCGTTAAGCCTCTGCCTTCAGCTCAGGTCATGGTCCCCGGGTCCTGGGATGGAGCCCCGCATCAGGCTCTCTGCTCAGCGGGGAGCCTGCTTCTCCCTCTGCCTCTCCTTCTGTGTTCTCTCTCTCTGTCTCTCTCTCAAATAAATAAAGTCTTAGAAAAAATCAAGACGTGTGAGAGTGTCTGGAGTAACCATGGTAGGTAGTGTCTGTACCCTTCTAATTTAAGACATCAAAAGTGCAACGGGGAGTGCCGGACGGGGAAAGCACATGGACTGATCAAACCGTTTCAGTGACCACATTAATGCAACTTGACTAAACCCTCCACTGAAGTTCAGGGATTCTCAAAATAATATAAAAACGCAAGGCCCCAGCCCTGTGCTGTCTCTGGGAAGTGTTCTTGAAGCACAGCAGCGCCAGCAGGAAAGCGGACGGCCGCAGAGGCCTGCAAACAGCACAAGGAGGCGGGAACGGCTGTGTCAACGTCGAAGTCCACCTCAAGAAGAGCTGGAGTCCCAGAGATGGAGATGGACATTTCATACGGAAAAAAGGGCAAATTCTCGAAGAAGACATAGAACCATACCCATGAATATGCCTGTAAACAGAGCTTAAAAACAAAAATTATAAAAATCTCATAAAATCAAGGGGAAAAACACAAAATGCGATCGTAGTGGAGGACCTTAGTACCTCTCTCTCGGCAGTTAACAGAGCACTGTTGTCAATGTTGTCAGGGAGGGTCGGAACGACGCCGTCAATCACCTTCGCCAAACTGACCCTTACAACGCGCTACACGAAATGACGTCTTCCCAATATGTACGTGGTGTCATCACCAAGAGAGATCGTATGTCGAGCCGTTAGACAACTATTAATACAATTAAAATGATTTTAATAATACTGACTGTGTTCTCTGGGTAGGATGGAGTTAGGGCTCCACAGCATGTGATACCCAAACAAACCATACCTGCAGAAATTAGATGTTACGCTCCCAGGAATCACGGGCCAAAAGGGAAGTCCAGAGGAAAGGGACAATTATTTTTTTACCATAATGTTAATGAAAACAAACCATATTAAAGATCTACAAAGAGTGGGTAGAGCAGTGTTTTTAGGGAAACTTGTAGTGTTAAATTCTCATGTAATCAGTGATTTAAATTTCCATCAGTAGAAGCTAAAACTAGAAGGAATGTAAATTCAAAGTTAGTAAGAATTAGGAAATATTAAAGATAAGAACTGAAATCAGGAACACAGAGAAGAAAATAAAAGATGTTAATGAATCCAAAAGTTGATTTTTTTTTTTTTGAAGAACAAGAAATTGGCGTTCTGGAATGATTCATGCAGAGAGAGAGAGAGAGGAGGGAAGGGCAAGTGTGGGCAACATGAGTGCGAAGGAAAACATCACCAAGATTCTAGAGATATTGAAAGGAAACAAATGAATACTGTGACAATCTTTGCCAAGGTATTTAGCAAATCAGGTAAGCTCATCGAAACCAACTGTATCAGAATCAACTCAAGATAAATCCGAACAAGAGCCCAAAAGCTACAGTGAAAGGGAGACGTACCTTTCCCGTGAATTAAAAGCTCGAACCGTGGGAGACATTATCACTTCTTCCTGAATGAACTTTTAGATTCCATGCTCTCCCCAGTACAGTTCTACAAGGCATTTTTGTAGAATTTGCCAGCTTGGTGTGAAGGTTTATAAAAAGACGGAGAACATCTAGCATAATTTTTTTAAAAAGTCTTAAAAAAGACAAAGTAAACACACATCCCCGACTTTAATGCTATAGCAGTTAAGACAATACGGCGCTGCTATAAGACTAGAAATGCTGATTACCGACACAGAGCAGTGAGCCCCAAACGCCGTCCATTCATGTTTGAACACTGGCATTGAAGCAATACAATGTAAAAAGGAATGTCATCTCAACAAATGGTGCTGGAACCACAAGAAATCTTCAGGGGAAAAAAAAAACCACAACCCAACTCCTATCTCACACTGCATACAAACATTTAAAACTATGAAGGTTCTAGAAAACACAGCAGAATGTCTTCATGAGTTGGGAATATGCAAAGTGTTCTTGATACACAGAAAGCCATAACTATAAAAGAACAGAAAGTAATTAATTCGGCTTCATGAAATTTATATCTTTGTATTAAGAGAGAGCATGGAAAGACTGAATAGAAAAGCCACATATAACCAAAAAGAAAAAAGAAAATATGCTGACAAGGACTTTTATCAAGACTCTATAAAAACTCCTAAAACTCAGTGAAGAAAAGATGAAGTGGCCTAATTAAAACCGAGCAATGGGTTTTAGGAAAGACAGACAAATGGTCAAGAAGCTCATGGGAAAGGGCTCATCATCATTAGCCCTCAGGGAGTGGGAATTCAAACCGAAATGAAGCACTTCATTCACCACAAGTGATAAAATCGCTGGAAGTAAACCATTCGCAACACAAAATATCGGTGAGGATGCAAATCAGTCAGAACTCATACATGTTTGGTGACATTTTAGAATGCTACCACCACTTTGGAAAATATTGGGCAGTTTCTTCTAAAACAAACATACGCCCTTGAAAGGCAGTCATATGTCTACAGAAATACTCACCCAGGACCGTCCCTCACAGCTTCATTCGTAATAGCCCCGCGCTGGGAACAGCCCACGTGCCCGTCAACAGGGTGACGGAGGAACAGACCTGGACGTCGATTCATCACACACACCCACTGTTTTCTCTTCACCAACGAAAAAGGAAAAAGAAATACAGCGATACACTACCATATGAATGAGTCCCAAAGTCATGAATGAAAGGAAACTTTTCCCCCCAAAAAAGTCTATGCCATGCGGTTCCAGGTATGTGAAATCTTAGAACAGACCGAACTCACCAACAGCAAAATAAATCAAAACAGTGTAAGGAAATGAGGAAGCGGAAATAATTTGTATCTTTTCTGGCTTAGCCAATGACTCTATCAAAACTCATCAAATACTACCCTAAAAATTGGGCACTCAACTGTATGTAGCATGCAAATTCAAACAGAAAAGAGCTAGATGTATATATATATATAAAGTTGAGTTAGCAATCTTCATGTTAAAATATTTAAGGACGAAAAGAACTGATGTCTACAACTTACATGAAAAAGTCTCCCAAAAATAAGATGGATGGATGAGTGAAAAGATGGATGATGGTGTGAAAAGCGAGTATAATAAATTGTTAACGGTACGACAGAAACAGTATGTGTTTGGGTATTCTCTGTAAAGTTCTTTCATCTTTTCTGTGTGTTTGGAACTTTCCAAAATTAAGCGCTGAGCAAGCAAGAGCTCCGTCACAACGTCTTCTCACACGCTGATAAGTCCCGGGATGCAACCGTAGCATCCCGAAATGAAGCCTGAACTGCCCTCTGTGTTCAGCACCATCGGGTCCTTGCCTGCTCTAGGACGGATAGATCTCTAAATAATTGCAAATTGCTAAGCGCTCTAAATTGCAAGTTACTTTCAGAACTCTGTATGTAGAATTTTTTGATTAAAGATTTCTAAAATCAAAGAATTTTGAACATAATGTACCTGAGATGTAAAAGATTTATTTTCACATTAAATACCGCCGCGAGGGACTTTGCTTGACTTCTATAGCGCCTCAAGGGTCAAATATGTTTAAGACCCAGTTGAGTCCAGGCCGCAGCAGAAGTCCTGATGGAGTTTTCGGACCCACAGTTGGCTTCCTTAAGAACATGGGCCGTTTGCTTGAATTGTGTACCTACATGAGTATTGGTACGCGTTTGGCTGGTGTGATATCAGAATGCAGACGCCATTGGGAACTAGAGATGCACCACAATCAGTTCCAAGCTCCACGGCTTCTTAGTCTAGTAAAATATTCTCCTATCGTAACTCTGTGCCCCGCAAACTTTACGAAACATCTCTGCACAAAAACAAATGGTTTTCTCTTCAGCGTTAAAGTTTTAGCAGAATTATAATGGTTTTCACGGAAAGTTGAGAGGATCTTGGCACCCAAATCCTCCCAAAGCTTTCCTTTAATTTTATGAATTGTATTAATAAGACCTCATCTTAAACAGTCAGTGGAGTGATTTACCGCTTTCTGGATGTGATGCCACGAGCATGCAGCTTGCCTTATTTAGCTATTTGTGACACTCCCCTGATGATTTGCTCAGCGTGTTACTAGCTTTACTTTTCAGACGTACCTGATCGACGACGAGTGAAACTAGCTTAGAAAGCATCCACCGACCCGAAGGAACAGCCGTGCTTCTCGGGTGAGGCAGGACTCTGCGTCTGCAACGGCACAGAGCCAGTTTTTGCTGTCGAGGTCACACGGCTCAGAAGAATGACCCGTGTTTGAAGAAGACACAGAGGCTCCTTCAGCAGCACACAGAGTGGTTTCAAAATCCTACTGAAATGCATTTCCTTATAAAATGCCTTGAGAAGCAGAAATGCTGGACTTGATTTTCATTCAATAGGTGCTTAATTTCTCAACGCCTCCATAGTGAAAGTTATTGCAAAATACATGTCTTCAACCAGTATATTAAATTATAGATTCATCCTGTACAGCGAAATACAGACTCTCAAGAGCCCCCAGACCGCTGTCGCACAGACTCTGTGGAGGGTCACCCCGCCCTCACTCCCCGCACGCATCTCGGCCCACGCTCAACAGTCGGGTCGTGCGAGGAATTCTTCATGGCTCATCACTGTCCCGGCCACAGCACTAGACGAGAGCACAGTGGAAGCTAGAGGTGAGGTGGAAGGTGCCCGAGCCCACCCGGCTCATTTCAGTGCAACTCTTAATGATGGGTCATTTAACCATGGGACATCTGGCCCCAAATGCTGAGCAGGACAGGGGGATGAGAGCCTCTGCAGACTGGGACATGCGGTCGTCGCATTAAAGGATGCTCCGGATGGTCCTGTGTAACACAGACCGGCCCGGGGTCGGATCTGTCTGCCCGCGGACCTGTCCCAGGTGAGTCCCTGCGGGGGGACTCAATTACCAATTACCAGCTGCGCCAGGCTTGTCCGGACAGACTGCCCCTGCCTCCCTTGACAACAAAGATGAATCTAGGCGTATTCATGCAAATGACTGATCTATTCTGCAGGCACGTGTAATTCAGTATCTCTCATGTGTAAGGAAGACATAAAGCCTCGTTTAGTTCAGAGCAATCTCCACGGACTTCGTAGAAAGAGGGAATTATCCTGCATTCAGTTTCTGAGATGTTGGAGTATTAGAGATTGAGATTCTGCTTGTCTGCGGATAATTCCCCGGATCCCTCAGGTGCAGAGTGGCTGGCTCTGGGGGCCGGGAGAGGGTGGACAGGTGCAGTCTGCCTGGATCGGCGCCACCCCGGCGGGGAGGGGCCTCAGAGAAGATGTTTGCCGGCCTCTCTGAGTCAAGTGTCCAATTACCAGATGCCAACAGATATTAGCAGATCGTATCACTGTTTTTGCCTTCTCTGGCATCATTTCCATGCCGTGGTGCTGAGCCGGAAGCTGGAGCTGAAGCACCGTGGATCGTAAGATACATCAGTAATTTAGTAATGGCTTTCCTGGCTGGAAAAGGCAAGACGATCGTTCCCATAAGCCTCACCCATAAAACACACACCAGTGTTGGAAATACTAAAATGTGGACAAAGCACACAGAATCTTAGAATGCAAGATATTAAAGTTTGGAAGTCTTGCTACAGGCCGTGTATCACTGGGTCACTTGCAGACACCTGCTGCCACCTACGAGCTGCACATACGCCCAGACAGCAGCTCAAGGGGAACCCCATGACGCCGCCGGCTCTGCAGAGCAAAAGCCTAAGGACGTCAGCAATTTCATGTGGTTCAGCTTCGTGCAACCGGGAGAAAAGCTGACTCCCGACCAGGGATCCGTTCCCGTGTGCGGCACACATGACGTGACTGTTGCTAAGTCATCACGAGCAGAGACATGAGTAGACAGTGTCACTCCCGCAGAAGCGCACCTAACCACAGCCCTTCCCCCGAAGGGCCCTCCAGTGGGTGTGGGACCTGTCCTTCCGTTTCCGCTGTCCCCTGCCTCTCGGCTCCGACTCCCGACTGAAAAAGGAGTCCTCCGTCTGTCAAGGTGCCACCAACCCCCTCGTGAGCTGCAGCATCAATGGCTGTCCCAGTAGCTGGCCGGGGCTCCCGTCACGAGCACCAGTGCTCCGAATCCCGTTACTCATGCCGCCGTCCAGCGCGGGAGTGCCCCGTGAATGGCAACCCCAGCTCCAGAAAGACTGATTCTTGTAAGGCCAAATGATCCATGCCGGCGCTGTCGATGGCCCTGCCTGGCTGCTGAGTGGGACACAGAGATCAAACTAAGAGGGAGAGAGGTTCTCACCCTTAGGGAACGATAAATAGAAATGCGAACTGTGACCGGCACCTCGGGGTGGTAAACCTCCTACTTCCCACCGGCGCTCCTCAGGGCGAGACGCTGGTTGGCCCGTCTTATTTACCTTGCTTTCCACTGATTGAGATTCATGGAGGTTGTGATTTCTCATAAATTCTGGGAAAGTCTTGGCTGTCGTCTCTGGAATATCACATCTGTTCCATGTTCTTTCCCCTAGATTTCTCTATCTCCAATCAGATGTATGCTAGAACTTCTTGCTCAGGGAGGAAACGTACCTTCAGGTGGCCCACAAGCAGTCTTCCTCAAAGATAGCTAAAACCTTCCCTTCGAGTTTGAAAGAAGCATAGTAAGTCTACCTGGTGTAAGCTCCGTATAGAAAGGAGATTCACATTAATGAGACGAACGGTTCAGGATGGCAGGGTTCACTCCATTTACAATGGGACGTAACCTGTGTTGGCCTCTGTGCCTGGACACCCTTGTCCCCCAGAGATGAATATGAGGTCGAACTCTGTGCGAGTAATCCCCCAACTTTTCTTAATGGTTTGACCACACACGGAGGTGTTCTGAGAGAGAAAGGGCAGTTCCGCCCTCTCTGAATCTCAAAGAGCTCATGCAATCGGAATGAGCCTGGCCAGTGTGATGAGTCGGTCTGTGGACGGGTCCCGGAGCCTAGCCTGACCCCCGGCTCTTCCACGAGCCCCTGCCCAGCCGATCCAGACCTCCACCCCATCTTGGCAAAGAGCTTCCTCTTATTCTCCGTCTCAAGGACGGTCTCTACGATCACGAAAAGATACTGATTTTATAACATCATTTCATTGCATCTGCTTCCACGATCCTCTGGTTTTTAACTTCCAATTATTAACGTGGCAAATTGATTAAGCTTTAATGTGGTACCAAGCTTGTGTTGTCCTAGGAATAACCCTTCTTTTGACACAGTGGGTTACGTGTTGCTGCGTCCTGGATCCGGTTCAGTCATATTTTGTCTAGGATATTTGCATTTGATTCGTCACTCGGATCAGTCTGTGATTTTATTCCTTGTACTACCTGTGTGAGGACTTAGTAACAATGTCATAAGAAGCTCATTGAGGGAAATGCCAAAGGCTTGTTCTTCCATAATCTGGAAGAGGTTGAAAAGAATGAATTTTTTTCTGTCCCCAGTGGTTGGATGACTTCTCTAAAACTGGCTGGACCTTGAGAAATCTTTACAGAGACATTTAAGATTATTGTTTCAAGTTCCATGCTTTCTTCTTGAGTTGCTTGGTAATTCATATTTTTTCTAAAAAGTATCATATGACTTAATCATATTTATTTTATTAAGAAATAATAATATCCTCTTTTTAAATGTCCAACAGCAATGTGCTTTTTATTTTTCCTTCTTCTTGCTCTCTGTGCTTCAGCCTGAATATTTCCTACTGAGTTATATTCCAGTTCCCTAATTCTTTCTTTGATGAGAAGAATAGGCTGTTAAACTCATTTACTAAGTTCCTAATTTTAACTATTAATGTTTTAATTCAAGAATCTACATTTTATTATCTTCCTATTATTGCTATAATCAATTACAACAAACCCAAGGGCTTAAAAATACGCAGGTTTATCATCACATAATTTTTCATTGTACCGTCACATCATTGAGGATTTCAGAAATCAGGATGTAAGTGTATCTGGGGACGGTCTTCAGTATGCCTACCACGGTCCACTGTCTGGCTTCCAAAGTCTCACTTCTGTCCCACATGAAAACACAGTCATCCCCACCTTGTCCCCTGAATTCTCAAAGTGTTCATACTGTCCACTGCATTTTACCTGGGTATGGAACATGAATTTTCCAGAGGTAGGAAGAAGGGAATGATGGTGCAGACAGATAGGTCAGCAAGTGCAAAGGCACAGAGGATGAAGAGAAACTGCTGATGGGTTTGGTGAGGCTGGAAGGAGGAAGAAAATGTGGGATATGGAAAGACATGAGGTTGGAAAGATAAGCAAGCACAAAACCATGGAAAGTCCTGGAGGGCCGACTGAGGTGTGTGGCCACAAGGAGAAATGTGATGGAGGAATCAAAGGCCATATCACTGACTCCTTTGTCAATGAGATCATTCCAGAATGAGTGTGCTCACCTTCGCCAGGTTCGATAGCTTCAACTCTTTCCCAGCTCTGTGAGTAAAGGGAATTTGGACACAAAGTTCAAAATCTCATCTGAATCTCATCAGTTTAAAAATCCCAAAACTTATCATTTAAATCATCTAAGGTTTAGGGTGAGGATCTGAACTTCATCCATGCTGGGGCAAACTGTCCTCCATCTGTAAACTCATGAAACTCAAGAAACAAGCTGGTTGCTCTTAAAATCTAATCATCAACAAGCATTTATAGATATCTCCCTTAAAAAAGGAATAGAATGGAAAGAAAACAGGAGTCCCTAGTCCCAAAAAATTTTAAAATCCTGCCAGACAAACTCCATTTGTTGAAAACAAATGACTTAGGAGATGTTCTGTGGTTCCCAGCTCTGCCCCCAGGCCCACAGCCCACCCTTAAAGACACCCTTGCTCTCCAGTGAAAGGTAGTGCATGCTTGAGCTAAATTATTCTATGGACTTATGCCTCACCTGTAGATTTTGGGGATCCTACAGTCTTCTTTCTTGTCCCTTTTAATGAAAGTGCCGGCCAGTGTTTCTGCTGGTATAATGTTCTCAAGAATCTTGTGGGCCTCCCATGTACATCACAGGGATTCACTCCACTAGACAATAACCTTGCCACACATGTTCCCTTGATAATCCCATCTCCATTTCCAGCTCCTGCAGAGCTGACCAAGGGGAATATATGAGCAGCATGCTTAATTTCTTCAGAGAGCCTCTGTGTGACTCAATATTCTGCTGTTGTGACCCTTCCAAGGCACGAGCAAAAGGGTTATTCAGCCACCCCTCCAGCTTTCTCTCCAAAGCATGCTTTCCTGCTCTTGAATCTCTCAGCTTCCGCCTCTTTTCCAGTCTGGAGTGCTTGAAGTCATCAAGCCCTGCCCCTCTTCCTTCTTAGTTCTGCCCTTAATCTGTTCTTGCCTTTACATTTTACAGATGCAGCAAGAAGAAAACAAGCTCCCCCATCGTATTTACCTTGCTTGCCACTGATTGAGATTCATGGAGGTTGTTATTTCTCATAAATTCTGGGAAAGTCTTGGCTGTCGTCTCTTTGGAATATAACATCTGTTCCATTTTCTTTTCCCTAGCTTTCTCTATCTCCAATCAGATGTATGCTAGAACTTCTTGCTCTGGTTTCCAAGCCTCTTAATCTCTTTCTCATTTGTCGGTCTGAGTTACATTCTTGTAGCATCTTGATATTTAGGATACTTGTTTATTTACTTTCAATGTCCTCTTATTTCTTTAGATGTGACTCATATGTAATTATCATTTAATTTAAATTCTGTACTTTATAATTTCTGGCTCCACATTTTGTGCCAGATTTATTCTGTGGTTGCTGTTTTTACTGACTTCAGTTCACGGTAGACTTGTTAAATTTTAGAGTGTCTGGTGACTCCTTTTTTTTTCCCTGTGAGATTATATTTTGATTTTTATTCACAAGAATTCTCTTAAGATTGGATTCAAAGAGGGTTATTCCAGTGGGGATTTGTTTTTGTTTCTGCAGGGGAAATTTTGTCACTACAGACTCTGGTTACTTTAAACTAAATTCTCAATGTGATATTTTGCAGATCACACAGTTAATATGATGTCACACCTCAAATTTTGCTACGAAATCCTGTGTTATGAATTCCTGGGTTGGAGATCTTTTTTTTTTTTTCTTTTTTTTCTTTTCCTTCCTGCTTTATGAAACACCAGGGATCAGTCAGGTATTATCTCTCTCTGAGATTTATTTTTAGTACACGCCCTGAAAATCCCCCTGATCTTACACAGAGTCTCTGATGTAGGCTCTATGATGACAAATATTGTGTCACCTTGTCTGGGCTAAGGGATGCCCAGAAGGCTAGTGAAACGTTTAGTTCTGGGTGCGTCCCCATAAGAAATCTGCATTTGAGTCAGTAGGTTCCTGTAAGCAGGCCCCTTACTAAGGCCTATGGCTATCACCCAATCCACTCAAGTTCTGAATGGAATGAAAATGCAGAAGGAAAATTTGAGCTATCTACTTGACATTGACATTTGAGCTTCTTGTTCTTGGGGTTTCTTACTCATGCTATAACTCTGACTTACAGGACCGGCGGTCTGTTGTCAGGCCTTTGGGCTCAAGCTGAATTTCACTGCTGGCTCTGGGTCCTCCTTGCTGATAGACAATCTTGAGACTTCTTAGTATCCTTAGCCAGTATAAGCTGTTTCCTACCATAAATCCGCTCTTTTAAACCAAATAGTCATGTTGTATGTATTAAACTTATACAGAGACGTTTGTCAGCCATTTCTCCATAGAACTGGGGAGAAAATCTTTTCTTAGGAAAATCTTTATCCTACTTGTTCTGTTTCTCTGAAGAAATCTCTAATCCCTCCCCATCCACCCACCCCCAAGCTTAGGGACTTTTTCTTGTGTCCTCATACAATTAATCTTTAACAGGGTCAGTTGTGATCCTCTGGAAAGCAAACACCGCATCTAATACTTGCTTCCTCTTCCAGATAACGTTTCCTTGTTTTTTCAGACTTAGAATTCTCTTACTAGGCTGTCATACATGTGTATAATTAAAACAAAACAAAACAAAAAACACATTACCCAGAACTACAGCTGTGGTTTACCAGGAGGGATGTCTCTGTAACCCTGCTGGAAATGACGGTCTGCTTGTTTAATTCTTGTTCCTCACTCCACCTCATTTCTGATATCCGTCTGTGCCTGCTCTCCTCCCCAATTTCAGAACGCAGAAACTTCTAGAAGAGTGGTGATCGTGTACGCTGGAGAGATGGTGTCAGCACAGCCCCGGCCCCCTTTCAGTGGATTCTTAGCAATGGCAGGAACAACCAGAGGGTCACGTTAAATGACAGTGTGGAGACAGACCAGCATATTTACTTAGTAGAGTCATACTTAAACCCGTGACAAGTAACCTTATTGGCCTTGAGTTATCTCTTCTATCCTGTGCTCATCACATGCTAGTATATTTTCTCTGTGGCTGAGACACCGATCAGAAGGCTCCTTTGGATGGAGGTGGGAGGGGGTTCAGAGAATATGCGCCCTGGAAACAGTGTTTTCAGGTCACAAGACCTGGATTCAAGCCTGAGACCCAGCCCTGCTCCTGCTGCTGGCTTTGGACAATTTACACCACCTCTTTGAGCACCGTGTCTCTACCCACTGTGTTCCAGTGAGATGCCGAGTGTGGGGAAGGGCTGGGATGGTCGCATTGGCGGCGCCAACGGAGCCCCTCCCCTCGCATGGGCAGATCTCAGGCCTGGGGCAGCACTTGCTGACAAAGGTAGGTTTCTTGTCTCCAACTTTGTCTCACAGGAAGCAGTGGGGACATGTCTAAAGCATTCTGGGAGAAAAATATTTGCATTCAATTATACTATATCCTGCTCAGTTAGCATTTGCAAACGAAGTCAAGAAGGATTAAGTCTCAGATATGCAAAGGCTCTGTCTTCGCATAGCACACCCGTGTCTCCTCTCTGGACAAGTCACCTTCTGGTCTGTCTCGTCCGTGTGAGATGAGTCAACAAAACCAAACGGGGCAGGGCAGCTATGTAAAAAGGGAAGCATGAACCCTGGAACAATTCAAAAAACCGATTCGTACTTGCTGAAAAATGGCTCTGAGTTACAGATCATTGATAATTCCTAAAATAGAATCTATATAGACAAGATGTTTAAAAATCAACGAGCTTTGTCTAATTCCAGAATTCAGCAGTAAAACCTGAAAGTTGGGAAATTGAATTTTGGGAGAAATTAAGAGTGAAGTTTTCCAGATCTCACGGAGGTGGACTTAGCAGACCTTGACAACTAGAGAAATTTGTAAGACTTAGAAACCATGCAGAAGGCGACGAAATTGGAGAATTCGGATTTGCAGAGATGGCCTCAAAAACAGTACTCACAAAGAGAAAGACCAAATGACAAAGATGAAAGGAAGACAACAAACAATAAGAAAACAAAAGAGACTAAAAGCACAAGAAGCAACGGGATAAAAATCTGGCCAAGCGCATTGCTTTTGGCAGAAAGTTTAAAGAGATTAAATTCACTGCTGAAGACTCTTGGAGCGGAACAAAACCCAGAGTCTGTCTACACGGCATCCAACCGGAGACTTGACTAAAGCCAAGAGGTTTGGAAAGATGAAAGGCAAAGTCGGGGGCAAGTCTCAGAGAAAGTCCAGGAGGCAATGACGACCTCAGATAACGTCTGAGTCAAGGTTAGAAAAAATGGAACAGGACAGAGCGGGCCATGTTTTATTGATTAAGTGTTCGTTTCGATACAGCAGGATGGCAGTTACGAACTTTCATGTGCCGAATAACAGAGTATCAAAGCAGAGAAAGAAAAACCAGGCTGAAATATGAAAAGAATGTGTCGGGTACCCAAAGCAGCTGAATATTCCTCTGTTCTTTGACAGGTCAGGAGATGACAAAGGGCACAGGGATATGGGGTTCTAGTTATTGTAAATTACACCATGTATATAATGGTTATGATGGGACGCAACCCAGCTGCGAACAAATAGCCCCGATTACAACCTTATGTGGTGCAGCGTCAGGTCATTCTCAAACTCAGAGCAGAGCTCGCTGACGTGGAGAGAGCAGAAGCGGCCTACGGCACACACCGTGGGACGATCCACTGAGCGCTTACTAAACAATGAGTATCCAGGGCCTTCTGTGAGGTTCCGTTCAAAGCGATGGGGACAAAACGATGACAAAAACAGGTAAAACCTCTGTCCCAACGATTGCATTCGAGTAGGCAGACCCAGAACAAGCAAATACGTATTATGCCAAATGAGAAGAACTGTGGGGAGCAGATTAAGCGGGAGACTTGAGCGAGAGCCGGCGGAGGGGCGGTACATGCTGAAAGGGGGTCGGGGAGAGCCCACTGCGAAACCAACGTTTGAGTCAAGACCCGAATGGGGCGAAGGCACGTGGGCGCACCTGTCTGAGGAAATGCGCTCCTCGCAGAGGTCACAGCACCTGCCCAAACCCGGGGCACACAAGGGAAGACAAGGAGGCCAGTGGGCTGCACGCACTGGGAGACACCTGGCAGTAGGAGGTGAATTCTAAGAAGCGGTGACCAGACTGGACAGAAGCAAAACCTCTCCTGCTCTCTGTGAGACGGGAGCCACCGGAGGGCTCTGAGCACGTTTCGTCGGCTGCTGTGTCGAGAAAAGCACGGGACAGAGACGGTTAGAAGCAGAGATCCGTCCCAGGAGGTTACTGCAGTGGTCCAGTGGCTTGGTTTAGAACGACCATGAACGGTCGTGTTGCAGAGACACACCCTCCCTGCCAGCCATATCTGAGTCTCGGGCAGCCCTGTTCCTCCCCGAACGGGGAGTCCCTCCTCCGCACTCCCTTGCCGCCCAGAATTCCCTTCTGCTGCGCATCTCCGTGGCTGCCATCTGTTGGCAAAACCTCCTGAGTCTTCAGGTTCTCCCATGGACGTGCTCTCTGCCTTAGGGCTTGAGGTCTGGCTGTGCCCTTAGAGCATCGCTACCCTTTCTCCTTGCCACTTTGGGACCACTCACCCCACACCCCGGGACCTCGGGCCTGGGAGTCAGGGGCATGTCTTTCTATGCTTTTGTTGCGCCCAGACTCATTTTACCTACTTCGTTATTCAAACCCTAGTTCCTTCGAAGCATGTGTTTTCCGTCAGCCGCCCATCCCCGGTGGCCATCCCCTGAGATCCAGGTCTCTGGATCTGTGCATTGAAGACTCTGGAACCTGCCTCTCCACCTTGGGAGCTGCCATGAGGTCAGAGACCAAGGGTGTCCTGCTTCTCTCCCAGTTGCTCGGTTTCTGGATTCTGGAGGTTCCTCTTATACCCCATCCTCTCCCTCGCCTTGTCTGATGCGCTCTCAGCTCCAGAACCCCTAGATTGATGCCTCCGCCCAGCGTCCGCCCACTTCATAGGTCTTTGCTGTCAAAGTCAAGACTGTAGCATTCTGCTGTTGACTTAAGCGCACGACCAGTCGGTGTTGCGAGATCCGCCGGCCCCTTGTGTCCCGGCTTTACCCTTTGCTCGAATCAGATGCTGTGACTCATCATTCCCAGCCTCTTCACCATCTCACCCCTCAACCCTCGTTTCCTCTGGCACAAGCCACTTCTCCGCACCACTCTGCTCCCTACCCGGGCGCTGCCTGTGGTTATAGTCAAACGCTTGGCCCTGGCTTCAGGACCTTCGTTAAATTCTCTAAAAGGGGACTGGCAAGATTGCTCAGCGATCCAAACACACTTATAAAATGTTTACTTCTCCTTTCTGCGAAGTAGCACTCCACACCGCGCCTACCTCGTCCGCCTGCCAGCTCCTCGTATTTCAGGATGAGGCAGGAGCTGTCCTTCTTCACACTTCCAAATCCACCTGCCCCAAGCTCCTATGCTCAACCCTACCCCCCCCCATGTCCTAAGAGGGTGCCCACTGTGATCCGACAGCCACTCCTTCTGCCGCCTGCCCGGTCTTGGAGACAAGGCTGCGCACTGGCTGTGATCGGTGCAGTCACTGACTTTTGCCTACCCCCGAGCCCTGGTAGACACGCTATCTTACAAAAATAAAAAAATAAGATCCCCACTGACTTCTCTATTGGCACATACAAGCCACTGGTCTTTTTGTGTAAGTTAACTTGTTTGGTGGACTACCTTTCCTTCTCGGCTTCTGGACACCACGTGGCCCTTGTGGTCACCTCTTCCGGGTGACAGCCCCTCTCATCTGGTGTTCCCAGCCCTGGAGTGCCCCAAGACTCAGCCCTGTACCATTTCTCCACGCATGCCCTAGAGAATTCCACCCAGGCCCAGGGCATTAACTACCTCCAAGCACGGATGACTCCCTGGATCCCAACACTGGCCACTCAAGAATTGGTAAATCTAACTGTCTTTTTGATACAGGACCTCTAATATCATCTCAGACTCAGTATGTCCACAACCGAACTCTCGGGTCCCTGTGCCTTTGTGAGTCTCCTCTCCTGCCCTACATGGCATGGCGGTCCTATTGCCCAACCCAAATGTATAAACTGTTGTTTGTTCACATTTCCTCCCCTTCTCCACTGCCCTCACCGCCACATCTAATAGCAGCAGCGCCCCTTCCCCAAAAGCATCTTGCCAGTCCCCATCTTTGCATCTCAGTGGCCACCAGCCGGTGCAGGCGTCCGTCTTCCCCAGCTGGACAAATGCTGTGGCCTCCAGGAAGGCTCTTTTTCTCCAGTCTTGGAAGTAAAGCAAAAACAACGAAAGGAGCATGGCCTCCTAGAACCCACCATCAAAATGATGCTCGAGTCTATCTGTTCCATGTCCTCCCTATGGCTCGTGACGGCAAGAAGCCTGGCTGCCCAGCAAGGTTAACTCAAGACGAGACAAGGTTTGCAGTGAGTTGAGCCAATCCAGATTGGCCTAAAGTCAAGTTGGATCATGAGCAGGAAGTGAGAAGAGCTTCACTCGAATTAAATGCTATTTTGATTGTGTTTCCGGTGCCAGAAAAGATCTGGCTTCAAGATGGAGCAGAGAGCAATTTTTACCAAATAAATGATGGGAATGTCATCCCCCGAGACGTTTAAAAATCTCCTTGGCATCTGGTTTTAATTAGGCTATCTGTTCACCATCATCCCCAAGATGGTATTTTTCAAGATTCCAGGATGTAATTTCTATTCCTTCGTTCAACAACATTTGCTAAATGCTTATCCTGTAATATGCACTATGCAAGGTACTCAGCAAAACAAACATGCATTAGATGCGTGCTGACAGGCGTATACATTTAGTAATTTGTGCCCATGTATTTTGCTCCAAAAAAAAAAAAAAAAGCAAACTGAGTGTTAATGGAGTATCTTAAGTCTCTTCTGAGGCTCCCCCGCCGTGCCCAGGATTCCCCTGCTGGCACCTCCAACGCGGAGCTTGTCCTCTGAAGACATCCACCGCCACCTGCTCCCTGACCAGCCACCAGTCTCTGCTATTCCCATACCAGGCTGGGGTGGGGGCAGGTGGCGGGGTTTCGTACAAAGAGGCTCAGGCAGGATGAGCAGGCGTCAGGCAACAGCCCTGAGCCTGCGGCCCGCAGAGCTGCAGAATCCTGGGTTGGGAAGCCCTGTAGATAGAATACGTTGCTGCCAGTGTTTACAAAGAGGATTCCACACTGGGCATCCTTTCTGCAAGATGACGTCATGGGGAGAAAACAAAAGGGTATCTGAGAGCAAGGGGAGAGGGGAGGAGTGGGCTTTGCGTCAGGGCAATCAGACGCACGATGTCTTCATTCCGGAGATCCCAGGACTCGGTCATGAGAATAAAGATTATGAACAGAGTTCAACAAATGAAAAAAAAATCTGTTCAACTTAACCTGCCATTTCCCAAGCTTCTCTGACTGTAGCTTCCTGTGGGTGTCCTTTTGGCCTCTCTTCTATGACCCTTACCTATGAACACATGGGACAGCCCAGACGTTTGCTTGTGTAAATTTGGAAGCCACTTGGAGAAGGGAACCATGGAAATGAAGTTTAAGGGGATACCCCTGGTGGAGACGGAAGGGATTCCTAACTCTTTCCAACAGGACACCCTTGGTTGGACTCTGGGAAGGTCAGACTTGGGCCGAGGGCAACGTCTTCACACCCGTTGGGGCACCTGCATGGAGGTTGCTTTCCGCTACTTAGAATTCACACCAAGTAGGCAGAGAGCTGGACTGGCCCATCACCCACTGGGACAGTGCCCGCCTACCGGGGACAGACAGGGATGGAGGGACATGGGAGACGACACAGGTGCCGAGCCAGAGACACGGGGGCAGATCGTGGAGCTACGTTGACTGAGCCAGGCACCAACCATGCAACAGGACTCCGCGCCTGTCGGGACTGATCCTCAGGATAGCTCCGTGAGGTTGACACAGAGAACAGGAGCTTAGATGGGCCCAGCAGTGTCCCCGAATCACACAGAGAGATGAAAGGGCAGAGCCTTCCTGAGCATGGCTCTCTTCTGCAGTCCGCTGCCTGTGGGTGGTGGCCAGGTGTGGAGAGGGTGAGGCAAAGGGACAAGAGCAAGGCTGTGGGAGCAGGTAGGACCCAACTGGCCATGTGTCTGCAGGAAAGACGGGGTGGTTTCTGCAGCTTGCCCAGGACAGGCGTCACTTGGGTCCGGAGCAGTGGGCAGAGAAAAATGTCCCAAAAGAAGGGGGCAGGCTGGGAAAAAATTAGAAGCAGGACCCATGGCGGTTCCTGGACATTTCCCAGGGCCAGGTTGGGATGGTGCTATATGTCATGTCATCTGATGACAGGTCTTGGGAGAGTCTTGGGGAGGTGGGGACAAAAGCCTCAGCAGAGGGGGTTGCCCATCTCAGCAACAGCAGAGCAGAGAGGCCAGTGCTGTGGAAATAAGGGAACCAGCTGGCGCAGGGATTGAACTTCCTGACTGCGGGAACTGGATCATAACCCTCAACTGAGAGTAAACCAACCAGCAAAAATGTCCAGCACAGCAGATACCTCAGTTCGGGGCGTAGTTCACGGCCATGATCGCTCCGTCTGCTCACCAGCTCTGGAGCCCTGGAGGGGCAGCAGCTGTGGCCTGTGGGAGCCACTCAAGTGCCTCCGAGCTGCTCAGACTAGTAAGTGTGCCGCCATGCCTCCCCTCCCCAGGAGGTGCGCGGATTTCCCTACAATTTCTCTTGACCGGCGGCCAGATGGAGGGAGCTCTTCTGTCGCAGCGTGGTCACAACTGTGGCCCTTGACCTTGAGTGTGCCTCCTCTGAATCAGACATGCTCCAAAGGCCCAGCTGAGGCAAAAGAAAAAACAGGAACATCTTGAATTCTGATAAAACACGAGCACTAGCACATCTTCAAATTTTAACTAAAAAATCCATGCATAAAGTCATAATTATTGACACTGCATTCCAGCACACAATTTCCGAAATGTTTTCAGTGAATTGACCTCAATTTGTTCTCACAAAAACCCTGTCAACAGGACTTTCATTCTCTCTTGTGATATATAAAAAGCTTGGGAGTTATCACACCTGTCCCGACAAGAAGAAAAAACTGAACAAACTGAAAATCAATGCTTTTTTGGAGGACGCCCCCATGTTTTGAGCTATGAATGCCACATTCAGGAAGCCTGCCAGGTTCACAGAGAGAAGATCGAAACAGGGTCCCCACATGCCTCTGGCAGGGGGAGGAGAGACTCTTGTGAAATGTGCTCAAGGCTTCTCTACAACAAGGAGTCACAATCCCCAGGAGTGGGTTAAGCTGAAGGAGCTTCCAGACAGAGACTGTCTCTGGGGTGAAGTGCTAAGGGAGTCCAGGTCAGGAGCAGGATATGAACAAGGGCACTGGGGGACTGGAAGCCTCTGGCGTGTGTAGACACTGAGCACACACACATCCTGATCCTAGCCAGATTAACATAAACACTCCCGTGCAGCATCCTTCCTTTAACTATTCAACACACCCAGCTTTGGACAAAATATTACAAAATTCTTTGGCTGTTGGAAAAAAACAAACAGGTGAACAAACAAAAACACTATCTGAAGAGACAAACCAAGCATCAAAACCAAAATCAGGTATGGCATAGAGTTTGGAATTTTAAATCAGGGAATTTATAATCACTGGAATAACATGTAAGGATGCTGTTAGGTCCATTATTAAACGAAACGAGACTGAGACGAAGTGAAAGTTACTTAAAGCTTTATTTTATGGTAAGTATTAGAAGTTAGACTGATCGGTCAGGGGAATAAGACTGAGACAAGGTGAAAGTTAATGCAAAGCTCTATTCTATGCTAAGTATTAGAAGTCAGACTGACCGGCCAGGGCCATCTCTGAAGAGAGCGACCACCCCCAGCTTACAGGAATTGACTGACTGACCAGTCAGGGCTGCCTCGAAGAGGGCCACCCCTCCCCAGCTTACAGACTACCTTTTATAGGGCAAAAGTCTGGCCACACATAGGTGGCCAATGAGATTGTAGTCATGTTAGGTCACACGCAGGTGGCCAATTGAATTACAATTTACCCTATAGTAGCTGTTTGACCTAATCTATTACTCTGGTCAGAATTGGTGCTCAAGGTTGGTGCCCAAACAGCGGGATTTACATTCTTTGGTGGTTAGGGAAAAAGTATGTGTGTTTCTAACTGATTGGATGTCTCCACCTGGCCCGACTTGTCCTTGTATTCTGGGCTCTGTTATTAGGAACTGGCTGACCATATTTTACTGATTTCCCAGACTTGCTTCTAAGTAAGTTTCTCGGGGCGGGAGGGGGGGCAGGGTCAGCTTAAGTTTTACTGCACAAACAACAAAATGGCTTTCAACCAAGATGGAGTCGCTCTGGCTAAATGCGTCCTTACAGACCCCAATGGCAAAAGTGGACAACACACAAGATCGCACAGGTCATGTCAGAAGAGATGCAAACTCCAAGAAAGAAAATTCCAGAAATTCAACACATTATAACAGGAATGAGGAGGCCCTCTGACGTGTTCATCAGTTGATGAGACACAACTGAGAAAAGAATCAGGAAGCTTGAAGACAGATCAACGAAAACTTCCCGAACTGAAATGCAAAGAGAAAAAAAGCAGGGAAACAAGCACAACATCCATTAAGTACAGGACAATTTCAAAAGATGTGACAGATGTGTGTAATTGCAAAACCAAAAGGGAAAGAAAGACGTAAAAGAACAGAAAAAAATACATGACAGGTAGATGGGTAGATAGATTCAACGTGTGCATGTGTATGTATGTGACATATATATGTATAATAATGGCTAAGAACTTTCCAAATCAATGATAGACACCAAACTACAGACTCAGTAAGCTCAAGGAACAGCAAGCATGATGAAAAAAATACATTCAGGCATATCGTATTTATATTATTTTGGAACACCAGCAAACTGAAGAGGAAGAGAAAACTCAAAAGAAGCCATGAGAAAACATGGGATGTAATGTATGTAATGTAATGCCTTACATACAGAGGAACAAGGGTAAGAATTCAGCAGACCTTTCATCAGAAACCATGCAAACAGTAAGATTATGGTTTGAAATATTTGAAATTAAAATATTAAAATGAAAGAAAAATCCAGAATTCTATATTCCATGAAATTATACTTTGAAAGTGAAGAAGTGGGACACCTGGATGGCTCAGTTGGTTGAGACTCTAACTCTCGGTTTCAGCTCAGGTTGTGATCTCAGGGTCCTGGGATAGAGCTCTGAGTGGGGAAATCTGCAGTTAGTGGGGAGTCAGCTTGAAGATCCTCTGTATCTGCCTCTCCCTGTATATGTCTACATTCACTCTCCAATAGAAATAAGTCTTAAAAAAAAGTGAAGAAGAAATAAGGACTTTTTAAGAGAAGCAAAAGCTTAGGGAATTCATCACCAGCAGACCTGACCCATGATAAATGGTTGAAGAAGTTCTTCTGGAAGAAGAAAAGTAAGATAGAACAGGAAGTCAGACCGCATGAAGAAAGGAAGGCTGTTGGAGAAGGAATAAATGAAGAAAAAACAAAATCTTCTGTTTTTCTTATTCTTAATTGATGAGAAAAAAACTGTTTTCCAGTGTAATAACAGTAACAATCCTCCGGGTGGTTATAGTACATGGAATGACATGAGGGGTGGGGAGAAACAGAATATTCAGTTACAAAGCTTCATATATCATGCACATGAAGGTGCAGTGTTATTTGAAGGTGGGCTTAGATTTGTCAAAAATATTAAAAATTGTAGACAAGGCATTAATTTTTCTTAATGAGTATAACACAGGAAGTACAGAAACAGAATGTAATTGTATAAAATACTCAGTTGAACCCAGAGACGAGTTGGGAGAGGAGGGGGAATTCAAAAAGAAACAGAACAAGTGTAAGTAATAGAAAACACTTTACAAAAATGATAGTTATTAATATAATTATATTTTAAAAATCACTTTAAATATGAATGGTCTAAATATACCAATTAAAATACAGAGATTGTCAGAGTGGTTTAAAACACAGGACCCAAGTATATATTAGCTTCAAGAGACCCAGCTTACAAATAAATAGTCAGATTAGTTAAAAGTAACTAAAAGAACGCTGGAGTGGCTGTATTAATTTCAGAAAAAAAAAAGACCTCTATACAAGGAAAATGATCAGGGATGGAGATGGGTATTGCATAATGACACAGGGGTCAATTCTCCAAGAAGACATCATCTTAAAAGCATCAATGTAACAACACTATGTCAAAATGCATCAGGTAAAAAGTGAAAGAAGAAATGGACAAATCCTCTATTGCATTGGAGACGTCAACACCCCTCTGTCAGTAATGGATGGATTAAGAAGGCAGAAAATCATTAAAGGTATTGTTGACCTGAGCAGCACTATCACTCAGCTGGATCTAATTGGCATCTGCAGACTACTTCGTCCAGCAGCAGCAGCACACAGAGTCTTCCCAAGTTCACATTGCACGCGCCCCTCGACAGACCACATTCTGAGCTGTAAAGATACTTTAACAAATGTGAAAGACTATAGGAATCATACACAACCTGTTCTCAGACAACAACAGCACTAGAAATCACCCGAAAGAGAGCCTCGAGAAGATGGGATGAAATGGCACTTCTCCCTAGTGTTTCTTCCCAACCCCATAACCCCATCTACTTTCACAAAAACATCAGTTCCATCCCTTTGAGGGCCATTCTGCAGCAAAATGGCTGGTCCCTAAAACTGTCAGAATCACTGAAAACAAGGAAAGTGAGGAATTCATAGCTATACTACACAAATGTATGATTAGTCACAGGGGAAACCAAGCATGGGGCTTATGGGAACTTTCTACACTGTCTTCACAAGGATTTTGTAAATTTAAAACTGTTCTAAAATTAATAGATTATTTGAAAAATGAGATAGTAATGATTGCAGGAGAAAATAAAAAAGGGAAAACAAGAGTCAAGGTGTACTCTAGGAAAAGAAAGGCATTCAAATGTCACAAAGAAAGTGATAAATACATAGTTTTAGGAGACACATCCTCATATTTGTCAATGAGCAGTACATGGGAAGTTGGAGACCCTCAGCACATTTTAGAGGCGAGGATGTGGAGAAGAGAACGCTTGAGCATCATTGACGGGATATAAATTGGTGCAAACACTATGGAAAGCAATACGGAAGTTTTTCCAAAGACTAAAGCTAGAACCGCCATGGGATCAGAAAGATACCCCATCTGGGTACATATATCCAAAGGAAATAAGCACCTCGAAGAAGGATGTGTACCCCCACGTTTATCACAGCATTACTGGCAATATCCAAGGTGTGGAAACAGCCCATGTCTGCCAGCAGACGAGTGGATAAAGATGACGATGTCTGCACACTCATTGGAATATTACTCAGCCGTGACCAGGAAGGGCATCCTGACATTTGTG
Source organism: Meles meles (assembly GCF_922984935.1). Classification (NCBI taxonomy): domain Eukaryota; kingdom Metazoa; phylum Chordata; class Mammalia; order Carnivora; family Mustelidae; genus Meles; species Meles meles. Next base: position 2,025,254 of record NC_060072.1, read on the forward strand.
ACCACGTGGATAACTGGAGGATGTCATGCTGGGGGAAATAAGCCAGATTCAGAAGGACAGATACTGTCTGCGGATTGGAAGAAACACAGCGAAGTCGGAGAAGCAGAGCCAGGGGCTGCAGGAAGGAGCGAAGAGGGAGCTGCTGGCAAGGATACAAAGTTGCAGTTCTCCCTGATGAGTCAGTTCTGATGGTGTGGTGTGGGCGTGGTCACCGCCATCAAGGATCATGTGTCCTATATCTGAAGTTTAGTAGACCCCGAGGGTTCTTGCCATGCAGGCACAGAAAGCAGCTATGCAAAGGGATGGCTATCTCAATGAGCTTGACTGCTATAATGTGTGTATTAAAATGCATTTGTATACCTTAAATAGATACAATTTTTATTTGTCAATTATACCTCAATAAAACGGTAAAAAAAAAGGAAAATAAAAATAAACTATTTTAAAGGCTAACACTGAAGTTGATTGACTTAGGCTTGATAAAACTTTGGGTAAAATTAACCGTTATGTTTATTTTTAAATAATATTGTTATTCACTGAAAGGTCACTGAAAAGACCATGTTGATCATGGAGGATAAAAAAGATTATAAAATAACCAGCATTTGCTAAGCATTTTAACAAAAAAATCTATGTTCTGATATGGACTAAAAATTGCTTCACCACTCAGATAATTACACAGATATTTTAAAACCCTATTCTGGATCATTTATTCCTCAAATAAACAATTTATATTAGCCTGTTTTATTGTCATACTAAAAAATCTGTTACATTATAGTATGTTCTTATACTAAAATGACAGAAATTATTTATAATATTTATAATATTATATTTATAAAATCATAATCTTTAGCCCCAGCAGTGTAATTGGTAAACGAGTCCTCACAAGAACTATGAAAATTCATTTTATAATTTATGCAGTCTAAATATTATAGAACCAGCTAGTTGGAAATTAACGTGAACTTTGATCTGAGGGTTATAAGGTCTAGAGCAGGAACATAGGTCATTTAAGCAAAGAAATAAATTCATGGGAAATGATACAAAAATCCTGATGAAAAAGATCACCGCATCCATTTCACAGACGTACAAACCATCCCAAGCCCTGTGGCCGCTAAAAGCAGGATGGCCGAGGAGCCGGGCCTTCTCTCTGTCCTACACTAAGGTGCTGGGTTGGAAGAGGCGAGCTCCAGGGTGTACCCCTGGAAGGAAATGGACAGGCGAGTGCAGGAGACTTGGTGTAAGTGTTGTGTGACAACCGGCTGCGGAAAGGGGTATAGTTTGCCCCGAGCCTACTGTGGACAGTGTTTACATCATAATAATGATTCTCAGCACCCAGTTCCAGTTGAGGGGGGCGAGTACGCACGCATCCAAGCCATCCTCGGACACCAGCCGGATGTCCTACCGTCAGACTGGCTGTGACCGTCCACCAGGAGACAGCATCGGGCCCCACGGGCTAAGGGCCCAGTCCCACAAATCTGCCCCCCACCTTCAGAAGCCAGGCACAAGTCCCCTTCGTCCCCTGTGCTTCTGACCGACGGTTACAAGTCAGGGGTTCCCATGACCCCCTCCTGGGTTCCGTGAATTTGCCTGCAGGGCTCACAGAGCTCGAGAAACGTCCCACTCGCCACGCCGCAGGTTTGCAGGCGCAGGTGCACTCAGCAGCGGCCCCAGGGACGGAGGCAGAGGGCGGGGCGTGGGGAGGGGGCACCCCTGTCCTGCCCCTGCTCCCACTCCCCAGCCTGGAGGCTCCCCAGCAGGTGCTCTGGGGTCTTGACTCCGTTACTTGGGCCTGAGTGACGACTTCAGTGGCCACTGGCGACCCATTGGATCTCCACTCTAGCCGCTCTGCTCTAGGGGTCAGAGAGGGGGTGGGGAGGGCCAAGATGGAAAACCCCCACCCCTGACCCACCACCAAGTGGGGTCTCCTGGGGACCAGCCCCCTCCCTCAGGTACGGACCAAGCCTCCTCATTAACAGGACAGAAGACTCTGTTGAATCCCGGGGAGCTTGTGCCAGAAATGGCCTGAGGACCAGGTATTTCTTTTCACGAACCCCAATGTCACACACACCGCACAGCTATGGCCTTGGATACAGGGACCCCGTGCACCCACAGTGCCTTCTCCATCTGGGCTGCTTCACCCCTCCCAGGCCCTTGGTGTCCCCCTGCAAACAAGGAGAGTCCGGCACCTTCCTATGGGCTCCTGGGGACAACACTAGGGGACGGGTTTGTGTAGCAACCCGGTTTCAGCAAAGTGAGTCCCTGCTGAGCTGAGGGGACCCTGAGGCCAGCCGTCCACTCCACCAGGGGCACGTGGTCAGAAGTGGGCTCACGGATGGGCAAATGTTTTCAGTTTGTCCCCTAAAGACCTTGTGCTCAGAGTCACAATCCGAGCGGCCGATTTTCCGCTCAGCACGCCTTTTAAACAGCGATCAGCGTTGAAGACCCCGGTGCTCGGTGAAGGTGAGAGTGTGTCTGCCGAAGACGCTCGACTTTTCGTTTCCACGTCATGCTTGCGGAAAAGGAGGAAACTACAGTTGTCCCTCGGGTCACGGCCGGAGCATGCTCGAAAGCCCGTCTCCCACAGGCTTCAGTCCGGTCTCTGGAAAATACGCACAGGGCGCCCGAACGAGGGGCACCCGGAGGACCCCCGTGGGCGGTCGCCACCGGATCCGGTCCCGCTGCGAGGCCGGGGCCAGTGTGGGGGGTGGCGCGAGGCCATCGCGGCCGGAGGGAGTTGGCGCCCTCCTCTCGTCGCCCCGACAGTGTGTGCCGGCCCCGGGGGCACGGTGGAGGCGGGAGGCCTGCAGGTGGAAGCCAGCCACGGGGCGTGGGCCGGTCCCCGACAGGCAGACAAGCTCAGCAGCTGCTGCCCTCGGCGGAGCTTCCAGCGCCCCATCCTGCCTCTCCCTGTCTTCCGGGCAAGCTCTCACCTTGAACGCTTTCCCTGCGAGGCACAGAGAGGGCAGAGGCCCAGAAAATATGTGGGAACATTCTAAGGCCACAAAAGGAACATGCAGGAGAGTGTGGATAGACCTCGGGGTCCAGGGCGCTGGGCGAGGTGGCCGGCCTCGGCCCACACAGGTGGGAAACACTTTGCACGCGGACCTGTGGGCACCCAGGGCTGCTTCTGGAGGGGAAGGGACGGCAATGATTCAAAGGGGCCCTGCCCGCCTCCCAGGGGCACTTCCCTCATCCTGCCTGTCTCCCTTCTAGGACTTCCCATCTTTATCCTCCAGAAACCAAGTCTTTCAACCTGGGCGTATGTCCCAGGGGCATGGGGCCCCACTCAGCCGCTCTCTTGAAACTAGGAATCGTTTTTCAACAAAGGACCCACATTTCCATTTTGCGTTGGAAACTGGGAATCATAGAGTGTGTCTGCATAAAACCGGGGGTTCGAGGCTAGGTGGCCTCTGAGCACCATAGGCTGTGCTGGCCTCAGCTGGAGAGAGGCCGAGACTGGAAGGGAGTGGACGGGGACAGACCTAACACCTGAGGTTTGCTGGCTGCAGTCCACAGCCCAAGGGGTGGGAGCTGGGTATGTCCTCTGAGTTCCACCCAGTGAGGCCCTACCCTCTGGGGCTCCCAGACTGGGGACGACCCCGTCCCCTCCCCAGGTAGCATTCCCGGCGAAGATGAGCCAGAGCTGTACCCTATGGGATCAGAGCGGGGAGGTGACCCATGATGCAGGTCTGAGCTCAGAATGGACCTGACGAGAGTCCCCGCTTCCCGATCGACCCGGGACCCTCCGCCGGGAATGCAGACCTTGGCCCCCATACCTGCCGTCCGAGCCCCGAGCCACCCACCGCCCCGCGTGCAAACAGTCCAGCAGCATTCTCCCCAGAGGGGTCTGTTGTGAAAACCTTCCAAGATGAGAACTTATTGAAAAGTGTGCGTAAAGCCATAAAGTATTAAAGAAATGTGAGGTATTATTAGCTCTGGCATTTAATACAACATCATTAAGGCTGTTAACAGTTTATTTTTAATTTTATAAGCTAAGCTAATGCTTGTCTAATTTTGAAATGTTTCCCAAACCACTGTAATGAGTATATAAAAGGCTAAAATGATGGAATTTGTAAGCCTTGGAGCTCCTTGGGGGAAAGGGGTTGCATAAATCCTGGAAACAGCTTCCTTCCCACCAGCCCGTGCTCAGAAAGTCTTGCCTCGCGCCTGAGCACCTGCGAGCTCACAAAGGTTTTTTTTCTTCACCAAGAGATAAATTCAGGTAACAGCGCACCTTGCGAGAGGAAGGGGCTGGCTCTGAGCATCTATGGGCTCCCAGGTTCCGGCCGGTCCGGAGAAGAGGTGCTGCCCCCACCTCTGGGCATGAAAACTCCGGCTTCACACGCCGTTTGGTTACAAGGTCTGTGCATCAGGGCCAGGCTGGGTGAGGGGCTCGTGGCAGGAAGGGGTGTTTTGCACACGCACAGGGTCAAGAGAAGAAAGCCGAAGGCACAGGAGGAACGATCCGAAGCCGACAAAGCCCAGTCCTCACCGCTCAGCGCAGGGCAAAGCCATCATCTGCTGAATGATGCTCTTTGCTCAGTAAAATCCCGTCGTCTCTAAAGAGTAAAGGTGTCTGGATAGTGAGGTTTCTATAGCCCTCGAGCCTTGAAATTGCTCTTTTAAACAACCTTTGCGGAAGAAACCATCTCTTGAATACGTTGCGTCCATGCTATCGTCCTGGAGGACCCTGGCTTCTTTCAGGAGGAGCCCGCCTGCTGTGTGGTTCCGGGGGGCTGACTTGCTCTGGGCACCAGCATAAGCCCCGAAGCCAAGCCCCAGCCCCGGCCCCACGTCCAGGTCGGAATGCCCAGGGTCGCTCGTGCCTCCTCTGGGACGGTGGCCGGGAGCCTGCATGCATTCTCCCGTGCAGGTCCATACGGGGCCTCCCTTCCAGGACCCCCGGTAAAAGCCAGCTCCTCCAGGAAGCCATCTCTGTCAGAACAGGGATGACCTGAGGGCCTCGGGCTGCAAGGGTGCCTTCGGGCTTCTGGGTCTCTCGTGGGTTCTCCTAACACGGGTGTTGAATGCAGGCCTCTTGGCAGAATCAGGCGCGGAGACGGGGGCTTGCCCCGGATGGGCCGGGTGCCCGTCTCAGTACGAATCAACGGAACGAGGGGAACGGAGCCGCCGGCTCACTCGCCCACGTCTCCAGCCCTCCGCGGCCAGACGCTCTGCTGGCCACCAGAGTCCTGCCTCAGGGCCAGCGGACCCTCCAAGGGACCCAGGGCTTCCAGCCTCCAGCTAGAGGCCAGTCTCCGCTTGTCTCGTCTTTATTACAGAGAAAACAATAGACCCTCCTCGAGATTTGCCCGAGAATGCACGGAGCTAATCCATGCCCACCTCTTAGCCTGGAGTCCGGCACAGATCACTAAATAAATACGAACAAATATTAATGTGCTTCGTGCTCGGCTCACGGAGGAGACAAGGGTTACACAAATAAGGGCGTAAAGAAACCCACGGCTGCCGCTGGGAAGGGTGGGCTGCGAGAAAGGAGCCCTCGGCGCGCCCCCCACGGTCTCTCCAGCTGCAAGGCTCCCTAAGGTCCTCCCTGCCGAGCGCCCCCCCAACCCCTAGTCCTCTTCCGAGACACCCCGCATAGTCGTCCAGGCACAGCACTTCCCCCGTGACCATCCCTGCGGTGACTCCCTCCCCACGTTCCTCCCCCTCCGAGGTGCCCCCCCAGGGTCCTCCCCACCACAGTGCCGGCCCCCAGAGTTCCGTCCTTCCTACCACGTCTCCCCTAACTATTCTATCTGCGTTCACCCATCTCCCCGCATCAGGCAGCATCCCTTCCTTCTTCACAGGGCGTCCCAAGCTGGCGACACCCCGGTGCAGCTGGACCTCAGAGGGCTTTGGTGAAGAGGCCACGGATGACTGGCTTCCAGGCACCCCTAAGGGGTCCCAGGCCGGGGCTTTCAAGGTGGAGGGACGGCACCAGAAACCCCTCCCTGTAGCACCCAGTCCCCCAGGTGGGCGTGCTGGGCCGGAAGATCACACACCTTCCGTCCAGTGAGGCCAGCGGGCTGCGGGGCCACGGAGTCTCCCTGGGACATGGGAGCAGGGCCCCAGCTCAGGAAGGCCAGAGATCCCAGGACACTTTCCTACAAGTCCATGGTGTTGACACCACGGAGAGCCCATGACCACTGCGGGGCCTCCAGAACCATGCGGCCTCGGCAGGGCTGTGCCCAGATTTCCCCCTGGCACCCAGGAAAGATCCCGGATGGCAGGGACAGAAGCTGAGCAGGTGAGTGATGGCGGGCAGTGGCAGCAAGAGATTAGGAGGACACACCTGAGCACCCATGAGGGGGCGTCCGGAGGGTCCTGAGACCACGGGCAGGGCGCTGGGTCCCCCGCAGCAGGCAGCGGCTCAGCCCCGGCGTCCTGTGTGTTAGTTTCCTACACAGAGCACAGCTCTGGGGCCCCCCGGACTTACGTGCAAAGTAGGCTCAGGGAGAGGGAGACCTGCATACAGCAGGCACTCAGCGAGTGCTAGTGGAGGCAGGGCGGGAGGGAGGGAGCTCCCTGTAGGAGGTGCTGAGGCTCAGGACCAGCAGGGGTGGTCTCGCTCCGCTGGGCCCCGGCCCGCCCCAGTCCGGAGTGGGCAGGGTGCCCCCCGGCATCATCCCAGAGGGAGACACAGGTGGCTCTGGGGTCAGGCAGCGGAGCAGCCCGGAGCGTGTGGAGCAACACCAAGATGCCAAGACGGCAGGCCTTGTTTGGCGATGACATGGTTCGGGCCAGAGTCGTGGGAGGCACCCGCACTGGCCCCCTCGCCCTCACCCTGGCCCCGGGCAGGAAGCCATTCCCCACACCAGCGGCCGCGCAGCCCACTGTCCCGTCTGGGGGGTGAATTTCACTCCTTCAAAGACGATCAGAACTTGCTGTAGAGACTCGGCTCTCATTAACCGACGACTCTCCTCGTTGGCCCGCCTGCTCCTGCGTCTGCAATGTCTGTTAAAAGCTCCTTCCTTTGTCTGCCCCCAGCCGCTTCTTCCCAAGTTTCTTCCTCCTTGGTAAGAAAGTACCAAGGGGTCCCCTCCCTTCCTGCTGGGTGACGTCCTGGGGGACTCCTTGTGATCAAGGAACCAGAGCTCGGTGCAGTTCAACGAGCTCTTAATGAGCACCTACTGTGTGCCCGCCATGGGGCCAGGACCTGGGCAGACAGAGATGACTAATTAGTGGGAGGACGTTCCTGAAGAGATCCGTGGTCTCCTGGGGAAGCAGATGCGGAGAACAGAAGGGAGACGCTCCGGGGACTGTGGCATGAGTTCCCGGGGTTGCTATAACAAGGCACCAAAAACGGTGGCTTGAAACCGCTCCCAGCTCTGGAGGCTGGAGGTCAGAAATCAAGGTGTCGGCAAGGTGGGTTCCTCCTGAGTCTCTGGGTTGGCTCCAGGAGGGGCCAGCGGTCCTTGGGGTCCCTGGGCTGTGGGCACGTCCCCCAGTGTCTGCCTCGCCGATGCATGGCTTTCTTTGTCTGTCCCCTGTCATTGTCACTGGATGCAGGACTCACCCTGACCCAGGATGACCTCACTCACATTTGAAAAGACCTTTGTTCCAAAGAACATCATATTCTGAGGTTCTGGATGGATTTATCTTTGGGGGGGAGGGGAGCACCATTCAACCCACGTCAGCTGTTTAACCAATCAGGTGTATGTAGGAGAAATGGTAAGCGGGTAGATCACCTGTGCCCTGGGGGCAGGGAGAGCCTGAGCCACGCTGAGTAATCACGCAGTCTCCTTAACTTTGGGGGGGGTCTGGACCCCTTTGGGCCTTGTTTTGGAGCTGGATTGTTGCAGGGACCCTCCTTTCCTCGAGGGCAAGGGCGTCTCCATTAGACACAGTCCCACAGCCCCTTAATGGCAAAATCTCGGTCTCCTAATGAAACAAAGCTCCTCGGGGTCAGCAATGAACGCAGGTGAGGAAGGAGTGGGTCTCCAGCTCCCAGCTCGGAAGACGAGGTCTCTCCTGACCCTGTTATCAGAGCCTGGACGGACGGGGGCGCGGCCCACAGACAGGTGCACCGGGACTCAGCAGAACGTGTGCAGAAACACCAACAGTTCAAAGCTCCACGTAAATGCCAGCATGGGGGGACACTGCTCCCCAACGGCAGAAGCTCCAGATGGGAGCCACACCATGGGGGATGGGAGCCCCTCTCCCTTACCCTCTGCAGGCACAGAGGCAGGAGGCAGAGCGGACCCCTGAGGAGAAACCAGAGAACGGCACGTTTGGGGACCTGCCGCCAGGGCTGCCACGGGGGCCCTTTGACTGCTCTCCAAGCTGGGCCCTTTCTCCTTCTCCCCACCTCGAAAAATGGGTCAAAGGACCCTTTCTCTGTCCCTGCTGCACCGCAGGGTTTTTTCTCAGATTTTGCACTGTCGATTCAAGTCCAGACGCGGACGCCGCGAGTCTCCCCACCTAACGGGTCCTGGTATAGGGCACGCGCGCCGCAAGTATTCACAGGTTGAATGAACACAGTTCTGGGACTTTTTTCCCCCATCAGTAAATCGCCTTTGAAAGACAAACATGAGTTTTCGGGGATGTGCAGGGATGGCTCCATGGGGTCACGGATGCTCTCTGCGTCCAAGGGGGAAAGGACACCATCTGGGGGACCGGCCGCAGTTCATGGGTTCTCAGCAAAGAGAGTGTCCTCCTGTCTGACACTCTCACGGGGAAGCCCAGCCAGGACTGCTGGTCCCAAGGGGCCCCGGGGCAGGACGTGTCTACAGGGAGCCCAGCCTCGTCTTCGGAGGCTTGAGAAGGTCCGGGGTAAGCTGTGTCCTCCTGGCACTCATGGCCTGAGCCAGCGGCCCGGGTGAATGGCCAGAGGTCTGGAGGGGAAGACCTGCTTCTTGGCCACGCCCCCCACTCCTCCACGCCCCCCAACCCCCCCCAACCCCCATGGCCAGGGAGGGCTGGAGGCAGATGGGTTCCCCCCTCCACTTAGAGCGGATCCCTCCCCTCCGGCTGAAAGCGCAGTGCGCTTCAGAACTGGAGCGGTCATTTCCATTTCCGGCTCGGGGCGCCCCCCCCACTGTGTGCGAACCCCATGAGGGTTTTCTTTCACAGTCTGTCGGGTCCATTCCCAGGAGGGGGTTGTTACTGTCCTTAATTTGAAAGAGAAGGTGGGTGTTGAGAGACAGGAAGCGCTTGGCCGAGGCGGGCGCGTGAGGCCGGCACTGTGCCCGGCGCCAGGCCGCTCCCTCCTGCAGCCGCCCTTTCGCCCGCCCTCCCTCTCTGTCCGACCCTGTGGGTACTGACCTTGTACGTCCTTGGGGGGGGCGGGAGGGGGACTCGGAGACACGTGCTCCCCGCACACCACCCCCGGTTCCCAGGCAGCGCCAAGAGCAGCCTCACCCTGGGCCTCCAAGTGTCTACACTCTTTTTTCCTGTTAGAGAAAACTTGTCACATCGCTCACACGTTGTCACCGGAGCCTCATTACTCTGAAATGTCACTTCACTTACGAACATCATTATGCAGAAGCATATGCTGCAAATGACAGGGGCGGCAGAACATTTGAAAGGATGTGATTTTTTTTTCCCTAAAGCTGCGTTTTAGCGGGGACCAAGTCAACATTGTGACATCTAGGAGAGACGTGGACGCGGAGGCGCGTCTGGGAAACATCCTTGCGACATCGCGTGAGTCCTTCCGCCCCGCGAGCTGCTCGTCTGCGGGTCGATGGGGCTGGTCTCCGGCGGGGAGCAGGGCGGGTGGCAGCCGGAGCGCGTGTGCTGTGTTCCCGTGATGCCGCCCCGCTGAGCGCGCCGTCTGGCCGCGTCCACCCCACCCTGCGAGGGCCACGGTGCTCCGCGCGACGAGAAAACGCAACTTTTCGCGCGCGACAGAGAAGTTGGGATGGTTTGTTTTGCAGGCCAGTGTGAGCCTGCAGTGATGTTCTACTTTTCGAGGCAGCGCGGAGGGGAAGGGAGAAGGACGTGGAGCGGCAGGTCAGCAATCGCTTTGGTTTTGGAAACAGCCGAGAGACCTAGTGATGTCTGGTTCGGTCCGTGGAGAGCTGATGGACGCCTGCTGCATGCACTGTGATGCAGGCTTGACGGGGGAATAAGGAACAGGGCCCACCGCCTGCGGCTGGCCGTGGCTCCTCCAGGCGCAGAGGCTCTGGGTACGTGGGAACAGGTCATGGGTGGGAGCCCCAGGTGGTGACGTTAACATTTGTTAAGCGAACAAATGAAGAAAGCAACATTCCCAAGGACTTCATCAAATTTGAAAACAGGAATGAGGACTAGAGTCACCAAAGTGAAGGAGTCCCCATGAAAAGGGAAAGCTCGCGGTGAGCACAGGAAGGCAGGTGGGCGGGAGGCCGGGGGTTCCCACAGGACAGGCCCGGTGAGGCCGCTGCTGGGCCCGCGGTCCCCCCGCCAGGCCCACATCCGCGAGAGCTCCGAGCTGGGTCAGGGCCGCCCAGGTGCCGCTCCTCCTTCGGGCTCTCCCCCCGCCCGAGGGCCAGGCCCCGCTCACCGGCTTCAAGGGACCCGGCTTCAAAACCATCTTTTTCTTTTCTAATTTTCTCAGCCATTATTAAAACATAAGCGAAATTATAAACTTGCACTTGCTCAGAGTGTTTCTTTCCCTATATAGAATTTATAGAGTCAATTAACAGTTATTTCATTTCTGATTTTAATCATCCCGACGAGCCATGGAATGTAGGTCAGCATCTGGGTGTCTCTAACCATCCCGTCCACCTCTCTCCGTCCTCCCCGGCCAGCAGCGCCGGCCACGGCTCCCCTCCAGTTAGTGCAGAAGGAAGATAAATCAGGAAACCCCTTTATGTGTGTAAGAACTGCTAGTAAGTACTTCCTACAGAGTCTTCCTGTATTTCCATGCGGCCGCTTTAAAACCTTTATTTATTTATTTATTTTAATTAAGGCTCGTTTGTGGGACGTTCCAGATAAGAAGCATGTGTTTTCTCCCTTGCGGTAGCTGACCTTGCCGGACCGAGGGTGAGGGAGGGAAAGTGAAACCTATTTGGAGACGTGGTTTATCAGTTCACAGCCTGACTCGACTGGGGCGTCTGGGGAGGGGACGGAGGGCGGGCTTACGTGTGTCCCACAAGGCGGGCGGCCTGCGCTGGAGTCCGGGAGGCCACTCACTGGCACGGGGTTACAGCAACGAGGACGGGAGCTGGGGCTGACTCTTTGTGGTCCTGCTGGACGCACGCTAAGCCCTTTGCCCGCATTTCTCATCTCCATCTCAGCATAAACCTTGAGGCTGTTTCCATCTTTATCCACACTTTGGAGATGAGAAAAGCAAGTCGCAGAGCCGCTCCGCACCCACCGGCATACATGGCGGGGGCGTGGTGGGGTGCGGGTGAGAACCCAGCCCCCGGTCCCACACGGACGCTTCACCTGGATGGACCACGGGGCACCAGGATATGGGGCTCATCAGTCTTCGGGGCGTGCCTGTGAGCGTGTTTCTGGATGGGACTGGCCTTTGAATTGTGGGCAGGGAAAAGCAGGTGCCTCCCGGTTTGAGGGGGGCTTCTCCAACCCCCGGAGGCCTGAACAGAACACGGAAGCACACGGTATCGATGCAGAGCCAGGGAGCGCCGCTCTCCTCGTTCAAGCTCTTCGTTACGCGTAGGGCCCTGTCCCACGTGCAGAAGGGGCCCCGATCCACTTCTGTTTCCAACACCGGCCTCCTGTGGTTTCCGTCTGAAACGTTCCACGAACGTGTGTGCCCAAACCAGCCTGGTACAGTCTCCTGTCCCACTTCTGGATCATACGCCGTCTTCTGCTGGACTGGGGCCCATTAGCACACATTCCACTTCTCTGTGTCATGTGAAAATAAGACACATTTTAAATTCCTTTCACCCCAGGCTTTCTGTCACCCAGGACATGGATAGCTCTGTGGAACGTTGTGTGTGCAGCTGAGACCATAGGTCACCAAAGTGGTGAATTTACACTTCATTTTGGATGATGCAAGTATCTTGAGAAGATATATCAAGAAGCCCCAAGGGGAGGCTTCATCTCTTCTCTCCCCAAGAGTCTGGAATCCACAGGTATTAGTCATGGAAACCCAGGCCAGTTACACTGTGTACAGCAAATCGTGGACTTTTAATCCTTGTTGGTTATTCATCGACGGCATGGTCAACCGTACAGACCCGTGCGTTTTGGTTTTATTTCAGAAGAACATACATCGGATGCTTTCCCGACAACCGTCTAAGCTAAGTCCCGTCATATGTGCACGTTGTATGTACAGTGTTGTCCCAGTGGTTAACACTGCTTCACGGACGTGTTGTGGAGGGTGCAGTTCTTATGGGACTTTTCAGTAAACATCGAGATTCCCGAATTCTTGTGATTTACATACCCCACAGGGGCTATTTTCCTAATAGAGGAAGAGTTGTTACAAATGAAAAAGAACACAGACCCGCCATAAAAGGGGCCAGAAAATAAAGTAGGGATAGGATAGTTCTCAGAAGAGGAAACGTAAATGGATCTAATAAAAACGAGAAGATCATCTGGTTCATCATTAAATGGTAACGCAATACCCGTCCCATCTACAAACTGGTGAAAGTCAGAACGTTTGACGGCATAGCTGACTTGGCAAGGATGTAGGAAGCAGGCACTTGCACAAAAGAAAAAGGAACAGAAACACAGGATCAGAGGACATTTGCTGTTGTTGAGGGGACGCTGGTCTTCTCCCGCCCGGGGCTGGGACTACCCCAGCAGCCCTGCAGCATGCAGATAGCACAGCCTGGGCCATCTCAGCCTCTATAACCCTGGGTGCCGATTCCTTCTACTATCTTCTATTGACTCCATTTCTCTGAAGACCTCTGCTAATGCATCTGTAGAACCCGCACTCTTACTCAACACAGGAAATCCCGACTACGTAGCAGGTGCTCAACATGCTTGCTAATCGATGGTGCATCGAGGCAGTGGGTGGCGCACACTGGTAACAATCACCAGTGACATCAGGCTTGACCTCAGAGCACAGAGTTCCTCTATCGATGGCTGTATCCTGCTTTTCAGGGGCACCAAGAAGGTTGACCGCATCCTTGGCAAGGCACCTGCGCTCCCAGCCCTGCTGAACTACCTCTAGATCATGGGTCACCTGTAACTCTAGACCCCTGGTGCTTAACTGGGAAGACCCAGAAAATAACCAAATTCCATCTAAGGCCACCTAACGGGGTCTGCTCTCACATTGCCAGAGGAGGTCCTTGTTCCCTGCAAATGAGTCTGTGAAGAGGGCTTCACTGGAACAGATGTTCCTCTGTCATCTGACAAAAGCGGCCAGCAGGCTCCTGGCATAATTCTTCACAACACGAGCATCCCTCTTACATGAAAGCATAGAAAAACAGCTTGCAACTTTGCTTTACTTTGTGAAAGTTCCTGGTTAAAGTGAGTACAGGGATTAGCATCTGTAAACCCAGATATCCAGTGGACAAGTTCTGAACTTCAAAGGCGCCGTGGTTCTATGTGGTGAATGTGAAAATGCCGGGAGTCGCCAGCAGTGGTGGGAAGCCGAGTGTGGTACCAAAGGCCTTCCTGAAACTACCACCAGTGCGTGCTTCAAAGCCAGATCGCGTCAGGACGCCATCTGGAAAAACGGGAAGAGCATGGATTCCAATCCCAGTTCTCCTACTTAAAAGCCTTAAGATGATCTCAGGCCACTCTTAATCTCACTGAGGTCTAATTTTCTCATTTTTGAGGGGGTCACAAGGCGCGCACCAAAGATTGCATCTATGTTATGTGACGAGGTGAGTAACTTTAGTCACTCGAGATTTACTCAGAATGTCTGTACACCTGTTTCATATACGATGAAACATGATGCAGCTCTCAGGCACCGCCATCCTTCCTTGGACCGTCCTCCTTCCTTCTACTGCCGTGTATTCGGGAAATAACAAAGGCCAGACCCTGTGCTGAGGACCCAGACATAGCAGGTCCCTAACATGCATCTTCAATATCGGGGTGGGAAGGACATACAAGTGACCAGTCGACTACAAGGTCAGGAAGGTCCTAGAAGTTGTGTGCACCAAGGCTATGAGGGTTCAGATGGTGGATGAAGGACTCCAAGTGAGCTTCTCCAGAGCTGAATCTAGAAACAAACTTCAGAGGGCATCAACCATACAATAATTAGGAGAAGTGAATCCACACTTCCACCTGAACAAGCAAACGGCCTCATAGCAAAAGCCTTGTCCAAAAGGTATTTGCACATCTAGGGGCACTGAGAGAATTGGAGTTCTTTATGGAGAAAAGTTTTGTAACCAGCTGTTAATCCCAAATTCTGCATAACACACTGCCTGCCCCAGAAGGTATTTGTTTTTCCACTCAGCGACCAGGACATTAGATGTGGGTGAGGAGGGAGGGGAGCGCTGACCTGCACCGGCCTTGACTGCTTTTGGATTTGCCCATGTGTTAGATTTTTAAGTGACAGCCAAGAGACTAAGACGCCGAACAGAGCTTTTGGAACTCTTAAATGGCCAGGAGATATAATTTATTTTTCAGACCCTTTAAAGAGAGAAGCCCTAGAATATGATCCAAACATTCGTTTAGAATTTCTGGAGGGGCCACAGAAGAGTGAGAAGAAGCCAAAACTAGACCAGAATTTGCAAACACTGAAACCCAGCTCCAAATAAATGAGTTCATAGCTTGGAACTAGCCCCAGCATAAAAGCCTGCCAGAAGAAACAGTAAGTGCTTTTTTTTTTTTTTTTTTTTTATTTTTGAGGAAAAAGAGTACCACCAAATCATCTATATGATTTTACATACCATGTCTGACATGCAACAGAAATTTGTCAGGCATAGTAGCCTGGAATACAAAGCCAAGAAAACAAACAAAAGAGACAAAACAAATATTAGAAACAGATCCACAAATCTCCTTGTGGAGAAGTCATTTTGTATAGACTCTAAATTTACTAAAATTTAAGAATATGGATGAATGAGAAGATAGAGAATTTCATAAGAATACCTAAATATATAAAAAATTAAGGGACACCTGGGTGGCTCAGTGGGTTAAGCCTCTGCCTTCAGCTCAGGTCATGATCTCAGGGTCCTGGGATCGAGCCCCACATCAGGCTCTCTGCTCGGCAGGGAGCCTGCTTCCTCCTCTCTCTCTCTCTGCTTGCCTCTCTGCCTCCTTGTGATCTTTCTCTGTCAAATAAATAACATTAAAAAAATTAAGTAATTTAAAATGACAGCTTTATGGTATGTAAATTATATCTCAGTTAACAATAGAAAAAATAATAATAAAAAACAAGAGCCAGGGGGTTATTTGTAGAGATCCTAAAAATACATCTAGATGATGAATAACCAACTCCACTCATATTATGCAACTGAGTATATGAGGTTTAGAGAGAGTTTTCATTAACAGTGTATTGTGTGAGCTTAAACATTCTGAACGCAGCTTTGCTGGAAGTCTAGGCAATGTGCTTCAGAGGACTTCTCTCAACATCACTCAAGTGTCCTTGAGTCGGGACAGAGATAGCGATGCCAAAGGGAACATAAGGAATTTAAATAAAATTGTGTTGTGAATGTGAAATTTAAAATGTTTAAAGCACTAAGTTACCAGACATTTTATGTGTGGTCATTAATAGGTCTAAAAAACCAAATTAACTAATATTACACATTGAGAAGGGGATAAGTAAATGAGAAGATGGTTTAGCAAAAAATATCTAGCCTAGAGCATCTAGGAGAAAAGGATGGAAAATATTTTAAGAGGGCATGGGTGGGGGTGCCTGGTGGCTCAGTGGGTTAAAGCCTCTGCCTTCGGCTCAGGTCATGATCTCAGGGTCCTGGGATCAAGCCCCACATCGGGCTCTCTGCTCAGCGGGGAGCCTGCTTCCTCCTCTCTCTCTGCCTGCCTCTCTTTCTACTTGTGATCTCTGTCAAATAAATAAAAACTTAAAAGAAAAAAAAAGAGGGCATGGGTGGCAGCCAAAGACATGACAGAAAAGTCCAATAGGTAAGTAATTGGAAAATCCAAGAAAAAAGAAAAAATGCCCAATATTTCTCCCATATTAAACCCCCCAACATCAAATGTGTGTGAATGCACACACATGCACCGAGATGTATCTGGGTTTAACTTATAAAACTGAAATTGATGACAAAAATCTCAAAAATAGTCAGAGAAAATAAAATGCATCACCTTGAAAAACCAGTACTAAGAAAATGGGCTCAACTAAAATATCAGAATCCCAAAGACAAGGGCACATCGTCCACACAGGCTGAAAGGACAGAGCTCCCATCCCAGAGTTCTGTGCACTGACAGTCCATGTTCCAAAGGTAAAGGTAAAATGAAGACGTAATTAGATAATTACTGAATTCTGCATTAGTAGAACTTTCTCTAGGAATACCGCAGAAGTTGTTCAGGTAGGAAACAAAGTGGCTTGCAGTGGAGACATAGAAATGCAGAAACTGAATATATATATATATATAAATTGTATGTATAATTGCACTTATACACTGTGATATTGTGAGAATTGTATCAAGGAGGGCATGTATGGCATGGAGCCCTGGGTGTTATACGCAACAATGAATCATGAACACAACATCAAAACCTGATAATACACTCTATGGTGACTAACATAACATAATAATAAATATATATATATATATATATGTATATATATATACACACACATACATATATAATTCAAACATAAGACAATAATGGTGTAGAAGTAAGGAAAGAGTAATGTATTATACAGTTTCAATGTTCAAGAAATGATATAATACCCTGGAAATTGGCTGTCAAGAATGCAAATACTAAGCCACAGGAAGTCACTGAGCACGTAGCAAAAGGAAGAATAAGTAAGTGTGAAGAGAAGGGGAACGAATGACAAAAATACTGGAGTAAACCGAAAGAAATTAAAAAAAAAAAAAGAACAGGGAATAGAAACACAGATCAGATGTGGTATGTGGAAATAATAAGACAGAAAATTCCAACAAAACTATTCAGCATTTATATTGTATATAAATAGACTAAGTACATTGATTAATACAGAGAGATTTTCATGCTAAAGAAAAATATACACTATATATTCTGACAAAAAACTAGAGATACAGGAACGTTGATATTAAAAAATGGATAAAGATATACCATGCAGATATAGCTAATAATCCTCATAATGATGCTAGCGACAATAATGACAAAACGAGGTAGCCATGGGGTATCAGACACAGTCCGTTTGGAAGCACACAGAACTTCTAGTAGAAAAAACAAAAAATTATAGCCACTAAAGGGTCGCTCCTCTGGGGAGACGAAAATTCTGAAAATACTGTCACTTCTGAACATAGCCTCCCCGTACTCATGAGGATGGCTGCTAGAGCAGAGGCCACAAATTGACAAGGAAACGGTCATTGTGGGAGATCTTCACAGACTTCGCTCTGCAAAAAGCAAAAATGACAAAATGATCAGTTACTGTAGAGACAACTTTGACAATATAATCCATAAATTGAATGGGATTGATAAATGCAGAAATACATGCATCCAACAAGTGTAGATTTTACATTTTTATTGCATATGGAGCATTTACCAAAGTCACCCCTACTGTGAACCACAAAGCAAGTCTCAGGAAATGATCGAATGACTGAAATTAGGCCTACGGCATTCTCTGACCACAACAGAGCTGAGCTGGAAGCCAATGACAACAAAAGAATAATAATAAGTAGATCATTTCCAAATAGGAAAAAAAAAAAAAAAACAAAAACCCAAGCAACACATTTCTACATAAATCATGGATCAAAGAAAAAAAGCTGCAAAGGGAAGTTAGGAAATATTTTGTCATGCACGTGATTTCATAACCACAGTGAAAGGTACATGGGTTACAACAACAGTCCTGCTTGTACCAGATCTGCGGTCCTCACCGGCATTTCCAAAAAGGTTACGGGTTCAGAACCAATTTAAATCTCCATTTCAAGTTGAGGCAAAGCAGGGTAAATTAAACTTAAAATGATAGCCAGGTACAAAATAAAAATTAAATCAGAAATTAAAGAAAAGGAAGTAAACTATTGTATCCAAACTGCAATCGGCCAAAACGGATTCAAGCAGAAAGAGAAAACTCCAAAGAGTTCTGCATTTGTTCAAGTGGTGGATACTCTATAACTGAAATGTATCCACACCAACAAAGTTGCTCCAGGCTTGTATACCTTTGACCTAATCATTAGCCGAACAATGAAATATACAAGATTCTTATATACCAAGTGCGCTTCCAGAAAGAGAGGAAGCGTTTCTCAACTGTCTTGATGAGGTCAGAGCCATCTTGGTAACAAAACCTTACATGCACTTTCCAGATAAAGGTTGTATGGGGACTGTATTCACTGAATTATCCCCCTCCACTGCCAGAAATATCTCCATCTTCTTAATCCCTGGATCTGTGCTATGTCACCTCATATGGTAGAAGGGACTTTGCAGATGTGATTAAGTTAAGCACTGAGCTATGGAGATCTTCCCAGATCATCTGGGTGGGCTTAAGGTAATCACAAGGGCCCTCCCAGGAGGAAGACAGGAAGATGGATCAGTAGTAGGAGTTGTGATGACAGACAAGAAGTTGGAGAGATGAGGGAACAGGGCCAGAAGCCAAAGAAGACAGGTGGCCTCTAGAATCTGAAAAACCGAGGAGATGAATTCTGCTCTGAAGCCTCCAGAGAGAACCAGTTTGCTGACAGCTTGAGTTTAGACATCTGCCCTCCCAGTACCATCAGTTAATAAATCTGTTTTTTAAAGCATCAGGTTCGTAGAAATTTGTTACAGCGACAGTAGGAAACTAATACAGAGGCCAAGGTCTCTAACGCACATGGTTGCAAAAATCCCCAAAGAAAGTATTAGAGACTCAAATCCATGCCTAGAACAATAGACGGTGTATTCTAGGTCAGGTGTGTTTATTCCAGAATGCCAGGTGGAAGAGATTCAAAGGTAACATTTGAACAGGTCATTGGAAGTCACCCTAAGAACCAAAGAAGAGAAACTATAGGATCGTCTCATTAGATAGATAAGAGGCATTGGATAAAATACAACTCCTATTCATGGGTAAAAAAATAATAATCTTAGCACACTTGGTATTCAAGGGAACTTTCTTAACTTAACAAAATCCATCCAAAAAACCACAGCAACGAAGCATGGATGATCTTTGCCCGATGTTGGGGACAAAACAAACTACCATCGCTTCCATTCTGAAGTGCACTGGGAGTTGTAGCCACTGCAACAAAGCAAGAAAAAGAAATTACAGTTTCAAGACTGGGTTAAATATCCTCAGACAACACATGGTGTGCGTAATGCATTCTAAGGTTTCTATGGACAAATCAGGACGACTAATAAATAAATTTAACAAAATGTAAGGCCCACGTACAAAGCTCAGTTTTACTTCTAACTACAATGAAAAATAAAAATTGAAAAATAGATGGAAAAATAGAATTGAAAAAGATACCATTAACCACGATTGGATGATTCTCAATTCCCAAAAGTTACTAATTATGTGGGAAGATCTCTACACAGAAAATGACAAAATATTCCTTGTAGAAATTAATCAAGATAATGGATTGAAATATCCCATAGTTAAATATCAGAACTTTCCAATTTGATCTATAGGTTTAATGTAATCTTCAAATCTTGGCCGATATGTTTTTGGAAGGAGTGATTCTAAAAATCATTCTGAACTGATTCTAAAACATATATGAAAATGGAAAGGACCAAGAATAGCTAAGACAATCTTAGAAAAGGATGTAGTGGGATGAATTACCGCACCAGAAATCAAGATTTATTGTAAAGCTCTGGTGATTAAGTTAGTGCTGAAAGGCAAGGGCAGACAAGGAGACCAGTCGAAGGGAAGGGAGTCCAGAAAGAGATACACGTCCTACAGACGAGTAATTTACAACAGCGGCGGTCCGGACCAGTGGGGGAACGTCCGCTCGATAAATGATGTTGAGTCCATTGGATATGCATATGGAAAAAATAAATCTCGTCCTCTTCCCATCACACACAAAATTGATTTCCAGAAGCGCTGTAAATCTGAGTGTGGAAAAAGGGCGCGTTGAGAGAGTATCTTAGTGACGTGCCGTTGGCAGAGCGTCCTCCGGCCGGACGCAAAGTGCCCGAACTGTGCAGAAGAATGATGGGTTTCCACATCAGAATGAGGAGCGTGTGCTCATCGGGAGACTAAACAGAGCAAACAGCAAACTCCTGAATGCGAGCAGATGTCACAGTACCGGTGGCCAAGGACGCCGGAGCCAGCAAGGAGGATCCAGGCTCTCTCCGCAGGAACGCGGGTGGAGGCGCTGAACGGGTGCGGCACAAAGACGAGGTCCTGAACACGGGCCGTCTGCGGAACAGACTCGGCGCTCATCAGTCCTCAAGAAGGGCCGCTGCAGATCGCCGTGTAACACCACTGCCGAGACGCCGAAGGATGGAACCTCCACGGTCAGACGTCACCAAGAGCTGGCGAGGAGAGCCGGCGCGGGTGTTAGATCTCACGGCTTGGCTACTGCGGATAGACACCTGCCGGTGGTGAATCCAACCCTTGCCCTCGGTAATGCCGACACTATACCCTACAGGGCCCCGTGGGCTCTGCACCAAAGGCCCGTGTAGAAGAGACGCCGGCATCACGGGTGACGGCCCCAGCCCGGAGACAGCCCCACCGTCCACCAGCGGTGGGATGTTTACCTAAATCGTGCGCTCTGCCGTAAGAATATGCCCGTACCAGGAACCTGCAAAACCACAGGGGAGAATCCCGCAGACATAACACAGGATGGAAGACAGACATCGAGGAAAACGGACCGTAAGATCCAATTTCTATAGGATTCACGGCCGGCGAAAGCTGACCACGGGGGCTAGTGGTCAGCAGGCGGTGACTTTGTAAAGAGGAGGGTGGTCGTGATCGTGGCTGGACGAGGGTGGGGCTCTGGGAATGTGACGGCCTGGGTCGGAGCGGAGGACGGATTTTGTGAAAATGTGTTGAAGTCGGCACTTGTATGCTTATGATCTGTGTGCTTTCCTGCGTGTGTGTGTGCGTGTGTGTGTGTGCGAGACACGAGTTAAAAAGAAGACAAGAGAGGAAGACCACAGGACAAAGTCCTAGTGGGGGAATGTTTCCTTGTCTCGTGGACAACACGGCAAGTCCGGGACACCCAGCAGCGTCCACACGGTCGCGTCCAGCTGGCTCCCGGGCTGCAGGGCTGTAGTGTCGGGAGAGAGGGCCAGGGTGGAGGGAGAAATCCAGAGCTTTCCAGGGTGTCTGTCTGAGCAGCTGAGGCCCCAGGTGAACCCAGGTTACCCAAACCGTGCCTGGAATAAAGCCCGGCGGAGACAGACTCCCCGCAAGAATCAGTCGTGGCTCATCAGAGAAACGGAACCACTAGGAGAGAACGTGCGTGAATCGTGCACACACCTATTATAAAATAAAATAGAAATAAAATAAACGCAGAATTAATAGAAGTATAAGTAAAAAGAATTAAAAGCGAGGCATTGTAAGGACAGCGCTCGCGGGCTATGGGTTCAGGCGGAAACCAAGGCCACAGTTTTGAGGTGTGATGTCCCCTTTCTTGGGGAAATCCAGGGTCAACCCTCCAGCTGATGGGGTGGCCCACCGACATACCTGAGAGTAACCCGCTTCGCTGAGAGTCAGCTGACGGCAGGTACTCAGCAGGTCCACAGAGCTCCGACGCGGGGACGTCCAGGTCAGGGCCTGATGGAAGAAGCAGGACCCGAGAGCTGGCCAGGCTGACACCACTTCTGGTCCTTGCCTGGCGCGGATCTTCCCAGAGAGGCTTTCTCTGCGCGGCCGCTGTCTGTCCTCCCTGCCGTGCCGAAGTCTGTCAGCACACTGCTAATCTTCTTTAAAGCACTCACAGCCACAGAAAATGAGATTTGCTTGGTAGACCTGGTCTTCTGTTTACTATGGTGTCTGCGACCGTGGGAGCGTCCCCTCTGACCAGGCAAGCCCGGTGAGCCCAGTGTCCCAGAGGACCCTGGGGCACACTTCCTTCCATCTAGCTGTCTGTCCTGCAGCACCGGACGGCATCAGCCCCCCAGTGCTCTGCAGGAGGTAGGGGGTCTCAGATGTCAGGGAGACAGAAGCATCTGGGCGTCTCGGGGGGTGACTGATCCAAGCCCTTCCAGCCAGCCAACCGCAGGGAGCCGCGTCCGCGTCCGCTGAGTTTCCTAACTCCTCTGCCCGGTGCCTGTTGGAGACCTGGGGGAACAGCCCGCCAACCGCAGCTCTTGGCTTTAATGCAAACTTGGAAATTAAATAAAAGGCACCAGTACGTTGTGCTTAGCCAATCATGACTGTTTGAAAGAATGAGCCGTGAATTAGTCTCTGCTCTGCGTCTCTCTCCCCATCAGCGATTTTCTGATTTTCTGAAATGAAATTAGGCAAACAATGGAGGGAAGAGGCGTCGATCACAGCTGTCTGACATCTGCCTCCAACACTGCATTAGGGAGCCCAGGAGACCAGGCAGGTGCGCCCAGAGACGAGCACGGGACGCCCAGGCAAGCGGCACCGTCTCGCACGTTAGCTCCGCCTGCCAGCCAGGGCCCGTGGGGCAGGTCGGCAGGGCGCTGGGGGAGACAGCCCCGTACAGGAGGCTTGGGTGTGAGGTTTCCCTGGAGGGAGCAGGGAAAGCATCCAACAGAGGCATGGCCCCCTAGAAGCCCCCACCCCCGCCACGGGATTCAGAAGACTTCCCCACTGCACTCTGCCCCCACCCCTCACCTCCCTTAATGAATTGGCCGACCAACTAACTAAGTAAACAGGCTCAGTGTCACGTGGGGACGGTCGTTAGGCAAAGTCTGCACTGTGAGAACCACCCCCACTCGGCCCCTGACGGTCATCACTCACATCCTACGAGCAGCGTGGAGCCGGGTCAGACGGACCTGCATGTACTTGGGTTCAAGGGAGAGGGGGTGTCCTGGCTCTGCGTCTTGGGAGAGCCTCCCAGGGCTGTTCACGGGGCACCTGCAGGAAGCCCGGCGAGTGTTCTCGCTGGTGTGGCTGAATGTGCCCGAGGGAGGGACTTTGGGGGCCCCGTGGAGGTCTGAGGAGGCTTTGCCAACGCAGGGACACCGAACTGTCAGAGAAAAACCACACCAGGCGGTGCTGATGGGCCACAGGACAGCTTTTCCGGGGCTCACTGCCTCGGAGAGAGGCTCGGGTTTGTGCTGGGCTGACCGCGCTGAGACAGAGGGACCGAGGTTCCAGTGGGAGAACGGAGTGGGAACCGAAGAGGGCCGTGGGGGCATGGAAAGGGAGGAAAGAAAGGGACTCGGTGGGGGGGTGGTTATAGGGGAAACAGGAGTTCCGGAGGCAGGCTGGGAGGGTGGGGGACGAGGTTTGGCCATGTGGATTGGGACAAGGTCCATTTCGTCTCCTTTAGGGATGCTGTCTGGCCCCAGTGGAGGCCCTATCACGGTTCGGTCGGGTGGCTCACAGTGCAAGAGCTCAGTCCCAACAGCGTTGGGTGAGGCGTGGAGTGTGGCCCGTAGGGGCCGTGAGGTGCAGAGGGAGGCTCTCAGGGCTCAGAGTCCACCCCTGGCCACGGGCAGCAGAGGGTCAGTGGTCGATGACTTCTGGGCTCACAGGCTCCAGGAGCCGAGGCGTGGGGGAGGTGGGCCTGATCCAGGGTCGACCCCACAGCAGGTCTCAGTGGGTGAGTTAACCCAGCGCTGCTGCCTGCAGAGCGGTCAGGACGGGGAGATGCCGCACATGGGCTGGTGGGCGTGGGCCCCCGGCCAGATCCACACGGAAGAATCCCTGTCACCATCGCAAAGCTGAGCGGACCGAAGGAACCCTGGGACGGGGACAGTCCCGAGCGCTGGGCTGCCCGCACGGAGAGACCAGAGACACGGCTGCCGTTCACCTGGGCCCTGGGCTCCTGGGAAGGTTCACTGAACCTCGCAGAATCCTTTCCCCTCTCGCGGCCCTGCACAGCCTGGGGTCGGCCCCTGCTACAGCGCTCGGCCACACGCGGTCTGACGGTCCCCTCCTCAGTCAGACGGTCCCCTCCTCGGACAGACCGCTCCCGTTGAACCCCAGGCAGACCGTGAGGGCGGCGTCTCCCCACAGCCAACCCCGGCCGCCACTCCCAGGAGCTCCTTCCCCACCGCACGCCCCACACTGCCAATACCGTGGGAATCAAGCGTCTCCTTGTGGAGTCTGGATTTGTTTTCTGTTCAACGTCCGCCACTCGCGGCTTCATAACCCTAGAAACGTGGCCGGTGAGACTGGAGCTCTATTTTCTGACAACTAATTGATGTGTAAAAAGCCATAAGGAAGTGGAGCCCTAGGGAAGAAAGAAGATTTAGAGGAGGAAACTGAGGCACGGGGCGGGTGGGGGTGGAGTGTCCTGAACCAGGCCTCCCAGCTGAGCAGTGCCAGGCCACGACACACCCCAGGCCTGTCCTGGGATGTCCCGGGGCCTCCGTGGCTGGGCTGCTGCCTAGTGGACGAGACCACACACCCAGAGGGG
Organism: Meles meles; assembly: GCF_922984935.1. Lineage (NCBI taxonomy): Eukaryota > Metazoa > Chordata > Mammalia > Carnivora > Mustelidae > Meles > Meles meles. Next base: position 2,049,670 of record NC_060072.1, read on the forward strand.
GTCGGAAAGACAGAGCAGGAAAGCCCAGCCCCTTGCACACTCACCGCCTCCTGCAGCCCCAGGTCGTGGGGGGTCCCTCTCGGTGGCCTGAATGGGTGCGTCCGTCCCTCTCCTCCCAGGACGCAGTCTCAGGCTTGCACGCTGCCCGCCCTCCCCTATGCTGTGCCTAAATCCCGCCTCTCAGCTCTCTGCCTTTGCCCCCCGGAGAAAAGATCTTTTCTCTTAGCCTTGTGGAGCATGGTTTGCGATAGAACGTCCGTGTCTCCATCACATCGGAGGAGTGCAGACCGCCCGGCACGGGCTCCCTTCCTGAGAGCCCACTGTCTGGCTCTGCCGGGGGACAGGTGGGGAAGCTCTTTGCTCGGAGGCACTGGCTGCAAATCAACCAGGATCCTGACACGGCGCTCAGGGAGGGCTGCCGGAGACGCCCATCCCACTGCCCACGGCTGGGAGTGTTTCACTCAGGGAGAAACATCGTTCTGGGGCCGGAGGCTCCGACTCTTATTCCGGAGTTAGCTGGCCTGCCGATGCCCTCACACACATTCCTCAACTTGTTTGAGTTTGGTTTTCTTCCCTGGGTCATCGGGGTGCACGCTCTCTCTCTCTCTTACCCACCCTTTGAATGCAAATAGGATCAAATAGGTCAGGCTGCGTCAAAATCAAGAAAATGAAGGACAGTCTTAGGGGCTTGTCCTCTAGCTGAGCCTGGTGCTTTCCTTCAAGAGATTTGTTGAGAAGATGGGGTTGTTTTTGAGGGGGCTTGGGGAGCAGAACAGGCCTCGGGGAGCAAGATGGGGGTCAGGACGCAAGTCAATGAGACTCAGGGAGCAGATTGGGGCTCGGGGAGCAAGATGGGGAACAAGGAGCAGGATGATGGGGCTGGGGGAGCAGGATGACGGGGTTCGGGAAGGAGGATGGGGCACAGCGGAGAGCTGGCCAGGAACATGCCCCCACAGGTAAGGCGTTTGCACTCCAGAGTTCACCGACCCTTGAGGCCAAGGTCGTGCCACTTCGTGATCCGTGTGGGCAGGCTCTGCCAGACTCTTCACGACTTCGAGGGGGACAAAAAGGGGAGGCTGCACGGGTTCTCCTGTCTGGAAGGAAATGCTCCAGAGAGAGGGCGTCTGGGAGTTGTCAGCAGCCAGGAAAGAAGCTCGGGGCAGGTCGCCACCAGCCGCCGGACAGTTACTCTGCACGATTTCCTCTGGTGTGGAGCTGTTGCCGCCGGTCGCCCAGCGAGCAGCGAGTCTTGCTCAGCTCCTGCAAAGGGGCCCACCGCTTGGCTGGCGGCCAGTAAGGAAAGATCCGAGGGAGGACGGGACGAGGGAGGCAGCGAGACGTGGGAACGCACGCACAGACCAGCGTGCGGATGCAGCATAACCCTCCTCGTACCGATTCTCGCAGGAGCACTGGGAGAGCTCGTGTCCCTCTTGCACGCTGGAAGGACGGGTGAAGACCCGCCAGGGCAGGGCGTGGAGGAGGGTCCAGTCCCGTCTAGCCACGGGCACTGAGCGGTTGACTGAAGGCACCATTCTGCTCCATATGGCACAGTATGCCTCTTCGGGTTCCAAGAACCAGCAAAGTAAGAATACGATATTTGGAATATACTTACACTAGGAAATTATTTGCTGCTCCTCTGAAGCTCAAGTTTAACCGGGCTTCCCGTATTTTACCGGGTGACCCGGCTCTTACAGACTGAGCAGACAGCCCGCAGATGTGCACCACCCTGGACCGCAAGCGGCCTTGCTCCCTGGTGACTGATTTCAGCCTGCAGCAGCAACAGCGACTTCTAGAAAAGCAAGGCGAGTGCAGACCCGTGCTCGGAAGGGCCCGGATGCTTTTCCTTCTAGAGGAAAGCCTAGCGGGGACAACACACGGGCCCCCTGTCCAAAGGGAAAGCCTCTACAGTTCCGGACACTCCCTCCCAGGTGAGAAGCAGTTGAAGAAAAGCAGATGCCAGCGTCTTGATGCGACCTTGGCTTGACCTCAAGGGGCGTCTAGGACAGTCAGGGTGTCACTGCCTTCATCTCTGGTCCTTCCCGCCCAGGGCCCTGGCTGTGCCGGGGAGGGAGGAAACCCAGCGGGACCTCACGGCCACTGTGGAGCTGTGTGTCAACACGCATCAAGTCCGTTTGAAGACCCAGCCTCTGTGAGTGCCCGGCGAGCCCCTTCACCAACGTGCCGCACTAACGGGAACACCCAAATGGCTTCTCAGGAAGGCCCCGGTCCCAGTTGTCTCTGTCCATGACACAAACGTCCTCTGTCGTTGGCCGCGCGCTCCAGAGCTGGCCGCTGCATCCCCTACCGTGCACGACCAGGGCGTATTGGATATTTGATAGAGGAAATGTTCGGCTCCTCGGAAATTCAATCCCATTAAATGCAGCAAATGTCCATTGAGTGCCTATAACCGCCCATCATTTCGATGTGCGGCCAGTCTTCAGGATTATTTTTCAAACTAGAGCATTCATTAGTCAAGACACGAGATTTCCAGCGGAAACTTTGGTCCAGGCACTGGACATTTCCTGGACCCCTTCTCTGAGTCCATCTTCTGTTGGGGGCGGGGCGTGGGGGACAGTGGTCTGAGCGACAGAGGCTGCCGTCCCCTGCCTGAGAGTCCAGGGGGAGAGGGGACCATGGAGTGAGATGCAAGGAGGCTCCAGTAAGAGTTGGGATGGGGGGGCACCAGGCCACCTGCTGGGAAATTTTGTTCACTGGGGGAGACGTGGAGTCCAGCTTGAAGGCGGCCTGGAGGCCCTGGACAGGGGCTTTGCATCACCTCCCAGATACTTGGTCCTGGGCTGAGCACGAGCGGGGAGTCGGCTGGTGAAGGTGACCGCAGCTACCACAAGTCCTGAACGCCGCATCGGGACTCGAGATCAGCAGGAGCCGAGAGGCTGTGTCTCCGTAGGCAGCGACCCCACAACCAGAAGCTCACAGGGTCCGTTGGGGAACATGGATAATGAAGCCCACGGGCGTCGGTGAAGTTAGAGTGACTCTGTGTGTGTGTGTCTTTCCTAGGCTGCTATCACATGGCATCACACACCGAGGGCTTCACCAACAGAAAAGTGTTCTCTCCCGGTTCTGGAGGCTGGAAGTAGGAGATTAAAGTGCTGGTTCTCCTTGAGGCTCGGGGAGACAGGGTCCTCCGGCCTCTCCCCCTGCTCCCGGCCGCTCTCCGGGCTCTTGGTGGTTTGCTGGAAGCTGAGGACGTTCCTTCATTCCTACTGCATCGCTCCAATCTTTGCCTTCACTTTCACACGGTGTCGTCCCTGGTCGAGTATCTCTGCGTCCAAATCTCCCCCTTACCAGTCCTTTTGGATTAGGGCCCAACCCACTCTAGTATGATCCCAGCTTAACTCATGGCATCTACCACACCCTAACTTCCAATTAAATTGAGAAACTGGGAGTTAGGACTTGCGCATGTAAATCTTGGGTGGGGGCGTGGTGGGGGGGGACGCAGTTCCACTCCCGAGTCTGTGTGTGTGTGTTTATCCCCACTCTGCTACGTGTGGTTCCCTTCTGTCCCCTCAGAGGAGACCGCTGTCTCGAGGAGGAAGCAGTAAGAGGCACCATGCCTGGCCGAGGGCTCACTATGTGCCCTCACTGCTCTCGGCATTCTTCAGGCCCCGCTCATGTGATCATCAGCACGACCTGCAAGACGGACGTCTGCCTGTCTTGATTCTACAGCCGAAGGAGCTGGGGTGCAGGCAGGGCAGGCATCCACCCAGGACCACGGAAGGTAAACAGCATGCCCAGTGTCTCCCTGATCCTGGGGGTGGGGCGAGGGAGCCAACTGTACCAGGTGGTCGCCAGCCAAGGCGAGGGGCGCAGTGAGCACACAGCCACGGCCTGCAGGGAGATGCCTGACCCGGGGTCTCATGGGGGTCTGAGCCTGACCTTGGCAGGTCTGTACACGGGCAGATGGAGTCCAGGCTTCTCCTCTGCATTTTCCTTTCCAGGACCACAGCTCAAGGTGGTAAGAGTGTGGCCACTCCAGCAGGTGGGATGACAGAGACCTAATCCACACCAGGGAAACCAGGGTGAGAATCCCTAGACACTGGCTGTGCTGGGGCAGAGAACATCCCCGGACCCACGAGGAGGCACCCGGGACCCCGGCAGCACCCACTGCACCTGCTTCTTCATCATGGGGAGGCGTTGCAGGGGCGAAGACACAAGAGACAAATCAAGGAAACAGCCTTTGTAAGAGATCTGAGTTTTTAATTTTGAATTCAAAATTCAACTCCACAGAAACTGGGTTAACCAAGAGACACGTGGTACCCCCAGAGAAACAGATGTCTCCCGTTGCCAGGCTCCTTCCTCCCCCTCGCCCCCATCTGCTGGAACAGGGGCGCGAGAGCCTGTGAGGTCAGATGGAGGGAATAAAGGGGTGGGTGCGTGTGTCCCCCTGGCCGTCTGACCTGCAGAGAGCATGTCTGGACCCCACTCCGGGGTCCACTGCTGGGACTCGGACACGGAGCAGAGGGAGCGAGCACGGCTGAGACAGAAAGGCCACAGAACGCAGGGGCCAGGAGACCTCCGGGGTGCTCACACCTGTCCCGTGGCAAACGGAGTTCTATGTCCACCTTCCATGCTAAGCCCTTACGTGAGCGAGGGGCCCATCAGGTGCTCATGGGGATGGTCTTCTGTGGCCAGTGTCAGGAAGGTTTGGAGGAGCAACGTGGAGGGAAGGAGATTGGTTTGAGCTGAGGGACGTGTGGCTGGACATGAGGGGAGAGTCAGTCTTCCCGGGCTGCTCCGTGCTGTGCATTCTGAATCTTGGACTCCTCGCAGCCTCCGTCTAGACCTGCCATCACCGGTGACAGCGCATGGCAAAGAGCATTTCTCAGATGCCGCAGTGCGGGCCTCTCGTGGCATAAAGTAAATTTTTGGTGCTGCAGGGACACTTAGAAAACGTGAGATTCTAAGTCAGAGAAGGTGGACGACGGCTGTTGTCTTCGGGAAGGGTGTGGTAGATGATAACTTCGTCTGGGGCACTGTGGGCATTTCCGTACAGTCCATTAGCGGGGATGTGACTGCTGGCCCCGTGCAGTAATCCGGGATGCCCGAATCGGAGCTACCGTTCCAAACTTGGGGTGACAGTTGACGTCATTGATCCAACTGCCTGGAAAATCATACTACGACAGCGCTTTCTCTAACAGTCCGTCAGAGGAAGGAACCATTCCGTTCACCTCGCTCTCCTTGCTCTCTCGAAGCTCGGCATCTCCCATAACCCACCATCCATCCATACAAGTTAGATGCGTAAGTGCATTTTCAATGAATTTTCGCCGTGGCCGGGAACAGTCGGACAGAGCAAACGTGGGCCGCTCTCGCCTGCGCCGGCCGTCTGCTCCCACCTCGGGCTCCCGGAGCCTCTCCCTCTGCGGCTTTGTATCAGGAAAACTGTTGGAGCTCGTGGGAAGGAGCTCAGATTGAGGTGTAGTAAATCGAATGTTTAAAACACAAATCACGGGAGTGGTCTTGGGACTTAACCGCGTCTCTGCCATCGGACATTCCCCTTCTGCGTCAGGCCACAGTGATGTTACTCAACACGTGCCTGCCGGGTCTGCATGTCGGCAAACGAGTCCTCGCAGGGATCTGAGGAGTGTGAGGAGAATGGACCATCGGGGCGAGAATGATGAGATGAGCCCAGGCTGCCGGGGGCGTCCTCCAGGTGAAGGACGCACACGGTGGGCCACAGGCCTGGGTCCGCTGAGTCTGTTCTGGCTCTACGCTGGCGCTCGTCCCCCCAGCCTTCTGCCCGCCACACTCCAGGATATCTCCCTGCCAGAGGAACGTGTGCCGTGAGCGGGGAGCTCTGTACCAGAAACAGTGGCCGGAGGCGGCCATTCTTGAGCTCGAGGTGAACGGCCGGGGTGCTCCATCTTTGTGTTCCTCTCTAAAACCCGAACGGGAGTAAATCGTCCTAATCAGTGAGGGACGGAAGGGGTCTAACAGGACGCCAGTGAAAATGACCTTCCCCAAGCTCTCGTTGAGGAAAAGGCAACGACCCTCACACGATGCTCTGGCCTGGAAGGACTTCCCAGTCCATCGTGGGGGCGGACAGCCGTGGCCTGGGGTCGGGGTCCCTGAGTTCAAATGCGGGTCCTGTGCGATAGACCACAGGCAGACATAGGGCAGCCCTCCTACCTACCCCCAGCCACAGCTTCCTGTCCTGTACCATGATACAATCCGGGAAGCACTGTCCAGCACTGCCGTCCTGTAGCGACACTCCCTGGGGCTGTTCTTTTAACAAGCTCTGGGGGAAGAAAACTAGCTGGCTTTCTCGTCCTTGCCCCCTCACCCTTGTGACGCGTGCCTGCCGGATGCGCACCTCCTGGGCTTGAAGAAGGGCCTCCCACCGCTGCCCCGTCTGTTTGCTGCGACGGTCCCCAGACGCCTTTCCTGTTCACACCACACTCACCTCCTCGCCTCTACGTGGTTGAAATACGTCCCCGAGCGCGCAGACCTTTTTGGGCGCTCACTTCCCGGAAGGACTCCTGCCATTGCCCTGGAGCTCCACCGGGCTTTTCCTTCAATGGGTCGTTTGAAGCAAAAATGCCGTTTCTCTCAGGCGATTGGGTAGGCCGTCTCCTCCTCTCTGCGTTCCAGCGTCGAGAAGACGACGTCCTCGCTAGCCCATTGTTTGGGGTCCCGTCCTGGCGTAGTATCCGTAAACGTGGAAGACGTGCTTGAGCATTCGCTCTGAAGCGTAAAGGAGAAGACAATTATCTCTGGTGTTGTTTTAGGATTTTTTTTCCCAAGTCCAGGCAGGTGCAAAACAGGAGCATCGCTGTATCAGATTGGATCCTGCAAAACACAGTGATTCCGGTGAGGCCAGGGAGACACGGAAATCCCGGCGCTATCTCCGTGTAGAGGGTGAAGGTACAGAGACCAGACGTGAATGGGCAGAAACCACAGTTTTGAGCGTCAAGACCATGTCATCTCTCCCACCCTCCACCCCATCCTTCGCTCAACAAACACTTCTTAAGCACTTTTCTTACCCAGGGCTTGGCTCTGGGCAAGCAGAAAGGAAGAGGATATGTGCAGAGTGTGCTCAGCACCCCACAGCCTCCTCTCGTGGCTGCTCTGACCAGCAAGGGTCACCGTGATCCTGACTTCAAACGTGGTGGATTCCCTTCGTCCTGATGTGTGCGTAACGTGTGCTCCTCTGTGTCTGGACTCGTCCTTTCCACGCTGCGCTTCTGAGACTCACCCCTGCTTCCCATGTTCCCAGATGGCACCGCCCCGCACAGACGTACCCTGACTTATTCACCCCCTCTACTCTGGACGACCTTCGGGGTGCCAGCCCCGTGGGACACCAGGAACAACACTCCGCACGCATGCTTGCTGGTGGCTTCGGCGCACGGCCGCACGCCCCTTCTTCGGAACATCTTCCTAGAAAGGCAGCCACGGGCTCACGGAGCACACGTGTGGCTTCAGTGCCTAGTTCTAACGGGTAGAATACGTTTGTACTCGTCTGTGCTCCTGCCAGCACCGTAGTGGGTTCTGGTTCTCCCCCGTCCCTGCCAGTGCTCCGTGCCGTCCGTCACGGGTGTGTTCATGGTGACTGTGGGTCCGAGCATGTTTTATTACGACGAGTATGAACTTTGTCTCTACCACATAAGATCCACACGCTGGAGAGCAATGTAAGAAACAGAGAGATGTTCAAACAAATGTCCAATGACCGAAATCTTGCTATTTTTCCTAAACTTTGTTACCTATGGGCACTCCATCTGCATTTCAAATCAGGAGTGTGGAGGTCCTCTTGTACACAATTCTGGAGCTTTTCCTTCTTTTCGCAGAACACGATACGGCGCGCACAGTCCCAGACCGTCAGGTGCTCACTGAGGTTGTGACTTTCACAGCATTAAACTGCTTATCGGGAGGTTCGGACCACAGTTCACGTATCTGTACCCTCACAAGGCTTGAAACCAAACATTAAAACAAAAAGAAAAGAAAAGAAACCAAGCAGATATGAGGAAATTTATTCCCAGAACAAAGTGTGGTATTTAAAGAAGCAAAACAAAATTCAGCGCCCGGTGACTTAAGAGCACAATGTCTATAATCCAATGAACAATGGCGGGACAGCAGGAAAGCAGGAAAATACAAACCCAGCCTTCAGAGAAGAAATTTAAGCCAATGGAAACCGCACGAGGGTAACTCAGACAACCACCCGTCGTGCGGCACATGTAAAAGCGACCATCAGTGCACGCCGTGCGCACAGACACAGCAGAAGACACTCTGGTGAGTTTCTGAAACAGTGCGTGTCAACGACAGAACAATTCGAAGGCAACGGCCAGACCATGTTTGTGGTCTCCCGGTGCTGACAGACTCGCCGTGAAGATTCGAAGGCACACGTCTCTGGGTAAAAAGTGAGGGTCTGGGGATTGAATAAGACTAGGTTTTCTTTCAGCTGGAACACCAGTGACAAGGAATGCAGACCCAGGAGATACTGAGGGGAGGTCTCTCTAACATCGAGAATGGACAACAGAATAGCACGTGGAAGACAAGGTATTTGGACAAATACGCACGGAAACGGCCAAGAAATGAATGGAAATCCTGGTGGGGTGCCGTGCTTCGTTCCCAGAAAGCCACAACCAAAGGGATGACAGGTGAAAAGAAGCTGATATTCCCCAAAATGAGACCTCAGGACAGCAGAACGCAGCGGGAGATGATTCCGGACGAGAGCGAGGACGGCGGCTTCCTGCAGGCGTCCAGCCGTCCGGACAAAGCAGCTGGCAGCGCTCAGGGACGCTTGGTGGACGGACACCGTACAGCCCAGTAAGCCCGTCCTCATTCCTGGTTTTCCCTCAGCTCTGTCTGGCCCTCAGGAACGGTCCCCGAGTGAGGACAGAACCACAGATGCTCACAGGCGGTGGCCTCTGTGTGGCCCTGGGGGCGTGGACATCCAGAACCCACTGCCACCAGCCACTGGGAGCCACCAAAGCCGGGCTGAGCCACAGACACCGCGTGTGCCGTGAGCTGGTCACTTCTCCCGAACCCACAGCTGAGGTTTTGCCGCCGTCCCCTGCGCAGGCAAGGACCCTAAAGGTGGAGCGGGTTAAGGAACTGTCCATGCCCCTCAGTGAGGAAAGGTGGGTCTGGACTGAGACCTTTTGTTTTTAATTTATTATATAAATTTAAAGTACACAAAACTGGAACAAAACAGCCCCCCAGCTTTCACGAAACCTGAAGCTGCGTCCATACCCTCATCCCAATCCCGTGTCGTAGGATTTGCAGAGCAAATTCCAGCGGGACTATCATTTCATCCTTAAGTATTACGATTTGCAACTCAGAAACACAGGTTTCCCCTTTTTGGAGACGTCACACCTTCCGGAGCTCGCCGCACAGTTTTCCACACTCAGTGCTTGCCGCCGTCACGGGGGCCACCGTGCGCGCCTCTCCCTAGTTGTTCTGCCAGTGGTTTTAGCAGCGCATTTGCCTGTGTGCTTGCATGTGTGCGTGTGTGTCTGTGTCTGTGTCTCGGGGCAAACTCTGCAATCAGTTCGCTTGTCCATCAAACCTCCCTCCATCCAGCACTGGCTTCTCTTCACACCCCGTGCCCCTTGCACGTGGTTTGTTGATGAACGCAGAACGATTGTCCCAGAGCTTCCCGCAGGCAGACTCCTGCTGACTGAAGCCTGGCCACGGTGTTTAGCCTGTTAGGACGTCCCCTGGACTTTCCGTAAATGTGGGTCTACACACCCCATTGGATTTAGGGTTTGCAGGAGTGTTTCCCAGAAGACGTCTGCGTGTCTGGTGCCTATTACACAGTCTCCATCGTCTCCCATTTTGTGATGTCTGCTGCTGCTGGTGACCACTGCCTACATCCATTCCTTCAAGAGTTTAAAGTTGTGATATCGAGATTTCTTGAGTTCCGGTTCATTCATTCACTGGAGACACTTCCCCTCACCAACTCTTTGGTTACCTCGAGGCCAGTCCAAACAAGCCAAGCCAAGCAAATGTCATGTTCTCCCAGCGCTCTCCCATCTTCAGGTCAGAGGCGTTCACTCCCCAGGGTCCTCCGAACCTGACCAGTGAGGTGTTTTTTCAGTATTACTATGAACTCACAGGTTTCGATCTCTCTGATGTTTGCCAGTGCATGGCAGCTAAAATCTCTATTATCTCAAATTTGCTGTCTGTGTACATCTCATGGGACCTTGGTTGACTCTGATGGCTTTTCTGCTGTCAGGTGCAAAGAGGGGTCCCACGTGCTCCTCAAACTGCCACTGCCCCAGACTTGGAAATCAGCAATTTCTCCAGTGGGTTCCGGTTCTTTCTCATGGGAGGTGGTACTTAGAGCTGGTCGTGACCACTGCGTGGCCCGTCCCTCCAATTCCCAAACCATGGAGTTGAGTGAGAAAGTACAAAGTGATAGAAAATACCACTGCATATAGTTAAGAAGTACAAAAAAAAATTAGGGGCACCAGCTGGCTCAGTCAGAGGAGCATGGGACTCTTGATGTCAGGGTTATGAGTTTGAGCCCCACGTTGAGTGTGGAGAGTCCAAAACAAAACAAAAAACAAACAAACAAAAACACCACCACCAACAACAACAAGAAAAAGACCACCACCAACAACAAAATCCCCTTTTTAAAAAGTACACAAAATAATTCTCTACATTTCATAAGTGTAATTAGACGTCACAGTTAACATCACACATAGTTAACCCCAAACATCAGGGTGAATGCCAGTGGGAGGGAAGGGGGAGCTCAGAGAGAAATGGATTATGAAAAAAGAAGAAAGAAAGAAAAAGGAACAGAAAGGAAGAAGGAAAGAAACAGGCTCATGTTTTATGGACTGAAATGTTAGTTAATTTAACTTCTGTCATCGGTCAGTAAGTTAATAAACAAAATTTTAAAAGCAAAGAATTACAGGCAGATCCTTACAGGAAGTAGACCAGTGGTTGATGGGAGGGGGAGATGGTCGCTAATGAGTGCAGGGTTTCTTTATGGGATAATAAAAGTGCTCTGGAATTAGATTGGGGTGAGGCGTATATATTGGTGAATATACTAAAAACCATTGAATTGTACATTTTATAAGGGTAAATTTTACGGCTTGTAAATTATCTCTCAATTTAATAAAAGGAAAGAAATACTCTGGTCTATTCCCATCCCAGCTGTACCCCATAGAGAAATCCACACGTGGCCTTGAGCCCTTGGGCATGTCAGGGTTTGCAGGCAGCCCAGCCGTCTATCCACCAGACTGGACTGATGGACACTGCAGGACACATAACTCGGTGTTCTGTGCGGGAACCAGGACCCACGATCAGGAGCTACAGATCAACAAGGAAAAAGCTTAAATACAGGTGCTTTGTGCAAAATACAAGAAAGCACATCAGATTCACGGCACACTATTTTACACAAATTTTTAACCTATTTTATGTATGCGCACACTGACTATTTTTCAAGGTTACCCACCTATCTAATTGCACATATCAAACACATCACTGCAATTGCCGAGCCGTGAGGCCAGGGCGGTGGTGGGACCCAGCATGGAAGAGAAAACACCAAACGGAATGAAGAGTAAGGTCCTGCCGGAACCCAGCGTGCACGGGAGTTGGCTGTGAGCCGACCGTGGGGGGACCCTCTCTGCACCTGAGGCTCAGGAGAAAAAAAATGGACCACAATCTTCGTTCGATCCAAATGTGTTCTCAGTTCACTGCAAAGTGCCTTCAAAATGTCCTCTCTGCTGGTGTCCCCACATTCCTGCCCCAGCAGGCTTCTACTTTCAAAACTATCTGCTTCCTCACCCCTACTGCCCAGCTCCCAGATCCCCCGGACTCACTTTGTTCTTGTCTTTCTTCTTTCTGGAGAGCGAGTTGTATGCCCTTGGCCAATCACCCAGTCTCGGTTCTGTTCTCCCCTCTCGGGCTCAGACAAGCTCTGCACCCACATGTCTGGGGAGCAGAGAGGCAAATGCTGCCTTCCACTGTAGGGGACAGGGCTGCAGGGGGACAGTGGGCACAGGGTCCCTCGCAGGTGCACAGTTGCTCGACCTGAAGCAGACGCCATCTCCACGCCCTGTTCCCCGGCTCCACGTGCCCCTCAGTGCCCCCAGGATCCGGTAGCTCAGCCTCAGCCTTGCTGTCCCCCAGCTCCAGGATCGGGTTGTTGTTTTCAACTCGTGTTACTTACGGCCACAGTGTCGTCTTCTCATGCATTCAGCCTCTATTACCAGAGCAACCGATTCCTTGTATTAAATCCCGTCTGCGGAAGTGCCTGGGCAGGTTGCATGTTCCTGATCGATCCTGGCTGTTGTGGCATCTGATACCAGGAACAGTGCCCGCCTGGGAAGCAGATCCTCAAAGGTGGGGTCCTGGCATTGGCTTGGTCGCGTGCTTGGCCTTAAGTGCAATGCTGAGCTCATTAGCGTCGGACAGTGGGACACCAAATCCGCAGTGTGCTAGAGCATCCCTGAAAGAGACGTCTACTTCTCATCATGATGCAGAACCCGGGGAGTCCAGGGCTTCGGGGCTGCTACCCCAAGCGGCTCCTCCGCTCAGCCATTGTCCCAGGAACTCCGATACAGTGAAGAATTCTCCTTCATTACGCTGGAGAGCTTCTAGAATAAAAATGGTAAACTCGGGGCCATCATGCCTCCATGGAAGTCTTGGAGAAGCAAAGAGATTCTAGGGCAGCCCCTCAAATTCTTTTTCTCATCGTTGCAGTAAGAAGCTTCTTGGAAATCGGGTGCAGAATATAACCATGCTGGTTGCAGCCTTATTTGATTCAACGCCCACCGACTGCCTTGACTGTGGAGGGTGGTCTGAGAGGTCATGGGGTTTTGAGACTCACAGTGGGTGCGTCTGGTGGACTTGGATCAGGCTGAGAATCCTGAACCCTTGCATCTCTCCAAGGATGCTTGACCAGCAGAAGCCATTCCTCTCCCCATGGCTGAGGAGTCTGGCTGACTCGGTGCCCCACCTGAGAGAGGGGCTGTCCGCCCCAAGCCCACACCCCCTCCTCCTTCACCACGACCGGAGTCCACTGTGTCCATCCTTCAAGGGGAAATGTCATGTCCGACCCATGGGAGGTAGTCTACAGCATGAACGAATCATGAGAACTTGTTAATTTTCACCAGCAGAAATGTGAGGGAAACGTGTGGAAATGAATCTGAAGGGTGTCAGACCACAGAGGACGGGAGACAAATTGGGATCAGGCCCTCCTTACCAGTCGCCATGTTCTCACCCGCGCTTCCCGGCTTGATGTGTCAGTTCCAGAGGCCGAAAGACTCCCTAACAGTGTTCTTGACTGAAGGACCGGTGGAAATTTGGATTGTGGATGACCCACATTTCCTGCAGACATCATGTCTTCCCCGGCACGCTGTAGGAAACGGAATACCAAGACCAAGCTCCCTGGGGTGCTGGCCTGCGGGATTGCTGCGCGTGAGCTCTGCATTTCCCCTCGGTCCTTCCTGAGAGCCCTGAAGACGCTTGCCAAGAAATGCATTTGTTGGAGGATAATGGTGTTCTCAAAAGCTCAGCTTGCAGTCCTTGTCGGGGCAGCACCGTGGACTAGGGATGATGGAGTCCTGAGAAGGACAGACCAGAAGGCACAGCCGGGTGAGAGAGACATCACAGCGACCACTGCTCCCCACCTTCCGTGGTGACCACTGATCATGACGTACCTAGGACACTCATCTGGAAAACTCACCCAGTATCACTCAGCCCACAGAGCAGGAAACAACGCTACATCCCGGTGGGCAGACCCTTCAGTTAGAGGCCGCGATGCAGAGGCAGGCGGTCTCACTCCGTTTCCGCCTTGGAGCCTATCGCAGACTCAGAGCTCCCTGACCGACCGGGAGGTCGCCTACCTGGGCAGAGGGCCCTAAAATACTTCCCAGGTGCACACCTGGATTCTCCTCCATGCCTTGTTCCAGGGGGCCTGCAGCTGTTAACCGGACAGAGTGCACTGGGCAGTGGTTTTCTCTGTGCACAGGACACTGTTTTGGAAATGACGTTAATTTCCTGGAAGCCAGACGCCATTGCAGTCCCCCAGTTACAGGGCTCTGGGCGTGATGGACCCGCTGGTGCAGGGAATGTCCTCACACTGTGCTCCCGGTGGCTTGGTGATCTGTGAGAGTAGATATTCCGGATAACTGGCACGACCCCTCACGCCTCCCCAGACTGGGGAGTGGGTGCCGTTCTGGAGGCAGGGAGTGAGCAAAGGGCTGGGATTTCTCCTCGTGCTCCAAGAGCGGGGGAGCAGGCCACAGCTCTCGCACCACTGCCGAGAACGGTCAGGGTCACTCTCAGAGGCCTGCACGTGTGGGGCTGGGGGTCCGGCTGCTCTGTCCTGTGCGGAAGACAGCGGGGTCCCGGCCAAGGACAGTTATGTCAGAACTGAACGGCGCGGAGCCCAATCCACGTCACCTTCTCTTCCGGACGCGGCTCCTTTGCTGATGGAAACCAACGCACCTGTGTCACCATCTCCCATCAGATGCCGGGAATGGCTTCTGGCTTCCCAGTGTCCCAACCGCTAGCAGCATTAGCACGGGGCGGGGGGCGGGGGGAGATGCAGGGAAGGGAAATGTCAGCTCCAAACAGTGATCAATGACTTGCAGACTCGCCGTGTGAGTTTCTAAATCAAGACTCTGTTTTGTATGTAAGAAAAGATCCCTTCTACGGAGCGGAAAAGACACGGACTTGGTTTTTACTGAGGGGAACATCCCTCTCCTGCTGACAATTGAAGGAGCAGGAGAGAGAAAAAGTAAGCTGTGATTCGATCCCTCGAGGGAGTCACGCCTCCGACGAATCTTTTACCCCGGCACCGACTGCCGCTAACATTACTCGTCTGATTAATTTCTTCAGGCCTGTTCGACTCGGCAACATCATACTCCACAAGGCAGGGACGGCGTCTGTGCCCTCCCCTCTGCATTCCCAGTAGCTCACAAAGTTCCTGGTGCACAGTAGATGCTCTGTAATTATCTGTTGAAATGAGGGGAAAATGAATGAATTTTATAGAAAAAGCAGTAAGTGCCCCCCCACCCCCGTGGGAGTGATGTCTGAGATCACGGAGGCAGATCTCGCCCGATCAGAACACAGACCCACCACTACAATTCTTTCCTCTACGTCCTTCCAGCAAACCAAACTGAACTTCTGCCAATCATGTTTTCCAAAACCAAAAATGACACACAGCTTCTCTCTGGGAAACTTCTACCCCAGATCCCTGCAGCCCCATGAAGCAGGTGTTCGAGCCCCTCTTCAGGACCGAGCACCCACGCGGTGATTCTCAAGGGAACCCCCACCGGGAGCCTCAGCTTCGGTACGTGCCGGGTAAACGAGTGACGGGTGGTGGGAAGGGGTCTCTCTTCCTCCAGACCTTTCAGTGGGGCGTAAGGAGGCTACATTTTCTGGCTGTGGTTCAAGGTCCCTTAATTAGCGTTTCAAACATGAAATCATCGAACAAGTAATCCCCCTTTAAAAAAAAACAACCCTGGTATTATTTTTTTTTAAGATTTTATTTATTTATTTGACAGACAGAGATCACAAGTAGGCAGAGAGAGAGGGAAGCAGGCCCCTGCTGAGCAGAGAGCCTGATGCGGGACTCGATCCCAGGACCCTGAGATCATGACCTGAGCCGAAGGCAGTGGCTTAACCCACTGAGCCACCCAGGCACCCATGATATTATTTTTTTAAAGTAAAAATGATTAAATAGGAATTTTTTTTAAATAAAGTTAACTAATTTCCTTATCCTTGGCATGGTTTTCTTCCATTTGTAAAGGAAGGCAAACAAGTTTCCCATAAACAGCACTTACCGGCTTTACAATACAATTTGATTTATAAAAATTCAATTTACACGGAACTTTCAAGAGAGACATTTATTGTGGAAAGTGGGGTATTTGACATTTGGTTCTGAGATCGATACGTCTGGGACAGTTCTGAGTTAAGGACAAATGCCCGTGTTCCCTCCGCGCAGCCGTGGGGGTGGGGCCCCGTGCTCTGAGTCGGGGCGGGATGGCAGGTGTGATTCCCCAGGACGCGCGGTTAGGTCAGCGCCGGGCAATAAATCCCCAGAACGCCGGGCAGTTTCAGGAAGTCTATAAAGTGTGTATTTACAGAATCGTGCCAAGTTGTTATGGGGGTTTAAAAAAAATCAATGCTCTGATCTATCCACCCTCCTGGAGAGCCTGTCAGACAGGAAATGCTGTCCAAAACAGCAACAACGGTCATGACTAGCACTGCGGCTGTGCCGCGGGCTTCGGGACGAGACTATGCAAATACAGGTGGGATCGATAACAGAAGGTTTGGGTCCACCCACGGTGGGCGATGGCGGTGGGGTCTGGCGCTTTAGCTGTTTAATTTCAGATTTATCTCCCTGCTCTCAGACAAGACATTGTATAGATTTTCTGCAGTTCTGAGAAAATGCTCGAACGCATATCCTGGACCCTTTCCTCCCCTGCGCATTGTGAAATAAAATGTTACCCAGAAAATACACAAGTGGGTGAAAACCTGTGTAATCCCACGGCGTTGTCTGTGCAGAACAGACCGGACCGCCAACCCAGCCCTGTAAATGCCCCCACGCACAGAGGAGAGCCCAGGTCCGATGCCGGGGCCGGCGGGGAAGAGGCACAGAGCCAGGACTGCGTGAGACGGATGCTCCCGTGGGGGCCCCCAGACAGCAGACCAGATGGCAGGGAGGGTAGAGCATGGGGGGCCCCAGGGGGTCTGGGGCTGCTGCGGGGACACTGTCTTCACACCCTGGGCTGCTGAACGTCTGCCCCAGCAGCTCACGTGGCCACCAAGGACATGGGCACAAGCCTGTCTGCGGCGGTCCAGGGCATGGAGACCAAGTAGCTGCTGACCAGGGAGGAGGGGCTGTTCCTGAGCAGGACAAAGCTGGTCACTCTAGGTTGACCCCTGGCTGGGAAAGACAGGCCCGGGCACTCCTACAACACCGATTTACTCTCTCACCGTCCTGTTTCGCACTCAGGGCGTGGCGTAGCTGGTCCTTGCGAGGCTTGCAGGTGTCCGTTGCCCTGGGGTCTGCCTGAGGCTCCCTGGGGAGCTGTGGGCAGCAGTCGGCTCCCCACAGGCCGTCCACCCAGGGCCCTGGTCTCCTGCTGTCCGTCACCCAGAGCCTGTCCTCAGTCCCTGCAGGGCACAGACTCACCCACGCTCCAGGGGTGTGACCCCACCGGGAGGTGAGGATTGGGGGCGTCTGTCCGGCTCAGCCAGCAGATTCCTAATGCTGTGAGAGTGGACGGAAGGTCTGAAGGAAGGTCAGAGATGCAATCTGAGTGCCGAGTGAGGTGCTCAAGACGGGCTCTTCCCCTGTTAGGGGCCCCCGGAGGGCAGAGTGTGGGTGCGGGAGAGGTCAGGCCTCCTGTCACATCCGGGCAGAGGCATGTCCTCCCCAGGGACATAAGTTGTGGGAGCTCGGAAGGAAGCACAGACGGGTCAACCGGACACGAGCGGTCTTCAGAGACGTGGCCGGCGGGCTTTTTGGAGCTGCAGCGCACCTGCGCCCACATACGCCAAGCGCTCACTAGCTATCAGGCCGGCTCGGGGCAAGGACGGGGCCCAGGTGCACAGCTCAGGGAGCCGCTTGGTCTCAGCAGCAGAAAGGATGACGACCTCCTCAGCGTAAGCGCGGAAAAGGCAGGCTGCCCCAAACAGAGGAGTCCGCCTGGCTTCCCCCGGCGCTCAGGGACAGCTCCCTCGAGGGGGGAGCTGGTACCGCTCAGCTGTCCCGCCCGCCACCCACCTGCCAAAGCCACGGAGGCTCAGGAGGGGACGGCGTGGCCTGTGGACCCTCCGGGAAAGCACCCCAGTCCAGGTGGCCAGAGCTCCCTGCTCAGAGCAGCAGCCGGCGGACGACGGAGGGGGTCCCCGCGGCCACAGCCACACCCACAGGGATAGTGAAGTCATTGCAGCTCTGTCCGAGGGGTCACCTGAGCCCAAGCCGCAAGCAGCTACGGACAAGGACGGTGGTCGCGCCACAGTCCCACGCAGGCCATGACACCGGGAGCTACACTCAGACGAGGCCAAGGGGGTCAGAGGGATGGATTTCCTCCTCAGGAGCCCACGCCACCCAACCCTGTCACCCACCCACGGTTAGGAACGTGGAAGGGAGGAAGCAGGGACAGAATTTCCACCGGTTCTCTGTGCTCCTGGCCCCCGGGGACCACTGATTTAGCAGCTGACCCCACAAACTTCCTTGTTCAGGCTGCGGTCAGTCTGGTCCGAGCCTGAGCCACTGGGAGATGAGGGTCCCGGGATGCAGGGGCAGGAGGGCCGGGTCAGCTCCGGTGGGTGCAGGCGGGTCTGAGAAGGCACCCATGTGCCATCTGTGGGCGGAGAAGAGGCGTCTGGACGCAGACCCCGCAGGAGGCTGCTCGGCTCCATCCCAGGATCCTGAGGTCTCACTGCCCCTGGGAACCTAGACAAAGTCTGGCCTTGCCTCAGTTGGACGATGACTGACACTGAACACAGAGGGACTTTGCTAACGGCACCGGCAAGGACGGGAACCACCTGTGTTCACAGGACAGCGCAGCATCCGGGCTGCTGGCTAGGGTTCACTGTCTCCTGCTCCGCCTCCCCCGTTCCCCCACAGCGGAGGAAAAACACCTGCACGTTAGATCGACCTCACGACTAATAAGCTGATTTGATTTCGCTTCCTTTTCCCTCAGGGCTGCTGGAAGGGGCCGTCCGCCGACCCGGGAACGCGTCTCTACCCGGGCGATACCCGCCCAGAGGAGGCGGCTTGCTCCCGGGTCCTCAGACAAGGACGGTCAGCCTGGACCCCACCAGCTGCCCATCTCAGCACGTGCAAAGGAGCCCGAGTACAGCTGGAAGGTCCTCCCATTAGCAAATTCTCGTCCTTCCTGTCTTCCTTCCCCCTCCCTCCTTCTCTTCCTTCCTTCCTTCCTTTTTCTCAGCCCCGTTCAGTAAAATAACATTGATTGGTGCCTCCAACTTTCCATAATGAGTCAGAAAAGATAAATATGAAAGGACCTCAAATTAATTCTAAGGAGCTTAATTATTTTTTTTTTCCCTGGGACGCATTCTTCCTGAAATGAGTTCTCCTATCTGCCCGGTGTTAGAGCAGCCCCCTGGCATGGCAAAAGTTTATTTTGGGCTTGGGGAATGAATTTGCAATTAAAAAACTTGCCGTCGTAATCACGCACATTTGCATAATGTGGGCTCCTCATTAGAGCGCAGAGAATAAAATCAGTCTGATAATCAAATCAATTCATTTATCTGCAGTTTGCAGGACCCGTCGAGTCTGCACTGAGGGACGGAAACCACGGGCGTGAGGTCGGCGTGACTGAACTCGGAGTCGGCGTCAGTGGCCACGTGCGGGGCAGAGAGCCTGTCTTCCTGACGATGCAGAGGGGCGCTCCGGGGACTGTCCCCAGGCCCACAGGCGGCCGTGCCGGCTCTGACATCCTCACTGTCTTCGCGGAGGGGCATACATTCTGGAACATAAAATAGCTCTCCTGAAGTCAGAATCCCTAGGACAAAATTTCTTAGCAACCTGCTTCAGGACCCCTGGGGGCAAAGCCATGCAGAAATGCGGATGTCCCCTCCCTCTAGAGCCGTGAGCTGGCCTCCAGCCACACACACACACACACACACACACACACACACACACACTCCCTCCAGGTCACCCTCACTCCCCATTTGTTTCAATTGGTGCCAAATTAATATTGAGGTCCTACGTGGGGCTGGGGTCAGAGCCAAGTGCAAAACTCCAAAACTATGCATGGATTTCCAGATAGAGAACTATAATTAGAAACAACTTGAAATGGAAATAATTAATCCAAATCTGATTTCTTACAAGAAAGAAGTATGCGGTCTTCGAGGGTAGAGGCAAGCAAACCTGCTGTGTGTCGGGGCAACGCTGGGTTCTGGGGCAAAGTTCATGCCCGTCCGGTGGAAGGGCGGGGGCTGGGAGTCCTTCTCAGCATCTGGTGTCCGGGCAGGAGGCTGGACAGGGTAACCGCACCAAGCCTTTCCGAGCACTGGCCGGAGGTCAAGCACTGTTTCCCGCTGATGACTTCCTGTCACCTTCTCTGCTCCCCTCTCCTGTGAAGGCGCCCTTCGGCGGACCTCAACCTCCAGCTTGCGAGGTCCTGCCCTTGCCCTTCACATGCCGGTACGTGGGTGCGGGGCCACGGAACGGCAATCCTGATGCTGAACTGGGGCGTGGCTCGCACGCGAGCTCGTGGCAGGAGGAAGGGTGCCGAGGACGTCTGCGATACTTTGGAATGATACCGGGAGGGCTTGTACAAGGACTCCCCGTGTTCTCACCGAGCCGAGCGTTTTAACTCCTGTGTCTGAGCGGTCATCCTCATGGACGCTCATTGATCAAACATGGCTGGAGCGTCCCCGCTGCAGGAGCTCTCCTAGATTCGGGGGCTCGGCACCTAGTGGGGAACGCTGGTCCTGATTCATTCTGTTCGGGTTCACGTCGTCCCTAACAGCCCTTGACACACCCTGAACTGCATGTTTAAAGTACGCAGCTCCCTAGGGCGCCTAGGGGGCTCAGTGGGAGAAGCCTCTGCCTCCGGCTCAGGTCACGATCTCAGGGTCCTGGGATCAGGTTCCACATCGGGCTCTCTGCTCAGCGGGGAGCCTGCTTCTCCCTCTGCCTCTGCCCCTCCCCCTGCTCGTGCTCTCCCTCTCTCTCTCAAATAAATACATAAAATCTTTAAAAAATAAAGTGCACAATTTGGCAAGCAGTGATGCCTCCTTTCTCATCCTTGATACTAGGAATCTTTGTCCCTCTCTGGTCCTTGTCAGGCTGGACAGGCATTTATCAATCCGACGGGTGCGCTCGAAGGACGAGCTTTGGTCTCACTGACTGCATTCGTTTTCTACTCTTCGTTCCATTGAGTTCTGTGTGGTCTTTGTGATTTCCTTCCTTCTGCCTATTCTGCTTTTACTTTGCTTCCCCCCCACACACCCCAGTTTCTTAAGGTGGAAGCTGAGGTCATCAATCGGAGAACTTTCTTTTATTCTAATAGGACTGTTTAATGCTATAAATTTTCCTCCAAGCCTTGCTTTAAGGATAGCCCGCAAGTTTTGGGTTTTATTTCATACAGTTAAAAACATTTATTCTTCCTTGATCTCTGGTTTGACCCATAGTTATTTAGTACACAAATACTTGGGGTTTTCCAGAGATCTTCAGCCTCTCCATGCACAGAGTTCTACTTTGGATAGAGAACAGCCTTCGTGTGAGTTGAACCCTTTTGTTTTCATTGGAACTTGTTTTATTGCCCAAGGACATTCTACCATTTTGAATTTTCCCCGTAGACTTAAAAAGAATGAATTCTGACATCGTTTCATAGAATGCTCTGTAAATGTGACTCAGATCCAACTGGCCAATGGTGTCTTTCAGATTCCTCATGTCCTGACACATATTGTCTGCTTGTTTTATCAATTCCTGGAGAAATGATGTTAAAATCTCTGGCTCTAACTGTGTACCCATTTCTCTTCTCCTTTCTATCAGTTTATGCTCCATGATTTTGGAAGCGGTATTATCCGGCACCTAAACATTTAGGGTTGTGTCTGCCTCGATGATGTGACACCATCATCATTATGAAATGACTAACTTATCCCTGGTGATGTCTTTGTTCTGAAACCTACTTCGTCCGATATTAATAGATTTTCTCCAACTTCCTTTTGATGAGTGTTAATATGGTCTATCTCTAATCATCCTTTCACATTTTAACCCATTTGTGTTTTTTTTTAAAGATTATTTATTTATGTATTTATTTGAGAGAGAGACAGTGAGAGAGAGCATGAGAGGGGAGAAGGTCAGAGGGAGAAGCAGACTCCCCATGGAGCAGGGAGCCCGATGCGGGACTCCATCCCAGGACTCTGGGATCATGACCTGAGCTGAAGGCAATCGCTTAACCAACTGAGCCACCCAGGCGCCCCCATTTGTGTTTTTTTAATACAAAGTTGATCTCTTGTAGGCAACATAAAGTCGTATCTTTCTTTTTTATCTACTCTTTCCTTGGCTTTTCATGGGTGTGTTCGGATCACTTGCAGTCGATGGGTTTATGGTGAGTTGGGATTAAATGGGCCTCTTCGCTGTTTGCTTTCTAAATGTCTTATTTGTTTATTCCTTGTTTTCCTCTTTTACTACCTTCTTTTGGATTAACTGATTATTTTTACGACTGCATTTATCTCTTCTGTTGACTTCTTACCTGGAATGCACTGTTGCCTTGTTGTAGTCTCACTTCGTGGTCATACCGTGATCTTGTCTCCTCGCGGTCTACCTGCGGCTGTTCCCGGGAGCAGAAGAGCCTCACAGCAGCTTTCGTCTTGCTCCTTCCAGATTTTCTGTCCTGTATTTTACTTCTACAAATGTTACAAACCTCATAACACACTGCGGCTCTTCTTGCTTCTAATCGTCGACATCTTAAAAGGAGATTTAAACGAGAAAGCCTGCGGTCAGGCCTTCCTCCTGCGGCTTCCATTTCCGGCGTGTTTTATTCCTTCCTGTGGGTACGGATTTCCCTCTCCACCACCTTCCACGCATCGGAAGGTCTTCCTCTAACATTTCTGGTCGCTTGGGTTTGTTGGTTCTGAATTTTTTCAGTTTTTCCTCCGTAAAAGTCAGTTTTGGGGGAAATACTTAAACTCGTTAAACATGGACAGAGGTGTTTTTCTTCCATTCAGTGTTTTAAAGTCGATGCGTGAGTGTCTGCTGACTTGCACCATTTCTGAACTGGCGTCCGCGTCCTCATCTGTCCCCGTGCACGCGCTGTGCGGTTTGACCCGGCCACTGTTCGTAAACATTCATTCTGAAAGGGCTGCAGATTCACAAGAGGTTGTAAAGCTACTTCAGACAGGTCACATGTACTCAGAACCCCCAGCGGGTACATCCTACCTAGTTATAGCACAGTCTTAAAACTGGGAAGCCGACGTTGGTAAAATGTGTAGTTTCATGTCACTTTATCATCCTGTGGATTATAGAGCCACCGAGACACGGAGCCGTTCCTTGATCACAAGGATCTCTCTTGAGCTCCGCATTCGCTGGTACGTGGCCATTCCTTTCTCACACACCATCCCTAATCCCGGACAACCACTAGTCTGCTCTTTTTATCTACAATTTTGCCATTTCTAGAATGTCATGTAAGTGGAATCGTACACAGTGTTACCTCTGGGGACCAGCTTTTCCGTGCGTCACAATGCCCTTGAGACTTGACGCCCACAAGATCTGCACGTGTTGATGTTTGATTGTTTTTTATGATTGAGCCGTACTCCACGACATGAACGTACCACAGTGTGCTTTTAACCACTTTCGTGTGCAGGAACCCTTCCATTGTTTCCAGTTTTCGGATTTTACAAGTATCCTTGCTATGAAGAATTGTTTAAAAGTTGGAGGCAGACGTGATTTTCATTTCTCTGGAAAAAATACCTGGCCGTGTAACTGCTGGGTCAAATGATGAGACGTTGAATCCTTTGAGACATCATCGCATACGTCGCAGAAGAGACGTATTGTTTTTCACCCAACGAGCTACGCATCTCTGCCTTTCCGGGTTCCCTACATTCTCTCTAACCACTCCAACGCGCTTGCAGTGACGGCTCCCCTGTCTTGACTTGTAGCCCCCGCCGGCAGCTCAGCGTCAGTGTGCGACCCCCAGGGAAAGGTGTCTTCAAGCCTTTGCCCATTTCCTACCTGAATTTTGTGATGTTGTATTTTGAGAGCTCCTTGCAAATTCTAGATGCTGGTCTTTGGTCAGTGCTGTGGTTTGCAAATATTTCCCCCCAGTCTGTAGCTTGTGTTTCATGCTCTTCGCAAGGTCTTCTGCAGACAGAACAGACGTTCTTAATTTGGAT
This sequence comes from Meles meles, assembly GCF_922984935.1. Taxonomy (NCBI): domain Eukaryota; kingdom Metazoa; phylum Chordata; class Mammalia; order Carnivora; family Mustelidae; genus Meles; species Meles meles. The sequence continues at coordinate 2,073,469 of NC_060072.1, forward strand.
GAAAACCCGCCCATCACCGTTTTCCTTTTGGAGCCGGGTGTTTGGTATCATTTCTAAGAAGACTTTACCGTGCCCCAGATCGCAAACATTTCCTTCTTTGTAATCTTTTTTTTTTTTTAAAGATTTTATTTATTTATTTGACAAAGATCACAAGGAGGCAGAGAGGCAGGCAGAGAGATGGAGAAGCATGCTCCCTGCTGAGCAGAGAGCCCTATGTGGGACTCGATCCCAGGATTCTGGGTTCATGACCTGAGCCGAAGGCAGAGGCTTTAACCCACTGAGCCACCCAGGCACCCCTCCTTATTTGTAATCTTTTAAAAGCTCTATGGTCCTGCATCTTGCATGTAAATCCGTGGTCCACTCTTGTGGATCTGCACATTAGCTGTGAGGTTTCGGCTTCTCCCTTGGCTGTGGGGATCGCCAGCTGCCTCTGCACCCATTCACCTCGGTCGTGGATCACTTGGTGACATGTGGATGGAGCTATTCCTCGGTTCTCCATTCCGGTCTTTGAATCTGTGTGTCTGCCTCCCGCCAGCACCGCGCGCCGTGTCCGTTACTGTAGACCATAAATCTTGAAATTAGGTAGAGTGATTTGCCCATTTTATTTTCTTTTTCCAAAATGGTTTCATTTTCTAATTCCTGCATCCTTCCATATAGACTTTTGAATACACTTCTGTATGTCTACAAAAATATTTTTCTGGGGTTTTGATAGGAATTTGATTAAACTAATATATCAATTTCGGGGAGAACTGACTTCCTTACGATGTGAAATCTTCAGTCCGTGACCACGGTACGCCTCTTTATTCAGATCTTTGCTTTCTTTTAGCATTTTTGTAGATGTCCACACACATCCCCTTTACCTGTTTTGTTAGGTTTGCCCCTCAATGTTTCATTTTTTAATCATTGTAAATGGCATTGCATTTTTAATTTTTTTGTTTTTCACATGCGCATTGCTAGTATACTGAAATGCAACTGATTCTTATGTGTCGACCTGTATTCTGCGACGCTGATGGACTCGGTCATTAGAAGTGGACTCTGTGTGTGTGTGAGAGTGTGGGTGTGAATGTGTGAGTGTGTGTGTGTGCGTGTGTGTGTGTGAGAGTGTGTGTGTATTCTCTGGAGTTTCTAGGTAGATACGATGTCTCTGTAAATAGCAGCCATTATGTTTATTTCTTTCCAACTACACGGTCTTTATTTTGTTTTATTGCATTGTTTTGCACTGGAGAACATTTCTAGCACTATGTCGCGTGCAAGTGACCAGAGAAGCTATCTTGGGCTTATTTCCAGCCTTAGGAGAAAAGCATTCTGTCTTTCACCATTAAGCAGACCTCCTTTGGAGGACAAGTTGTGAATTTTCTTTATCAAGTTGACAAAGTTCTCCTCTATTCTTAATTTTCTGAGAGGTGGGGTTTTTTTTAATATCTTAGTTGTTGAACTTTGTCAAATGATTTTCTGCATCAATTGACATGATTGCGACTTTTTTTAGCCTATCAATATAGTGCATGGATTTTACTGATGTTCAAATACTTATGTTCAAATAATTTTGTTCATGTGTGATGTTCAAACAGTTTGATCCCTGGAATAAGCCTCCATTGATCATGGTGTATAATATTCTTATATATCATTGTATTATGTTTAGAATTATTGACAGTATTTTGTTAACAATTTTTATATCTGTATTCATATTAGGATATTAGTCTACAATTTTTATTTTTTTATTTTTGATTTTTCTTTTACTGTCTTTGGCATTGGCATCAGCAACACTGGCTTCAGAAAGTGAGCTGGGAAGTGTTCCGTCCTCTTCCATTTTCTGGAAGGGATTGTCTAAAACTGGTATTAATTTTTTAAACGCTTAGTAGAATTCTCCAATGAAAACATCTTGGCCTAGAGATATCCTTTGTTGGACTATCTTGCTGTGATATGCTCAGCTTATTGAAACTGAATATTTATGTGTTTTGACAAATCTGGGACATGTCCAGCCATTTTTAATCTGAATACCTCATAGCATCACTGTCTTTCTTCCCTCCTTCCAGGACTCCTGAGACACAACTGCTAAATCCTTTGTCCCCGTCCCCATGCCCCTGAAAATCTGATGATTTTTTAAATTTAATTTCTCTTAGTTTTTTTTTTTTTCTTTATTCAAGTTGTGCATTTTCCATTGTTCTATGTCCGGCTCACTGGCCCTTTCTCCTATTTTCTTCAACCTGCTGTTGAACTCATTGAGGGTTTTTATTTCTATTAATTTCCAGTTTCACAATTTCATTTTTTTGTTCTAGAACTTTCAGCTCTGAACTTTTCTATTTCTTTGCTGAAACTTTATATTTTTTTTTCACTTGTGTCTTAAATGATTGAAATTCTCTTTGAAGCATTTTGATGGTGACTTTTTAAATATCCTTTTAAGATAATTCTAACATCTGTGTCCTCTTAATGTTGGCAGCTGTCGATTCTCTTTCTCATTCTAGTTGAGATCTTAATGGTTCTTTGCATGATGAGTGATTTTTGGTTGAAACCTGGGCATTCTGGATATTACTTTGTGAGAGTCTCAGTCTTATTTAAGTCTGTGCTTTGGTAGGTCTCCTCTGAAGCCTCTCTGGTGGGGGAAGTTTGACCCCACCTCTGCGGTCACGGCTGGTGGAAGTTCAGGATCTCTCCTGGCTTCCAGTGACCCTGGGGGCGGGCAGGAGCTCCCCACTTTGAGGGCATGGGGGTTCAGACTCTCCATTAAACCTCCGTGGGCAGTGTCTTGGCTGCAGACAAGGAGAACTCCCTCCCGCTGACACTGGGTGTGGGAAGGCAAGGTTACCCTGCTCAGCTCTTGAACAAGACCCCGGTGGGCTGGAGGGTCCGGCGCACTGTGTTAAAACCCACAGAGACAGGAAACCTACGGTCTCCTCTCATCTTCTATGGCACAGGGGACAGGTCACAGGTTTTCCTGTTGTATTTAGCTGGAGTAGAGCACTTTTTGCCTAACGTTTTCTGTCTACAGGGCCAGTCCTTCCTGGTCCTCCTGGTTCTTTTGTTAGAGGGATCAGGGTCTTATTGGGGTTTTTACCTGCGCCTGTTGGTGCTTCTGGGACCCAGCTTCCTGGTACCCAGTCCAGGCTAACGATGCAAAATAAATGAATAATTAAATACCAGAGACTCAGTGCTCTGTCCTCTTCTCAGTCCCAGGGTTCCTAGCCAGTCCATCTTCTCTACTTTCAGAACTGTTTCGTGTTCACTGATGTACAAGGGGCAGGATTTTCAGCTGTTCTTTTTTTTTTTTTTAATTTTTTTTAAGATTTTATTTATTTATTTGACAGAGAGAGATCACAAGTAGGCAGAGAGGCAGGCAGAGAGAGAGGAGGAAGCAGGCTCCCTGCTGAGCAGAGAGCCCGATGCGGGGCTCCATCCCAGGACCCTGAGATCATGACCTGAGCCCAAGGCAGAGGCTTTAACCCACTGAGCCACCCAGGCGCCCCAGGATTTTCAGCTGTTCTTAGCAGAAGGAACAAGGAAGATTATGTCTCCTGTGAAGAGTCACCTAGTCTCTGCCTCAAAGCAGTGTGACTCTGACGGTCCTTGGTGTGATTTCCCTCATGTTTGTTGCTCGAGGGGTTCCCTGAGCTCCGTGGGTCAGTAGATTTGTAGTTTCTGTCCAACTTGAATTGTGTTCCAGCTGCTCTTTCTTCAACTATTTTCGCTATCCTCGTTCTGTCCTCTCTCTCTCGGGGACTTGATTGCACCTAAATCAGGTTTCCTGAAGCTGCTCATGGCCTGCTGGTGTTCTCCTTGATTTTGGATCAAGTCTACAGACATTTCCTCGGGTTCACTGAGCCTTTTTTCTGCATTGTCTAATCTGCTGCTATCCCTTCGTGGACTACTCTTCATGCCAGACCTTGTAGTGTTTCAGCTCCCCGGGGTCTGTACGGGATTTCATGTCTCGGTCGGACACATGTAATCGCTCCTTCAGACCCCCGGAGGCAGACATCTCCACGTTCTTGGCCATGAACGCTCTCATCGTTGCAGGTTCTAGGTCTGTTTTCAGTGACTCACGTTTCTTCTCATTTCCAAGTCAAAATTTTTCCGAGTGCTGTACTGAGTGCCCCATAAGCTATGGGTTTTTCTTACTCTGTTGGGTGGAACGGGAGCCCCAGCCCCATGTGACCTGCTGGCGTTGTTCTAGCTGGAGCTTTCCTTCCCTACCCCTTCCCCGAGCCCCCGTGTTGGGCAGTTCCAGTTCCCTGTGGGCACACAGGTGCAGATCAGTACTCAGTCCCGAGGATGAGCTTCTCGTCTCCCTGGTTGTCTCCCTGACACTGTGCCCAGCAAATTCTGGCTGCTTGGCCCTTCCGGAAGTTCAGCCCTGGGTGCTGGACCCCAGAGAAGGTGGGCTTTGCTGCCCTCTAGAAACCCCTCTGGGTGGTGAACCTCCGGCAATCCCTGGCCTTCTGCGTTTGTTTAACGTCTCTCGGGAATCAGCCTCTGTGCTGCTCGATGTTCAGTGTCCTGAACACCACTGCTTCACCTTCCAACCAGCCTGTGGGTCTTCCCTGGGAAGGCTCATCTGCTGCTGTTCCTCTGTCATGTGCACAGAGGAAGCGTCTCATCCTTGCTGTGTTTGCACCAATACGCAGAGTCCTTTCCTGAATCTCCCCGGGCTCAAGCAGTCGAGGACAGCAATCCTGGCATCTTGGGATTTAATCTTTCTTCACTAACAGGCGCAGAGAAACCCGCGTTGGAGACTCGTTTGAAAAGGACACGGCGGGAACAGGGTGGCCACGGACGGTGGCACAGAGTCTCGTCAAGGCAGCCAAGGGCCAGAGCAATGGCCTTTACCTAATGCAGCTTCCGCCTTCCTGCCTAATGACAGAGACAACAAGAGCATCTCGGGGTCACCCGAGGGCTTCAGGATCGAAGTTTCTGGGAGGAATTTTGTTATCATAGGGAGGAGAGCACTGCAGTCTAAATCAATCTCTCTCTTTCTGGAGGACTGGAGGCTATTGATTGATTGATTTTCGAAGCCTGGTGGGCATACAGCATCATACCGTGCCAGGCGTACCACAAAGTGGTTCGGCAGCTCTGTTCCCAGTGGTCTCCACCGTGTTCCCTAAACAACATCTGTTGACTGTTGACGGCCGACTGAGGCCTGGTGTGTCCCTGTCCTGTGCAGCTCTGCCCCTCTGAGCCACCTTCTACGCTGCTGGGAAAGAAGCTTCTGGTGGCTTCTGTTCTCCCAGACATGGTCCTGGTCTTATTCGTGGCCTTTAATGCATTTGTCCATCTTCTTTCCCATTTTCATCTCCTAATGCTTTCCCCTAAGTGCTCGGGAGTTCTTTATTCTTGGCCTCGGGGAAGCAGGGGGATCCTGCCAGAAGGCCCCTCTCCTCCAGCACCGCCCGGCAACCTCCCGTTACAACAACACGGATTTTCAGTGCCGCTCGGTTACACTTACACTCGAGAAACCGGCCAGCACCCCCACTGAGGAGGCAAGCACAGACCCGTGTCTCACTCTAGGCGACGGGCACACTGGGGGTGAGTGACGGTGCCGGGGCTGGGGGCAGCCGCAGGTCAGATGGGAAGTCACCATCCTGGCCTGTCACCGGCATGTCTCACCGGCTGCTCCAGATAGCTCGGAGCCTTACGGGTGTGTCAGCCTTTCCTCTGGGAGACGGAGCTTTGAGCCAGGCCACAGCTAGGGGGTCACTTGCCAGTCCAATGCCATTTTAGAGGAGGCTTTTTGTGCGCTGGGTGGGCAGACGAATGGGGTGGGGGTGCCTTCAGAACAGGAATGGCCAACGAGGGCTCGGGGACACCCAGCTAGAACAGGCGAACGTCCAGCGGTCATGTTTGCCTGGAACTGACCACAGGCCGGTGTCCTCACCCAGCCTGAGCGCAGTGCTTAGCAACGATGACGGCGGCTCTGACGACAGTGACAATAATTTCAGCCGCACTTCATCTCACCATTTACCCAGCACTTTCTAGACATCATTTCATTTTATTTCATCCTCCGAGAGGTACCCGGCCCTCGTTTCCTTTTAATTTTAAATTTGGTTTATTGTGTACACACTCATAAGCGTACTTTACCAGCGCAGAAGAACACACTCTGTCTCCAAAGGCGTCGCTTCTTAATTTCTTTTCTTTATCGGCCTCCCCCTCCACTGCCCTCCCTCCACTCCCCTCCCCTGTGGCACCAGCAAACCCGTACCAGCTACTCCTCACGTGCACACACGCGTGCACACATGTCACGCGGCTGTACACCTGGGCGCGCGGTGCACGCGTGTGAAACTGCGGAGACACCCACAGACGCCCAGACACGCTTTGTCCTCGCTTTGCAGCAATCAGCTGCGTCGCCCACACCGTGGAGCGTCTCGCTCTCAGAGCTCAGGGACGCCAGCGACCGCCCGCCCCCAGCGTCACGGGCAGAGCTCGGACCGTCCCTCCTGAGCGCCGCACGCCCCCCGGATGTGAGTTTCCACGGAGCTCTTTGCTTTCACGTTTACGTTGCAACCCTCCGGCCCTTACTGAATTATGAACTTTGCAGCAGCCGCACACACACACATTTTCTTAATTAAAAAAAAAAAGGAAACGTCCTACTTAGGTTTTGTTTTTTTGCTTTCTAAGGATAAAACTTCAAAGAGTCCTGGTGTAAAAATACAAAATTCGTAAAGTCCGTGGTGAGCCCAGGAATCAAGCAGAGTTTGCACAGGGGCCTCGCCGTGAATTGGCAAGACGCTCCCAGGCTCTTTGAAACTCAGGTCTTAGGAACTCCGACCCCAGGGCGTCCGGGAAAATCAGTGCGGCTGCGGGTCCTGTTTTTCTTGTCTCTCTCTCTTTCTGAACTTCCAACCTTTTTAAGAAGCTGTAAATTAGACTTTCCCTCAATACGAGCCACTCAGCCTCTGCGGTATCTATCACACCGTGTGCTGGGGACGTGCCTGAGCCGCAGATGCGTCTAGGGGCTTCTCGACCCGGTGGGAACCCCGGACACACGTCCTCGCTGAGCTCTGAAGGACTTTGACAGAGACTCGGCTCAAGAGGGAGGAAAAGAGGCCAGAGGCTCAGGGGCTCATCAGTGGCTGAAGGGCCACCATTTCTGGTGCTGGAGAGTCCGGCTTAAAAGAACGGATGAAAACACCTGAGCCTCTCTCCTGAGAAACGTTCCGCCCCCGCGCGCACGAGTTCAGGCAGGACTAGGGGCTGCCGTCACTTGCGTGGGCTGAACAACAGCGGCAGGAACCTTCACGGGACTGGGGACGGCGCCCTGGCCCTCCCTGCCTCGGTGGACACACCATGGTCAGAAAGACGGGGAAATGGGGCACCTGATGGCTCAGAGCGTTAAGCGCCCGGCTCTTGATTTCAGTTCAGGTCATGATTTCAGGGTCTTGGGATCAAGCCCCGGGTCAGGCTCTGGGCTCAGCGGGGCGTCTGCTTGAGATTCTCCCTCCGTCCCTCCCCCTGCTCTCTGATCCCCGCTGTCTCGCGAAGAAGTAGGTAAGGCTTTAAAAGGAAGGAAAGGAAGGAAGGAAAGAAAGAGGGAAAGAGGGAAGGAAGGAAAGGAAAAAGGGGGAAGGGAGGGAGAAAGTGGGGGAAACGGACCACTGCCATTCAAACCGGATGGAGTCCCACACTGTGCGGACCGCCCTGGAGCGTTTCCCCACGTGCTGAAGATAAACCCGGAACAACGTCGAGCTGGCTCAGGAGGCTCGGAGCGGTGCACACACCACCCACCCGGTTCCTGTCCTCTCTGCTCAGCCACTCGGGCTTCTCCCTGTTGCTCCCTCCTGTCTCCTGCTCCTTGCTGCACGAGTCTGGACCGTTCCGTTTCAGGGCCGCACGAGAGAAGCCCACACTGCCCCGCCCCCCAGCAGCCCTCACAGCAAGTGCAGTCTCGGTATACAGCGTCTTCAAAAACAGGGCGCCCGGCCGGCCATCTGACTTCACAGAGCACGTTCAGGGACCTCGGAGATGGACACAGAGATTCTGGACACCGTGTCGATAAATGAGATGGACATCCAGAAAGGGCCGACAGGAGACTCCGCGTGCATGGTCTTCCCCCAGGAGAACTTGAACCCTAGCACACCCCTAACACGGGACTGAGCGGACACAGGGCAGGTAGCCCAGGAGACCCCACGGCCAAGGTCGGCTCCAGACAGCGGGCTATTCCTACTCCATCCCTGCACGCAGGGACAGCAGGCTGTGTGCGGGTCACACAGGTGAGAGGAGTCCTTTCCGTTCGCCGTGTAATCTCAGGCAATCGCGACGGTCAGCCAGCCGCCACTGCCAGTTTCATAGTGATGAAATTTGGAAGTTGTGGGGGTTTAGAGCAAATGGTTAAGAAGGAATGCTTTAGATGTTTTTGGTGCAAAAAGGTGGTTTTATTAGAGCACAAGGACAGGACCCGTGGGCAGGAAGAGCTGCACTGGGACGGTGAGGAGGGATTGATCCTATACTTTTAATTAGCGGGGTTAGAGATAGGGGAAGTCTCTAAGGAATTTGGAAGCAAAGCTTTCAGGACCTTGAGGGACTCACTGCTGGTTCCTCGAGGTCTGTAATAAAACATAAACATGAAAGCACTAAGGCAGCCACGAGTTTCTTGAAGAAGGTCACGTTCTGCCTGTCTCGGGTCTCCGCTGTGGGCTGCCAGTTGAACGGAGCTTGAATTTAAGCTGCATTTCTCCTGCCGCTGTTCCCCTCCTCCACAGGGCTCGACAAACGTCCCCTCCCCCCTGATGCATTTCCCCTGGGAACTCTGCTGTAAATCTCCCAGAATAACCTCCAGCCTAATGAGCACATGACAGTCGGCCTCCAACCTACGTGGGCTCCGAGCCGCCTGAAAACCCAGGGACACGTAAGACCAGCCCCTCCTCACCACGGTGAGGTCCAAACCTGGAGGGCCCTGCAGTGCTCAGAGGCCAAGACCAGGTCCTCCTCGGCCAGATGGCAGGCGTGCCCACAGTCGGTACTTAAACCCGAAGCAGGGTGTTGGAGGAGCCGGACCCTGAGACGGGTCCTTAGCCGCTAAGAACGAGGTGGCACGTGGACACGGGGGAGACTCGGGGACCTTGGCATCCATCAGCAGCTCTGCAGGAAATCCTTGCTCCCGGCAGCCGCCAGACATCAGCCCCGTCTCTGATGGGCACCAGGCTGGCTTTCCAAGGGCGACTGTGCGTGAGCAGCCGGCAAGGTGCGCCCCTCGCCCCGGCCCAGCCAGCTCACCGGTCCCTCGTGCCCGCCTGTCCTCACTCCTCAGTGCCCGGCTGCCAGCTCTGGCTCTCTGCTTCCTCGGACGACCCCACCTCCCCTGGGGCCGCCCGGCTCTAGACCTCCCTGCCCGCGGGCCATATGTGTCCAATACAAGAGACTTTTATCCCCACCCCAACCACGTGCCACCTGCCCCCACCTCCGATTCTACGGTGGCTGAGATTACTAGCCGTGCCTCAGAACGTGGAAGTCCCCTCCGGGCCCGGCTGCTGGGAGATGGGCCAGGGGATTCCAAGCAAAGCCTTGGAGACCCTATGGGGGCAGAGGGCGCGCTCAGAAATGACCGTTTCTGTGCTTAGCGTCTCCAGCTCACTGACCTCAGGGAACTCGGGTTCCAGGAGGGGCTAAGTCTGGCTACACGGGGCTCTGAGAGCAGATGGAAGGGGTCAGTGCCAGGCCAGATGGACGGTCATGGTGTGGGGAGTCTGGGCTGCAGGAAGCCAGGGTTGGTTATCAAGCCTGGCAGTGTAGAGTCTTCGGGGTCCAGGAGCCCGTCTGCCATAGTCAGGTTCCTGCGTGGAGGGAGAGGGGGCACGTCGGCCAGTCCTGAGGTCCAGACTTCCTGAGAGACTCCCCGGCTGTCCTTGGAAATGCACTGTGGCCACTGGGTTCATCGGGTGACTCTGTGGACACCGGTCTAAGCAGAGCTGGACTGGCTGAGAGCCCAGCTCTGGGACCCCCGGAAGCCGTCATTCTCAGCAACCTTCATCTGCTGACTGGGGGCCTGCAGGGCTGGTGTTCATCCAGGATGGCCCAGGCCAGGGACCAGGACGCCCCATGCCAGGAAGCAGGGCATCCAGACGGGACAGCAGGATGCCCCTGCTAAGGCCCCCTGCTTCCAGGGACCGGGAATAGTGTCCTGGGTCCAGCACAGGCAGGGCCTGATTTTCTCTGGGCTTCAGACACCCTCCACTGTGGTGGACGGGGCCCCCGTACGGGATAGACTGCCCGAGGTCTGCCCCCGGTGCACTGTGGTGGGCGACTTCTCCGTGACTCCGTGCCCCCACCTCTACGTTGCCTGTGACACACATGCAAGAAAGGACACTGGGGGCACCTGGGGAGCTCAGTGGGTTAAGCCTTTGCCTTCGGCTCAGGTCATGATCTCAGGGTCCTGGGATCGAGCCCCACATCGGGCTCTCTGCTCAGCAGGGAGCCTGCCTCCTCTTCTCTCTCTCTCTGCTTGCCTCTCTGCTTACTTGTGATCTCTCTCTGTCAAATAAATGAAAATAAATAAAATCTTTATAAAAAAAAAAAAGAAAGAAAGGACACTGGACAGTCGGTGACAGTTCTTACGGAACCCGTGCTTCTAAGTCACCGTCCGCCTGCAGTATTCGTGTCTGACCCTATCTGCGCACAGTCGTTGCTTTCCTCTCTAGGGCGCTTCTCCGGTTTCGTGGGCGGACTCGGATTCTGGTGGACGCTCAGAGAAGCACGGCGGGGTGGGTAGCACACTGAATACCGTCCCGGAAAACCGCCTGTCCTCCGCCTCTGGCCGTCTGCTGCTGCCCCAGACTTCCCTCTGAGGGGAACGCCCCAGTAAGGAGGACCCCGTCTGTCCAGGCTCCCCCTGTGGCGGGCAGCAGGGTCCTCGGCTCGGAGCTGCCAGCAGAGACTGGGAAGGCAGGGGGGGAATAGGGACAGGACCAGAGGAAGGAGGCAGGAGACCCGGGGTGACAGTCACAGTCACGTTGGCCGTCGTGGGAGCGTATGACGATCCTCGGCGCTTGGCCTCTGTGCGTCAGCCACACGTGGGTGTTGCGTCCTGCCTTCTGGTGTCCCCATATAACCTTCTTACCAAACCCAGGGAACAGGGGCCGTCAGCATCCCTGTTTTACAGGCAGGGAAACAGGCTCATTGCCCAAGCCCACGCCCTCATGCCACGCTCTCTGCCTCCAAGCAGGGAGGGAGCATTAGAACAGGGGCACGGCGGAGTGGGGGGACGGGGCACACGGAGCAGAACCGGAGAACGACAGGCAGGGGTACCGTAGAGAAGGCTCTGAAGGGCAGGCTGAGGACTGAGGAATTAATTCAAGCTGGTGATGGGACACTGGCGAGTCATTCCTAGCCAAGTGGAAATGAGTCCGAACCTCCGTGCGATCAGCAGAGGGTCTGGAGGCTTTCAGGTATGTGCTTCAGGAGGAGGAGGCGCCGTTCCGTAGGAGTCCCTGCTGGGGTAGGAGAATCCCTGCTCCGGTGGGAGGTGACCAGGCTGATTTCCCCCTCCAGGAAGCTTCGCCGTGTGGGCACACCTTGTGCGCAGCCTGGAACACGTGTGACCACAACGGAACTCTCGAGTAAGCTGGGGACCTGTGCCTGGCTGCGTCATGCGGAGCCCCAACACCCTGCTCCTGGGGGCCGTGCAGCAGTCACTTGGGGACCCCAGGGGCTCGGAGTCCTTCACTCACCGTGTAGCAGAGTCCAAGCCACGGGTGCAGACCGCAGGAGCCCAGCACCTCTGCCCGGCGTGGAGGGACAGTGCGCTTCACCTGGATTTCCTATATTTCCAGCAAAATCCAGGGGAAAAGCTCGGGGACGCAGGAGCGGGCAGGCAGCGTCCCGGGGCTGTGTGGGCTGCGTGTCCCATGCCCATGGCCTGACCGTGCAGAGCTCCGAGCGGCTCTAGGCCCACGCGGACGGCTCAGATCTCCCCTCTGCCCTCGCATGCCTGCCTGCTTGCTCTCAGTCTTTCCAGAGGCAGCGCCCATTGATCCGTTTCTGGGAGGCCTGCTTCCGCCCACGGCTGAGAAGCGCTGGCTGCCCGCCGGGCCGGCAAACCCGGGGAGGGGCCCATGGTGAGCAGACCTCCAGGCCCCCCAACCCTCACCCCAGATGCTGAGAGCTTCGATTTGGAGGGTTAAGTGCCGAAGCTTCGGCGGGAGTCCAGCTCCCATGGGGCCTGGGACCTGCACACACCTCGGGCGACCCTCCGGACGGGTCGTCCCTACAGGAGTCCACAGCCAGACTCGGCTACACCCGGGGCCTAATCTGGAATCCGCAGGTGCCCGACGCCCAGGTGGGTTTTGTGCTGGGGTCGGGAAGCAGAAATCGCGCTCGGCCCATTGCAATCCCATTAGGGAGCGAGAAGTTAATGAAGAGCGTGTTCTTTCCTGCTTTCCCGACCGCCTTCCCCGCGTCCCGTTTATCTACGCACTTTCGGAAATCCGGGCCTTCTCAGCAGGCAGAGCAGAGAGACAGCGTCTTGCCTCCTCGGGAACCTGCGCACTAATCATCCCATTCAGGCAGAAGCCTTGACTGGGCTCTTTAAGACTAAGTCAGACGTCCTGAACCCTTCCTGGGTCCTGACCCTGTTGTTTGAGGGAGGCTCTTTTTGGATCAGAGAAGTAGAGAGATGTTCCAAGATCAAAGAAGCTCCCAGGGGAGGAGTTGCAGGAAATTTCGCGGTGAGCTCAGGAGACACCCGGGGCGTGGGAACCTCCGCAGAGGCGGCTACAAGGAAGAAGGAAGAAGCTCGAGTTCCTCTTCTCACGAAGAAGGGCGTTCAAGGTCACCGACACGTGTGGCTGAGCTATGTGGCCGTGTCCTCCAAAGGCGCAGAGGTTGGTCCCTGCCCTGTGGGGTCTGTGTGTGCCCTGCTCTCCTGGCTTCGCTCCAGGACTCAGGCTGCTTGGTCAGAGCCGGGGTCTGGTGTGACTCAGCCGCTACCCGGCCAAGTCTTCCGACCGGCGGCGCTGCCCCCGAGGGCCGAGCCCGGACAGGAGCATCATCCTCATGTCATCCGGGACCCCTGCTGGAAAGTGGGACTGTCCATCTTTGCTGATGGCAGCAGGTGCTTCCTTCTGAGCCTTGCTTGTGTCCCAGCCACGGGGAGTGTCCCCTGCAGGACCTGCCCCAACGCTCCCGGCGTTCCCAATGCTCCTGGATGTGTGAGCTCCGGGCAGTCCTCGCCGGGGGTCTTCCGTGTGGCTGTGGCCACATGTGGGCCAGGCTGTGGTCGACACGGAGGGACCACGCGGGTAGAATTTGGTACCAGCTCTTACCCGGGGGGCTCAGGTTTCCTCCGTGGAGTATTCTCTGTGGGGTTGCGTGAGGGGCTCCGTAGTTGGTTGGCCAGTGTCCCCCAGAGCGAGCAATCTGAGAGATCCAAGCGGGAGCTGAAATGCCCTTCATGACCTCGCCATCCCCTGCCTTCCGTGGGTCCAACACCCGGATTCACCAGGCTCTGACTCTAGCTCCCGTGTGGGTTTTCCTTCACCATAGCACCAAGCGATCCTCGGACACCAGCCGGATGTCCTACCGTCGGACTGGCTGTGACCGTCCACCAGGAGACAGCATCGGGTCCCACGGGCTAAGGGCCCAGTCCCACAAATCTGCCCTCCACCTTCAGAAGCCAGGCACAAGTCCCCTTCGTCCCCTGTGCTTCTGACCGACGGTTACAAGTCAGGGGTTCCCATGACCCCCTCCTGGGTTCCGTGAATTTGCTAGCAGGGCTCACAGAGCTCGAGAAACGTCCCACTCGCCACGCCGCAGGCTTGCAGGCGCGGGTGCGCTCAGCAGCGGCCCCAGGGACGGAAGCAGAGGGCGGGGCGTGGGGAGGGGGCACCCTTGTCCTGCCCCTGCTCCCACTCCCCAGCCTGGAGGCTCCCCAGCAGGTGCTCTGGGGTCTTGACTCCGTTACTTGGGCCTGAGTGACGACTTCAGTGGCCACTGGCGACCCATCGGATCTCCACTCCAGCCGCTCTGCTCTAGGGGTCAGAGAGGGGGTGGGGAGGGTGGAGACGGAAAACCCCCACCCCCTGACCCACCACCAAGTGGGGTCTCCTGGGGACCAGCCCCCTCCGTCTGGTGCGGACCAAGCCTCCTCGTTAACAGGACAGAAGACTCTGTTGTTCTGAGCACTTGGGAAATTCCCGGGGGTTCGGTCTGCCTCATGCTTAATGCTTGGTGAGTAGGAGCCCCGGGGAGATGCAGAAACCCAGGGGCTATCCGCGGAGAGAGAGCCTTGCTCCAAGCCCTGGTCCCTGGACATCCAGTCCTTGCCCCCCACCCCCGGCCTGGGGATGAGCCCCTGCCTGTGAGCATCGTGGGCGCACGTCCCTCTCATGTATGTTCACACCCGTGTGAGCCTGTGTGAGCACAGCGCAGCCTCCACACTGTCACCCGGGCTGCATCCCTCCCTCCGGTGGGGAGCAACCCCTGCAGGCCGCCCCGCCCCAGCTCCTGCAAGGAACCCTCCCCTCCCCGCCCTGCTTGCTCCCCTTCTGGGGGGAGAAGCCAGGAGTCAAGGAAAGCAAGTCCCACGGAGATAAAGGACACAAAAGAGAGCTGGGGGTCAGTGGGGGGGACAAGCCTGCATCGGCTTCCGCACCTGAGAGCCTCCGCCCAGGTGGGAGAGGGGCAGACAGGAGTAAAGAGGCAAAACAAGGGAATTCAGGCTGTCAGCGGCTCAGCCCAGAAAAGGAACCATCCCACCCCCAGGCGAGGGCCTGGACACAGACGCCTGACCTCCCCCACCGCCCGCCGGGTCCTCTGGGCTCTGCACCCCTCCGAGGCTTCGGGAACGGGGCCTGCCTCCCGGCGGCCCGGCTCCCTGCCCGCCGTCCGTTCCGAGAGCTGTAGATGTTATCACACAACACCCCCGCCTTCATTTTCTCCACGGCGCCTTTTATTGTGTGAATATCCTGCAATTTATTTATCCACTTTCCTCCTGATAGATTGCTGCGGTCTCTGATTTTCCCTTATATCCAACTAATTTGAGCTTCGGTGACCGATCCGGGACGGGGCTCGTGGTCACTGGTCCGGAGGTGGGGTGTGTGACCGAGGGACGTCGCCGGCGTGTAGGATCACAGCATCTGCAATGTGCCAGCTGTTGGAACGCTCAGCTCCGAGGCAGGGGTCAAAGTCGCCGCCCGGCCAAGCACTGGTCCCGTCGCTTCACGTCTCCCCCAGCCCGTGGGAGTGTACGAGCTTCTAGTTCTCATGATGGGTCCTGTCTTGATGCCTCGGAGCTCCTGGAACAGAACAGCACAGACTGGGAGGTGTAAAAACAGCAGAAATCCATTCTCATAGCGCCGCAGGCCAGAAGCCCAGCATCGGGCGGCAGCCTGGTCAGACCCTGCGGAGAACCCTCTGCTACTATGCATACTGCTGCCCCTTTGCTGTGTACACGTGCCGAGGGAACAGGGGGCTCTTCGGGGTCTCCTTCCTAAGGACGGGAACCCCGCCTCGGGGCTTCATCTCATGAGTAACCCCTGCCAGGGTCCCACCTCCCGACACCATCACACTGAGCACCGGGATTTCAACGTGTGGAGTTTGGGGGGGACCCGGGGTTCCGACCACAGCACCCATGAAACGGGAACTCAGTTATAATAGTAAGTATTTCCCTAATTGCCGACGCGCTGGCTATTTCTTCACACACTTATCCAAAACCCTCAATTCTCTTACTATGAGATGCTCCTTCGGGCCCTTTGCCCCACGTCCTGTTGTGGTTCTCTGTTGTCGTTGGTGGGCGGCGGTTCTCTGCACCGCCTGATTCGGATGTTGAGTCCGTCACGCAGCTCCGATGCTTGCTTCCAGACGGCATCCATGGCTTCGCTTCGTTTTTGTGGCGTCCTTTTAAGAACGCGGTTTTGATGTTTACTGCCACTGAGTTCGTTCCTGTTTTCCTCCACGAATCCTGCAGTTTGAGACGGATGTAAACACGCGTTACCCGCTGTAACGTCCCAAGATGGCAATTCCCTACATCTCCTTCCGACGGCTGGAATGCCGTCTCTGTCCATCGCCAGCAGCCCACGGTTTCCCTCGGATCACTTTTGTCCTAAACCGTTGTACGTGATGCGGCAAAGTGTCCCGGGTGATGGACGTCACACGTCCTCCCGCCTGAGGTTAGAACCAGCTGGAAACGGCCCATGAGGTGTCCTGGCAGGGCTTGTTCCAGGCGTTCTGCTCCTTCGTGGACAGGCTGGGGAAGGGACGCGCGCTCGGCTTGGCGCCCCTCTGGGTACACGCGCACCCTGCCCCGGTTTGGCTTGCCTCCATGCCCCTTAGCAAGACCTGCGTGTTTTTCCCACCGTCTGCATGTTTTTGCTCAATGTACTCCTAGCTGTCTTGTCATTTTCATTGATTTCGTGATTGTCATTTTTGTTGTTTCCGCCCACAAAACTGCCGCTGACTTTCTTTTTTTTTTTTTTTTAAAGATTTTATTTATTTATTTGACAGAGAGAGATCACAAGTAGACAGAGAGGCAGGTAGAGAGAGAGAGAGGAGGAAGCAGGCTCCCCGCTGAGCAGAGAGCCCGATGCAGGACTCGATCCCAGGACCCTGAGATCATGACCTGAGCCGAAGGCAGCGGCTCAACCCACTGAGCCACCCAGGCGCCCCTGCCGCTGACTTTCTTTATTGCTCCTACACCTCATAGCGGCCCGTTCAGTTTAACCCGTTGAATAAATCTGCAGGTTCCTTCGGTTACCCATGTACCTCACAATATTTTCTGTGAATAAAGAGAATTTTGTTACTTCCTTTCTTCTAGTCCTTATCACATGTGCTCTCCCTTGGGTCATGACCTCCTTCCTGGCCCTTCGTCCTTGACCGCGTGTTGGAGCCCCACCTGCAGATGATACCGCGGGCAGCTCCAGGGTCGTCCTACAGACTGTCTCACAGCGGGGACCCCTCCTCCCTGAACTGCCCTCCCCGGGAACCCTGTAGGTTCCAGCCGCTTTGGACTCTGGGGGCTCAGGCCAGCTCCTCAATGCCGCAGAGCGTCTGGGTTGGGGGCAGGACCCTTCCCCTGCATCAGGGCCTGGAATTGACGTCCAGGCAAGAGACCCAGGGTGTGAGCACGGGCTTCACCTAATTCATTTTCCTTTCTCAGTTGACCGGCCGATCCAGGAAACCTGTTGTCCGGTGTCCTGAAATGGTTGACGTAACACCTTTTCCATGTTCTTGTTGTTCATGACGGGATGGCAAGTTCCATAGCCATTCGTCCTTGGGGAAAGTTTTAGACCATTTCTATCTCACGTTGTGAGTGTGGCCGGGCTTCCGTCCCGTGTGGGGCCGCCTGGCCCGTCTGGACCCCACATGCTCTCTATTCCTGCTTCCCTTTCCATAAAGCAATTCTCCATTCTGCCTTATCCCCTCTACTGGTTTCAGTTGAATGCCTGAATCGTCTGTGTTTCTCCGGGGAGTACAACATGCATTCCTAATTTATCAGAGGCTGCCTTGAATTACACTGTGAACAGCCCCTTTAGTGTACAAATGTGAAGTAGCAAAACCCACAAAGACGTGTGTTTGCCCCTCCCACCCTCTGTCTCACTCCCACACGTTCTCCTAAACCTTATACCACGCTTCCCGCCACCCTGCTTCACAGTCGGCTTCCGTTTAAGTGGGGAAGACCAGAGAACAAAACGCACCATCTTTTCCCTTTATAGACCTCCTGGCATCCCTCCCTCCTGTCGACTTGAGTTTCCATCTGGCAAAACTTCCCCTCCGGTGGATATTTCTATGGTGTCCCTTGTAGCATGGACCATGGCATCTCTGGACTCACATCGTGCTCTGAAGTACGACCTCGCTGCACACAGAATCGGGGTTGGCAGTATTTTTGTCCTCGGGGCACTCTGAAGGCGGAGTACCTCCGCTCTGGCAGGTGCTGGTCCCGATGCGCAGTCCGTGGCCGTGGGCAGGAGCGCTCTGCTTTGTGGGACGAGGCAGCCTCCCCCTGCCCCGCTCAGCGCTGTTTGTCTCTCAGACTCTGACTGCGTCGATGCCCTACACTTCACGGAGTGTCGTGTCCCTGGGGAAGGATGTCCCTTCTTACCAAATTGGGGAGCGATGTTCAAGTATTTATCAGGATGTCTACCGCGTCCTCCTTTCCTGCCCCGGCTTCACGTAGGTTAGGTAGGTGTCTTCATACCACACGCCACCGAGGCTTTCCTGCGTTTTTTACTCAGCGTTTTTCCTCTCTGCTCTCACGGGGATGACTTACACTGACCTGTCTTCAGCTTCACTGATAATTATTCCTTCAGCCTCAGATCTCGTTTAAGCCACTGTAATTTTTTTTTAAATTTCAGTATATGATTTTTAGTTTAGAACCTCATTTGGACCTTTTTAGAATTTCCATTTTTGTCCTGAAATACTCTACTCGATCCTTGTATCTACTGCGTCCATCCATCCATCCATCCAGCACTCATCACTCATATCTACCACCGACCCCCACCCATCCTCTATCTATTTCTGTCTCTACCTATGAATCTATCTAACCTATCCTCTGTCTATCCATCCATCCATCTATGATCTATCTATCGAATCATCTATCATCTTTATTGCTCTTTCTCTCGTATAACTATCTTATCTGTAATCTGTCCCTCCATCCGGTATCTGTCTACCTATCATTTATATCTATCTATCTATCTACATCTATCTGTCATTCATATCTATGCATCTATCTATCCGTCCATCTACCATCTGTCTTTTTTTCTTTTTTTTAAATTTATTTATTTATTTATTTTCAGCATAACAGTGTTCATTTTTTTTGCACCACACCCAGTGCTCCATGCAGTACGAGCCCTCCCTATTACCCTCCACCTGGTTCCTCAACCTCCCACCCTCTGCCCCTTCAAAACCCTCTGGTTGTTTTTCAGAGTCCACAGTCTCTCATGGCTCATCTCCCCTTCCAGTTTCCCTCAACTCCCTTCTCCTCTCCATCTCCCCATGTCCTCCATGTTCTTTGTTATGCTCCACAAATAAGTGAGACCATATGATACTTGACTCTCTCTGCTTGACTTATTTCACTCAGCATCATCTCTTCCAGTCCCGTCCGTGTTGCTACAAAATTTGGGTATTCGTATCTACCATCTATCTTATGTGCATTTCCCTTTAAACCGTTACTCTGTGGCTTTTCCAGCATCCCCCTGCCAGCTTACACTGACATTCAAAACTGAACTAATGTGTCCTCATTCTTTGAAGGTCTTTGGTTTATGGGACCCCCCCCCCCCCATGCTCAGAGCAGGCACCTGCCCCAGGCATACAGGTGTGAAATCTGCTGGGCTCCCTGTGGACCCATGAAAGACCTTCCTCTCTCTGAAAAATCTCCCCTAGGATTTGTCCGTGTCTCTTTACTCTTCTCACCACGAAATGTGCGATTATTTGTCCTGGATTCTCCTTCTATTGCCCTGGGAGGTAAGGTCTTTCGTGAACTTCTAAATCCTGACCAGATGTGGAAATCACCGACAACCTGGCTTTTGACTCCTGGTTCCGTTTCTTTCTTGGCTTTGGGCAGACTCAGTTTTCCTTTTGCTTTTTGAGTCTATACGATAAGTTGTATCCTGGGGGGAAATTATTCATTTTTGTCTACATTTAAAATGTATCGATATAAAGTCATTGATTTTTAAAACTGTTCTGTTACTCTCAGTGTTTCCTCTATGGGATCTTTACTTTACTCTTAAGTGTCTACTTCTTAAAACCAACTTTTCTTCTTTTCTAGAATATATGTTCAGGGCTTAACTCTCCCTCTCAGCGAGACTTCAGCTCCATCCCACGTGGTTTTGCATGTTGTGTCTTAGTAACCAAAATACTGTCTAATTTCTACTTTGATTTTTTTTTTTGACCCAAGATCATTTCGATATGCATTGTTCAATTTCTCAGTACTAAGGACTTTTCTAACTTTTTGTTTGTTTGTTTAATTAACAAGTAAATTCCTTTGTGTTCAGATAACTTACTGTGATTTCAATCTTTGGGCAATGGGGAAGAGGGCTGCTGTGGCCTGGCTTGGGAAAAATGTGAACTATATTGTTGTTGAATGCACTATTCCTGTCTGCTCTTTGGTCCGATAAACTTCTCTGATTTTTTTTTTTTAACTTTTCAGCATATGCATAGGTTTAAATGTGTCCTTCATAAAGATTATTCCCATGGACATTTTATAGTAGAATTTAAGCCTTTCTGCCTTAAACTTGTGAGTTTAACCTGTTTGCATTTATTCTGATTATTGATACAGTTAGATTCATTTCCCCATATTTTGTCCTTTCTTTATTTTTGGATCCCGACACTCTTAGCCGCTACTTCAATAATTTTGTCCAAATCAGGTTTTTCACATCTCTCTACCGTTACTGAAATTATACCCTCTACCATTTTTTAAACTAAAGGTTTCCACGGGTGTGGACCTACAACCAAGTCTAGAATTTTTCAGCGTTGCTACCCTCTTGTTCCACACCGAGACTCTACTATGGCTTAATTCCAGTTATCTCGTTTCCCAAATACTGTGTTAATTTTCCACACTTTAATCCACTCCCACGGGTTTTTAAGCTCAGGAATTGATTAGGGAAATTAATTGTTTATGTGGGGCTGGTATTTGTGTGGCATCATCCGTGCGTGTTCCAGTTTATGTCCTCATCAGCTCTCTCTAGTCTTGCATTTCCTTATATTTTGTGTTAACAACTACCTGCCGTACATATCTTTGGAAATTGAATGACGTTCCGTTAGATCTCCGACCACTTCAACTTCTCTTGTTCGATCGAATCCTTTATGAATTCCAGAACTTTCTCTTAAAGTGCCCGGCGTAAAATCTCTTCGGGTATCTCCTCTTTTCAACAATTCTCTTATCTGTGTCAAACCGGACAATTAATGCATCCTAATGAGTTTTAATTTTGTTAACTGTGTTTGCGATTTCTAATATTTCTCTTTGTTTGGTTTGTTTCTCTAAATCTCTCCAGTGTTTTTGTTTTGTTTAATATGATCCTGCTTCTTTCTGGTGCTTTAAATTATATCTTTCTATTATTATTATTGTGCTATGCTAGTCACCATATGGTATATCATTAGGTTTTGATGTCATGTTCCATGATTCATTATGTGTGTATAACACCCACTGCTCATTAAAACACATGTCCTCCTTAATACCCATTACCAGGCCAACCCGTCCCCCCAACCTCTCCCTCCTAAAACCCTCAGTTTGTTTCTCAGAGTCCACAGTCTGTCATGGTTCATCTCCCCCTCCAATTTTCCCCAGCTCCCTTCTCCTCTCCATCTCCCCATGTCCTCCATGTTATTCCTTATGCTCCACAAGTAATTGAGACCATATGATAATCGACTCTCTCTGCTTGACTTATTTCATTCAGCATAATCTCCTCCAGTCCTGTCCATGTTGATGCAAATGGTGGGTATTTATCCTTTCTGATGGCTGCATAATATTCCATTGTATATATGGACTACGTCTTTATCCCTTCTTCTGTTGAAGGGCACCTCGGCTCTTTCCACGGTGTTGGCTGTGTGGACACTGCTGCTATGAGCACCGGGATGCATTATATCTTTGAAATGTTTGCATATCTCACACTTGCCCTTTTATACTGTTTTATACTGTTTCTCTGACAGTTTTATTATTTCCTAGTTCTGGTGGATGAAACCCACACTTCTGTGAGCTGTTCTCCATGGTGTTGGTGGCAGATGCGCTGGGATTATGGATTGTGACTTCACGTTTGGTGAAGTTCCTCTGGTGGAAATCCCATCGATAAATTTGAGAAAAAGAGGGTTTTCACAGACAAAATTTAGGTCGTTTCTACCAGTGTTTGTAGGTACTGCCAACCAAGATCTACCTCATATTACTTAGAGTTTCCGAAACCGGATAGCACATGGAACTTCAGGACTCAGATCTAGGAGAGTCAATGATTGATATTATAAATGATCATTTCTTCTTCTTCTTCTTCTTCTTCTTTTTTTGCCCTAAGTCCTAGGGTTGGGTTGGTCACATTCCCCTCTTCTCTGGCGGGTAGACTTTTATTCTGGAGGTTTCTACTGAATGTACGCTCCTTCGAGTTCCCAGGGTCTGAAAATTTAGGAGTCACTTTTATATCTCCCTCCCTTGCATTGACCCAAAGGCTTGTCTTTTTGGTTTAAAACAAAGTATTTTAGTTTATAAGTTGGAAAATACCCCCGGGGAAACACTGGCATAGGCCTACGTGTTATCAAACCTTGCTACTCCCAGGGGATTTCCTTTTATTTCATGTAAACTCAGCTATGCTTGTAAAGATTTCTGTTAGAATTTATCCCGTACACTGTGATTGTTCTTAAGGAGATAAATGTTCACACCGTCTGATCTATTCATTTGAGAATCTCTGAAACTGGAAGTGGATGAAGTGAGAGTGTCTTAGTCATTTTTCCAAGTGAAAAGCTGATGTGGTTAAGAGACAGACCCTAATTCTCACTGCAGGTAACTTATGGAATCTGGATTCCTCCTGATGGTGAAAAAGTTCTGTCTCCAGCACATCACTGTGATTTTTAAACCAGATCTCGGGATCCTGATTACTTACCATGGTGGAGATACTTAACAGCTATTCAAGGACTTTGTTTCATTTGTGCAGATTTGATTTTCTTACTCACGGGCTGTGGAAACTTGGAAGCACAGTTCTGTGTCTGGATAACCTCTGAGCCACGTTGCCTCTCACAGAGTCAGGCACATTCTAGGCACATTGCTCAATAATTACTTATAAAATTGGAGTAATTCCAAAGACCTCCAAATTCTAAAGTGAGGCTAAAAGAATTTAGAGAATTTCCACAAAGAGGAAAAAGACAATCAGAGAGCTGGAGACTAGCCAGGGCAGTGCAGTCCTGCGGGCATCAGTAAAGGGGGGAGTTTTGAAAGCAGGGGTCAGCAGGGTAGCACAAAGGATCATGAAGACTCCACATCCCTTTGGGCAACACAGAGGAGAAACATTGGGGAATGCTAATAGTTTGACTGGTCTTTGTGGACACAGACACCCCACTTTGTTCTGGAGCAGCCTCCAGGGGGATGGGCCAGTGGACCTGAGCTGAGGGAGGTTCCTTTGATGGACTGGCCTCTAAGCCTTCACTTCCCTGCCCTCAATAGCAGGCAAGCAAGGAATGGATAGACACATGGGTACCAAGCCATTGAAAAGAAGCCTAGAGCTGGGGAAGGTGTAGGGCAGGAGAGGTTAGTTGTAGGAAATACTAATACAGACAGGGACTTTTCTCCTAGGAGAAGAAGGGGAGAAATAAGGAGGCAGGTGATGGGCTTGATTTTCTTGTATTTTGTTACATTTACATTTATTATTAACATATTGACGCATTTCCATTTTAAAAGAATTCTGGAAATACAGAATGAAAAATTTAAACATCTCCTTCATTGCATGCCTTACGCCTTACTTGCACTTATCTGAACAGACACCATCAAAGTATCCCATTTGGTGTGTGTCCTGAGGCTGCCCGCTTCCCCCCCTGTCGGTGCGTGCCTGTGTGTGCTTCCTGATACTAATGGGATCATATTATACCCTTTCAAGGACTTGCTTTTTTTCACTTAACAATATATCTTAAAGATTTTGCAAGTCAACCCTGCGGTCTACCTCTATTTCTAACTGCTATTTATAGGATTCCACTGAGTGGATTTGCCATGATTAATTTACTCGTATTCCTCTTGGTGATTATTTAATTTGTTTTCATGCACTTGCAATTACAGATAACACTGCAAAGAACTTCTTTGCCCATGTGTGCCTACTTGTGTTCTGCATACGGGTTGGCTCTTCTTTTACATAAATTCCTAAAATGTAAGTCCTGGATCAAAGAGTCTGCGCATTTTTCTTCCAATTGACTGGCAAGCTGCCCTTTTAAAAGGTCTCATCAGTGCAACCTTCCTGCAAAATGCAAAGACAGCACATCCTTCCCAACACTTCCTATTATGATTTTTTATACCATTTCCCTAATATAAAAGGGGAAAAAATCTTTCGTTTCTGTTTGAGAATTTCCTAATGTGTTTATTGGCCACTTTATTTCATGTTCAGTGAACCTACAGTCCATATTCTTTGACTGTTTTCTACTGGGTGTTTCTGTGCTGATTTGTTTGGATCCTTTGTCAAATTTGAATATTAATATTTTGATTTTTCTATGGAAAATGTTTTTGTGATTCTGGCGTCGGTCATTACCTTTGTGTGTTTTGTCATTTATCACAGGGAATTCGTCCACCTTTGTCCGCATGGCTATGCTTTCCCCTTTCACAGCTCACAGAGGTGTTTTTCAGGCTTTTGATTTTTTTCAGGCTTTTGATTAAACTGAAATTTATTTACATTTACTATAAGTTACAGCCCATCTGTACTTTCTTTTAAGCAAGTAGGTAGTCAATTATCCCAGCATCATTTATTACACAGACCTTCAGTTTTGCAGAAACATCACTTTTATTATCTATTAATGTAATCTTAGGAGCAAATTCCCTGCTGTGTCACTTGGCTTCCCGACTGCCCGTTCTGGTCCATCGCGCGTGGACCACACTGAGATCACGCTGCCTTTCTTATTCTGCTTTGGGGCACATCGAGCAGGCAAACCCACATCCACATCCAAGCCTGTAGTGTACCTTTTCAAGACGGAATCGGCTGTTCCCACCCTCTTCTTGTCCATTTAAACCAGACACAGGTTCATCAGTCTCTATCGTAAGACCTGTCGGAACTTGCTCGGGGTGCAGACGGAACGCATGGATTCTTGAGGAGAAATGACGTGACACAGAGTCCTGTCCTGGGGTGCACACACTTACTTGTGTCGCAAGCCACTTCCCTCTCCTCCTGGACACATAGGGAATGGCATGTCTCATCTTCCCTCACAGTTGGAGGTCACCATGTGAGTAAGTTCCAGACAGTGGAAGTAGGCAGGTGTGCCAGGAGCCCCCTCCAGTTGACCCACCGAAGCCATCTGCTCTGTGCTCGCTCTGGTCCTCCGTCTTCCTCCTGCATGCAGAGACCCGTCAGGGAAAGCCGGCGTCATGGGATATGAGATCCACAAGACGGAAGAAGTCTGGGCCCCCGGATTCCCGTGTGGAGGACCACATCCTGGAAATCTGAGCAGGAAAACAACTTCTATTTTGCTAAGCTACAGAGATTTGGGGATTGTTGGTTATAGTTTTGGTCGACGCTGATCAGTGGTCTGTGTCTCTTCGTCTATTCAGGCCAGTTTTTACTTTTTCAATAGGTTAGAACTGTCTGGAGTTCTTTTGTATTATTATTTTGGCTGTGAATAAAATCCTTTTTTTTTTTTTCCTATTACATTTTCTATTTGGCTGTTGTTGGTTCTAGAAAAACTATTGATTTTCATCAGTTGATATATTTGGTCTCAGGTTGCTGAGCTCTCGTGACCGGCTCGAGCCATTCATCAGTTTATGCTTTTGCATTTTTGTAGGAAAGAACATTCTCATATACATAATGTCATATTTCTCATGTTATTTTTTTTTCATTTTTACATTGTTGGAACCCTTCATGCAATATTAAACAGGGATGCATTGTAGGTATCCTTACTGAGCTGATTTTCAGAAAATATCACTCATGTTCACTGTTAAGGATGATGCTCGCCTCAGTTTTCTGGTAAATACTTTTTATCAAGATAAGAGTGTTTCATTACTGTCTCTGTCTTCTAAGTGGTTTTTGTCAGGAATGGGCATCGACCTTCATCAAATGCTTCTACAGCATCTAGTGAGATCATTAAAGCTTCTCCTTTATTCTCTGAGCATAATAACCCCACTGATGGGTTTTTCTAACCATCCCTATATTCCTATGATTAACCTGTGTCGTTGGGAGGCGTTAACTTTAATACTAGGTTGATCTTGATATTAAATATTATCTAGGATTTATTCACCTGTTTACAGTAGCCTTGGAGATAGATTTTTCTTTGTGTGCTTGTTTGTCTAGTGATGTCTTAATTGCATGAGCTATTTTAATGAAATTAGTAGGCATCCCTCTTTTCCTAGTCTCTGAAAGTTCACAAAACTTGTGAGTTATTAAATGTGTGTGGGCATTTACTAAGGTAAACATGTACGTCCTCCTTCAGCCACACCTCCTATAGATTTCACTGATATATGTAAACATATGATAGAGCTGTAGATTTCTTCTAAAATACTTCTTTTTTATCTGAGTTACACATAGAGCTGGAAATTTCTAGAAATTCTACAAGTCTCTAGAGAATTCTCCAAGGCTCTTACACAAACGAAGCAACCCCTGGGATAGTGCTTCTCCTACCTGTTCCCCAGGAGCAGTCGCCTGATCTATTCTAGCTGATTTTATTTATATGTCGGAGACAGAGAGAGAAAGAGAGAGGCAGGCAGAGGGAGAAGCAGGCTCCCCACTGAGCAGGAAGCCCGATGTGGGGCTCCATCCCAGGACACTGGGATCATGACCTGAGCTGAAGGCAGACGCTTCACCGACTGAGGCCCCAAGGAGCCCCTGCGATTTTTGATTCTTTATCATTAGATACTAACTACTGTCTTCCTAACAGAGAACCTGGGGGTTTGATTTTCTTATGAGCGCCCTGAAACCCACGTACAACAGTCCCCCCCACAACCAGCCTCGTTAGTTCATGCATATGTGATCATTCCTTCCTAGGTTTATATTCAATGCTTACAATATTTTGTGCATGTAAACATTATTTTGCATACAAGCCGAGTATCGAGCCATTTTTCATTTTCTCTTCAGTTAAGAATTAGCTCCTTCTTCATGCCTGAAATACTTTGTGGAAACCTCACCACCATAAGCCCGTCCATGCATCTGAACGAGGTTAAGACTTTCTCTATGCAGTTATCACACGCACATACACACACACAGCCACACACGCACACAGGTGCAGATCCATAATGTACCATCAGTAGACACAGCCGTGCATCTGCCCCTCGGGGCGGAAGCCAGCACATCAGCAGTATCCCAGGAAACCAGCTCCATCCCACAATATCCGCCTTCCCCAGCTTGAGTGTCCTGGATTCTGGCGCTATGGATTGCTTTTGCCCTGTTTCTAATACCCACCTGTGCGCACGTCTGCAGGTGTGTTTCTGCCACTCAAAAGAACGCTGTGAAGGTCACTCGTATTGTCCCATGGAACTGTAGCTTGTCCTTCCATAACTGCTCTCGTGTCGGATCGACTACATTTCCTATAACGTGTTCGTCTCTTGTGCTGTTGATGGGCAGCTCCTCACTTTATCCAACGCCCCGTGCTCATTACGTCACGCACCCTCCTCAGTGTCCGTCCCCTACTTAACCCGTCCCCTGCCCACCTCCCCCCAGCAACCCTCATTTTGCTCCCCAGAGCTAAAAATCTCCTACGGTTTGCCTCCCTCTCTGTTTTTGTCTTATTTTATTTTTACTGCGCACGTGAGTGAGGTCATAGGACATTTGTCTTTCTCTGACTTATTTCACTTAGTCTGCTACCTTCTAGTTCCATCTACATTGTTACAAATGGCAAGATTTCATTCTTTTGATGGCTCAATGATATTCTATTGTGTATATATACCACATCTTTATCTGCTCACCAGTCAGCGGACACTTGGGCTCATTCCGACTGGCTGTGGTTGGTAATGCTGCTATAAACATCTTTGCATCTTCTTTATTAAATCTTTGCCTAATTCCAAGGTTGGGATATGAGATAGTAAACACTCTCCTCCAACTTGATGACTTTCCTTTTAATCCCTTGAAAAAGAGAAGTTCTAATACTTCATCAATCTTTTCCATTAAAGTTAGAGCTTCTGTGTCTAAATTCTAAATGAAATCTTTTGGACACCCAAGCTCATTCAAGTATTCCTCTGATAGTTTGACTTCTTCTTTGCTGATTTGGATGGGGAACACTTCTACACTGTTGGTGGGAATGCAAGCTGGTGCAGCCACTCTGGAAAACAGCATGGAGGTTCCTCAAAATGTTGAAAATAGAACTACCCTACGACCCAGCAATTGTACTACTGGGTATTTACCCTAAAGATACAAACGTAGTGATCCGAAGGGGCACATGTACCCGAATGTTTATAGCAGCAATGTCTACAATAGCCAAACTATGGAAAGAACCTAGATGTCCATCAACAGATGAATGGAGAAAGAAGATGTGGTATATATACACAATGGAATACTATGCAGCCATCAAAAGAAATGAAATCTTGCCATTTGCGACGACGTGGATGGAACTAGAGGGTATCATGCTTAGTGAAATAAGTCAATCGGAGAAAGACAACTATCATATGATCTCCCTGATATGAGGACATGGAGAAGCAACATGGGGGGTTAGGGGGATAGGAGAAGAATAAATGAAACAAGATGGGATTGGGAGGGAGACAAACCATAAGAGACTCTTAATCTCACAAAACAAACTGGGGGTTGCCGGGGGAGGGGGTAGGAAGAGGGGGAGGGGGTTATGGACACTGGGGAGGGTATGTGCTATGGTGAGTGCTGTGAAGTGTGTAAACCTGGCGATTCACAGACCTGTACCCCCGGGGATAAAAATACATTATGTGTTTATAAAAAAATAAAAAATAAATAAAAAATTTTTAAAAATTCCTCTGATAAATTTCATAAGTTTTAATGATTTAGCATGCTTGTCTAAATGTATTTGCTTTTGTATTTAAATTTTAAAATATAACTGGAATTGCTTTTTATATAATTTTGTGAGGTAGAAGATCAAAACAATTTTTTCTATGGGTATCCCATGACCCAGAGCCATTCCTTAAAAAGGTGTCCTACCCACACATCACTACAGTACCATTGTCCATCGCGTACAAAGGGCCCGCATGAGAAGCACAAAGCATAGTGTAAATAATTAAATATAAGTCGAGCAAAAAAATTATTACCTAAAGTATATTCTAAACCCTACTTGACAAATGTATACTTTCTTTCCTCATATTTCCATTCAATAATATTTGTTTCTACCAGAATATTAACTGAGTTTATCTCATAACTTCCATTATGTATTAGTTTCATTAGCATTCAACTCAAGATATTTTCCAATTTTTAATTTAATTTTTTTGGCTAAAAAGTTATATAAAAGGGTCTTGTTTGATTTCCACACATGTGAAGACTTTCTGGTTATCTTTTTGTCTTTAACTTATCATTTCACCACTTTGGTAATATTTCCACTAATTTTTGGCTTTCATTTCCTCTTGAAAAATTGGCTGTCAGTTTATAATTGTTTCACAGAAGGAAATCTGATTGACTGATTGATTGATTATTGATTGGTTTATACTTACACCTTTTTTTCCTTCAATTTTCAGAAGTCGTTTATGTTGTGATTGTGATTTTCTTCTCATTTATTCTGCTGCAGCTTCATTTTAAGTATGATTTGAAACTTAGAGTCACTTTTGAAAAATACCTATCATTATTGTTTTCAAATATTAGTGCCCTAAATATTCTTTTTCCTCTTGTCCTGGGACTTCATTTAAATTTTAACCATATCCCACAGGCCTCTTATTTCCTTTATGCATTTTAAAAGTAATTTTATTGGGGCTCTCTGCTCAGTGGGGAGCCTGCTTCCCCTTCTCACTCTGCCTGTTTCTCTGCCTACTTGTGATCTCTGTCATATAAATAAATAAGCTCTTTAAAAAATAAATAAAAATTCTTTTACCACTAAGTACATGTCTGGATAGTTTTTCCTGACCTCTTTTCCAGTGTTTCAATTTTCTCTTCAGCTGCAACTAATTTTGAATTAAACCCTTCTGTTAAACTATTAATCCCTTTGCTTACTTTTTTAATCTTAGATTTTTCATTAGTTTTCTTTTATTAGTTGCCAATTTTCTACTTACCTGATTAGTTTTGCCTTTTTTTCCCTTGGTCATGTCAAACGTATCTATTCCGAAGATTACACGACAACTCACTTTCTGCATGTTCCCTTTGCCTGTGGTTTATTTGGTTTGGGGTCATGTTGTCTTCTCCTTTGCCTGGTTATTTTTAGCAAATGCTGGGCATGAAATTTGGAAATTTGTAGAGATTATTTGATGTCCCAGATAACTTTGTCATCTCCTTCTAGGGTGGACTTTTGTATTTTTTTTCTGGCCAGGAGCAGAAACTAGTCATCTCACAACACTTACTCAAGGCAAACACAATCCCAACCTCTCTTTCCAGCTGAGGTTTATTCCCCTTGGGCCCCAAGGCCTCTTTCTTAGGGAAGGCTTCTCAGGAAACCAACTCTGAGACACAGGTTGTGCAAAGTGGTGCTGGGCAGTGTTTTTGGGAGCAGCTCTGTGAGACCAGGGGAGGTACGCCCCGGCAGAGGGGCAGCTGACCCGGTGTGGGGCTACAACAGAGCCTCAGCTGGCCCCACAGGAGGTTCTACCGCTGTGATGGTCTTCATGATTGTCCAAAACTTGGACAAGGGGCCACGTTTCTCCTCTGCATCAACCAGGCAATGAGTCCTTGCTACTCCCAGAGCATCTGTAGCCTGGGGCTGAGCAGCTCCCTTCAGCTAAGACAATTCACCCGGGCCCTGTCACCAGCCAGGCAGACCATGAGCCGTACTCAGCACGTTGGCCCTCGCTCACGGACCCCCGGCCCTGGTCACGGCGCGAGGCTTAGTGCTCCATAACATCACTGTTGCACAGACCCCCGGGCAGGCTCTGGGTGCTGGTGTCTACATTTTGCCCCTCCCCACAATCCAGTTTCAGCTAAACCTCCCCCCGTCTCTCAGCATCTCCCCAACTTGACACACATCTCTGGAGCTGTGCTACAGGCACAGGGAGGTGTCTAAATTTTAATCAATTAAAATTTTAGACGAAGTCTACAGTTCATCTCCTCAGCTGCAGGACCCACGTTGCGAGCGTTCAGCAGGTGCACGTGGCTCATGGCTGCCCTGTTGGACGGAGGGAACGCAGAACCTCAGGGAATGTTCTGCTGGTCGTTGCTAACCCAGAGAGAAGTTTGGCCTTACCCGTCAGGATCCCCTCTGTGGGTTTTCTCCTTTTCCACGTCTTCTCTCTTAATGTATCCCTGATACAAAGTGATTTTAAAATGTTTTCTCCTTCTTGTCAGGTTGTTTTTGGTGAGATATTGGCCCACATTATCTGGCCCATCATCACCAGATGTAAACTACATAGTATTTTTTAGGGCTCTTTTGATGCCTCTGCGTTGCCTATTTGAGCATTAAATATCCTTTTCTGGAATTCTAGTTGAGATTATCCTGTTTATTTGTCTCTGGGGTGGATTTCTGAAACGAGTCTTTAATCTCTCCTCATCCGTGCATGCTCTGTGTTGTCTAAGGTCTCACTACTGCTGCCCCGGGGTACACGTGTGTGTCCACCAGCACACTCAGAGTTTCCCCATCACACGCAACAGAAAATCCATGTGCCCACGGATGGCATAGGCTCAGGTTTTGTTCTACCAATCCTGTGTTGTGTCCACGGACAGCCTGGGGACATCGGCTCACCTCTGACTCTAGAGGGCTGGACACCAAGTATAAACGGTATGTCCCTTTCCACAAAGGACGCGGTACATCATGCAGGAAGCCAGTCCCCACACAGGGTCTGCCACTGTTCCACTCTCCACCCACAAGGAATATGTCAGTACCCAGGGGTAAGCCACGAACCCCCGACTCCGTCTTAATTTCTGGCTAGACACAGTGTATTTCAGGCACGTGATGGATTCTCCTTCTTATTTTCAGTCTGATCTGCAATTTTTACAGTCAGTGTGTGTTTGAAGCAGTATCAGAGGATTCTCAGCCTGGTTCCATCTTCTGGGCAGAAACCCAGGAATTGATGTTTCACACGCTGCCACATTCCATTCTTACGCTGACCCTACAGTAGGTGTCACGATCATTATTTTCTGGGAAAGGAGAAAGGCTTCGAGCAGTTATTAGCTGTGTGACTTTGAAAAGCTATCTGAAGTGGGGCCCCATTTCCAAAGCCCATCATCTTCCTGACGTGTTGTTCTAGAACCTGGAGCACACTTTGCTGCTGAGCCTTGGAGGCGGGGAGAGCAGGCATTCGGCGCATGGCGGCAACCCCATCAGGAGCTAGCTAGTGGACAGCTGCGAGTTCAGAAAGAATGTCTTTGAGCAGGAGCTTTTATCTGGCTTGGCACACAAAATGAAATCAGTAAATATTTGGGGAACAAACGCTCACTTTCCATTAAGAACAGACTGGGCAGTGGAGGCAGGATGATGTGGGGTTATCAAAGCTGATTCAAGCTTTCATCCTGGCATCCTCCAACGACAGCCTAATAATTGTACTGTTCACTCTCCTGCGAGTGATTCCGGTTGATGGACTGGGAGAGGGACTGGGCTCCCCAGGCAGGAGAAGGACACATCATTTAGCAGTGAGGAGCTCAGCCAGCGTGCCCTCAGGGCTGTGTCTGGACCATGCTGAGCACTTGATGAAGAGTCACTGATAGGATGGATGGATGGTTGGAGGGATGGATGGTGGATGGGTGAGTGGGTGGATGGACGGTGGATGGATGGATGGGTGGATGGAGGGATGGTGGATGGATGGGTGGATGGATGGATGAGTGGGTGGAGGGATGGAGGGATGGATGGTGGATGGATGGATGGGTGGATGGAGGGATGGAGGGATGGATGGTGGATAGATGGGTGAATGGCTGGTGGATGGGTAGATGGATGGTGGATGGGTGGATGGATGGATGGATGGTGGATGGCTGAAGGGTCAGGCCGCTGAATCAGTTCTAGGAAGCTGGGACACCTGCTGTCCTAACATTTTGGTGGGGAGAACACAGGACAATGAAATCCCATGACTATTTAGTGAGCACACGCTATAACTGGTGTTTTCACATTTTCTCATATATCTGGTCCTAACAGGAAATCTGTGATGAGATATTATTTCCCTTTTTCCAAACAAGGAAAGTACGGGTAATAACCTCACATGGAACCAGTCTTGAAACCTGGATCTTCCTAAATCCAATCTCGGCTCAGAGTAGTGTTTCCATTTGATCCAAGGTCTGCACACTCTACTTGAAACCATGAGTAGGAGCTGAAAGTTAAGGTGGTGCACAGACCCTGGGATGGGAGGAGTTGACCCCAGGATGGGCATAGGAGACCGCGGATGGGCAGAGGTCACCCCAAAAAGGGGAGAGATGACCCAGGAAGGGTGGAGGGACATGACCGGGGATGGGAGAAGGCAACACTGACATGGGAAGGGTTGACATGGGAAAGGCAGAAGACAACCCGGGGTTGGGCAAACGAGGCCCCTGATGGGCGGAGGCAATCCCAGGGTCAGGGGACATGAGCCATAAAAGACAGAGGAGACCCCAGGATGGGTGGAGATGCCCCGGGAAAGCTGGAGAAGATCCCGTGGTGAGGAGAGAGGACCCTGGGTTGGGCGGAGGCAGGACCAAGTAGGAAGTAGGCACCAGGGAGCAGCTTTCTTCCCTGTTCTGGATTGGACGGACCGTGGGGGGCTCCTCCCACCCCAATATTATGGAGGTCAGTGGATGACAACTGGGTCAGGGGGCCAGAGGGGCCTTCAGCCTAAAGGGAGGCATTTTCCTCACGTGCGCGCACTACTGCAGGGCAGAGGGAACAACGTTCTGCGAGGGGAATCCATCTTCTGAAAGCCACTTTCATGAGGTTTCCCTGCGCTGCCCCTGGTCCCCGTGGGAGCCACAGCATCGACTGCTGTTTGCTCCAGCGTCTGCTCTCACCTGGGAGAAGAAAGGTGCAGAGGTGCTTTCTAAGAACCTTTGAAAAACCATTATCTAGAATCAGAAACAAGGGCTGGTTTGTTTTATTCTCTTTTATTTCCTTCTGGAAGCTCAGCAGTTCAGGCTCAGGGGACCATCGGGGTGGGCCGGTGGGGAGCCCGCGGCCTTGGCGGCAATCAGCGATAAATGCCCAGCCTGAGCAGGTAAGAATGACATGCAAATTACTCCTTGCAACCTGGAACAGCAGATAGCAGGAAAACGTTTCCAGAAGGGCAATTCTGGGGAAGGTTGGAACCACCCTCTGGCTTCTTTAGTCACCTGAGTGGTCCCAAGTCCCCCAGCGGACCTCAGTCTGGGGACAGGGGTGGGGGCTGTTCCCAGCACCGGTTCCTTTCAACTTGCTCATGGGATCACTCTGGCCTTCCGCTCAGGGAGGTGGGCTGTGCTGGTGGGGACACGCACCCCTCCAAACCTGCCATCGTGGAAACACGCCAGAGCCGTCTCCAGAATGGACCGGCGAGTCGCACACCGAAGCTACTGGAAGTTTCCAATGGAAGTGAAGTAGGTTGTCTGTCCTGGAGTCTTGGCGTGGGGCAGACCTAGGCTCCCCTCGGTAGTGACGGCAGCTCACGCAGGCCAACATTCTCAAGGCAGAGAAGTCTCTTCTGAGTCGGCTGATACACCCCGCCTCGGGGACACTCTCAGGACCAAATGTGCTGTGGGGATGCTAGTGACCAGCTTAGCACCGAGCCCGGTGTAGACCGAGCGAGCCCTCAGCCTTCACGGTGGGGAGCAGAATCTACTCCCACCATCACCAGCTGGGTGGGTAGAGTGACACAGCTCCTCATGGCTGCAGGCAACCCTACAGGCCTCCCCGGGCCCTCCCCAGCCCCGCTGACCCCCCGTGTGTGACTCGGACACTGACCGGCACAGGACAAGACGACGGCCTCACTGTCTGGAAAGGAAGGCTGCCTCCGGGGTTGGCCTCCACTCCCCGGCCACGTCTGACGGCAAAGCTGTTCTCCTTGTTCTTGGCTTAGTTGAGCCCCATCCTCGTGACACGCAGAGCGCCGCGCACTCCAGGCCCCCGAGGCCTCCCGACCGGCCTTCAGGAGGCCCGCCTCCTCTGACCTCAGTCCTGAGTCTCTCGGCCGACTGCAGGAGGCCTCCGATTGGCTCAGTCCCCCTGGTACCTCCTGGACACGCAGCAGGAACTTGGTAAATATTTGCTACATTTAATTCAGTTGAAAGTAAATCCAGAAGAAAAGTATGTTTGACGTTCATTTGTTTGTGACGCACCTTCTCTGTTAGTGGTGTGTTAGCCAGGCGGGAGAAAGTGCCCTCGGAAAGCCCAGGGGTACCCCAAAAGGCAGAAAGCCCGTGCAGGAGGCAGAACATGACTTGACTGTGCTTCACGGGCACTGAGAGGCTGGAGCAAGTGCAGAGCCAGAGGCAGACCCTGAAACAGCCTCACGGGCTCCTGAGGAAGGAGCTGGGAATACAAGAGCCGTGAGGATGGGAGCAGAGGTGCCCCAGGAGGGCCGCCGAGCGCCCCGAGCCCACCGCAGACCCCGACGGATCTGGTGCTCACGCGGGGACAAGGGGACCAAGGAAGAACAAAAGCATGGACATCTTACAGAGCACAAACGGCCACCATGCAGCCGGGATATGAAACCACTTTTCTTCGTGCTGATTCTCATTCTGCTAGCGCTTTACCTCTTGAAGACGCCACGTAGCTGAACTCCTTCTTCTGGATCAATCTCAAGAGTAAAATCATAGGTATTGGCTCCTTCCTGTGCAAAGCATAGTAATAATTTTTTCTATTTTTCCCTGCCTCTCTCCCTCTTCCTCCCTTCCAGCATCGCTACTCGGGTAGGGGTTGGTGCCCACTGATTAAATAAATACTGGTTTTATTCTACATGGTGCTCATTCCTCTTTCTCGGCCTCTCACACTGGCTACGCTCTTGCCACAAGGCCTGGGAACAAGGCATTTACTGAGCAAGTAAGGAGGGGGTGCTCTTCCAGGCCCCGGGACACACCGACGAGTCGGGAGGCTCCACGGACCAGGCTCTGGGCAGTTCCGGCAGATCCGACTTTCAGGGAGCCCAGCAGACGGTAAACGGGGGACTCCTGGTTTGGGGAGGTGCTAGGAGGTGAGCGGCAGGGACAGTAACAGGTGCAGGCAGGGCCGCCGTGTTAGCCAGCCGGGGGGGAGGGGTGGGCCTCCGGGAGGGAGCTTGGGGGTAGCTGCGGGTGAAGACGAAGCACCCAGACAGACAGAGGGACCCCAGGAACTGGGAGGGTCCAGAGAAAGACAGTCCCCCTTACCTGGGGAGGGGGTGGCTTGTGGATCCTGGCCTATGGCATCAGTGTTCTGCGTTCTGCTTTCTAATGTCGCCGATGCTGGCTTGGGTTCAAGTGCACAGAGCTGCTGAGGCCTCGGGCCTTGAAACTCCCAGAACCCAAACACCATGAGAAACGCAGGGACAGGCCGAGGGCAGGAAGGCGGGCATCCAGAATCAAGTGCATGGGAGCCAGCGTTCAGGAAGGCAGACAGGGGTGAATGCAGTCATGGGCTCGGAGTCTGTCCTGGGTGGGCTACGGACCCGCCCTGAGCCGGCCCATGCCTGTCCTGCAGCACCTAGAGGCCCCGTCCCATCCGCCGGGCCACTCCACAGCAGAGGGGCACCTGCGTGCTGGGCTCGGTCGGTCCCCGCAGGCTGCACGTGCGACGCCACGCATCGTCACAACAATGGCTACGGGCAGAGCCAGCTCATCGGCAGAAATCATCCATCCCTCCACTTGCAGGCGAGCAGTTACCCGAGCCGTTTAAAAAGGAAGCTTCCAGAAGGTCTCCCCACTCCCACCATCTGAGAGCTGGCTTCCAGCCCCATGGTGCCAGCCCCGCCATTAACCTCCAGTGCCCTTCAATTAGCAGCCGCGAGAGGTCCTTGGCAGGTGTCGAGGACTCGGAGGGACAGACCCAGGGTATCACCCCGGGCTGCCTTAAAAGGGCCTAAGTGTTCTGTTGGAGGGAAGCCCAGCAGACATCGATCGGCAGCAGGTGGGGCGCCTACGTGAGAGGAGGCGTCCTGCCCGGGACCCCATCCCGTCGTCAGGGAGAGGGTCTTCAACGGGGCCCATTCAGAGGCCACCCACGTGACTCCCTCGGGCACCGTCTGCACTTTGCTCCTTGTAGACCCTGGAACCCAGATGCCACACCGCAGACCTGAATGCGGGAGCTTTGTAAACCCCCAGGAATTACAATCCCGTTCCGTCCACATCCTTGTAGCGGTGTGGCTTCTCAGAAATGAGACCAGCACCGCCTTCACTCGCCGCCTGGCCCTGAGCTCCGCTTCACCGACGAGGTGAGGAGGTTACGGGGCAGGACCGGAAGCCCCCCTCCCTGAGCATCCCAGTCCCTGGAACTTGCTCTTATCCCGGGTCTGCCAAGAAAGGGTTCTGGGGTCTGGGACAACGGGCTCCGCTTCCCCCAGGCTCCGTTTCCTCAGACCTTGCAAACAGCAACAGCCACATCGGGAGGGCATTTGCAAGCCCTCCGAGAGGAGAGGGCCCTGCACCCAGGTAGGGCTGCATCCCCACGTCCCCCACCCCAGTCCAACCCCGAGGGAAACGTCAGACAAACCCGAGGCCCGGTGCTGGCCGCAGCAGGGACGTGAGCCTGGGCACAGGGGACACTCATGCCATCTTGACCACTTTCTTGAAAACCCATTACTGCTTTGTTTTTGTTTTTGTTTTCTTTAATAGTTTATTTAAAGGAAGTCACCCTATAGTTGGGCGAGCTCTTTCGTCCAGAACACACAGCGGCTGGGCCGTGCCCCCAGAATCTCTCCGCAGTGAAATCTGATGGTCTGGACCCTCCCTCCCTGAACACACGCATCTGAGGGTCCTTGTTGCTGCCTCTGACGACGGGGAAGGAGCGCCGGCCGAGCACGTGGTGCCCACTCTCCCGTGTCACTTCCCGTCTGTCCCTTCTCTCATTGCCCTTGAGGGAAATTTCTGCCTCGGAGATAATGACTTTGAATGAACACATTTTATTGCCCCGAAG
This sequence comes from Meles meles, assembly GCF_922984935.1. Taxonomy (NCBI): domain Eukaryota; kingdom Metazoa; phylum Chordata; class Mammalia; order Carnivora; family Mustelidae; genus Meles; species Meles meles. The sequence continues at coordinate 2,111,101 of NC_060072.1, forward strand.
TTTAAGTTCGCACCTGAGTGCTGTGATGCACTTAGAGGGACCCTGTGGACGGTTCCTTCTGCCCAGGCAGGAAAAACCCAAATGAAAGCAGCCAGACAGCCTCCTCTGCTCTGAGCCAACACCCGGGGGCCACACGCAGGTTTCAGACCTCTGCTGTTGACCCCAAAGCTTGGGTCACACTGGATGCACGCAAGCCATTTCCCAGCCAGAAAGCCCATCTGCATCGCCGAGGAGACCTTAGATATTGGGCTGACCCTGGTTCCTCGGAAGTTCTGTGTGCAAAGGGAGCAGGAAGGTGTGGTGTGGATGAATGGGAGCAGAGGGGAGGGAGAACCAGAGAAAGGGGCATCATTTCCCATCTCACCCTCAGGAAGATTGGGCTCACTGTCACAGGAAGCGCCTGGTGGCGGGAGGGTGGGTGCCTAAGCTGCTCTAACAGAGGCCCTTTGCCCTCCTCCAGCGAGCTGCGTGCCCACCCAGCCCCCGGGGAGGGATAAGAAACCATCCAGAGGCCTGCCAGGGAGACAGGCCGCTTCCAGCCCTCTCCAGCCAGTGCACAGTAGTACCAGTCAAACGGGAGCCCCAAATTCTCCCAGCAAGATGAGAGAGAAGACAGAAGCTTGTCCCGCCCTTAGCACCTGCCACAGGCATTGTGCCCAGAGCAGACCCGAGCACAGAGCCAAGAGAAACCCCCACTCCCAATCACACTGAAAGTTGTGATTATCGCACTGGACGAGCGCGTTAATGGTCGACGTCAGTATCTTCTTCACTGGGAGTTGCTGACTGAGCTTTCATCCGAGGCAGGAGAATAGAGATCCCGTGGAGAGAACTGAAAGGGTCAGTGGGAAAAGAAGCCCCCTGGATCATTACATCCTTGTTTCTGCACACGATGGCTGTGTGTGAGGTCTAGGGCACATGCCCTATTTGTACAAGCAGAAATACAGGGCTATAAGCATCATTGTAACAGCCTTGGAATCCAAATATACACAATGTTGTGTAATATTGTAACACAATGTAATGTTTTCCATAGACGGCATTCCTGAACACGTGCTCTGTCATTTGCTGTCCTTCTGAAATGGACATTTTCCACCTGGCCAGGGTTCTGCTTTGTGGGTGGGCAGCCATGGTTTTCCCCAAACCCCTCCTGGGGGACCTCTGACCCACTTCCCCACCCTCTACAAGCAGGCACCGCTGTGAGGACGAGGCTTGCACGGTTCTCCTCTCGGTCGGCCCGCCCACCTGCTGCCAGCTCCTGGAACGGGGGCCACGATCTCAACCAGTGGGATGCTTTAACCTTTGGCACGCGAGCGCCCACCCGCTCTCCAGCTCGGCCCCTGGCAACTCGCCACGGCCTGGGCGTGTCCTGGGGGGCCTCACCCTCCATCCTCCATCCTGGAGCACTTTGCTTCCTCGGGGTCTGCCTGGCACTGCCAGCCGCCGCCTGCCAGCCTGGGCTCACGAGCGCCCTTTGGGTTTCCGAATGAGACGTGCATATCCCTAGGGGAAATAAAGCAAGGAAATGGCGCCGATTCTCTCACGGACTTCTAATTGACATCGTTCCGAAGGAAATGATAACGCTGTGTTTTCTCCTGTCCCAAGGAAATGCCTCCCCAGAGAGCACCGGGAGCGTCTGCACGGCCCCTGGTGGGACACCAGATGAACGCGGTGGCAGGAGCGATCCTCCCCAGGCAGTGGGCAATTACACACAAAATTGACCCTCTTTATTATGTTTACGCGCAGCCTGGCCTCATCGGTGGGACAGACCAGCCCTGCACCAAATCCTCACAGAACGAGTGCTCTAGTTTAATTCAACAAACTCACACAAAAGCCCATCCTGTCCCATGTAGTGAATGCGTGTGTGTGTGTGTGTGTGTGTGTATTAGGCATCATTCCAGACCCTAGAGAAACGATCGTGAATGCGATCCGGATACAATCAGTTGACATCAGACCACTAATGGGCTCTAGATGGAACATCCCAAATCAGGAGAAGCTTTGCGACGGGCCAGGGGGTGCCTGTGACAGCAGACAAGAGCGGAGACACGGTGTGGAGGCAGGCGCCGGGGCCGGGGGTTTCTCTGCGGTGGAATGACCTTCAGGTTGAGCCTGGCGGGAGGCGTAGACATGAGTGGGTCCATGCGCTGTGCGGGGGGAGTGAATCCCAGGCGCTGGAGACCTCCCGGCAAACGGGGCTCACGGGTGCAGGCGCAGAAGGAGGGCCAAGGGGGCGGGGCGGGGCGTGGCGAGGCAGGGGCTGAGAGGAGGATGCGGTGTGTTGAGCTGTGCCCCCCAAAGACGCTGAGTCCTGAACCCCAGTCCCTGTGAATGGGCCTATTTGGAAACAGGATCTTTGCCGATGATCAAGTTAAGGGGGGCCATTAGGCTGAACCCTCGGGCAATGACGTATCTTTATGAAAAGGAGACATCCGGACACAGACACAGATGTGCGCAAAGGGAAGACAACATGAAAACATAGGGAGAAGAGGGGTGTCTTCAAACCAAAGGAGGCCAGAGGCCAGGCGCAGCCTCAGAAGGAAACAGCCCTGGCAACATGTGGGTCTCAGACTTGCAGCCTCCAGAACCGGCAAGGAAGAAAGCTCTGTTGGTTAAGCCTCCCGCGTGTGGTCTGCTGTGAGGGCAGCCCCTGCGGGTGACTCCAGCAGGCAAGGTCTCGAGAAGTGGGGCCTTCCCGCCAGGGTCAGCAACCTTGACTTTCCTGGCCAGCGGACAGGATGCTGCCAGGCCACAGAGGAGCTGTGAGCAGGGAGGGGAGTTTAGCCAGACCGTGGGTGGAGACCCCCCACAGCATGCAGGGGTCGGCCGCCAAGCTGGAGGGGCACACGAGGTTACCTTCCAGAACGACAGCATGCTGCTTTCCCGAAAATGAACCACACTGCCGAGCGGAGTAAAATACTCTCAGCCGTGAGAAGAAGCAGGACAAGGCCACGCTTAAGTAACAGAAAGGCGTCAAGAGAAACAGGTGCGGAGGGGTTTCAGGGTCCGGTTAGCAAACAGGGGCTTTAAACCAACCAAAACAGGTACGCTGGACTGCACTTACAAAGACAAGCCCCGTTTTTCACCAAAGGTACCAATGAGAGACTTGGAAGTCATCATACGGGCGTTTGCGTCTGGCCATCGTCAGTCTCTGTCAAGGGCTGCTCTCTGGCTGAGACAGCTAGAAGGCAGGCTTCCGACATCGCGCTGGAGGCTGGGCCGAGCCGACGTCTGGGAGGCGGAGGCAGAGGTGAGCACGACGGACCCCAGCTTCCTGCCGGGGCCACTTTCCAGCCAGTGGCCATGAGGCAGGGTCCAAATGGAGAGGGGAGGCCTTCAGCCAATGGCTAGACCTCAGACACCAATGTGAGAGCCTGCGGGGGTGACAAGGAGGCAGCTGGGGGCCCAGCGGTGCCTGGAGACTTAGGGGCCCGCTTGGGGTTCTTGGGGTTCTCAGTAGAGACTCTCACTGGGCGTCCTGGGCATTCAGTGGAGATCCCAGGAGACCCTAGCCAAAAGGTAAAGGAAATGCTCTAGGATAAGCACAACGCACTAGGACAGGGGACCCAGCTGAAACTCACTCGCTGTAATGAAGTAAAAGACAAAATAAAAGATCTGCCTCCTTTCTGGGGGGAGGGGCACACAAAAAACTCACCGCATTTGTAAGGAAGGGGACGTAATCTACTTTCCCTGAAATGTATCACTACGATGTCCAGAGAATAATAAAGATATTATCAGCCATGAGAAGAAATGGGAATGAGTACCCCATAGGCACTAGAAGAAGCCATCAAGAGAAAGGGACGCCGAGCAATTCTGATGTTGGGATGGCAAACAAGGGCTTTCAAATAGCAGTTTTCAATATGTACAGTGATTTACAGGGAAGGATGGCTGTAATGAGTGAACACATGGTGATCTCCGCAGAGAAATGGAGAGGGAGGACGAGCCACACAGAAGTTCCACACCTGCAGGACACCTGGGTGGCTCAGTGGGTTAAGCCGCTGCCTTCAGCTCAGGTCATGATCTCAGAGTCCTGGGATCGAGCCCCGCATTGGGCTCTCTGCTCAGCAGGGAGCCTGCTTCCCTTCCTCTCTCTCTCTGCCTGCCTCTCTGCCTACTTGTGATCTCTCTGTCAAAAAAATAAAATCTCTAAAAAAAAAAAAAGAAGTTCCACACCTGCAAAGTACAATATCTGAATTTTTTAAATTCACTGAAAGGGATTAAGAGAAAGTACATATTGCAGAAGGATGCAAGGACTTGAGGACAGAACAATGGAAATTATCTAATTTGGAGACCAAAATAACAAATAAATATATAAAGGTTAAAGAAAGTAATGAACAGTCTGGACGACCTCTGAGATAATATCAAGTGATTGGAGATGTCTTTGAAGACCCACGGGGAGAGGAGAGAGGAACTGGGTTGCAAACAAATACCTGAAAAAAAATTGTCAAGTTTTTCCTGGATTTGAAGGGAATAAAATCTAAGAAGATCCGTGAATTCCCCACAGGATGAATTCAGAGAGAACCATGTTTATGCATAATCACAGACAACTGGATGAAAGTCAAATTTAAAAAGGAAGTCTTCAAAGTAACCAAGAGCAAAGGTATGTTAGCCGCATACAGAGAATCCACGGCAGGACTCCCCATCAGAAACACCGGAGCCGAGGAGGAGGTGAACAGCGTCTTCAAAGTGCCGACAGAATTACCCCAGAATTCCATAACCAGCAAAACGTGCTTCAAAATAATGTGAAAGATAGAAAGACAAAAGAAGGGTGATAGAATTAGTTACCAATGAGCCAAAACATAAGAAACACTAATGGGAGTTCTTTTCAGATTTGCAGAAAGAATCGAGGAACACAGGGAAGCTGCTATGAAAAGGAGGGAAATTGTAATAACATTGTGTGGTGGGTTTAGAGTGTGCTGAGGTGTGAAATATGACAGCAACACCAGAAAGTGCCCCTGGGATGGGGGTCTTGGACAACATGGTGTTGCCGTGAGGTTCTTATTTTATTTTAGAGGAAATTGTTTACTATCAACTGTCAGAGATTGGGCTCAGTTAAGTGTCTTAAAATCCACAAACACTTAAAACACACATAGAAACACACATGTAACACTAACAGTTTCCAGTTGAGGAAATAAAGCAAGTTTCTAAATTATATTAAAGGAGGCAGGACAGGAGAAATAAAAGAATAAAAACCAGACAGAACAAAGAGCAAAAAAAGTACAATACACCCAACTGTATTGGTAATTACATGAGATGTAAGTGGGCAATAATACCCCAATTAAAAGACAAAGATTATCAGAATTATCAGATTGTCAAAATTATCAGATTATCAGAATTATCAGAATGTTTCAAGAAGCAAGACTCACCGTGTGCTGTTTATAAAAGAAAACTTCTAGACATAAAGACAGATTGTTTGAAAGCCAAAAATTGGAGGAAAGATCAACCTGCCAACAGCAAATATTAGGCTTCTAGTGTGGCGATACTATATAAGATGACAGAGTCCAAGATAAGGTTCGCGACTGGAGCTGAATCGGGAAATGCCACCACCACGAAATAGGTAGTAACGAGCCCAAGTCGAGGAAGCAAAAACCGACAGGAACAAACAGACACATCCACAATCATGACTAGATAGAACACATAGCTAAAACAAAATGAAAACAATGTAAATTTAAAAAAAAAACAAACAAACCCAGGATGTCAAAGATTATTAAAGGTTTGGAGAGCACAATCAAGCTGACGGAGTAACTGGCATTGATGGAAACCGTACCCGATACATGGCACACATTCTTCCCACTGCCATGAGATGGTCCCTGACGTGGTCATCCGATGGGTCATTTGGGGTCATTTGGTGTTTCAGTGAGTTCCATAGGGTGGAAATCTTGCAAGGTATACTAATCTGATTTCAAGAAAATTAAATTACAGTTTAGTAATTATAAGGAACCACAGAAATTCTCCAAGTATTTGGAAATTGAACAATACACCTCTTTCTTTTCTTTTTTCTGCCATTTAAAGACTTGGGCAGACATCGCCACGTCTGGTTTTGAACCACAGCTTCACAGCGTTTCAGCAGGCTTTGTTCCAGCAAATCCTCAGTCCTACCACCTGCCCGAAGCAAGCACTGACCTACTTTCTGTCACTGTACGTGTGCCCTTTCTGGGCTTTTCGTGTAAAGGGAGTTACACAACAGTCTTCTACATCTGTCTTCTTTCACTGAGAATGACGTTTTTGAGCGTGGTCTCTCTCGTAGTGTGTTACTTCAATCACTGGCTAGTATTCCACCGAATGGATAGACCACATTTTGTTTCTCCATTCACCTGTTGGTGGGCGTTTAAATTGTCCCCGCTTAGGGGCTTCTGCAGATAATGCTTATGTGACCATCCACCATGTACCTTTGTATGCACACAAGCTTCCATTTGTCTCAGATCGATTCGGTGGGGCTGGAATTTGGGGGTTGTAGATTTAACTTTTTAAGACACTGTCAACCTGTTTTCCAAAGTGGCTGCTCCCTGCCGCATTCCCAGTGTTCTAGAGGCCTCCAGTCTGTCCTCGCCCTCAACCACCCTTGGTGTAGGTGGCCTCATGGGCGTGAAGTGGCGTCTCTTAGTGGTTTACTCTGCAAGCCCCACCTGGGTGCTGAGACTGGGCAAGTATCTTGTGTTTTCGGGGATAGGTATCTGTATCTTCCTAGGTGAAATGTCTATTCAAAGCTTTGGCTTAATTGGATTATTTGCCTTCTTACTGAGCTACAGGGGTTTATTATCTATTCTAGACTCAAATGCTTTGTCAGAGATATGATTTGCAAATATTTTTTACAGTATGTGACTGTTTTATTTTCTTAAGAATGCCTTCCAAAACGTGCTAAAGTTTTTTAATTTGATAAAACCACCTTATCTTCATGAATCATGCTTTTGCTGCCCCTCTAAGAACTTTTGCTCAATCCAAGGTTATAAGGATTTTCATCTATGGTGTATTCTAGATTTTTAGCTTTGGTGTTTATAGAAAAGTCTGTGGTGACTTTGGAGTTCCTTTTTATGTATATTTAATTTCATATTATCTTATATGTGTAGACATTCTATTTCATACATGTAGATATTCGATTGTCCTCACACCGTTTGTTGAAAAGACTCTTCTTTCCTCCGCTGAGTTATTTTGACCTCTTTGTCAAAAACAGAAACAGTTTCACAATTACCGGGAACAAACTGGTGGTTGCAGAGGGAGGCCGTGGGGGAAGGGCAGAGCAGGTGGAGGGGACCACGAGGCCCCAACCTCTAGTTATGAAGTGAGTCCGCCACGGGGATGACAAGTGCAGCAGGGGAGAACAGTCCCGAATACCGTAATGACCTTGTACAGTGACAGACCGTGACCACGCTCCGCACGGTGCACCTGTTGTGTCGTGTAGAACACAGAGAACTCACTCTGTGTTACACCTGAAACTAATGCAACATTGTATATCAACTGTACTTTGATCAAACCTTTTTTTAAAAAGAGCCAGTTGCCTGTGGAGCATTGGGGTGTGCACGTGATCCTCAAGTGTGCTCCGTCCTGGAGGTGCTCTACCTCGAACCAGCATCACACGTCTTAATGACTGCAGCCTGTCTCACGTAGTGTGTGTCCTCCAAATTCATTCCTCTTTTCCCACTTTCGTTGCATTGCCATATACGTTCTTGTCCATTCCTATGCATAAACCTGCTTGGATTTCAGAGGGTTTGTGTAGAATTTGCAGAGGGATTTGAGGAAATCTCTCATCTCGACAATATTGACTCTTTGGATCTAGGGACACGGAGTTTCCTTCCAATTTATTTAGGTCTTTTATGACTCTCAGCTATGTCTTATCCACGTTGTTGTACAAATCTCGTGCCTTTGGGTGAAGTTGAACTCAAAGTATTTATTCCTGCCGATGCTATGGTGAGTGGAATTGTTTGGTTAATTTAATTTTTCGGATTATCTTTTGCTAGTTAATAAATTAAAAAATTAATAACCATTGAGTTTTCCATGTTGGTCTTGTATCCTGCAGGCATCTAATAAAACACAAGTGAAGAAGAAATTACAAGAGAAATTAGGGAATGTTTTTCAAACTTATAGTGAAAATTTAACAAATCAAAAGTTTGTGAAATGCCACCAAGACAGTGCTTTGTGGGAAATTTACAGTTTTAAATGCTTATATTAAACACAAGGAAGATTTAATTTTGATGATTAAAATTTCTCCTTAAGAAGTTAGAATGAGGGGCACCTGGGTGGCCCCATTGTTAAGTGTCTGCCTTCAGCTCAGGTCATGATCCCGGCGTCCTGGGATTGAGCCCCATATCGGGCTCTCTGCTCAGCTGGAAGCCTGCTTCTCCCTCTCTCTGCCCCTGCTTATGTTCCCTCTCTTGCCATCAATCCCTGTGTGTCAAATAAATAAATGAAACCTTAAAAAAAAGTTAAAAAGAGAAAATTACATCCAAAGAAAATAGAATGAGGAAAACAATAGAGCAAAAATAATTGAATAAAAAATAATTTGAAAAGTTGAACTTGTGATTTAAAGATTAACTTAACACCTTGCAGGAGTGATCAAGAAATGCAGAAAATACAAATTATTATATAAAGATGGAAAGAACAAGTATTAACCCATATCCTACAGACATTAAAAAGAAAGTAATTTATGATGGAAACCTCATGCCAAGGACAACTTAAACGAGAAATCTTTTGGAGAGTACAGCTTAATAAAATTAAGAGGCATTACAAAAAACAGAAAAGCGTGGCAATGTCCTTCACAAACACAGACAAAACACTAGTAAACTACTTCATTAAACCTAGGAACATGCAGATACGAGACAGGCAGAAAGCAAGTGGGACTTGGAACAAAGTCAGTGTAATATTCAGAAATCAATCAAGGAACATGAACAAAATAAACAAGAAAACTTCATGACCATCTCCAAAGATGCAGAGAAAAAAACTCTTGACCCATTCAACAGCTCTTCATAATTGAGACTCTCGGCATACTAACCCCCGGAGGGAAGTCACTCGATCTGGTAGAGACAAGGAATAAAAATACCGACAGGCGAATTAACAGGGAAACGTGACAGGCTTCCTTCCTGGATCTGGGGAGAAGGCGAGCATGTCTCCTCCCCACGTGTGCGGAGCAGCGGGCCGGACCGTCGATCCACCGCAATCAGGCAGGAAAAAGGGATCAGTAACAAGAAGGAATAAATCCACAAAGACTTGGGAGACCTAAATTTACTTCATTTTCAGATATATTTGTCACACGAAAAAAATCAAGGAATCTGTCATAAGAAAAAACAAACAGCTTCTAAAACTGTAAGTGATGTTGGCGAGGATGGAAAATACAGGCTCCATGTGCAGAAAGTGATCGCGTCTCTGCAGAGGGGCAGTGAGAGAAGAGAAAATAAATAAATATACACACGTATTTACAGTCACATAGAAACATGTTTATAAGCAAAGAGAACAAAATATCTCCAAAATCACCACAGCGAAAACAACAAAACATCTCTGAGATTAGTTTACGTGCATGTGATGAACGGAGGGTGTGTGGGCTTCTCACGGGCTGGAAATCTCATGACTCATAATGGAGTCCACCTTCCCCAACCGAATGAACAGATTCCATGCGTCCTAATCAAAATGTTCACGTTTCTTTGTAGGAATGAAGAGAGGCTCTGTCTGTGAAGTTTCTAGACCTCAGAGAGGCAATGATCTCTTCGAGAAGAGATAAAGACAAATAAACTTTCAAATTTATTAAAGATTTCATCAAGATAAAAACTTTGCTTATTAAAGAACACCCCTGAATAGGGAAGACGAAGCCGCAGGGCACGCACCTGCCGCGCGTATATCTAGGAAAGAGAAAGTATATACACAGAGTATACATAGTTACACATGTATCTAGTGTATCTCACGTTTATATGCATTCTAGGTAACTTATATGTGCAACCTAAAACCAAATGAGGACCACTTTGTACTCGTAAGAACGGCTCAAATTAAAACTACTAAGCACATCAGGGATTTGTAAAGATTTAGGACAAACGTCTCTCATGTGTTTCTCCTAGAAATGCAAAATGGCCCGACGACCTCGTACAATGCTTTGCTAATTCCTTAACTAGTTAAGTGGGTCTCTACCATATCAGTCTGCAGTCCCCCTTAGAGAGGTAACGAGAACACATGTCTGCAAAAATGACTTTTGTAGGAGCGTTCCCAGTGGCTGTCACCGTCACGGTCCCCCTGGAGACTACACAGCATCTGGCAACAAGAGAACAAGTGAACAGGCCACGGGGCGTCCAGGCGACAGAGAGCGACTTCGCAGAAGAAAAAAGCATGATACCACACATACACGGGACAACCCGTCGACCAGGAACCCACGCTGAGGGAAAGAGGCCACGCACGGAAGCTCACGTCCCGTAAGATTCTACTCATGTGAACTTCTGGAACCAGAAAAATAATCCACAGGGATTGAAGCCAGGACGGTGATCTCCTGGAATGATGTGGCGGGGCTAAAAGGCAAGCTCAGCCTTACTTATGTCCTGCCAGAGGGGTGGCCCTGTGGGTACACGTGTTTGCCAAAGATTAGGGGGCCCTACACTCCGTATCTGCTCCGTGTGAGAAGTGCACCCTAATAAAGCTGAGAACAAGACCCCATGCCGTTCTAGGGGAGGGCGTGTTGATACCGATTCCCAGAATGCAGCAGAGAGTCCACCACGGAACAAAAAAGAGGAAGAGAGTCCCAGACAGCGAGGGACGGAGGACCTGCACCGGCCCGTCTCCCAAGTAGACCCGAACGCCCAAGATGGGGGCAGAGGCGTCCGCTGTCATCATCAACAGGAAGATGGGAAACAAGCAAGCGAGGTGCTCTACTCCCACCGAAACGGGAGACGACCATGACGGCACCGACTGCCAGGACAGCGGGGACGGCCTGGGACTCTGCTGGAGATGAACACCACCCGCTCCTCTGGAAGATGGGGGACGGCGTGTCCCAGCCCTTAATGTGTCCTGACTGCAGACCCAGCAAGCCGCCCCAGGGGAAATGCCCCATGTGTACGGAGACTTTCTGAAACACAGGCACAGTGTGTTTCTAGAAGCTCCGCCGGTAATGCTCAGAAGCTGGAACGAGCTTCGGCCCATCGGCAGGGCCCCCCTGCACCAGTGAGCTCCGATCCAACACCGAGCTCTGCGGACATCCCAGACATGAGGCCATGGAAGCCGGACCCTCCAAAATCTCATAAATTCGAGATTCTATTATGCACAGTTCGAAAATTGCACAGACACATTCGGCAAAACCGAGAACTCGTGCTGGCTGTCGTTCCAGGGAAGTGCGGGGTTTAGAGACGGTGGCTCTCGGGAAGTGGGGTGTTGCTGATTTGTTGGGGCTGCTTTAAACCAATGCTCTGGTTAATAGTTTATGCTTGGGACTAGGGATAGAGAATGGCCAGCCCCCCCGCCCTCTCTGGAAGCTGGAGAGCAGTAACGTTTTACTCTCTGAGGTCTTTGACTGGGAAGACCACCAGGAGGCCCTCGCAGGGCTTTGCCAGTAGTCTCCGTCTCGATCTGAACTGTGGCTACAAGCGTGTTTACTTAGGAAGGTTCCCCAGGCATTTCGTTTGTGCAATTTACTGCATTTAAGTCTACAAACAGCAACAAGAAATTAACAAAACATTTTTTAAAGCTTTATAAATAGTAACAAGGTAATTTTTTAAATGATTTATTTATTTGAGAAAGAGAGAGCACAGGAGAGCACAAACAGGGAAGCCACAGAAGGAGAGGGAGAAGCAAGCTCCCTGCTGAGCAGAGAGCCCGATGCGGGACTCGATCTCAGGACACCGAGATCATGACCTGAGCTGAAGGCAGACACATAACCATCTGGGGCACCCAGGCGCCCTGATAAAAAGGTAATTTTGAATAAAAGTTAATGTGCGCGTGCAAGAGAAAATTAAAAATAGCCTTTTTTTTTTTTAAGGAAGAAACAGGGACTGAGAACCTAGAATAGGAACCTGGAAGACATACCCGAGGATGTGACCCAAGTGCACTCAGAGAGACCAGGACAAGGACGCAGCATGTTTCCCAGGAGGCCCGAGGGCTAACAGCCCAATCAGAAACCGCCACAGCAGGCAAGGTTCAAAGTCACTGTTTTAGCGAAAACGGCCGCACGTGGTGAAGTCATGTAGCCGTGCAAACCACCAACACCGTCCTGCTTTTATCGGTGAGATGTCAGGGACACACGCGGTCCTGCCGCGCATCCACAGTCACCTGGCCAGTAACTCCGGGAAACAAGACTGAAACGCGGGCAGTCTTCAGAGATCACGCATTCTACCACTGCCCGAAACCGTCTCTGCAGAGCAGATGGGAAAGTCTGAGATTTCCCCTCCCTCCAAGACAGAGGAAGAGAGTAAGGAAGAGGCACACTGCGGGGCTGAACGTCCGTAACGGTAGAAGAAATGAGTCCACCGACCGGAGAAGAGCAGGGATGGTTTTAGCCAAATCGCCGCCCTACGTGGCGACGAAGGCCTAGGAAAACCAGCCCGACCGAGAGGACCGGGTCTGCCAGTGGCTGCCCGCCGGCCCGCGCCTCTCCTCCGGCCTCTCCGCCTGCCTTCCCCGTCCTGACTGCAGACTAGGAACCAGCCGGCCGGCCCCCTGCTGTCTGCTGGTCTGACCCGAGAGGGTCCCCACTCCTTCCTGGGCCCGGCACCTCTTCTCTGCAAGGCCCTGCCTCCAAGGCCTCCCCCTGGAATGCCAGATCCTGAGGCCCCAGCCACACCCCCTTTCCCGGTCAGGGTTCCGGAGGCAGCAAGGCCTCCCTGCTGCTAATTGCCCATCTCCTGCCTTGATGTCTCCTCCGCTTCCCTTCCCACTGTAGCCCCTCCAACGGCACAGTTTGAACCACGAGGGTTCCCTTACCCTTGGACTGTTTTTGACAAACACCGTATGGGACTGTAAATGCGTTTCCTCCTCTTTATGATTTCCTTAATAACACTTGCTTCTCTCTAGCTGACGTCATCGTAAAAACGCAGTGAGTAACACGTATAACATGCAAAACACGTAGTAATAGACCGTTTGGGTCATCGGGAAGGCTTCTGGCCAACAGTGGGCTCTTAGCAGTTAAGTTATGCATAGAGTTTTGGCTGCACAGGGGGCCGGAGCCCCAAACAGCACACTGTTCAAGACTTAACTCTGATTCCTTCGATTTCATTTCCTTCAAGTCTCTCCATTTACACCAACCATGTGAACTCTGTTTTCTACCAAGATCCCGACGGACAATTGTTGTAACTAGAATCTCAGGATGGGGTTTCTTCCAGTAGGGCGAAGGCACAGGGGTCCCCTGGCTGGCACAAAGTCGTGAGTAGTCACTCCTGACACAATGACACGGCACTTTCTGGGAAGGACGTGGGTGGAGTGCTGGGATATGGCAGGGTTGTATGGGGTTGAACCACCATTGCCCATGACACTGTGTCACCAGGAATAACAACCGAGATTGTGTTATCTGTGGGGCACGTTCACTTCTGATCCCATCCCTGGGGAGACTGCTAGAGCATGTTAAGTCAAGGGTCACCTCCAGGAGAAGCGTGGTCGGCTAACGAGAAGGACCAGGTCAGCCGTGAATGAGTCTGTTTCCCCGGGAGGCCCGGGGACAAGTATCACTGAAGATCACGTAGATCACACAATGGCGTGGTTTCGGGGGTTCAAACTTGTCGGTCCGTGCAGCTCCCAGGACTTCCTCGCCTCCGTGCTAAGTTCCTCATCGTAGCACGAATGACGGCCGAAGCGGCCTTGGACAACACACAGGACCCGGGGACTTTGAAACCCCCGTGCCCACGGGGCCTCCTGCTGGTGGACGACGTGGGGCTCCTGTCTCTGCTGAGTCAACATCCTGCTGGATAAAGACCTTCTGGGGACTTCGCTTCAGCTACGTCATGAAGGGACACCCGTTTTCTCAAAGCCCCTTGCTCCCTCCAAGCCCCTGGAGTCCTTACGTATCGGCTCAGCCCAGACGGACGATGGTGTGGTCTGCTCCGGGAGAAGGCGGCACGCGCCCAGCCATCGTAAGATCGTCCCCGCTGGTGTCACGGGGACCCGAGAAACCTGCCGAGGGAAGGATTCTGGCAGCTAGACCGAAAACAATGGAATTTAAGCTTGGATCCGAGCAAATGGATTGTACGGACGCATTCCACTGGGATTCAAAAGTCCCGACCTGAGCCGCTAGACGCCCTAAGCATGGCCGTGTGGACACCCAGCAGGCACCACACTCCTTGGGGACGAGAAGCAGAAATCTTTCCTGCAGGTGGTTGGAGGGAGGCGACATGCTCGAGCCAGTCTTTCTGGGAATTGCTTGGTTTAAAACCTGAAAGACTTGTGTGCGGGGAACCTCCTCCCCCAGGCCGACAAGGACGGAGGTCACCTCAGTGTGACAGGAGACTGCGTCGTCTACGTGCAGCCTGTCCGCCCCCCCAGCCCGCCCACGGAGCACTCCCTCCCCCGAGGCATTAAAAAACCCTTGACCATGTGGCGGCTGCCCTCGGAAGGCTGGCGGGACGGAGGCAGGCTCCACCCCAGGGCTCCACGTGGTCATGCCGGAGACGGAGGACATGGGTTGCTCCAGAGCGTCTCACCCGGGGGGAACAGTGGCAGCCGCTCTTTGGCCCCCAAGTTCCCTATAAATGGAATAGGTCAGTTCTCTAAGTTGTGCCTTATTCAGTGTTCCTGGAACAAAGTCCCTTTCTGGTGTGTCCCCGTCATAAGAATTCGTGCTTGGACTTCCGCCAGTTCACAGGCCCGGGAGGGTTCTGGGGAAGATCCAGTCCCTCTGGGGAAGGACTCCCAGTGCTGCTCCCTGTATGTGCTTGGACTGTCCCTCGGTCCTGCTCCAGAGGGAAATGTGGCCGTTTCCCAGGATGCTGTCAAGAAGGGGAAGCAGGGAGTGGGGGGTCAGAAGGTAACGAGAGTCCGGTCTAAATCGGTCTCCCTCAGGGTCAGTGAACGGGGGGATCACACGGTGGCTGTCTGTCCAGGTTCGGACTATAGATTTGGAAGAGATCCTTACGGCAAGGACTTGATGGCTCTGGGAGAGTCTGGGGGCCAGAGTCGACCGGAGGCGAAGTCCTATGTCGGGACGGCCAAGGCCACGTCCTGAACTCTTCTCTCCACCACCACGACCAACAAAGCAATGCCGCGTCCCTGGGGGACTGCCAAGATCTGCCCCATCCGCACACGGGGCACGTGTGGGTCGGAGCCCTGCCTCGCGTGCCGGGGTCACTCTGCTCCCTGGCGGGAAGCCGGCAGCGTGCTGGAGGACTGAGGGTGATTTCCCCCCAAACGCAGGTTGCTGACGATCTCCGCTGCTGTGGCGGGCACGGGAACCTAACTGAGGACATCAGTGGCCCTGCGGGTCCTGCCTGCTGCTCTGTGCCTGGCCCAGGAGGAGTGTCGGTTTGGAGCCTCCTGGCCTCAGGTGCTGGGAGACACGCCCCAGTTGCTTCTGGCTAGTTCCCTCCCCGACCCCGTGTGAAGTCCCGACCCCCCGTGAAGTCTCTCCTTCTGGAACTCATCTGCAGGCCGGGGTGTGATGACGGGGACTGACCTACTCCTTCGTTGTGCGTGAGCCCTCTCCCGTCACCGTTTCTGCTTCTGTCATCCCAGGTGGTGAACGCTGTCATCCCAGGTGGTGAACGCGTCCCCCGGGACTCCCCCCCCCCTTTCTAGTGGCGATGCGCAGTCTACTGAGACCTGCAGACTCTCCCCAGAGCATCAAGTCCTTGCCGGTGGCTGTGGCGGGCTGGAGGTTATGCCCCTGACGGGCACCTTCCCCATGCCGTCGCACTCCCGTGTGCTCCCCCAGTCCCTTCAATACGCCCCGCAGGTGAGTCCTGTGCTCAGCCTGGATGCGAGCCCGCACACTCAAGTCTCCCCTTCCCATTGTTCTGTTCTTTCTGCCCCTGGGGCCACAGCCTTGGAAGAGTCCCTTTATCGTCATCCCAGGGAGTCTTGGAGAGGGAGCAGAACGGGGCGCCTGGGTCCCATTCGCCGTCTTAGCCAGAGGACGTCTCTCCATGCTCAGGCCAGCGGCACCGCCTCGGCCACGTGTCCGTCCTCTCAAACGCGTTAACGCACCAATGAAGACGTGTTCTTTCTCCTCTTCAAGGGAAAAATGCAGTTCTGACCTGTCACCTGTGATTCTTCAAAATCTACTGGAGCCCAGAAGCGGGTCTCCATGCCCGGAGACAGTTAGCTTGGCCCGAAGATGACGGTGTCTCCTCGTGGGGCAGTAAATGACTGAGTGGGTCACGTGACGGCGGGCGGCGGGGGGAGGGGCCTGTTCCCAGCTGCCGCTGGGCCCCCCACGGCCCTCTGGTCCTCGCACCGCGAAGCCGTCCTCATTAGCGCTAAGTGCAACGTTGCCACCAGCAAGGTCACTCGGAGAGACGCGCCTCCCTTTATCGCCTGCACGACACCAAAAATAATGAAAAGACCATCTCCCAGATCGGGTCCTGGTGAGGACCGTGTTGCCTTGATGATGACATGAAAACAGACGAAATCGTTCTCATTAAAATGTGGCCGTCGCCGGTCAAGAGCAGGAGCCCCCGGGGTGGGGGGGGGGGGGGCGCTTCAGACCTGAGCCTTGTTCCCGACTTACGGAAGATTAACGCGCTTCCATCTTCGCTTCCGGAAGCCGAGGGTGGTCCCTCGATTGGAGGGACGGAGCTCACGTGACGACACAGCCCGGAGGGGCCGCGTGTGTCTAATTCTGCTTTCAAGAACAACAGCAGCAAAAAAACCTCCGTTTATTAAACGCCAGGAAGAAGAGATATTGATATACGGAATGAGCGCTTCTGATCTGATCCCCGGAGTGAATGTCATAAATGGCTGTTAATTTGGGTCTGTTTACTGAACATTTAATGCCTGCGGAAAATATATGTGAATCATCACAAATGCAATAATGCCTGCCGGGAAGGAGGCTGGGAGTGACGGCGGCCTTTGGGGAGGGAACTTGAGGGTTCCGGGGCTGGCGTCTGTCCAAGCCCCCCCTAATTAATGTGTGCACTCCCCGGGTGCACCCGGCCCTGCGAGCACCCGGCCCTGCGAGCACCCACGGCAGACCCGTCCGGCCCCTGCGGCCTCGCGGCCCCATCGCATGTCTCCTCTTCCTGAGACTGAACGTTCTAGCTCCTGTGTGGAGCCCTTGAATGTCTTCATAACTGTCCTGATGAATGGGGTTCATCCTCACGATGATCGTCTCACCCCACGATTCTGTTCCTCTGCCTGGTAGAGCAGAAGGCATGTTCCGGGACGCGAGGACGGCCGTCCGGTAAAGCCGGGGTGTGGAAACACCGGAGGACAGGCGCTGACAAACGGCCGCATCCCCGGTAATGACGTCCCTGGAGAGCAGTGCTGGAGGCAGAGGGGACTTTGATCCGGGCTCCGCGGGCCAGCAACAACTGCAGCAGGCTCTCTGTGTTCGTCCAGATCGTCCGAAAGCGACCCCTCCCCAGGAACCTCCGGCTCTTACCACATTTTTTTTCTTACAGCATTTTCGCTGGCACAGTGTTTGGGTGAAAAGAGCAGAGAAGATGCCCTTCATTCTTCGTCTCTCTCAGCCACCCTGTGGCCCATTAAAGTTTGTTTCACAGGCTGTGGCACCCCCATGGTGGGGCTGCCCGCCTCCCCGGCCCTCCTGCGCCCCACGGGTCCCTGCAGAGGCTGCCTGGCTGGGGGCTGCACAGACAATTGGCAACCTCGGCCATCATGAGACCGAAGTCTTTAGCCAGGATGGAACAACGCTGGGCACCGTCTCCGAGGCCGCTTTCTTGCCGATGGACCAGGCTGCGGCTCTGTCCCCCCGAAACACCATCTGAGCCCACAGGACAGGGACCGTGGCTTCAGGCTGCGGTCCGTCCCGTCTAGGGCAGCCCTAGTCAGGGGCCTGGGTGGCAGGCGGGCTCGGCTTAACAGAGACAGGGCCCTCCCCTGCACCCAGAATCTGGAGGAACAGTCCCTGCTCTTCTGCGGGCCGCGAGCCAGAGTGGAGTGGAACCCCTCCGGGTTTCGGACACGGCTCCTGCCACCCGCCTCCACCCAGCCTCGGCCTCCGGGATCTTCCTACCCACGAGGTCCTTGGGGACTCTGTGCTGTGCCCAAGGCAAGCGGTCTCCGTGGCCTGCCATCTGTCTGGACCTGGGACCTCCCCGCATCCCATCACCTGGAGCTGCCCAGGTGAGTCCAGCCTTCCCCACAGAATCTTCCCTATGGGACCGAGCCATCCCTCTGACCCCAGATGATCTCGGCTTGCTCCTTCGGAGCACGGACCTTTGAGGCCGGCATGCTCCGCCCCCATGCCCCGTGCCCAGATGTGTTGGAACAATGCCAGTTACCTCAGGAACGCCGAGACTTTCGGGACCACACAGGATCCAGAGGCCTGCTCGGGCCGTCTGCCCCGGGGAGCGGAGCAGGGCTAACTGGAACCTGAGATCCTTTAGAGTCCAGCGCCAAGCAAGCAAAACACCCACCAGGCCCGGCTCACTTTGCAACAGGATAGGAACGAGGAACAGGTAAGGTGTGGCGGAGCGGGGACAGTGACTCTGAGACTCGCTGTTTGTCCGGTGCCCCCCACGACCGCATCCCCAACTCAGGCGCTCTGAACGTGGGGGCTTTGCTTCGGGAGCTCCCGGAGCAGGACCCAAGCACCAGGATGGGTTAGTGAGACGGGACGGTGTCCGCCTTCTCCCCCTCCGCACTCAGGCAGCGCCGGCCACCCCGCGGGGACGCAGCAGTGGTCACAGAACAGACAGTCGATCGGCGCGGTGACAACCGTGCCGCAGAAGCAGCGTCTCTACCGCGTCGGACCCTGTGGTCTTGCCCAAATTCAGCCACTCCCTGTTTCCCGCAGGGACCGTGCGGGGATGCTGTGAGCC
This sequence comes from Meles meles, assembly GCF_922984935.1. Classification (NCBI taxonomy): domain Eukaryota; kingdom Metazoa; phylum Chordata; class Mammalia; order Carnivora; family Mustelidae; genus Meles; species Meles meles. The sequence goes on from NC_060072.1 coordinate 2,129,979, forward strand.
GACTCTCCCCGAAGCCCTTCTCGTGAGACCCCCGGAGCTCATTGTCGCCGACCCCGCTCTCTGCCCGCACCGGAGCGTCTCTGAGGTGGGGCGGGCTGTCGAGCTCCCTCTGGGCTTGAATAAACGCTCCACAGCACGAGCGTGTCGAGGCCCGCTTGCCTTTCATTTTGCAGCCGGCCATCCACGAACGAGGAACAGAGGCGACGGGCCCGCAGTCACACGCCGGTGCGAGCGACATGTGGCCGGACGCTGTCGCTGGCTCACGTGACCCATGGCGGCCACTCACGCTCGGCCGTGGTGGCGATGTCGACACCACGGAAAAGGGACGTCACGGCCGATCGGGGCTTTCAGCTGGGGGAGCGCGGGTCAGCCAGCATGCTCTGACGTGCTTCTCTTCCCGGGTCTTCCCTTCCTGGCTGGGCCCGTGGAACACCTGGCCTGGGCGGACGGTGGCCACACTCTCTGCGGGGTGCGTCCAGCTCCATCAGGGGAGGGGGGCGAGAGAAATTCCAGGGCAGAGACGGTCACACGTGTGACCGTGCTCGCTGGTCACACGTGGTCATCTCTCCGAGGTGGGGTAGGGGCCCTGGACGCCGCCTGGGACAGGTGTGGGGCCTCCTGGCCAAGCAGGAGGGAGGGCCAATGGATTTCATCAAACAGACTCATTTCTCTGGGGACACAGGTCCAGCGAATCCTGCTGCACTTGGCAGGACAGCCACACCCCAGCCCGTGGCGATCGGGGACCGTGCTCGTGAGACGGAGGCACAAGGGCCTGGGGACCCCAGCGCTGTGAGCCCAGCTCTGGACTTGGCCCCTGTGTCTGACTCTCTGTCCCTCGGGTCCCTCACCCGCACCACAGGGGCTCAGAGTGCATCGGGGACGAGGCCGCCGTGGGTGGTAAAGGGGAAATACAGGGCACGCGGCGGGCACGCACCCAGACCCAGGATGTGTCTCCTCGGGGCATCACGTGACGCTACCTGCTGTTTTCTCTGCCGCCGTCATGTCGGGCCACCCGGAGGGGATACTGGGCATGTGCCCGTGAGGGTTACAAACAGCTGGAAACACCTGCCTGTCCTCCCCCTGAGGATGGTCACGGCCCACAGGAGCCTCTGAGAAGCTCGGAGAAACCCTCCCAGGGAGGCACCTGCTGGGCTCAGGGCGTTAAACATGTTTGGACAGAGGCCCACCCACGGCCAGCCTGGGGATGTGGCTCTAACTGGCCACGCTTGACACCAGAACAGCCCCGCGGAGCACCAGAGACCCCGGGGGAGTCAGGGGACGCTCCCTGGGCTCTGGGGAGCCGACGGCGGAAGGACGACAGCTCAGGCCCTCCAGCACAGTGAGTGTCCTCCACGCCAGCACCTCCCCACGCTGCGGTGACCCCTGCTTGAGCTCGTCTGGTCTAGGGGAGTCCTTGGCAATTTGGTGGAGCTGCTTCTGCTGAAGAAGGGGTGGGTGGGCGAGTGAGTCATGCCCGGGGTAGGAGGGCTCTGGGGGTGGGTGGCCAGAGGGATAGGTGGGCTCCTGGGGCAGGCGGGCTCCCAGGAAGGGTAGACAGAGAGGCAGGTGGCCAGAGGGACAGATCGGCTCCCGGAGTTGGTGGCAGAGGTTGAATGGGCTCCCAGGACAGGTGGGCAGAAAAGCAGGTGGGATCCCAGGGCAGGTGGGCTCCTGGGACGTGTGGGGTCGCAGTGTAGGTGGACAGATGAGCAGTGGGCAGAGGGGCAGGTGGAGGGTGGCCCAGAGCTCGCCTGTGAGAGGGAAAGCCCTTGTGGGACCGTCTTCCCAAATGGCACGGTGCTGGCTCCGTGTGAAGCTCAGACCCAGCACCGGGACAGAGGGGGCGCGGGCTACGGGAATGAGCAGGTGCGCAGGCAGCCAAGTGAGGAGGAGGAGGGGGACACGGACTGTCCATTTCACAAACTCGTGTGTCACCAGGGGCACAGAGTGTGGAAGACGTTGCTGTGGGGTTTGGGGGTTTCCCACACCGATCCTTCCTGCGCCCAGGGGGTGAGCGGGTGAGGGGAGGGCACATGTCTGAAATGAGAGGAAAAGCCCCAAACACAGGAGGAGAGGTGGACAGAGTGAGCATGGTTTACAGCACGAAGCGATTCTCTGAATGCCCGATCAGAAGGCGTCTGTTAATAAAACCGACCAGAGAGCAGCCTGCCAGGACACCGAGGAGAGCGTCTTCCCCGGAGTCTTTCTTTGCTCATTTTGTCCAGCAGGCAGGAAGCTCACCCACCAGGTGTGACAGGCAGGGAGCTCCCAGTCTGCATAAGGACGCCGCTGTGGGTGAGCCCTTGAGTTTCCTAAGAAAGTCTGGTCACTGCTCGCATGTGACTGAGGAGGGAACCGTCTTTGGGCCTGGAGAAATCAAGGTGGGCTTCATGGAGGAGGAGACATCTGGAGAGGACCGTAAAGTTCTGAGCTGCTCTCTGTGAACTGAAGAGGTCTGTGAGGAAGCCTCCCTGGGCAGGGCCGGTTCCCTAGCCCTGGCCTCACCCCTTCCCTGCCCCCCGCCCCTCCCGCGCAGGCCTGCCATTTGCTACATGTGCATATAATTTCCCATGAACCCAACAGGAGAGAGAGAGCGGCAATTAATGTCTTTATGCAAATGTTCTGTGCCTTAGGGCATAGCCTTGCTGTGATTTATGAACAATGATTAAAAATAACTCACTTAATGTAATCTAACGTGAACAAATATGAGGAGACCAGATCAAATTAAATTTCTTCCCCCCGGAAAAAGAACTTTGAAGGTCACCACCCTCTTGGAGACACCAAGTGGCTTCCTTCACTGGTGTTCAAGGTTTCGGGCCCCAAAATGAAATTCTAAAAATAAAAGAAGCTGCATTTCGTAGGTTGCCCTGAAATTCAGTCTGTGCCTTCAGTTGATCTTGGGCGACTCTGAGGTTTCTTTCTGCCCCGAGCATCGCGGTTTGGGAGGGAAGGAGCCGCACATCTGTCTGACGTGGGGGACTCTCCCGGGCCCATGCCGTCCCTTTCCGGGAAGTGCCCTTCTTTGGCCATGTCGGAAGGAAGGCCCCTCGGACTGGATCAACAGGTCTTGATCGCTCCTTCCCACTCTCTCTACTTGAGTACAAATCACCAGTTTCCAGCCGCTGATCCCGCGTCGGGCTTCCAAGAAACCCAAGCTCCCAAGCTCATGGGGTCGAGGACCCCTGGGTCAGAGCGAGGTCCCCCCACCGTATGTGCATCACCACGTTTCGTTCGCTGAGTCAGCAGGACCCCAGCCTGCAGGGAGGGGCGCGTGAGTGGGAAACGCATGGAGGGGAGTGTTCTCATAGGAAGTAATTTTTAGACTGAAGACCGAGAGCTGATAGGAAGTATAAATCACGGGCTATCACCGTTGAAACATTCATTTGCCCTGCAGAACCACGACACGTCACCCAGGCGCCTTCCTATGCCCTCGCAGGAAGAGGTCACACATCCTTGGACGGATGCGTCCCGTCGGCTCGGACACTAGCTGGCTCGGACAGCAGGCCTAGATGCTCCCTCCGAGGTTCCCCACGCCAGGCAGGCGACCCCTCGTGTGTGACCCGTTGGGATGGGGGAGCCAGAGAAAGCATCGCACACCTCAGAGATGGCAGTGACCGCCACTTCTTTGTGCTGGCCGCCATCTGTCCCTCTGACCAGGTGGGTGAGAGGCCGCCCTGCAACGGTGTCTGCGATGTTCCTCTGCACACACTCTACACAAGGATCTGGGGGCCGTGGGTCACTCAGTCCTGCCGTTGGCCTGGCCGGCAAGAGGACAGGAGAACTGGTTATGCTTCAAGGACTTCCTTGAAGCGTTGTCTCATTTAATACCTTGGACGACTCCGAGTAACTCTTACCTGAGTAATAGCAGTGGCTAGGGCTCGTTGACCTTATCCATTCATGCATCCAGCCAGCCAGCCCACCTTGAATGTCTACCTCGTTCCAGGCATCCCTCCAGGTACCAGAGACGCAGCATCAACCGTAGAGAAAATGACATTGTCCTCAAGTTAGCATGATAATGGAAGGCCGACTCGCAAGTCCTTTCTACTAGTCGTCCATCATATAAAAGAATGTCATACTTCATCAATCCTAGAATGACTCGCTGCTCGCTTCTTAGTGCCTTGGAAATCTGGAAGTACTCAGTCATGCCTGTTGGCCAGATGGTGGTCTGATCACAGTGGTCATTGCCCAGACGTGTGCGCTGGAGCTTGCAGAAGGGATACTCAGCCTTGGAAAATCCCGACCCCAAAGCAGATCATCCCCTTAAGGAATGTGATGTGCGTGCTCGTGATCACAGAAGAGAATGTTGTGTGGGAAATCGGAAATACAGGCAATTCTTCATCAAGAACTTCCCGGGAACCAGACTATACATATACATATACAAATATAGCAGCATGGTGCTTGGGCCCCGGAACAGTGGCCCCCAAAGCTGTCCACGTCCTCGTCCTCAGAACCAGCGAACACGGCGGGCTCCCGGACACAGAGGACTTAAGGCTGCAGGCGGAATTAAGGCTGCTAATCACCTGACCTTGAAACAGGGAGAGTGTCCGGCTGGCTGCAGAGGCGGTAGGAAGGGCCGGGAGCCAAGGAATCCAGAGCCCCCGGAGGCTGGGAAAGGCCAGGCAACGGTGCTTCCTCGAGCCTCCAAGGGAATCGGTCCTTCCAACACCTTGCTTCTAGCCCAGGGATATGCACGTCAGCTCTCTGACCTGCAAAACCAAAAGATAATACATTTGTTTTGCTCTAAGCCTCTAAATTAGTGATAATTAGTTACACATGGACTGGAAAGCAATACAAACTCGTTACTAAGTTGATTTCTCTTCCATTTCCCTTATGCACAAACCGAAGTGGTGTAGGATGAAAACGTACATATGTGCACTGACGCTGAGCGGCAGGGGAGTGCTGCCTGTGCATGGGATTGCCCACCGTCCGTGAGAGTAACCGCGCACAACGAACGGTGCCTTAGAGCTAACGGCTAAGGAACAGCAAAGCGACGCACCTGTCATGTACCCATTCTTCGATGTGGAAACTGAGGGCACACAGATAATTCTGTCAGTAGGTGCGGGCCGTGACCCCATCCCTCAGGTTACTCCTGAGTCCTTGTCTACCCCATAGCGTCCCTCCTGGCCTGAGGCTGTGCCTGGGTCTCCGGGGGAAGATACCGACCTGGGGACGTGGTGTCTAAGTCATGTGATCTAAAGCACACGCACCCCCCTTGCCGTCTGGTCCCAGAGGAGGAGAGGGGTGCTGGCCCTGCTTTGTCCCCCCAGGTCGGCCTGGAGTCCCTCCCCTCCCGCTCAGGATGCCGGGGCCAGTTATGCGTCTGAGAGTCAGACAGATGGGACCACCGCCCAGTGCGCCGCAGAAATGAAACTTCACGGCTCACGGCCCCGGGCTGGCTCTCTGCGGCCGGGTTTTCTGACAGACTCAGGTGTTGAGCGTGGGTTTGCACTTGCAATTCAGCGGCAGTGACCCCCCCATCCCCTGAAAATAACTCTCACAAAAATGTCACCGAGGGATCTTTGTGACTCGAGCTGTCATCTGTCTCCCCAACAGGCCGGCTCTCGGCTGTCTGTGAAAAAGACTTTTCAGAACACCTTCTCAGATAAATCACGGCTTCCTTTCACAACTTAGAAGAACAGAACTTTATAAACTTGAAAGGTAGAAGAGGGAAGAGGGGCTCTCGGAGGCTCCGCTGGCACCCGACGCATCCGCGGGCCCTCAGGCTCCCTGCCTGACCCCGTTCTTCACGCTGTTACCAGGCCACGGGGGCGTTCCGCCGTTCTCCCTCACGGTGCTCTCTCTGCCCTGCAGGCCGCCAGAAGCACGACGGATGGGCTGCCTGTTCGCGAGTGAGAGAGAGAGGCGGTTTGCAGAACTCCCTCTGGGCCACGGGGAGGTGAGAGGCTGCGGACCATCCTTCACCGGGAATGAGGTCCCTGGAAACTTCCATCACCAGCACTGCGGCGCCCCGAGGTAGCTGCTGGGGGCCCAGCCAGGACGGGCCCCCAATCCAGGGGCTGCGGGTCAGCCACGCAGGCCTCACCCTCCGAGCCTGCCTGCTCCCGTCAAGTGGCCTCTTCTAAGGACTCTGCCTCAGACACCAGCAGGTGCCTCATGGTCGAATCCCCGGACGGACATGGTGATGACTTCCCTGCTAAGAGGCTCAAGCGGGGAGAAGCGAACAGGAAACCAGCAGCTTGCTCCCTCCCTGCCAGGGCCTGCCCGAGCCCCCTGCTTCCCGACCTCTAACGCAGGATAACTGCAGCTGCCTTTCAGACCTTCCAAGAGTATTTGGAGTTTGAAATAGGAAGGTTCGTGCACAAGCTTTCGAAAGTAGCAGCTCTGTCTGTGGGTGGTGAGTGTCTGCCGGATCCTGGTTCGCTGGGAGGAGCGAAGAGATCAGAGCCGGCTCGCTGAGCCCAAGTCCCGCTGAACTCCCTGCCCTCCGGGGGCGGCGAGCAGTGCGTCTCCCACCCCCTCCTGACCTGTCCAGACCCCTGACGGACCCATGTGCCGTGATGGCCCGTGCTCTCCCCCAGTCTGTGCCACAATTAACACCGTGGATGGCCATTTGTGATTTTAAGCAGATGTCTGAGCTATTGGGGTGCTTTGAACCTCGCGGCAGACTCTCCCAGATCATGGAAGACCCCACACCCGCATTCCCACTTCCGGAATGGCTCTGGTGGGCAGAGCGAAGGGAATGGGGGTGTCTGTCCCAGGGCATTTATAAGGGGGCGTCGGGGTCCGGTTAGGACAGCACATGGTGTCAGCACCAAATTCACTGCAAGAACCTGTTTCCCAAACACGTGCTCCTCCCATGCAGGGGACTGTCACCTTGGGGGGACATGAGCCCCCTTCCAGGGTCTGAGCATGGAGAGAGGAAGGCTGTCTGGAGGGCGGGAGGCCTGGGTTCTCCCTGCGCTGCTGTGTGCATCTCCCACCCTCTGCAGAGAGGACAGCTGGGGCTGCCATGCGGGCTCCCGCAGCCCCCCGGGAAGGGCAGGGGAGCCTGTGCCGGGTGCTAGTGAGGTCACAGGAAGGAAGGAGGAAGACGGGGCCCCTCCTTGCCACGGTCACCTGGCACCATGCCAGCAGGCCCCGCCAGCTGCTTCCCGCCAGCCTGCGCCTTCGAGGGAGAGCTGGTCACGGGGCTCTATCTCGCCAGGGAGGCGGAGGGCGGGCAACGGGTCGCCAGTCACTAATTTGCTTGGACCGGACCCAAGACCCACATCTTCCACAGCCCAGTGCTGGGTCTGAGCTCACGGCTGAGGAGGACGGCCTCCGAGTTTGGAGGACGGGCCGGGGGAGAAAGCACAGATGCGCGGGCAAGGCCGGGGGTGACGTCACCAGGCAGCACCTGCAGGGCGGTCCCTCCTGCTCCAGAAGGACACAGGCTGGAGGGGAAGGCGCTCTGCCCCCAAGGGTGTGGGTGCGCTCATGGTCCCGGGGAAGAGGACACAGGGTTTGGGGTTTTCTGCTTAGAGAGGGAAAGAAGGGGATTTCAGCTCTTCCCTGCTGGAGGGTGAGAGGACCCCATCTCTGGGCTTCCAGGCCAGCTGTCGGATTGCCCGGTTTTAGCAGAAATCCTGTCATCCTGTCACGATCCCGTGGTGTTGCCAGGCTTTCCCCTCCATACCGACCGGGCTCCTGGCCACCCGCAGCTGGCCTGCCTCGGCAAGAATCCTCTCGGGTCCGTTTGGTCAAGAACTATCCTGGCACCTATGAAATTTCCAGTGGCCCCGCGCTGCTCCTTGGCCATAGTCCCCACTTCTCTTTGGTGTTTTAGCAATTGGACCCATTCCACACAGAGGTCTCTTTACCCCTGTTGCAATCGTTCTGAATAAAATCAGTCTTTACCACGTTAACTGCTGTCCGGCTCTGGTTTTCTCCACCGGGGAAAGTCGAAGGCATCCGATGAGGGGAGAGCCAGAGGGGGCACAGACGTGACGCGGGCACCAGCGCCATGGGCAGTCAGTACAGCCCCCTGAAACAGCAGCAGGCATGACCTAATGAGTACCCAGAGCCAGCGAGCATGTGGGAGCAACGCGGAAACCCCAGCAGAACAAAAAGGAACAATTTGGCAAGAAGTGTACAACATTATTAGGACAGAGCCTTGGTGTGCGTGCTATGTGCTGCGCTCTGAGCCCGATTCTCAGGCTCGGACCCCACACCCCCGGGTCTGACCATCACCTGGCATTGCCTTGGACGGGGAGTGGACATGATCCCAGACTGGAAATCTGCAGGGGACAGGGAGCGAGGGCTCTCAGGAAAGTGAGGCAGAGAGCCCCCCAGCCGCCATGGGGCTAGAGTCAGGAGCACAGGTCAGGCCCACCCAGCCAGGGTCTCCTGTGTCTGCCCGGGGAGGTCAGCTGGAGCAGGAGATGCACACAAGGGACCGAAGGCTGGGTTTTGGTCAGGAGGAAGAAGAAAAGACAGAAAACAGGAAAATAAGGGAGTTCGGCAAGGCCAGAGCAAGAACAAATCGGAGTCTACGACTGAGAACAAAGGACCCCCACCCGAGGTCCTAGGAGAGTGGAGGAAGGTGAAGACGACCTTGGAGGAGGTGGGGGGGTGCAGAAAGGCCCTAGGGACGTGCCCAAGCTTCCCGGCAGGACGCACAGAGCCTGGGACAGGAAGGCAGAGAGTAAGCTCACGAGCAAGCTGAGACCCGCACCGACTGCCCGATGATGCTGCCCCCGAGAACTCACAGCCGCCCACCAGCCCCTCATCAGCCTCGTGAGCTCAGACCATTCTTCTATGAGCCTCTGTGTTCCTCTGCAAGCTTGTGAGCAGCCAACCACGTGCCCCTCGGCAGACGCTGCCTTTCACTCCGTCATCTGTTTGAGGATGGATAAACCCTCAAGCATTTGAATCACACGTTCTACAGCCGTAACTGGGGAGAAAGACTCGTTTCTGAAAAGACCCAGCATGGGCGCCCTGCCACCTGCCAAGAGCCTTCCTGCCCACTTCCCTGGCAACTGTATCCTGAGGCCCATTCTGAGCCAGGAGTGTGTAGAGCTGTGACTTCATAATCTGAGACTGATGTCGCCTTACGTCCCAGCGGTACACGGCGATAAATCAGGAAGGCGTGTCCAGCACTCCCACCCGGCCCCGCCAGGAGAGATGGGGGGCGGGAGCCTCAGGGGGGAGCTGCCTGCCAGTGTCCTGGGCAAATGGCTGGTGTCTGCAGAGGCCCTTGGAAGAGGGTCCCGATGGCAGCAGGGGTTCCCAGGGAGCTGCCAGAGACGCCCGGCTGTCCACTGGCTCCCAACGATGGGTTTAGAACGTCCATAATCCATCAAGAAGTGGAATCCAGGGATCTGAGTCTCCCGGCAGGAGGTCGATGAACACCAGGTTGCTGAGCTGCCCAGTACCCTTGCTGACGGCGGCACAAGGACGTGCTATGAGTCAAGACTCGCTCAGAGACAGCAGCGAATACTCACTTGACGTGGCTTAAAGAGGAACGTCAACTCGTTAGACATTTCCTGTGAGAAATAAGCAGTGATCTCAGGAATGGGGTCCTGAGTGTGATTCCGGGTGCCTCGGGGTCTGAAGCTAACGATTCCAGCATCCTTGCTCTGTACTCACCGTGTTCCCCCTTCCGTCCAGTCCTATTTCAAGCGATAATCTACAGAATTTAACATTTGCATACCCACCGTTTGGTCTTCTCAAAACACAATATATTTGTCTGTGCTTGGTTTAGATGATTTTCTTTTAAAAATAAAATGTTAATAAGAGAACCAACGCATCCCTTGTTGCTCCTCCCTAATCCCAAACCCCATCATCAGAGATGCCTGCTATCCTGAACTTGGTGTTGCGACACATACTGACCAAAAAACCGTAGATTTCACGCTTTCAAACTATTCTAAGTTTGAAAGAATTATGTGTAATCTATAACATGTCATGTATATACATTGAAATCCCTACTTGTAGTCAATACTATTGAGACTTTGACGTTTGCAAACAGGTTCCGATACTTCAAACTTTCCCTTGCGATTGGCACATTTTGCGTGCTGTTTGTATCATCACCAATTCAGAAGTCGTAAAGGTATCACGTTGAATTCTGAAAGCTTTAGGGCTGTGGTTTTCTCGTTCAGATCCTTAGTCGACCTGGAATTTACGTTTGTGTGTGATGTGAGGTAGGGATCGATTGTATTTTTATTTTGTACAGAACATCTATTGTCTCAATACCATTTGTTGGTGATTCATCTTCATCTGCCCATATATAGAGCCAACTCCACTTTATACCCACAGGTGCAGACCTATGTTGGAGTTCCTCACTTGGTCCTTTTCTAGATTTCCCTATCCCTGCATTAGGACCATCCTATCTCAACCACCATGGCTTTATAATAAATGCTGGTAACTGGTAGACAATGAAGGTCATAACCCATTGGAACAAAGTCTGTAATATATCAAATGTGTAGAGGCAAGCTAATGGCAAATATGCATGTCCCTATCCAGCTGTCTACCCCATAACTCAGCAGTGAGGACAAAACAAAGTATTACAACTTTTGCATCAATCACCACATATGATTTAGAAGACCAACAAGGGGGGCGCCTGGGTGGCTCAGTGGGTTAACGCCTCTGCCTTCGGCTCAGGTCATGATCCCAGGGTCCTGGGATCGAGCCCCGCATCAGGCTCTCTGCTCAGCAGGGGGCCTGCTTCCTCCTCTCTCTCTGCCTGCCTCTCTGCCTACTTGTGATCTCTGTCTGTCAAATAAATAAATAAAATCTAAAAAAAAAAAAGAAGAAGAAGACCAATGAGGAGGACATCCGCTCCTGTACTCCTGTTTTCTCTCTCTCCTTCTCCCCCCTCCTTCCTGGTGCAACATGACTTCATCACTTATCACTTCCTGTCTGTTTGATGAATTTCCTCTGCCCAATCTATAAAAGCAGGTCTTTCTGTGTGCCTACATCTGAGAATGTCCTGGACATTCCTCTGGAGGACAGCTTTGCCAAGACAGAATCCGCAGGAGACAGCCCCTTCCTCTCCCCACTGACGTCCCTCTGGCTCCCGTGGTTTCCAATGAGGCAGCTGCTGTCACTCGATTCGGTGTTCACCTGTAGGTGACGTGCCATTTCTCTCTGACAGCTTTCAAGACTTTTTCCTCGTCATTGGTTTCCAGAAGTTTCATTGTGAAACATGGAAGTTCTGGGGATCTTCATCTTTCGAAATCTGTAGATTTATGTCTCTCACCACATTTGGAGACTTTCTCAGCAATTCTTTCTCTGACACCCTACCGTCTCCCGGGACCTCTGCTTATGGATATTGGACATTTGCTTATTGTTCACGGTCTCAGAGGCTCTGCCCACGCTTCCCTGTCTTTGTCCTCTGTTGTCAGGACAGAGGATTTCCTTCGTTCCATCCTCCGTTCACGGACTCTGAGTTCCCTCATCTCTGCCGCACTGCGGCATCTCTCCGCAAGTTTGTCCAGTTCTGGTACTGCGCTTTTCCGTTCCATGATTTCCACCTGATTCTTCCGTACAACTTCTCTTTCTCCCCTGAGATTTCCTTTTTTTTTTTTAGTTTGCTTCAAAACAACTTTAATTGATTATTCACGCATTTTCAGGACGGCTGCCTTAGAATCTGGTCAGGTCATTCTAACTTCAGATTCACCTTCGTGCCGACATGCATTAGTTACATTTCCTCACTGAAGTTGCGATTTTCATGGTTCTTGGGATGACGGGCAATGGCGATGGTTCTGCAGACATCTTGTCTGTTATGTGAGGAGACTCTGGGTCCTACTTAAACCTCTAATTTTAGCAGACTACCACTTTGCTTGTGTTAGCATACAGGTCCTGGCCTACTTTCTGGAGGCTGTTCCACCAGCAGTTTAATTTCCAGAGTCCTCGTGGTATAATTTTGGGCTGTTCAGTTTATCTGGTGCCTGTGGTGCCCCCATTGATCACTCCTGCGTCCTCCTGAGGGAGCAAAGGGGTTTCTGCAGACAAGGCCCCTTTGTGCCTCTTGATGGGGGAGGGGAGGCTCAGGAGTCCCTGGCCAGCAAATCATTGGTGTGCACCCCCCCCCAGCTCCTCACTGTCTTGGGGATGAAGAAGGGTCTCCAGGTTGCACCATTTGTTTTGGGGGGTCCTTCTTGCCTTTACCCCCCGCTGTTCCTGTATCTCTAGTTCAGAAGGGGCAGTCTCAGGACTAGTGGGGAGGGAGAATGTCTCCCCTGGACACTTATTTTGGGCAAAGGTCCCACTGGATCCCCCTTGGTGGTGGTTTTGGGTTGTTGGGGTGTTGACGTCCAATCCAGGGCCACTTCTGCCTTTGTTTCTGTTCAGCAGGGGGCAGGGAGCATCAGGGTCTCCTTTTCAGATGGGTGGGAAGGCCCGGGCCACCTGCTGCCATGCTGTCCCTCTGTTTCCTGGCTTCCTAACCAGGCTTTCTTCCTCATGCTGCTTTTCAGAGTTCCCAGCATTCGTCTCCCGTGGTGTTTCCAGGTTTGCAGCTGTGCCTAGCAGAGAGACAGCAGCTGGTCCTGGCCTGCTACGTGTCCTCCAGGGCTGACCTTTCTGTGCTCATGACTTAGGTTTCTCTCTGCAGGGACGCCTCAGGTTCAGACCTGCACCCACCAGCGTATCACCCAGCATTTCTCCGTGGATGCTCAGCATGTCTCCCGCATTCCCTGGCAAAGCAGTGGGATCCTACCTCCCCACCACCATGTCCACATCACTGCTAGCCCCCTTCATCTTGGGAACCACAGACCACTCCCCAGCTGCACACACCAGAAACCAAAGACTGGTCTTTGGATCTCCGCACATGCCTGGCCTGTCGGTGTGGCCATGTTAGTGGGTCCCCGTCACCTCTACACATGGCCACAGCTCCCTGCATCACCAGGGCAGGCTCCCCTCACGTCGCTGCTTCCTCTCTCTTTGCACCTGCCCGAGCGAGTGAAGCATAGAGCACCCCAGGTGGAAATGCTCCTCACAGCAGTCCGGGGTCTTCCCATCACACCCGGGCCCAGGCCTCACCCTCCTGCGACTGCATTACCACCCACAGCCTGGTGACCCTCCCCTTCTCCCATCCGTCTCCCTCCACACTGGCCACACTTTTGGCCGCAGACCCCGCAGACATCGGCCAGTTCAGGGCCCACTTCGTGTTGTCTCCATGTGGGTTGTTTTCCCCACATCTCCTGATGGGGTCCCAACGCACTACCACCTTCACAGAGAGTTTTGTCCTGGGGACTCAAGCCCCAGCTGAGCTCAGGTCCTCCTTCCCCCCTCTAGGCCCCACTCGGGGTTTTGCCTCACTTTATCCTTCCCAAAGCACAGAAGGGGACATCGGCATCAGCTTCTTTGTCCACTTACTTATTGTGCTCAGTCCCACCACCTCTTGTGAGGACCCGTCCTGTGGGCGCCGGTCACTATCGCGGCCCAAGAACCCACTGTCCCCCGCAGAGAGAGTGCAGAGTGCAGTCAGTGAGGACCCCAGATGTGTGGGGTGGGCAGGGGGGAGACACACCAGGTCTCCTTGCCACGGCTTGGTTTCCTCCTGGCTCAGGTGCGAGCCTCCCCTCCAGCCGGAGCCATCTCTCCAGTGGACAGAGAGCGAAAACCACGGGAGCAGAGCCAGGGACTGGGACGGAGGAGAGGCTGATGCAGCTGTGTCCAGACCCGACCCCGCCCCAGCACCCAGCTTTCTGGACGCCCTGCGGAGCGAAGCCTCCATCTCCAGCTGTGTTTCTAAACCCGCTCTGAAGGAACGGAAGCTCCATTACCGCACATGCCCCGGACCTGAGTGAGGGCACTCGGCGAGGCGGGCCCTGTCCTGACTCCACCAGCTCACAGACGCCCGGTCAGACGAGGGCCCCTACGTCCATTGCGGAGGAAGAGGAGAGGCATGAGGGGGACTCTGGGGACGAGGTAGAGAGGAGCCGGGGGCGAGGGAGGCAAGCCCGGCTGGGAGAGGGAAGCGAAGAATTCAATAAGCAGGAGGAGGCAGAGGCAGGACGGGAGACATAAAATTGAGAAATAATTCTCAAATTGGATGCTGACTCTGGCATGGATTTATAGCATATTATGAGATTCTAATGCAAACCAGAGCTCGGGGTTTTTTTATTATTATTATTTATGCGGAAAACTGACTAGGAGATCAGTGCGGAGATTCATGAACCTGAACTACACCAGATCTAGCCGGAGTGACTTTGTTTTCTTTTCTACCTCTGCCTCCCTAGTTTTCAGTGTGTGTAACTCTCAATGGGGAAATAATCTTCCCTTTGATTTCAAATGGTCTCTGAGTCTTTCAGAATCTTTGGGGCTGCAGTGGGAAGCGGGTAAGTCATTCACTCAAGAGCCTGGCCTGGTAGATATGGATTTATAGACACAATGTCGGTGGAAAAAGAGTGTCCGGACCCAGAAGGACTGTGAAGCAATTTCCCGGCAAAACATGGTCTTTTTTTTTTTTTTTAAGATTTTATTTATTTATTTGACAGACAGAGACACAAGTAGGCAGAGGCAGGCAGAGAGAAAGAGGAAGAGAAGCAGGCTCCCCATCAAGCAGAGAGCCCGATGCGGGGCTCGATCCCAGGAATCCAGGATCATGACCTGAGCCGAAGGCAGCAGCTTTAACCCGCTGAGCCACCCAGGCGCCCCAAACCATGGTCTTTTTTATTAGCCTCATCCATTCATTCATAAGCTATGGTATCGCAGCAGGGCAAAGACCCCGCTTCCGCCCCTCATGCATGCCAGGGGCAGGTTCGGAATGCCTGTTGTGCGGAGGGGGGCCTGCGGGGCATTGCGCAGGGTGGAGGGGAGGGGAGCCTGTTCGCTGTCTGAAAAGACCAGAAACAGAGATCCCAGCAACTCACAGAGGCCGCTGGTTGCGTGACTTCCAGGGTATACACTACGGCAGCTCCCAGCTGGTCGTGCTGGTCTGAAGCAGACACGGCGATGGGCTCGGAACCTCCCGGACAATCCCAGCCTCCCAGGCCGGGCTTGCTCCTGGATGGGCGGAAATATTCACTGCAGAGTTGGGAGAAAATTATGTTATTCACGGATGTGATCACTTCAGGCATATAATCAATGATCTCCATTTTTTTTTTTACATTCGTGTAGAATGTGAAACACACCGACATGTAGAGAGAACTCACTTTCCACGTGTGCTTCATCTGTAACTTTTTTTCTTTTTTTGGCCTACCTTTTTTGCAAGTGGTATCGTGTCATTTCATTCCTCAATGTTCCAATGTGTATCTCTAAAGAACAGGCGTTTTCATTTGTAACCAAATACCAAGATCACATCTAACAGTTGACAATGTTTTGTTTGGTTTTCACGTATATTTTGAGAGAGAGCGAATGAGAGAGAGAGAGACAGAGCATGAGAGGGGCGAGGGTCAGAGGGAGAAGCAGACTCCCTGCTGACCAGGGAGCATGATGTGGGGCTCGATCCCAGGACTCCAGGATCATGACCTGAACCGAAGGCAGATGCTTACCCCACGGAGCCCCCCAGGAGCCCCGATCTAGGATGTTTATCCAACATGCAGTCCATAGTCAAATATCACTGAGTGCTAATGGATGTAGTACAGTCAGTTGGCTTCATCCAGAGTCCCCACGAGGCCAATGCACTGGTCCAGTGGTTAAGACAAAGGACCCGCGAGTCTGCTCTGGGTGGGTCCATGACGTTGATCTCCTGTTCCCTACTTTTTATCAAATGAAGGCAGAGGATTGCGTACCCTCAGATGTAACATTTCTGGCTGGAGTATTTCGTAAGCAGAACTGCGTGACCCCCAGGGCATCCCAACAGGAGACCCACCTGCGGTCTCCCCAGCTTTAGAGGCGCTAAGACCACCAGTGGTTCTGGGTGGTGGGTCTTACGCGCTTCTCCATCTGCCCTTCTGCTACAGGATCCGTCCATGGACAGACGTTGCCAGTTAACTCCACGGAGGCTGCAAATCTGATTTTTAAAACTCTAACTCCTGCTGTATTTAACAGCTTCAAGTTCTCACCGAATTAAACGGAAAAGAACGGTTACATCCTCGGTGGCATCTTTGTAGGTAAATTTGGTTTTATGTGCAACAGAGGAGGGGCCAATTCGCACATTTGTAGAGGAGGGTGGACACCGAGTCATCTCAGCCCTGTCTGTCTGCAGACGGTTGACGCTGCACAGGGCTCTTGAGTGAGTATCGGGAGACCTGAGATGCCTTCTGCCTTCAAGGAGCTCACGCTCAGGGAGGGAGAGAGAACACACGTCTCCCTTATGCTCTCCACATTTAGTGACAGAGTCCTGTGTGAGGGACAGCATAGACTGATTAAGGATACCTCCGTGGGGACGGACAATCCAACAACAACAGGATGATTCCACTTGAAGAATGAGCTGAGTTTCCAAATGGATGTGGGATAGAGCGCCCAGCCCACACCGAAAGGCAGGGCTGCAGGCAGGAGGCCGTTTGGTGTTACTGAGGAGCAGTGGTCTGGCGTGGAGGGAACAGGACCAGGCGACCATGTAATTATTCCTGCACATCAGGACCTGCCTGAGACGGAAAGCGCTACATCTGGGACTAGCTCAGCAAGCCAGGATGCTTCCGTGAACTCCTGGCTCAGTGCAGGGAGGATGGAAGATGAGGCTGGAGAATTCAGCTGGGATCAGGGCAGGCCCCAGCCGTTAAGAAAACAAATCTGCCAGGTATTGATGTTTGACGGGTGTGTTTCGGCAGAATAACGCTGCCCCACGCCCCACCAAAAATGCCCGTGTCCTCACTGCCCAGAAACTGGGAATATGTTAGGTTACGAGGTCAAGGGGGGTTAAGATTGCAGACGGAGTTCGTGGTTAATGGGCTGATTCTACATGGGGAGATTTCCTGGATTATCCAGAGGAGCCAGAGTCATCACCAAGGCCCTATTGGAAGTGGGGGCAGAAGAGGAGAGTCAGAGGTGGTGAGGTGTCTGGAGGTGTGGTCAGCAGAAGGACTGGACCCTTTGCTGCTGGCTTTGAAGATGGCCAAGGGGGGCCTGAGCCCACAAACGCACACAGTCTCTAGAGGCTTAGAAGGGCAAGGACAGACTCTCTTTAGAGGCTCCAGAAAGAAGCACATACCTACCGGCACCTTGATGTTACCCAATGAAACCCGCAGCAAGCTTCCGACCTCCAGAACGGTAAGTTGATAAATGGCATTGCGGTTTGTCTCCACACCCGAAGGAAGCTAACACGGGCTTGGCCATGATAGGAGGAAGATGACTGTCAGATTTCACTTTTGGAGCACTAGGTGGATCCTGGGGCCATTCATCAACAAGTAAAGAGAACCGCAGTCAAGGACAAAGGCCAAGCCTCCCATTCGGGCAGGTTCCAGCTCCCGCTCCCTCAGGAGCCACGGACCGTGACACCCCAGAGCCAGCAGGTGAAGACCAGTTGCTTGGCTGGATCTCAGGAGAGCCTTACGGTCCACAGGATATGCAGCTTGTTTTCATTATAGGAGTGAGGAAATGCCTCAGAACCAGCCCAAGGCAGAGTGGGGAATGTTCACGAACAGTTAAAATCCCTCACATGATAATGTCACATCTGGGTTCCTTTCTGCCACCGCGCCTGGGGATGCCGTCCCGTTATTCTGCAGCTCATGATCTGAATAAGTTCCAAATCAGTCAAACTCCTGTGTTATTTATTGTGTTATTTTTGTGTTATTTATTGTTTTATTGTTTGTTTTATTGTTTGTTTATCCGAACAAAATAATCTCTTGAAAAATGTTTCATGTTAAACTATGGATTTGTCGGGAAGAGCGCTCCCTTTGGTCTGAAGACCGTCTGCCACTTTCCCTAATCCAGGGTAGTTTTCGGAAGCATTTCCCTTGCCAGTGATGAGCTCCGGAAGTGGACGCCTGGTGTAGTTCCCTTGTGTAGTTTAACTGGGCGGGGGGCACGGAAGGCCTGTTCTGTGGGTCCCAGAGCTATTTCCCGGGAAGCGAGCAGAGCGTCTCCAGCATACCCCTCTGTCCTGCTGGAATTAAGTCACTAAAAGTCGGCTCAAGGGAGTTGTGCCGCAGTAACAATCTCAAAGTATCAATGGACCGAGGCAAGAAATATTTGTTTCTAAGCCACATTACTCGTCAGCTGTGGGTTTACGGCTCTGTGCACCTTCCTCGTTGGGGAATTCGAGAAGGGGGAGGAGCCCGTGTCGGCCACCACTGAGCCCAGGGGCGTCTGGGCCAGCCTGGGACCCCCTCCCCTGAGAGGACGGGTGCAGAGTGGGGAGAAATCCACAACCCACTTCAGGTGATGAGAACCGCTGAGAGGCACGACGGAAAGTTCCAGACGCTCCCGAGCGCTGTTTAGCCTGGATTACAAGATCTAACCAACCACTTCCTTTCAAGTTAGGAGAGTGGAACGCGGTGTCTGCCTCGGGATTATAAATCTCCTCCTGGCTGGGTCTTACTCAGTCCCCTAGAAGCGCAGCCTGTGGAGCTGACTCTAGAGGTGGGCTCCCGTGGACATCGCCGTAAGTTGGCGCCATCTGTATTCTTCCACGCAGTCAGATCACGATGTCTGACACGGTGATTAAAAAAATCCTCCTATGAAACTTCTTTGTTGGCTTCTTAATTGAATCAGAATATAAATGAAGTACAGTTTGCAAATCTTTTGTGTGTGATTCACTGCTCTTTCCTAAAGGGAAATGCGTAGAGTCAGACTTGAACACTAGGATACTCCTGCCCCAGAGCCTTTCTTGGGACCCTCCCCACATCAGCCACTGGAGTTCGTGTCAATGAGGGGAGTCAGCTCGGCCGCATAGCGATAAGATCCATTACGGCGCTGTGATGAGCAGTGGTCTTTTTTCTTTTCTTTTTTAAGATTCTATTCATTCATTTGAGAGAGAGAGAGCCCAAGAGAGCCTATGCGCGAGCAAGCGTGAGTGGGGTGGAGGGAAGGGCAGAAGGAGAAAGAGAAGCCGGGTCCGCACGGAGCAGCGAGCCCAGTGCAGGGCTCGATCCCAGGACCCCGGGATCACGACCTGAGCCGAAGGCAGACATTGAACCGACGGAGCCCCCCAGGCGCCCCAGGATTGTGTTCTTTCTGTTGCTCTATATTCCATTGCACAAACAGTCCAAAATTCATGTACACGTTCTATCTTCCGCACCATTCGCACGGTTTCCAGTTTCGGCTGTCCTGAGCATGTTTGTCCTTCGGGAGCCCAAGTGCTCCCGAGTCTGCCGAGCGTGGGTGTGAGAGCCGCGATGCCGGGCCGGGCGTGTCGGGGTCTGGGCTTGCGGATGCCCCGGTGTCTTTGAGGTCCATCACTTTGAGGCTTAGGCACGAGGCTCCGTTGGGTGGTGGCTATGTCATTCGGACTTGTTTAGCCACCTGTCGAGCTGCCCCTGACCGCTGTGAGGTGTCCCTCCTCGTCGGCCAGCCCCCGCTGCCCGCTGTCCCCGTGCGGGAGTGCCACTCACGTCCAGCAGCCCTGCGCTCGGTACTCGTGCGGGTCCTTCCTCCTGCCACGTAGCGATCGCCTGCCTCTCCTCTCCTTTTCAGTGAAACGTGAGCTGCTCTCGTTGGTGTTTTCGTTTTTTAATTTTAAATCTGCTCTGCTAATCTGCGCCTCATTTTTGGAAGGTGCAGTTAATTTTCATGTAATGTACTGAGCTGAGTCATGAATTGCTAATATTCGATGATTTTCACCAACGAAAAGACAATTTCATATGATTCAACACAGTAATTGCTACGTATTTGGTTTAAATCTATAATCTTACCATTAGCCTTCTATTGGTCTCATATTTTCCCCTTTTCTTTCTCCTCTTGAATTATTTACACTAATCCAGTGTGTTTTATTATCCCGTTTTCTTTGCCATCAGCTCGTTATACAACCTCTTCTGGTTTCGGTGACTAACATGGAGACTGTAACAGGTGTCCCCGCTCTGTTACGAAGGCCCCGGAAGTGGTAGTTTTGCTGCCTCGTGGGCAAGATTTCGCAGCGCTTGCGTTTCATTCGCGGCCGCCTGCTTCCGGCCGCCGCACGCCCTGTGGTTCCCAGTCCGTGGCTGACCCCCGTCCCTCCCTACAGCTGCATTTCTGTTCACGCCACGTACCACTCGCCTTTGTAGTTCTTCCCACTGGAGGGGAAGGGTCGATGTCCCCAAGCCACAGCACTCAGCTGAGCCATGTGACATGCTTCGGAAGGTCCCTTCCCCACGTGTGGGACGAGTTCTCACCATCCAGGGAGCCCAAGGGGAGCAGCCGCAGGTGGGGAGGACGCAGACCCGGGGCCAGGCCAGGGAAGCCCAGTGTGCCCAGTCTGGTCGTAGACCTGCCTACTCGATCTTCACTTTAGATCACCCAATTTCGGTTTTCCGCATTTCCATTCGGATCTGTCTGATGAGATTCCATGTGCTCCTGCCTCTCTCTGAGGTCCTGGGCCACTGTCGGAGGCTCTGAAGTCTCCTGCTGGAGAAGTTCACTGTCTGCGTCTCCTCGGCAAGAGCCCATCGGCCATTTCTTCTCACGACCACGGGTTTCATTTCCTTTCTTCCTCATGCATCAAATAATCTTTATTTTATACTAGACATGGACTGTAAGAAGGAAAAAAGAACAGCATGGATCACAGTAAATAACCCTTAGGTAATACTTCCCTCCAGCAGGAAGCCTGGTCCTCCTCAGGCCAAGTCATAGGGGTCGGTGCAGGGTAAACCAATCGTCTCAGCATCAAGCTGTGTCTGGGCTTTGCTAGAGATTCAACCCAATTCAGGTCACTGCTGTGTTGGAACATCTGGAGGGCGTTGTTGGCACGGTGCTTATAGCATGACCTGTGGCCTGAGCATTGGGGCGGGGGTGGTTTCCAGAGATCTCTGTGTGACTTACAGACCACATACGGGCTTTTCAAGACACACGCGTCTCTTTTTCAACTTTCCAGCCAGTCTGCCAGCTTTGGGGGTCCCTCGGCCTCTCTTGTCTCTCCAATCCCATCCCCGGCTTTCTGCGTCTCAGAAGAAGTCTCTCCGACCTTCAGCCTTGTCCCAGGTTCCAGTCTGCTCCTGCAGCCGTTAGTGCCTTGGAGAAACCCCTCCTGGTCTCCCGCCCTGCCGCTGACCCTCACGGCCACTGCACGGGCTCAACACTCGACAGAGCCCAGGTCACACACCACAGCCCATCAGCTCCCACCGACACCGTGAGCTCTGAGAAACACCACCAGCCCTGAACGGCCTACGGTCACTGTGCTCCGTCCCCACCGTGAGCGCCCCAGAGCGTGCAAGACCTGAAAACGTATGAATATGGGATTGAGGTGACAATGAGGAAAGGCCACTTAGCCATGAGAATGCATTTGACCTTAACATCCAGTCTCTTCCAGGTACCACTTAATTGTGCCCTGAGTCTAGCGCGGCCATTCAGTGCCCCTCATTTTCCTTCTGGGCCCTCGTCTGCCCCACAGAGCGCCTCCGCCTCGCTGTCTGAGGATTCAAGGTGTTGAGACTGCAGCATCACCCCCAGCTATTTCTCCTGCCGTGCGGCTGAACCGTTGCCCACTTCTCGTCTCTGAGCCGATGCTGGAAGCTGCTCTGTGCGCTGAGTCTGTTCACTCTGAGCCCAACGGAGGTGTACGACGAAAGAGAACCTATTTCTGCGGGAGAAACACGGGCAAACCTACACCCACGGGCGCGCGTGGCGGCAGGCTGCGGACGGTGTGACAGCAGGACGCTCTCTGCCCTCTGTGGGCACAGCGTACCCCGTCTGCCATTTCTGAGGGCCGGGCTCCCCCGAGGCTCTCTTCCCTGACAATAACCCCTGGGGACATTGGAGGCTTCGCTGTCCTCCTGAGCAACACGGTCCCACCTGCCTTCCAGGTGCGAGCGCCACGGCCCCTCTGGGTTTACTTTCTGCCAGGAAATAAGTCTCAGGTCCTTCCCCGGAAGACCTGAGGAGACCATTAGAAGAACAGAAGGTGTGCAGGACGCAGGGAGAGGGATCTGAGACCCAGAGGAGGCATTTAGGTCACTGGAGCTCTAGAAAATACCGCTTATCCCCGTGCCTGCAGTCCACGCTCCCCCAAACTCTGTGTGTTCATTTGTTTTGCAGCAGAAAGATCGCGGCCGCTGCCGAGTGAACTCTGGGCATAAAGCGCAAGAGGGTCCATGCCCCGCAGAGGTGGTGTGTCCGGCACAGGCCAACCCCCTGTGTGCCGGTCACTCTGATCGGCTGGGGTCGGGACTGCGGGGTCAGGGTCAGGAGGGATCTCGTGGGAGAGCAGGAGGCATGGAAGTCGGAATGCCCCGGCCCGGGCCCAGCAGCGAGGGAGAGGGAAGGCGGAGGCAGGTCTTGAGACCCGAACAGGGTGTTTGTGCTGCCCCAGGAGCAGGAGGAAGGCCGGAGTGAGCCGACTGCATCCACTGCTGTAAGAACTGAAACAGAAAAGGGCATGAGAGGGGCTCCTGGGTGGCTCAGTGGTTTAAACCTCTGCCTTCGGCTCAGGTCATGATCTCAGGGTCCTGGGATCGAGCCCTGCATCGGGCTCTCTGCTCGGCAGGGAGCCTGCTTCCTCCTCTCTCTGCCTGCCTCTCTGCCTACTTGTGATCTCTCTCTGTCAAATAAATAAATAAAATCTTAAAAAAAAAAAGAAAAGAAAAGAAAAAGAAAAGGGCATGAGAGCTGGAGCCCGCAACTCTGGGGAAGAAGGTGGTGTACTTTATGCAAGGCCAAAAAACCCAAAGCTGACAGAAGCCAAGGGTCGGGGAAGGTCGCATCAGAGTCACTGACTGCGTCCCCTGGGCCCCTGGAACCGCTCAGCCCTGCCAGGGCAGTTCCAGAGCTGCACTTGGCTGAGTGGCTCTGGGAGGCCTGGGAGAGCCCATCGCAGTCTCCAGGGACCAGAGCTCCCCTCCTGCCCTGTGGCCCTGGGTCTGCACAGGACGAGCGTGGGGGCCCAGGACGGAGCGTCTGAGCCTCTATGCACGGTGTCCCTCCTTGGCCGACGTTGAACAGGTCTCTGGATGACGCTGACCGCGGCCCGTTCCCTGGATGACTATGACCGCGGCCCGTTCCCTGGCAGCCGGCCCTCCCTCCTGCAGCGGCCGCCTCTGGAGCCTCCCAAAGGGCCAAGCCGCTGCGTCTAGCCTCCCTGAGAAGAGAGATGAAGCCAGCACGACCCTGCCCGCCCTCGTCCCGTCCCTTCCTCGGGTGGTAGCTGCCACCCAGGGTCCACTCAGGCTGCTCCTGAGCTTCGAGGGACGGGGCTGCAGGCGTGCCCGTGAGGCCGAGTGCGGGCAGCTTCTCCCATCCGTCCTGAACGGCCAGTCCTGCTCGGCTGCGGGGCCCGCGCCTTCCGCCGTCCCCATCTTGGTCCCTGTGTCGTGTCTTACCGAGGTTCAGCCCAGGGGTTGCACCTGGTAAGAGAACACCTGAGAGAGGACGGACAGAACCCTCGTCCTCAGAGGAGGAGACGGACGCGGGAAGCAGTAAACTGGAACGAGTGGCATGTGACGACCCTCAGGAGGGACAGAAGTCACCTGCCACCTCCCCCCCCCCCAGGTTGTCACAGCGCCGCCCGCCCCTCCCCGGCAGCTCTGCCGCTCACCCCAGGTGTGGTCCTGCCAAGGCCGGAACAGCGTCTGTCTCACCTGCCAGGGGTCTTCTCACCCGCCTCCAGGGGCAGGCAACGGTCTGGCCGCGCTCAGCACCTCGTCCTGCTAAGACCCTTCAGCGGAGCAAACGGGGTTATCCCTCGGGGAAGGCCTCGTCCCCTGTCCGTCTGTCCCCCTATCGCTGTTGCTGTGCCCAGGGCCAGGCATGCTCCTTCGCCAGCGTCCCCTGACCATCTCTCCCGCCGGTGGCCTTTACCGAGCCGCCGGATTCTCTGCATGCGACCGTCCTGCTTGCCCATCAGCCGGTAGTGCAAGCCCCTGTGGGGTCAGGAAAGCTCTGTCTCGGCCGAGGAGAGGGGGTTGCACCTCTGGCAGGAAGGGACGGGGCAGGGAGGAGAGGACGGGGCTGGAGAAGAGGGCAGGCCCGTCTGACGGTCCCTGCTCCCTGGTCCCGGCCTGGCTGGGGGTGGGGAGCAGGAGACCCCGGATGTCTCGTGCTCAAGTCCGTCCTGCGCGCCTTCCCGCACAACCGTACAAGCCCCAAGGCCAGCGACCAGTCTGGGCCTGCGGGTCCCTGCAGCCAGGCCTCCTCTCGCCACATCTGGACTCGGGGCCCAGAAGTGGCCCGGGCGAAGACGAGACTCGACGTATGGGTTCCAGCCCCGTCTCCCGGCGCCTGCGGGGGTCAGCTTGCCTCTGCCGCTGCCAGGCTTTTCACACCCACGCCGGGGCCCCATGCGTGCCCGGCCCTGCAGCACCAGTGTGGGTCCTTGAAAACATGGCCACCCACGGCCTGGTTTTTAGTACTTAGAATTGTGGAGTTTGGGGAGTGAGAGTGTAAAGACTTGTGACCGCTGACAATCCGGTCCCAGAGGTCACAGAGACGAGTCCCTCAGGAGTGACTTGTGTATCCAGGCGGCCCCGGGAAGTGGTCATGCACTCCCAGAAGCCGGGGGAGGAAGCCAGGGCCCGTGGCCCTTGCCTTGTCCCAGAAAGCACCTCCCCACGTGGCTGCGTGGTGGCCGTGTCGGGGCACTCCAGGTCCCATCGTGACTCCTCGGGCCTCGGGGACGCCAGGATGGAGGACACACTGCCCGTGGCTCCTGCAAGGTCCCGCCGAGCCGAGGAACCTGCTCCCCCAGCCCCACATTTGGCAGACGGGGAAACTGAGGCTCTGACAATCCCCACGGCCGTGAGAGGCGCAGAGAAGACAAGCGGCAGCCTTCGGACGTCTGAGTCCGTGTTTTCTCTCTGCTGGGCTGCGGGTCGCCGCAGAGAACACACAGTCACGTCGTTGTGTGGGCTCGGTCCCTGCAAACCCCAAGACCCAGGGCGTGTGCACGGCGGGGACACCCACCCCCAAAGAGGACTTTCCACATTGGCCCAACTATCCACTATGTCACACGTACTCTGAGCAGACGGAGGGAAGGACGGAGGGACGGATGGAACTGGGGTCGGGGGAGAGAGAGGAAGAGGGGGAGGTGGAGAGACAGAGACAGAAAGATGGAGACAGAGAGAGAGACGGGAACAGAGAGGTGGAGAAAGAGGCAGACAGAGACACAGAGACACAGAGAGACAGAGGCCGAGGGAGAGAGACAGGTGTCTCTGAGAACAGCCCTCGCTGCCCACCTCGTGCCCAGGCCCGGGACGCGGCGCAGGAAGGGCAGGTGAGCTCAGCAGACCGTGGGCCTTGCAGCACGATCAGCACAGGACAAATTAAGCCGCAATCATAACTGCTTTTGTCTCCTGATGATGTTTTGTCTGATATGACCATTTCTGCAGCAATAATTGATTTTATGGCTTGATTCCATTCCTTGCTATCGTGCTGAAGACACAAACAATAATGAGATTGTCGTCCAGCATCTGCTGAGATGAAATGCCTGCAGGGTATCTGGGACGAATCAGCCCCGCTCCTTGTATCTGGTTGTCTGGGGCAGGGCGAGCAGACCCACCGTCGGGGGCTCCTGGGGACCCTGGCTGCAGCCCGGTCCCAGCAGACCTGTCCCGGAAAGTAGCCACGGGCCAGTGTGAGGGTTGCACGTGGGGCAAATTAGTACCGTGTGTTGCTAGGGGGAGGGCGCCCTCCCCACCCAGACCCTCCATGGCCTTGGTAGCTCCTCTCACAGGCGGCCCCGGGACAGGGACTACCAGCCTCACGACTGAAGGAAAACGGTCACGTCCTACCGTCTGTCCTCACGATGCAGAGTCGAGCAGCAGTAGGGCACTCTGGTTCACAAACCAGGCGTGGACTCTTCTTCCCACGAAGGGAAAGTGCCGGGGGGAGGGCAGGGTGCCCCACAGGCTCAGCACCCTGGGACCAGCATGGCAGGGACCCGGGTCTTGGCGGCTGAAACGAGACAGATTTATTGCCTCACATCCGGGGGGCCAGAATCAGGGATCCAGCTGTGGGTGGGGCTGATTCTCGGGAGGCCTCTCCCTCGGGCTCGCTTGCAGATGGTGGTCCTCCCCCCACGTCCCCACAGGGTCAGCCTTCCATGCCTTCGTGTGTCCCAATCTCTTCTTACCGGGACACCGGCCAGACCGGATCGGGCCACCCCAGAACCACGTCGCCTTAATGACCTCTGCAAAGGGTCCGTCTGCAGACACGGTCGGCGCAGACGTGGGATCCCAGCACCGACATTTCCTGGGACTAACACCGTAGAAGCTGGACAAACCACAGCCCGTGAGAGGACAGTGGAGACGCACTCCGTGCCAAGAGAGATTTTCTCTCCGAAAAGTCCGTGTGGTCCTTGCGCTCGCTTCCTGGGGCTCCCATCACGACTTCACACAAACCGGGTTTCGTATAAACCACGTGACGTCTGCCACGAAGACGCCGTCCCAGGACTCAGACACTCTTCTGGGGGCCCGTAATTCAACCCACCGAGTTCCTTCTAATTAGGGGTGAGGACAAAATTGTCCTCTGACTCTCCGCGGCCACTGGAGGCCTGCTCAGCCGCAGTGCTCCGCGAGAAGTGAGCTGGAGACAGCTAGTTCAGGGAGAAGGCCTTGAAGGGGGTGCGGAGAGGCCGGGTGAGGGGGGATGATTGGCGTGTGGAAACCATCCGAGAGGAGTCACGCCAATCGACAGCACAGAACGGACAGCAGGGACCCCAGCCCGCGGGGAGCGCACAGCCTTCCTGGGACAGACACACACATAAATCCCCCTAAATCCAGGCGCTCAACAGGGAGGGAGCTGTCACGGCAGCCAGGAGAAGGGACGAGAGGCCTGGTCCTCCCTGGGAGACTGGGGGAAGCGTGTGCTGCAGGTGAGGCTGGGGGACGGTCTCTGCTCAGGCTGAGTCTCTGAGGAGCATCCGGTGGAGGGGTGCTGCTTGAGAGGGAGCGGGCGGGGTTTGCGGAGGGAAGGTCCATGAAGGGCGGCCGTGGTAGGTGAGCCTTGGGGGATGCCTGGCTGACGCGGACAGGAGGACGAGGGACGAGGGCAGGGTCACTGCGGGTTTGACAGGTGCTGACCTGGGTCTTCCTCCAGCCCTGCAGACCCCGTGGAGAACCCCATCACTCCCGCTAATCCTCCCGAGGACATGCCAGGCCAGCGCTCCCAAGACCGGTGGAGTCTGAACTTGAGTCTGTCACCTTGGTGACACCGTGACGCAGGAAGCCTGCAGGAAGGACCGGGAAGGCAGTGGTGGGCGATGGACAGAGGGCCTCCCCTTCCCCCCCTCTCCCGCCCTCACCACCGGCCCCTGAGGTCTCCCCCATCCTCCCATAGGACGCGTCTCAGCCCCCAGTTTGCTCAGCCCGAGACTGGCTTTGGGAGCAGCTCCTGGTCCCACCACATTTTAGCGGTTGACCGATCCTCGGTTGTCTCTGCTTCCTCACATGGAAAGTGGAAATCATCATAGAGCGTACTTGGTAGGGCCATTTGGAAGATTAAACTTAATGTGCACACACACACACAGACACACACACACACAGACACACACACACACAGACACACACACACAGGGTGTCAGAATTTACAAATAAAAATACAAAACCTGCAATCCTAAAAATTCACTGGCCTGTGTGTGATCCAATATTGCACGGTATACACTGAGAAACATGGTTTCTGAGATTCACGTTTCACAGGCGCCCGAGTTCTCTCGGGCCCCTTCACACGTGTACGTGTGCACCACCGGGATACGCTCCCCACGCCTCGGAAGCCCACTCTTTCCTTCTCCTTGTCATGGAGTCTGGTGATGGGCTCCCAGACGCGCTCTCCCCCAGGCTCTTGTCCTCTCTCATGGTGACTGACTCCAGGCACTTGTCTCCTATTTTCAAATGGCACGTCAGACCCTGACAAGCCCCTTCTGGGATCCTCTGACGGACCTCGCAGCGGATCTGGGGTCGCCAGCCCTGCCCCCTTCCTGCTCTGTCTTCTCTCCACTTCCTCCGCTCTCCTGCTAACGGGCTTGTTTCCACATCACCCATTCATCCATCCGACGCCCACCATTCTTGAGGCAACTACTGTGGGCTCCAGAACAGGTGCTGGGGGGCACAGGGGACAGGGACAAAGTGACGTCCTCACGGAGCCGCTGCAAGTCCACCCCCTGTCCCTCCCCACCCAGCCAGGGGTGTTTCCCTGGAGAGGAGACCATCGCAGGAGGAGGACACCTATGGGCACTGCTCTGTGCAGGGCTGTGGCCCGCATTACTTTACCAGACCCCACAATGCGCTACGGGGCAGTATTTTTATCCTATTTTTCAGGCCAACAGACTTAGGCCTAGGGGGAGAAAATGCACCTAAAACACAGTGAGGCTGTGTCTTAGCTGGGACCCCCAGGCCCTGGGGTTCTGCACAGAGGAGGCGGGGCCGGGGAGCCCCTGCTGCCATGCGGGCAGGCTCCTGATGACCGATCCGCTCTGGGAGCTCCCGGCTGTGCCCAGTGCTCCCGGGGAGATGTCACGCAGCTGGGTATCTGGGGAGCGGGGTCTCTGTACTGCTCTGGCTTACGGAAGCCCTACACGACCTATACGGAAACCTGGGGATAAGGCGGGCTCTTTAACAACTTAGAGCCTTTCCTCAGCTTAACACACACAGACTGCTGCAGCCCGTCCCACCAGCAGGCCGGCGGGTGCAAGTCACAGATCTGGAATCAAGGGGAGGGTTCGTCGTTGAACTCCTGTGGATCAACTCCATTGATCCCGACTGAGGGTGACCAAAGGGACATCTGCGTGGGATTCAACGTTCTCGGGTCAAGTATGAGTCATGTTCAACATCTGTGCTCAGAAAGTAGCCTCCTGGGCTCCCTGTGGTCACACAGGCCGGCGTCGACAAGCATCAGGCTGCTGTCCACAGAGGACACCGTGAATGGCCCTGGCTGGGGGACCTGCTAGGGACCCGCAGGGTCATGTCCAGATTCTCACTCCAGCGGCCCCCCGTGTGCAAGCCTCGGGAGGGTTTCCTGCAGCGAGTTCTCCCAGAATCCGCCCACATTTCCACCCAGCTCCCGTCAAGTGACCGCACGCGTGTCCACCCCGTGCAAACACGTGCACACACACACACTTGTCCTGAGGACACGCCCAGCTTCCCCCACGTCCTTCCGCGCACTTTCGTCATGAAAACCCACGAGCTGCGGGAGTCAGAGCCCTCCGGACGCGCACTATGCAAACTCACTCTCCAAACAGACACGTGAAAACACGGGGCCATGTCTGTGAATTCGTGTGACTTTGCGACTGTCTCAATTACTCCTTTGCACCTTTATACAGATGTTTGGCAGTGAAAGCACAGGCTGGAGAGACGGGCTTCCTAGCGAATCAAATGTGCCTTGGAAATGAAGCAAAGGCAAAAGGTGAAGGCAGGCCCTAGTGTGGCCCCTGGGAGCAGACAGATGGCGTGGGAACAAGGGCAGGATGTCCTCTGTGTCCCCTGGTGGGGCCTTCGTGAGGACACCTACTGCGTTCAGCGGGTGCCATCCAGGGGCTGGTGATGATGACGGTGTACTGACTGGGTGTCCAAGGTGCGCAGGCAGTCTCCCGCTTCATCCTTGCGGTAGCATACAGTCTACCACTGGCACCGTTTCACAGATGGGGAAACTGAGGCACGGAAGGGTAACTACCTCTCTGCAGCACAGAGGAACTGCACAGACACCAGCAGCCAGCAGGAGGACCCGCTCCACCCGGGAGCAATGGGAGGCGCACGGATTAGCCATCCCTGAGCCCCGGACCAGTCCTGGGCCTGCTGAGCAGGGATGGCTAATCACAACACGGAGAGCACGGCAGCGTCCAGGGAATTAGCTGTAACCCTGGAAAGAACTGTGACCCTGCCAAGCTGCAGGACCTCCCAGCTGAGGGCCAAGAAGGCGCACCGTGGCGGTACGCCTCTCCACACAGCAGCCAGGTGGTGGGGTGCATGGAAGGGAGCAGTGGGCGCGGCCTCCCGAGCGAGCGCGGGCGTCCTCTGCTCCGGCTGGTTGCTGGGGAGACGTGGGGCTGGTGCTGACCTTGAAGGACTGGCCGCGGCGGGATGCGGGCCAGAGCCCTGGACATGAGGCTGGACGAGCAGTGGGCACTCCGCGCCTGCAGAACAAGGGTGACCAGAGGATCTGATGGGTGTGGGGGGCGGGAAGAAACTTCCAGAATCCACGGTGTTTGCCCTGCTTCATGCCATGGCTGCTGGCCTGTGTTCCCAGTGATACCGCCGTCCAGACACTAAATAGAATCAGGACGCATTGCCATAGAAACATCGGAAGTAAGGCTCGCGTGGAGCAGTGTGGTCAGGAAGACGGTGGCTGACGCAGCTGCCCCTCTGCACGAGGATGAGAGAGTGGGTGCAGAGCGTCACCCGAGGGTGCCTGGGCACAGCCCGCCATGGGACGGGCCCCTCTGCGTGCATCGCCCTGGTCCGCACCTGGTCGGCTGTTTCTGCCACAAGCAGTGGAAACCAACGTGGACAAGACACATGGGCTCACCGGCCCTCCAGGGAGGGTGTCACCGGTGTCAGGGGCAGCCAGCGTCCCCACCATGCCTGTGCCACAGCAGCAGTGACTGCCTGACAATTTTCCCATCAACTGTTTCTGCCGGGGTCCCCGCCCCGCATGGCTACAGGACTTCGCCGTAACCCAGCTCCCCATTTCCAAAGGTCTGTCCACTGTCCTGGTCTCTGCTGGGGGCTCCTGCTGGGTGTCCTCCCTCCCCCCAGCAGCTGCTCCCACCCAGCAGCACCTTCCCACCCATACCCAGCTCCTCTCTGGCCGAGACTCTCGTGCACCCAGGGGCTGGGGCCAGCGTCTCCCCAGCTGTGAGACCCTCCCCATGCTGCACGTGCCTGCACCTGATGACCTCTGCCCGGACCCACGTGCATTCTGGGCAATTGGGGCCCACGGCCTCTGTCCCCTCTGTCGCCCTGGGCCACCCGAGCCTTGAGGAAGCCGGACAGGTATCTCTTTGCTCCTTGCTCAGCACAGATCTGCAGGCAGGTGTGGCGGCGGGGACAAGAGCTGTGATGTCCTGTCTTGTCCCTCTTCTGGCTCCCGCTCTGCAGGGTTCTGTAGGAAAGCACAGCCTTACGAGCAGGTGCTCGGGTTGGCCCAGCGTCTTCCAAAACAGCCAGTCTCAGACCCTGACTTGTGTTTGGTTCAGAGAGTGGCTGTGAGCACAGACGGGAGCCCTGCCCCAGACACAGGCCAGCAGTGGGGGAGAGAGTGGGGAGTAAGGCTCCTGTCCTCCCTGGGAGAACTGGGATATCTCTGGGAGCGCTTGGGCGGTGGACCCTGTTCTGTCACCCACTGGGGCTCCTGTAGACACGGCCCAGATGCCCTTTAGGCAGGTTAGAACCCAGCCACCATATGTGATCCGTGAGCTGTGAAGACGGTGATGCCTTCTGGGGGGAGAGGAAGTGACTCCAAAGAACAAGGATTCCCCAAGGAAGCCTCTGGATCCTGGAGCCCCCACCTGGGAGGGAACCCCCCGCATGCAGAGCCTCACCTGCAGAGGACTCCGCCGAGCGAGAATGCGGAAAGGGGAGTGCTCATTACCGTGGCGCAACCACATCCGTCCTGACCGACACGGGCCCCAAAGAAGGGAACACAGAGCTCCCCACCGCCCCGAGGGTGCCGGTCTCCAGGGGCCTGTCTGGGAAGCTGGAGAGCAAGCTGGATCCCCAGACAGAAGCCAGGGTGAAGCTCGCAGGACCCAGCACCTGCAAACCGACCTCAGCAGCCCCCGCAATACCCCGCAAGCACCAGCATCACCTGTGGCCGGTCCCCGCCCTCCTGAGGGCCTTCTGGCCACAAGAGTGTCCACGGCGCCTTCCAGACCGGTAGAGCCGAGGCGAGACACAGAGCCTCAGGCCAGTGACGAGCTCCTGCTGCTGTGAGGAGGGCCTGGTGTTGGCTGGCAGCCGTGGCTGGGAGGGAGCGCAGACGGCATCCATCCCTCGGGGGAGCCCGGGAGCCCAGCCCTCCTGCCCGTCTGTCCCCCTTCCAGCCCCCAGTGTAGCGAAGTCTCTGCGCCTTCGGGCCACACTGCTGACTCACCGGGTCCGTCACCGTGCTGTCACGGGCAACATTTCTGGGGACGGAGTTGAATTCAGGTCCGTTGCTGGCTCCCAGGAGGCCCATCTTCTTGGGAAGCCATCTGGAGACAGACTCCCCACATGGGGTGGCCCCTGTCCCCCACCTGCGCCCTGCTGCAGCCAGGCCTCGCACATCTCCCCCGGACGGCAAATATGGGAAGAGGTCAGCTCTGCCCACCTCTGGAGGGGCAGCTCCCAGAGGCTGCCTCCAGAACACGGGGAGGGGGCTTCTCTCTCGCACTTGGAGGAGGCGGCTGGGGGCTCCCTTCCAGGCCGACCCAGGCTCCACGACCAGCATGGAGAGCCTGCCCGTGTTCAGCAAGATGCTTCGGGCGTCCAGCCCGCAAGCGGCCTCCGACCAGAACAGGTCTGTGGCATGAGCTGAGGGGAGTCCACACGGAGGCTCCTGCTTCGGGCTCCCGGGTCCTCAAAGCCAGGGACATGGTCTGTGGATCCGGGGACCCTCCGGCAGCCCGAGACGAGGCCTCAGGAAGAGCTGCTCTTGGCCTGATGGTCTGCCTCGGGGCACGGGAGGACGATTGACAACGTGCGGGAATGAGCAGCTCTAGTAACGCTTCGACAGCCAGCACGGGCCAGTGGCGGGGCCGCCGCCAGCAGATTCCCGATCAACGAGACCAGTCTGGGAAAAGCCACAACCTCGTCCTGCAGGGGCCTTATTTTAAAAGACAGAGAAAAAGCACATTTAATTTAACATTATGCTAAAGCAGCCACGGCGTGCATAGGCAGCCCCTGTAACGGAGAAACGGCTTCCGCCGTCTTGTCTCCAACGAGCAGCCTTGGCCTGCGCCAGCACCAGCCGGCCACCTCCGCGCCCCACCGCCCACCCGCCGCCGAGGACTCCAGAACCCCGACCCCCCACACCCGCCTGCGCCTGGAGAGCCCTCACCCAGCCTGCGGAGCTGACCCCGCACACACCTGTCCCCAAATGCCTCCCACCCTTTAGGGCTCTCAGGCCTCTGTCCTGTCCCCCTCCGCACCCCCTCCCTGCCAGTCCTGCCCCTCCCACAATGTCCCTTCCTCCTCCCCCCACCATCCTCCTCCCTGGTCCATCCTCCCTCTCCTTCCCCTCCCCCCACTACTTCCTCCTGCTCCTCTCTCCCTCCTTCCTTCTCCTCTCCCACCTCTCCCCCTCCCACGACTTACTCACCACCCTCCCCTCCTCCCCTCCCCAGCCCCCCATGCCTCCCACTTCCTCTCCTTCCTCTCTCCATCTCCCCCTCCCAGGATTTCCTCACCATCTTCCTCTCCTCTCTTTCCTGCCTCCCCTCTGCCTCCCCCTTCCCCCCTTCCCCATCCTCCCAGGACTTCGTCCACATCCTCTCTCCTCTCCCCCTCTCTCCGCCGGGAGATGTCCGTGAACTGCCTCACTTCTTGGCTGTGCAACCTCCGTCCTTCTGCCCTCCTGGGCCCCTGGAGGAATTACCTGTTGCCCCGGCAGCTCGGGCAGGGCCCAGGCAGTGTTAGCACAACGCAGCAGGAGTACGGGTGCACGGGGCGTGCTGGGGGTGGGGTCCGGCGGGAACCAGGCACAGATGCCCCTGTCCTCGCGGACCCCAGTGCTACAAGTTGGCTCACATTCCTGCATCCCCGTTCGGGGACTAGAAGAGATCGCGTCCGGAAAAAAGGAGGCATCCCTCTGAAGGCGCTAACGGCGAGCCGATACTTTAGCCCCCGTGGGCTGGCTCCAGACGCAGACTGTGGGTTTGGGTCTGATTGATCTCCGTACAAGGAGCTGGCCTCAGTAGATGGTCATTAAATGTTTTACCGGGTGAATTAGCTCATTGACAGGCTGTGGCTGCCACGATGCCGGCAGATAATCGACTTTTTCTCCAATGGCCGCCCTGCATTGAATTCCTACCAAGAAAAATTAAACTCCAGCAGCTCTCTGCTTCGGCCTGGGTTTAATTGGTTAGTAACCTATTAGTCAAGGTTGTCGAAGCAATATTCTGGGATTCAGAAGAAAGTTCTGACCCGGAGAGAAGCGCGCCTCTGCAGGAGCAGACTTCAGGCCTCCGGGGGACGGCGGCCAGGAAGAGGCTGGGCTTGCTCTCGGGTCCCGCTCGGGGCCCGTCTGCTGCTAATACCACCTTGAGGAGATAATTATTCTATGTGTTTTGGTCCATTCTGAACACATTCTTCAGGACGTTAATATTTAAAACATGTTTTCCGCAGCCGCGATTCTCCTGCATTATGAATTGTATAAAACTTGTTGGAACCCGTGTCTTGTCAGAACTCCTCATCGCGCAGAGCAGCTTGGCTGGAGCGCGTCTGAGGCGGGAGGACCTGTGGGGATGGAGCGCGGGCGATGAGCTTTGCCGATAATGAAGATTGACACTCCGGGTGGCCTGGGTGCACGGAGACCTCCCTCCGGCGAATCAGCATGCCTGTCTTTTAATTAACCTTGAAAGAAATATTCTCAAGCATCAAAACCTGTTCGGGTGAGCCGCGATGAGACGAAGGCCCCGGCTCCGATAACAACACTTGAACCTGACGGTGTATTTAACACCTGTCTGAGGCAGGTGCCTGTCCGCGAGTGTTGGAACGTGCCGCTCGTGACCATCGGATCAAGCAACAGCTTCGGGGGAACGCAGGTGGGGAGGGCAGCTCACCCAGGTGCTCCCAGGTGATTGCAACGAGCCCCGCAGTGGGAATGAAGGAAGCTCTGCATGGCGGATCTCACCTGGGCTCTCCGCCACCATGCTCAGTGCCGAGCGTGTGCGCCAGGCCGGGGCCCCAGAGGGTCACACCAGCTCATGAAGGGAGCCGTGTGCACGGCTGCCAAGGAGGTCCAGCCTCTCCTGGAGGACGGCCCTGCCTCCCGCCTCGGCCTCCGCAGCTGGGCTGCCTCGGCCGGTTCTCGGGCGTGGAGGCTGTATTAGTCAGAACGCACGGATGGCTGTAACACGCAAGTCCCAGATCCCCGTGGCCCCGCACAGAAGCAGGTCACAGCCCCGCTGTGGCTGCAGCAGGAGCTGCTCTCCTCCACGCGGTGACTGTCCTGCAGGCTCACGTGCCCCCCGGAGGGCCCCACACCTCCCTCTGCATCCCGTCTGCCAATGGGGCACGGCAGGGACAGGTGTGGGCTCCCCTTCCGCCGGTGTCCCTTGGCCACATGTCAGTGCCATAGCTAGTTCTCCACACGGCACGGACAGGCAGAAGGACAGACGGCCCTGTCCGGGAGGGTGCGTGGTTTATGAGTGCCCGGGAGGGAAATGAAGGATGGTGTGTATACCGGAGCGTCCCTGCGCCCCTTCCACGGTGCTGGTGTGTGTCCGCATGGAGAGATCCCGGCCAGGGCAGGAGAGGCTGGGCTCATGGCTCTGCCTGGCTGCCTCCCTCGGGGACAGCACCCAGCATGGGACTCGTGACCCTTTGAGTGTGTGCGTTAGTGGAGCAGGTAATTGCGACGGACAGCAGCCATCAGGGAAGACAGCTCGCCTCTGCCACGTTCCTACCGTGTGACCTCGTGTCAGCCCCTTGGAGCCTGGCAGGAAAGACCGGGGCACCAGAGGTGACCTTGCAAGCTCACGCGTCTGGTTGCCAGTCGCTTCAGGAATGGAGCTGCTCTCTCCGTGGCTGGGCTATGGGAGAGGATTACTCCCTTCCCAGGGAGGGACGACAGACAAGAACGGCATCTCGGAGGCCCTCAGGGAGGCAGTGACAAATGGCTCTTCCTTCCCACGCCTGAACCCGGAGGGACCCCTGCCCAGGCCCCCCCTCCCACACCTGGGGCCCTGCCAGCGGCCGCATCAGCCCAGGCTCCCGCCGACACCCGTCTTCTCCTTGGGAACCTCACTCTGTTCTGCGCTAATTATGGCCTGTCATCTGGAACAAATACCCCATGTGACAGGCGAGATAATTAATATGCTTGCAGAAAACTTTCTTTTTTTCTTAATTAAGGCACACCATTCCTTTTAAAGGCTGGAAAGTGTGTCTATTGTCTCTAGTCAGCACACGTACGCACCAAAGTCTGTGGAACACTGCTGTGTCTATATATCGGGCTTTCTGTTCTCTTTTTAATATAAAAATAGTTAACAGCTCCCCCTCCCTTTTTTCGGGACAGAAATCAGCCGGAAAGTGTCCAAGGAGTGATAACAATGATAGCAAAGATGCCTCTTGCTGCTAAGGGGCTCGGGGAGCGTCAGACACGGGGTCCGTTCCACACGGAACTCGCATCTTTCCAGCTTTCAGCGCTAGAGACCGTGGAGGAGCAGGGGCCCAGCTGCTCAGTCCCTGGCGCGGAGATGGCAGGACGGGGCTTGGAGCACAGATGCTCCTGGCCTGGAGCCTGACTTCTCCTGGGCCACGCTCTGCACCAGGTGCCACCGTGCCCACGGCCAGGACCGGAGAGCGCGGGATACACACCTGCAGGAGGGAACCCAGAGTGTGAACCACAGCTGCCTCAGTTGCCTGGGGCTTCTGGCCGTCCCCTGAGGGCTGGGGGGGGGGGCCTGTGTGCAAAGTGCCACACAGACGAGGCCATGGGAGGTAAGTGGGCAAAGAGCCCTGCCAGCGAGTCCCAGACAGATGCACTGGTCCGGACCCCACCCCCAAGAGACTGGCCCCCTCGCTCGAGGTCAGTCCTGAGAAGCTGGGACGAAGTTCCCTCGCTCAGCACCACGTGCCTCATTCCTCCCACCCACAGACCAGCCATCCTGGCTGATGCCCCTTCGTGTTCTTGAGAAACGTCCGATTGCGTAGCTTCGGCCATCCGGGCAGAAGGAAAAGCCACAGTTTCTCGTAAGAGGCTCTCCTGAGCTCTTGGCTTCCGCTGGGGGCCGAGCGTGCGTCGCCCAGGTGAGCCGCAGCCCGGCTTGCTGAGCCCGCCAGCCCACTGGGCGTCACGAGGCAGACACCACAGTCTGGGGGCGGGCGGGTGCCCGTGAAACTGGAAAAGGGCTGAAGCCCTCGGGCTGGGCGGGGTCTCGGTGGAAGGGCCGAGAGCTCATGAGGAAGCTGACACCTGGAGGGCAGCGGGAAGGTCTCCCGATTCTGCACCCCAGAAGGGCATCTGTGCCAGGCCCCAGGGAGCCGCTGGAAAGCTGACACTGTGTGCGTGGTCTACACGGGGGGCTCGGGGAGCGGCGTGGAGGCTAGAGTCTGTGTCCCACAACCTGGAAGAGTCTGAGGGTGCCCAGTGACCCCTGGATTAGCTCGTCTCTGGGCCCGGGTCCGGCTTGGCTTGTCCCAGGGGCCGGCTAGCTCATCGGGAGACATCACGGGTAGGAAAACGGGGGAGCCCGGCCTGGTTTCTGATCATGGGCCCGTGTGGCCATAGGCAGGAGAGCAGTCGTGCCTGCCACCTCGCAGTGCGGATCAGCCGGGGTCGGCTGGGAGCTTGGGGCCAGCCCGGGGCTGAGCTGCCTCGTCACGGCCAAGCACAGCCCTTCCCCGGTACCGGCATCCCAGTGGGGCCAGGGGCCGGGCCCAGGAGCCAGAGACCCAAGACGAAAGCTCCGAGTGAGTCGTCCCAGAAGAGAGACACAGACCCTGCATCGAGTTCCAGGTCGGACCAGCCAGAAGGAGACGAGAGAGACTGATGGGGGGCCCGGACTGGGAGGCTTGGGGCTGAGGGTGACAGGTCCGTGTGGGGGTGTCCGTATGCACCCCGACTCAGTCAGGGCTTGTCTCAACGCAGGACGGGCTGTGTCCCGGTGGGGACAGTGGGGGGCGAGGGGGGCGCTGGACAAGGCAGGGCCAAGCACTTGGGGGAGCAGGACGGTGGGACATGCCCAAGTCTTTGACCTCGAAGGAGCCTTTTAACATTCGTGAGAACTGCAGGAATATCCCCTCCTTCATTTCTGTTATTTGTAACTTGGATCTTCTTTTCCTTTATTAGTCTGGCTGGAGGTTTATCAATTTTATTGATCTTCTCCAACAATCAGCTTTTGGTTTTTCTTGCTTTCTCAGTGGAGTTCCTGTTTTCAATTTCAATGATATCTTCTTCCTTCCTCTTTCTTCCTTCCTCCCTTTCTTTCTTCCTTCCTCTCTTTCTTTCTTTCTTTCTTTTTCTTTCTTTCTTTCTTCTGCCTCTTTTCTTCTGTTCACTTTGCATTTAATTTGCTCTTCTCTTTGTAATTCCCTAAGGTGGAAGCTTTGGTGCTTGATCTTAGATCTCCCTTCTTTTCTCATAGACGCGACCAGATCTCCCTTCTTTTCTCATAGACGCGACCAGATCTCCCTTCTTTTCTCATAGACGCGACCAGATCTTCCTTCTTTTATCATAGACGCGACCAGTGCTATAAATTTTCCTCCCAACACTGCCTTTGCTGCATCCCACACATTTTCAAAAGTTCCATTTTCATTTTCATTTCATTGAAAATATTTTTAACTTTCTCTTGAGATCTCTTCTTTGACACACGTGTCATTTACAAGGATGTTGTTTAATTCCCTGAGTGCTTTTGGAATTTCCCAACTGTCTCCATGCTCTTGATTTCTCATTTTAATTTCATTATTTCCAGAAAGCAGACATTATTTTATCCTTATCTTGAAAATGTTGTTAAGGTGTGGGCTCCCTGCTCATTGTCTGCTTAACAATCTTTCACCTAGAGACGCCTGGGGGTCTCAGTCAGTTAAGCGTCTGCCTTTGGCTCAAGTCATGATCCCAGGGTCCTGGGATCAAGTCCCACACCAGGCTCCCTGTTCAGTGAGGAGTCCGCTTCTCTCTCCCCCTCCCCCTGTTGGTGAGTGCTCTCTCTCTCTTTCTCTCTCTCTCTCTCAAATAAATAAATAAAATCTTTAAAAATGTGTCAAGGTGTGTTTCATGGCCCAGAGTGGTTCATCATAGCGGGAGCTCCATGCCACCTTGAGAAGAATATTTGCTCCACGCTGTCAGAGGAAGTGGTCTACACGGGCGGATTAGACCCAGCCCGTGGTGCTGTTGAGCTCAGCGGCTGGATCCGCCCATTCCTGACAGGGTGATGCAGCCTCCAGCTCTCCCCAGAGGGTCGATCTCTTCCTTCTCACCATGCTATCCACGTCCGCCTCACACAGTTTGACCCTCCGCTTTAGGTGCTTGTATGTGAAGGACGGTTACAGCTCCTTGGAGAATGGACCTCTTTATCATCACGCAATGAGGTGCTTCAGGTTTAACCGAGGTGGTTAGAAATGGCCTTTCAGGATGTTGACCCGACAGGTGTGAGAACTGAGAGGAACCACCTGGATGCATGCTGGTGTTGCTGACTGCAGTGGGGACAGCGAGGGGGAAGGCTGGCCGGCGCCTGTGGCTGCAGCAGCCAAGGGACCCATTACAAGACCGACCGAATCCTGCCACTGCTGGCTGGAACCCCAGTCCTGGCTTTGCAGTGACTAGAACAAGCCAATCGATGCTTAGCCCCCAAGTCCCATGGGATCCGGCCCTGGCCACTTAGCAGCCCTTCTGTGATCCTCAACCCCCTTCTCTGAGCTCCAGCCAACTGGCCTGTCCTCTCTCTCCCTGACCCACCTGGGGCCCCCTCAGGCCTGCACCCTTCTCCTCTGCTCAGGATCTAACTCCTCCGGCTCCATGCTGGGCAGCTCCTGGCTCCAGGGGTCTCTGCCCCCTTGTCCAAGCAGCCACACCTGGTGATCTCATCCCGCTTTGTGTCACACACCCCGCTTGCCTCCTCCGTGGAACCGCACCGTGTGACAGAACTGTCACTAGGCTGCCGCTGCCGGAGAGCAGGGATGTGGTCTGTTCTGCTTCCGCTGTAACCCTCAGGGACACAGCAGCCCCCCAGCTTTGTGCTTGGGGTGAATGAGGGAGCGGGGTGTGGAGTGCAGGGAGAGAGCCCAGCCCAGGGCACGTCATCCGCAGTGGGAGGTCCTCAGAGTCTAGCCCGCTTCCCCAGTGTGATCCTTCCGGCTCCAAGGACTGGGGCCAGGAGGGGAACCCACAGGTCTGACCCCATCCACCTCGGAGCAGAGCTGCCTCAGGGCCCCCGTGGAAGGGCTGCCTGAGTCCTGGGGGCCAGAGTCAGCCTCCCCTTAGCTGTTGAGTGGGATCTCCTGAGCTGGGACCCCCACCAGGGGCCAGGCAAGCGCCTCCAGATGCCTCCACACACACACTCTGCTCTCCCCGCCAGCAGGACATGCCCACAGCTCTGCGGGAAGCTGTCACAGCGTTGCTGCGGCAAGATGCCTTCCCGTATCCCAGGCCTGCTCCATCTTTAAATAATTCAAACCCTGAATCCTTGCAGATCCCCGCAGGCTGGGCATCCTCCCGGGAAGCCGTTGGAATAAGAAGAAAGGGCTGCCTCTCAACCCTGAGTTCAAGAGATGGCCAAAGCTTTTAATTTAGTTTGATGGATTTAATATCCTGCATCCTGGTTGCTGAGCTCAGTGTGATCCTGGCTGTGCGCCTCCCCGCTAAGCCGCCAGCGAAGCCGTGCATCACGGGGCCGGGAACAGTAATGAAACGCTGTCCCTGCCTGGCCTTTCCCGCCCTGGAGCCATTTACTGGGAGAAGGGATGGGCTCCGTGCATGGAGGCCCCTGCCCTCACTGCTGCGGGAGGTGAGGGCAGGACTGTGCCCCCTCGTTATTGGGGGATTCATCTGGGCAGAGAGCAGATGGGGTGTACCACATTTTGCTGCCACGTGGGAAATAGTTTCAAAGGGGCACGTCCTCCACGTTATCCTCTGCCCCCACCAATGAAGAAACTTACCACTGGGGGCCCTACTGGGCGTGTGCCTCCCACAGGGAGTCACTGGGGAATTTGATCTGTCCTTGTCAGCTCTCCGGTCTGAAGGAAGGCAAGCTGCTCCCATTGGCTTAGACCTCTTGTGTCCCTCTGGATCCAGACGACGTCCTGCAAGAAACCCCATGGGTCCCATGCCATTTGGTTCTGGTCGTCCAGTCTGAGCAAGGAGCCCAGCATCAGCAGTTAAGGACCTGGGCTGCTGAAGGAAGAGGGAAGGGAAGTGTGGCTAAGGGCAGGAGGTGGGAGAGACGCATAGAGCTATTGTAGAGCTAATGGGGACCTTGTGGGATGGGACTGTCACAGACAGGCTCTTTCTGTCCCCTTTGTTCTCCTGCCCAAGGCCCTGGCAGCCCTTTCCTTTTCTGAGAGAAAGCAGCCGCCCCATGGGCAGCCCCAACATGCCACTCTCAGAGACCTCACCTCTGGACGGAATGCTCACCTCGGCAGGATGGGGTCCCTGAGGAAGGGGCTCAGATGGGGACACTGAATCTCGCCTTTGCTGGAGGGACCCATGGAGATGGCGGCACCCAGGGATGGTCTCTTGGGTAGCAGCTACGGGGCCGCCTCTCCCTCAGAGAGAGGAGCTTCATGCTTGAGCCGGCATGTGCGGGAGGTGGGGGAGAGGCCAGAAAAGGGCCCCCAGATCCTCCACTTCTGAAACACACTTGGCATCTTCTCCCAAGGAGACCCAAACTGTGCTGGTGCTCTGCTGTCTCAGGATGAGGGGTTTCCGGA
Organism: Meles meles; assembly: GCF_922984935.1. Classification (NCBI taxonomy): domain Eukaryota; kingdom Metazoa; phylum Chordata; class Mammalia; order Carnivora; family Mustelidae; genus Meles; species Meles meles. The sequence continues at coordinate 2,171,426 of NC_060072.1, forward strand.
GGCTGATCTCACTGTCCTGGGATGCACAGCACAGAGAATCATCCTTCGCACACCAGTGTCCGAGCCCTCACCCAGGTACAGGGTGTCCTACCTGAACCCTTGGAGCGATGCCTCCCAGCGTCAGAATCTTCTAGAGAAGCAACAGGGTGCCTTTGCCCTGTGCCAGGTGAGGTCCTCCAGCAGCATCTCGGCAGTGAGCACATCCACGTCCACGAAACACCCCGAGGGCCAAACAAAGTCTGTTTGTGACTTCACGGGGTTTCACAGCAGCTTCTCCCTCCAAAGGGATTTCTTTATTTTCCATCTGGAAAGCCACTTGGTCGTACCACACTCATCACAGGCTGTGTTTCCTCCTCTGCCTGGTCTTCATGTCCACTCTGAACCAACACCATACTGTTACCTTCTTTTTGGTATATATTAATTATCATATGATAAATCTCACTCTTTTTTATTTTTATTTCTTAACATTATCTTTTTTTTTTTACTCATTTAATTTCTGTTCAGATTTTAGGATCAACTTGTTCTCTGACATGAATGATTTTGTTATGAGTTAGATCAGACATCACTGAATTGACACTCTCTGGAGAAAACTGTCATCTTTAAGATATTGGCAATAACCACCTAAGAACATAGTGCATGTCTAGAATTTAAGTCCTCCTGTAAGTTTTGCAACAGAAGTGTATTTTCTTTCTTTAAAAAAAAAGAGAACCTTATTAATTTTGGTCGGTTGATTACTAAGTAACACAGTTCCTATTGCTTACCGATTACTATAATTTCTGACTGTATTCGCCAGAGTTCTCTGGAGAAACAGAACCCAAGGGTACATGGAGATGTGGACAAGGGATTTATCGTAAGAAATGGCCCATGCGGACATGGAGGTGAGAAGTCCCAGCATCCGTGTCCATCAGCTGGAGACCAGGACAGCCATTGGTGCAACGTGGTCCCAGTCTGAAGGCCTGAGAACAGGGGCTTGGATTTCCAAGGGCAGGGCAGGATGGGTGCCCGGCTCATAAGAGAAAGAGAATTCGCCCCTCCTCCGCCTGTCCCTCCGGGGCGTGGGTGGTGGCAGCTGGTACTGGGGAAGGCAGGCCTTCTTTACTGTCATTCAGATGCCAGCCTCCTCCAGAAACCCTCACCCACACCGGGCTTCCCTTTGCCCCATCACAGCAACACAGAAAGTGACCGTCATGCTAATGGTTTAGCAGGTTCTCACCATCCCAGTGACTTTTCTCACCAGCTCTAAGAGTTTGCTCTGTCCATTCCCCCCATGATCAGCAGTCATGGTTTCCTTGCCCAATCTGCACGTGAGGGCCACTCGGTTCTTCCTCTCCGGTTCTGATAACTCATGCTCCCAGCCCGACCCCCGCTCCTCAAGACAGTGCTGAAGGGACAGCTCCTGCCGGGCTCCCGTCTCTAAAGGGAGCTGACTGGTCTGCAGTTTCACTAGATGTGATACTTGGACGGTTGGATAGAAATGTGTTTTGGGATTCAGTGTTTTCACTTTTGTTCCCAATCCGCTAATGGTTAGGGTGTCAGTATTGTTATGTATTGGTTGGTTAGTTGGTTTTAAACATTAGAGAATTATGATTTTTTTAAACATCTTTTCTTTGTGAATTGTGATGTGTGTTTTTCTTTCTAAATATCTTAATAAATAAATACATTAATGGATTTTTCTCTAACATCATAAAAACCTGGGCATTCTTGAAATCAGCTTGGGGTAAATACAACCTAGCCACATGGGCTATTGGTAAATACCACTGAGTTCAATTTATTATATTTTACTTAGGACTTTCGCATCTATTTTCACAATGGAAATTTACCCGTAATTTTATTCTTTGTGTTGTCTTGGTCCGTTTTTTGGTATCAAGGACTCTTCAGCTTTATAAAGAGAACTGGGAAGGGTTCTCACCTTTCCCCTCTCTGTATTGGAGAGTGATTATTTGTTCCTCTAAGATCTTGGGAAACTTATCCCCAAATCCCCCCTTCCTAGTGCCTCAATGGAACTTGGCGCGGTGGAGAAAAGTGCGGGAAATATTTCTGAGTAATGTTGCAATTTGTAAAGTGGTTATAGAGCTTTCTGGAATGTTTTCCTCCTCCGGTACATGTTGATATTTTACAGTTTTCTATAAAATTTCCATTTCATCATAGATATTAATTGATGGGCACAAAATTGGCTCGAAGGCAGTATCCCCTTGTATTTTCAAGCTTCACTGTAGCTGTGAGGTGTTTTATCCATGACATTTCTATCTGCGCTGGTGCTCCATATTTTATTTGCCAAGTTCGTTTCATCCATCGTTTCAAACAAACTTTTTTTGGCTTTCTTGATCTCCTCTACTTTTATAAAAATTATTAATTTCTGCCTTTAGCATTGTAATTTTTCCTTCCAGATTCTGTTTTGTTTGGTTCTGAGGGGTGTAACTCTGCGTTCAGACTAATGTTTATCTGCCAACTGATTGGGTTGAATGTCCATGACACTTTTTTCTTTTTACTTCCTATTTTTAATTTAAAAAAAAGTAAAGTGTGACTGATAAACTAGTACTTTATGATCTTGCCTTGAATTTTTCATTTTGTGGCATTAATATTAACGCACCTGGTTTATATTTTACAAGTATGTACATTTACTTGGATATATTCATTTGTTCGAATATTTTCAGTCTGTTTCATTTTGTTCTAAATACACGTCTTTAAATAGTCTTCATGCTAGGATAATGATTACTCTTTACTCTGCCTACCCCAAGCCAATGAAGATATTTTCCAATACCTCTTCTAAAAGATTTATATTTTTAACTTTAAAGTTTAGATTTACAATCTAACTGGAAATGATTTTGGAGTATGGTGCAAAGTAGTTCTTAAGATTCTTTTTTTTTTTTTAATGTCAGCATCCAGGTGATGAAGAGACAGAAACCATTAATTTCTTAGCACATCTATTCAGCCTAATACGTTTCTAAAAGTTATATGAAATTGTTCTGCCTTTTGTTGAAGAAAGTGAGAGCTTCTGCGTGCTCCTACCTTCTCCCCTCTTCTCCCGTTCACCGGGTTCTCCATCTAGCCGTGTGCACATCCGCTTTTTCAATATCTCAGTTACTGTGCCCTCAATATAAGGTTTGCCATCTGCAAACAGATGATTTTACTTCTCTCTTTCTAACGGAAGTGCTTGTACTGTTTTTCCTCGTTCCTGACTTCTCTTGCTGGTCCTCCAGTATATGCTGAACAGAAGCAGTGAGAGTGGGCCTCCTTGTCTTCTTCGGGATCTTCAAGGGAAAGGTTCTACTTTCCCATTGATTATGGTGCTCACTGTGGGCTCTTCACAGATGTTCTTATTATGTCGAGGAAACGTCCTTGGATACCGATTTTGCTGATGAGCACGAATGAGAGCTGAACTTTGTCAAATACACTTTCTGTACTTACTGAGAGGCTCTCGTGGTTTCCATCCTTCATTCCGTGAATGTGGCCCATCACGCTGACTGATTCGTGCATGTGAGGAGCTTGCAGCCTCGGGACAAAGCCCACTTGGTCATGGTGTATAATCTTCTTCATGTGTGGTCAAATTTGCTTTGATCTTGTACATAGAAAACCATAAAGACTTCACACATGAATAAACAAATTCAGCAAACTTGCAGGCTACAAACTCAACGCAGAAAAATCAGTTGTGTTTCTTCACACTAACAGCAATCTATCTGAAGTCAAGAAAACGATCTCATTTATGATAGCATCAAAAAGAATATAATACTTAGGAATAACTTTGACCAAGAAGATGAAAATTCTGCACACTGAAAACTATGACACTGATAAAAGAAATTCAAGAATACATAAATTTTTAAAAAATCTATATTCATGGACTGAAAGAATTAAAATTGTTAGAATGTCCTCACTCCCCAGAGTGATACACACATTCGGTGCAATCCCTATCAAATTCCCAATGGTATTTTTTCACAGAGATAGGAAAGATGATTCTCAAAATTCATGTAAAATCCCAAAAGATTCCAAACGGCCAAAGCAACCTTGAGAAACAACAGAGTTAAAGGCATCACCATTTCTGATTTCAAATTATATGGCAAGGCTATGGCAATCAAAAAAGTATGGTATTGACCTAGTAACAGACACACAGAAGAGTGGAACAGCTAGAGCCCAGAAACAGGCCCAGCCATAAAGAGCCAAGTTCCAAGAATACCTAAAGGGAAAAGGACGGTCTCTTCAATCAATTACGTCAGGAAAACTGGACAGCCACATGCAAAAGAAAGAGATTTGGACCTGGCCTTACACCACACACAAAAATAAACTCAAAGCAGTGTAAAGACTTAAACATAAGACCTGAAACCATAAAACCACTAGAAGAAAACAGGCAAAAAGCTCCTTGACATCAGTCTTGGCAATGAATTCTTGGGGTATGGCAGCAAAAGCAAAAATAAAGAAGTGGAATTACATTCAATTAAAAAGTTTCTGCACATGGGGGCGCCTGCGTGGCTCAGTGGGTTGAGGCCTCTGCCTTTGGCTCGGGTCATGAGCCCAGGGTCCTGGGATCGAGCCCCACGTCAGGCTCTCTGCTCCGCAGGGAGTCTGCTTCCTCCTCTCTCTCTGCCTGCCTCTCTGCCTAGTTGTGATTTCTCTCTGTCAAATAAATAAAATATTTAAAAAAAAAAGTTTCTGCACATGAAAGGAACCATCAACATAATGAAAAGGCAACTATGGACTGGGAGAAAATACTTGCAGACTGTATATCCAATAAGGAGTTAATATCCAAACTACATAAGGAACTCGTATAGCTCAATAGCAAAAAAACAACCTGATTACAAAGTCGGCAAAGGACCTGAAGAGACAGTTTCCCGGAGAAGCCATGCGGGTGGCCAACAGCTCTGCGGAAAGGGGCTCAACATCAGTACTCATCAGAGAAACGCAAATAAAACCCACAGTGAAATACCACGTCCACCTGCCAGAGTGGCTATTATCAAAAATACAAGAAGCAACAAGTGTCGGGAAAAAAGGAGCCCTTATGCACCGCTGGTGGGTGTGAAACTGCCGCAGACCTGTGGAAGACAGTATGGAGAGTCCTCAAAAACTTACAGCTACAATAGCCCTATCATTCAGTAATCTCTCCTCTGCGTTTATACCCTAAGGGAATAAAATCAGTTCCTCAAAGAGGTTTGTGCTGGTTGCACCATCTTCAAAAGAGCCAAAATAGGAAAACCACCGAAGTGTCCATCCATGGATGTTCAAAATGCACAAAGACACAAATACGGGAGTGGGGAGATGGATACAAAGTTGCAATCATGCAAGATGACTCAGTCTAGGGAAGTAGCTACAGCGGGAGGACTCTCCTTACTGCTCAAATACTGGAAATGGGCCAAAAGAGCAGATTTCGCACGTTCTTATCACAATAAGTGGTGTGAGTCTGTGGATAGAGGATATGTTAATTAGCTGGGCTCTAGGAATTATTCCCCTGTGCATATATATCATTATGTACACCTTAAATAGATGCAATTACTATTAACAAAGACAATTTTTAAAATATCGCATTCTCATTTTTTAAAATATGATACCTAAAGGTCAATTTAAAATCCACTCCAAGAATTACCGGTTTCTTCCTTAGCATTATTCTTGACCCCGTGTCCTTCTTATTGGATTCCTGGTTTTCATTTCCTTTCCTTCTGTTTAGGTATATATTCAAGTTACTTTTCAAAAAGAGCCCATGGAAGGTAAATTTAATTTTCTGAGTTTTCTCATGCACAAAAATCACTTTATTTTGGTCTTCTGCTTGAGTAATCGTTTTCCTGGGATAGAATTATAGAACCAAAATACTTTCTGATCTTTAAAGACATTTTCTCACAGGGTGTGGTGTTGCTGGTAGAAACTTGCCACCGAGAGGATTCGTGTTCCATTCCAGGAGTCTGCCTTTGTTGTTGGGACGCTACTAACAATTTTTTGGACAGTTTCCTAATTTTTGGAGTTCTGGCATTTATCCAGAATGTATCCAAGGGCTTGCATTTTTTTTCTTCGTCTATTTTGTCCCACGATTGAATCTTTCAAATCTAAAAGCCCGTGGCTTTTCTCAGCACGAGAACAAATTCTTCTTTTAATCTGTGAGCATTTCCTCTCCCGTTAAACTCTGCTTTCCCCTTTCCAGTCTTTTCTTGTAAAAAACCATAACCCAATCATTGATGTATAATCTCATACTTGGGTTTAGCCATTCTACTATTTGGCCATCTTTTAAGGGTTTGGGTTTTTTTTTATAATTGAATCAAATGTCCAAGAACTCTGTTAATTCTTATTGATGACTTTTCTTCTTATTCTTATTTCTTACAGTATAATCTGGGAATCGTCCCTGAATAGAATGCCGGTGTTGCTGCTTCCTAAAGATGTAGCTGGCGGGCCCCTGCATGAGCAGAGTTCTGCGGCCTCTGCGGGTCCGTCCTCAGCTTCCCTCCGCAGCCTCACAGAATTACAGGACCTCAGGTCACCGATCTTCCCCAAAGCGAGCCTGATGAAAACTAGCATCAGCGGATGCTGAACGTGCCAGACACCTGGGCTCAGATGCTCAAAGGATCCCCATCTCGTCGGAACCTGGGGCCGAGCAGCATTCAGACCTGAGAGCAGATCCAAAGCAGGCCCCGCTGCCATGCTGCACAGGCGTGCCAGCCCCTGGCTTTGTTCAGAAAGGAGTTTCCGACGGTTTTCCCTGCGCCCATCCATCCCGCCCCGGAGGTGGCTCCCACGTTCCCTGCTCTGCCCGGGCGCTGGGGCTCAGGCTCTGGCCTGGAGGGGGATGCTCTGATCTCTGCAGGAGCTTTCTCCTTCTCATTGTCATGGATGGTTTGCGCTGGTGTCTCCATCCGTCTGGTGCTGCCCGCAGAAATCCAGCCGCACTCCTGCTGCCAGGCACGTCTTCCTGGTTCTCATGGCTCCTGTGCCCTCATTCTCATCTGCTCTGCCCTATTCCGTCACGTTTATGGCATTTCTCATGGAAAGGGAAGTGATTACGCTGCTTGGTCGGCCGCTTGGCTCCAACAAAGTCATCTTTCTGATTGTACCGTCGCCTCGTGAAAGAGCTCTGCCAGCGGCTTGCTGATGCCGGTGTCCGGCTTAAATGCTCTGATCGGGCACCGGGGACCCTGGGGAGCCTCCAGTCTCCTCCCCTGCAATGCTCTCCCAGGCTGCACACCAACCCCCATGTCGTCCTCCCGACCTGCGTAGCCTGCGCTGACTTCCGCTGTGCCCGAGACAAGCTGAGAGCCGCTGCCACATCCGCCAGACTACGCAGCTACTGCGGCGTGGCCCTTCCTGCGTGCTCCAGACTTCCCGCCACGGAAGGGCAGGGATCACACATCCCGCACCTCGGGCCCACAATCGCTAGTGTGGGAGGTGTATGCAGTAGGCGCTCCCTTGGTGGGGTGCCAGCTCCTCCTCGGCGAGCCGCGCCTCCTCCAGCACGTGCGTCTCCAGCCTGGGACACCTGTCACGGCAGCTTCTGCGTTTTACTACCATCATCTCCCCCAGCCCTGGGGGTAAGCTTTTCGGATTGCACTGTGACCGTCTCTTAAAGGAATGCAGAGTGTGCTGTGTAGCAATCGTTCAGGAAACCTGCCGCAAGGACGAGCATGACCCCTCCTGGCTCTGCTCCTGCCCCTCCGGTTCCAGCAAGTTCCAGGTTGCAGGGACCCGGTTCCAGGTCCACGAGAACTGGCCGGCATGCCCACGTCTCTGAACCGAGGGCTGCCTGGGGGCCCCTTGCACGAGGCCTCTGCCCCCCGCAAGCTGCCCGTGTGTCTCCCCCTTGAAGGGCCGCAGGTCCGTGGCACTCTCCTGGACCTCCCCACGATGGCTATTTTTGAGCCGTGCAAAGCAGCTGCCATCCGCCAGCGGGCATGCCATTTGAGCAAAGATGGTGATATGTTGCTCTGCCCCTCTTGGCCCCTGGAAAATGCCAGAGAAAGGAACAGTAGCCCATGATGTCCTCATGTAGTGGAGCATGGTCCCAAAGGCAACCACACAGGTGTCTCTCCTCCAAAGGTGGTGGGCAGGGAGCCTGGGTCCGAGTTGGGCTACGCGGAGGCCCAGGCCTCCCGGCTGCAGGTGTGTGGGGCAAGGCTGGGAGGTGCTGGGAGGCCCACGGCCTCTGATCGGGCCGAAGTCTTGGCCAAGCATTGACCCACTCGTCCCTGACGCCCCCTGAGCTCTTGCAGCGGGATCATAAGGGGAGGGCCGTTTGCTGGTGCCTCCACGGGCCTCCACGGGCCGCACGGACAGAATCCTCAGGAGCCCACTCTGTCGGCCCGGCATCGGAGGCTCAGGGAGCACGCGACCTGGCCAGAGGTGGGGCCGAGTGGAATCCAGGGCCGTGTGATTGCTCAGTCCTTGTGTCTCCCACCACCACCACCTCCCAATTCCCAGATCTAGCCTCTCCGCAGGCCACAGGATGCATGGAGTTTTCAAGTTCCTTTTTGAATTTTTAAAAACACTATAAAAGTTTAATACTCAAAAGTATTAAAAAAAAGCCATAAAAATACTGTCAGTCTCAGGACCAGGGATGTGTTTCCCCTCCTGGGATTGGAAGAATTATCCTCTTGTGTGAAAAAACATGTGTATCTCGTTAGATCCCTGAAACCCGCTAATAAAGCAAATTAAAGATTGAAAACCCAGACTATCTCCCATGGTTCACAGACTCGTGTCTGAGTCTCTCAGCTTTTGCTCGGCATCCTGGCGCCCGCTCCGTGCTCCCTCGCTGCCGTGCATCAGGGATTTGGGGAGCAGGGTTGGAAAAATGCCTCTGAGCTGGGCTCCCAGTGGGCATCCCTCCAGGAGACACTCAACTTCCAGCAAATTCTCACTGTATCGTGGTCTCTCCTAGACAGAGGGGATGGGAGAAGGAGGGAACATGACCTTCCCAGCACTGCTCTGCGCCACCCATGTGTTGGCCTGACGTTCTGGAACCCCAGCACTGAGGCCGATGGCTGGGGTGGTCAGGACGGGAAGGGTCATAGGATTAACGGTGCCCCACAAACTCCATATTGAGATCCTAATCCCCAGCCCCTCAGAATGTGACCATAATTAGCTGGAGATGGGGTCTTTCGAGAGGTCATTGAGCAGGCCCTGGTCTAAGCTGACTGGGGTCCTTATAAGCAGAGGAGACCAGGACACAGACACACACAGAGGGACAACCACGCGAGGACATGGGGAGAGGATGGCCGTCGGCACACCGAGGAGAGAGGCTCAGCGGGAACCAGCCCCACCCACACCGCCAAAGGTCCAGTGGCTGCTTCCCAGTGCAGGAGAGTCCAGACCAACGGGGCACCTAAGGGACATGGAGGGGACACGCGAGAGAGGCATATTAGGACTGTGGAACTGGCCGCTCACCCTGAGAATGAAGTGGAGTTACACCAGAGCGCCCATCATGGCCTCGGGAGGAGTTGGGGTGCCCCTGGGCATCATAGGGCCCCAATGGCCTCCAAATTGCTTGGGGTCCCTTCGCTACAGCGATGCGGGGCCGGCCGTCTCCTCCTATGGGACAGTCATCAGTCCTGTGTCACTGCCGGAGGCTGATGCTGTTTACCGTGGCTGGACAGGTTGGCCCAGTGGGACTCCTTGCATTTCCCTGCTACGTGCTGAGGGGCTTACCCCAGCAGGGGGACTCCCCAGGCTGCAGGGACAGCACTGCCAAGGGCCTCGTGTGGTCCAGAGAGCAGAAGCCCGGCTACGTTCACTCACTGCCCAGTGGAGTCTGTCCAGGAGCCGGGAAGCCGAGACCATTTCCCCACGACATGGGGCAGATTGCCCCGACCACTGCCCAGTGGAGTCTCTCCAGGAGCCGGGAAGCTGAGACCATTTCCCCACGACATGGGGCAGATTGCCCCGACCACTGCCCTGCTTTCTCTGCTGGCTTGTGGGTTTCCTGGGGACCTGGTGTCCTGTGCTCGGCCTTGGAGACTGGGGAGGTGGCACAGGGTCGCCCCATCCCTCCGTGGCGCTTCTGGAGCTCAGTGGGGCAGCCATCCTTCCTTCAGCTTCGGGGGTCATGCAAAACTGGGGTTCGGTCCCCCTCTGCCACACGAGGGCTGTCTGAGCTCGGCCCCACCGGTCAGCACGGAGGCACTGGCACAGGGACAAGCCCCAGCACTCCCTGCAAGGTGGCACAGCCGGGCGTCCGAGCAGAGCCTCCTTCCCCAGACCCCGGAGTGACAAGACCCCAGGTCAGCGTGGGAACCCGGAGACTGACCTGTCTCTTCAAGCCTTGAGTGTTCCCAGTCTGGAACTGGGGAAGATCGTGGCCCTGTGGGGTCCCAGAGCGTCCGCCCCACGGCACCAGGTCTCTGAGCCTCGGATGCTCACTTCAAACAGCCTGAGGTCGGCCACAGCTTCAGGCTGCCACAGCCCACCCGCGTCCCCGGGGTCCAGGTCCATTCTGAGGCAAACACACCGGGTGTGTCCCACCCTGGGAGCTGCCGGTCCTGCTGCTCCTCCCCTGATGCTGACGGTGGGGAGGGTCTGCCCGAGGGGGCACCGCGGTCTTCAGGGCAGGCCGTGCACGGGGAGGGCTCCCCGAGCCTGCTGAGTCCCTCTCGGTACACGGTCACACTGGGCAGGGGTGGGGAGCGGCCTGGGCCGGGGGGCTTCCTGGGCAGCTCAGCAACGAGGGGGCTCCCTGCCCAGGGCCCTTCTGCCCGTGCTGTGCCCACGCCTGTGTCCCCCCAGGCCCCGGGCTCTTCAGAAGAGGGAGCGGCGTCTCGTTGCCCTCTGCCCCCAGCACGTGGCCGCGGGGATCCGCTCGAGTGTTTACTGAGCTTGACCGGAGGAAGCTGGGAGCCACTGAGTCCCAGTGGCAACCAGAAACGTTCACCCAGAACGCCACAGAGGGGGGCATTGGAGGCGGAGCGCCCATCGTCCTGGTGGATCCCACCGCTACGACCCCCCTCCCTGGCGAGCCACGGGGAGCTTCTCTGGGATCCTCCCCTGCGTTCCTGACCAGCCTCCCACGCGCCCCGGTGACCCAGCACCACCTCCCCAGCCCGCAGACGGCTGCCCGGAGTTCCTCTGCTTGGAACAACACACGCCGGGGGTCACATCTCGGCTTCCCTGCTCCGTGAGCCTGCGTTTCCTGGGTCTGTCCCGGAGCACAGAACGGCTACCGGGATCACCGCAGTGGCGATTGCTGTGCGGTCACCGGCGTGGCTCTTCTCCTCCTGTCAGGTCCGGGCCAGATGTCGCTTCTGCGCGGGCATCCGCCATGACCCCAGCCCGTGCCGGACTGAGATGTCACTCACATGTCCCTCTGCACGTATCCTCCACGCACCTGGCTGCGCACGCGGTGGTCACCCACTCAGCAATGGCCTGGGTCCCGTGCTGTGTGACAGGCACTGCCCTGCCCTTTGCGGCACCCGTCCCATCCTCTGATCGATGGAGGACTCGTGGGGACAAGACGTGCCCCATTGTCTCCTGACCCGGAGCCCAGCCTGGCCCAGAGCCAGAGACCAGACCCTTCACCATTACGTGCCCAGGTAAAGGAGCATTTTCCCTCACGGTGCTCTCCTCGTAGGTGCCACTGGCTCTGGGCCACGTTGGGGAGCGGGAGGTGCTCACAGAGCGGCGGCTCCGGCTCTGACCCCAGACAAGGAGCCACAGCTCGGGGCTGATGCAGCCACCAAGCCAGAATGACCGGCTCAGTCTCTGCCAGCGCCCAGGCCCACAGCTCTCGGGAGCACGGGCTGCCGTGTCCCCTGGACTCAGCGCTGCTGGGGAAACCAGGGCTGTGGTGTCTCCGTTCGGAGCTGCCCTGATGGCCCAGCTTCATGATCCCATCAGAGCAGGTGCGGCTCGCCCAAGGCAACCAGGCCCACGTCCACTTTGGGGGACAGGGAGCCCCGCAAGGCTGCGTCTCTCCTCCTGTGACCCTGCGCGTGCTCTCTCAGAGCCCCGAGGGCCCCTCGGGCTAGCATGGGCGGCTGGCCGTGTCTCTCGTCTGTCACCCCTCACGGTGTGGGCAGCACCCGGGCAGGCGCTCCGTAGAAGCTGCTCAGAACCACACACCGCGCACCCGCCACGCCGTAGCTCGACTTAACCACAGCGATCACGGAGCCTGAGCTCAGGAACTGCCCCGCCGCACTGTGCCGAGGACTCGTGTGCCTGCCCCCGCAGGCTGGTGTCAGCACGGAGCAGGAAGGGCCGCCGGCTGGCGGGAAAGCCGGAAAATCGGTGGGTCCAGACCTCTCTCCCTGCACGGCCCACAGTCCCGGGATGCCCACCGCGACCCTGGTGGCCTCAGGCTCGCTGATTGTTATGGGGAAGGGGTGCGTCTTGGCCAAGTTAGGGCCCTGCTCAGCCCCACCCAGCACAGTCTGGAGCCAGGAACTCACGCAGCTGGGGAAGAGAGAGGAGAACCCGCCTGGTAATAGCCTGCGGTGGGTGGTCCACAGGGCAGGGCTGGGCAGCACTGGGAGTCCCTGGCAGGGGGGTACACACCTGCCTCTCCTTTGCTGTCCCTCCATGTCTGACGGAGCGGGGCCCCCGGCGGCTGCAGCCCAACCCCAGGTGATGACATCATCACTGAGATTGTGGCACCTGGCGAAACCACAGGCTCTCAGTGAGCTCCACAGGGTGCAGGCTCCGTCCTGGGGACGGGGGACATAGCCCGGCCCTGAAGAGCTTGCATTGTCCTGAGACGTCCCCCATGGGACCCAGACACCACCCGCCACCCTCTCCCACTCTGACCTTTTGATGCCGTGAGCACCCTCTAAACTCGGAAGTGCTGGGGGCCCTGCAGCCGTCCTCCCACAGCCACTCCTTTCTGGAGGAAGACGCACTGACCTGCCGCAGGGAGCTGGCCGTCCTCCGAAGCCATCATGGCTCGGCTTACTTAGAAAATGATTTCCCGGAGGATCAGATAAAACATGTCTGCTCAGTCCCGACTGGGCTGTAGCACAGAGATATCCCCGAGCCTTGCTCAAAGTCAGCAAATCCCACAGATGGCAAGTTGATCAGACGGCAAGCCCTGGCAGTAAGCTCCTTGTCGCTCTGAGTCTGCAGGGGCTCTCTGCTTCTCCGTAGGAGGACAGCGTCTTCTCTCTCCTCCCCACACGCTGCTCATCCCAGTCCAGCTCCTTCCCCGGGAAGGAAAACTGGGTACACATTCCCCCTCGCACAATCCCCAGGGCAGAACCCTCTGTTCGCCGCCCTTGTGCCTTGGGCAGAGGGAGCGGGGTCACCATTCTCTCCAGAGGGCATGTTTTCCCTCCATGATCGAGTTGAATGTGCCTTCCGTCCCTCTGGCCATCTTTGCCAACAGTAATGGGAGAATGTTTTTACTTGCTTCTTTTAGTCTTATTTTTTGGAGAAAAAGAAAAATCTTGCAAGGCAGAAGCAGTGACTGGGACCAGATCCCAGAAAGCTGGGTGTCCTAAGGGGACAATGGCAGCCGCACCATGGCCATGGGGAGCCATGCGAAGGTTTAAACAAAGGGGAGAGCGTCTGCTGTGGGTTTTCAATGATCGCTTGGTTGCAGTGTGGACATGGCTGGGCTTGGCAGAGACCGCTAAGGATCCGCTACAGCGAGCCAGCCTCCGTCCAGCACAAGCAACGGGCACAGACTTGCAGAGCTGGTGAACTGCATTCGCTTCGATTTTCCTTCTGTCACTATATTTGAGTTTTGCATGGGATCCTCAATGCTATGCAGGGCAGGGGAAAGTATTCTACCTTCGTAAGATGGAAAAGAGAAAAGCGCTGAAATTTTTAAGTACCCTTTGTATTCCAAAGAATGTAAAAATCAAGCTTATATGCTTCTTTCTCGTTCAGTTCTCTTGAATCTTCCAAAAACCCCACTCGGCAGGCAGGTGACCTGTGTGTGACGGATGAGAGCTGGAGGCTCAGAGAAGCTACACGGCATTCCTGGTCCAGAGCAGGACTCGACTCTCTATGGAGCCTGGATGCGTGTCCACCAAACTGCCCTGCAGTGGCCAGAAGAGAAGAAAAGAGACAAGAATTGATCTTGAAGGATTTCCCTCACGAAGCATCCTAAAAGGGCCTCCGCCATCCCCCTTCTTGAGCTGCTGACACTGCCCTTTGCCCTGTGCCGATGCCCCGCCCCGACGAGTCCACCTCTCAGGTGTCCTGAGGCGCTCGGGGTCACTGGGATGAACAAGGGCATCGTCTACGGACTCGAGGGAGCCACGACGGCCACAGGACCCCAGGCAGGGGCGACCCAGGCGCTGCTGAGCTAACCCTGGCTCAGTCAGATTTCTTCTGACCGGTGCCTTCCCAGCAGACTCTGCCTTTCTCAGGATGCTGTCCATCCCACTGACGGGAAGCAGAGAAGGTAACCATCACCACTGCAGGGCCTCGTGCACCTGCGTCCTGTTCTGTGTGCTCTCTCACGGCCAGCTTCATGGCAGGATTTCCTGGGAGCCTCCACGCGGCCCCAGCTCTCAAGGCAATGATGAATGAGCCCCAGGTCTTGCCCTCTGGGGCCTTGGGAGCCGAATCAGACAAGGTTAACAGACCCTGTCATGCCTCCCCCACTGGACTGCATGGACCCCGTGCATCACGTGTGTAGGAAGAAAGCTCCAGGCATCCGATCGCCTGGTGACGGTGATGCTGGCATGAGGGGCAGGAAGACCAACAAACATGCCGTCCAAGATGCTGTCCTGAGCAGCACACAGGGGTCCATCGGTGGTTGGGCAAGGACCTCCCCGGCGAAGGAATGAATAAGAAAACACTGACTTACCGAAGCACTCGGGACGTCTGTAGGATGGCAAAGTGGAGGAGATGATCTTCATCAGCTCCCACCATGACTGGAATGTTCTGGGCAATACGAAAGCCACTGCGTACAATGATAACAACACGGCCATGGACGCTGTCCAGTCCTCGTGGTTCACAGGCTCTTGAGACATTCCTCACGTGCCCTTGTCTTCTCAGGGCTCCCATCACCCTGTGTGGGGAGGCATCTCTGCTGTCCCCAAGTCCTCGAGCTTAAGACTGTCCATCCAAGGACACACAGAGGCAGATCCACTGGGACCATTTGTCTGTCCTGCAGCCCAGGCTTCCCTCCTGATAGCCGACCCTCCTCTGTCCGTACCCACAGCATGGCAGCACCGTGATGATGAACCTGGCTCTGCCCATTCCTCCAGATTTAAATGCTGCTGACATCCCACTCTAATGTATCGATTTTTGTTTCCTGAATGGATCGTGCTTTGGTACCATGTCCTGTCTAAGAAGACTTCATCTGATGGGCGGTCTCCTGTTCTCTTTCCAAAGATTTTAGTGATCTGCATTTTGCTTTGACATCAGTGATGCATTCTTAAATGTGCTTTTTAAGTCAAGGATCACACCTGCGGCGCGTGAATGACCAACTGTTCCAACGCCATTTGTTGAAAAGATGGTTCCTTTGCCACTGACTTATTTTTGCATCGTCACAGAAAGTCCAATAGTCATATCTGTGTGGGTCTACAGCTGGACTATATAACGTCAGTTGGTTCATATGTCTGTCCATTTGCCAGTACCATACGGCCGGGATTACTGTACCTTTAGGGTAAGTCTTAAAATGGGATAAAATTTTATTTTATTCTAATTTGTTTTTGCCTATTCTAATTCCTTTGACATTCCATACAAATTCTGAAAGTTCCTTGTCTATAGCTACAAAATATCCTATTGCGATATTAATTGGAATTATTTTAAATTCACAGGTCGGCTCAAGAATTGACCTCTTCACCACGCTGGTGCCATGAGTATAGCATGGACTGTCATGCATTTAGGTCTTCATTGAAAGCTCTCAACCATATCTCATACCTTCCAGCATTTGAATTCTGTACACATCTTATAAGACTTGTACTTACAGATTTCATTTTCTTGAGCTCTGTCAAATGATGTATTTTTAAAATCTTTTTATTTTCAAATTATTTATTACTAAGATGGAGAAATCTATTGATGTGTGTGTGTGTGTTTGTGTGTGTGTGTGTGTGTGTGTGTTAACTTTTTATCCTGCAAGCTTGATAAATTCACTTCTTGGCTCTAGACGGCTCTTTGCATATTATTTGAAGTTATATATATAGACAATCATATTGTCTATGAAAAAGACATGATTATCTTTTCCATTCTATCTGTATGTTTTCTTGTTGTTTTTTTTTAAGATTTTATTATTTATTTGACAGACAGAGATCACAAGTAGGCAGAGAGAGAGAGGAGGAAGCAGGCTCCCTGCGGAGCAGAGAGCCCGATGTGGGGCTCGATCCCAGGACTAGGGGATCATGACCTGAGCGGAAGGCAGAGGCTTTAACCCACTGAGCCACCCAGGCGCCCCCTATCTGTATGTTTTATTTCTTTTTCTTACCTTATTACAAAGGCTAGAATTTCATTGTCATGTCAAATAGGGTTCATTGAGAAGCTAGGTTCATTGGGAAGCTAAAGTTAAGGACAAAGCTAAGGACTTTCTACTTTGTCTTTAACTTTAGGAGGAAATCTTTGACCATTCAGATGTTAGCTGTAACTTTTTGTAAATGCCCTTTGTCAGGTTGAGGAATTTTATTTATAGAAGTTTCTTTTGGGGCACCTGGGTGGCTCAGTGGGTTAAGCCTCTGCCTTCAGCTCAGGTCATGATCTCAGGGTCCTGGTATTGAGTCCTGCATTGGGTTCTCTGCTCTGCAGGGAGCCTGCTTCCTCCTCTCTCTCTCTGCCTGCCTCTCTGCCTACTTGTGATCTCTGTCAAATAAATAAATAAAATCTTTAAAAAAACGTTTCTTTTGAACAGTTTGCTTTTCATTGTGAACAGATTCTGAGTTTGTCAAACACCTGTTCTTCACCAATCAAAACAACCACGTGGTATTACTTTTTAAACAGTTCATACAATAGATTATGTTGAGAGATTTTTTAAAATATTAACCCAGGTGCTAATTCCTGAAATAAACCCCAGTTGACTGTGGTGTTTTAATCTTTTTCTGTACTGCCAGGGTCAATTTGCAATTAGTTTGTGGAGAATATTTGCTTACATATTCATGAACAGTATTGGTCTGTTTCTGTCTAGTTTAGGGATCAGGATGATGCTCACTTCATAAAATGAGGTACAAAGTACTTCTGTGTCCTGAAGAGATTGTGTAGAATCGGTGCTATTTCTTCTTTAAATGACTGGTAGAATTTACCCAGAGAAAAAAATCTGGGCTTGAATATTCATTTATCAGAAATTTTTAACTACAAGTCTAATTTCTTTAACAGTGATAGGACTATTTAGGGCATCAGTTTTATCTTTGTGAGTTTTCGGAGGTTTGTGTATTTTAAGGACTTTGTCTGTTTCATATAACATGTTGAATATATATGTGTAGAGTTGGCTGTAGTATTCCCTTCTTACCCTTTTCATATCTGCATGGTCTGGTTTTTAAAAACAAACACACTTTCATTCTGAATTGGTAATTTTAATTTCTCTCTTATTCTTTCGTCCACCTTGATAAAGGCTTATTAATTTTATTCATCTGTACAAAGCACCAGCTTTTGATTTTCTCCATTGTCTTTGTTTCCAGTTTGATTAATTTCTGCTCTTGTCTTTATAATTCATTTCTTTTGTTTGCAGTGGGGTTTTCTTTGCTCTTCATTTTTAGTTCCTAAGGTGAAATTTAGATTGTTCACTTGAGACCTTCATTCTTTTCTAACAAACACATTACATGCTTTGAATTTCCTTTTCAGTACTGCTTTAACCACTTCCCATAAGTGGGGATGATATGGATATGTTGTATTGTCACTGTTTTTCCAGTAAAACGGTTTTCTAATTTCCCTGGAGACTTCCTCTTTGACCTAATGATTATTTGAAAGTGCAAAATTTCTAAGTGTTTGGAAATTTCTTGGTAGCCTTCTAATATTAATTTCCAGTTTAATTCCATTATGATCAGAAAACACATCTGATATTATTACAGTGGTCTTGCTTGATGAGTGTTCCACGTGGATTTGGAAGTGTGTGTGTCATTTCGTGAGCACAGTGTCCTTAAGTACCAATTAGACACAGTAGCTTCTAGTGTTATTCACTTCTCTGTCCTCACTGAGTTTCTGTCTGCTGGTTCCATATCTTACAGATAGAAGAGAGCTGAAGTCTCCAGGTATCATGTGGATTTATTTATTTCCCTTTTCAGCTTTCTCAGGTTTTGTTTCATATATTTTGAAACTCTTTAGTTACACGCACGCACATCTAGGACTGCCGTGTTTTCTCGGGGAATTAACTTTTAACGAGGATGCAACGTCCTACTGTATCCTTGGCAGTGTGTTTGCTCTGAGGTCTATTTCGTCTGATATTAAGATAGCAAATCCTCTTTTAGCATTCACACAGATAACTTTTTCTAAACTTTTAATCTACTTGGATCATTCATATTTGAAACTGGTTTCTTTTAGGCTGCCTATAGGTAATTCTCATTGTTTTATGCACACCCTGTCTTTTAATAGTGTACACAGACCATTTATGCTTACTACCATAATTCGTGTGTTTCGATTTAGGTCTACTGTTTTATTATTGGTTTCCTGCTGGTTCCCTCCACTTCACTTCTCTTTCTCCTTTCATGACTTTTCTTGGGGAGGGGAGTTATTTAAATGTTTTTTAGTATTATCTATTTTCTTTACTATTTTTCTTAATATAGATGAATTTTTCAAACTGGTTATTTAAAGGGTTGCTAGGTACACACTTCACTTCTCATGGTTTACCTAGAAGCGTTTGCGTGATCATCGTTCTATACATTGTACTACACACATTACAAACCTCACCAGGCCATGGTACAATTTTTTATTTTCCACTAACATGTATTTCTAAGAATTCAGAACATAAAGGAGCCTATAACCGTGACCCATATGCTTGCCACTTCTGGGGTTTTCCTCATTTCTAATGTTCTAATTTTCCTTCTGCTATCCTTCCCTTTCTATCTAAAGATAGTTTTTGGGTAAGGAGCTATCTTAGCGTAGTTCAGCTGGCAATACATCTTCCTAATTTTCCTCCACCGTCGTGTCGTCTTTATTCCTGCAGGTATCTCCTCTGGGTACACATTTCTTTTTTTTTTTTTTTTTTAAGATTTTATTTATTTATTTGACAGACAGAGATCACAAGTAGGCAGAGAGGCAGGCAGAGAGAGAGGGGAAAGCAGGCTCCCGGCTGAGCAGAGAGCCCGATGCAGGGCTCCATCCCAGGACCCCAGGATCATGACCTGAGCCAAAGGCAGAAGCTTAACCCACTGAGCCTCGCAGGCGCCCCTGGATACACATTTCTGAGCTGACAGTTCCTTCTTCTGGTGCTTGGATAATGTGGTGTGGCTTCTGTCTTGCCTCCAGGGTTTCAGGTGAGAAAACCAAACCTTTCACATGACTTATCTCCTGTAGGTAATTTCTGCTGCTTTCAGAATTTCGTGTGTCTAGTTTTTATAGTTTGATTGTGGTATGTCTGGTCATGGATTTCTTCGAGTTTATTCTCCTTTGGGTTTGCAGAGCTTCTTGATTCTGTTGGTTTATGCATTTTTCTTTTTTTTTAAGATTTTATTTATTTATTTGACACACAGAGAGAGATCACAAGTAGGCAGAGAAGCAGGCAGAGAGAGAGAGGAGGAAGCAGGCCCCCCACCGAGCAGAGAGCCCGACACAAGGCTCAATCCCAGGACCCCGAGATCATGACCTGAGCAGAAGGCAGAGGCTTTAACCCACTGAGCCACGCAGGCACCCCGGTATATGCATTTTTCTAAATTTAGAAAGTTTTCATCAATATTTTTTTCAGCAGGATGCTCTTTCTCTCCTCCTCGATTCTGATGACACAAATGTTAAGCTTTTTGTTACTGTCCCAGAGGCAGCCTGAGGGTCCGTCCGTGTTCCAAGTCCTTTTCTCTTTTGTTCAGATAGTTTCTATTGATCTGTCTTGGAGTTCAGGGACTCTGTTCCCTCTTGCCGCATTCTGCTATTGAGACTTTGTGGGAGTCTTTTTTTTTTTTTAATTTTATCTGCTTTTTGCCAGGATTTAAATCTTCATTTTCTAATTTTTGATTGATTTCAAACATGTCCGTGATTGCTCACTGGGCTATTTAGCTGCTTTACAGTCTCTGCCAGGTGATCCCAATATCTATATGGTCTCAGTATGGGTCTGTTGATTGCCTCCTCCCAGGAGAACTGAGACGTTCCCGGTTCTTCGTGTGGGAAGCCATTTTGGATTGCTCTTTGGTCATTCTGAATCTTTTGTTGTGAGGCTCTGGCTCTTGCTCACAGGGAGTGGAGAACGCCGTGCTTTTGTTTATGCAGGCAGCTGACCTGCTTATATTCAGGGCCGGCTGTGGTGCCCCGTCCATTCACCTTCCTGAGCCTTAGCAATTTTGTTCGTGTCTGCCCCACACGTGGTCCCTTAATGGCTGATCTAGAGCCTGGTCTGTGGGCTTAGTGCTCAGAATGCTTGGAGGCTCTGACGGGTGACTTTCACGTCTGCACGTCTTGTGTGCAGGGCGGTGCTGAGCCCCAGGATTCATAAGCAAGACTATGGGGTCACTTCCCCAAGTTCCTCTGCCAGAAAACCGAGACACTAATTACCTGCTCCGCTACACACGGGTGCAACCACACTCTCGTTCACGGTCAAGCAGCACAGGAATAGAGAAGGAAAAGGAGGAGGTGGGGTTGGTCTCCCCATCCTGGGACATCAGGTCTGCAGTGCAGAGAGGACATCTGATCCACCCGTTCCAACGCTGGGGTCCCTGTGGACACTTGTTTCTGGCTGCTGGCCTTGCCTCCAAGTCGCTGGTTAAGAGACTGGGGCATAAGAGACAGAGAATTTAAAAATAGGAAAAGAAAACTGGGGATTTCTGAATTTTCTCTGTGTTTGGTGTTCTCTTTCCTGGTCCCTGAAGTATAACCAGAGTGTCTCCTGGAACCTCTGCAGCAGCCCATCTCTGGGTCCCTAACGCATTAAAGAGTGGGAGAAACACTAAGCTTTGTTCACCACACATGGGATTTTGGAGGTCCTTCCCACAGCATCTGCTACCACTCGCCTTCCATGGCCTTCATTTGTTTCCCCACAGAGCAGTCAGCGGGAACAAAAAGGAGGTGCGTGCTTAACCCAGCGACCCAGATCCAGAGCTCAGTCTTCCCGGTTTTGCACTCACACAATTTTTCTCAAGCTTCTTCCACTCAGTCCTCACGGTTTGCCGTGTCTGTTCCAGCCAGAGCTGAGCCCCGGTACCTGCTGGCATCGGGTAACATGTCTTGATGAAATTTTCTATATTTTTTCCTTTGTAGCATTAAAAAATACACCCATGTCGTTTTATTGATTTTGATTTGGAAACATTTCTGAACACTTTTAATAGAATTCTCGTTCAGTGTGTCCCAGACCCAAGTGTCTGGTAATAAGCTGCAAAAAAATAAAAAATGGATTTACTTTTCTTTTAAGAAAATCAATAAATCACAAGAGATGAATTTAATTTTTTTTAAAAAAACCCGAAGAAATGGGAGTCTCTGCCTGAACAGAGAACGGTGTCTGTGAGACAATCCAAATGGGGCCCGCGGAGGCAGCAGCCTGAGCTCAGAAGACACGTTCTGGAAGACTGATGACCTGTGGCCTCAAGCCTTCGTGGTGAGACCTCACCTGGAGTCCCACACCTTCCCAGCTTAGCCTCCAACCATCTGCAGCATGTCCTGTGTCTGTCTCCACATCTCTCAGGGGTCAGCAGCCATAAATTCTTTAAAGACACACTCACCTGCTGAGGCTCAGTGCCCCTGCCCACCGCAGGACACCTGCCGAGACCAGGTGGACACATGTCGATCCTTCACCGGCGAGATCCTGCAGACTGAGTGTGACTGAAGTTCCCACGGTACCCCAGCCTTGCTGCACCCACAGCGGGCTGGGCCAGACGCAGGTCACCTACAAACATCCGGGTGTCCTCCCTCTGTCCCTGCTTCAGGGTTCCGACCCCACATCATGGAGGCTAGGCTGCCACAGGACAGGTCAATCATGTGTTTACAGGAGAGAGGGGGCAAGGACGGACTCGCATTGGCCACTATACGGACAGAAAAATGGAGGGAACTGGGAGTGAGAAGGGCAAGGGGGAGGCGAACCTGAGTGGTGAGGAGGGCACCGGGGAAAAGGCTCCTGACGGCCCTGGAGAAAAGCCAGTGTACGTGGTGTGTGCTACACACACAGAGAAGGGTGTACACGCACGGGCGGGCAGCTAAGTGGGCAGGTATGCAGAGGAAAAGGGTAACCCGTGCTCTGCAGGAGTCATCGATCTGGGAGGGGGTTGGGGAAAATGTACCATGCGTCACAGGGTGGCCACCAAAGCCACAGTTCGATGGCACCTCACGCCCCCCACCACTCACATGCACGCCAAGAAATAGCACGTGTTGGCAAAGACGTACGTTGTTGGTGGGGAGACGCGATGGGGCAGCCGCTCCAGGAATTCCTGGAAATGCTCCACACTGAGTTACCGTGTGACCCAGAAATCACGCTGCTATATATATCCGCACACCCCCGAGAAGCGAAAACATATGCTCCCATAAAGACTTACACACAAACACTGAGAGCAGCGTTACTCATAATAGCCAAAGAGCGGGAGCCACCCAAATGCCCATCGCCGGGGGAGCCGACAGAGGAAACGCGGTCTGTCCAGACGGGGCTGCGCTCAGCCATGGACTGACGCATGGACCCAGGCTAGTGTGGGTGAGCCCGGGAACCAGGAGCCTGCGAAATGACAGACACGGGGGCCACATCATGAAGGACCCCACACGCGTGAAATGTCGAGGGACACAAGTCCTCGGAGACGGAGGAGGCGGGTGGGTGTCAGGAGCCGGCAGAGCGTGGGGTGGGGAGTGACTGCCGACGAGCACGAGGTCGCCGTCTGGGCCGACGGGAACGTTCTGGAAGTAGCTGGTGCTAAAGGGTGTAAAACCTGGCGACTGTGCGGGAGACACTGAACTTCACACTTCAAAACGGGGACTTCTGGGAGGCGCGAACCCTATATCCGTGTTTCCAAAGCCAAAAAAGGCAGCAAGGTGAGGGAATCCTCACGGAGAAAGAGGGCGGGCGTCTGAGGGAGGTCTCTCCCCCGCAGAGGAGCCGCAAGCCCGGGGCAGGCGTGCCGGGGGGTTGCAGAAGGGCAGGGATGGAGGAGGCGTGCAGGGGCCGGTGGTGAGGAGACACCGTGCGAGAGCCGGGCGGGCCTCCCAGGCAGGAGCTGGCTCTGAGCGATGTTCAGAGAGTCAGAGAGGAGCCGCGGCTCTGAGGGGAGGCGCCGACTCCTGCGAGTGGAACCGAGGAGCCGGAGGAAGTGTCTCAGGGATACGGAGCCGGGATGGAGTCAGCCAAGCGGACGACAGGGCCCTGTGCGGTCTGGAGCAGAGTCAGGGAAACAAGAGTGAAGAACAAGGTTGGTCCTGGAGGCCTGACGACCGGAGGGGTGGTGAGGGCACCGGTGTTTGGGGCGAAGCAAGGGCTGAGGGTTCGCCGTAAGTGAGTCAGGTGTGCAGCGCGGCTCCGTCCTGAAGGTGGAGGTGCGGACACGGAGGAGGGAGGGACACCCGAGCAGGGCACGTGGGGACCAGGACCTCCGTCTTTGCTTCCGCTGATGGGCGCTGAGAAGTCGGGCCGCTGCGTTCACCTTCGTGGGCAGGGCGTCCCCGAAGCGCGGGATGGGGCACGCATCGGAGACGGGCACACCGGCGCGTGACCTGTGCCGCATGGCTCGTCACACTCCGTTAAGAAAGACACGGCCTGGTGGGGGAGAATGGGACACCGGGAGAGAGAGTGGAAGAGAAGGTCCGTCCGCAGTGAGTGAAGTCGGTCGGCGATACGCCACGATGGCGGCTGAGTCGCTGGAACCCGGTCCCGGTCCCCACCCTGCTCTTTCCCAATCGCCTTTGAGCATGACCGTGTAGACCCTCAGACCCTCTCCTTAAGCCGTGGCGTCTCCTTGAATCCTGCTGGTCTTCTTGACTCGGAGGTGCTGGCTGGTCGGGCGCACTTGCTCTGCGTGTCCTGGGATCCGGAGGACAGGTGTAGGCGAGCCTGCGGGACGGGAGGCCCTGTGGGACAGAGTCCGCAGACGCCAACCACACCCACCCGAAACCTTGCAGCCTCCGGCCACCCACAGCCGAGCACACGTGAGTGTAGCCGAAATCCTGCAAGACCGGCCACACACAGGAGCCACTCGGCCGAGCCACGGACTTGTGAGAAATAATAAACAGCCATTTGTTAAGCATTTGGGGTGGTTTGTTGTAGGACAACAACTAAATGACGTAATATGACAGGAAGTAGGCAGAGGGAAATCACAGGCGCCGAATGAGCTGGACTCGGTCAGAGTTCCCCAGACACCTACTCCGTCCTGCCCGCGGTAACAGCCATATCTCATGTCCTCTGGATGTTTGCTGAATGACTGAAGGAGACGCCCAGTCAAGATACAAAGTTCAATTCTGTCGCCTCGAACAATCTCACTCTAAAGAAAGTCTTTGATCCCTTAAGTCCCCGGCCCGGGGGGGACCCAGCAGCACTAGCGTGTTGGTTACAGCAGGCGTCGCGTGCACCCCGGGTCAGGGAGCTGTGCTCTACATCCCGAGTTGGGGATCACCACTCGGGCAGTCAGGCCACAGGGGCAGGCGAGCCAGCGGGCCACTTACCAGATCAGAGAGAACAAGCTGTGTTTCTTTCCTTCACTCAACAAACCAATTTTGTGACTGATCTGTGTGCTGCACAAAGTATCGAAAGGAATCGTCCCTGCTCTCAAATGACCCACAGTGAGAAGACAGACACGTTAAGAGAGGAACAAAGACTCTGAGAGTGAGCACAGCGGCTGGGGAGGAACCTAGGTCTGCCTGGTGAAATCAGAGTGGGCGTCCTGTAGGAGGAGTCCTCCAAGCCAAGTCCTAAAGGACAAATGAGGAAGGAGCCCGATGCCCCAGAGAGGGAGCTTCAGCAGGCTAGACGATGCTCTTCGAGCTCCTGCTATAGACCAGGCATGGGGCTAGAAGCCGCCAAAGCCGCCATTTCTAACCCACACCATGGAAGAGCCTGGAAGGGGATCACCGTCATCCCCAGCAGTGAGAGAAGAAAACAAGGGCTCAGAGACAGGGCCGCCCAGGAAGGAAGGAAGGCAGAGAAAGCAGGTTCACTCGGGGAGCCCGGGGTCTGGAATGCGGGCTTGGGAGGAAGGTGGGAAGGGGTGCACGGAAGACGTGGAGGCAAGCGGGGGGGCAGCATAGGGGCTGGTCACGGAGAAGGCACGGGGCTCGGAGTCCCCGCACCCTCCCCGTGGAAGGGGACCGTGATTTGCGTTGCGCTTGGACAGATGCATCCGGGAGGATGGAGGAGGACCCCACGGAGCACTGGTGCGGGGGTGCAGGAGTCAGGGCTGAGCGGACGGGGCCACTCACTTGGTGCTGACCCCAGTGCGGTGGAGAGATGAGCCGGTGCTGGTGCAGAGAGTGTCCGCAGGAGGAGGCCCGTGGCCTGGGCCAGCAGGGTGGACCATGGCTTCCTGCAGAGGCTTGTCAGTCCCAATCTAGATCCTACTGCGAGGAGCATGGGATTCAACACCCTGACCTGCCCGTGGTTCTCTCGCTGGAAGGTGTGAGTCATCCCAGAGCCCCGGCATAGCCCAGGACTGGATGGGGCCGGGCAAAGCCACTTGCCGGGCCAACAAGCCCACGCAGCCAGACCCAGCGGGAGTCTGCCCCCTGGCGCTCCTTGCCGCGGACTTGCAGCTGCCCGGGCACAAGCCCATGTGGGAGCTGTGTCGCAGCATAGAGAGTGACAGGAACCTCCTCGGGGACCGTGTGCAAGCCCCCCAGGCCACACAGCCAGAGTGCCAGGTTTCCATCCGAGGATGTGCGTTCTCCCTGCTCCTGGCAGTCGCCTCTCATTTGGCTGGAAATCCATCACCAGGAGCTGCTCCGGTTCAGCCCGACAGGTATAGCCCGGGACAGTCCCCTGCCTTACGTAAGAGCCGCGGTTGGTCAGCACAGCTATTTTCAGACACGTGTCACGGTGACTGACGGCGTGCGGTGCGGAAGCTCACTGGCAGCAAGAGGCTGATTCCAAGATGGGGGTTTAGAGACACACATCTCCGCAGACGGACGGCCACGCAAAGCTCTGGTACCAAGACCATCTTTTCTCTGTTTCCCCTCCGTCTGCCTAAGGGTGACATCCCTCCTCCCTTTATCCACAATCTCGGAGCTCCTGGCTGCCCCCCAAAACCTTCCTCCCAGCAAGAACGTTGCCATGGGGCGAAGGGTGACGTCTGCTATGGAAAACCGTGGCCAGGATTTTCAAAGATGGCAGCACGGAGACACCGTTCCAGCCACCGCTGGAGACCGACACCCACCATGACCCGTGAGATGCCCAGAAGAACTCCTTCTCCAGCTCAGCTTTGGGGCTGGGCATGTTCCTCCTTTTCTGAGGTCAGCCGGGAAGCTCCGGCCTGACTTTCACGCTCACGTTCACACTCACGCTCACACTCACACTCACACTGCTCTTGTGCCGATTTCGTCTTGCCTCTAGCTCTCACCTCTACTCTGGAGATGCGCTGCCATGGCCTCCTCCCCAACCCTGCGGCTGTGCTACGGTGGGTCCACCGAGCTGTGATCTCCACGGAGATGACTTATGGGCATTGCGGACTCACTCCAGCCCACACAGGGCTCTCGACCGTTTCCCTCAAACAGCTTCATCACAGCAGTGAGAGGCAGGTCTGTCCTCCCCGGGCAGTGGATCACACTGAAACCCTGGCATCATCCATTCTGCTTTCTTTCACACCCCAAGACCCGCCCATGGACAAGTACCATCAATGCCCTCTTCTTGATGGACCCAGACTCCCAGAATGTCTCCCACTGTAACTCCGCCTGTAGTGGCTTTGTCCAACTGCCACAGCGGCTACCTAGACCACTCATCCTTCTGGATGCTCTGACCTGGTTTCCCGTAGTCCATTCTGGGCAGACCAACAGTTTTCTAACAAGTAGAGATCAGATCGTGTCACCCTCTGCACAAAACCCTACGTTGGCCCCTACAGCAGAGAAGGGGCTCCTTCAGAAACCCACAGAGAAACTTTGAGGTCCTTCACCCTGTGCCTGAGCTGGGAAATCCAGTCCCCAAGCTCCTCCTTTGGTTTCCCCGTGTTTCCTAGCAGCATTAGGAGCAACCGCCAAAGTCATTATATCTGCTAGTTTTCCAAAAATATTTGAAAGCCCCTTGCTTCGTACCTGGTGGATTAGGAGCGCCCAGTGTGGCCATCCGGAATTTCCCTATTGCTCGTCCACACCACAGACTGTCAGAACCCTCTTACTCCTGGAAATGGGGTCATCCCACATCTTTAAATCTAATCAGAGTACAGAGCCAATTCCAGAAGCCCCAGAACTAAATTCTCTTTCTGTAGAGTGATTCTCGGTAACAAACCCTGTGGGAGTCTGAGTCTCTCTCCAGAGAACCCGAAGCAGAACCATGGAAGAGAGACGGCGGAAACCTGGAAGAAGCTGTGTTGTGAGGACGTGGCTCAAGCTGTCCTGGAGGCTGAGAAGTGCCGCGATCTGCCGTCTGCACCTGGAGACGCGCGACGGCTAGTGGTGCAACTCCACGGCCCGGGCAGCAACACCAGAAGCAGAAGGTGGATATCCTAGTTCAAGCTGTCAGGGAAAGGGGGCAAATCCTCCTTTCCTTCCCTTTTTGTTCTTCTCAGACCCGCCCACAGTGGGGAGGGCCGTCTGATTTATTCATCCACCAATTCTCAGGCTAATCTCTTCCAGAATCCTACAGACACGTTCAGAAGAAACCTTTAACCATGTATCTGGCATCCCAAATCCAGTCACACTGACACATAAAATAAGCCGCCCTTCCATCCCACTCAAAACCAAGTGATGAGCACTGCCGGAAAGGCCGTCTGATTCAGCTGGCCTGGCCTGGCCTCCCTTGCTGGCTGTGTGTCCTGCGTCTCTCCCCTTGGTAGCAGGTATCCATGGCTGGGGAAGCAAGTGCCCCACACTTCGTGGCCTAAGACAGCACACCTGTCATGTTTTCCAAGGATCCGGAGTCCAGTGTGACCCACGGATCCGGAGTCCAGTGTCACCCAAGGATCCAGAGTCCAGTGTGACCCAAGGATCCGGAGTCCAGTGTGACCCAAGGATCCGGAGTCCAGTGTGACCCAAGGGGGTGGTCTCCCGAGCGTCTCAATATGCCGCAGTCTGTGTACTGGCCGGGTCTGGGGTCTCATCAGAATCCAATATTGAACAGTCTCTTCCCAGCCCCCTTGGGTGGTTGGAGGACTTATTTTTGTACAATAGCAGGACCAAGGGCCATGGCCCCTTGCAGACTGGAAGCTGGACACCACCCTCAGACGCTGGAGGCAGCCCGCAGCTCCTACCGCACAGGCTTCCCCGGCCCGGCCATGAAGATCATCACACCGTCGAAGGGAGAGCCCGGAGAGAGTGTCCAGAGAGAGAAAATGGAGTCCTGTGTCATGTGGTGGAATTACGGGAGTGACAGCCCATCACCCTTGCCCTGACCCATCACTGGGGACATGTGGGGATCCCACCCACGCTTGAGGAAGAGGGACCAGTACAAGGGCATGATCGCCAGGAGGCGGGAACTGGGCCACCCTCCAGTCTGTCTGCCTCCCCTTCTCACTTCCCTTCATCTCACGGAATCCCACGTGCCTTGGGCCATGTGTCATCTGTCTTAGATGGAAGCATGAATGGGCCAGGGCCCTCATCACGTGGTGGGGGGCTGGTGTCACGTGCTGGAACCCCATGGGAGAAGCCTCTGACCCGATCTAAGCAAAGAGAAGCCGTGCCGGCTGCATTGTGTTCTCCAAAGTGGCCAAGCACAGCATGAACGGTCCCAGACAGGGGCCCAGACAGCCCGCAGACACATCCCAGGTTCGTTGTTCAGAACATGTCGCTTAGTTCCAGTCAGAGGTAGCTCAAGTGTGTCCTTGCCGTTGGCTCTCGTTTACACTCCGTTGAAAGAGGAGCGGGATGACAACAGCTGAGACTTCCAGAACGGTCCCTGCCATGCTTAAACCACCGAAGACTCAACCTTAATTTCACAAGCTTTTGTTTTCCCATCTCTGTTTGTCTATGATAACAAATCTTCGTGTCTTCCGTCCTGGGAGTAGCTTCTCACTATTCAGCTGAATCACATTTCTGAAAGATGTAATTTGCGCTGGGCAGTCAGTTGTGTATGTGGGATTTAATATACGATAACTCAGACTCCTTGATAGAAGAAAATGTCTAATCCACTGGGAATTTATGTGAAATTGTGCTGCATCCAAAAGGCCAAAGGGACGAGGACCAGACTCCAGGTAGTAACCAGCTCACAACCACACTGCCGGCCGTGCCTGGGGTCCCCTTGTGGGCTTTGGCTTAATGTCTATCCACCCTGTGCACACACTTCTGCAAATCACTGCACTGTGTCCATCCTCATCTTTCCATCGTGAAAGTATGGATCAAATCATACGTATTTCACAGACATCTTTTCCACGACTTGTGAATTATAATTTTATTGATTTTTCTCTTGATCTGAAGTCTAAGCGTCTGATAGAGTCAAACCGGTCTGAGTTGTTTCGTGACTGCTTCGATTAGTTTACTCCTGTGAGGTTCTTGCCTGTCCTGATGTCAGTTGACCTTTTGCACCCACATTTACTTGCAGTTTTGTTGACTTTAAGCGTGTTGCCTGTTTAATGCATGTGCAAACGTGGTGCACGGTGTACGTGAGGACGATCCCTTCCAACTATCCAATCTCATCAACGCCAATTTTTGTTGAATCTGCCTGCATCAGGCAGCTTTTGTTGTAATAATGGTGCTTAACAAACAAGCCCTCAAAGTCTCAGTGGCTGAGGCAGCATGTATTTCCTCCCGAGAGCATGAGGGTCATGCATACCCTCGGTAGATCGTCTCATTTCAGTCCTAGGCTAGAGGATCACACACTCTCTGCACTGTGATATCCTCCTGGAGGAGGAGGGAGCACAAAAGTGCTTGTGGGAGCTTCGTTCTCTTTCTCTTTTTGAGAGAAAGGGGCATAAGTGCGTTCAAGTGGCGGGAGGGGCAGAGGGAGAGAGAGAATTTCAAGCGGTCTCCATGTTCAGCAGGGAACCTGATGCAGGGCTCGACCTCACGACTCAGAGATCATGACCTGAGCTGAAATCAAGAGTCACGTCCTTAACCCAATGAGCCACTTAGGTGCCCCTTGTAATGTCTCTTAGAACATGTTAGGAACCATTGATATCATCTGCACCCATACTCCAGTGGCCAAAGGAAGGTAGATGGCCAAGTTCAATATCAATGACACAGGAAAGTATATTTCTTGCTGGAAAGGAGAAGAGGGCAAGAGGTAGAAGAGGAAAGTTTTACGAACAACAGTGCGATCACTAAAGTCACCCCTCCTAGTCATATTACACGTTTCCTTTCCTCCCTGAGTGAGACGCCCCAAAGGATCATCCACTCAGGATCATGCCTCCCCCACAGACTCACCTGAGGCTCTCTGTCTATAACACAGGCATCCCTTTCATCACGAACTTGCCTGAACAGCAACCACACTGGTGTTGTGGAGGCGACCTCTGAACTCAGCACAGTTGAGCATGCGGCAAGGTGAGTACAAACAAGAATTCTCTCTGCAAGTAAAATATTTGTAGTCGTCACAGGAAGACAAACCCCAACAGAACAGAACAGAAGTGCATGCACTTTTCTCACACAAAAATAATTAGTGGATATTCGACAGGAGAAAAAAAATATTAGATTTAAGGTTGAACTACTTCTCAAAATTCTCTAAAATTTGCAACTCAGTTCTGCTTTGTCTCTAAATGGATGGAACTGGAGGGTGTTACACCAAGTGAAACAAGTCGGTATGAGAACAACGATTATCACATGGTTTTGTTCATATGGCAACATAAGGAATGACGCAGAGGATCGTAGGGACAGGGAGGGAAGCTGAATGGGAAGAAATCAGAAAGAGAGACAAAACGTGAGAGACTCTTGACTTCAGGAAACAAACTGAGGGTTGCAGAAAGGGAAGTGGGTGGGGGATGGGTACCTGGGGGATGGGGGTTAAGGAGGGCGTGTGGTGTGATGAGCACTGGGTGTTCTATGCAACTAATGAATCATTGAACATTGCATCAAAAATTAATGATGTACCATGTGTTTGCTAATTGAATTTAAATTAAAAACATAAAAAGTAAAAGAAAATAAATCCTGAGTTGGTATACTATTATATCAATTTACATTTCTTTGCTTAACTCTTTAGAAACAAAAGGAATTATCATAGATGCTTTGGGCACTGTATAAAAATAGGGAACCTATTTTGAAGGTAAAACTACCAGACGTCAGAGTCAGATTCTGAACATCTAGCTTAATCTAAGGCTTTCAGGTGTTTCTTTTGACATACAGCAAAACCCTCATCTACTCATTTCATAACTCTTTCTGGAATTAATAGCTAACTCCCCCCAAAAAGGAAATTAAAAATGGTTTTAGAACTGTCAACATTTTTTAATTTATTACCAATATGCATTTGGATCTAAATGTCAAGTCAAAAAAAAAAATACATGAGTACATAAACATAAATAAAATTCTAGAATGAAAAAGAGGGAGCCTGATCTAGTGATGAGAAAGGAGAAGTTCCCATATCAAAATTGGTTAATTTATAAACTTTTATTAAGTGCTCATGGCGTAGACTAGAGAAGCCTGAAACAATCTTGAACAGTCAGGAGAGGGATGTCCTAAGTGAACATCAGGTCTTACTTCAAACCAGGAGCTACTGAGTTATGCCTGAGCCCAAAGACGCCTGACAGCCCCCAGGTAGCAACACCAGCAGTAACTTGGGTTTGGAGATTGCAATTCCCAGGATCTCCTTTCATCCCCACCCCCTGGGGACATGAAAGGCTATTGTCCATAGTTTATTGGTAGTAACTGAAGCTTTTGGAGGGTAACTAAACTGCCCACTTTCATAAGACTCACGAAAAATAAGGTTGAAACAAGAAGTTAGCTGTCCTGACTCTTCCTACAACACATTCTCATGTACATTGTTGATAGTTTGTGTTTTTTTGTTGTCTCCTTTGTTATTTTAAATCCATCTGATTCCTCCAACTTGTGGGTCACCCATGGGTCTCATTCTATTGACAGTTTTATCTCTAGCTTCTATGTTCTGATATGCCTACTGGTTTTTAAATTGGCTCCAGCCATGCATGTGAAAATTTTAGAGATTCCGTAAAATGGTACATTCCTCTGAAGAGTTTCATTTTATCCTCCCTCACAAGCATGTGAACAGAGGCGGAACACATCTGTTAAATCAGGCTCTGGCCTGACTGGAGGCTACGGTTCAAGCTTTTCATCACTGAGGTTATCCCCGGTGTCTTCAGTGTTAGGTGATTGTCCTTCAAGGTCAGCGGGCAGCCTGGGGTGTCCGTTGGGGTCTTTCCCTCAGTACCCGACTCTGACTGCCAACATGATATAACAGCACGACCTCCTCTCAGCCCTCAGTCTTTCTGCTGTTGTCACTCTGTCACTTCACATTGGGCAAACACCTTGGGGAAAATCATCCCAAGTGTTAGTTTTTCTCGTCTAAATATCCTTTCTTCCTGGGACCTGAGCCCCTCAGATCTGTCTCTCCAAAACCTTCCAACATTATTTTCTTCTTAATTTCATCCATAGTTTTAAGATTTCTCAGTGGGAGGGACACTATTCTGCCATAGCCAAAGATGGGATTCTTCCCTCTCTGGGTCTGTGACGGTAGAATCAGGAAAGCAAAAGTGACTTGGTTCAGACAACTCTGGGGAGGAGGTGTTTGGCAAGAACCAAAATGGATTAAAACAATAAAAAACTGTGACTGTGACAGTGACTCCTATTAATTTTTAATGACCCTTTTTCAAAATCAAAACCTTGAACTAAATTTTACTATGACAATTTAGGTTTACACAGGTAACAGATGCTGATGTTTCCAGCTTTGGTGACAGTTGTATTTCTCTTTGTGACTTAATACGTTAGCATTCTGGTTTGCACAGTTGTTTGTGAGTTGGGTAGGTATTATAGTAATATTAACCATGATAATTATTACAACGGTAATAACAGCTAACATGTATTAGCCAATTAAGATACATCAAATTCAGTTCTAAATATTTTATACCAATTATTTAATTTCCCTGCAAAGGAAAATCCTCAATCAAAACTTCTGCCCGTAGCTTTTAAGGGCAGTTGTCTTAAGTAGAGGATGACACAAAGAAGCATGTCCAAGGACCTGTCATGGCCTGAGGCCTGGATGGCTTTCTGAAGGATGGGGACCTTGCCTCTGAGTCCCATTAGGGAGGTGAAGCGTGGCCGGGCTCTTTACAAGCATGTGACGGGTACACACAGGGGATCTGGGCCTTGGAGGAGCCGCTCGGTCAGGGGAAGGGAAGGTCAGTTAGAAGGAAAACCCAGAGTAGAATGGAGGAGAGTTCAACTGGGGCCAGGTTATGAATCTGAAATTTAACTTAGAGGTCATGGGAAGCTCTGGAGGGATTCTAGCATGGTCAGAGTTGTTGAATTGTATTTTTAAAAAGGTCATCCTGATTGTATTGCAGAAAATACGCTGGAGGAGAGCAGGACTTGAGGCAGTAAGCCGCCAGGTGAGTAGGAGCCCACGGGAGTAGAAGCCGAAGTGAATAGGCAACCCAGGTGAATAGGAACCCAGGTGATGAGAAGCCCAGGTGAGTCGGAGCCCAGGTGAGAAGCCCTGGGGGCTCAGACCAAAGCAGGGGGCAGTAGTGTAGAGAAGAAGGGCTCAAGAAGGACTGAAGGAGGAAGAACTGGCAGGACTTAGTGACCGACTCTGGGATTTGAGGCAAGTTTGCTGTAGAAAACACTCTCTGGTTTCTTGCGTAAGCAACTGCGTAGCTGGGGGTTCTTCTCTCCAGGAAGCAGAGTGGAAAGGGAGGTTCCTGAGATACATCTTTGACAGACTGAGTCAAAACTGCTGCTTGGTTGATGTCCAAGGGGAGCTTGCTGGCCGGCATCTGCAAACACCTGTTTGGAGCTCCCGGGAGAGCTCTGAGCCCACACAGAGACACAGGAGTCCACACCACACAGACTGGGGTTTGAGTTCCAGCGAGGACGGAGAACCCCAGAAAGTGCACTCAGGAAGTGGGCGCAGGGAAGCCAGGAGAAATCCAGCACATTCTCCAGTCTCGGCCCAGGGCCGTTGGTCCTAACCAGCAGCACTCCCAAACACCCTTCTTCTAATTCTTCTTTGTTACTTCTTGGGGGTTTAGGACTAGAACTCATTTAACACAAATGTGTAGCTTTTAGGAATTTCACATCTCCTCAGTCCAAGCTTTACCAGGAACTTTTCTCACTGTGTTTACTCACTCTCTGACCCATGGTCCAAAAGCTTGCAGGAGCCTGTTGACTTCTGCTCACACGCTGGGGACCAGAGAAGCGTTCCGAGTGTAACAGCGTACTTCCCTCCATTCCAATAGGGAGCTGTAGGGTCACGAAAATGTCATACCACCTCACCCTGCGTCAAGGGACATAACGTGAAGCTGTCCCAATGTGTGAGATGTGTTTGTGGAATTTGTGCAAACGACTGACAAAAAAAAATTGAGTCCATTCTGTTCAATGGAAGCAAACATTCGTTTTTTTTTTTCCGAGTACATGCAATTCCAACAGCAGTAATACGTAATTCCTAAATGGCTTGGAGTTTTCTGAAGGCCTATCCGACTGGCTAGAAATGTCCCCGTCTACCACACCAGCTTCCAGGGGCCGTTGACAGCTCGCGTGGAGAAACACCATTGTGCTACAATACGTCACTGTCACGCTTGGTTGACAAAAGTCTGGTGTAGAAATTTGCCCGTGCGATAATTTGGCTTAAGACAAAAAGTATTTTCTCTGAACAAATAAGAGAGAAGATTGTAAGAAATATATCAATATTGCTGATTTTTTCCAACATTTTTAAGAGCCTGGAAACAGAAAAGACAAACCCACAAGACTCCCCACCCATTTCACTGCTAATTATCTTATCTTTATGAAGGCACAAGCCCCTTAAGGAGTTGGATTACGGAAGAAGAGGGTTTCTCTAGGCAACTTTTGCTGCTCATCGTCACAGAGGGTCCATCCAACTGCTTATGAGGACAGACCAGGCCCTGAAATACCACACAACATTGTGCATGGTTCTGTTAGGATCTCAGGGTCAATGACCAAATCCCCTGAATACCTTGAAAGTCTATTAAGTCTCTTGAACAATTCAGTAGGCATTCACATGAGCCTTCACTTGGTGGTAGCTAACAAAATCACTCCCAGTATTGAATGTGCCCTATTAGCCACGCACGGTTGGAAGAAGGGCTTTACATATATAACAATGGTTCATTTTATGTCAGATTGGCTGGGCCATGGTGCCCATCGGTTGGTCACATGGCTGCCTAGATGTGCCTGTAAAGGTATTTTTTCAGCTACTATCACATCTACAATCAGTAGAATTCCAGGGAAACAGACCGTCTTCCATCATGTGGGTGGGCCTCATCTAATCAGCCGAAGGCTTAGGAGCAAAGACTGAAGTTTCCCGAAGAAGGAATTCTTCCTCCAGGCTGAACACAGAGCCCTGCCTGGTGTCCGGCAGGCTGTCCTGCCCTGGGGATCTGAGACTTGACGTGCAATCACGTGAGGCAGTTGCTTAAAGTAAAGTAAAGCGCTCTCAGTCTCCACAGGTGGGTACGCACATAGGCCCCCGAGCCTCCGTCTCCCGTCAGAATCTGAAGGACACACACGCATTAACTCCTTCGCTCCTCGCAGCGGCTCTGCCAAGGCCCAGGGGGCTCTGGTGCCGCTGTCTGGGAGCTCATGGTCCAGACCGTGGAGGGTGATAAATGCAGAGCAGAGCCGGTCACACAAGACCATGGCCGTGTCCCAGGGACGGGCAGAGAAGGTTCTTGGAGGGGAGGTCCCTCGGACGGGTTTCAGGGCGTTTCGCTGTAGAGGCAGACCGGCGTGGGCTCTGAGGGGAGCAGGACACTGGGAGCCGGCGGGAGCCTCCAGCCAGGCTTCTCCGGAGCAGCACCGTGCCGTCCGGGCTGAAGGGGGAGGAAAGGCCGGCTCCTGGCCCTGCATGGCAAGGAGGGGTGCGGGGTGGGTGCAGGCTCCCACTCAGAGGCAAGGGCTCCGGAGCCACCCACACCTGCGTCCGACCCTGAGCTGCCCCGTGTCGCTCAGCTGTGCCGGAGTCAGAAAGGCCGTGGACTCGTGGACCCGTTTGCACCCCTGCAGAGTGGCGGTCAGGGCGGGGGCGACGACGAGGCTGGGCTGCTGCTCCTGCTGGTGCGTCTGCCGGGGCCCCTCCCACCTTCTGTGCGGGCAGAAGGGCGTCGCTCTCCCTGAAGTCGCAGTACCCGCACTCGAGGAGCTGAACGGGAGAAGTCTGGGTCTCGTTTGTTGGCCGGAGGACGCGGGTCTCGCTTCCGCTCCCGGCCAGGTTCTGGGGGGAGAGCAGCGGCCAGCACCTGGCAGCACCTGGCAGGAGGGTCCCTTTTCGCGGGGCGGCTGCTGCTCACAGCCTCACTTGGGGCTGGGGAGCAAGACTGCAGCCCCACGGACCCGGCTCTGGGAGCCGGTCGGGCCTGCGGGGGCAGGGGCTGTGCGCGTGCGTGTGCGTACGTGTGTGTGTGTGCGCCTGTGTGCGTGTCCTGAGCAGCGGTGACTTCCTGAAATGTGCAGCTTCAATACAAGCCATAGGATGGAGGCCCCGAGGTTCGTACAAATCACCGCTGAGGGGAACGGCAGAAAGCACAGGAAACGCGTTTCCGTCGGGATAAACACTCAGAGTTCCAACGAGTAATCCCGGGGACTATGAAACTCGGAAGGCAGGCAGGACGGAGGGACAGAGGGACGGAAGGACAGAGGGATGGAAGGGAGGAGGGGAGGAGGGACGCTCTGCATCCCTCTCTTTGGCCCGGGGGGTGACTGGGCCTCAGTCAGCAGAGCAGGAAGTGAAGAAAGACACTTGTAAGTTCTTGGCTGGTTTTCCTGCTTCTCTAACACAGGTGGGGCGGGAGAGGGCTCGCATGCAGACGTGTGCACCTGCACACACACGCACCTGCGCACACGCACCCGCACGCACGCACATGCGCACGCACGCACCTGCACACACACACCTGCGCACACGCACCTGCACACACGCACGCACCTGTGCACACGCACCTGCGCACACACGCACCTGCACGCACGCACATGCGCACGCACGCACCTGCACACACGCACCTGCGCACACACACCTGCGCACACGCACCTGCACACACGCACGCACCTGTGCACACGCACCTGCGCACACACGCACCTGCACGCGCACGCACCTGCGCACACACGCACCTGCGCGCACGCACCTGCACGCACGCACACACGCACACACGCACGCACACATGCACGCACGGCTCCCTGTGCTATGTGTCTCCTTCCCTTGGGGACGGGTCCTGGCCACCTTCCCTGGCCGCCCTCCATAGGGCTGACCACAGACCCAGGGGCAAAGAGTGCAGGGTCCCTCTTGGAGGGCCTCTGCCTGCCCCCTCTCTGCGGGAGGGACACAGAGGACACCCACAGCCTGGGGCAGGGACGGTGGGCTGGGCGATACGGCGCATTCAGGCTGGTGAGTGCGGACTCCGCTGGGTCCCCCGGGTCTGCTTGGGGCCTGACGCACAGGCGTTGCTCGGGAGAGATCTCCTCGCTGGACAGGAGCAGGCCCAGCGAGGAGCAAGGAGGGGCAGCAAGGACCAGAGTGGAGGGAGAAAGCCACGGAGGCTGGCTCGCTTCAGGGACCACCAGGGCAGAGAGCTCCTGAAGGGACCGGCTGAGGGGTGGGGAGGTGCGTGTGTGGTTGGGTTGGCCGTGGTTGGGGGGCTGGGCCCTGGCCAAGGAGGTTCAACCTCGTCCTGCTCCTGGAAATCCCTGTAGGGGACTGAGCTGCATTTGACTTAGAATTCAGAAAGAACCAGAAAGCTCAGAGCAGGGATCCAGCAGACAGTGGCCTAGGGCCCAAGAGAAGGAGCTCCCAGAAGAGGGGACTGGGCCTGTCCCCTGGCCTCGCCCCTGTCTGGGACATGGAGGGCCTCCCTGGCCACGTGAGATCCTCTGGCCAGAAGCAGTGGCCACACTGGGGGGCGGGTTGGCTGTGCAGAATCTCGGGCATGTGTCCAGGACTCTGCGTTTTAGAAAACCGCTGGAACCTCTGGGTCCTCCCGCATCCTGAGCACGAGAGCAGGAGCCCCAGCTCTGGGAGTCTGACGACAGCTTAGTAGGAGGGGAGCTGGGCGTCCAGCCTCCCTGTCTCCTGCCCCCACCTCTGGCG
This sequence comes from Meles meles, assembly GCF_922984935.1. NCBI lineage: Eukaryota > Metazoa > Chordata > Mammalia > Carnivora > Mustelidae > Meles > Meles meles. The sequence goes on from NC_060072.1 coordinate 2,209,659, forward strand.
CCCTGCGGGGACCCTCCCAAACGGCGTCCCTCTCCCCAGGGGTGAAGAACTCGGCCACTCACAGGGACTCAGAGCCCGGGACAGAGGAAGGAGACAACTGGAACCAGCTCACCCCCAAGCCACAGGACTGTCCCTTCCTCCCAGTGGCCCGGTCCCCCGAGAATTTCTGCAACGGTGTGGAAAATAGTCATGTCACACGTAATGTGTTCTGGGCGATGTCGGCTCACAGGATCCTCCTGCCCTGCTCCACACAGTGTGGCCGCATGGGTGGGGAGGGACGAGTCTCAAACAGCCCAGCCCGGGCCCTACCCTCGGCGTTTTCATGGAACTCCCTGGGGAGATCATGAGTCTGGGAAGCGGCTCTCTTGGCGTCTGTCACTAACGTGTCCTTGGTTGCACGTAGAGCGCTCGTGCGCACTGGCCTCCCTGTTGGAGTCGCCTGGCCTCTGGCAGGGGCGTGTCAGTGGCTCCAGGACAGACAGCGCCCTGGCTGTTCCCTCACCTCACCGCCCACGGCCACGGGTACGTCGCCCACGCTTGTGGTCAAACACGGCAGAGCGGATTCGCCCTCCCAGGACAGCCGCTAGCGGTGCGTCATTAATTCTCATTTTATGATCATCGTCCTTTCGTCGGTGAGGCAGCTGGCACTCAGGGAGGGCCCGTTTCTAGACCCCCACTGACCCTCGGGGGTGGCAGAGTCGAGACTTGAACTCAAGTCGGCGAGAGCCCAACGTGCCGGTGGTTTCTGCCGGATTCCGCTGCCCCCCACGGCCCCGGGGCACGAGTCCGTGCCCCCGCGGGAGGCAAGGGATGCTTGTGCCTGTGTCCAGGGCGAAAACGAGCCGCTTTCCCTCCCAGAATCCCAGGTGGGGTCCGAAGCTGTGTGCGCTCTGCCACAACTCGGGGTGCAGAGATGTGACCCATGACAGTTGCCCGCCCCTGGGGCCCTTGTGCAGGCTAGACAGCCCACGAGAACGATCCATGACAAGCTCAAAAGTGGACATTCCCTTAGCAAGCCTGAGGGCTGGGGCAGGGGAGGCAGGGAGCCTGAGCCCAGCACCCGCTTCGGAGAACAGGCAGGGACACACGGTCTTGCCCAGAACCTTGCAGAGGCCATTCTGAGGGCCAGACGCAAAACGATTCGGATGCGATGTCTATACAGATGCCGGGGAGTGCGGAGAGACAGACAGACAGACGGACGACATCCCGCCGCTCAGACTTCAGACTCCCTCCTAGCCCCTCGGTGGCCTTGTCTCCCCAGAGAGATTAGTGATGCCCACACTGAGGCACGGTGGCAGAGACGGGCCATCAAACACGGAAACACGCAGTAAAGGGCCCGGGATGATCTGGAAATACGACTCTGGCCTCCTGGATGAGACTTGTCGTGGAGCCGCGGTGAACCGAAATTCTGCTGAAATTCGGGGGCCCGTTGGGCACACACACGCCCTCGCTGGGGGCTGTGCTCACCCTGGCCTCGAGCTGCACCCGCGCCCAGCCCAGCCCCCTCCGAGCCACCGCCCCCCCACCCCCGCTTTAACTGAGCAGCCCAGCAAACGAATTCGATTTTCCCTCCCGGTTTCCTTCCCCTGAACGCACCCCAGCGGGGACGCGCGTCTGCAGTAACTCGGGAACCTGCGCTCACACCACAGCTACTTGCCCCTCCGTGACTCACCCAGACGTAACCAGCAGAGCTCAGGGCCCATCCGAACCCCGGCAGGGAAAACGGCTCCCCGACCTGTCCTCGAGTCCTGGCGCCAGGAGGGGACCCAGAGAAGGACAGCAGCGCTCGGCGCCTCCCGCCTGGAGCTGTGGCCTGGACGGGGCCCCCACCGAGCAAATCTTGTGAAACCCTCTTATTCTGCCGGGAGACTGGGAACCTGTTTAAAACAAATTGCCCAGGGACGGGGTCTCCACGAAGAGCCTCCTGGACCGTTCTTAATGGCACTCCTCTGTCCCCGCTCAGCAAATGAAGCCGACAGATGGCTCATTCGGCTCCCGGAGGGTGACCGAGGACCAGAGCGTCACACTCCCAAGTCTCCAAGCACCGCTTGTCTTGGATCCTGTCGGCGCCTCAGAAGTCCACCACCAGGAGCTGGTGCGGCGGGAGGACGGGTCCCAGCCGGAGGCGCTGATGACCAGAGGCCGTGACGGAGGGTCCAGGCGGCCACAGACTCGCCCGCATAAGGTCGCAGCCAGATGTCAGCTGAATGGTCACACATGGCCGGTGTTGACGACACCGTGGTCCCAACCGACTCGAGCGGATTCTCCAGCCTCACGTCCCGCAGACGACACGTGCACTGAAAGGTGCAAATCACCACTGTTTCCTAGACGTGTCTTCCCCCGGGCCTCGTTCTCCAAACTCTGCGGCCAGGTCTGCGGTCCGAGGAAGATGCGAGCCAGCTCCAGACCTTCCCCCGCCCCAGCGATCCCACCGGCAGACTCTGCGACGCCCAGCTCCCTGCACCCCTCCACGGCTCCCCCGGCCTCTGCGTTGTCCTACCCCACCCCTCTCTTCAAGGCCACCCTCTCCCCCGTTGGTCCCCGGCCAGAAGCTGATCCTCTGCCCCTGTGCTTCCGCTCTTAGAGCCAACGTGGTCACTGTCCGGTGCTCTGATTACTTCCGTTCTTATCTGTCCCCCCCAGGATGGGGACCGGCAGCTCATTGCAGGGGGAAGGGAGGGGTGCGTGTGGGTGGGGCAGACTGGGGATACTGAGGCGTGTCAGGGAGCTCGCACACCCCGGGGCTGGTGTTGGGAAGGGAAGTGAGGGTCTAACCTGAGAGAGGTTACACTTCGATAGCAAGCAAATTCCTTATAATGCAGAGTTTTCACCAGGAACAAGCTTTCGGACACTTGTCTATGAACCTCAGGGACAATCTTCCTATTAGCCCTTTTCTGGGTTCTCAGGAGTGGCCTCTAGCCCGAGTTCACGCCGGGTTTACTGACAGCGGACAGACCCACAGACTAAGTACCAGGCCGGAAGACCCGGAGGACGGCACAGAGCACAGACGCCTCCGACCTGCTGCAGACCCTCCACAGTCATCTCGGCAGTGGCTGGTGTGGACAGCAGCAGCCTGCGGCCAAGGGCAAACAGACAGGACCTGGGTGTGGGCAGGTGTGTTCTGTGCGAGCAGCACGAGCAGGTGCCTGGACCCACCCGACGCCTGCTGCAACAGCTCCTTGAACATGGCCTCAGGGCTCCCAAGGTTTCATGTGCCACCAATCAGCCAGCAAGGAACAAACTTGAGCCCAATTTACAGAGGGTCCTCATGATGTCCTGACACCATCCGGCAGGGGACACCGCAGCACAAGAGCCCACACGGGGTGGCCCCGAGAGACGCAGGTGAGGGAAGCTCCTGGCAGTGGGCAGACTCCAAGCACAACATTGGGAGTGGGAGATCTGGAAATATGGACCCACGCTAATTTGCGAGCAGACGCTAACGGTTGGGAAAGAGCAAGACTGGACGCTGCCGACCGTGGGCAGGTACGTGGACACACCTTTCAGGACGAACGAGACGGTGAAGATATCTGTGTCTCGTACGGATGCCGGCCAGAGGAGCCCACTACGGAGGTGTCTCCCGATTCTCGGGGAGGACCACACGGCGTCCTCCGTGGATGTAGGTCAGAAAGTGAGCCTGGAATTAAATGAGCTCATGAATCATGGGAAAGAACATTCCACGTACAGAAAACAGAACGCGCCGTGGTTTTGAAGAGGGGAACGTTTCGGGATATTTGAGAGACAGCGAGGCAGCCAGGGAGTCCTAAGTGGATTGAGCAGAGCGTGAAGGGGAGGAGAGGAAGCAGGGAAGGCAGCAGAGGCAAGATCCTGTACTTCTTTAAAACCATTAAGGATGTTGATGGGAAATGCCTGGAGAGCCCTGGGTGCCTGCATTTCTCTGCTTCCGTCTGCACCGCTCTCCGGTGGGTACCCACAGCTCCAGCCCCCTCCTCCGCGAGCTTCCCTGGAACCCCATCTGGAAATTCAGCCCCTCCCCAATAACACTCCCTTTCTGTCCTCTTGCTTTGTCTCTTCCTCAGCACCTCTCACTATCTAATGCACCACATACAACGTTTGTTTTCATGGGGGGAGAGCCACGCTATCGTGGAAGGTCCCTGAGGGCAGGCAGGGGTCTCTCTCTTCTGTCACGGTTTTTTGCAATGACTCACAGAGGGCCTGGCAGAGAGTCAGGGCTGGTAAGTGTCTGTGTGATGAAATAAAGAAGGAAGAAGGCAGGAGGACGTCTGAGTGGTGCTACTGAGCAGACAGGGTATATACATTAATCTAGATGTCAAGGAAGAATCTGGGGATTTGTGTATGAGGAACCCATTTTCTTAGATTTTTTAATTTCATTTTATTTTACTTATTTTTTATTTTTTAAATTCACTTGTGGGGGGAAAAGAGTGCATGAATAAAGGGAGGAGCAGAGGGAGAGAGAGGGAGAGAGAGAGAACATTAAGCCCAACATGGAGCTAGATGCCGGGCTCAATCCCGTGACCCTAACGTCATGACCTGAGCCAATATCAAAAGTTGTATTCGTAACTGACTGAACCTCCCAGGCACCCCAAGGAAAACCTTTTTTAATGCTTATCTTTTATCAAGCCCCCTCAGGGAGCTCTTTTATCATGAAAATGCATTTCAGTTGTTCTATTCTTTTCTTATATCTGGTGCTTCTAACTAGACAAACGTAAGCCCAAAAATGATGGTCTATTTCTTCCTTATTATGTCTAACTTCTTTTCTTGTCTTATTGCATTGGGCAAGGTATTCAGGGAAACCAGGCTGATATCTGCATACACGGAACCTCTCACTGAAGATTCTCAATTGTCACTACTTGGCACGTTGCACACCATGATTTCCCGTGAAAGACCGAGTTGAGCCATTATTTCTTATACCAGTGACATTTGCTGGAAAGTTCATGGTGCTGGAAAGCTCATTATAACCAATCTGCTGTTTCCTCACTTAAAGCAACCTGCCGAAGAATATTTTGACATTACCATTTGCTGATTCACAAAGATATTTTGCAAAATATCTCGGTTTCCTCGGTGATTGTGGACTTCCATCTCCAGCAGGTGACGGGGAAAAAACGTTCTAGCTTGGAGGCTTTGGAGCTCACTTTTTCCCCTAGAATTCATTTCCAGCTAAAACCACTTTGCATTTTTTAAAAAATGCAAAACCATTCTAAATATGAAAAATCCTGCTCATGGGAAACTGGCAGCTTTCAAAGACAGCGGCTTTGTTGATGTATAGCCCTTTCTTTTGCTACCTTTTTCTTCTCTCTAGTCAAAATTCTCATCTATATGACTTTCATCTCCCTGAAGCCTTCGAGGACTCTAACGTATCCTGCTCTTCCAAACTCCACCTGCGCGTTTCTTACCTCTTGGTTAAGCTTCCCAGTTTTTCTCGTCTGCACGGTTGCTAGAGTTCTAATTAAGCACGTGTATACTGATGCAGGCTAGAAGAGGTAAAATTGTCAACCCCACTCTGTAATCACACAGGCCACGTTCCATCCCATGGATAGTTTGATTTCCAATGTCTCTGGAAAGCAAATTCCACAAACAGCCAAGTAGGGGCAAACAGAGCAAAAGCCCGAAGAAAGACAAAAGAACTAAAGGAAGAGAAGCCGAAGTTAAAGGAACACGAGGCAGGTGGAGAAGAGAGAAAAGGTTGAGGATAAGGAGGAATTTGTGAGGTTGGATCCGCTGAGAACGAGAGCCCGAGACTGGGTTTGACATGCAAGAGACTGATCGCACAAATACCTGAGAAAAGTAAAGGGAAGAGGGCAGGAGAAGGCTCGGAGAACCTGCTTACCACCATGCAGTTCAAACACCCACAAGGGACAAAAAGAAGGAAGGAGGGCTGGACAGGAAAGGTCCCTGACTGCAGCACAGTTCTAGAAAGTTTTGGTCAGTCTGATAAGTGAGTCCTTCATCCAAAGTTGCCCATCAAATGAGTCTCGCTGTGCATGGCCCTGAATTAGCTCCTCTGTGGTCTCAGCCACTGGCTAGGGGCAGTTTGTCTTCCACACAAGAAGCATGTTGGCCCATGCTTGCTTTCCACTACTGACGTCAGTTACTCACCTGACGTATATAAGGTGTCCTACAGAGCTGCTCCCCATAAGAATAGGACCCGGCCATGGAAGCAACGGAAACAGCCCAGGAGGAACTGGGAGAACGAGTCTGGGATCCCTGCTTCTTCACTGTGGCGTGAAGAATGGTGTTTGAGTTTTAAAGAAACTCTCCTCCTAAGACAGTGACATCGGTTTCAAGTGAAAGCTTATTGATTCTTCCTCCAGCGTTGGAAAAAACGAGATGTCTAGATACCTATTGTTAGACTCTCCCACGGGTTCCAGGAGCCGTAAGGAACTTGGGTTGAAATGAAGGGATCACCACTGTGGTTTGGGGTGTTCCCCCTGGAGAATGGGTACAGAGGAGCCCCCCTCCTTACACGCAGTGTACACTCCTTAATCACACAGTGATTATCCGAGGGTGGGACAGAGGAAACTGAGGAGATCATCGAAGGAAAAGAACCAGGTCCTAATCTTACGGGTCTCTACTGGGATCAAAGCAGGACAGTAGTTTTCATTGCACAGTAGTTTCAAAGGGAAATGTACAATGAAAAGTGAAAAAAAAATGTAGGCTCATTATGAGTTCGTTAAGTCAGCCTATTCACATTTATTTTTTCAGCGATTGGAGGTAAAACTGACATGCAATGAAATGCACAGAACTTGAACGCACAGTTGGAGGAATGTGAGCATTTCCACACCTATCAAGACTCAGAACATTTTCGTCACCTCCGTGAGTTTCCTCACGCATCCCTCCGCTTCCTCCCCATCGTAGGAAACCAGTACTCTAATTTTCCTCATCATTGATTAGCTTGTCCTGGTCCTGAACTTTGTAAAAATGCAGTCACACAGTGTGTGCTCTTTGGGGCTTGACTTCTTTCACTCCCATAATGGTTTTTGAGACTCACCCACGTCATTCCACGCAACAACAGTTTGATTCCTGTTCTAAGTAGTGGACCACTGCTTTAATACTCCACGAGCTGCATGGTCATTCTCTAGTTGACGGCTGTCTGGGTTTGCAATTTGGGGGCTACTGTGACTGTAGCTCGTGTAGCATTCATTTGCAAGTTTTCTGAGAAAGTATCTTTTTATCCCTGTTGCAGCAGAAATTGCCAAATCATAGGGTAGGTATACATTAAAATTTACAAGAAATTGACAATAGCCATCCGAAATGATGAAATGATGGTATCCGTTTTTAATTCCATCAGCAATGTAGGAAGATTCTCCTAAGTATACATTCTTACCAATATTTGATGCTGTCAGTCTTTAATATGGCCATCCTACTGAATGTGAGGTGGTGTTATACGGTGGCTTTAATTTATATTTTCTTAATTACTGAAGTTTCTAACTCTTTTTCATATGTTTATTCTCACATACCCTTTATATATTCCATTAAGTAACCCGCTTGTCTTGGGACAAATGTTTGTACCGTATTGTCATATTGTACTGCCAGCATTTTCTCACAATCTGTGCCTTCACTTCTCATTTTCTTAACAGCTTTTTTGATGAGATAAAGCTTTTAATTTTGAGGAAGCTCAAATTGTCAATTTTATTTTCTTTTATGATTATGGCTTTTTGTATCTTGCTACGAAAACTTGCCTAGTGCAAAATCACAATTAGATTCTTTGGTTTTCTTCTAAATCTTTTTTTTTAATATTTTATTTATTTATTTGACAGACAGAGATCACAAGTAGGCAGAGAGGCAGGCAGAGAGAGAGAGAGGAGGAAGCAGGCTCCCTGCAGTGCAGAGAGCCCGATGCAGGGCTCAATCCCAGGATCCTGAGATCATGACCTGAGCCGAAGGCAGAGGCTTTAACCCACTGAGCCACCCAGGTGTCCCTCTTCTAAATCTTTATAGTTATAGATTTTACATGTGGGGCTCTAGTTTCCATTAATTTGGGGGAAGGGTGTGAAATAGGATTTGAGTTTCATTTCTTTTTTCCTATATGGTTATCCAGTTGTTAGAATAGTATTTGTTCAAAAAGACTCTTTTTTCTCCATTGAATTATGTTGACATCTTTGTCAAAAAGCAAGTGAAGCTACATTTCAGAGTCCATCTGGACTTTGTTATTTTCCATTGATCTATGTGCCTAAATATATGCCAACAAATAAAAACACACCGCGGTATTTGGTGCAACTTACAGTAAGTATTGATATCAGATATCAGTTATTAATCATGCAACTTGGTTTCTTAAAAATACTTCATTCTCATTTCTTTTTTAGCTATGTATTATTATTTATAAGAGGTGGAGAGAGACTGAGAGATTGGATTTTGAATGTAATTGTGTTTACTCTATAGATCAGATTGGAAAGAATGGATATATTAATAATATTGATTCCCCCAGTCTATGAACATGGTATATCTCAGAATTTATTTGACTCTTCTTTTACTTTATAAGCCATATTTGTATTTTTCACATGAAAAGGTGACTTTTTTTTTCATTAAAGTTATCCTTAAGTATTGTGTTTATTTTCATACATTAAATTATTTTAAAAAATCATTTCCAACTGATTGTTGCTATTATACAGGGAAAAAGGGGGATTTTGTGTTGTTGTGTTTCCTGTGACCATGGTTGGTGTACTTAATAATTTGTTAGTTTCTTGTTTTTGTGTTTGTGTTTTTCTAGACTGCTTAAGAACTTTCAATGTAGGGCACCAGACTGGATCAGTCAGTAGAATATGCAACTCTTGATCTTGGGATTATAAATTTAAACCCCACATTGTGTGTAGAGATTACTTAAAAATAAAATCTTAAAAAAAAACTTTCTATGTAGACAATAATGCTGTTCATAGACACAGATAACTTTACTTTTTCTTTTTTTCTAAGATTTTATTTATTTATTAGAGAGAGAGAGAGAGAATGCACAAACTGGAGGGAAAGGCAGAGAGAGAGAAGCAGATTCCCTACTGCATGCAGAACCCAGTGTAGGGCTTGACATGGGGCTCAATGTGGGACTCAATCCCAGGACCCATGAGATCATGACCTGAGCCAAAGGCAGACACTTAACTGGCTAAACCACCACTTTTTGCCTTCAAATATTTACCCATTTATATTTTTCTTGTGTCCTGACTCAAGCTAGGACTTCTAATATAATGTTAGATAGGGATAATAAAAGCAGACATTTTTGCCTCATTCGCAACATTAGGGTAAAAGTATTCAGTGGTTCACCATTGAATGACGTTAGCTGTAGGATTTTCATAAATGCCCTTTATCTGTTGATGTGATGAATTGCATAGATTGATTTTTGAATATTAAACAAACATTGAATTATTAGAATAAACCCAATTTAGTCATGACATATCATACTTCTATGCCTTATTGCATTCCTTCTATTTGTTAATGTCTTGGTTAGGATTTCTGTGTCTATATTGATAAGGGATATGGGTCCATAGTTTAATTTTTCTGTAACATCTTCATTAGGTTTTAGTATCAGGGCTATGCTGCCAACATACGATACAAGAAGTGCAAAATATTCTTTCTCCCTCTTTATTCTGAAATGCTAGGAGATGGCTAATACCTCTTACTCTAATGTTGAATTCATCACTTAGGCTACCCTGGTCTGAGTTTTCATTATAAAAATGTATTAAGTCATGGATTCAACGTTATTAAAGAGGTAGGGCTGTTCAGATTTTTAATTTTTTTTAATAAGTTACATTTCTTCAAGAAATTTGTCCATTATATGTAAGTCCAGAAAACTTTCATCATAAAGATGTTCATTATATTCTCTTACTTCGGTTGAACACTGGTAGACCCTTCCATGCCCCTCACTCTCATTCTGCTATTAATCATTTGCAGCTTCCTTCTGCCCTCCGCTCCACACGTGCGTGCCCTGCACTATCTGTCTTGCTAAGGTTTTGCCAATTTCGTTAACTTTTTCAGAGAATTTTTTTTCACATTGTTAATTTCTTAATTGCTGGTTTTCTATTTCATTTAATTCTACCTTAACCTTTATCGTTTTTATTATACTACTTTCTTTGGGATTAATTTGCTCTTATTTTCCTAGCTTTTCAAGGTAGATCATGCACTTTACAATTTTCTTCCTTTCTAATTATGCATTTAAATTTATAAATTTCTTTCTAGGCTTGGTTTTCACCTCAGCTCATAAATTTTGTTACTTTGGTGTTTTCATTTTCATTCATTTAAGAATATTTTCTAATTTTCGTTGTGATTCATGCTTTGACTTGTGGGTTATTTTATAAGTGTGTACCCGAACTGCCAACTGTTTGGGTATTTTACTGTCATGAATTTCTAATTTAACTGTAATGTCTTAATCAGGTGTTGTGTTTTGTGAATGTCTTGTGAAGTATTTTCCTTTTCATTTATTGAGTTGTATTACGACCAGAGAACATGTGATTTATTATTTCAATCCTACAAAGTTTACGACGACTTGTATTATGCCATAGCATGTGGTCATTCTATCGTGGTGAAGTCTGACAGAAGAAAAGAGTATGTGTCCTGCAAGAGTCACCGTATCCACTACACTAGTGAGCACAGTGTTTTATTGTAAGTCTCAGACCAGGTTTGTGGACTTTTTATCGCCTATGTCCTTAATGACGCCTTGTCTATTGTCCGATCATATGGAAATATGGATGTTAAAACCTCTGTCTATGATTGTGGGTCTATCTATTTTCCCCTTCAGTATCGCCGATTTCTGTTTCACGTACACAACTCATAAACCATAAGATCCCTTGTGCAACAAATACTAAGGTGTTAACGAGAACCGCATAGAATGAATCAATGAATTCAGCGCTGTCGCAAGATACAATTCCCATACACAAAAGTTATCTTTACCTCCACATCTCAGTAGTGACCAAACTGAAAATGTTGGGAAGTGTGTAAGCCTGACATTGCACAGACCTGTACCCCCGGGGAAAATAACACATCATATGTCAATAAAAAAAAATTTTTTTAAATCACACAGAGAAAAGCATCAAAAACAGTTAAATACTTAAGAATAAATGTAACAGAGAGTTCTAAACGTGTACGTTGAAGTCTGTAAGCTGCTGAGATAAATTAAAGATCCAAATAAGCAAAATGATACTCCATGTTCCTAGACCGGAAGGCTCAGTGGCGTTAAGAGGGTGATTCTCCCTCAAATCGTCTCACGGACCCAATGCCATTCCAAATAAAATAATCCCAGGCTTTTCTTTATATCATGATGTGTGGATCCCAAACATACATGCAAAGGCCAATGTCCTCGGACAGCAAGTGATTTTGAAAAAGAAGAAAACTGAAGGATGTCCACGTCCAAATTCAAAACCTACCCAGAGCCTGTCGTGGCCAAGAACACGTGGGGCCGGCAGAAGGGTGGACACGTAGACGACTGGACAGAACTGAGAGTCTGAAGCAAACCCTGACATTCATGGCCAACTGGTTTCCAACACAGGTGCCAAGATATTTAAATGAAGTTTGGTTTTTTTTTTTATCAAAAACCAGTGCTACAGCAATTGGGCATGTGCAGTAGAGGAGGAGAAGGAGGAGGAGGAGGGGGCAGGAAAGGGGGGAGGGAGGAGCGGGAAGGAGGAAGGAGAGAAAGAAGAGGAGGAGGAGGAGGGGAGAGGACGGGGGTGATGAAGAAAACCCAGACTTTCACCTCGACGCCATATGCAAGATTAACTCAAAATGTATCATAAGCTTGATTGTAACCATTATAACTTTAAAACTTCAGTAAGAAAACAGGAGAAAATCTGTGATCTCTGACAAGGCAAAAATCTCTCAAATATGGAATCAAGGGCACGATCCCTGAAAATGAATTTGATCATTTGGGTTCCGCCGTCGCTAAACTCTTGTGCTCTTTGACAGAAACCATTAAGAAAATTAAAAGACGAGCCAGAGAAACAGGAAAATATATGCAAATCATTTATCTGGAGAAGAGCTTATATCTGTAATATGTACAGAATCTTCACAACTCAAAAATCAGAAGAGAAACCACTCATTTTCTGAAATGGGCCAAATTCTGAATAGAGGAGGAAAGAGGCGCGTCTTCGTAGGCATTAAAAATGCGTGTTGAAACCCCAGTGAGGGAGCCCCTCCCACCCACCAGCACAGCTACGATCCACGAGAGACACACGACCGGGTACTGGGGCAGAGGGGGCTCGGGACCTCGTCTAGAACGGGCGGGGCGGTGAAAAGGTGCAGTCATTTTACAAAAATTGGCAATAATGTTAAAAAAAAATTAAACATAAACTGGCAAGATCCCAGCCACCCTACGTGCCCACATTGACCCAAGAGCATCAAAAGCCTCTCTGTACACCCAGACTTGTGCTCAGAGCTCCATCGCGGCTAATAAACGTGGTAGCCAAAGCCGGAGCCACCCAAACACCCACCGGCTGCCGGAGGAACAAGCGAAACGTCACGCATCTGAAGAGGGGCCACTCGGTGGTCAGCGTGTCCCGGAGCCTGCTGTCCTGCCCCGCGGTTCCTGTTGGGACTGTCTGTGGAAACGCCTTCAAGCAAACGCTGTGTCCTGTGATGACTGGTCACTCTTCAAGCCTTCCATTGTCTTCTCATCTCCAGAAGTGGTTGTAACTTTTTCAGCGCACGGATTCCAGTTCTAAGAACGGTTTTAATGCCATATGCTGAGGGACATCACACTAATGTCTCTCATTAGCGTCAACAAACGGGCACAGAGAGCACAACAGAACTTCCCGCCACGTGCCACATGTCTCTGTGAATCATCTCACAGACTCTCCAGAGCAAAGGCCGCGTCCTTCCCCCGGGTGGGGCGGGGGGTCACGACTCAGAAGAATTTCCTTGCAGCGGAGCTTCTTGAACCTGAAGGGGTAAGATTCACCCGCAGCCCGGTGGTCCCAGTCTGAGGAACCGAATCTTTCTGCTCAAGCATGCATCCGCTCCCTTCGGAAACACACTACGAGCACCCACTGTATACGCCGGGCTGTGAGGCTCGGGGAGGGGTCAGCCGTTGTGAACACACGCCGAGGACGAGCACTGGACGTGGACAGCGGGGTCCAGGGAGGGAGTGAGAGTCAGGCTGTCCAGGGCGGGGGAGCCGGTCCTCAGCTGCGGGCACGGCGTGAGCACCCCTCCAGCCGGGGGGATGTGGGGTGTTCCCTGGCTCTCCGTGAGAGCAAAACTGCAAGCAAGCATTTAGGGATGTTTGTAGAAAAGTGACAGTCATTCCATGTCTGTTGAAATTAGTAACACAAGTGTGGAGTCTGCTTTGCACCCCTTTTGATTTCATTTTTTAAATAATTTCTTTTTGCCGTCATTTTCAAAATACGGTCTGCGAGGAACAGAAAACAACTGTTTCTCTGCCACGGACGAGAAGGGCACAAAACGGCGCCCTCCAGCTGGAGACGGAGCTCCACGGGAAGCACCATGGACAGAGCCGGGGACCAGGCGGGCAGGAGCCAGGCTGTGGCCAGCAGGGTTTCCAGCAGGGGCCCCATCAGATCCGCCCTTCACATGATGTAGTGACGGTGCGGAGGGTGCCGGGAGGAGGAGCACAGAGGAGGGACACTGGGCTGAGGGCAAGTCGGCGAGGTTTCCCAGAGTCCTGGGGCCGCTGTGCGGGCCGCGTGGCCCTGGCCTGGCACGTCAGGAAGTGCCTCCTTAGAGCCAAGGAGCCGTCCTCTGCTGCGTCCTCTGCCCCTCGCCCCTGGATCTGCAGAGCCTGCCTGGGCCCAGAGCCCGTCAGGGACCGGGAAGTGCTGGGATTTCTCTCCTGCGGTGGACGGGGTTGTAGGGAGACCTCCAGGAGCCAGCAAGCTTCACCCACACCAGGCAGGAGGTAAGGAAAGGAGTTCCTTTTGTTTCCCCAGTTGGGGAAGTCTGCGTGTGTGTATGTGTATTTGTGTGTGTGCGTGCGTGTGTGTTTGCTTTTTAATCCCTGAGAATCGTGATTTAGCAGTAGTGTCCAAACCAACCAGACCATCTGTCTCTCACCTGATGGAGGAGACCCTGACCGAGAAGGGAGTGTTTGAACTGGAAGCAACAGACAAATGCAAAACCAGGGGGACCTGGGGACTGATTAAGTGAGTCACAGCAACACTCTGCCAACTACAATTTAAATTTTAAAATAAACACCTTCTTTTGCAGCCGCTGAGATTTAGAGGGGAGTAACTATGTAAGGAAGCGTCCTTACATTCACATTAACTCCCTGCGAAGAGTCAGGCGGGGTCTGCTGGGAAAAACCAGCACCCGGTATGGTCCTCCCACCAGGATCCCCTCCCCCCCCACACACACTGGCCAGACCTGCCCACGGCTCAAGGGCTCGTTCTAGAGCGGAGCAGAGCCCCTCCTGAGCCAGGCCCTGCATGGGGAGGACCAGCCCGCTTCTCAGGAGAGGCCCCTGACCACCAGCGAGGAGTGGAGGTCACTGATGATCTAGGGCAACTTTCTGGCGATCTGGGATCTGACGGCAGCTTTCTGCAGGGGTGCAGAGGTAGGGGGTGCAAGTCTAGGAACTGCGCCTCTGTGGGTCCAAGAACACTGCGAGGTAGGTCACGTTTGGGCATGACTGGGATGTAAGTAAGCATTTGGGGGGAACATGGACCAGGCACAGATGTCTGGAAGAACGTGGGGTTGGGAACTTGCGTGCGGCTCAGTATTCTGGGAGCACCAAGACCGACGGCCAGTGGAAGTCTAGGTTTAAGAGGTGAGTGGAGGGCAAAGGGTAAAGGACCTTATTTACCAGGTTGGGGAGGGCAGCATCTAGACACGATGAGCCTTGTAGTGTTTTATGCACAAGAATGAGGATAAACGGAGGTGTGTGCTTCTGTGTGTGTGTGTGTGTGCACGCGCATGCCTGAGCTAGGATAAGGCTAAACTAGATGGGGGGGTCTTGCCTGGTGGCAAGTCAGTGCCTCAGAGGAGTGAATGGTGAGCATTTGCGTACCGGTGGCTTCCCCTTCCCACAAAGGCAGGTGATCGTTCCTCATTCCCCCCGTGACTGGCTCCAGACTGGAGAGTCCAAACATGTCTGTTGACCTGGAAGACACTGGCCCCTGCCGAGCCGTGTTCCCCCCGGGGGAGCGAACACTGATGGCATCGTTTTGAGATGCAGGAAGTGCAGACAGGATGCCCTCCGCCCCCGCCCCAGTCTGCAGAGGGACCAAACCACAGGACGGATGGGACCGCCAAGGATCGCAGTGTGCCCGAGTGGCAAAGGGAGACCCCAGGCTCGTCGCACAGCTCCCCGGCACGCGCGGTGCGATCCCGACCTGCTTCACGTCAGTCTGGGGTTTGACCTAAAATTGGTTTCAGACTTCTCCCCGCTCCTCCTGACACGGCATGACTCTGTCATCCAAGAGCCATGGGTGTGGAATTGAAGGAAAAAGAAGAAAGGAAGCTTCCCCACCACTCAGCTCCTCGAGAGAAGAGCAGGGCTTGCGACACAGGACTCCTTCCCTCTTCCTCCCTCTCGTCTCTCTCCTCTTCCCTCTCTCTCTTCTCGCTCACTCTCTCACAGACGGGAGCACGAGGCTGCCGAGGAGGCAGAACCACAAGGGACGTGGGGACCCTGCTTATGCCCCAGCAGAAATACCACCAAAGACGCGGACTGGGCGGTGTGGGGCTGCGGAATTGTGGTACGAGCTGACGGCAGTGGTTTGCATCCCAGAACCTCTTTCCCCCAAGAGCGGAGCAAACCCCCCACCTGCTGAAAAGGCTGACCTGACTCTGGGCGAGAGGAGTCGACAGAACAGAGCTGGCGTCTGCGAGCTCATCTACGTCTGGGTTTGTTTCTCCCACAACAGCACCTGGAACCGAGGATGTGGAGAAATTCCTGCTGATCAGGAGGGACGCCCGCCACGTGCCCCCGTTGTGTTGGCTGCAGGGAGAGCACGGGCAGGACCTGCTGCAGGGCACCTGGGGCGGGGGTGGGGGGCAACGCTGCTGTGCACGGACCCCTCACCGGACCCCTCACCGGGCTGCGTCTTCAGGTGAGGAAGCGTGGAGGCGTGGAGCCTGGCCACAGACCGTGCAGGTAGAGAGCCAGAGTCGGCCTGGGAGGCAGGTCCGCTGGCCCTTCCCCACCGCGCTCCCACAGCACTGGGCTGTCCCTCCCCGTCCCAGACAGGAGACTGTTGGAGCAGCAAATCCTCTGTGGCATGAAAGGGACCTGTTGAAGCAGCCGGTGATCAGGGGAACCTCTGTTCTCCTCGCTTTCAGGTCACCCGCAAACTCCACGGCTACCCTGGGGCGCGGCTCACCTGCGTGACCTCTTGGGAGCTTGAAGCTTCCCAGTCGTGCTGCAAGTCTGTCTGTCTGTCCTCCATCCGAGGACCTCTGCTCTAACGAACACCTGCAGAAAAAGTAACGTTTTGGCCTCCGGCTTTACTCATCCCCAACAAGTCCAAACCTGGGCACGCCGAGCAGGTAGGGAAAGCAGAGCTACGCCCCGGGGGGCCGTGCACTGAGCCACGGATGCTCATAGACCCGCAGGTCCCAGAGGAACCTCTCCCATGCCCGCCCTCCACGCGCGCAGGCTTAGATTGTTAGCATCGAGACAGAGAGGTTTTAAGACGCTGCAAGTGCACAGGATGTATGGAGACACTAGAGGTCCCTCCAAGAGCCAACGCCTCCCTGCCCATGGCTTGGGAGACCACCAGCTGGAGGGGCACCACCCGTCCCCAGAGACACATCACCAGCCAAGGCGGCTAATGTCCCCAGAGGCCGTGAGCTCCCAGTGCAAAGTAAGGGTCTTCGAGACTGAAGAAATACATCAGGATGTATATCAGACAAAGGAGAAGCAAGACATGGAGAAGAGAAAAGGCATCCAAGACACGAAACTGGAATGTGTTCTCAGGAGGACCCGACTGGAGAGGACAAGCCTGGAAAGTGTTACGGTCATAGACTCAGCAGAATGGGTCTCTTTGAGAGCAAACCCCAGAGCAGCAGGTGGAAGGGCTGCCCTGGGGCCCGA
This sequence comes from Meles meles, assembly GCF_922984935.1. Lineage (NCBI taxonomy): Eukaryota > Metazoa > Chordata > Mammalia > Carnivora > Mustelidae > Meles > Meles meles. The sequence continues at coordinate 2,226,604 of NC_060072.1, forward strand.
GAGAGGAGCGAGCACAGGGAGAACCTAGGGCAGGTGCGGGAGCCGGAGAGAGAGATACAGCGGGATACCAGGCAGGCAGTGGATGAGGGAGGGGGGAAATGCTTTAAAAAATACACAAGTAAACAATTAGCAAGAAACAGAAATAATACGTAAAATCAAGAATTGAAAGAACTCAAAGCAAACAAAAATTACAAATACGGGAAAAAAACAAAACTAGACAAAATTAAAATGAATTTTAAAACATCAAAATGCAGCAGAAAAAGCAAACAGCTTCTAGAAAAAATATTTTAAATCATATTTATAAATACGGATAAGAGTTAAGTCCGTACCATCCCTGTGAACACCACGAGCAACCCAGTAGTGCAATAATTTTTAAGTGTTTAAGGGAAAATTAGGCCTCGACTATTATCTCGAGCTAATCTATGATTTAGAGCTAGGATGAGATAAGGTTTTCTGAGGCATGTAAAAAGATTGATGAATTTGACCACACTGCAATTAGGAGCTTCTGCTCGTCACTAGGAGGATGAAAATAAAACACAAGGGGGGGGGGATATTTTGCATCATCTGTATCCAAAAAAAAACCCAAAATAAGAGTTTAAATCCAATACATATTATTAAAAAAAAAAAAAACTCATACAAATCAATAAAAAAGACAAATAACCCAAAAGAAAAGAGGGCAAAAGACAGGACCAGAAGCCCAACAAGTCAGAACCGAAATCGCTAGCAAACACATGACAGATATCCTCTCATTAGTAGCCAAGGAAATGTAAAATAAAACCGTGCCAACACGTGCCTGCCAGACTGAAAAGTGAGTGAAAAACTGCGGACATGACTGTGAAAGCTTTCATAAGGCCTGGCGGTATCGGTATCCGTGCAACAGTGTGCAGACCCTGGGTGGAAGACGCCATCAGGACACCAGGTCTGGAAGGCACGTGAGTCCCCCAGGCAAGGCTGCAAGCGCACAGGCTGTGCCCCAGGACCTAAGGACCGCTGCGAGCGCACTCGGGAAGCATGCACGGGGGTGTCCACCAGGGCACGGGAGCAAGACCACCCGAGGCAACCCGGCTTGCCACGTGGGGAAGCGGAAGCAGACTGGTGGCCTCCCGCCGGAGATGGATGAAAGCGGCGTGAGCACGCAACGACCGCTAGTGCAGCTGAAACGGGTGAAGGACAAAGCACGCAAAAGCAGGGAAGGAAACTCCAAAACATCACTTGCAGCAAAACCAGAAGACGGCGATGACTCCCTCTGCCACGTAGGATTCCTGGGGTGACCTCGTTCACAGGAACGTCGGCAGAGGCAGAATCAGACAATGGCGATCAGCAACAGAGCAAGGTCATCATGAGCATCACGAAGGTCAAGTTCATGTTAGAGGGGCACGACGGAAGAGAGGCACGTGGGGGCTCCAGGCTGCTGGTGGTGTGTAGCTCATAACCTCACGACCCCGTACCGGCTACAGCAGACCCCTCTGTGCTGAGTCACCAACCTGGGCATACGCTCTGGGCCCTTCACTGTGGGTCTCTTTTATTATTCAGGAGGAAAAGGTAAAATCAAGTAAGAAATAGGAGAGAAGAAGGAAGGAGGGAAGGGAGGCAAGGTGGCAAGAGGGAGGGAGAGAGGGAAGGAAGGTAAGGGGGAAGGAGGGAGGGAGGGAAGAAAGATTTGTGCCACATGACCCCTAGGGGGAAAGACAGGTGACTCTCTTCCTGAAGGAAAAACTCTATCCCAAGAGTGAGTCCAGGGTGCTGATTTTTTTCTTTTAGTTGGAGTAAACTTGGCTTACTACATTGGCTACAGCATCACAGCTCAACAGGTGTGTGCCGGGCCAGGCGAGCGCCACGGAGAACCCAGTGGTTGGTTACTGAGCACTGACGTCCTGATTGATCAGGAGAAACCGAGACGGGCACGGCAGCCTACGTAGGCGGGGGAACGCGTTCGTGACGAGGCAGCCGTACGGACAATCTGCAAAGTTGGCTCCAGTGAGAAAGGTGGAAAAATACAAGGTAATACTTTCCATTATTAGATTAAATAGATTTTAAGGCAAACAGCCTCATAATGACAAAGAGCGATGTTGTATGCTGGCAAAACAGGATAACAGACCAAGCAGGTGGAGTAGTCGTGAATATACGCACCCTTTAAAACATCGCATCGCAATGTACAAAGCAGCAACTGAGAGAATTATGCGGGAGAATACAGACAAGACGATTCACTGCCCAAGATCGTACCAAAGTCTGCTCAGAAACGGGCAGAGAAGAGGGACAGAAAAAGAAAAAAGTAAAAAAACAAGAAAGTATAAACACATATAACATTTGAATGACAGGATTAATAAAAAGCTCAGAGCAAAAAATGCGTGTGTGCATGTGTGTGCGTGGAACGGCTCTCGTGGCCGCAGATGAGGGACCAGATCTGGAGCTCTGATACAGTCCCGGCAATCCATCCAGACATAATATAGTCTCCAGGCATTACGCAGTAAGATAAGAAATCAGTAACAAATGATGATTAAAAATAAATAAAACGCAGGGCGCCTGGGTGGCTCAGTGGGTTAAAGCCTCTGCCTTCAGCTCAGGTCATGATCCCGGGTCCTGGGATCGAGCCCCGCATCGGGCTCTCTGCTCCGCGGGGAGCCTGCTTCCTCCTCTCTCTCTGCCTGCCTCTCTGCCTATTTGCGATCTCTGTCTGTCAAATAAATAAAATATTTAATAAATAAATAAATAAATAAATAAATAAAACGCCATATGTTCCAAAACAAAAACACCATTCCGCTGCGAAGATTTTAGGATAGAGACTAAAGCATAGGAGAACCACAAAGCAGGGGACCACATTACGGCAGCAGCTGCACACGTTTAAATATATTATCAGAAAGTAAGAAGAAATGAGGAAATGAGCCACACACGCAGTTCAAGAAGAAAACAAGGACGGAAACACACAGACAAAGATCGAAGTCAATGACACGGAGAACATCCACAAAACCAGAAGCTGTGTTTTTGAAAGATTCGGAAGATGCACGTACTTCTGGCAAATTTGATCAATGAAATGAGGGGAAGATGGGAATTTACAAAACACAGAATCCAAAAAAGGAGGTAACTACATACACAACAGAAATGTTTGAAATATAGACTTACCTTTGAAAAGAAGAGGTCAAGTCGATGAATTTCTGGAAAAGCATCATGTTCCTAATTGGAGCAAGAAGTGGAAAATTTTAAATTTAAAATTTGCAAGGGTAATGAAACCTCTCCCAGGGGAAATGAAACACAGCAAAGCAGAACAACGAAATCAGGCCTAAAAACTCCACAGGAAAGTTAGAGCAAAGGTTCAAAGAAGAGAGCGGTCCTGCCTACACAGGCAGCAAGCTGCTCCACATAATGAGGGAGAGAAAGTGGGTCCTTTCATTTTCAATGTCTCGTGTTACAGTGATTTCAGAGCTGGCTAGAAACACTTCAAAAAGCAGAGGATAGGCTCGTTTCACTTATGAACAGTCTTATTTACATATTTGCTAATTGCCTCTAACATTATGTTAAAAATAATGTATCATTGCAAACGAACTTTAACCAAAGGAACGAACATGAGTTTTAGCCTCAGAAAAACCCATGAATGTAACTCACCACCTCAAGTCAGGACATTAAGTAAAGAAAAAAAAACAAAATAAGAAAACAAGCCTTGACTAGGTCAATAGAAGCGGGGGGAAATGCACTTGGAAATACCCAAAACATTTCTAAATGGAATCTCAGAACGTAGAACTAAAGGGGGACTTTGTGCACCTGACCGATAGCTCTGTGTGTGCTCCGTGGCACCTGCCGTGTTCAGGGGACTCATCGGAGACGCGCTTCCTTGAACGCTGGAGCAAGAAAAGTGCACCTGTCCTCATCCTTCCTGGCAATTCCTGCACCAAGGGAACAGTTACGAGAAAGATCCACGAGAGCTGGAGGAACACGGCAGGAAGAATGAAATCTCTCCTTATCTGCAGACGGTGTGATCACCCGGATAGGAAACTCGTCACAATCCACAGTCAAAACATTGGAATGAATGAAAGTTGTACAAAACCGAGGGGTACGGTTCCAATGGTGTGATGCGTTTTTTCCCACACTGGGAATTTACAACTGAAACATTTTTTTAAGAATGTAACATAACAGCTAGAAAAACGACAATGTGTCCAAGAATACATCTAAGAAAGAATTCACTAGACCTTTATAAAGAAAACTTTAAAATCATTTAAGAGATACAAAGGAAGATGGATGGAAAACAGTCTACATCCGATGACGGGATCGACCGATATTTGGGGAGATGGCAATTTGACTTCTCGTAAAAACCCTATTTTTAATGACCTCTCAATAGTTTTTTTTAGTGTTTCTGAACTTCCAAATTCTTATTCTAACATTTATATGGAAGCAAAATGGCCTGTGAAAAATACAGATCAATTTTGGGAAAAGAGAGAAGGAAAAGAGATCAGACCAAAAGATACGAAACAATTTGACAAAATGGTAGTTTTAAAAACACGGGCTATTGTGTTCGTATAGAAATACTAAGCGCATCCATGACAGACGTTCGCACGTTCCACAGCAGACCCGTGTGTGTTCGGGGTCCTGTTTCCTAAAGCCGATGACATCGCACTTCAGGGCGCAAGTGCTCGAGTCTGTAACAGGGACTCCGAGTGCGACCGGCCGCCCCGCGGGTAAAGCACAGCTGGAGGCCTGCAGTCCACGCTAAGTAAGAGCCGCCCTCTCTAGGCTGGTTAAAACCCTAAGTGCAAAACGTCTAGCAATAAAGCGAACAGGGTTAATTGTAGGAGAAAACTTCATCTTGAATTGCGTATGGGCTTCTTGCACAAAACTCAAAAAGTACGAAGCCGGAGGTTGACATGAAGGGATGTCAGGGTCCCCATCTGAAAGCCTCGGGTCCAGGGTAGCATGGCACCGTTAGTGTGAACAGATGGGTGACAGATTGGGAAATTTAAAAAAATTAAAAAACAAACGAGAAGAAACTGACATCTAGAATAGGATTGTTGAACGTAGCAACAACGGATTTTAAAACCCAGTGTGGGGTCGTGATGGGCACCTCATAGAAGGGGACCCCTCAGGGAGGCTGCCTGGTGGGGACGTGGGGACGTCTTCAGGGATGGCCGGGGCGCCCGTCGGCACTAAGACAATGTGGCATTTCACGCCCAGCCTCTGACTGCCGAAGCTTCCAGAGTAAGGGCGCGTCCATGAGGGCTGGGCATAAGGAAGCCCTTGCGGTGCGGCGGGAAAGCTGCCTCCCCAGCAGCCGGGGTCGGAGAGACAGCATCCTTCACCAAGGCCCTACCGGAGAAAACCCGCAGAACCGCAGAGGCTGAGGCATGCGGAGTCAGTGTTTGCGGGCGGGCGTGGGGCGGACCAGAGACCATCCAAGCGTCTGTGGCTAGAGGAAGAAAACAGGTAAGAGGTGTTGGACGCATGGATGAATCAAAGGTTAGACGTCCATGAAGAAACGTAGATGCACTTGCAAAGCATCGAACAGAGAGAAAATAATTAAGAAACAATGGAAGTTGAAAATAAACACATAACCCTTGAAACTTAGGTTTTCTCAGCCGCACGAATATTTAAGGATGGGTCAAAGTATGTTAGGAAGGGTGACTCTTTCGGGCGGAAAAGGGGAGGATGGGATTCGGGACCTGGGGTGGAGAATCTAGCAACAGAGAGACGGTAGGGGATGAGGGAGAGGAGGCCACGGTGTGGGGCGCGCGGCCGACCAACGGCACAGGAGTAAATGCGGGCACTTGGGAGGGGCCGGAGTGGAGGCTTCAGGACGCCTCCTGGTCAGCACGAAACCTCAGCAAAGTCACCCGCCTGACCAAGCCTGGGTTTTCTCGACCGTGTGATGAAAATTCGAACGAAAGTCCCACCGTCCAAATCCGAGCAAAGAAGGCGGATGGATGGATCTTCCCCCACAATGAGAGGCAGCGTCTAAACATTCAAGCCGGTCCCCAAAGCAAGGACGCTTCCCCGCAGCGACGCACCTCTGAGCGACAGCCCTCGTGGCAGCCCAATTCCGCCACCAGCCATCCACAGCCGAGGTCACCCGGTCCCCAGATCTTCCCTCTTCTCCCGTCCACCTGTCCCCGAGGGCCCGGCTGCCCCAGCCCCAGGCGCCGTGAGCGGTCACTCCGTTCTGGGCGACACTCTGCCTTACTTAGCAAAATACTCTCAGCTTTAGGCTTCAGTGTTTCGTCCGAGAGTGTCCCCTCGCTCTGACAGGTAATTAGGCCTGTCCTGGAGGCAACGTAGGAGCAGACGGTGCCCTTTGTGAGGAGCTCCCGATGCGGGGGCGGGGCAGGGGCGCTGGTCCAGGTGGGCGAGCCAGGCAGGCAGAAGTCCACGTGACCGCTGCGGACGGGGAAGAGATGGTGAGCAGAGACGGCCAGGCTGCCTGGACCGTCCACACACCCGCATGGGCTGTCATCCACACGGCCATCCACACACCTGTCCACACTGTCGTCCACACTGTGGCCCACACACTCGTCCACACTGTCGTCTACACTGTCCCCCACACACCTGTCCACACTGTCGTCCACACACTCACCCACGGTGTTGCTGGGCAGACGCAGCCATACCAGGTCTGCCTACTGTCCTGGAAGTCCTAAGTCAAGGTCATTTCCCTAAAGCACAACCCGCAGTGTGTCTGGTGAAGACCAAGCAGGAATGTCCGGGGAAGCCCAAACACAGTCCAGGTGGGGACAAAGACGGTTCCTGGACTGCTGCGACTGCAGGGGGGCTGGCACGTGAACCGTAAGACGAAGAAACAACAAAGGGACGAAAGTAGAAAAGGGGCTTCGCGAGCGTGATTGTACAAGATGTTCTCTAAATTAGGGACAGATTGTCAGACTCAGTGACAACACAAAACCGGACATAGACCACTCGAGAAGGACGCATATGAAGAGTACAGACAGGCAGAAGTTGAGTACAAAAAGCTGGGAAACGGTGCACCACCCAACTAATCCGTGGTGAGCTGACGTGGTCCTCGTAAGACCAAGCAGGGCATCGCCCGTGGTTGCAGAGTTAGAGCAATAGAGGGAGGGGCAGACGGCCCCGGGGCCGAACCACCGCAGGTGCCCAAGGGAAGACAGCCAGCCTGGAGCCCTAACTGTGCGTCCGAAGTGGGGAAGTCAAGGTGCTCCAGGCCGGGGCCGCAGGAAAGCCATGCTCCGCCCTACGCTCTGGGAGTCCTCCGGGAGAGGCAAAGGGCACCAGCAGCACCTCCCGGCCACACGGGGAAATCAAGGTCTCAGGGAAGAGGAATCTATGGTTTGCAAACTGCTCCGAGAGAGCACAATCAGCAGTCTGGTTTGGGACACACGGTGTGGGAGAATGATTCGCCACCAGACTGAAAGCGGGGGGACGGTCCTGTAGTGAGCAGAGCTTCCTGTGGTTGGTGAGGAGCTGGTATAAGTTAAAATCAGCGTGACAGCCAGCACCCAGAAAACACTGACCAGTAAGAGAATTAAACTGGGGCTTCACTAAAATTCCGGACTTCCAAGGATCAAACTAAGAACCTCTTCAATCAAAGAATAAGTTTAAAAAGGTGAAGGGAGACCCACAGACGGGAGGAGGTACTTGCAGGACGTCGTAACATGTACAACCGACACGTCAAAGTGAGTGACTAGCTTCTCGGTGGAATGAGGGCCAGTGAAAGAGGGGAAAGACTGAACAGTTCCCGCACGAAACAGTACATCAAGGTGGCCAATAAAATATGAAGAAATGTAATCAAGTTAACTTTTTTCCGTTCTTTTTTATGTCAAGCTTTTATTGAAATTCTAGTCAGTTAATACATACAGTAAAACTGGTTTCAGGAATTTAGAATTTAGGGATTCATGGCTTACCTAGTGAAATTTTAAGAACGGACTGAACCAGGGGTTGGAGAAGATGGGGCCAGTGGATACTCAGCGCCATTGGACAGAGACGGGCACGGAACTGCAGAAAGCCGGCAGACATTGTCAACCAAAAACGAGCGCACGCACACTGCGGAGCCCGGCCATCTCCCCGTGGGGTGCGCAGCCCACAGAAACGTGTGCACACGCGCGTCGCTTGACGGGACGTCAGCGGGGCAGCGATCTCACAGCCGGTCACTGGCCACAAGCAAGTGTCCACCAGCAACAGAACAGGAGACAGTGCGTGCCGGGCCGCCACGGAGACGCTGGGGTGGAAGGAAGGAGCCGCAGACACGTCCAGCAACACGGATGACTGTCCCCGCGATGCTGGACTCCAGCCAGCACCCGGGGTGTGAGGTCAGTTCCACACATTTATGGGGAAACCTACACCGAAAGAAGTAACAATAGCCCTAGGGGCACAGCCCGGAGGGCCGCGGGTCAGTCGTGGCAGTCACGGTGTCTCTGTGTTGGCCACACCAGTGGACGTGGCCCTCTCGGCGGCTCTGTTCAATATCAGTGTCCAACTCAAAAAAAAAAAAAAAGATTCTCTTAAGAGAAGTAAGAGAATGTCACCAAGGGGACAAAGCGCATTGAAACAGACTCAAAGAGGCTCCAAAGTTACCAGCTTAAGTTATTACGTTTACATGCTCTGTAACGCCTGAGAGATTTGTCTGCTGCTCAGACAGTTGAAATCCAAAAGAAAGAAAGAAAGAAAGAAGATCAAATATATTCGATACACTAATCCCATGTAAAATACTTAGGGGATGTAATCATGTAAGTTTATAAATAAGATCAAACGTTAATCAAAGTTTAATCTAAAGGGATAAAAACGTTATTCTGACTGTCGTTTTAATAAACTGAATCGTAGGCCCTAGGTAGTCCTTAGTGGCTTTCTCAGTGGGCACGAGGGTCACCTTACAGGACTCGGGACACCTCATGTTGGCTCTATGTGATGTAGATCACAGTCCCCGTCGTCAGAGAAGACAGAAATGCCGCTGTCATCATCGTCATGATCCCAACAACGCTCGCCCTCGTCCCAAACCTTGCCACATCCCGTGAGGGGTCAGCGGGGTCCAGCTCCTTCTTCCTAATGCGGTGTCTCCACCCAGGCCACCCCGGGTACAGCCCAGGCTCTCAACAGAGGACACTGACCCATTATGGTCCTCTGGAAGGAGGGTGGACTCATGGTCAGAATCCTCAGGTTAGCAGGGGTCAGCAGGGGAATGGAGCAAGGACGCCCACTCCCGGGCCTCCCTCTTGCCCCCGTGTGAGTGGGCTCCTTCCGTGTCCTGCTGTCCCCACCTCAGATCAGCTGGTCTTCGCCATCTGGGTCCTTGGAGGAAGCATCGGCACCCGCGTCCTGCACGGGACCTGCCATCCCCCAGCAGCCACCCTGCAGGGGAATGTCCCGACGTCAGGGGCAGCCACACTCCCCTCGCCGGGCTGTTCTGAGAACAACAAAGCTTTCATACCGTGGCAGACACAGAGTTAGCCCAGGACCCAGCTAGACCTGCCTAGGTGTAAAGGGAAGAAATGAAGGCAGACGTCCCAGCCAGTACGTGCTCCAGGCAGCGGCCTCCAAAGAAGCCAAAAAGCGGAAACTCCTCGTGAGTCCACACGGAGGAGTGGATACACACAGCGTGGTCCAGCCACACAATGGAACGTTGTTCAGCTGCAAAAGGAGGACGGCCGGACACGCAAACAGCACGGATGAGCACGGGACGGTCCTGGGACGTGAAAAAAACCACACACGATGGGCCACATATCGTCTGAGTTCAGGTATATGGAACGTGCAGAACAGACAAACCCACGGGGACCGAGAGCGGATGGCTGGCCATCAGGGGCTGGGGGAGGGAAGGGCAAGGGGGAGGGCTTATGGGGCGTGCATCCGTCTCTGGAGAGAGGAAGATATTCTGGAACTCATAGGGCCGACGGTTGCACAACATCGTGAGTGACTGTACTTTGTGGCACGGAATTAAGCCGATATGAAATGGTCACTGTCGTAAGTTTTAGGTCACATGCGTTTTACCAGATTTCACAAAGGAATGCAGCGGGTTCTGGTGGCATTTCCTCCCTCCTCCATCCCAGAGTCTCCCTCCAAACTCCGCTCTGGGACTTCTTAGTTGCCGGCTCTTGGGATTGGTGGTGGCCAGAATCGTGACACCCCCCCAACCCAAAGATGTCCACGTCCTAACACCCAACACCTGTGAGGGTCATCTTCCCGGGTCAGGACTCTACTCTGCAGGTGTGGCTAAGGATCTGAAGTCAGAGATAATCCGGATGACTGGCGGGTCCAAGGGCACCATCGGCATCCCTAAAAGAGGGTCTTCCTGTCCGGAGGGTCGGAGAAGGTATGACAACAGAAGCAAACGTCGGAGCTTTGAGACACACTGGAAGGTGCCACAGCTCTGGCTTTGACCCAGGCCGGTGCTTCTGGGAGCCAAGGGTTCCTCCCCAGCACCTCAAAACGGGCACAGCCCCGCCCACCCAGGTGGGAGGATGACCTCTGGGGCTGCAAGACGCCAACGGGTTGTTCCCAACCACTCCCTTGTCGGCATTTCTTACAGCGACCTCCCAACACCGTCAGCGTCCCCACCAACCGGTCTGTGCTTCTCCACCTTTAGGCCCCTGCCCTGCCTCCTGCCTGGCGGGCTCGGCCCCGAGTGTAGACACGGCCCCCGTCTGCTCCAACGGCAAACCCTCTCCCAACTGAGAAGAGCTTGGGTGTGCTCCGTGGCTCCCCACAGGAGGCCGGGGCAGCAGGCTGGTAATTACGCTCCACTGTGCAGAAGGTATTATGGAATCTTCCAATTAAAGGTATTTTAATTACTCCTGGTCCCGAGGTCCCGGCTCCGCCAGAGAGCGCAAATGGGATTCTGCCCGCGCGGGCTCTCCCAGGCCTACCTGAGCCGCTATCTTCCCCTTCGGAATGCACTTTAATTATGCACTGCTGGTCACCACGCTTCACGTCCGATCAGGAAATTGTGTAATCCCTTTAGTGACAATTAAAAGGAAGGATTTTCCTGCAGGTCATCAGGGCATCTCTGAAACACCGCCCAGCTGTCCCCGTCTTCCCCCACTTTAATCCCGTTATCTTGTTCCTCCTCGGGCACCTTCCTTTATTACTTTCAAAGCCTTATCCGGGTGGAAGAGGAACAGTCGGAGTGCCCCACAGTGGTTACCTCAAAGTGGTTGGAAGCCCTGCAGCCCGTCTCCAAGACCATCTAGAACTTTCCTCCAAGGGAAGCCATCTCGCCCAGGCTTGGAGAAGAGGCTCCCACGCAGGCAGCGACACCCAGGCTGCCGGTCCCAACGGCGCAGGCGGCACAGCGAGGCGGGCGCCCGGTCGACTGCGGGCGTGTGTTCCGCCGAGACCCCGGGCCCCCCGCCTCTTTCCCCAGCCAGGGGGCTCTGAACCCGAAGGAGAACTGACCTTGGCTCCCGAGTTCAGGCAAGCGTAGGGTTAGGATCGATTTACCCGGGTGGGTGGGCTCTGAACGTCTCAGAATACTTTTTTCCGGAGTTTGGAGACCGGGAAAGAACATCTTTTCAGGAGACATGTGACCGTGACGTCTCTACCCAGAAGCGGCGCAAGAAAACGTGGGCCGTGCTGGAGGGGCGTCCGCTGGTCTCGGCGTCACGCCTGTCCACGCGCCCCCCCACCATGGGTCCTGCCGCCGGCCCTAACACCCCCCTGCCTGTCTGGCGTCCAGCACGGGCACACCGCCCGCAGCAGCAGGTCCCAGTGAAGACGGGCGCATGTATTCATGATCCCCAGGGCCCCATGGAGGGCCCGAGCACGGGGCCCCCACAGCCACCGTACAGGAGTAGGTGTTCAGGGAGAGCACGGGGCCGCCCGAGGGGAGCACACGTCCTTCGACGCCGGAGTCTGCCTTGGAATGCTGCCCAGGGACCCGGAGGGACGTGTGTCCCGAGGAGCAGGGACGGGAGCAGGGCCCCCTTCCCCATTCCTCCCTCTGCTGGGTGAGCCGGGCTCCTCCCCCCGGGGACACAGCAGCCTCCGAGGAGAAGCCGTGACATCGCCGTGAGTCGGCCCGAGCCACGTCGGAACAAAGCGTCCTCCACTGGTCCCATCAGACTCCCGCGCGGGGGCCGCTGGGCACTCAGTGCCCGGACATGCCCCCCGCAGGGAGCTTTAGGTGGAGGCCCGTCCGCCTCACCCCACGTGCCCGACTGTGCGGAAGAGAACACGGGTGAGAGGCCCCAAGTGAGCCTCGAGGTCGCCATCGCCAGGGCAGCCTCCGGCCGGTCCCGGCTCCTCCTGTTGACGGACCAGGCCGGCAGGCGGGGCTGCACAGGGCCTTGTGAAGGCTCCGTGAGGCCCTCCCTGAGGTGTTCACTCTGCGTGTCCTTTCGACCCCACAGACACCCCAGCATCGCACCAGCGGGGTCCTTCACGTCAGGCCTTGAGTGTGACAAGAGCCGATGACGACCGGCTGCCCCAGCCCCTCCAACACTGTGGGAGACCCCCGAGGGCAGACAGCAGGCCAGAACTGGCTGTGAACAGCCACGGGATCCTGGGGACATTGTCAACCCCCAGCGTGCCCACCCCCCCACCCCCCCCCCCCCCGCAGAGGGCCCAGGGCTTCTGCCTCCCAGGGCGGTGGGGAGGGTCGACTCAGACGGCAGAGGGAGCACAGCCCAGTGCCTGGGAGCCTGACATGCACTCGGCGAAGCTCCCTCTCTCCCCAGGGACGGGGTCCCCCAAGCCCAGTGCGGAGAAGGCGAATCCTTGAAGGAAGCACTTGTCTGAAGCAGCTGCGGACTTTCCAGATAAACAAATGAGAAAACCGACCTCAATGCTCAGAGATCCGCCCACACCGGCTCCCAGCTGGAGGACCTCTCCCGGACCAAGAACAGGGAGATGGCGATCAGGAGGCCTGGGAGGACCACAAGCCTTGCTGGGGAGTGCGGAGGCTGGGGCAGGAGAGAACGACCGCTGCAGAGCCTTCCCTGTGGGTGGCCGGTGGTGCGGGTCTGATGCGCTGATGGGCCTGGTCTGGGGCCTGTGCTGTCTGCCGGCGCTCACAGGGCCTGGAGTCCAGCGAGGGGCTCCTGGCGCCAAGGAAAGGTCCCGGATGCAGGACAAGGTCATTTAAGGGCAGTGGTTCATCAGCCCCACCAGGCTTCTGGAGGTGGAGCCCTAGAGTGCGTCCTGCCCCGGGGTTGGGGACCAGAAGACACCAGAGAAGCTTCTGCCCTGCCCCTGGAGCAAACCGCTGCCCCTGTCCACAGCAGCCCCTGCCCAGCGAGGAGCCTGCTCTTCGGAGGAATCAGCTCTGCTGGGGCTACTTGCCCGGAGCTGGGCGGGGCGGGCCCTCCCGGGAGCAGGAGGGCAGACAGGATGAAGAGATACCTTAGGTGGTGTAGACGGAGTGTATCCAAGTGCTCAGCGGGCAGAGGTGCCTTAAAGGCTCAGTGAGGGCTGGACCACAAGCCAGGCCCTGGGCACACAGGGTGGGGGCCGGGAGGGCTGGGCTGGGACCGGGTGTGTCAACTCCTTTGCAATCAAACTCACAGCCGCGGAGTCTCACCCTTGCCTAAAACGAAAGCACCGGAGCCCGGGACGCATTCGGGGGCCCACACCCCTCAGAAAGCACCTGTGTCCACCCGTGTCCTCGTGCGTCCCGGGGCCAGGCCACCCTGTGAAGGCCAGACTGTGTCCGAGGCCCACCGAGGGCCGGCTCTGACGGCAAACTCAGCAGCATCACCGAGGGGCCCCGCCCGCAGACCCGCAGGGCAGCCCTGGCCCGCAGGAGCTATCCCTACACGCCGTCACGTCGGGGAAGCAGGACAGACATCCTGACGGTGGAGGCCTGGACGGACAGGGTGGCCGTGAAGCCCCTGAGCCCCGGACACTCATTGGGAGCTTCCTCCTCCAGGTCTGGCCTGTCTGTCTCCCAGCTCTGTTGGGTCAGAGCCCGATCACATCCGCTGGGTGTCTGCTGACCCTGTCCAATCGGACCTGCTCACAGGCCTTGCAAGGCGTTCTCTGTCCCAAAGTCAGGTCCCTGAGCTGGGCTCGGGCCGCTCCCAGGCCAGCGCCGCCCAGAGGCTGGTTGTTGCCGCAGCGTGCACGGTGCGTCTCCTGGCCCGGCCCCTCTCCAGTTTCCCTGCAACCTGGCGCCCGCTCAGAGTCTCCGCACCGCGCAGACTTTCCTGTTAGCATGCAAACAGGACCCTCGTGAGACAGCCCCTCATCCTGCATGCACTGAACCCTCTGGGTGCACCTTGGGCGCGTGTAGGAGGACTTCCTGGACCCCTGGGTAAAAAAGCAGATGCACAGAGCAGGTGACAGGTGAACCCCCGGTCCCGGCATTAGCAGTGAAACTGCCGTGAGCATGCGGCCGTCGGACTCCAGAGCGGACCCTGTTTGAAGAAAACCTTCGGAGCCGAAGAAGGACTCCTCCAGCCTGGGCCCCAGGAGCCCCACCGTGGCTGGACATGCCCCTTCCTGCTGATCAGAGCTCGGACTCTGGAACCACTGGCAAACCCGCAGGGCTCCGCCTAGCAGATCTGCAGCTGTCTTCTGACTGCTGGAGAGAATATGCATCGGTTAGGCCTTCCTCACCCCCAGGACAGGAACAGGCTTCATCTCGGAGGCGGCAACCTCACGCGCCTTTCCCGGCCCAGCGGCTGAGCGCCTGGTCCTCAGACGGGTCTTTGAGTCAGCTCCGTGATCCCGCCGGCTCCCCGCCCTGACCAGCGCACACTACACATTTGCGTGAGTCATTGTTTTAACTTCAAATGTGTGCCGTATTCCCATTCCCGGCCACTGCTCTCTGTCCTGCCCTGTGGCCCCTGGCCTCTCTGAGCTGTAGCTCACGGAACATCCGCCCCGAGCGTCCTCAGACCAGCCTCCACCCCGTGACCACCCCACTTGGGGGCGTTTCTCTCCAGCTGCATCCCGTCCACGAAAGGCACAAGCCCACGGCACAGGTAGTGTCCTGCCCTTCATGCTTCCTCCTCCAGCAAAGGGCTTCCAAGTCTGTGGTTTTCTCTTATCTTCCCTCCACGGTCCCGGCAACCTTCGTGGGCAAGAATGTGGGTTCATGCTTGTTCGGGTCCATCTTCCAACCCAAGGCAGCTGAGCTCTCCCAGGCTGATTACGGAATGAATGAATGAATGAATGAATGAAGAAAACGCAACCAATCGGAAGATCTTGCCTGGTCCTTATGTGCATAGTTCTACAAAGCTGCAATGTGGCCTCTCGATTTCCGGGTGACCCTGGGCAGACCATGTCCGCACGCTGGGCCTCAGTTTCCACATCCGTGAACAGCAGGAGCGGACCGCGGGCTGCAGGCCCCTCTCCCAGCTCCCAGAGCCCCCGGTGCCAATGTATGTGCTGGAAATCGACTCACAGACGAAGCTTTGAACATCCAGACGCTCAGTGACACTAAGCTTCTAAGGAAAAAAATATTAATGATGTGAAATTCAAAAACAAAGCAAAATCCCTCCTGTCAGAATCAGAGTTCCGTTCGTCGGAGCCTGCAGAGGGGACGGGATGGAATCGTCTGGGGCTCATATTTATTCATCGGGCGAGCAAAGGAAGGCTCCCTTCCATCAAGGCTGACGGGAGAGGCCGGCGGACGGGAGCGATCGGGGCCGTGGGGGTAGAACGCCGTCCCTGCGCCCCTCCTTCCCCGAGAGGGGCCTCCGCCAGCCTGGGCACCTGTCCCGGGCAGGTCCTCCCCACAAGCCGTGGACGGGTGGGCCGCGTCCAGAGCAACTGGCCACCTGCCCCTGCAGATAATTGAAGAGAGGAGCGAAGGCTCTGACGTCTCCCCTTGGGTGAGTAATTTGACAGTTGTGACAGAGAAGGGAATTTTCCTGCTCCTCGCAGGGACATGGGTTTTCTAATACCCCGTGATGGCATCTCTTCCCGTTTCAATGCAGACTGATTTCCAGCTGCTGAGGACACCTGTGATGCTTTTCTACCAGATTGGCATAGCGATGATTGGCGACCGCAGGGGACCGGTTGCCAATTTTTAGCTGTGAGCTTATCAATGCCGAGTCAGCTCAAAGTCAACGCCATCTGTCCCCAGCAGCACCCCACCTCCGCCCCCACGCCCACTCCGACACCGACTTCAAACCAAGAAGCAAAGTCAATAAGAATCAGAAGGATCACCGCGCCGGATACTTAGCATCTCCGCGGGGATCAAAACTGTGTCAGAGTGTCTCTGGGAAGACGGACGTGGGCTCGGATTAAGGAATTTTTCCCCTAAGAAACAGGCGCCTTTCTTCTTCAAAGCTCCAGCGTTTCAAAGTCTCCTAGGGAAAGAGGAGAAGCAGAGGTGGAGACGAAAATTGGGTTTTGAAGACGTGTTAATAAGTACGTTCTGGGAAGAGAGATGCCTTCCACCACGATAACGCCTTTGCCCATAAAGGGCAGCTTCCCCGCCCTCTGCAGCGGCGCAGAGCCCCAAAGGTCAGGACTGTAGATTGCTGGGCGCAAGCCCTCCGCCGGCCTCAGGTGGGGAGACCAAGGCACGGCAGGGCAGGTATCCACGGAGAGCACGAGCCTGGCCAGGTGTCACCTGCCGCAAAGCTTGCCAGGCGCTCACTTGCCAGTGCAACGATTTCTGCACGTCAGCTGAGCAACAAAGCAGAGGGGAATCGGCCCGTTCCGTTTGTGAAGAGCCGTCAAGGGCTGGGAGCTCCGCCAGCCCGGATCCCGCAGGGGAGAGCTCCAAGCTGAGTGCGGGCTTTTCTGCACCATCGGATCTGACGCCTCGTGGCCCCGCTCCCAGGGTCAGCCAAGGCCCCGCTGCTAATGCAGTGAGAGCTGTTTTCAGAGACAGCAGGCCAGGCCTAGGTCCCGGCCGCCTTGCCACCAAGGTGACCTTGGGACCTAGAAGACCTTCTCCTCCCCAGCTTGTTCATCAGATGCCGTGGCTTTCCAACTGCCAGCCGGGAGTGCCGCTGGGATACAGCACGGAGGCGCCCCCCATCACTTTCAGAGAAATAAAACGACCCGAGATGCACTGCTCAGTCCTGCCCCACAGCCAGGGACGGGGCAGGCTGCAGGGCCCTGGGCCCCCTCCTTCCCTCAGCTCCCGGGACCCTCCGGATCCAGGGCTCACAGAAACCCTGGGACCCAATGTGAGGGGCACCCCCTGGTCCCAGGGGTGGGACAAAGGGGTAGCGATCTGCCCCATGAGCCCAGAGAAGCAGAGCCAAGCCAAGTGGACGAGAGTCTGCTGACCTCTGAGGAGCTTCCTGGCCCGGCTCTGGTCCTTTCTCCCCAAGGCCACCACACACCCCACGGACTTCCCATCAACCATTAGAGCGTTTCTACAACTTGACAGAAAGTTGCCCAAATTCCCGGGAAAAATAATAGCTAAGAAGAGACAATGAATGTCGCACAAAGGGACATTCATGGAAAAGCGACGCTTGCGTCCGATACTATTCACAGGAACTAAAGCACCGCGCGGTGCGGCAAGGACAGGCATGGGGAGGAGACTCCCAGAGACAGGTGTGGAGAAATGGAGGATTTCCGGGGAAGGACATGAGCCCCTGACCTGCAATCATTTCAGTACCAGCAAAGCCCAACGTACGCCTGCCCCATAACATACCCCAAAACAGACAGAGGCTTCGGAAGCCCAACAGGAAGACGTCAAATAAAATCATGCAACCTGTGATAGAACGGAAAGGAGGAGACGGTTTATCTCAGCTCAAAGCCAGATCTTTAGGAGAAATAAAAACGGAAACAAATTCATAGAAAACACTTATAGATCAGGATGCATTCAGGTAAAAAACCCAGAATGTTCTACAAAATTACAACAAACAGAACCCAGAGGAAAAGCAAGCAAACTTCACAACGATGTGTAAGAGTTAATGTTCTCAATATGTAAAGTGCTCTTGAAACCAACAAGAAAATAAAATAAGGACCCAAACTGCCGTCTGTAGCATGAACAAGGACGGGGACTCTGATGATGCATCGAAGGAAAAGTAAGCACATATTTATATATATACACACACACAACGTACTAGGTATAATATTACATGCAACATACAATATATAGTATGAATATTTGGAAGCTCATATATAAATGCCTTCCGTAGTAATCAGGTGCGTACCACTTATACAATGAACTAGTTTTTACATTTTTATTTTCTTAAAAAGGATCTTTTACCTTCAACGGGCTTCTAGAACGGTCACGACAGCAGCCTGAGGGGGGAGAACCGAAGAGCCGAGCAACCCCGACTCTCCCCGCTCGACGGTGGGACTCACTCGTGCTAAGTACGTGCTGCTGATGATCAGAGACTCGACTTCAACCTGACGTCCCTTACCTGGGACATCTGGCAACCCCACACCTGCAGCAGCCGCTCTGCCCAGTCCCCCACTCTAGCTTCCAGAGAGGGGAGAGCGGGACGTGTGTGGGCTGCGGGGGTCAGGGGCCGGGGTGCTGATCTGTGTCCCAACGAAGTCCTGGGGGCCCATGCCCTCCCTGTCCAGGCCCCACGGAGACCCGTCCACCTGCCTCGGACCCCCGTTCACAGAAGTGCAGATTCTTCCCACCGACGGCCTACAGGCCAGGGACCAGTGACCCCCCCCCACCTCCTCGTGACGGCTCCTTTCCAGCCAGCCAGGGGGGGCGCCTGAAGCCCGTCCTCAGAGCCAGCTTCCCGGGAGGTGGTCTCTGTCGACCGAAGGCAGTTCCCCAGCAAAGAGCAGGAGCGGGTGGCTGCTGGCATCCTGAGCATGACCCAGGGGGAGGGGGCACTCCGTAAAAGTGATCTGTGCGGATATCACGGCCTCGTCCACACCAGTGACCTTTCAAGACCAGCGATAGATGCTCCCGGACGACACCGAGCCGACGGGCTCACGGGAGGCGGGTGATGATGCTGGGACCACGGGGACCAGCTGCCCCATCATCACGAGGACCGTATTTATCTCAAGAGGGAGGGGTGTCGTGACGATGAACCGGGAAGAATTTCGCACGTGTAGGCTTACCTCTCAGTGCCCTACGGCCAGAGGACAGCTTTCCCCAAGACGTACCGTGGAACCGCCTAGTAAGGACATCCTGGAACCCACGCTTCTCAACACACGCAGGAAGCAAAGGGGACCCCCCTGCTGCGGTCTGTGTTCTCCACAGACATCCAGAACGGCCCATCTCCCGAGTCCCCTCCTGTCACATGCCCAGGGCCGCCCCAAAACCCCCAGATCCTCCCAGCAGGCCCACGGGAGTCTGCCTGTGAGCGCAGCCAGGTGAGGTCAGCCCGCAGAGATGGCGCAGCTGTACTCTGGAGACCGGCGTGCGGCAGGTGGGCAGAACCAGGCGACCTTCCGGGAGCCCCATGGAGGCGCCACAGGCAGCGAGGCCACGGGGGCGGCTCTTCCCCCGGAGCTGCCATTAACCGCAGGTTCTCCCCCCGAGCTTCCAACAGCTCCGAAGGCATCGACGTCCCGATTCAAACACCCCACGCGAAACACCTCAAGCCCCTTCTGAATGCTTTACGGAGCCCTGACGGAGATGCCTCCCAGCATCCCTCCCGACTCCCGAAACACAAGAACAGTCACAGCACGCGGAATGGGTTCTGAACTAAGGATCTTCAGCCGAACACGCCACTGAGACGCCAGCAACGCCGTGCAAAGCCGGCACGGACGAGGGTGAACCCGAAGGCAGCCGTCTTCATCGAAGGACGTCTCCACGCAGGGGACACAGCCCGCAGCACGCTCTCGTGGACAGCAGTCTCTGGTAGTGGACGGCCCTTTAGAGCTGGAGGAGGACTCGGGGTGTGACATCACCAGTCACCTGTCTTTCAAACTTTCTGACGTAGTTACCTGGACACAGCGAGCCCGTCCTTTCAGAATCCCTGCCACCATGGGGGCTGGAATTACGCAGATGCCCGGGCCGTGCTCTGGGGCATGGACGAGCGTTGTCATCCGCTAGAGTATGTAGGGACACAGCGTGCTACCTGGCCAGACAGACTTCAACTTGAGCAGAATTTCTTTACTAGCACATACATGGTAATCTGGCTCCGAAGACATACCAGGTCCCAGACTCCCATCTTCATGACCATGTGGATGATCACGACCAGCCTGGAGCTTGGGCATCCTCTGGGTCTCTCCCCACGGCCTGCACGCTGACCTTGCTGGAGATGTTGCTGCCTGGCTCCTGGGCAGCGTCGCCGTGAAAACCACTTCTGATGTCCATCCCTGCCAGCAGCCACTTGGTGTGAATGACCACGCCCCACTCCAAGAACAGGACCAGCCAAAGTGGGCGAGAGGCATGAGATGGGCCACACCCAGAGTGTCGTCACCGCCGGCATCATCCCAGGTCCCAGCACGGGCATCCAGGCAGCGGGCCTCCCTCACACGTGTCTGCAGACTCACTGCAGGGACCCAAAATCACATAAGGAGCCAAGATGCGATCAGACATTAACGCAGCGCTGGTCTGAGAGCCCGGGTGCAGCTGCAGGAGGCAAGATGAGACTCCCCGTGATTTCGAGTCCAGGTTGTCATAAGCGTGGGATAGAACAGCAAGGACAAAACCCCCAACCCTTTAAAGAGGGCAGGACGTTGCATCTGGGTGAGCTAAGACTTGGTGGCCAGCGAGTGGCCAGAGCAAGGGGTTCAAGGTAACAGTTAGAAAGTGAGGGGCATCTCCAGGGCTCTCTGAAGGACCTGCGTCTACTACAGCCCTGTGAGCAGCGGCCTCACCCGGCACCCGCAAGCTGATGGGATCCCAAGGCCATCCCGATCTCGTTCATACGAAGCCCTGGGGGTCTGTGTGAGTGCCGGCCACCTGTCCTCAGAAAAGTCCTAACACCTGGATGGACGGTGGGCTCAGAACGCAAGATTTGGAGGATCGTGTCTCCCCGGAGCCTGTGGTGTGGGTCACGGCCGCGGCAGGAGGAGATGGCTTTGCTGCCGTGCTGTGGACTCCAGCCACCGCCGGCTCCTTTGCCCTCGTGTAGGCACCTGCAGCAACCCACGCACCCCACCCTCCGTCCAAGAGACCAGGGCACCGTGGAAGCAGAAGTCACGGGTCTCGTTGACTGGGTGGCTGTGTCTCCTTTCTAGCGTGAGTCTCCTGACGGCTGGAACCAGCGTCTTCACCGCCGCTAAGGGTTGAACTCCACGTTGCTAGCCACGGACACCCGCAGTCGTGGTCGCCTCCGTGAATCTCCGCGACTTCTGCCTGAGTCACTGCCTGCTGCCTTTCTGCTTCACTCGCCGGAAGACTGACCCAGACAGGAGACAGGGAGCTTTCTCAACCCGCTTTCGTCTAGATATCAGAAGAAATTTCAGAAGAAACCTTCAAATTGGCCATCAGCCGACAGGCACGCGCCTTTTTAATAATTCTGGCTTTGCCTTTATAATTGTCGGCCTGCTTCGATCTCTTCTACCCGCATCCGTATTTTTGTCTCTTGGGGACACGCCACTGTGGACACTCACACCCACTACACTTCCTTGGTGGGCTCGTGCCCCAGCCCTGCACGCCCCGCTGTCTGGCTCACGCTCAGATTTCATTGCCACGGTTTTATGCTTTCTGTATTATTTCCTCCCCCGCACCACCAGAGGCAACGCCAAAACCGTAGCGGCCCCCACTGCGTCCAGGGGCGGGGGAGCCCGACAGCTGTGAGCAGCGGCCTCACAGCTGGAGAACACTGGTTCCCCGTCGCCAGCTGCTCTGACCTCCTCTGCCGGCTCATCCCAGCACCGGCCCACCCACGACGAGGACCCCGTGAAAGGTCACGGCAAGGTCAGCTGCTCTGGACACGCTCAGACTCGTCCCCAGCTCCCCCAGGGCAACCCCCCTCCCGGCCCCGGAGACACGTTCCCGTCAGCAGCTCCACAACTAAGAACTGGGCGACTCGACCCTTTCCACTCATCTCTGCTCCGGCTTCCTCGCCCAGCAGACGGCCTTCGCCCTAGAACTCACGAGGGACCCCGGGCTTCAGTGGCTGCGAAGACGGAGTCCACGATGGTAGGCAAGCTCCTGGCCTCATTCCCGGTGCAAAGTGAGCATTCGGGGAACGGCAGGGGAGCAGCCTTGGAGTCTGTGAGCATGAATTCCCAGCTCAACGCCAGCTGACTTACTCTCAGCTCTCCGGATGGCCTCAAGCAGGGTGTGGACATCGCCTGGTTTTCAATAAAGTCACACGGTTAATCCTGGACATCTTACAGCGGTCCCTGAGGGCGCGGCCGAGCATCGCATGCCCAACCCCCCCCATTCCTTCCAAAACCCAACACGGGTTCGGCGCACACGTATCAGGAGGAGGCCCACGTCACCCATGACAGCGGGTCACCCTGGACACACCAGCCATGACGCCCAGATCTGTGTTTTAGGGTGTCTGAGTTGACGCGTTCCAGAGCAAAGACTGTGCGGTCGGTACATCAGCCCGGGCCCACGATCTCCATAGCTGATGACAAAAGAAAAACAAACTAATCAACCCTTTGCAAACTTCCCTCTAATCAATCACATATTTTATGGTTTCATTAGCTGTGGGGCCAAACTCAGCCAGGCAATCATATTTAATTCCTTGCATATTGATTTATAAAGAAGAGTTTATGGTTGCCTGCTCATTAACGGTGTGAGATAGGGCCCCTGCTGTGGTTTAATCCCTGCTTGTAATTAAACCGCATTAGGACGTCCGAGATAACACACGGCCCTCGGTGCTCCTGATGAATGGGCCGGCGGCCTCCAGCTCGTAACCTTGGCAGACGCCTGCTTCTCCCTTCATCCCTCACCCGGGCGGTCCCAGGCCTTCCCTTGGACGTGGACAGCTCCAGAGAACGCGTTAGGGTTTGTCCCCGTCACCGTCAATGCCCTTGACGTCAGAATCAGGGCCAGCACCGCCGCCACGCGTAAGGTCCCGTCTGTATCACTCCGTCACCCTCACCGCCGCCACCTCGCCCTTCCTCCGCCGTCCTGGGCCTCCCTGGCCCTTCCCTGCACAGCAAAGAGTGGAGTAGTGAAGTCCCACAAGGAGGAAACTGAGACGTCCAAAATTCCGGGATACTGACCATCGGAGGCGAGAAGAAGGGATTTTTATAGCTTACGTTAAAAAAAAAAACTCTTTTAAACCATAGTAAATATCAAAAATCTTTTTAAAATTGTCTTTTGGAGTTGTGAGAACCAGCGTATTTTAAGTACAGGGGAAAAAAACATATGGATGCTGTTAATTTAGGAAGAAAGATTGATGCTGTAAAAACTGGTTTCCCACCAAAAAAAAAAAAAAAAAAAAAAAAAAAAGATGAAGTTTGCCCAGTGATAAGGAGGAGGAAGAAACAGAGATGGGACATGGGGCTTGGAAACCTGAGGTCCCGGGAGAGGGAGGGCCAGGCACCCCCCCCCCAGCAGGAGCATCCGGACTGGCATCCAAGTGCTGGCTGAGAGCCAGGAGGGACCCCGGGTTGCAGAGCTCCGCCCCACCTCCCCCACCCCCGACCTCCATGACCCTCAACACCAGAGGGACAAAACCCCTCAATGCACCCAGGACCTGGGGGTCTCTTTGCCGACCGGGAGAGACCCGGGCAAATGAGGGCGAGTGGGGTGCCCCATGGTGGGCGGCCAGGTTCACCTCCGGCTAATTGCTCAGTTATCACAAGGGAATTGGGGGGGACCAGGGAAAAGGAAGCAGCCAGGCCAGTGATGGGCGAGTGAGGTTGGGAGGTGGGGACAAGTTGTCACCGGGACTGGAAAACTGCAGCCACTCGTCACCGTGAGTCCAGGGACCAGGATGGCAGGCCGCAGGAGGAAGCCGGGCCCTGGGGGCTCAGGAGCCACGTGGGGACAGCATGGCCGGGTGGGGATGGGGGGGTGACACCACGGGGCTGGTGGCACTAAAGGGGGCCCAGGGGACCCTGTCCTCACCACATCGAGCCCCACCTGGGAAGCAGTTCCTGGGAGAAGCAAGGGGACCCTCCCTCCGGAGAGAAGGTGCGGGGTGCCTGCGGTGCGGGGAAGGCGGTGGAATAATCCTGAACGGGGGAAGCGTGTGTGGCTACGGGGGTGACAGCGGGCGTCGGGAAGCTCTGACGGGAGCAGCAGAGCCACACCCGAGAGGAGCGGCCTGCAGGCCTCCCTCCAGACAAGGCTCGCAGCACCAAGTACGACCTGCTTCCAAAGAGCAAGGTGCCACCACAGTCCAGAGAGAAAGGAGGGTGTCCAGCCGTTCTCACCGAGACGAGACGAGCGCACGCGCGGTGGCCGGTCCTCACACAAGCGCGCCAAGACGCCGGGAGGGCAGCGAAGCCCGTACTCGCCCGGCCTCCGGCAGGTGCCAGATCCCGGGAGGGGGAGCGCTCCCCTGCACCACCTTCCAAGACCTTTCGTTTTCTCGCCACAACAGGCCGTCAGATACCAGAACAAGAGACAAATCGTTCTGGATTTCCAAAGCTGCGAGGAACAGGGCTCTGGCGAGAAGCGGAGACACCAGCCAACGGGCGGGCGTGAGAACCCACTGTTTCGCTTGCAGTTTCCAGACCGAAACCAGTGCGGGGCGCGTGAGCTCGTGATGGAAACCAAGAACGCGATCAGTGAGGAAAGAGCATCGCCAGCCCAGGAGGAGGGGAGCAGGAGGGGAGCGGGAGGGGAGCGGGAGGGGAGCGGGAGGGGAGCGGGAGGGGAGCGGGAGGCAGGAAGCGTACATCCCGGTGTCTCCGTATCTCGGTGGTGGTTCAACGTGTAACATTCAAGGCTGATAACAGACCTGGACATACATCCTTAAAAACATAAAGTAAAAGATCAACCCAAAAAAGGCGCCAGGTCCAGACAGCTTCAAAGACGAGTCCCGTCCGGTCCCCAAGGCAGGTGGCCACATGCACTCGGACTCTGGACGTGGAACGAAGGAGCTTCCAGACGGACTTCACGAAGGTGGAATTTTAGCTAAACTGCAGCCTCACAAAGGAAACACGGGGAAGATGCTGATCCCGCTGAGGAGTGAAGCCTCGACAAGCTACACAGGAAAACCCCCACGCGATAGGAAACAGGGTCCAGCAACAGAACGAAAGAGCCTCACGACACGACCCGGGGAGTTTACTGCAGAAATTCAGGGATGACTCACTATTTAGAAAGTCAAGTAAAATCAGTCTTCCTGATCACTGATCAGCAGAGAAAACCCATAGCATTAATGCCACGGACGATGAAAAGCCTTGGAAGTGTATTTAATCCTGCTTCCGGTGGGTAAGACTTGGCATCTACGGATGTGGCGGAGCATTTTTTCCTCCATGATTTCATTCCGCTCTCTTGATATGGGTGTGAAGAAAAATCTCCAATCATTGTTCAGTGAAAAAAAAGAAAAATCCGGAAATCATGACATGAAAAAACAGAAAACGTCTGTTTCAGGAGAGAAGCGCAGCGACCCTGTGCGCGTGTGCGCGTGTACGAGCATAAACTTCTTCTGTAATGACAAGCAAGAAACAGGTAGCCAGGCACTTTTCCCATATTTTGTTAGCATCGTCAAAATGCTTCCCTCAGAACGAGTCTGTTTCTGTAAATGAGGATTTTGCAATCATTACTATAGAGCCGTGGTTCTCAGTCAGGGTCCATTGTGCCCCTCAGGTGACCCCTGGGAATGTCTGGAGATATCCTGGGCGGTCAGACCCAGCAGGAGCGCTACGGGCATGAGTGCATGGAGCCCAAGACGCCGCTCAAGGCCCCACCTGCCTGCTGACGTCCCCACTGTCCCTGTCGCCGAGGGTGAGAAGCCCGCAGAGAGAGCGGTCATTTCTCCGAGGAGGTCACTTCGGGGCAACCACAAGCATGTGGGGCTCAACTTAGGAAACCTAAGGCTCCCTCCGTCACTCGCTCGCCATCCCACCTTGGGCCGACCATCCCGCCGTACTTAGGTAGCCGCACTTTTCTCAGCCACAGCCAGAGGTGATGGGACAGAGACGGGGTGCCGACGTCCCACCTGGGAAGCGCCGTGTCGACCTCCACAGCTCGGTGCATCAGGCAGCGCTGGAGTGGAAGGAAGAGGGGCCGCTCAGAGCGCCGCCCCCAGAGCCTGCTCTCCTGGCTGGAGAGGCGGCAGGGGACAGAGGTTCAGTGTACGCTTAAGTGAGGAGACGGACGCAGGAGGGAGCTTTTAGGAGACAGGTGGGAGGCCACTCCAGGCCGAGATGACAGATGCAGCTGGGCAGCCCGAGCCCCGGGCAGCTCTGTCTCTGCGCTGACCCCGAGGGCCTCCCCGCTGCTCCCCGTCCATCTCCTCCTCCTGGCAAGTGCCCCGCCCACTCGCTTTCACCAGGAGGCCCAGCCGAGTCACGCGTCTGCGGAGGGTCTGGCTGGGTAGAGCCTTGCCCTCACCTTGCTTTTTCCTCGGCTTCTTCGAAGAGATGGAGGGAACAGATCCCAGTGACGAGCAGATATAATTCTTCAAGTTAACTCTTAACACGGATATGTTTTTAAATAGCCCCCAAAGATTGTGCTGTATTCCTCGCAGCAGGACCAGGAGGGACGGCCTTAGGGGTCAGAATTCTGTCCACAAAACATCGACTGGTCACCACAGCACACAACGTTTTCACACCGGCATCAGGGAGATGGAGAGTGATCTCCTCCGACGTAAAACCTGGGCCAGCATCCCTCCCCTCTGAGCCCCTGGGCTGTGGTTGTATCTGCCTTGGAGCAGCCGGCAAGGCAGCCGAGTCCGGTTCGCCCCGTTACTTCCAGTGACAAAAATGCTTCTGAGAAAGCCAAAGAGTGTTTTGGGGGCGACAGAGCTCCCCTGGTATCCGATGGTGGACTTGGGCAGTTAACATTCAGCTCTGAAGCTTTCAGCCGAGAGCAGCCGCCGAAAGTACCTGAAAATGTAATATTCAAAGACACTTAACGTTAACGTACATTCAATAAAGCCAGTCGAGAATATGGAGCCCATCTAGACATCATCTTCATCAGACAGTGAAATTAAATTAGATTTCCCCGATAACCAGCTTTGGTAAGCCCATCTGCACTGCGGGTGCGAGGCAGGAAACGGAGTCATCGGTAATGAAGCTGCTTGCGGAATGTCTGAGCCCGTGGGCAGGCCCCGGTCAGCCCCCCACTTCAGGTCAGAATCATAAAGTGCTGCTTTCACGTGCCCCTGGAGGTCACGCGGTCTGAACCCCAGATCCACGTCTACCCCGCAGGCTGTCCTCTGGCTCAGCTGTCCAGCCTCCACCTGGGCGGTCCTGCCCCAGGGGTGGGGAGCCCACAAAAGCCCAAAGCACCCCATTCCTGATAGAGTCTCTCTGCGACCAGACTTGCCTCACATGCCTCTGAGCTCACTTCCTCGTGAGGCCCTGAGTTTTAGGGCTTCTGTGTTCTTCTCTGTATGATCCATTTTAGGAGGAAACCTCCTAGGTCAGCTTATTCAGAACCCCCCACTTTTGATATCTGATCTGGCTCCTCGTCCCCAATGCTCCCATACAAATCTGACCTCCCCAGCCAACCTTCAGCAAAAAAATCCCATAATGTCGATTTAGCCCCAATCCCGCCCACACGCCAGGTTTCCTCTTAGTAACTTCCCATCCACGGACACCCGCATCCACACCTTGGCTACAAATCCACACTCTCGCTTGTCCTGGAGCTGCGCCAGGGCTCTCTCTCCCACCGCCAGGCCCCATTTTACCAGCCCCGCGTGGAGGAAGCCTGCCTTGCCATATTCCACAAGCACCGTGAATAGTTTCTGCCTTGACTTCCACACGAGGTTAACCCCAATAGTACAAAACGGGGTCCTCCACAGACGCCAATCCATCCCGGTCGTATTTGTGGTCCTTTGAGGCCACAAGAGGCAAGCCCACCTGCCACGTGACCGCCCTGCACCCTTCCAGAGGCTCTATCGCTCGCCCTGTTTCCAGATGTGTTTAAGTAGTTCACCCTTGACAGAGAAAACAGACAGATTTGTCCTGTCCTGGGGGACAACACAGCAAGGCAGGCCAGGGTGGGGAAATCTCCAAGAATGACGGTCCATCCTTGGGCTGGGGCTGGGGCCGGACACGGGGGCAGATCTCCTGTCAAGGTCAGAGAGCATTTGGAGTCAAAACTGAATCTCACAGCCAAGCCTGGCTCTGGAGGAGGCCGAAATCCAGGTGGGCCGCATGGTTCAGGGGGCCTGGGCAAGCCATGGCCGGGCCGCGGATGTCTGCCGTGGACCTCGCGTCTCCCAGGACTTGGCCTCCTCAGGGCCATCGGCTGTCCCGGACCAACACTGCTGTGGAAAGAATCACCTCTGTGACTGTCCCTCACCTCTACCCTGCCCTGCCCCCAGACCCAGCACCTTCCTTGTAATATTTTACCATTTGAGTTAAAGGAGTTCAAGCTTTTTTATTCGCATGATTGTGCGTTATCAAGGGGCGCAGGGCAAGAAGGAAGAAAAGAAATGATGACAAGGATGAAGATGAAGGGGGAGGGGAAGGGGGAGACCATGCAGGAGGTGGAGGAGAGGAAAGAGCGGGAGGAGGAGCAGGGAGAGGAGGAGGACAACGGCCCAAGATCTTGGAAGCCTTCCTCCCTGGGAAGCGCCTCGTCAGACTCCCGAGCACCTGTGGGGGTGGCGGTGAGGGTCGCGGTCCTGGAGGAGGTGCTCGGGGCTCCCTGGGGGAGCAGAGGTGGAGGCGGGCCCCATGCGCCTTTGGGGAGCCAAGACGCGGCTCCACTCAGACCCCCGTGCCCCGGAACGACCCGCCGCGGAGCCCCCCCCGTGCCCCCCCCCCCCCGTACTCAGAGCGGATTAGCGGGGACCGCGATGCCCACTGACGCTCGTGAGGAAAACGCGCTCATGTTGATCTTCTCCCTTTAAGTAAATGCACTTTATCTACATGTGCGGGAAGGATATTTATTTAGCATTTATTTAGCCCGGAAGCCCAGATGCCAAGCTCCAGCAGAGAGACGCCCATGTAACAATCAACAACATTGTTCATCAAAACAGGCAATTAGTAGCTACTCGACTACGAGTGGTTACAGCCAAAAGGAGATAATAGTGTCTCTGGGCGCACTGTTGCCTTTTAAAGGGCCGATACCCTTTCATCCTCTCCACAGAGCGTAGGGTAATCAGCTCCGCACGGTGCTGCTAATTCCGTCCAGCGAGGCTGGGGACGAGGACGCAGAGCTGTGGGGGCTTTTCCAGGGGACACCTCTCCTCCGCCGGCATCAAGGGTGGCGGTAGGTGAAGCCGCCCGGCGGCGAGATGCCCGGGACTGCAGAGGCTGGGGGAGCCCAGGATAAAGGGGTGTGTGGGGAGGACTCGAGGACTGAGAGAAGCTGTAAATATCACCAGCTGTGACCTCTCTCGGCCGTTGTGCAGAGCACCCAAGCGCCGGGACAGAAAGAGCACGACCTCTGCATGTTGGTGAGTGATAACAGCAACTAATGACACGTGTTACCGTTGGCTGGCACCCCCGTTCTCGATGCAACCCCCGCACTTGGCGCTTGCGGTCCCACGGGGTCCCTACCAAGCGCAGGGCTTACACGCAGATTCTGTGATGGGTCCCGCCGGTCGTCAGTGTGGGTGCAGGGCACCAAGCTCGAGACCACAAATCCGTCTTTGGGCAGCCAAGCCGACGATGTTTCCACCGCGTCCCCTGCCAGCGCCCCGCAAAAAAGAACAGCCGTCGCCTCCCCGGGAAGCATGTGCGCACCGTGCGGGCGCAGGAGCCCATCTGTAGGTAGACCCCACGGAGCCATGTCCCGGAACAAGCCTCTCCCTCACAGGAAACAGCCATACACCTCGCTCGCCCTAATTACCCTCTTTGTGCCAAGCGAGGACACGTGTTTTCCGGAAGAAGCCAGTGGAGCTCTTTGGGGATGGCTTAAAAAATTGGGGGTTCCTGAAAGACTGAGGGAGGTAAGGAGAAAACAGAATGCCAGAGAGAGGGGACACGGGAAGCCGGGGAGAGGGGCTGAAACCTGGTTGGTCGCCTGGGTCCTAGCAGGGAGTGGGCAAAGACTGAGCTGAGGCCACACCCCAAGACACGACCGAGCCTGCAGCTCCGGCATAAGCAGGTCCGCAAGGTGGTTTCCAGCAGCAACCTGTGTCCATGGAAAGGCCTGGAATCTCTGGGGGAGACCCCCAACTCGGGGTCTGGAAGCCCCTTCCCGACCAGCGTTAGGCCGCTGCACACACTTCCTAATGTCGCGGTCATAAAGGAAGGTCTGGAAATGCCCGCAGAAGCCCGGGCAGCTCCTGAACATTTGTGGGCAGCAGCACTGTGACCTCCCGACGTCACTGATCATTCAAAAACGGGTGCCACGGTCATCTGCCTGATTCAGACCCCGTTATAATGTTCCTAATGGTCTTCATGGACATCCCTCCCTGCCACCACCCAATTCTATTTTATTTTATTTTATTTTTTTGCCGTAATTTCTAGTTTCTCAACCACAGACTCCACCTAGCGCTCACATCAGGGAAGACACCCACAGTGCGCCCTGGTCTCCCGTGTGCCTCCCTGCCTGGCCAGGGGCGCTGGGATCGAGGTATGCGGGGGTGAGCGGCAGTTCAGTCCATGACCCAACGCTCACCCCGCAGCCTTCCGATGGGTCCCAGGCACCCTCACACCCTTTGACATCGGTAGCTCAACCCCACTTCTCTCACGCTTTGTTGCAAAGCCCACACCCCCAACCGTCCTCGGCCTCGCATGGCTCTCCACGGCCTCCTGAAGGCAGACAGCACCGCACAGCCCAGCATTTAAAGCTCTCTGCAGAGTTCGGCGGCCTCCTCCTTTATTCACACACGTACACAGCCACCCAAGAGACCTTCGAACCCTGATCTTCCATGAGACCCTGGGCAGGGTGCCCAGGGGAAGGGGCAGGGGGCGGAAGGCAGATTTCAGGACGCTGATGGAACCAGACAGACTGTAACTCAGAGCGCACCCTCAGCACCACGGGCTGGGCCCAGCGGAGGACCAGAACGCACAAAGACTGGATGGGCAGAGACAGGAAAGGATTAATTCTACCCACAGGCGCACGGGATGTTCACAGAGGACCTGAAGTTTGAGATGGACCCTTGCAAGGAGCAGGCTTTGACCCTGACCGCAGGGGTGAGGACATTCCAGGCAGAGGGAGCAGCTTGCACAAAGGTTTGGAGACGACGGAGGGTGTCCATCTGGCCGGACACCGTCTCCTAAGTCCATATGCTCACTTTGGGTGGGGCTCTGGGCAGGGCTCACTAGCCTTCCCGGGCCTTCCCATGCTTCCAGAAGACACCCGAGCTCTCAGCAGCTCCTGGGAACTGACATTCACCCCCAGCTGCATGGCTCTGGCCACGTCTCCACCCGACAAGGGGGCTCTGTGTCCTCCCTGGTAAAATGAGCAGATCGTGGAGTAAGATAAATGCATAAAAAGGATCTATCGGGACATGGTGCATAGCCCACTCCATTAGCCAGCGGCACTCCAGAAACAACTCCTTCCACCTGCCCAGGAGAAGACGAACACAACTACGGTGTAGAAAATCTTCAGAAAGCTTAGACGGGGCGCCAGGGGTGCTCAGTGGGTGAAGCCTCTGCCTTCGGCTCAGGTCATGATCTCAGCATCCTGGGATCGAGCCCCGCATCGGGCTCTCTGCTCAGCAGGAAGCCTGCTTCCTCCTCTCTCTCTGCCTGCTTCTCTGCCTACTTGTGATCTCTGTCTGTCAAATACATAAATAAAATCTTTTAAAAAGAAAGAAAGAAAGCTTAGCGAGGCACATCCGTACAGACCCCTAGTGCGGGTATTGTTACGGCCACCACCATCCTCCTCCCCCCAGACGTCAGTCCATCCGCAGCAATCTCTGCAGTGTTCGTGCACTGTCTTCAGCAAGGCCAGAAGGAAACGAGAGCAGGGTGCCTACGGACAGATCAGTTTTCTTTCCAGAACACTGTGCTTAACTTAGAAGTCATTCTTCACCTCGTGGTGGAGGCGTTCTTTACCTCGAAGCCGGCAAATGTATGTGATGTCCTCCCGGACTGTTAATAGACAAACTCTGTTTATTAAAGAAAAAAAATGAGGTGGAAAAGCAAGAAAAGAGGATCGAAACTAGCAGAGGGGTGGAGCGCTCTGGCAAAGCTTGTTTGAGTTCAGTGACGCCCCCGACTCAGTCTCCCAGAGGGAAGACGCAGCTCGGCTCGGCCCTGTACCCGGGGCAGGAAGGCAGCCCCTCGGTGACTTAGTCGCCGCCGAGTGGAAATCTCAGTGGAAGAGTCCGTCCTGCTCCCTGCCTCCTCCTCCAGAGCCGAGCACAGGGACCGGCTCAGAGACGATTTTTCTTGAGTGTGTTTGGAAGTCACCTGCCCCACCTGCCCCACGGCTGGCGAGGACTCCTAGGTCAGGTGCACAGACTCACAGGGACAACCCAGGCGTTCCTGGGGGGTGAGAGGGGCCGGGAGGGGCCCTCTCAGGGGGTGAGTTTTCTGTTCCAAACAACAGGTCGGGGGTGTGTCAGACGCCCTGCTAGGATCTGTTTCTCATAACGCTGGGATACTCCCGACCACACATGTGTGGGTCCCCCCACACCAGCTCTGGGCATCCTACCGCTCAGTCCCGTTCTGACACTAACTGCCGGAGTCACTGCAGACCCCACAGGGTCCGGGCTCCGTCCCACAAGAATGTCCTCATCAGGGACGCCGGCCACACCTCCCAGGTGGTCACCCGTACTTCTGACCAACGGAGTTTCGCACGACCCCTCTTCAGGTTGGACAGTTCGCTAGGATCGCTTACGGAAGGCAGGACGCCAGCCAGCTGGCTACTCCTGGTCCGCTATAAAGGATGCGACTCAGGAACAGCCCCAAGGGGGAGGCGCTGAGGGTCTGCATCCTCCGCAGACTCTGCACCCTCCCAGCGGCTGACGTGGCCACCCACCCGCCAGCTCTCCAATCCCCGCTGCCCCGGTGTGGGTGGAGTCTTCATTACATGGGCACGGTTGGCTAAGTCACCGGCCATCCACGACTGACTCCGTCTCCGGTCCTCTCCCCTCCCCAGAGGTCAGAGGCCACGGCTGCGAGCTCTTCCCCTCAAACCACCCGGTGGCTCCTTTGACAAGCAACATGTGTCATGAGGCGACCTGAGGGCCCACCTGGGGTCACTCAGGTATGGCTAAAGGAGGCTCATCATGAGGACCTGGGACACCCCTTCTCACCGCATCACGCAAGAAAGTCCACGGTTGAGAGAAGCCCTTATGACAGACACCTCCCCTCAGAGTTATCGGGAAGGAAGGTGAGGCTGCCGGGCATCTCCACACGGCCGTCCTCTTGGACGGGTGCCTGTCTTCCCCCGCGTCCTACTGTAACCAAGCCCAGACAGGACTTCAACACCAGGCCCTCCGACCCATGCTTCTGGAACGTTCCAGTATGCAGACTTGGGGACACCAGGACAAAGTAGGGGGAGCCCCGGGCTGAGGGACAGTTGGGCTCCCATTCTAGGACACGCAACCCTGCTGAGCCCCCATGCCTGCTTCTCAGCGTGGTCTGTGCACCAAAGGTGACATTGCAGGACACGAGCGTAAGGGCCCCCAAAATGCTGTGCTCTCTTTGTACCCAGCATCCCTCTTTGAGTCTCCCAAACCTTAGAAGCAGGCCTCAGGATAGGGGGACTCAAGCAGCAAGTGCAACCCTCCCTGCTCAGTCAGAATTCTCGCCCTGCCGAGGCGGCCATCACCAACTGAGTGGTGCGGGGGGAGCGTGGGAAATGTGTCCTCATGGATCCCCAGCCCTGAGACGTGCCCCTTGCCTGGGCCGTGGGATGCACCTACGGACGGCCGTGCAGGTGCCGCCTCGGGCCGCGAGCAGTCACATTAGTGGCTGCAGGTTCCCGGCTGGGCTCTGCTCACGGCCAGTGATGAGATGAGCCACGGGCCTCTCCACAGCAGCCCAGGTGACTCCCTTTACCAGATGCCTCACGGAAACTGCCCCAGGGAGGGATGGGCAAGAGGCATGTGGTGCTTTGGGCCCGGACCGGGGTGGTCTGTCAGGGGTTGCTGTCCCGTTCTATTTCAAACACCAGGCTCAGGCCGTAAGACCCAGGCAGCACAGAGAACAGGGCTGGTGTCCCCTGGATGAGCCGTGATTTCCCTGGCAGAAACGCGGTGGGGGTTGAAGAGACCCAGAGCAAGATCCACTCGGGCCTCCAGACTGGGTCTCCAGGTCAACCAGGTAAATGAGGACGCAAGGACCGAGTGTCAGCTCAGAGGGAGGGCAGCTGTCTTCCAGGGATGGCTTCCCATCTCGCTCCTGCAAACAGGGTGCACCAGGTCGGCGGGGAGGCCGTCTGCAAGGCGGCAAGGATAGGAGCCAGAAACCGGGGCATCCCCGCCAGGAGGCTTTTTGTCTCCCAACCCCGCCTGCTGGGAGTGGAAGGCAGGATAGTCCTGTTGCTGGTACGTGGATGAGAGCCAGTGGTCAGGGTCACTCAGCTGCTGTCGTCCACTGGGAATGGCACGCACCGTGGGCAGCCTCCGGGGGGCCAGGCAGGGCTTCAGGAGCAAAGGGAGCTCAGAGCTCCCTGAGCCACCCAGCCCATTCCGAAGGCTCCTCCGTGCCCCCAGTCAGGCTCCCCGACGGCCTGGCTCAGGCTCAGTTTCGAGGCCATTAGAAGTTAACTCTCAGGTCGTCTAATCTGCCCAAGCCATCGTGAAAGACGGTCCTGTCTCAGCTCATCAGTTCAGTGAGAAAAAAATGAGAGAAACTCTTTGTTTTGCGTTGAGGAGATTAAAGCTGTAAGCAATTCACAGACTCAGCCTCCCATCAGCCTGTCCCCCAACTCCAGGGTGATTAATCACAACCAGCCGATCAGTCAGGCCCTGCTTCCAGTCTGGTGAGTAGCGGGACACACAGAGCTTCCAGAGCCCCCGGCCGGTGGTCAGGGCAGCCACCCGTCCTCCTGCTCACACACGAGGCTGCTTCACTCCAAGCCCCAGAGACGTCACAAGGCCACCTTTCGCTGAGGTTCCCGATGCCGCCGGCCTGCGCCGACACACTGGCGTTGTATTAGTACACCTGTTCGTCGAACAGACTCGGGTTCTGGGAGATGGATGACGGTGGCGGTGGTGAGGGACGTAATGAAAACCACCACTTATTGTCTCAACTGTGTGCCAGGGACCGCGCTCCGAGCTTCGCTTATGGTCTCTTAGTTTAGTGCACAAATCTTGGTTTCATGTCCAGGGGTTTAAAGGGTTTTCACTTAAGGTTTTCTACAAAAACATTATATTGAAAAAAAAATGAATACATTTTAGGACAATTTAAAATCATCTTTGAAAAGCAAAATTCACCCAAGACTCATTATAGATTGGCCCCAATAACCTGTATATTTTGAACAAGTGAGTCAGAATATTACAGGTAGAATTTTCATTTAGCGAGGGTGTGTGCACGTGTGTGTGTGCCCTGGCGCGTGTGTGGGTATGCGCACACACAGGTTCTCTGGCTTGAGCGCCCAGCTGCACGGTGTCCAGGGGCGTGCGTGCACGTGTGTGTGTGCCCTTGCACGTGTCTGGTGTATGCGCGCACACAGGCTCTCTGGCTTGAGCGCCCAGCTGCACGCCTGCACTCGGAGGTGTGCCTATGCCCCGTGCAGGTGTGTGGCTCAGAGTCCAGGTTTACCTGAACGTCTCTCCTTCATCCTTCTTCTCCTCCTCTGCCTACTTGGGAGGGAGGAACAGCAGGCACTGTTCGTTCCAGGAGAGACAATTTGAAGCAGCACCGGCAGAACAAAGCCCAGCCTAATACCTTTCCAAAGAGCATATTGCTTTTTGTAGCTGTGGCAGCTGAGAGTCCGACAGCGACCCCCAGACAGCCCAGCACAGAGCACGGCTATTTTTAGACTGCATCACACCTAAGAGTCTGTGCAGAAAAGACACTGTGCGCCAAGCAGACGTGCTATTCCTTCTTCCAACAACCACTTAGCTTGATGCAAGAGCAGCAGCATCCCTGCATTTGTTCTTAATGTATCAGATTCCAGCAACAATATGCCATTCTCTTTGAATTCTTTTCAAGTGTCTGCTACACATTCATACCTCTTGATAGCTGTTATTACAGTGCCCACGTCAGTCCCATGCCAAATGACAGAATGAAAACTGGAAAAAATAACCATCACGTACACTTGTACTTGGTGGGCAGAATATCACTACATCTGGATGTCGGAGCGCGTTCCGATGTTTGACTGCATTTTCAGGTTTCGCTGAGATGTTTGGCATCAAGTGGAATATTCACACCCAAAATAACATTAACATGGTTAAGTACAAAACACTCTTTACATTATAAAGTAAGAAGTACTGGCATTTTTAAATGTTAGGACCGATGTATGGTTTTCCTGGGGATAGAATGTACTCGCTGACTAAGGCTCATACTCATTAACTTCATCACCTTCATCACCGTCTTCATCATCACTGTCCCCACCACCATCGCTACCATCACCACCCTCACCCTCATCACTGTTATATCACACAATCACCATCCTTACCGCGATCACCATCACCACCATCATCACCATCACCATCATCATCATCACCATCATCATCATCATCATCTTCACCATCATCACCATCATCATCACCACCATCACCATCATCATCATCATCATCATCATCTTCACCATCACCACCATCATCACCATCATCACCACCATCATCACCATCATCATCACCATCACCATCATCACCATCATCACCATCATCATCACCACCATCACCATCATCATCATCATCATCATCATCTTCACCATCATCACCATCATCATCATCACCATCATCATCACCATCATCACCATCATCATCACCATCATCATCATCACCATCATCATCATCACCATCATCATCACCATCATCTTCACCATCATCACCATCATCACCATCATCATCACCATCATCATCATCACCATCATCATCATCACCATCATCATCACCATCATCTTCACCATCATCACCATCATCACCATCATCATCACCACCATCACCATCATCATCATCATCATCATCATCATCATCTTCACCATCATCACCATTATCATCATCACCATCATCATCACCATCATCACCATCATCACCATCATCATCATCACCATCATCATCTTCACCATCATCATCATCACCATCATCTTCACCATCATCACCATCACCGTCATCACCATCATCATCATCATCATCACCATCATCACCATCATCATCATCATCATCTTCACCATCATCACCATCATCATCATCATCATCATCATCATCACCACCATCATCACCATCATCATCATCACCGTCATCACCATCATCACCATCACCATCATCACCAAAATCACCATCATCATCATCATCACCATCATCATCATCATCATCACCGTCATCACCATCATCACCATCGTCACCATAATCATCACCATCACTATTATATCACCACAATCACCACCATTACTGCTATCACCATCACCACCAACATCACCACTATCACCACCATGACCAATACCACCAACACCACCACCATCATCACCACCATCACCACCACCACAATCATCACTATCACCGTCATCACTGTCCTTATAATGCCATCATTGCTATCTTTAATCATTCTGAATACCCAGTTCTATGGTCAGTATGTTTCACACATTATCTTTAATCCACAAGAAACCTTTTATCACAAACACTGGATTTTTTTTTTCACATAAAGCTTAGCAAAGTTAAAGTGACTTTTCAAGACTAAATAGCTATAAATTGTAGAATTTAACACAGATCCGTGAAACTCCCTAACATTTTCCATCACGCCAGCTCATTCTTTAATGTGCTCAATTGACTCAAAATCATGGATCACTACGATGACAGGGGACCTCAGCAGCCAGCATGCTGCCCTCTTGGATGACTGAAGAAATCGCTTTTGCACTGAGTTCTTCAGGCTTCTCTGTGTTTTTCCTCCACAATGTGGCCTCTAGTGAATAACCCTTCAAGACTATGCCTTCTTTGGGACCTCTCTTCTCAGCTGGTCACTCTGTGGGGAGTCTTGGGCTGAGATTTCCCACCTCACTTGGTGGCACCTGGATCCTTGGGAAATGTTTATTGGTATGAGCACTGTGTTGGCCTACTCTCAGTGAGAAAGATGGATGTATGAGGGAACCAGGCACCTGCTTCTGAGTTAGGAGGAGTCACATCTTGAGTCATACTCCTCCACTAAGTGGCAGGGCTGCCTCAGACAGGCCTGAGAGCCCTGATGTTCTGGGACTCTGTCTTGACCACTCATTTGCTTTCATGCCTCCCATCCAATGCCTCACCAAACCTACTGGTTTTACTGTCAAAGTATTCCTCAAACCCACTCTTATTTCTCTCCAAGTCTCTTCAACATCCCTTTTCCAGATGTTGTGCCTCACTTGGTCTTCCCCATCTATGAAAATGGTTCTGCTCCATACCCAATTCCATGGGAAACCAACAACCATGTAAAACGTTGGAACTACTCTTGGCTTTTCCTCTTTTGCCTCAAGCAAATCTCATGAGCTGCAACTTCACTGTCAACCTGATTGACCATTCTCATGCCTTCATGCCCACTCTGCAGTCCAGGTGCTTTCCTGCCACTTGGACCACTGCAGTAGACTCCTGACTGTCCTCCTGTCCTACACTCCCATGCCTATGCCCTCTGTCATGTCCCTGGCATATGACTATCATGCTGAAAGCTTGCAGTGGATTCCCAGATACAAAAATGGCACCTATAGCCCCTAAGCTCCTCTGTGATCTAGCTCGTTTCACCTTCTTCACCAAGGCTACTCCACCTTCTCTCAGCAAACTCCGTGTACACAACTCCAACATCCAACAATTCTTCCCCCCCTCGGACTCCACCGATGCCGCCATACAGCTTGGGAGTCCCTCCCGTCCTGCTTTAGCTACCCCTTCTTCCCCTCCAGGTCTAAGGTTGAAAGTCACTTTCCTATGCAGGGCATCCCTACCCGTCAAGTTGAAATGAGGTCTCTCTTGTTAGTGTCTATAATGTGCATCACAGTGTATAAACATATATCCACCTAGTGATTGATTTTTCTGCCTCCCCCACCTCCAATTGGAACGGACACTCCTGGGACACAGGTCTCACCTTGCTCTCCGCTGTGTTCCTGGCACCTGGTGTCCAGCACAGAGTAGGACTCATCACATATATGCCGGGTGGATGAATTAGGTAGTAGTCTTGTCCTACCATCTCCCCAGGCTGCTCTGAGGCTCATGAAAGGGCTGCCTGCAGCATCAGGAACAACGTGAGGTCTTCAGTCAGCAATGCCTCAAGCAGCAGAATGAGCCATTCATGTGAGGACAGATCTGCCTGGCTGGTTAGAAAGAGAGGGACCAACAATATGCCAGACACTATAAATCAGCACTTTAATGCTTTCAGCAGCATCTGAGATGGCATTTCTTTTTACAGAAGGGACACTGAGGCTAAGGTGACAATTTGCACAAAATGACATCCAGCAGAAAATGAAGAACAGGATTTGTAGCAAGTTCAGACTAAGGCCATCCCACACTCTTCCCAGAGCCCCACACAGCCACGATGTCTCCTTTCTAAACTGTCCCCGCCGGCACACAGACAGGGACAGTGCACAGGCCACTCTCTTCCCTGAAAGCTCCCTGCCAAATTGTGGGTGGAAGCCCTGGGCAGTCTCTGTCAGACATCAACTGTGGTCTTGCTACTAACTGTCCAACTGTGTGGCATGCACACTGGTGGAGCTCCCAGGTTCTGCTGGAGAAGCTTCTAGCAACCTCTACCATGACCCACCTTAAGCCTGCTCGTGCCCTGTCTAGAAGGGGTAGTGCACACACCACTGCCCTGGGCTCTGGACACCTCTGTGTCGGACAGTTTGCAGCTAGACTCCTCTTCTGTGTGGCCAAATTCCTTGGAAAGACTAGTGAGACCAGCGGTCCCAGAGAGGACCCGCAGGGTAGGTGCTGGACACGGCTTGTCAGTCCTGCATTCCCCTGCTCCGCAATCAGCTGCTCTGTGTGCAGAACAGGACCATGTCAGAAGGAGCCCAAGGGAGTTTCAGGGGCCCTGTGGTTTGCCCAGAATTGCAAACGGAGGATTCTACATACATATACTGAACCAATTCTCTCTGGAGGCTTTATACCAGGGACTTTGCTAGCAACTCGGATGCAGAGCTGATTTCATCTTTACCACAGTGCCTTTTAGGGAACAAGAGAGCAAATCTTTATAAGCATCCGTAGGTGTCAGGATTACACACATGCCATCACCAACAACCACGCCAAAGCCCTGAACTCGACGAGCACAGGCTGGGTGCAGGAGCTGGAACTGGGATCCAGCCATCCAGGCTGGATGAAGGTTACAACAGTGATGGTGACAGTGGCAAAGACGATGGTGACGGTGATGATGATAATGACAATGATGATAAGGATGATGGTGACGAGGAGGATGGTGGTCACAGTGATGATGACGACAGTGTTGGTGGTGATGACGATGACTATGATGACGATGATGACGGTGATGATGATGATGCTGATGGTGGAGACGATGATGATGGTGATGACGAGGACAATGGCGGTGATGATGATGACCATGATGACGATGATGATGGTGATGATGATGATGCTGATGGTGGAGACGATGATGATGGTGATGACGAGGACAATGGCGGTGATGATGATGACCATGATGACGATGATGACGGTGATGACGATGATGCTGATGGTGGAGATGATGATGATGGTGATGACGATGATGATGATGACGACAGTGATGATGGTGATGACGAGGACAATGGTGATGGATGACAGTGATGACAGTGACTCTGGGCTCCCCATCTGCACCATGAAGCAGCTATGGTGTCCATGCCTGTGTCCCAGGGTGGTTGTAGAAAACACATGAATAATTCATAGAGGATGCCTGAAGGAGCACTCACACAGAGTCAGGACACCGAACGTGTCACCAGGAGCTAACTCTGCTTGAAGAGGAAAACTCCGGGAGGCAGACAGGGTTCCAGTGCACCCAGAGTCACTCGTCAAACAAGCTGCAGGGTGAGGACATGAGATCTTGTCCCAGGAGAGCCATCCTCCTCCTTTCTTTGACTATCCCGACCGTAGACCCCACGGACAATGTTAGGAAAGCATCTGCAAAGAACGTGTGTCGTCAGAGTCTAAGAAATTTAGAACACAGTAATGTGAGGATATAATGGGGTAAGGAAAGCAGTAAAAGTCCACTTCCAAAAGTCAGTCCCTGGCATGGAAGGGCGTCCATACACATTGGCCAAGGACATGGAGGGGAGACCCACAGTGGGAGGAGAGGGAATGGGGAGGGAGTGGGGACAGGGTTTCAGTCCTACAAGAAGGGAAGACTTCTAGAGAAATGCGCACACAACACACCTAAGCTCTGGGCTCCAGTCCTGGCCAGCCTCAGCTGGTTCTGGTATCCAGGATCAAGTCTCCTTCGCTCTGAGACAATCAGGGTTGCACTGAGAGATCTCAAGATGCTCCCCACTCAAAGTCTGTAGACATCCCTCTGGTGTATGCAGACTGGCCCCCAGCCCCCTCCTGCCAGCCCAGGCGGCAGCTGTGCTCCCAGGCGACCGAGGGAAAGCAGCCACGTGCAGAGAGCCTCTTGACCCTGCCCTCTGCCCTGTAGCACCTGGCCGTGCCTCTGCCTGCACAGTGGAGGAAAGCACACCCTTAATTCCTCTCCACTCCAGCTGCTCCAACACCCATGGGCCATGAGGAATGGACTTTGCGTCCCGTCAGGCTTCTACCTGAATGCCAGGCCCAGGTGTGCGTTCTGGGCTCCAGCTGAGAGTCCCACTGGCTCCCCAGTGCTGTTCCCTGATGCGGTGACCACAGCCATCCCTGTCAGCTCAGGAGCACACGTGGGAGGCACACACCTGCTCTGGGAAGGGGGACAGTGCGGGATGCACTCACTCACCAGGATTTCCCACTGGGCCTGACACCTTGCATTCCCAAGCCAATCCCCTGGCAAGAAGGAGACATACCTTCCCTTTAATCCTTCCTGGTCTCCCCGGACTCAAGCCATTCTCACATTTAGATAGATAAGAAGGCAGATGATAGGTAGGTAGAGAGATAGAAAGAGAGATAGGGACAGGATAGATAAGTAAGACAGACAGATATGACGTGCACGTCCATCGGAAGGCAAGCCAGCCCGCTCAATCCTGTCATGTTGGCCCCTCTGGCCTCTGTCCCTGCCCTCCCTGGTCTGCCCCTAACTTGGCACATTTCCCACAGTTCACACCAGCTCCGGCCCCATCACGGCACGGAAGTCACCATCATGAAGATCCCCTTGTCTGTGAATTTCCGATCCCAGATTCCTCTCGGATTCAGATTTTTACATCTTTGTAAATCATCTCTGCAGGTGGCCTTCCTGCTGGCATGCCCGTCTGGGCCGCAGGGAGCCCTCCCCCCACCCTGGCCCCCGTCTCACTCCCAGCCCCTCTGCCACAGTCTTCCTGCTCCATGCTGGACTTCGGGGGCTCCTGCTTCAGACGACCAACATGTTTTTCCAGTTTCCTATTAAAAACTGTGCAAAGATATAAAAATCTGAAAACCTAGATTACCACCAAAAAGCAAAATGGACAGTCTGGCATAGACGCCGTCCGGCACAAATGCAATGACGAGGTGTCTGCAGACACAGGAGCACCTGGCTGGCAGCCGGCAAATGTGACCCCATTGCTCGCCCCCAGGACCCGCCAGCACAGTCCCGTTGCCGCTCCCTGCGGCCCGATCAGCCACACACCCCCGTCATTTCCACCACCTCGAGGAAGCTGGAGCTCAGAGAGGTTACGTAGTTGCCCGCATCGCACAGCAAGCTCAGGGAGGAGCGGGTTTGCTTCTAGAGCCTGTCGGCCCCCATCCCGCCGCCCCGCAGACGCCTGCTGATTAGGAGGTGTAACCCCTTGGCAAGTGCGTCTTTGCCCTCTGGATCTAACTCAACGCCAAGCCCCTCTGCTTGCTCATGAGCCATTTCCAGGGTGGACAGAATGCAGGGCCCCATCCCTCCCGCATGTGAGCACATTCCCTTGTGGAGCCAGGTCGGGGCTCCCAGAAAGGAGGCAGGAGACCCAGGAAGCACCCTGAGAGCCTGGGACCCAGGAGCAAAAGCTGGACGGGCAGGGGCGTGCAGGACCTCTCCACGGGCAGCGCCGGGCCATTCACCGTACCTCCCTTTCCTGTTCTCCTCTAGTCTTTCCTAAAGCAAACGTAATAAATGCCGAGTGTGTATTTTATCTGCAAATATGTGAGTTTGCATCTTCTTAAAACACATGCACAATAGCCCATCGAATGTCCAGTCTCGCATAGACCGTGCGTGCGTGCAAAGCCCTCCAGCCCTCCGCGGTGTGTACGGGAGAGTAGCAGCTGCTTTTCCCGGAGCCTCCATCATGATCCGAGTCTGGATTCTGATGATAAACGGGTTTCACAGGCCCCATGGCTCCTGGAAGTCAGGAGTTAGATTCTGAAGCACGATCAGATCCCTTTGGGGTTTCCCCGCTGGGCTGGGCTTCCGCCAGGGATGCCCGACAGCTGCCGGGCACTCGTGTGTGGACGTGGCCATCGTGGACCCTCCCAGTGGGTCTGCTGACTCAAGGAGGGTTGAAGCTTCAGCGTTCGAAGCCCCGTGCAGATTCTTTATCAAGCCTCTTCGATACAATACGTGCAAAAAAACTAGCTTCCCATTTCAATGATCTCCTCTCCCACAAGTTAAGCAGGGACAGACACTCATTTCTTCCCCCT
Source organism: Meles meles (assembly GCF_922984935.1). Taxonomy (NCBI): domain Eukaryota; kingdom Metazoa; phylum Chordata; class Mammalia; order Carnivora; family Mustelidae; genus Meles; species Meles meles. Next base: position 2,270,109 of record NC_060072.1, read on the forward strand.
TATTTTTCAACTTTTAAAGTGAAGAGCAGATGCCCTGACCCTCCCCGGCAGTGGCCAGGCTCGACATTTAGTACAAACTCAGGGCTGCAAACCCGTTCCACGCCGCTGTCCTCAGCAGTCATGAGTTTAATGATGCTCAGAGGCCCCGTGTTTGGTTAGGAGAACTTCATGGCCTCTGAGTCCCTTGTGGTTTTGCCTTTCCTTTTCTCGTTCTTTCTCCAAGACTTTTAAATGGTGGTAAAGTCCGCCTGATGTCCGGTTGAGTCCTGGAATCATTTTACAGTGTGCAGTTCGGGACACGAGGGACACTCCCCGTGGTTTGCAGCCGTCCCCTCTATGTAGCCCCAGAGCCCGTCGCCGTCCCAAACAAGATGTGTACAAGGACGCTCCCTGCGTATCCATCACATCAGCCAAGAGCCGGAGACAGCTCGAAGGTCCTCCCGTGGGATGTGGGCCATGCACCTGATGGAATAGGTTTCAACCAGAAGAAGGGACGGAGTTCTTCACAAGCCACGCCGTGGGTGACCCTCGACAGCACGCCTCGTGAAAGCAGCCGGTCACACTGGCAGCGAGTCATCACCACCCTAGGCAAGGGCGTGCTTCCCAGCTCTCTAGCACTACGGAGTCGGGGCTCATCTGGGACGTGTTCGGTCACACACACAGAACCAACCATTTCCCCAGGAAGCCCTGCTCGCTTTCAGCCCGGCCGTGGGGAGCTCATCACTACTAGACTGTCCTGCGTCTCCATGCCTTTCAAGAAAGGATGTTTTTCCTTTGTCTTACATCCCACCCATTATCCCAGTCCCCACAACCAACAGCACGCCCTCCCCGCTCTCCCCCACGACACCAGAGAGCTGCCTCAGCGACCCGGTCAACACCACCAGCAATCGCATGCCTAAAAACAGCTCGAGATGCTCTAGGGGTTCCTCCTTGTTGCCCTTCTGAGATGCGCCCTGGGGATGCCCAGCCAAATCCGTCCCCTGACCCATTGGGGTGTACAGTTAAGTTCTTGTGTTTCATTTTGCTTTTGGACGTAGAGATGACCTTTCACATTTACTTTTCTTTTAAATTATATAAAATATATGCGTGGTTTCAAAGTCAAGTCTATATTCCAAGATGCTTGCCTTCTGCTCTACCCTGCCCCTTCCCTTGTGCTCTGGTAACTTTATGTATTCGTACGTTTATTTGTTTCAGTTTGTGGATTATCATTCCGCTGTTTTTAACATACGCATATACATATATAAGACGCACAAGTATGTATTTATATATAATATATTTATTTTATATTTTTTATTGTGTTCTGTTAGTCACCATACAATAAATCACTAGTTTTCGGTGTAGTTTTCCAAGATTCACTGTTTACTTACGACACGCCGTGCTCCAGGCAACACGTCCGTGTCCTCTATTTCATGGGAAATGTGGCCAGTGTGACACCGTGCTTCTTCCTGTGGCACACCTGGCTGACCCCGTGGCAGGTGGAACGAAGCCTGTGCCACCCTGGGGTCCAGGTTCTCCCCCACTTCGGGTTTTCCAGTCATCTGTATTTCAAACAGAGTTCCAGTGGGCACCCTGGTGCACAGAGACAATCCAGGTCTTGTGGGACCAAAAATTTATTTAGTGGGAGGTATCTCCTTAAGGAGAAAAAACACAAAATATTTCACTTTCATAAACTGAAATACTAAGAGCTCGTGCACACCCTGGCAGGTCCTGGGCTTGGAGTCTGCGTCCCGTCGGCCCCACAGCGAGCCCCCCCTTCCCCCCCCGTGCTGGTGTAACCATCTTGCCGTGTGTCTCTGGCTCTTTGGGGGGCTCCCAGCAGCGGGCACGGTGTAGCCACGACTGTGCAGGACGCTGCTAACTGCCTCTCGGCACGGGTGGGGCCATTCTCAGCCACCACGCCCACCTCACTGTCCGTTTGTCCATCTGCACGGGTTGTCACTCTTCCAGGTCTTGCTCCTGATGGATGACACGGGACCGCCATGTCCCTGTAATGTGCATTTACACCTCTTCACGCATGTAAGGGTTGTTTCAATTTCTGTTTCAACTGAGTCGTTTGTTTATATCTTTCACCCATGGTAGGACATGATGTTAAGTGAAATCAGCCAAAAAGACAAGGGCTGTATACGAGGTCGCAGGGTCTCCAAATCCACAGACAGAAGGCAGATGGCGGGCTCCAGGGAGGGGTGCGGGGGATGGGAAGGCCGTGCTGCAGGGGACAGGGTTTCCGTCCTGCAAGGTGAGACTTCCGCAGACATACGCACAATAACGTGAGCGCACAACACCGCGGAGCCGTACGCGTGGAAGGGGTTAAGGTGATACATTTTATGTGGTATGCACTTTACCAAAAATGATAACATTCAAAAATAAAATCAGGTAGACGATTCCTCCCACTTTGTACTTTTCCAGAATGAGAATGGTTTTAGCGGTTTCAGTACTGTTGCCTTTCCACAAGCCTTTTACAATAATCCTGTCTAGCTGCATCTACGAAAAGAAATCTTGCCGAGACGAACGGGCATGGCGTTAAACCTGCATATTACTTTGGGTAAAATTGACATCTTTACTACATTCAATTTTTTTTTTTAATTTCTGCTCTCAACTTTACTATTCCCTCTTTCTGTTTATCATGCTCTCCCTTTGCCCTTTCAAACTGAAGTCCTAGCGTGGGAAGCTTACACTTGTTATCTGAGACCCTTTCTGTGCGTGTGCATGAATGTTTTAAAGTCCCCTCTCTTCACCTCCCTAGCCATGCCCCCAAATTCTATTTTCAATCCCGTTCAGCTCAAAGTCGTTGTATTTAATTTCCCCTGATGTTTCCTCTTTGACCACGGATTACTTAGGATCCTGTTCTTTCAGCTCCAAGTGTCTGGACATTTTCCTATCTTTGTTCCGTTCCCCGATTCTAGTTCGGCTCCACTGCGCCAAGAACACACCACCTGCTTCCCATTCTTTTCAAATCTGTGCAAAGAGCTTCACGGCCAAGGACGCGTTCTATCCATCTTGACGTACTTCTGTGGGCCCCTGAACAGCAGGTGCGTTCTGCTCTGGTTGGACGGAGCACCCTGCACGTGTCGGGCACACCCTGACGGCGGAGGGCGTCGCTGGTTTCCTACCGGGCTGGTTTTCTGCCCATTGTTCCGTCAGTTTTTAAGACTGCAGTACGAGGTGTCCCGTCTCAACCGGCCCCCTTCCTGCGTCTGTTCTGTGGCGTTCTCTGCCACCAACTTCAGCACACGCAAGTGTAGGACTCCGATGCCCTCTTCGGGGACTGACCCTCATATCATTACGTAACACCCCCCTCTGTCTCTGCTAACTTTCCCTGCTTCAAAGCCTGCTTCATCTGGCACGAACTGACCGCTCCTGCTTCCTCTAATTAATGTTTGCACAGGGCATCTCCCTCCCTCCTTTTTCTTCGGATCTGCCTGACGGTCACCGTCGAGGTGTTTCCTGTAGACGCCACCCACTTGGGTCATGCTCTGCGACCCCTCCTACCCCACCGGCGTCTCACTTGGTGCCTGTAGAACGTGATCGTCGCACGGTGGCTGACCCGTTAGGGCTCCGGTCTGCCATTGTAATCCCAGGTTTCTGCTTCTTATCGCTGAGGTTTTCTGTTTCCTCGTTGACTTCCTCTCATTTTCCCGTGGGTTCTTCGAACATGTCTTAGAATTCCGTGTTGATGAATCTGTGGTGTTTTCAAGTGTATCTATTTACACAGAATTTTTAGCGAGTGCTTGGGGTCTTGCTGTGCGTCCGGGGAACGTGCCGCAACCTACAGGTGTCGACATTAGCTAATTGGAGTGAAGTGTAGAAAGCTCGTTCCTCTTCCCCGTCTTCTACCTCTGCAGTCGGTAATAATATCCCCTAAAATACTTCCTTGGAGTGTATTTAGAACCACATTGGACACTGTTAGGATTTCTGCTTCAACCATCAAGTGTAATTTGTAAGACTCAAGGGGAGAAGGAAAGCCTACCACGTTTACCCATATTTTGGGGAACAGTGTTCTTCCTTCCTTCTCGATGCTGTGAGGCTCCCTCTCTGACCCTTTCTGTTCTGTGCAGAGAACTCCTTTCCACCCTCCCTTCAAGGCAGGTCGGAGCTGGAAGCAGGCTCTCTTAGTTTCCCTTCACCTGAGAATGTCTGGATTTTCCTCCGTCCTTGAAGGATATTTTCACGGACTGTGGGAAGGATATTTTTACCAAGTCTAGAAAGAATCCGGGGTGGACAGTCCTTTTCTTTTCGTACCTGAAACATATTGTGCTGTTTCCTTCTGGCCTCCAAGGTCTCTGATGGGAAACCCACTGTCGTTCAAATTTTCTGATCGTCCAGATAAGGTGACGTTTCTCTCTGACTGCTTTCCATTTTTTTTCTTTGTTTTTACTTTCCGTAAGTTTAATTATGATGTGCTGTGGCATGGGTTTCTTTAGGTTTATTCCTTTTTAGTTTCTTTCGACTTCGTGAGTCTGTAGATTTATGTGTCTCACCAATCTGAGTAGTTTTCAGACCTCCCTATTTCTTCTCTCCTTCGGGGACAAAACGACAAAGTTTAGATGTCGTTGTAATCCCACAGGCCCCCAAGGTTCTGCCTATTTCTGTTTAGCAGCTTTCTGTCTGTGGTTTGTTTGTTTGTTTGTTTTTTAAGATTTTATTTATTTATTTGAGAGAGAGAGAGAGCAGACTCAGGGGGAGCAGGAGAGGGAGAAGCAGGCTCCCCACTAAGCAGGGGGCCCGATGCAGGGCTCCATCCCAGGACCCCGGGATCGTGACCGGAGCCAAAGGCAGAATATTAACCACTTGTGTCACCAGGCGCCCCTTTCTGTCTGTGTTCTGATGGGGCTGTTCCTGTTCCGTTGTGAAGTTTCCTGTCCCCATCCCCTTTTTCTCTGTTGTGGTGGTGGACCTATCCCAGCCACGGGGCTTTCTCTTTTTTTTTTTTAATTTTTTTTATTTGTTTATTTACAGCATAACAGTGTTCATTGTTTTGGCATCACACCCAGTGCTCCATGCAGTACGTGCCCTCCCTATTACCCACCACCTGGTTCCTCAACCTCCCACTTCCCCCCCGCCCCTTCACAACCCTCTGGTTGTTTTTCAGAGTCCATAATCTCTCATGGTTCATCTCCCCTTCCAGTTTCCCTCAACTCCCTCTCCTCTCCATCTCCCCATGTCCTCCATGTTCTTTGTTATGCTCCACAAATAAGTGAGACCATATGATACTTGACTCTCTCTGCTTGACTTATTTCACTCAGCATAATCTCTTCCAGTCCCATCCATGTTGCTACAAAAGTTGGGTATTCGTCCTTTCTGATGAAGGCATAATACTCCATTGTGTATATGGACCACATCTTCCTTATCCATTCATCCGTTGAAGGGCATCTTGGTTCTTTCCACAGTTTGGCAACCGTGGCCATTGCTGCAATAAACATTGGGGTACAGATGGGCCCTTCTTTTCACTACATCTGTATCTTTGGGGTAAATACCCAGCAGTGCAATTGCAGGGTCATAAGGAAGCTCTATTCTTAATTTCTTCAGGAATCTCCACACTGTTCTCCAAAGTGGCTGCACTAACTTGCATTCCCACCAACAGTGTAAGAGGGTTCCCCTTTCTCCACATCCTCTCCAACACACGTTGTTTCCTGTCTTGCTAATTTTGGCCATTCTAACTGGTGTCAGGTGGTATCTCAATGTGGTTTTAATTTGAATCTCCCTGATGGCTAGTGATGATGAACATTTTTTCATGTGTCTGATAGCCATTTGTATGTCTTCGTTGGAGAAGTGTCTGTTCATACCTTCTGCCCATTTTTTGATATGATTATCTGTTTTGTGTGTGTTGAGTTTGAGAAGTTCTTTATAGATCCTGGATATCAACCTTTTGTCTGTACTGTCATTTGCAAATATCTTCTCCCATTCCGTGGGTTGCCTCTTTGTTTTGTTGACTGTTTCCTTTGCTGTGCAGAAGCTTTTGATCTTGATGAAGTCCCAAAAGTTCATTTTTGCTTAATGAAAATACAGAAAGGGAAATTAGAGAATCGATTCCATTTACTATAGCACCAAGAACCATAAGATACCTGGGAATAAACCTAACCAAAGAGGTAAAGGACCTGTACTCGAGGAACTACAGAACACTCATGAAAGAAATTGAAGAAGACACAAAAAGATGGAAGACTGTTCCATGCTCTTGGATTGGAAGAATAAACATTGTTAAAATGTCTATACTGCCTAGAGCAATCTATTCTTTTAATGCCATTCTGATCAAAATTCCACCGATATTTTTCAAAGAGCTGGAGCAAATAATCCTAAAATTTGTATGGAATTAGAAGAGACCCCGAATTGCTAAGGAAATGTTGAAAAACAAAAACAAAACTGGCGGCATCACGTTACCCGATTTCAAGCTTTACTACAAAGCTGTGCTCACCAAGACAGCGTGGTACTGGCATAAAAACAGACACATAGACCAGTGGAACAGAGTGGAGAGCCCAGATATGGACCCTCAACTCTATGGTGAAATAATCTTCGACAAAACAGGAAAAAATATTCAATGGAAAAAAGACAGTCTCTTCAATAAATGGTGCTGGGAAAACTGGACAGCGATATGTAGAAGAATGAAACTCGACCATTCTCTTACACCATACACAAAGATAAACTCGAAATGGATAAAAGACCTCAACGTGAGACAGGAATCTATCAGAATCCTCAAGGAGAACATAGGCAGTAACCTCTTCAATATCAGCCACAGCAACTTCTTTCAAGATGTGTCTCCAAAGGCCATGGGGCTTTCTACTTCAGTGATATCCTTCAGTTCTCAGGTCCCATTTGTCTTCTCTGCATGCACGTGTCTATGCTGAGACTTTCTACTTCTCTGCCTCCTCCTTTTGTCCAGGAGTGTGCTCAGAATCGCTCACGGAAATGCTGCAGCCAGCTGCTCTGCGGTCTTTGTCAGACTAACAGCTCAGTGTTGCGGTGACTGTCTTCCGCACTCAGCTTGAGGTCTTCCCAATTCCTGGTCTGGCAAGTGGTTTTCCGTTGAAAGCCGACATGTCTGTTTTACCCTGGGACAGGGTCTCATTTAGGCCCATGTTGGCTGCAGAGCAGGTCTGCCCCTCGTGCACACGCTGCTGTCTTCCTCACCATGCTCACAGCCTCTAGAAGGCACAGAAGAGGCACCAGACCAGCCCCAGAGTAGCGTGTCTCCTCCCCTGACATCTTGGACAGCCCTTTGCTGATGTCACAGACTTTTCTGCCGCAGAAGAAAAGTCTTACTGCGCAGCTGCTGCCCCTTGGCTTGGCCCATGGCTGGAGAGAACAGGCTCTTAGGGTTGTTCCTGGTGTTATCTGCACCTAATGACATCACCGACTTGCTTCAGCTCCACATCTACAATAGAGGAGGCAAAAAAGAAAACACCCAAAATCAATCCATCTTGTCAGAAACACAAATCCTTGCTGATTTTTAAATGTTGCTGTTAAAATATGCAGTTTTTGTGAATTCTCTTTTTCTTTTCTGCAATGGTTCTTCCTTTGCTTTGGGCGTATTTTCAAGACCCATAATTTTGTCATCTGCAAACAGAAGTAGGTTTACATTTCCCCCCTCTCTTCCAGGCCCTGGGCCTCTAGCTCCTACTTCCAGCCCAGTTCTAAGTGGTCAGAGAGACACGGGCATCCCCATTTTCTTCCCGTCCATTTGTGTGCCCAGCGAGGACTGCGTTCACTTTCCCATACAGTCAGTTGTTGACTTACTGGGTGTTTCTAACATGGATGGGGTTGATTATGTAAGAAGTCTCCCCTGTTTGGGAAGGGTCAGGTAATACTCGGTTCTACTTGTTTGGTGGATGATATTCACATAGTTCCCGACATTGAGACACTTCCTCCTCCTGACACACAACTCCTTGGCCAAGGTGCGCGATTTCGTAGCACTCTTCTGGTCAGCCGTGCCTTACAGAAGATCTCCGTGCACCCATGGTCATAAGGGAGATGGTCAGTACTTTGGTTTTTTAACAGAATCTCCATCAAGTTATGGGGGGTTTTACTTGCCTCGTAGAAGGCACTTGGAAGGTTTCCATCTTTCCTGTGTTCTGGAAAGAGTTAAGTAGCATTGCTCTCCTCGGTCTCCCTAAGCCCTGGTGTGCTTCCTGTGGGGGTGTCTGGCTGAGTTAGTGCTGTTTTGCCGCCCCTCTGTGTCCACAGCCGTACCCAGCCTACTTAGTTACATTCTTTCTCTTGAATGGGGTCAGTTTTGCTCCTTTGCACATTGTTAGAAAATTATTTCATCTTGGCATTTAACTTTATTTGCTTACAATTCTCCAAAGTAATCTCATCATCTAAAAAATAAATTCTTCTGGATTCAATGGGTATTTACCCTTTGTTATTTCTAATTCTGCGTATGAACGCCTCCTCTCTCCCACCCCCTCCCCCACCGGGCCCTTTTTGCTCCGTCCCCTCCTTGTTCATCTCTGCAGCGGATTTGGGGTTCATTTACTGGTTCTATCCCATTTCTCTCAACTCTTTAATACTTTGCACTTTCTCTAGATTAACCTTGTTGTTGCTGTTTAAGCTCTTTGTGTTGGATACTCATCTATGTTTCTATTTTCATTTTTATTGATATTCACTTTTATTTAAGGCTGAAGTTCTTGTTTTATACCTGCTTAACGGTTCTCTATAGATTCATATACCGTTGGTTTTCATTATTATTAGCTTCATGAAGCTCTGTGATTTTATTCTCTATTTTGCTCACCTCCCAATACTTCTTTAATCGCGTGTTGGTGGGGAGGCCTTTTTTTGTCTGGTTCATGTTATAATCACCTTCTCATTTTATTGCTTGTGGGAAGAGAATGCTACGTGTCTTGTTTCTATGCATTGGGATTTAATGAAATTCTCTTAAAAGTATAAGCTGTGGTCTGTGTGGGGGTCGTTTCGTGTACTTTTAAGAAGACGTATTCCCCATCACGGCGAGCAGACCTCAGTTCACAACTGTAAGGTCTGCTGCTTTGGCCACATCCCACAAGACTTATTCCTCCTTCCTAAGAGTGTCCTTCTGGTCTGTCGTGGATGGAGTTTTGTTCTGGATGTTTCTGTGACAAGTGTATCTCTGTTGATCTCCTCTGGTATCGTCCAAGATTCCCACTCTTTGAAAGTCGCTTCTGTGTTATCAGGTACATATTTATTGAAACTGTGATGCCTTCCTTGTGAATTATAGCCTCCGCATCACAAACAGGCCCCCTTCGGATGCCTTCCGGGCCCTCTGGGTCTAGTTAGAGAGCACAGCTGTTAGACCTGTTTTCTATTTACATTTTTCCCTGTGATATCTGACATGGACTTTCTTTCTGATCTTCTCATGGCTCTTTATTTTAAACAGATTTCATGCATATAGCACCGTCCTGGGTTGCACTTGTCAGCCAATCTGAAAATCATGTCTTTCATTTGAAGTAAAGTAGTGTGCCGAAGCCCCCTCCTAGGCGGTATTTCTCACTATAATCGACGTCATCATTCCTCTATAGTTACATGACGTGCGTGGACATGGTAGGACTTCTAGACACACACGTGCCCGCACATACGCTCACCCGCTGCATACCGTGGTCGATTTCTTATTTGTTTTTTCACTCTCTCTTGAGACTATCCTTAGTTGTCCAGAAAGGCTTTTGTTCTAGTGGGTACGTTCGCACTCATACCTTTGGATCCGCATCGTGTCTCTTCTCCTCGACGCTGGTGACCAGGGCCCCGTCTACCCTTCTCCCAAAGTGGCTGATTCGAGGTGACATATCTTTCTTTCTTGGTGCATACCTACAATCAGCCAGATTATTCTGCAGTTTACGAGTGGACCTCCCCCAATCTTGCCAGTTACCCGGATTCCACACGGTCAGAGCATGTAGTGGGTACACACCTTGTCCTCCTCTTCATCTCACAGTGGGCTCCTACACACGCACCTGTTCTACAACCACTACTGTCTCACCCACATCCCTGCTGTGTGACCCTCTTTCTTAGCCAGACGTTTTGGGAAAGTCCGTGTCAGTGATATTTTCCAAATTCTTACACATATATGTGCATGAGAGTCAGCCCGTCTGGTTGCCTCCTGTCTTTCCTCCAGGGTCTCCCGTGGGCTTCTCCATTTTCCTCTGGTATAAACACTTACTGTCAAAGCGTCTGACGTCAGTCTGACTTTCTTTCCTATGTAATTCCTGATTTTTTTTTTTTTTTTGCATGAATGTCCAAGGAATTTTCTTATAATCTAAAGCCTCAAAGTTGTACTAGAATATGTTTTGTATTGACCGTTCTGGGTAGACTTTTTCACAGACAGAGTGTGTCCTTTTTCAAAACTCGACTTTAAGTTTTCTCTTATTTTAAAAAGTGTTTTTAAAATATTGGATTTAGTGTTCATTCTGTCCCATGCTTTGGTTTCCTGCCTCAGTATCTCCAGTTATACGTGTATTGTGTCCTCCTTTCCAGTCTTCCATATTTATTACGAGTATTTTCAATGTCTTTCCTACTTCTCTTTTCCAAATACTCCCTCCTTTACATTTTTCTTATGTTGTTCACTCTGACAGATACATACTCTTATCTTCCATCTAACCTTACTTCATGTGCTGAGGTAAGTTTTCCCTCCATTTCCAATCATTTACTAAGTTCTAGGAGCCTCTATCTTCCCTCCATTCAGTCCTTTGATTTATGTGCCATCTTAGTTCTATCATATTCTATTCTTTCAGTAATTCTTGGTTTGTTTTGTTTTGTTTTTATTTTTTCAGTGTTCCAAGATTCATTGTTTATGCACCACACTGAGTGCTCCACGCAATCCATACCCTCCTTAATACCTACCACCAGGCTCACCCAACCCCCCACCCACCTCTCCTCCAGAACCCCCCGTTTGTTCCTCAGTGTCCACAGTCTCTCATGGTTCATCTCCCCCTCCGATTTCCCCCAACTCATGTCTCCTCTCCTTCTCTCCATGTCCTCCATGTTACGTTCTTTCACTAATTCTGTTGTTTGTATTAAAAATTCAGATTGTTTTGAAATATTTGTTTAAAGCATTTTTCTAAATTTTTCTGTTATGTCTTATTTTCTACGGGGATGTTTCTATGCTAGTTGTCCTTTTGTAGTTGTGATTCTGACTTTGCACGAACTCAACCATTGTCCTCACTGGGATGATGTTTAAGGAAGGTGGTTTGCCAGGATTCGTGGGAGGAAAGAGTGCCCCTCGGCAGCTCCTGTGGCTTCACAGACACCTCTTCTGATATTATCACCTGCTGTTCAAAGAGAGAGCTATGCCTTTCTGGTGACCTGCCCCCCCTCCTTCATCTGGACACTCTCTTTTCTTTTCCCTAGAGTCCTTCTTACGGAGTTCAGGCTGCTATCCCAAGAGACTATTTGCTGGATGGCTTAATGTCAGGAATTTATTCCTCAAAGTCCTAGAGGCTGCAAATCCAAGGTCAGGAGGCCAGTGCTTCCGGGTTTGCAGACATCCATCTTCTCATCTTCTCTCTGTGCCTTCACGTGGAGCAAGAGAGCACTGGTCTCTTCATCTCCATTCCCATCATGGGGGTCCCATACCCACGACCTCATCTAAACCTAATTACCTTCCAAGGGCCCATCTCCAAATGTTGTCACATTGGGGTCTAGGGTTTCAACATATGACTTTGAGCAGGTAAAACCCTCCCGGCAGTTGCTCCATAGCAGAGCCATCCTTAGATCTGGGCAAGATGGGCCTATGCTCTTGGCATGTCCACACCCCCTTGCTGCTGTCCTTTTTCCTGGAGCAAGCAGCCTGTGGGACAAAGCAGTGTGCCACCCAGAACCACTGTTTCTCTTCCAGACCAAAATCAAGCTTACCCAGGATCCTTAATTGACTTCCTTACTCTCCTACCTAGAAATACAATCAGATCTGGTGCCCAGAGTTGTTGGGAGGATTAAACTCAATGACCACTTTGAAAATTGCATAAAGTGCCGCTCTGTCTGGTCACTTACGGCTGGTGCCCAGACACAGCTTTGATTTCAATTCTGACTCTTGAGTCCACTGCAAATTGAGTTTTGCCTAAGATCCGCTACAGGAGGATTGTCCCTCAGGGCAACCTTCCCTTAAACATATGATGGAGAAGAGCCATATGCCATGCACACTGCTGACCCTTCATCCATCCATTCACACACCCATTCACAAGCCCCCTCTGAGCACTCAATATGCACCAGCTTGACCCTGCCACCACCGCAGAGAGAAAAGAGAAAAAGGAAATTTTATAATACAACCGTAAATATTCACCAAGTACAGTACAAAAGTGTCTCTCTGTATATGATAAAAACCTCCAAGGTGGAGAAGGTGCTTTAAACAGCATGCACTCCGAGTGTTGCGGGACCCAGCAGTAATCATACGAGCCCTTCGCCCGGAGCACTGACCATGCTCCAGGCTCCGTGCTCTACGCTTTTCATCATCATCTAGCTGAATCCAGCCTGGTAGTGGATGTTACGCTCACTCCGCATGTGGAAAACGAGACACAGAGAGGTTGAATGAGCTGGGATTTGAACCCCCATCTGACGGATCCTTGAACTCAAAGCCTGAAGCACGTCGACTTCCGAAGCTGGAGCTAGAGATCAAGCTGCCTCCCTCATCGTCAATTCCCATCAATAACTCACGTATGTGCATTAAGTTCGCAGATCCGTGGAACACCTACCCTGTGACGGGCACGAGGTCCTCACACTTCTGTCGGGGAATCATAAAAGCCATTTAGCAAGTAAACGTGCGGCATAGGAGAGAGCGGTGAATTCTTTACGCTAAAGGACATGCAGCGGTTGCTGAGGGCAGGGCTGCCTCCGGTGAGAGTGGGCTCAGCGATACAGGCAGTAGCTTCGAAGGGCGTCAGAGGCAGAGGGCACGGTAAGAACCGCCTCGTGGTATTTTATTTTCCCTTCCCGGTCTGGTGTCCTAAATCCTTGAGCGAATTACATAAAATGTCGTTCCTTCAAGCTCTCTCGTGGCAAAAATTTGAAATTGGCACCGGCAAACTTTTATTCATCTTTGTAGAGATGAGTAGGTTGTATGTCAATCCCAACCCGTTACTGGTGGGAACATGCGTGCACTCAAGGTGCCGTGCAGCCGACCCTGGGCACTTGCACTCGTCGGGGTTCTCCAGAGGACGGAACCGACGGGATGTGTCTATGCCGATACACATATACAGAGAGAGAGACAGCAGAGAGAGAGACTGATTTTTAAAAACTGGTTCATGCGGTTGCGGAGGCTGACAAGTCTGAAGTCTGCGGGGCCAGCAGCAGCTGAGAATTCCAGTCGGGGTGATGCTGGGGTCTTCGTCCAGAGGCTGTCTAGAGGCACAACTCCCTTCAGAGGACCTCAGTTTTGTTTTTCGTTCTTTGTTTTTTTTTCCTCTTATGGCTTTCCACTAGTCGGATGAAGTCCATGCGCTGTGTGGCGTGTAATCCGCTTCACTCAAAGCCTGAATAAATCGCATCTAAAAAATATCTTCACAACCACATCCAGACGGGTGTCTTACCCGACAACTGGGCTCCACAGCCCAGCCGCATTGACACGGGAGATTACCCATCAGGGCACAGAAGAGGGAATGTAATCTGTGACATCGGGGGCCCCCTGCAGCCTGGATGAGTATGAAGGAAACACTCACCTCCCTGACGGTTCCCAGAGTCACCCTTCCGGCCCCCGCGGCCATGCGAGGTCATTTCCGCAGCGACAGAGCTGACCTTTGAAGATGCCACTAATGTCCTCTCTGACTGTCCCCGCATCACCCAGCATGGGCTGGGTCGGCTGCCACCCGAGCTCTGCTGCGAGCGTGGGGGGCCTGTTCGGAGAAGCGGAGGTGCGAGGGCAGGCAATCCGCATCTCAAATGTCACAGTGATTTATAGACTGTATTTCCTGGGAAAAGTGCAAAGATTTATTTCCAGGAGACAGGCTGTTTGTAAACACACGGCTCGCAGGTGTGGCTGTGTGTGGGGGTGAGCCCTCGGGGGTTTATGCCTCCACGCGGGAGAGTAACAGCCGGCCTGGAGGCGGGAGCGAGGGCTCGGCCCCGAAACCTGGGGCCTTCTGCCCAGCCAGGGACACAGGTAATAACGGCTCCTTTTCCTTATCTCCTCAATGGGGCTAGAGCCAACTTTACAAATGAAATAGCCGGCTATTGTACTAGTAAACTGAGTTTATTTGGGAATAGCAGAGCAATTGAAAATGTGGGATAAGCAAGCTATGGGAGAACCACAGGCAGGGCCCAAGACACAAAGGAAGGGTCAGCTTTTACCAGGTTTTAGGTAGAACTTGGAGGGGGTTGTTTTGAACACACTCACTGGAGAAGAAAAAGACTTCGAGGCGGGCGTCTTCTCACTGGAGGCGAGCAGTGGCTGGTGCATTGAAGTTAGGGCAGGAAAGATCATCCTTCTTTTTCTTAAAAGCAGGAGACAAAATCCCAAGGGAAAGACGTCTTCACTTGTTAAGATAATTCTTATCTTCCTTCCTCCTTCTGGTTGTGCGGCTGCTGTGAGTGGTCCGTGCGTGAGCGCCCCGTTCAGGGCTTCCTGATTCCCGTGAAGGTTCCTTTATCTATTTTCACACCAGAGTTACACTACTCACTTTGCCTACCTGGATGAAAGCAGTGAGTGTTTTACCAAGGAGACATGAAAGTCATAAATTTGTATGCACAAAGTAATCTAGCTTAAAAACATATAAAGCCATTATTGATGTGCAATAAGAAGAAATGAAAAATCTAGAATGAGTCTAGGACATGATCCCATACCTGTCTTGGGCATCGAGAGCCACACTGGAAATCACCCTCACGAGACTCCAGGGTGCAGGAGAGGTCACGGGCTCCTAGAGGGGGGTGTGGTGGACAGAAATCTACCTGAGAACTCAAGGGCCCTCGTGTTCGCAGACAGATCTTTCCCCATATCTCCCGGATAGAGATCAAACCAGTGGGACCACTTCACTGAAACACACGGAGCCCCGGACACGAATGAGCCACCCAGATGGACCGAAGCTCCGCAAGAAGCAAATCAAGGAGAAAAGAGCAGACTCGGATGTCAGTGATCTCGACCACCACACGCAGAATGTGAAATAAAGCAAAAGTAAAGAGGAGAAAAGAGGGAACCGGAAGCACAAAAGAGGCTAGAAGTCTCTCCTACCACAGACGGAAGCCGGAAAGAACGCAGTGGAACTCCAGCGAGTGAGGCCGATGGCCCGCGGGCTCTCTGATCGGTCCTACGGTTCGTCTGCAGACGGCCTGGACCCTGGGTCATCCCGTCGCCCTGCCCACGAAGCCATGTGAAGAGCGCAGGCGTCCGTGCTGCCGTCCTGCTGCCCGTCTGGGATCTGGCGAGACTCTCTCTAAGCCGCGTTTCCGAGGGCTGTCTCAGCATCCACGTTCATAGGCATGACGCGAGGTCCATACCCCCGGCTACACAGACCCACTCGCAGCCGGGGCCGGCTGGAATTTATACCATCACGGACGCTAGGGAGTGCAGGACGGGTGGTCCTGGGGAGCCTGGAGCCTTCTGCCCCTCCAGCTCCAGCCGCCCATCTCCCTCCAGACAAACCGGCAAGCCCCTTCCCCGGTCCGCCGAGTATCTGCTCCCACCCCAGCCCTTTGGGTCCCCACATTCCACCCCTCCCAGGCTTGTCACGAAATTTCCTCTGAGCAAAAACAGTATCATCCCCTATCCCTCCCCCACTGCAAGGATTTGGTGGGGGGTGCAGAAGGAAACGTTCCTTCCTCACTCTAGCCATGCCCAGCCAGCCCTGGAGCTTTGACACGTCAAGGGCTCGTGTCTTGGATATTGCGTGTCTCTCTCCCCGTGGACGGAGGGCTCTTCAGCACCAGCCCCGTGCCATGCTCACTGCCCACTCTGCCGGATGACATGCGCTGAAGCAGTTGTGCTGAGTGTGGGTGCGGGAGGTCCGGGGCGTGCTTGCGAGCAGCCGCGGGGTCTTGCCTCCTGGGATCTCTGTCCTAGAGGAGGCACAGTCTTCGTCTCCCCTTTTCCCTTTGCAGCCAGCGTTGCCCTGCTGCCGGGGAGCTGTGGGCGATGGGGAGGCTCTCCCTGGTGCCATAAGGCTCCGCAAGCAGCAGGTAATGTCTATGCAAAGCAGTTGCTTTTAAAATCTTTTATATGCCCGTCATATTAAAAGCCATTCCGTTGGAAATTACCAAGACAGGATGCGCACCTGCCTGCAATTTTTATAGCTTCTTCCCCCCTCGTGAAGAACGTGAAATTCTTGAGACTGAACTTGGTTGCTTCTCTTTCAAAATGGGTCCTGTGGATTCTTTCCTCTCACTGCCTCGTCTCGCGAGGGAGGCCCCGTCCTGCGTTTCCAGGATGGCTTCCTTCATGGGGGTCCTTGCTGTTGCGCCCTGGGCTCCGCGCTCCCCGACGCACTTCTGCTTCCTGTCCTGCCACGCGCCCCAACCTACTCGGTCTCTCCCCGGCACTGCCCCCAGAAACGTCTTTCTAAGATTAAGCCCTACCGTGTCATTACTTGGCTTAAACTCCTGCAATGTCCTTGGGGCTCCCCGGCCCCAGACCCTGCCCACGTGCTCTAAGCACACAAGTAACCACAACGCCCAGTTGTCCTTGGAGGTCCGTGCCATCCGGTGACGCCGTGAGCTCGACCCCCACACACCGTCTTCAGCGCGGCTGCTTCACCTTCCCTGGAGAACCTTGACAGTGGGCGGGCAGCCTCGTTCTGCACCTCCAGACTGCTCTCATGCCCAGGGACAGGTGGTTCGCTGGGCTCCACACTCACTAAACACGCACACGCACGCACGCACACACGCACGCACGCACGCACCCCTCCCCTCCAGCCGAGGCTGCGCCTGTACTTCGGAAAAGGCAGAGGTCATCCACCAGCACCACCCGCCGCTGTCCCGCCCGCCCTACTGCGTCCCTCCCACCGGAGGCCGCTGGTCAGGGGCTGTGGCCCCTCCTCCCCATCAGTCTTCACTTCCGTGTCTCCTGAACACTCACACGGCCCCGTAGGCACCAAGGGCTGCTCTCAACCACATTCTGAGCAGAACCTTCCCGCACTCCAACAGAACCCGCTAAAGCACTTTGCACGGTGCTGCCCAGCCCCCTCTCGCTAACCAAGCCCTGGCCCTAGTTTCTTATCCCGCATCCCCAAAGTCGTCCCTGCTGGGCCCTGACCCCGGTGTCCCTAAAACCAGCGGGCCGTCCCACTCTCCTGGGAGAGACAGCGGCTTGGCAGCTCCTCCTAAAAGATCCCTCTTTCTCGGCCTCCAGTGTTCCTCACCCTCCCGGTCCTTCCTCTTACTCAGGTCTGCGCTTTGTTGACACAAGTTCTCCAGGGCCTCTCCATGGTCCCACCGGCTTGATGGGCCCACGCTGGGCATCCCAGAAATCGCCAAGGCCACACGCCGTCTGTCAGGTTAGACGGGAGAGCAGTGCCGGGCTGACGTCGGAGACGGTGTGGGGCTCGGCTGTCTGGGGCTGGTCAGCAGCTCCCCATCTCTCTGTCCGACACCTCCCTTCCCTGGGTCCCCTGCTCGTAGCAAGCCACGTGGGTCCCATTCCCGACCCAAGCAGCGAGAAGAAGGAAGGGCACAAGCGTGGGGCAGGGAGCTCGATTAGCTGCCTGCCTCTCTCCAGCAGCCCCTTCTGGAAGGAAACTGGCAAATGAAGGATAAGCCGTTGTCTTTCCACCGTCTCGGCTGCTAAGGAAGGAGGGAGCGTGGATCTGGGGCGCGCAGCTGCCCGGCTGCTCCACAAGCTCCAGCGTGAGCTTCTCCCCCCACGTCCTGCTCCTCCTCCCACAGGGTCCCGGATCCCCAGAGCCAGTGTGTCCTCCGCTACGTCTGCTTCTCCCCACCCAGAGCCTGCCTCCTCACCCCCCAGAGGCGGCGTCAGCTGTTGATGGGGGACACCTCGGGATCTCAGTGGTGCCGAACTGCTGACAGCGTGTGGGGTGTGGGAGGGGTGGAGGCCCGTGGGGAGGCAGGAAATGAGGTGTGGGTAGTGGGTTTGCAGGGCTCGGAGGCTCCAGACCACAGAAGGTGCCGCAGAAACCCGCATGTAATCTGCAACGGGAAGGCACTCAGCAAACCCAGCTCAGTCCTACAAGTCCTACAGAAGTGCCCCAGGGAAAGGCCTGCCCAGGGTCACCTATTCAGAGGGACAACCCCCTCCCCACACCACCCCAGAGATCGTCAAGACCGTAACCCTCAAGACAGCACATCGCCTTCTTGAGGATGTGAAAGCCAAGTCTGTTTCCAAGCACAGCCGGGCCCTGCAGCAAACACCACCCCCGGCGACCTGCTGAAGGCACGGAAGGTTCCAGACCCTGTCACCAAGGGGATTGCAGACGGGTCCAGAGGGTCCACAAATGAAGGTCCCATTTTAGCTTGATGGATACGAAGCACCATGGCTTGGGGTCCAGAGGGGCCTGCTGGGCGCAGAGAGGGACTCCATGAAGAAGGGGGAGTTTGCACGGCCATGCAGGTTTGTACCAGGTCGGCAGGGAGAGGACATAGGCTGGACACAAAGATGTGGGTGGGAGGGTCCAGCAGGACAGGGGAGCTGTCTGCCTGCGACCCTGGGACACAGCTGGGATTCGAACAGGGGGACGTGGGGCCCTCTTGGCCATTGGCTCAGCGCTGCCTGGAATCGGCCAGGACCAGGCCTGGGGACACCGGGGAAGAGGGCTGGCCTGGACTCCCTGGGATGAGGCTGTCCCTGGAGGTGCCCTGGACCACCAGGCAAAGCCCAGAACCCAGGCTGTGTGCAGAAGCCCACCCCACAGCAAGCTCTCTCCGGAGGTGGGTCAACGCGTCGGGGCTCCTTCTGATGCCAGCACACACATGCTCACACGCACGTGCCCTAGTGTGCACACACGTGACCCCTGCGGGTGCGTCTGCCCGTGTCAAAACACACACACATGCTTGTGCAAGGCTCCACGTGCTTGCAGGCCTCCGGCTCACATGGGCTCGCACGCATGCACACGGCTGCCCTCCTTGCAAGGGTGGCCAGACACACCTGTCTTCGAGCGCGTGCCTCAGTCCGACAGGCTGCCAGGCTCTGACCCGACGTTCCCCAATTACGCTCCTCTCCTCGGAGAACATTTTGTGAGAGACAATTTGTCAGGCCCATCTCCGTTTTCACGGGGTAACAAGCTCCGTCTTTATCAGTTCCCAAGCTTCTCCGGCAGGAAGAAATATGTCTCCTCCCTCCCCCGGCCCCCCGAGCCAACAGATCATCGGCGCCCCACCCCCACCCCCGGGAAGCAAGGATTTCATCTCTTTAATTTATGGGTCGTGTAGCCTGGCACCCGAACTCGCCTAAAAGTTGGGAAATGTGATGACTCACCATATTTGGCAGCTCATACATACATATATTTTCCAGAACGCTCATGCTGGTGCCCATTATAATTGGGAGCTGTATAATCAGTGCCTTCAGCTGCCAAAATAAAGTACACGATTCACATCCACCTCTGGGACCAAAAAAGAGGTCTGGCTGGCGCTCCTCCAGCACAGGAAAACGCTGGAACGGAAAGGAGGCTTTGAGAGGCGCCCACCCCCTGTCAGCAGCTCCCTGAACCACGCAGAGGGGAGGCCGGTCAGAGCGGATGCAAGAATGCAGGGTCCCAAGCTCAGCCCTGGGCTCCGAGGTCTGCACGAGGGTCTCACGCTGGCCATTTCCTGGAACTATTGCTCAGCCTGGCAGGTGCTGCTGGAGAGCACCGGACAGCAGCGTCCCCTCCCAGCCTCTAAGTCTTTGCGGTAGGCAATGCACACTAATGCTGCTCAGACAGGGGCATGTGAGCACAGCCCACCAGAGAACCAGCTGAGGCCAGAGGGAAAGTGTTGGTCCACAGGAATGAAAAATCCAGCCACAGAGTGGGCTTCAGGTATGGCTTGAGCAAGGGGTTCTCAGCTTGGGTGCCCCGGGTGGGCTTTGCCCTTTACTGACAAGGATGGCAGCCAACCTCCCCTCAACAGTGAGTCCAGGGTAAAAGCCAGGGTCCTGGGGCAACGTCTCACTGAGTCCCCTTGGGGCCCCTGGCTCTCGTGTCCTTCTGTCTGTGGCCACAGGTGCGTGGCACTGGAGCTGCAGGTTGAAGTCACCCGTGCCGCCTCCGTGCAGGGGGTGGTGACTTCCCGGACCCTCAGAGCCCTGGTGGGAGTGTGGGGGCTGCCCAGGGAGAGTGCGGGTGGGCTCCCCCTGGGAGGAGCTGGAGGAAGAGAGAAGCCTGCTGAGCAGGGTGTCAGGAACGTGGCCCGAGAAACTTCCTCTGCGACAAGCCGCTGGTCGTGGCTGGGAACGCGTCCCCCGCGGTGGGTCTGATTTCCCCCCTCAAAGTCCAGTCTCGCCTCGCCCACTCTTACTTCCTGTGTGGAGCAGGTAGGGAGTCGGGGCATCAATGGGTGAGAAATCACTGGGCCTCCAAGGCCTATTTTTCACTGTAACAAGTCATTACCTTTGTGCCTGGAGCCGTTTCTCAGGATCTTAATACATTCGTTTATCAATCAATACTTAATTGATGTCTATAAAGCATGTTGGAAATCGGAGGTGAGAGCGGCTCTTCCAAGAACCAGGTCCGCGGCTGGAGGGACCGCGGCTGTGGGTGCAGAAGCCGCGTCCCAGGGGCCCCCACGGCCAGATGCCCCAGTCCTTGCAGACCCTCCCCCTGCAGAGGGAGGTCAGGCACCGTGGAGAGCGGCTGACTCATAACCGCGTGGTCCAGGGGCACCGGGCATCGCCGCAGAAACACCCAGCCAGGTCCCCAACCCGTCTGCTCCCTACCGATGACCACACCTGGCAAGTTCAGCCACGGCTCTGAGCCTCGATTTTCCAACCTGTGCAATGGGCGCCATGACGGTATCTCTTTCAAAAGGGCTGAAGGGCGTGAGACGCACCCATGAAGTGCTCAGTAGTGGTGACCACAGCAAGGGTGCCATGGTGTGGCTGTCATTCTAATGCCCCCAGATCCCCTTATCCAGCTCCGGGGCCGTACGCTTCCGGACACGTCACTCCGCGGAGGCCGGGGGCGATGGTTGTGCACTGTGAATCTGGTGGCTGGACCCAGAAGGTTGACATCCCAGAGACGCAGATACGACTCCACGTGGGTGAGCGTGGGGCTCGGCGTTACCTCCCTGCACACAGAGCTGCGGACTTGGTGGGAGCACCCACAGACAGAAAGGGGCATGCCCGGGGGTCTCCTTACGGCCACCCTCCTACACACCCCCACCTCCCCAGCACCCCGGCAACACTCTCGGCCCAGGTGCGGCACACCCAGGGGGCTGCAGCGGTCTCCTCTCGGACGACAGGCACGTCCAGGCAGCCTGGACAGAGGCCAGCAATGCCTCCCCGCCAGGAGGAGAGGATCTCTGAACCGAGAGCCCGAGAGCCATGGGCTGGGGCACGCCCGCTCCGCGCTCCCGTGATCGCAGACTTCCTGGACGTCATTTGTCTCCTTGACTCGCTGTCCTCAGCCCGGCTCTCCCGGCGCCCGGAGTGGGCCCGGGCCCTTCCGAGAGCCGTGTCCATGGCCGTGCCAGTGACTGATTGGGGATGAGGCTTCTGTCCCTGCCGTCCTGGGAGCCAGAATGTTGATTGAATGGCCATCTCACTCCCACCAACAAGCAAGTAACAGTGTAAACTGGGGGCTAATTTATCAAAAACAGGGGCTGTGCTCCGCGCGGGCTGTGTCCTCCGCTGAAATATGGCTCCTGCCCAGCGCCGGGCCCACGTGCGTACGATTTTATGATATTTCAGTTTTATGGAGGACATCTCACTGATGAATGTCTCTTAGTGAACTATCATTCTGAAATCTATTTTGCCTTCAAAGAGGCTTCGGCTGGAATGGACTGGGAGGGGGCGGCCACCTTGTTCCATATAAATCCACCGGCAGCAGCCCGGAGTGGGTGGGGGAGGAGGCCGGCGGGAGACGGGAGCGCGGCGTGGGAGCCCGAAGCCATACGCATCCTCTAGGTCCCCTTCCAAGGCCGCTGGGAGGGGCGGAAAGGGGCCTGGGGGCCCAGCAGCCCAGAGCATCAGCCCTACCCCGTGCCACGGGGCGGCCTCAGGTGGCCCCCTCCACAAGGACGGGGAATTCTGGACCACAGTCTCTGCGGCCCCCTTCCTGCGTGACCCTGTTAACACACAGGCAGGTCCAGAGCCGCGCTTCCCATTACGCCGGGAATCCCAGAGACAGTGAGAGCTTTCCCTCCGCTCAGGCTTGCTTTCTGCCCCGCGTGAGGCCCAGACAGCCCGGACCGTGGGGTCCTCAGAACTCGGAGCCCCCATTTTCTCTCTCCTGGGATACGTGGAGGTTCATTCTCTTGCGCTCTGGGCCCCAACGAAGTCCCCGGACTCGAAGAATCCAGGTTCTGCCGTTGACTGTCCTCACGCTGGGCCCAGCACCCCGCTCTCTGGGCTTGGTGTCTGGGTCTCACAGTGACGCTGGAGGAGGGCCTCTGGCGCTGGTGGGACCGGGAGTCCTGGCCCGTGTTGTGCAGGGGTGGATCCTGACATCCCACCCCAGCCAGAGAGACGGCCTGCAAGCCGGGGCATGGTTCCATTCTTGGTTCCTTTTCCCTCAGGCCTTGGATCTCAAAGCGGGGCCCCAGGGCCAGCAGCAGCGGCAGCATCCCCTGGGAGCTCGCTGGACCCCCAAGTCCCTCCCCAGACCCTGCGGCGGGGCCAGCGGTGTGTGTTTCAACAGCTGGGTTTGTTTCCTGTCGCTGCTGGAATAAACCAGGACACTCTTAGTGACTCACAACAATGCAGAGTTACCCCACCGCGGCTCTGCAGGCTGGAAGTCTGACGGGGTCACACGGGGCTGAAAACAAAGTGCCACCAGGCTGTGTCCTTTCGGAGGCTCTAGGGACGAATTGGTTCTTTGCTTTTCCAACTTCTGGATGCTGCTGCTTTCTGGGGCGCATGGCCCTTCCTCCACCTCCGAAGCTGGCGACAGTCTTCCTTCTGGGCATTCTCCTACAGTCACGCCACCCTCACATCTGCGAAAGGCCTTGAGATCAGGGTGGGCCCACGGGATTGTCCGCTCCTCTCAGGGCCCTCACCAACTCTGCAAACTTCCCTCTGCCGTGGGAGTCCCGCATTCCCAGGCTCGGGAATTAGGATGCAGACCTTTCCGGAAGCCCATGGTGCTGCTGACCACAAGTGCCCCCTGACCCACACCCCCGACCCTAGGGCTCTGATGCAGCCTGACCCTTGAAGTACGTGTGCTCTAATGGATCTTTTTTTTTTTTTTAATTTAAATTCAATTAGCCAACGTGTAGAATGTCATTAGTTTCAGATGTTCAATGTTCAACGATTCATTAGTTGGCGTAACGCCCAGTGGTCATCACGTCACGTGCCGTCCTTACTGCCCATCCCCAGCACCCCCCCCCCCCCCACAGCAAACCCTCAGTTTGCATCCCAGAGCTGACAGTCTCGCATGGTTGGTCTCCCTCTCTGATTCCTTCCCATTCCATTGTCCCTCCCTTCCCCCGGGATCCTCTGTGCTGTTTCCCACGTTCCACGTGAATGAAACCACATGGTAATTGTCTTTCTCTGAAGGACTTATTCACTCAGCCTAATCCCCTCCAGTCCCGTCCACGTCGATGCACATGGTAAGTAAACCTCCTTTCTGACGGCTGAGTCGTGTTCCCTGTGTGCGTGGACCGCAGCGTCCCTACCCATTCGTCTGTCGATGGATGTCTCGGCTCCTTCCGCCGTTTGGCTACTGTGGACTCTGCTGCTATGAACGCTGGGGTGCAGGTCACCCTTCTTTTCACTACATCAGTATCTTTAGGGTCAATACCCAGTAATGGGATTGCTGGGTCGTAGGGTAGCTCTATTTTCAACTTTTTGAGGAACCTCCATGCTGTTTTCCAGAGTGGCTGCACCAGCTTGCATTCCCACCAACAGTGGAGGAGGGTTCCCCTTTCTCCGCATCCTCACCAGCATCTGTCATTTCCTGACTTGTTAATTTTAGCCATTCTGACTGGTGTGAGGTGGGATCTCATTGAGGTTTTGATTTGAATTTCCCCAAGGGCGAGTGATGTTGAACATTTTTTCATGTGTCTGTTGGCCATTTGTATGTCTTCTTTGGAGAAACGTCTGTTCACGTCTTCTGCCCATTTCTGGACTGGGTTATTTGTTTTTCGCGTGCTGAGTTTGGTAAGTTCTTCATAGATCTTGGATATCAGCCCTTGGTCTTCTATGTCGTTAGCAGATGTCTTCTCCCGTCCCATAGGTTGCCTTTTAGTTTTGTTGACTCTTTCCCTTGCCACATGCAGAAGCTTTTCATCTTGATGGGATCCCAATAGTTCATTTTTCCTTCGGTTCCCCTTGCCTTTGGAGATGCATTTTGCAAGAAGTTGCTGTGGCCGAGGTCAAAGAGGTTACCACCTGTGTTCTCCTCTAGGATTTCGATGGTTTCCTGCCTCACATTTAAGCTGTTCTTTATACCCTTGATCCGAGCACATCAGGGAGGGGTGCTGTATGTTCACACAGTGTCCCCAACATCTATGAAATGGCAGAGCTTCGGTAAATGAAAGAGCTGATCTGGGGATGAATGCGTGAAGGAGAACCCACCGTCACCCAGCCTTCCATTTCAGGGCTTGCAAGAAGAGCTCAGACTGAGGGCCAGGGACCTGAGTCTGGCTGCCACATACAACCCAGGACTCTGAGTTAAATCCAAATCCCAAGCAATGAGTAATGTTCCGGAATAAGCCCATCTCTTGCGGTATTTGCGACCTATTTATACTAAAAAGTATTTGTTGCTTATTTAAAATGCAAAAATAACCGGGCATCCTGCATTTTTATTGGCCAAACATGGCACCCACACACATGGGTCCTCGCCACTACATGAAGGGTGGCTCTGGGGACGTCGCGGCTCTCTCACGACTCTGTTTCCTGCCTCACGTTTTAGGAAGCATCCGTCAATCCAGGTTCCCCTCCCCATCCTGGATTTTGGGGGAGCCTTCCTTGAAGAAAACTAGCAGGTGAAGGTCCTTTGAAGGACTCAAGGTCAATGCTGCCATGGTCGGGGGTGGCTCATAACAGCCAGGACCAGCCTTGCCCGTCAGCTGTGTCCTCTGGAAGGCATCGCAACCTCTGTGAACAAAACCAAGCAATCAGTTGTTCTTAAGGGTTCAAGGAACTTGTAGGAAAAAAAAGAAAAGAAAAAGCATTAACGTCAATTCTTGATTTTCTCTTTGGAGACATAAAGGGAAGAGAAGCGACATAAAAGAAAGCCCACTTAAGCACGTGATCCTCCTCTAAGAGGAACCACCTTGCATACTCACGCACATGCCCGCAGAGCTCAGGAGCCCCCAGCCTCTCCCGCCTTCTTTCCTTGGATCCTGATTGTCCTTTGATCTTCCGAATACTGTGTTCCTTTCCCGGTAATATGTTTCCCCTGTCCTCATGGCCTATTGATTAGAGCTCTTCTCCAGGATTCTGAGACCCTGGCTACAAGAAGGGAGAAGATATCCGGCGTTGGGGCGATGTTTCGGGGGGGCCGTTTGTGGTTTGTGTGACTGGAGCTTCTGACCGGGAAGGAAAGGGCTGAAGGCTCCTCGCTGTGCTGTTCGGCCTTTTGTCCTCTCTCGTTTTGTTTCTGGCTCAGTGAACAGCGTGAGAACAGGGGGCTGCCCAGCATGACCCCTTGAGTGGACCAGGGGCAGGCTGAAGGCAGGAGGAGGCAGGCCGCATGCGTGTCTCCTGGCTGAGGCCGGGGTGTGCTGGCTTATTGGTGGAACCCTATGTGCAGGGACTTGTGTGCAGAACCTCTGCATTTGAGGCGAAATCTCTGCGTTTAGGATAAAGGGAGTGATCCATCCCAGGCCAACGGAGTGACAATGAAGACTCCCATGTGGAGCCCTGCAGAATGTTCTGAAAGGTTCTGGAAGGGCAGATGGTCAGGTCTCACGGGGCCTAGGGTCTGGCGTTGGAAGCCACAGCAACCTGGTGAGAAGCAGGTCAGGAAGCCCTGACTGGGCGTCAGGGACTCTTGGTGGGGAGCCGAAGGACCTGTAAGCCCAGGAGTGCTGGTGACAGGCTTGTCCCAGGACTGTCCCTTGGGTATGTGCCTGTGCGCAAGCACACATTGGCTGCTACGGCGAGCGCAGGCACCGGGACAGGAGATGTCTGAGTCTGGACTCGGGGTGAGCCTGGGCTCACGCGCCCCTCATCGAGGAGCCTCACGTCCTTCTTTCCAGGAACTACCACACCGCTCTTCCTTTAGACACACAGATCAGTGGTTTTCAGCTAAGGACGCAAGAAACAAGAGGGAACCCAATGTCCCTCCACGGAAGCCAGCCAAGCCTCGACCTGTAACCCCGGATTCAGAACCATATGTCCAGGTACAATTTTGCTCTGTATTTGATTCCTGGGAGGACTCAGTGTGTGTTTTGGTTTTTGGTTTTCTCAGAATGTTTGGTGAGACAGGCAACCCAGCCCTTCCTTCCAAGACCGCAAGGACGCGGTCTTCCTGGAGGCTTGCTCGCGCACGCGGGGCCCATCCATCACTTTCAGGAGCTCGATGGGACTGTTGCAAAGGCGATCAATCATCTTTTTATTGAATTAAGACAAATGGGTGGTTATTAATAGGCTAAGACTTAATGAGGGAAATGGAGAACGCGCACAGTGAGAAGGGAAGAAGCATGTTCTGAGCTCTCCTTGGGAAGACCTGGAAGCGTCTTCAGTAAGGAAGGCCCTGGCTGCCCGGTCCCCTTTGACTCACGCTAAGACCCAAAGCACGTGAACTTAGGAATCAGAAACACCGGCTTGAACCTTTCCCGGCAGCCTTCCAGCTGTGTGACCTTCAGCCAGTGACTTGACCCCTCTGAGCTGCCGTCTCCTCTTGTCCGAGGGCGTGTGGAGGATGCTGGGCTGTTGTGGTGTGCGATGGGAGAGGGACCGGGTGCCGCAGGGAACACAGTCAAGCCTCCAGCCGTGGTGCGCTGCGGGGAGACGGACACGGGTATGAGCCACCCTGGTCACGAGGGATTGCAGCAGCCGCGGGGACAGGACGCTGGGTCGGGAGGGGGTGGGGGGCGAGGGGACACACCACCAGGCTGGTCACCCCACAGGCCTCTCTCTGAGCCGGGTTTCCAGGAATCCTTGGAAAGGAGCACGAGAGCGGAGCCGCGTTCCAAGCGTGTGGTCTTGGTTCGGGATGCCTGGCATCTGTTTATGGCAGTGCTTCTGGGGAAACAGATTGTGTTTATGGCAGAGAGAAAAGACCATGTTTCAGGGCAATCACTGCAGCTTGTTAGGTCAAATCCACGCCCCCAGCCCCATATGCCCGGGCAGGGTGCCTCGGTCCCCCTCTGTGCCGGAAGCGGGAGCCTCAACACGGGGTGGTCGAGCTGCAGGGGGAGCCCTGCCAAGGTGCATGATGGTCAGCCTGCGTTCTCCCACCGAGCGGGCGCACAAGTGGCTCTGGCCCCTTCCCCCCATCCCTCCCCAGGGCCGCTTCAGCCGGCACCTGCTCCAGGCGGGCCCTCTGCGGGGCGGCTGGTGGGCTGGGAGGGGCCAGGAGGGGCCAGGAGGCCCCTGGGGCAAGTGGGGGACTCAGGCCAGCCCCCGTCATTGTCAGGAGGCTGCTGGAGGGAAAAGCAAAGGGAAGGAACCCAGCCAAGCTGAACACGCACTCAGGATCCCTGCCAGGGTGTGCTGGGGCAGAGCAAGCAGGAGCGGGAGGCTGGTCTCCTGCTAAGGGACCCCCCAGGCCTCCTGGATGGCCAGCCCCGGGAGCTGTGCCACTCACCTCCCTCGGTCTCCGTGCTGCTTCCCCCCAGCCCCTCTCGTTTTCACGGCTGCTCCCTGTAGCTCCCTTTCGCTATCCCTTCTCGCCAAACCCTTCAGCAGGAGGTCCTCCAGGATGGCCTCATTCAACCACTATTTGGTCTTTGTCTCCAGTTCCTGGGACGTCCCCCAGGACCATCTTCTGTGGATCCTCATCCGCCCCTTTGCTCTCACGTGGTTCATGCTAATGAGCTGACTCAGGTGCCCCCCCCACCACGCGGGGGCTGCGGCGGGGCTGGTCTGCAGGAAGACCAAGCACAGGAACAGGGAGTGGAATTTCAGCCCCATGCGCCACGCTCCAGGGAGGGGAAGGGGGGCTGGAGACGGAACTCTCCAGAAACTCTTGCACAAGAGGATTTGGGGAGCTTGGGGTCGGTGGGCACACGGAGGTGCTGGGGGACGCATGCCCGGGGAGGGCAGGAAGCTCCACGCAGCCCCCATGCCTGCCCTCGACCTCATTTCCACGTGGCTGTTCCCGAATCAGAGCCTTTATGGTGAACTGGTAAACGCATGTCCAGTGTTCTGAGTTCCGTGAGTCGTTCTAGCAATTACAGAGCCTGAGGAGGTCACGGGAAGCTCCAAATTTATAAAGTTGATCAGAAGTGCAGGTAGTGATCCCTGAGACTTGCCACTGGCATCTGAGATGAAGGTGGTCTGTGGGCTGAGCACGTGCCTTGCGGGGTCTACACTGACTCTAGGAGTTCAGAGTCCAGGCTGACCTGTAGAAGCACCAGCTTGTGCCACAGAACTGGAGAACCAGAACCAGCTGGGGTGGGAGAAAGCGGTCCATCTGGGGCTCGTGCTTCGCCCTCTTCCTGATCCTCCCACTCAGCCTGGACGCTCCCATCCATCCCCGGGTTCCTCAGCACATCATTTGTTGAACCCTGTTGCCCTCCATGCTTGGGATGCACGTTGGAAAGGGTCCCTACTCTCAGGAAGGTTATGCCCTAATGGAGAGACTCAGCCACCGTCCACGGGTGTCAGCTGCCCTCGCTCCAGACCTCATACCCAATTCTCACACTGCCTGTGGACCTACTACGCCCCAGGACACCCCAACTCTAACACACTCTGCAGCCAAAAGCCTCACTTCCACAGAGGCCCCCTCCTCACCTGCCATCCATTTTGGCTGCCACAGAATCAACAGAGCTTGGTTCGCGGGTCCTCCGTGGGCATTACGGCTGCTGCCGACTGTTGGGTTATGTTATGCCAACGTGTCTTTAGCCATGGATTTAATTAGGGCCATAATTGCACGATTCCCAAGCCCACCGGGAAACACGGATCTGAAGGGCCAGAGGTGACGTGTCAACAGCAACACAGACCCACAGCTTTTTCCCTTGACCTTGAGCAGCAATTCAACCCGAAAGACAGGCGAGCACTCCTGGTCGAATGATAATCGCCTTTCCCTTGGAAATAGAATTTGATGTAAGAAAGACGTTAGGGTTCGAAGCCAACGGCCAAAGAATTTTCAGACGTCTTTGCTGCAAAAAGGTAGTTTTATTAAAGCCCGGGAACAAGACCCAGGGGCAGAAAGAGATGCACTGGGGTCACGGGGAGTGGCCCATAAATACGTGAAAGTTGGGAGGGGGGTAGGGAGAGCATAAGTCTCTAAGGAATTCTGGAAGCAAGGTTTCCAGGACCTTGAGGGGGCTGGCTGTTGTTGGGAACAGGTCATGGAGTCATCGTCTAATAAAACCTGAGTCATGAGGCCCTTCAGATGTAGATCGGTAGACTACACGCTTGGATGATTTCCAACACATATCTTGGAGGATTTACAGATAAAGGAAGTTTCTAAAGGAATTTTTATATGCTAAAGTAGACTCACAGGGTCCTGGGGGTCGGGCTAAGATGGCCTTTTGCCCTCGACATCGGGCAGTTGAATCCATAGAGGAAGGTCACTCTGCCTGTTTCAAGAACTTGTCAGTGGCTCCAGGTGGTAAGGAAATTTAATAATTTCTCTTCTGCCTTTGTTTCCCACAACAGAATTTATCTTGAGTTTGGCATTTGTGTCTTGTTGTATCTGGCCAGAAACCAGATTCGCTAAGGGGAGTTGTAAATGCCACCTTTCTAGGTGCTGGTCTGAAGTCACGTGTCTGAAGGGGGACGTTCTGGAGAGGGAAGTATGTGGGGAGAGAGACGGGGTCCACATTCCAGAGTGAGACATGAGACACGGTGGCCCCCTACAACGGAACAGCCTCAGGGGGGATGCAGGCGTTTGTAGAAGCAGGAGAGGGATGGGTCCTTTTTTCAGGTAGATGGATTTATTTATTTATTTGTTTGTGTGTTTGTTTATTCATTTATTGTAAAGGGCGACTGAGGGCAAGAGAGAGCACCTGGAACAGCAGGAGGAGCAGAGGACAGGACAAGCAGACTGCACTGGGCACAGCGCTGAAGCACGGCCCAACCCCACCACCCTTAGATCATGACCTGAGCCGAAATCGAGATTGGATGCTGGACTGACAGAGCCCGCAGGCTCCCTGAGACGGGTCCTCCTTTAACCAGGGCGGGGGCAGCGCCATCGTCTCAGATGTCGCGGACAATCTGAGATTGTCACACCACAGGGTGACACAGACCACTCACAGACTGCAGGCCTCTTGGACCTCTGTCCAGACTCTCTGCCCTCCCTTCCGCTCTGCCTCTCGGCATTTATGGTCTAAGGGTCCGTGTCCCATGGTGGTGTCCCTGCTCATGACATGGTCTCCGGCCCTGTAATCTGCTTGGGAAATTCCTGCTTCTTCTTAGGACTCCGCTTGGACCATCTTATCCAGAGCAAGCATCTGGTCTCCTGCCTATCCTGTAGCCTCCCTTCCTCCAAGAAAAGCCAGCATCTCCTTTGGGGACAGGAACCTGCTTCTGCCCATCTGTGGCCCCAGCACCAAGTCCCACCCTGATGACAGCAGATCAGTGAGGAAAGCGAATTAGTGTCCTGCTGTGGACTTTTGCCCTGAGTGAGAAGGACGCCTCCTCCGTAGTGGAGACCTAGTAGTGTGAGGTCCGTGTGTAGAAAACTAAAACACGCTGGCGAATGAAATCAAAGAAGAATTAAATAAATGGAAAGGAATCCCATGTTCATGGACAAGAAGACTCAATATTCTCAAGGTGTCCATTCTTCCCAACCGGATCCATAGAGTCAATGCAATCTTAATAAGAATCCCAGAAAGTTATTATATGGATAGCAACAGACTGATTCTAAAATGTATGTGGAGAGACGAGAGACCCCAGAGTAGCCAGCACAATACTCCAGGAAAAGAACAAATTTGGACGCCTAACAATACCCACCTTCAAGCCTTACGGCAAAGCTACAGTGATCAAGACAGGGTAGCATTGGTGAAAGGACAAAAGATGGACGGAGCAAAATGGCGAGTTCGGAGATAGACCCACATAAATATAGTCACTGATCTTGACAAAGGAGCAAAGGCGGTACAAAGATGGCCTCTTCAAGAAATGGTGCTGGGGCCTGGGCATCACATGCAAACATTAAACCTAGACATAGACCTTATGGTCTTCATGAAAATTAACTCAAAATGGATCACAGACCTATGTGTAAAATGTAAAACTTTATCTAAACTCCTAGAAGATGACAGAGGAGAAAATCTAGATGACCTTGGGTTTCGTGATGACATTTTATTCTAGTTTATTTAAAGAGAGAGAGAATGCAGGGGGAGGGGCAGAGGGAGAGAATAGCAACCAGACTCCGCGCTGAGCACAGTGCCCGATGTGGGACTCGATCCCAGGACCTGAGCTGCAACCTAGAGTCAGTCGCTTAACCGATGAAGCCACCCAAGCACCCCCAGTGATGACATTTTAGACTCAACGCCAAAGGCACAGTCTGTGGAGGGAATAACCCATAAGCCAGACTGCATTGTAATTAGAAACGTCTGCTCTGCGGAAGACACTGTCAAGAGTGTTAGACGATCGACCATGGCCTGGGAGAAAATGTTTACAAAGGAAAGACACTTCCTATCTGATAAAAAACTGTTATCTAAAATATACAATAAACGCTTAAAGATCAAGAATAAGAAAACACCCCAATTAAAAAGTGAACCAAAAACTTTAAGGGACACCAAAGAAGAGGTACAGGTGGCCAGTCAGCACAAGAAAAGATTCTACGCTTCACACACCTTCAGGGAAGCGCGGGTTCGAGCAGTGGTACTGCCACACCCCTAGGAGAACAGCTAGAATCGGGATGACCGCCATCGCCGAGGGCTGACAAGACGTGCAACAGGAAGCATCATCCGCCGCTGGCGGGAACGCAGGAGGGTGCCGCCACCGTGGAGGGCAGCTTGGTGGCTTCTTACAGAACTCAGCATTCTTCTACGGCACAATCCAGAAATCAAATCCTTGTTGTCTACCTAAGGGAGTGGAAATGTTTCTAGCACACAGATGTTTCTAGCAGCTTTATTCACAATTGCCAACACGTGGAAGCCACCAAGGTATCCTCCAGCAGATTGATAAGTAGACTGTGGTCCGGCCAGACGATGGACTATTACTCAGCGCTGAAGGGGAGTGAGCCATCAAGCCCTGGAGAGACAGAGAGGGACCTTTAATGGGCATCGCTAAGCAGAAGAAGTCCATGGAAAGACTACACGCTGTGTGATTCCAGCACTAAGACATCTGAGCGAAGCAAACGATGTAGACGGTAAAAGGACCCATGGTGGCAGGGGGGAGGGGGAGGGAAGGGTGAACAGGGGGAGGCCAGAGGGTGTGCAGAGCAGAGAAACTTCCATCTGCTATGACGACAAGGGATACGCAACACTGTCCATTTGCCTAAACACAAAGAAGGAGCAGGCCCACGGGAGCCCTGGTGTTGGGTGTGGGCTTTGGCTGGTGACGATGTATTAAGGCAGGTTCCTGGACTGTATCCCACGTCCCACCCTGGTCTGGAGGCTGACGGTGGGGAGACTGTGCCTGTGGTGGGGGGGCGTGGGGGAAGGGGGGGCTCTCAGCACCTTCTTCTCAATTTTGTCACGAATCTGAAACTGTTCTTTAAAAAGTCTTTATAAAATTAAGTGATGGAACCAGTTTTGTTTTGTTTGTTTGTTTGTTTTTAAACTAAGCATCTGCCCTGTGCTGTTGGGGGAGACCGTGGCGAACCTGACAGAGAGCACCTCTGGCCTCCTGCCGTGATGGGAGGGTGTCTGAGACCGTGTCCCGCTGCTTCCCACCTCCCCTCTGCCCCACCTCCAGGGGCCCCGAGTGCTCCCATGCATCACAGCCAAAAGCCCGGTCCACGAGGGCCAGGTCCCTCTTCTCAGGGTCAGGACAGTGGGTCTCAGCACCCCACCATCCGCGCCAACGCCGCCAGGAGTCTGAGGGCGAGTGTGCCGAGCGGTCTCTCTCCACGAAGCTGCTGGGCGGACGTGCCGTCTATCTGTCCGTCCTCCAAGTCATCCTGTGCCCTCTGCCTAGGAGTCAGCCTCCCTCGGGGCCAGGTCAGCGGAGACAGACCAGAGAGGGATGAGCACGGTGCATCGTCACAGCACGGCTTCCCGGGTCCTAGCACAGCGGTATGTTTCCTCGGAACTATTAACCGTCTCCGGAAATGTGGGCTGGCGGCGAGCGGGCCCGTCTGTTGGCGTCCGTGGGGCCAAGCCGTGCTCCCTCTGTGTTACGGCCTCATTGATCAAGGCCTCTTTTCCGCCAGAAAAGGGGCTTATTTATGGCATTTCTTTCTGTCCTGGTTGTGCACAAGCCCAAGCCCTCGGTCGCTGCCCGTAACACACATAACGGAGCCCGGCCGGCCCCCCACCCGCCGCCCTCAGAACCTCGCCGCGGGGCCCGGGCGGCTGCTCTTCCCGAGGTCGCCCGGCGGAGGCAGGAGCCGCGGGCAGCGCCGAGCTCGCTCTTTGAAAGCCCACTAACAAGGAGACTGCGGCCGTGTGGAGAAACTAGCAGAATGGTGCTCTCGTGGGCAACTTATTCATTTTAGCACCACTCAGAGACATCTAAAAAGAGCGGATAAATACTTAAAATCAGAATAACCCTGAGAGCGTCCTGGTGCACAACTGGTGTTTCCTTAGCCCCTGATCCGTGCTTGGAAGGCAGGAGGAAGACACCGTTAACCGTTTAGATGCCCAGACGGCTCGCCCCCCGTCCAGCCCGCCTACCCCGTCTCTCCCACCTGGGTTCTTAGCGGGGAACGGAACGACGAAGCGTGTGAAAGGCGGTAAAGCGGGACTGCGGACATGAGACGGGACTGCTCCAAGGTGCACGGATGGAAAGTCCAGAGGATGCCCTTCCCGGCGGGCAGGGCCTGCTGAAAAGGTCTTGAGGAGTCAGCTCTGCTCTGTGCCCTGGGGGGAGGCAGGGGGACCTGTAGGGGCCCCTCCCTGACCAAGCCGTCGGGGGCACAGGGAGCCGTGGGGTGCTGGGCAACACTCGCTGGGCCTGCAGTGCAGGTAGGGTGGCGACCGGTCCACCGAGGGCTCCTCGCCAGCTCTGGGAGTGCGCTTTCCCCACCTATACCGAGAGGCCCCCGCACCTACTACGGCAGCCCGTCTCCATGGCTTTGTGCCCTCTGTGGGCGGGTTGCCAGCCCCGCACACGCTGTCTCCCCTCCTGGGCGTGATGTGTGCGGGGCTGGGAAGGGGCTCCAGATTGCGGGGGGCGAGCCTCTGTGCAGAAGGGACACCCCAGAACTGCATGCAAAGGACAGCACAGGCCACGGAAACTGACCCCACACACCGGGGTCCGTCTGCAAACCGCCCCTCGGAACCGCACCCATCCGCAGCAGGCCGCGGGGCGCACCGGTGCGACATTTTTGTCCCAGACACGTTTACCGAGGGTGTTCCCAGCCCTGCTGCGGGTGCTGATGGCATAGCAGAGAGCGGGACGAGGCCCTGCCTTCATGCAGCGCACGCTCCTGGGAAGGAAGACGAGGGGCAGCGTCCAGGAGGGTGAGTTACCCAGTACACCCGGCGGGCGTCCCGGGCCCCCAGGCTGCTGTTAACAGAGCACCACAGACCGGGCAGGCGGAGGAGGCACCGTCAGACACTTATTTCCGTGGTCCTGGAGGCTGGCAGCCCTCCCCGCCCCTCCCTCCCTGTTCCTCCCCTGCGCAAACATCCCTGAGAGCTTACCGTGTGCCGACATGTCCTGGGTACCTGGGGCACAGCAGTGAACAGAACAGGGGCGCGCCCTCCCCGCATGGAGCTCACACCCTCACGATCACGGCGTGCAGTCAATCAGCGAATTACCGAAGGCAGGCAGAGAGCACGACACTCTGGCCCCAGAGGCCCAGCCGCACATCTGGGCCTCCCGAGAGCTGCCCCGGGGCCTCGCTCCCATCTGCCACGCTCCGCTGGAGAGAGAAGGTCCATAATAGCCTCGAAGTCCAGGCGGGTGGTGGCCTGGCTGGTGCACACTCCCCTCTGCGATAAGGACGTGTCCCCGCTCGCCCCAGCCTGGCTCAGTCCATCAGCCGGCCCTGCGGGAGGAGATGGCCTTCGGAGCTGCCCCCTCCGCAGCACCCGCTCCAGACAGCACGGCCTCCCCAGGGCTGCGCCCTCAACCCCCCAGACTCTTCACCTTGTCCTCACACCCAGGGGAGCCGGAAACTCCACGCTGCTGGTGAGGAGGGAGCGGGGGGCCACCCCGATCACACGATGCAGGACACGGGAGTTCAGAAGGCTCCTAAGGCCATGCGGCCAGGGCAAGGGGCTAGGCAGACCTGAAAAAGGACGACTTGGTCCCCCTGCCCTGGGGACACCCCTCCGCAGGCAGGCACGATGAGGGCAGGGGGCTCCTGGCTTGACGGGGCCAAGCGGGGAGGATCCGAGAGAGGCCACCTCCCTCGCAGGCCCGGCTGGGGACAGAAGCCCCCCAGGAAGCCCCAGTATCCCTGCCGGCTGTGTGTGGCTTCATCTCTGTGTCATGGCCCCTTCCCCTACCCCAGAATATTTGGGCTCTTTTTGGTCAGTTTCTAGGAAAAAATTATAATGCGTAATTTGAGTAAACTCTGACGGGAGAGCCCAGCACAGAGAGGCCAGTGCGGTGGCTGGACGGGGGCTCGGCCACCCCCTCCCTCTCTCACATCCTGCTTCTTCCACCGTCTGGTCTCCAGGATTTCAGCCCAAAACCAGCGGTGTGAGGAGGCACCGCCGCCTTCATTCCGCCGGAGCATGGCCAGCATGGGGGGACCCGTGGGTTGTGCTTCTCCCCTTTGCCCAGATGCCGCTTCTGCAGAACGTCAGCGTCAGGATGCGGGGACGGGAGGGGGAGCCCCAGGCACGAGCGTCATCCCCTGTGCACCAGCCCCCACGGCGTCCTCCCTGCTCCCTGCCACGTGACCGTCTGTGCAGAAGCTTCCGGCAGGTCAGGGGGACGTGAGCATCCCCAGGGGTACAGTCAGCGGGGCCCGCGGTCAGCGTTCGGGGGGCAGGCACACGAGCAGGATGCCCCCACCTAAGACTGGAGAGACGGGGACATCGGGGACACGTTCCGAAGTAAGTGGGGAGGCTTTGTAAGTGCCGCCAGGAGAGCCCGTGAACTTGGGGGTGGGGCGGAAGGTGCTCTGTGGGCAGTGCGTGTGCGAGTGACTCTGGGAGAAGGAGCTGAGCGGGAAGGCAAAGGGCGGAGACCCCTGAGGGGAGCCAGCGCTCCGGAGGCAGAAGGGAGCTCAGAGCCCCACACACAGGCCACGGGGTCACCAGGCAATCAGCACACTGTCCTTCCCAGTAGCAGTGGGAGATTCGCGGGACTCATCACCCAAGTGACCGGCTCATTGTCTGGGGACAACGGCCTCTGGCAGCCACGTGGAGACAAGCTGTGGAATTCAAGAGAAGCAGCGTCCTTGCGGGGACCCGGTGCCCCCTGGAGTGGGGAAGGGAGCCCACGGGGAGACCTAGACCCACCTGGGAGGGGAGGGGAGCCCAACGGGAAACCCGAACACCCCTGGGTGGGGGAGACTGTCTAGCCAGGGAGAGCAACCGTCTTGCCGCACAGGTTCTGTGGCTGTGGTTGTGGCTGTGGTTGTTTCTTCTCCCATATGCTCACCGGCCAGTAACTGGGCACTGGGGGTTCTGTGTCTGCTCACTGGAGGGCCCCGCCGGCTGAGGAGCAGTGGAAGGGAGGGATGCTGGGGTGGGCCACAGCCAGAGGTCACCAGGCCTGAGCTGCCCCAGGGAGGGGGTGTCCGGATGTTGAATGGGGTTCGATGTCCAGCCCTTCACACTGCGGGCAGAGACTCACCTTCCGGCGGTTGCTGGGGTGACCGGAAGTCCCAAGGATGGTCTCTCCCCTCCCAGAGCAACGGGGGTGTCAGGCGACATGACAATCTGAGAGATTTCCCAGGGTGGGAAAGGCCATCCCCGGACCGGGGAGGGAACAGCGGCTTCCTCCTCATGCTCTCCCTGCCTCGGGGGCTCCCACCATCCCCCTCCCGTGGGGCAGAGTGGGGTACCGTCCCCCCCACCTGCCAGGGGCCCCCGGCCCAGCTCTGCACCTGGTCTGCCCGCACACACCCCCACATCCCCCGTGAGCCGGCACACCTGCTCTCCTTATGCCCAGGGTGGGGGGTGGGGGTGGGGACTGGGACCCCTCCCCCAGCTTGCAGCTCACTCTCCAGCTCCCTCTGGTCTGGCAGCGTCCCTCCCAGAGTGGCCCGTGCTGCCTGCTGCCTTGTTCAGACGCCCCCGATGGAGGCGCTGCCTAGCACGCTGGACCCTGGGCGGCAAGGGTCCTCAGCACAGGGCCAGGGCTCCATATCCCGGGCCGCTCAGGCCAAGCTGCTCCGTTTCCCTGCGCTCCGGACCTGGCGCACTGCCGGGGCCCGCGAGTGCTCAGTGGACCTCTGGGTCGCAAACCAGCAAAATGAAGTGTCCAGACGTCCAAAGGCTTTGTGTTGTCATCTATGAGGGAGCCGTCCTCCTGCCACCCAGGGGCCCACACCGAGGGCGGGGCTCTGCCCGCCAGTGCCCGTTTGCTCCCCACAATCTCGTTAGAGCGCATCTGCCCGCGCGGGGCCGTGCGGTGCGGCCGCTCACTCCTCGAGGCGCCTGTGCTTCCCCGGTGCCCCCCGCCCGCGCAGGCTGACACGGACTCCTTCAGCGGAGCGTCCGGTCAGAAAGGCCGGTTGCATCGCCCACGGACCGCACGGTGAACATTCATGTCTCTGGCGAACGCTGGGCTTCCCTTCATCTCCTCATTGATTTAATTTCGGGAGTGCCGCCTGGATCGCAGAATTGGTCCCCAAGCAAGTTGGGAGAGGACCGATGAGATGGAACCGACTTCCCTGCGTTCTGAAATCTGGATCCTCCCCGCCCGGCCCAGCCGGGGGTTGTCGCCCTCCCCCTCCCGGCGTTGGTGAGCCCCCACGGTGGGAGGGGAGCCTGTGCGCAGCCCGCCGCCTCCTTCTGACCTTCCGCGGTTCTTAAGGCAGAAATGCAGAAAAATTGCCGGGTCCAAAGATATGCCTTTAAAATAAACTTATCAATTTCTCCCTGATATATTTTTTTAAACATTCAGCCTGAGAGACACAGAATTAAACATTCCTGTGACCTCCACCCAGAAGTCGTAACCAGTGATATTTCTGTAGAGTGTCCTCTGGTCATTTTTCCACATTTCTGCCTCAAAACCAACCCCAGATCTGATCTGTTTCTGTGGGTCCCACCCCTAGCAGGACGCCCTCCCCCAGGCAGCAGTAGACCAGACCTACTGCCCCTCCCCGATGGCCTAAAGCACGGGGTGTTCTAACCATGAAGGCTGAAAGGCCACCATGTGTCCCACGAGGGCCTGAACGGTCGCTGGAGCCTCCCTGAATGTCCAGCCTCCCATCTTCTCCCCTCCCTTCCACAAGCCACTGACCGCACGAGTTTGCACGTGCACTTCCCTCTGCCTGGGAGGGTCTGTGCTGAAAGGCACCGCTGAGATGGTCACCGCTAGGCTGACCTCCCCAACCTCCAACCTCCAGCCGGGCCAGGTCCCAAGGGCTGACTCTCAAGGACACGTACAGCCACTGGCCTGCATGCCGACGTCCTGGTTACTTGGTCCTGACGCTCGGCCGC
This sequence comes from Meles meles, assembly GCF_922984935.1. Classification (NCBI taxonomy): domain Eukaryota; kingdom Metazoa; phylum Chordata; class Mammalia; order Carnivora; family Mustelidae; genus Meles; species Meles meles. The sequence goes on from NC_060072.1 coordinate 2,308,863, forward strand.
TGCTCCAGGAGGACAAGCCCACACCTGATTTACTAGGCCTGGACCGAGGCCCCGGCAGGACTCCTGGCACGAGCAACGGTGTTCAGTTGTTACTGGAAGGAAACAAGAACGAGAGAAGGAGAACGAGATGGTGTATGCTGGGCGGTGAGGGGTGGGCCGAGAGGTCAGTGGAATAGGGAGATGGTCTGCAGCCCCAGAAGGAGAAGCGGGGGGCAGCTTGGCCCCTTTGGACACGGGCGTGGAGCCAGATGGGAACGATGGCGCAGCGGCTACTTGCCTCCCCCGGGCTCCCTGAACGCCCAGCATGCCGCGGCTCGCCGGCACCAGCGTTCACCCAGGAGACTTCTAATAAATCCCTACGTTGGTGGGGTTTCTCTAGGCTCATTTCCCTACACCTGAAGTCGGACACTGTCCTTCCTGCGTGACGGCCAAGCGTCTGGCCGCCTGGGACACTGGAACCGCTGTGACTCTAACGTGTGTCCCCCCACGTTCGTGCATCAACGCTCTAACACGTGATGTGACGGTGTCTGGAGGTGGGGCCCCGGGAGGTGGTGGGGCGAGATGCGGTGATGAGAGTGGGGGCCGTGCCGGGGGCCGTGCCCTTATGAGAAGCGGAGGAGATGCCAGAGTGCTTGCCCTCTCCCCGCCAGGTGAGGCCACTGCGGGAAGGTGGCTGGCTGCGCCCGGGAAGAGGGCGCTCACCGAGGAACCGAACCGGCCAGCGCCCCGGCCGTGGACGTGCAGCCTCCAGAGCTCTGAGAGAGAAGTGCCGGTCAGCTAAGCCCCCCTGTCTGCGCTGTTTTGTGGCAGCAGCCTGAGCTCAGACAACGGGTGAGGCGTTTTTGCTCAGCTAGAGTAACACCAACAACAACGAGAACAGAGACCAGGGCCAAAGGGCTTAGGTTTCTCACCGAATGGGATGTCCACGGCTACGTCATGGCCGGGGTCTACTCCACATCTCAGGGATGTCGGGATCTTCCCTCCAGGGCTCAGGGTGGCGACGGCTGCTCCAGCCATCTCACCTGCATTCCAGCAGGAACAGAGGAGAAAAGGGACAAGACGAAGAGACTTCCTGGAATTTCCCAGTGACATCTGTCCTCTCCTCGACCAGATGTGGCACACGGTAAGCCCCAGCTGCAGGGGGAGTCAGGAAGGACAGCTTCCCCAGCAACACCCCAGTACCAGGCTCTTTCAGTAAGAAAGGACAGGACGGTGGATGCTGCTGGGTAGGCAAGTAAAGTTCCCCCCAAGTTAGCGGGACATCTTCGGTGAGATTCTAAATGAGTCGCTGGTGGAAAGAAAGACAATGTATCGACATCCACCTTTTCTCCTCGCTGGGGCTGATCAGGGAGCCTTAATTATCTGTTTCCAAGCAGTAAGTTTTACAGCTTTTTAAAACTTTTTAAGGAGAGGCTCCTTAAGAAAATAAATTCTGTCTTTCCCTCCTCAATCTTTCTATTAAATTGCATGACCGCAGGATTTTTTTCAATGTATGAACGGTTTATCGACGATGAGAAACCCTTAACTTGTCTGGGTCATGAAACACCTGCGGCACTCCAGGGTTCCAAAATTCCGAATACCCTGGCCAGTCCCATTTTATTTCACAGACGAAAGTACAGAGTGAAGGGCAGGGAGATACCACTGGAGAAAGACCTTGTGTGTTGTGGCCACAAAACCCCAAGACCAGACGGTCACTGCAAAGGCTCAGACCCCTCCGGTGGAAACGGCCCTGCCGCCAGCACGCAGCGTTGTGAACTGTCTGTTCACGGGAGCAGATTCTCCAAGCCGCTCGTCTGCTCACCTGGATGGTGCAGGCGGACATGAGCTGCGTCCAAGGACAGGGGTGCCCTGGGAGAGGAGGCGGGAGACTGCAAAGAAGGGGGCCGAGGGCCAGAGCTACGGAGGCTGAGGACAGCAGGCTCGAGTGGGAGAGTTCGGCTCTGTTGGTCTGGGGCTTTGGGAGAGGAGGCGGGGGAGGAGTGCGGGGTAGTACGCAGCCCCATTAGGGCTTAGGGTGTTTCTGGGAGAGCGGTGGGTACGCCCGCACCTTGAGCAGGCCGGGAGCATCCTGGGGGGAGCCGAGGCTTCCCACACACCCTCCCGGGAGCTCGCGTAGCTCAGCCCTGCGGGAGCACCAGGAAGGTGGAGGGCCGCACGACTCGAGTGAGGGTGAGCTCCTGCGGAGACGGTCGCGGCCCCAACGAGAGGTCCGAGGCCCTCATTACAGCACAGAGACCCCAGAGCCAGCTGAAGGTCGAGTCGGCAGAAACAAGCCCCTGCCAGAGCTCCCTGAGCGCGACGGAGGCTTCCGCGATGCTCTCCCAGTGTCCACCTGGAAAGGACCGGAGACGGGCCGAGAGAGAACCTGATGCTGTGGAGAGGCTTGGGACGAAGATGTCGTTTGGGGTGGGCGGGGACAGGGAGTGGCTGAGGCTGAGGGGAGGGGGTCTCCCCGGGAGAGAGGGCAGAGCAGGACACGCAGGGCTCCGCCGGGCCAGGGAGAGAGTCACGGGGGTGTGAGGGGCAGGCGAGCGGGTGTGAGGGGCAGGGGGTGCAGAGCGATGTTATTTGAAACCATGTGATGTTACTGAGCGTGTGTGGCGGGAACTCCCAACCTGACACCCGCCCTCTTCCGAATTCTTGTGTTAACGTCTCAGGGTTGTTGGCCACGACCCTGAGCCGACAGCGGGCTTCTCCAGTGCTCTCATCTTGCGTCACTGGGACTTTGCCCACTTTTGCCAACGCCTCTCTGTTGTCCACTCTCCCGGCCGCACCCACGGCTCGACTCTGCTCAATGAGTCCATTTCAAACTCTGACATGAGATCAGGGATATTTGTTTTTCTGCACCTGGCTGATTTCCCCGAGCGTCCTGCCCTCCACGGTCCTCCATGTCGTCACAAGTGGTAGGGCTTCCTTCCTTCTTAAGACTGAGTGGTATTCCGTCGAATGTACGGACCACGTCTTCCTTATCCATTTGTCGGTCGATGGACGTCGACGGCTGCGTCTCGGCCCCTGAGCGATGTTGCAGTGAACGTGGGGTACAGGCGTCCCTTTGAGAAGCAGATCTCGCCTACGAACTGGCTAGTTACTGTCTAATGACTTCAGCGACGAGAGAAGCCTGCGGGACCAAGGTGTGCAAAAAGAGTATGTTTCTAAGCTCCCCCAACTGAGAGAGAGCTGGAGGGTCTCTGCCCCTCACGGCCCCTGTTGCCTTGGAGTCGGGGTCTCCGGAGGAGGGGCCTGCCTCCCTCTGCATCCCAGAGCCTGGGGAGGACCTCAAGAAGCATGCGGTCGTGGGTCACAGCATGACAGGGGAGGGACTCGGCTCCGGCCTCTGATGAGAATGGCCGGCTGTGGGTGGACAAGGGGACAGTCCCTGGGCAGAGGTGCCTGAGTGTCCCCGTGGTTCTGCAGGATTGGCGCTGGAGGGGCTGTGGGAGGGAGAGGCTGTGCGGGGACGGGGTGGAGTCCTCAGGTTCGTGCTCCCATATGTCTCTCTGTATCCACCCGGAGAGAATGACCTGTGGGCGTCACGTGCCGTTTCCAGGAGGCGCGCCAGACGTAATCTGTTCAAAGGGGCCTGTTAAATGGAAGGAGATTGAGATGCCTCGGCCCTGGGACAGCCGCCCCGGCGGGCGTGGGGTGCTCCACACTCCCGTCAGCCAGTCCACCACCAAGTAACCATGGGAACAAGGCGGGCAGCCAATCCAAGGGAGACTAATAGAGACTCCGCTCCGGGGAAGAGGGCGGCCCATCTGTCTTCCACCGGGACACCAAACCCACCGGCACACTTGCAGCTGGCTACGTTTCCAGCCCAGGGGACCTTGGCCCATGGGCCCGCCCCTCTGCAGTGAGCCCCCAGGCCAGTACAGGCTGGCCTCCGGTCATCACCTCCCAGGCCAACGGGGCTTCAAGAGGTCCCACCGAGGCCCTGAAGCCCTGAGCAGAGGCGAGGGAGGGAGACGACGAAAGATGAGGACCCCCGGGGTCTTTTAGCTCGGGTCGGCAGGGGGGTGGATGGTGGACAGCGGCTCCACACCCTGAGCTCTGCCTGTCGAGGCTGGGCTCCGGCGTCAGGCTCCATGCACTTCGGTCCCGGAACGAACGACTTCCCAGGGTGCTAAGTGCACGGGTGTCTCCATCTTCCCATAGTTTTAAGAGAAAATGCATTTGTAAGGACAGCAGGCCGGGCGCACTCCGGTCTGCCCGTGCACCTGCAACGCAGCAGGCGCCCACGTGCCCCGACCCAACTGGGTAGCCAGGGGGACGAGCCGGAAGACACGGGCCCACAGAAAGCTGCGCAGACTGAGCCCCCTGGGGCTGCTCCTCTGACTCTCGAAGCCGGGCCCCCCATCTGTCCCCACTGGACCTGGCGGCCTGGTTCACCCCAGAGAGTGGATCTGGTAAGAGCTGGGCGGGCGTGGACGAGCGCCCCCGGAGGGCCCGTGTGCGCCCACCGTGTGAAAGGGAGGCCGGGGTTAACGGGAAGTGGAAACAACAGATTTGAGGAGCAGATGGCTTGAACTGTTTGGATTCTGTCATTCATCGGCCCGATGTGACATGAAAACACCCCAAATAGCAGGGCTTAATTAGCAAATTAATAACAAGTCAGCAGCTGCGGGGGTGTCATGGGGAGGCACAGCCCTTGGGAGCTGCATGGGGCTGGCCCTGGTCCCACATGGCCCTCTGAGCGGTGTGACCTTGGAGGTCACTAAACGTGGAGGACACAGACTCCTCGCCCGTGAGGGGATGGCGGGGTCCCGTTATCTCTGCGGGAACCACGTGAAAGACGCGAACGGGGCAGGCGCGGGCCTGTGCTCCGCAACTGTGGTTGGTGTCATCCTTATCACCAGCATCCTTGGTCCCCGTTCCCAGTTACTGTCATGATTCCCAAAGAGGCAGGGTGGAGGGGACCCCGTGCCCCCAACGGCGGCCCGCTCCATGTGACCGCGTGCAGTGTGTGGCCGGACACCAGCGCCTGATTTCGGGAAGCTGCTGGGCGGACTTTACGTAAGTGAGCATGCTAGAGTCTGATGAGGTCTGAAATGGAAGAGGAGAAAAATTCAGACGACAGAGGCTCCGCTGGGAGGAAGCCCACGACCTCCCCAAGGAAGACCGGCTTCCCACCCAATGCAGCACTTTGGGATGGGAAGGTCAGAGGGCTGCTTGGGGAGGGCATGGGACAGGGGGCCAGCCTGGAGGAGGGCTCGCAGAGGACACGTCCCAGGGTGCCAGGGAGCCGGGGAGGAAGGGGGCGGGAGGGGTGGCTTGCACACAGAACGCAGACCACCCACTGCCCCCGCAGAGCGCAAGCACATGGAGCGTTTGACCCTGTGGGGTCCCTGAGTGGTCACCTCGGTCCTGGAAAGAGCCACGTCAGTGTCCTAGGGATGCTTGGACAAAGTAAAGACACCTCCAGCAACATCGAAGTCCTCATGACTCCAGAGGCTCTCGGTCTGACCCCAAGGTGTCACCAGGCCTGGGTTTTGCTTTTCTGGGATTTTATTTATTTATCTAGAGCTAGAGAGAGAGAGGGAGAGAGAAAGGGAGAGAGCTCAAGCAGGGTGAGGAGCGGGAGGGGAGGGGGAGGCACAGAGAGACAATCTCCGGCAGACGCCTCACTGAGCGTGGAGCCCGATTCGGGGCTGGATCTCAGGATCCCGAGATTGTGACCTGAGCCGAAACCAAGAGTCAGACGCGTGACCGACGGAGACAGCCAGCACCCCGTCCTGGGCCAGGTTTGGTTTTATCTGAGCCTCTCTCCAGGGCATTGCAGACTGCTGTCCGCCCCCATGTCCCCACGTGGTCACTCTCTGTGTGTCGATGTCCCGATCTCCTCTTCTAACCTGTGTTGTGCTGGGCCTGTGACGGGGCTGTGACGGGCCGGGGCTGAGCCTTCCCAGACCTCCCTGAGCTTGCATTCTCGTGGCTTACCCTTGCCTCCCCCATGGGCATGACTGAGTTCATGGGCCAGGGCCCGCTGTGTGGACCGGCTTGAGGGCTGACCGGACGTGCTGCCCACACCTGCCTCCCGGACAGACACCAGGCTGCTTCTACCCGGACAGCTTCATCCGAGAGGGGCTGCCGGTTGTCAGAAGTAGAGGAGGGCCTTGCCCCCACAGGCTCGAGCCCCTGCACAGGCGGGAGCAGGAGCCGGGATCCCACGAGCCTCTGGGGGCTCCATGGTGGTGGGGCCGGCTTCAGGGCTGGTGTGCAGGACAAGAGCTGGGCTGTGGGCTAGGTTTTGTGCAGTTTGGGTGACCGGTGCTTGGTGGAGCCATGAGGACCAGGGGTCCCTGGGCCCATGGTTCAGTACTTCCTGGGAAGGAGCCGCTCAGAACCGGACCTCGGCTGCGGGTGCGCCTGGGAGTCAGGGCAGGGCTGGGGTGCATCCACCTCCGTCCCTCCCCCCACTCATTTAGCTGCTCTGGCCTGGTGAGTGGCAAGGCTGAGAGGACCAGGGACGGGACCCCCTCAGCCGCTCAGGCGAGTGAGCTGAGCCGTGGTCTGGCCCCCTTTCTCGTGCCCCGAAAACCCAGCCTCTTTGGACAGCTCGATATCAACAGGCCTGGGCTCTGGGGGCTTCCTGCTGACCCTTCTGCTGTCTCCCTACCACTGGCTGACAGAGGCAAGTCCAAAAGAAGTAGAAAGATGGCTGATTTATTCCAGCACGACCACTGAGCCCCTCTGGGTGCCAGGAAGTGTTCTGGCACTGGGCTCCCAAAGCCGGAGAGGACCCTGTGCCTGCTCTCCCGTGGCTCGAGGTCTCGCCGGGGATGTGACAGGCACGATGGGTCACAGGGCCTACAGGAGTGGGGCAGAGCAAGGCTCCCGGACAGGCTGCCCGGACACCAGAGTGTCTGTGGAAATACACCGGGAGCAGGACGGGTACAACCCAGGCTCACCGCCCAGCCAGAGAGCGGAGCTGGACGCGGGCAGAGCCAAGCGTGGGGGGCTGTGCAGGACCCCGGGTCTGTAACACACCCACCCGAGTGCGCAGTGGGACCTCTGCATTTCAGCAGCAGGGGAGGAGCACGTGGGGAGTGGGAGCAGGGCAGAGAGGGGACGTCAGGGAAGGCGGAGGGGACACCCGCATGGGGCTGCAGCCTATGAACTCAGGGGGACATCTCCCTTCGAATGACGAATGTCCTCGACAGCTCGGGACCTCAACTGCCTGGTGGGGCTGGATCTGTCCCTGTGTGTCTCCACTTCTTAGGGGCATTTAAAGCCTCATCAGTGGACTCTTAACTGGTATGGAGGAGCGAGAAGAGTCCAGAGGTCCAGGCTGGGGCCCCAGATCTGCCTGGTACCGGGAGACCTTCCTTGTCCCCCCTTCACCTGCCCACGCTCGACCAAGCACGAAGCTCACCTCCCGGGTTGTCCAAGACTTCACAACCCCACGGGCGGCCATGGTCTTCTGCAAACGCGAGCGGCTCTAATTCTGTTTCTCCCCTCAGTGCTGGGGAGAGCCAGGGAGAGCCAGGGAGAGCCTACACGAAATGCTGAAAGAGGTTCTGTTTCCATCCGCCCCTTGATCTGGGAGCAAATGCGATTGAATTTCCCGACTCTCCCGCTGTTTTGAGTGAAAAGAACAATGGGTCCCTTCTGAGTCTCTTGGTTATTTTGGTAACACGGGAGCAACGGGAACATTAATTGTATGTACATGTCCGCACGATGGAACCTTCCTGCCGGCATCATTTTGATTGGTCTTAATTATGAGTTCTCAGTGCTTGGTCCAGGACCGCCCAGGGCTGGGGCGTGGGTCTCTCTGGGGAGTCCCTGGAGGGCAAGATGAGATGTGGGACGGGCCTGAGAAGCACTAGGTCGGGAGGACAGAGCCCCTCCCCGCACCCCTGCGCCATCCGCCCAGTGCCCACAGCCAGCATCCCAGAGGGTGGCGGGCTCACCTGCCGAGATCCAATAGGGAGACCGATTTCCTCAGCCCCTGGGTGACTCTGGACCAGGCACGGACGGTGGGGTGCGGTGGTGAAGAAGGGGCTGCCAGCTGGGAACGTTTTCTGGAACGCTTGCAGCTTCGGGCGGTGGTCTGGGCAGGCAACAGCCCCGTGGCTGGTGGGGACCTCGAGAGGCGCTCTGGCTCTAAGCTGCTGTTCGATAACAAAAATTCAACCGAATATATATTTTTTTTTAATTTTTTTTATTTGTTTATTTACAGCATAACAGTGTTCATTGTTTTGGCATCACACCCAGTGCTCCATGCAGTACGTGCCCTCCCTATTACCCACCACCTGGTTCCTCAACCTCCCACCCCACCCCTCCCCACCCCCCGCCCCTTCAAAACCCTCTGGTTGTTTTTCAGAGTCCAGGGTCTCTCATGGTTCATCTCCCCTTCCAGTTTCCCTCAACTCCCTCTCCTCTCCATCTCCCCATGTCCTCCGTGTTATTTGTTATGCTCCACAAATAAGTGAGACCATATGATACTTGACTCTCTCTGCTTGACTTATTTCACTCAGCATAATCTCTTCCAGTCCCGTCCATGTTGCTACAAAAGTTGGTTATTCATCCTTTCTGATGGAGGCATAATACTCCACCATGTGTATGTACCACATCTTCCTTATCCATTCATCTGTTGAAGGGCATCTTGGTTCTTTCCACAGTTTGGCGACCGTGGCCATTGCTGCAATAAACATTGGGGTACAGATGGCCCTTCTGTTCACTACATCTGTATCTTTGGGGTAAATACCCAGCAGTGCAATTGCAGGGTCATAGGGAAGCTCTATTCTTAATGTCTTCAGGAATCTCCACACTGTTCTCCAAAGCGGCTGCACCAACTTGCATTCCCACCAACAGTGGAAGATCAACCGAGTATATTTTAAAGCTCTCATTTTAAAGCTCTCACTGGCTGTATTAATTGATTCTATAAGTAAAGGGAAGGTTCCAGGGGCTCCGGGAGCGGAGAGGGTTTTTTAAAGGCAGAGAAGGAGCGGAAAAACAGAAACCTTTAGCAGAGAACCCACTTTTTGAGACAAGGTCGCCCTCTGAAGGGGAGCACCGGGGGTCTCCAGGAAACTTCCAGGCGCTGACCAGGACGCCCCCGATGCTGGCTGGTTAACCCCGGGGGTGGGGGGAGTTGAAACTGCTGGCAGGTGGGGATTGAGCCTGGGTGTACTGACTTGGAATCCTGACCCAAGTGAGGCCACCTGGGGCCCATGGTTCTGTTTTTGACTCCGCACCTCCCACGTCTCAGGCCTGGATTTCCCCAGAGAGGGGGGCACGGGGCCTCAAGACTGACGCCAGGACAGAGACCGAGGACGTGGGGTCTGCGTGTCCCAGGGGGTCCCCTGCCGGCCTCGCGTGGGAGGAGTGGCTAACCCCGGCTTCAGGGCCCCAAAGCCACACCCGCCGTCTGTCCGCGAGAAAAGAACGACATAGGACACAGGGCGTGAAGAAGCGGAGGCCTCGCGGCGCTCCCCCAGCTTTCACGCCCGCCACATGAAGCAAACCCCCGAGGCTCTTAGAGCCACATGGCGGGCTCTCCCCGGGCTGCCCTCTGCAGCCTGATCAGCTGCCAAGCAGGCAACCCAGAGAAGCGCTCAGGAGAAGATAATCAGGAAGAAGACTGACCGAGGGTGGCTCGTTGAGAAACTTAAACAAAAAAGAAACCGCTTGGGCAAATGGTTTGCATCCTCTCCATGTGACTTATTGTCTGTTCAAACCCCTCGATGGCCGTTCTTCGTGCGTGGAGGACAGCCGAGGTTGGCGAGGGCCCAGAGACCTCGCCAAGCCTTTCACTATTGATTTTTGGGGATTCATTGACTCACGCAGCCGTTTGGCACCGGGCTGATGGGGGATGGAAGGACGTCTCGGGCCCGGTGTCGACTCCGGAGCTGACGTGCGTGTTCCCCGACGGGGGAGGGGAAGACGTGTCCACATACGTCTTCTCTTCCGCGTCGATAAGCCTCTCCTCTCCGGCGAGGTAAGGCCCCTCCTTTCATAGCCCGAGCAGAATTCACGGTAACATTGCAAAGAAATGTCTGATTATGTTCTATTAAAAAATCTATTTGATCTTTGTCCCCGGTTGCTAGGACATCCCCCAGGAACATCTTCCGCGGATCCTCAGACGCCCCTTTGCTCTCACGTGGTTTATGCTAATGAGCTGACTCAGGTGCCCCCCCTCCCCCGCGTGGGGGGCTGCGGCGGGGCTGGTCTGCAGGAAGACCAAGCACAGGAACAGGGAGTGGAATTTCAGCCCCACGCGCCACGCTCCAGGGAGGGGAAGGGGGGCTGGAGACGAAACTCTCCAGAAACTCTTGCACAAGAGGATTTGGGGAGCTTGGGGTCGGTGGGCACACGGAGGTGCTGGGGGACGCATGCCCGGGGAGGGCAGGAAGCTCCACGCAGCCCCCATGCCTGCCCTCGACCTCTTTTCCACGTAGCTGTTCCCGAATCGGAGCCTTTATGGTGAACTGGTAAACGCATGTCCAGTGTTCTGAGTTCTGTGCATTTATATAAAATAATATAATATTATATATTTGTGCATTTATATAATATAATATTATATATATATTTATATATATATATAATATAATATAATATAAATAGCAATTACGGAGCCTGAGGAGGTCACGGGAAGCCCCACAGTGTGGTCGGTCCGGAGAAGTGAGGGCAGTAGCTGGTGCCGGAGGTGGGCCGTCCAGTAGGGCTGGCCTGTGGTCGGAATTGTCGGACCCCCAGCAGGTGCCGGAGAGTTGGGGGACCGGCTGGTGTCAGGAAAAAACCACATTCGCAGGGGGTCTGGGGGCTCCATTGGATGAGCTTCTGCCGCTTGATTTTGACTCAGAGCATGATCCCAGGGTCATGGGATCGAGCCCTGCGTCGAGCTCTGAGCCCAGCAAGGAGCCGGCTCATCCCTCTCCCTCTGTCCTTCCCCCTGCTCAGGCGCTCACTCTCTCTCTCAAATAAATCAGTAAACCACATGCTTACAACTGTAAAGACGAAAACAGTGGCTACTGCAAACGAGGGGGAGAGGAAAACGATCATAACGCGGACAAACACGCGCGGCCGTGATGTCATCCCAGAGAGCAGGGCCCGGCTCCTGGCCAGCGCAGACCCAGCTGGCTCTGTGTCCAGGAGGGCGTCGAATGGGACGATATTAGAGCCCTGGGGGGCGAAAGGGCCGGAGGACGGTGACCTCTGAAGGAGGAAGGATGCCTGGGGGAGGAGGGCGGGCCACGGCGTGAGGGCGTCACGGCGTTCGGGGCCACAGATCTCGAGTCGGCACCGGGGTCCTGCCGCGGTGGGAGCTGCGCCCCCTGGGAAGCCCCCCTGGGTGGAGGAGGAGCAAGTTCTGGTTCCCGTAAATGTCCTCTCGTATGTGGGAAGAACAAACAGCCACCGTCTGTGGGGAGGGGGTGTCTGTGAAGGCTGCGCAGTGACCCTGGGAAGCTGCTCCCTCTTATTCGGGGTCCCGCAACCTGGCCCAGCCGACCGTTAGGGACCGCTGCCCCCGCCTGTCCCTGCAGCCCTTCCAGCTCCCAGTTCTGCGCTGCCGCCGCCCGAAGCCCCAGGGTGAGGAGAAGAGGTGCTCCGGGACCTCCCTGCGTCCCAGACAAACTGGCAGCACCATCAGCCACCAGCACCCTGAAGGGCATCTTCGCACCAAATTTGTTCATTTGCATGATCCCATCTCCTCTTCTTGGAGGCGTCACCGAGGTTTGGGACCCGCCGATGAGCTGCGGGGAATAACGCTGTATTCCCAGGGAGCTTCCCCGGCAGCCAGCCCCACGACGTCTGGTGTTTACTCTCTGTCACGTTGCTGCAGCGCCCACCCCCAGCCCGCCCTGCGCAGCGGATACAGGCCCACAGGTAGCGGAACCCACTGCGGATGCCATGCACGACACTGTCCCTAGAGGGGAAGGGACACCGGTGGTCTGGAGGCTGTTGCTTCTTCTGTCTCGAGCACCCTCATCCCACCAGGCCACCCAGGAAAAACACGCACCTGTGCACACAGTCACCCCTCCGCACGTGCACACCTATGCACGCCCGCACCGTACGTGCACACACGTACACACACACCCACGCACACGCACGCACACCAGACACAAGAAAGCAGCTACTTTCCCAGCCAAGGGCAGTCAGAATCGCCGGTGTGTGCAAAACGCCTCGGATCGGGAGGGCGAACGTGGGGCCGGTGACCCGTCTCTCTTCGCCGGACGCAGAACCGGAGCGCCCAGGGCATCGGCAAACTTGAGAGGACCTCAGTTTTGGGTCCAAAGTTTCATTTCCAAACTCGGAATTAGAAAATTGAAGTTGGCCCAAAATGTGTCATCCCTGCAGGAAACAGGCAAAGCTATTCTAAATGTAAAAACATAAACTGAGAACACACACAACATAACACATTCTGGGAATTAAATAAAGATAAGTGTGGAGAAGAGAGCCAGGAACCAAGGCTGCTTCACACGCTCCCGTTTATGTGGGATGGCGCAGGAGGTCCCGGCGGGCGGCGGCGGAAGGCAGAGGGCCGCAGAGGGTGGGCGGGTGCCCGGCTCCCGGGACAGGGGTCGGGACGTGGGGCTGTGGCAGGGAGCGCAGACGGAGCAGCCCGGAAACGGGTTCGTCTGACCCACTTCAGAGAAAAGCAAAGAACACGTCCAGTGAAGAAAGACATTTCCGTCCGCAGTGACTGGGGGAATATGACTCAATTAATTCGAAGCGTGACCAACCATTCCCTACATTCTGAAAACCACTGCTGAGTTCGGGAAAAAGGGACTCTTGGCCTGACGTCCTCGAACTTAAAAAATGTTAATAAAAGGAAAAGGAAAGGGGGGAAAAGGCCATATGTGTAGCTGGAAATCAGTATCCTTACAGGGGTGAGGCCGCCCGCGAGCTTGGAAGCAGGATGGTCGTCCCAGGAGGCAGCCCCTTCTGCCCAGCTCCCATCCCGTGTCCTCCTCTGTCTGCAGCGAGAGGGGGTACCCGGCAGCCCAGGGAGATAAGCCCCGTCTGGATTCATTCCAGAACAAGAGTGCCCAAGGGGACTCGCCATCCTTTGGGTTGCTTGCCGAGCAGGGTTGAGAAAGCGTTCCGCCTCTCTCCTGAACCCCGGTGGCCTATTGCGCCTTGGCCAGAATCTTGCCTTGAGGTTTCCTTTTGGGATGGGACCAAAACGTGAGACGCTCTTGCTGTCGTCCCGAAGCCCTGGAGAATGTCAGAGCACAGGAAGTGAGAAGAATAAATTCTCGGTTCATTAAAGATTTAATCACACAGTTTACAGGATCCGGGGTTCCCAAGCATATGGGGAACTCGATGGCACGCTAGCCGCCTGGGCTGGTGTGACGATCTGCTGAGCAGTCTGTGTCCGCCACGCAGGGACATGAGAGGAACATGTTGCTGTCCAAATAAACGACTATTTTCTCGTCAAACGATTAGGGGGATGACGTGGAATCGGAAGAGTGACGTGGACTTTTGGTCCCATCGGGTCCTGCTCGCTGCTGGTGGCCTCGTGACCGGGTGGCCGTCGGCACGACAGGGTGCAGGGACACCGTCGATGGCCCATCCCACGCCCTGAGCAGTCCGCGTGGGGTGGGGAAGTAGGTGCCGCGGGCTGCGGTGGTGGCGGAGGGCGCAGACAGACAGACAAACGGCAGCCCTGCCTCCGGTCGTCCCCCGTCCTCTGGCACAGTGTGCGTGGCCCGGGCATCGACAGGCGCGCTGCAGACGGCGGTCCGAGGAGGGGGACCTGCCTTTGCTCCTCCGTCTCGTCGAAGGGGCGAGTGGCCGTGGGGCTTGGCGGAGTGTGACCGTGTGCTGTGCAAACCAGCGCCTGCAGCGGGACGCCGACGGCCCAGCGTGGGCCACAGCAGCCGTCCCGGAAACCAGCGCTGGGGGCCGTCTGTCCCTCTCCCTGGGCAGGAGCGGGGTCGGTCCTCAGAGAGCCCGGGCCATCCTGGGTTCTACTGTTAAGTCAACAGAGGAAGCGAGCCAGACCCAGGAAAAGGAGGAAGGGAAGACAGAGCTATTTTGTGACCCGTAGGAGGGACACGTGGGTGCAAATTCTAACACTTGCTCTGAGCCGGGGTTTCTGGTTCCTCCTGACAGCCTCCCCGGGAGGACAGAGCTGTGTCTCATGAGCCGCATTTCAGCACGAAGGCACCTGGGCTCCCAGAGGCTGCATGACTCCTTGTCGCCAGGAAGCCGGCGGGCAACAGGGTTCGCGTTCGGACCCCCACCATCTGGTTCTCGATGCCACATTCTCTGGACCACCCTCAGCTCCCAGAGGGGAAACTGGGTTCTGGGTTTGTCCAGGCCCGCAGAGAGGAGGGTCCGGGCAGGGAGGGGGCCTGAGGGAGACCCGGGACGGGTGGCGCTGTGCTCAGAGACGGACAGCGGAGCTGTGTCTGCTGCAAAAAGCTTTCCCTCTCTCTTTTTAAAAGATTTATTCATGTATTTATTTGAAAGAGTGAGCAAGAGAGGGTGTACAAGCGGGGGGCAGAGGCAGAGGGAGAGGAGAAGCAGACTTCGTGCTGAGCAGGGAGCCCGATGCAGGACTCGATCCCGGGACCCTGGGACCATGACCTGAACTGAAGGCAGAGGCTTCCCTGATGAAACCACCCAGGTGCCCGAAAAGAAAGCACTCACGTGGTTTCTGCCACATCAAGAGAACAGCCGAGTTCCCAGTACACTGCGGTCCTGCATCTGAAGGTGGGGACTGGGACAGGTCCAGTGGCCAAGAGGAGAGAGCGGGGGCGGAGCCGGGGAGCCCGTCCTCCCTCCTCCCACGGCTATTGGCGTGTCCTAGGGCAAAGGATGGACCCGCCCCTCGCCCAGCTTGTTTCCCTGTCTGCAACACCGGAGTGAACACTAGGCCCTTGTGAAAACCAAATGTGCGTGGAGAAGGTCCAGGGGCCGGCAGAGCGCTGGCCAAGTCCTGTGTGCGGCCACCAGGGTGGGGGGTGCTTGTGAGGACCAGCACGGCCACTGGAGAAGCACCTGGGAAGGCAGGAGACAGGGCGACCACAGCCTGGGGCCTCTGGGCACCGGCGACAAGGATGAGGAGGGCTGAGTCTGCCCTGATGCCGTGGGCAGGAGCCACCGGGGTCCGGGGTGGGGGGAGGCCAAGCTCCGGGCGGCAGGGGCGGGAGCACCTCCCTCCGAGAGCAGGTGACACGGACAGGTGTCAGGAGCAGCCCATCAGCCCCGAGGGTGAGAAGAGCCAGGGACCAGCACGGGCCCTCCCGGGGACAAGGCAAGGGAGACGCCATGAGCCAGGACAGGGGAACGCCAGCACCCCGCCCCCACCAGGCCACCACCCCCTCGTGGCAGGGTGGGTATCTCAGTCACAGCCCACACGGGCAGGCCAGCAGGACCCACCCCCTGCTGTAGCCGGTCCCTCCCACTCCCTCCCGTCGCTCTAGAGACGGGACCGCCAAAACGACTGAGTCAAGAACATTAGGAAGGAAGGAAAAGAAAATAACACAAGAAGTGGGAACGAGGGCTGTGGTGCCCCAGGACAAGGTGGGGGGCTCCCGAGGGGGAGGAGGACAAAGTCCACGTTGGGGAAGTCCCTGAGCCTCCCCCTGTGGGGCCTCAGACCCCAACAAGGCCATGTGGCATGGGCCACCCTGAGGGAGACGGGAATCCCAGTGGGGCTGGAACAGGGGCCGGCCAGGGGGGTGTCTCCCTAGGGCTGAGCACGAAGAGGGCTGAGCCTCCAGATTCTTGGTGGGCTAATTTGCCCGGCGAGGACAGTCATGCCAGGAGCCCGGGAGAGCAGAGAGGGGTCGTGAGGACACTGGGCGACCAGGCGGGCTCAGGCCAGGCACTTCTTGCCCTGTGCACTCTCCGAGCCTTCCCCGCTGACGCTCCCAGCCCCTGCTGAAGCCAGCCTGAAGCAGGAGGGCCAAGCTGCCCTGAGCCTTCCGCCAGGCTTTCTAGAACATTCTCGCTCTGAGCCAGCTTCCCGCCTGGCCTCCGAGCCTCTGGTCTCTCAGGAAGCCGTGTCGGTGGCTGGGGGTTCATCCTGGGGGAATGGCACTGCGGGGCAAGTGGAGTGATTTCCTGATGTGGCTTCTGTCCCGTTATTTATTTTTATGACGCACTCTCCATGGAAGACCTCATCCCCACGACGTCATGGATGGCGGCTGAGAATCTGCGTTCACGATAGCCGTGACCGCAAAGTGAGCTCCATGTTGGCCCGGGCCTGCCAGGTCCCGGGAAGCCCGTGCACTCAAAGCAGGAGAAAACCTGAGGCAGCTCCGATGGGTGCCAGAGCCCCGTGGGCACCGAGGGGCACTCAACAGTGGGAAGACGCCGTGGGCTTGGGAGTGCGCGGCCGTGGGGCCCGGGGCTGGGTTGAAGGGCCCAGCGCGGAGACGCAGAATCCATGACCGCCCTGGTCAGGGCTTGGGAGGTGGTTCTGTGGAGGACGGATGCTGGAGTCCGTCCTACGGGACAAACGAATGGAACATTCCTAATCAGGATGAGGGTCCGGAGCGAGAATACACGCCCCTCCTGGCGCTGAGCCTCCAGCGTGGTGTCTGCTCCCCGCCCCCCAGACGTCTCCTTGTCACTCGGAATCCACCTGCAGGACATGACTCGATCGTCTCCTTGGCCTCTGTGAGGCAGGAGGCACGGCTGAGCACTCAGGCCTCCCGGAAGCTTCTGCTTCCTTGGTGCAGCGGACAAGGACACCTCAGTCTCTGCCCTGTGTCATTCTGTCTTCTGGGAACGCGCTCCCCAGTCCTCTCGGGGGATCCCCTCCTCTCGGAGCTTCATGGACGGATCTCCTCACGCGCACCTGTGCCCAGAGGCCCGGCCAGTCAGCAGATACTCACCGCCCCCCTCCCAGGGCGGTCAGCCAGTGTGGACACCAGGCCCAGAAGGAGTCCGTCCAAAGCTACCCTGGGACCTGGCAGGAGCGGGGACGGAGGGTTCCCCACGGGCCTCGGGCGAGGGTAGCGGAGCCCAGAGCCGCCATCTAGGGATCGCTGGCCTGGGAATGAATTAAATTCCCAGGGTGACTCAGTAGGTAGAGCGTCTGACTCTTGACTGTGGCTCAGGTCGTGATCTCAGGGTTGTGGATCGAGCCACGTGTGGGGGCCACGCTGGCTGCGGAGTCTGCCCGAGCTTCTGTCTCCATCTGCCCTTCCCTCCTCCCATCCCAGCCCCTCCTTCTCAAAATAACGTCTAATTAAGTCAAAAGCCAAAGAGAGAAGAAATAAACTAATAGCATTTTTAATGCACGTTGTCTTTGGGGATAAATTCAGATTCACAGAAAAGTTGTGGAGCCAGTTCAGACTTCCTATGTACCCCCCGCTGGCGTCCCCCATTGCTGACCTCTTATAGTCCCATCCTGTGTGTCCGAACCAATGTGCCAACACAGGGACAGGACTACTGAGGGTCCCTGTGTCTCCGGGAATGTGCTCCCTCTGTCCTGGGTTCCCAGGCACCACCGGAAGGTCCCCTCCGGTCCCTGGCAGCCTCACTTTCCCCAGGGTTTCATGACCTTGACAGCACGCCCTGGTGTCCCATGCAATGCCTCCCAATTAGGATTTGGCGTTGTCTGATGTTTGACTGGGGTGTGGGGCTCTGGAAAGAAGGCCGCAGAGGATGTACTGTGCCAGGCACTCGGGGGTACCTGAGGCCCACGTGCACAGCAGGCATGTGGACCTTCTCCACTTGCTAAAGCGAAGCTCGCCAGGCTCCCCCACCGTGAGGTCACCGCACCCCTTGTCCATACTCTGTTCTTTCAAGCAATTCTCTAGGTCAGCCTCATCTTGGAGGGAAGTGGGGAGAAAATTCAGCTTCACTTCTTGGAGAGAGTATCTACACATATCATTGGGAATTGCTGGCCTTAGCTGAGGACCCAGGTTCAGCCAAGCCAGAAAGTCTACCCCAAGACTTTTGAGTTGTATGAGCTAATGTTCACCTCATAAAAGTAATTAAGCAAATTTGATGGGGTCCTGTCACTTGTAACTGTCACTGTTGGCACACGTGGATTTTGGGACACAATTGTCTCTAGGTTCTTATATTTGTTAGGGTGGAGATTAACCATTACACCTGAAAGACCCAAATGTACAAGTGTCATAAATAAGATAAACATCTTATCTGTTTCTTACATGAAAGCCTGGGTTGTTGGTTCAGGGCTGGATAACCAATCCACAATCATCAGATCCAGATTCTTTCTGTCTTGTAGAGTCAGGACATCCTCAACCTGTGGCTTCCAACTCAAGACCCAAGATGGCTGCCACAGCTCCGGCAAAAACACCGGCCTTCCAACCTCCAGGACTCAGAACGTGGGAGATGGAGGGGCACCTGGGTGGCTCAGTGGCTTAAAGCCTCTGCTTTCGGCTCAGGTCATGACCCCAGGGTCCTGGGATCGAGCCCCACATCGGGCTCTCTGCTCAGCGGGGAGTCTGCTTCCCTTCCTCTCTCTCCGCCTGCCTCTCTGCCTACTTGTGATCTCTGTCTGTCAAATAAATAAATAAAATCTTAAAAAAAAAAAAAAAAAGAACGTGGGAGATGGAGAGCGCTATTTGAAAAGTACACACAATTCCTCTCTCACTTTGCCCAAACACGATCTTGCGGTAACACCTAGCTGCAAACGGGTTTTGCAAGTAGAATCTGTCTGTGCTGTGTGGGACGCCACATGCCCCAATGAAAGTGTTACTCACTGGAGACCGCTCTTGTCCGCTGTAAACACGGGTGCTCCCTGTGGAGTCCCCTTTGGTTTGTGCTTTGGCTCCCTCCATTTACATTCCAAGGAAAGTGAGACCCTTTCTTGGGATTCGAATTCTCCCCTTGCTGAGGATGGTCCCCAAATCTATTGTGTCCACCCATGGAGTCGCCCCTGAGCTAAGGGCCCACCTAGTCAGCCACCCGACAGATTTACTGGAACGTCCGACCTCACATCAAACTCCACACATCCCACAAACCTGCTCCTCTCCCCCATCCCCGTCTCTGAGAATGGTTGGCCCTCCTGCCCACCCCTCGCCCACCACAGAAGCCTGACTTGCTCAGGCCACGATGTCCTGCCCACTCTCAGCGTACAGCCAAACACCAAACCCAGCTAACCCAGCCTCTCCGTGCCCCGTGACACCGCCCCCCACACTCACCTTCCCTAAAATCAACCCCTAAAGACTCCAGCTCCTTCCCTTCCCATTGCTCTGCACCCCCAAACCAGGGTGATCTTTCTTAAATGTCTAGTGTGAGAGCTAAAATCAAAGGCCAGACTCAGGCAAGTTCCTTGACCTCTTGGAACAGGCGTTCTGGGGATTAAGTCAGTGAATACACGTAAAACTGCCCAGAACAGTAACAGGCATAAGAAGCAACCAGGAATCATCAGGATTCAGAGCAATAATCGTCGTTAGCAATAATTTCCATTGTCATGAAGCCTTGGGTGGCTCCCACCGCCTGCCTAGGACACATTCTTTCCGACAGTTCTATCCATCCAGGAATCTCCAGTCGTGTGTCCCGCTCCCTTTGAACTCTGTTCTCTGCTGACACCTCAGTGTTAGCCCTTCCCTGAGCATGACGTGCTGTCGGTAAACGCTTCCCTGTGACTTAATACTCAGGTCACCTTGACGGTCGGAATTGCTCTACAGAAAAGCTCATGCATGGGCGCCAACACACCCACCCACACCCACACACACGGATGTTCACGTGGTGGACAAGCCCTTGGAAGCCATGGAAGCACCCACTAAGAGAGGAGCAGAGAGACGAGCTCTGCTCTGGGTGTCACGAACACCACACAGCTGCCGGAGGAACGCGATCCGGCCGGCGATGTGCTGGGGAACATTCGACAACTGGGCCTCCTGAGACGGTGCGGGACGACCTGGGCCACTGGATGATTCCCATCCTGTAAATACATCCATCGAGACAGACTTGACGCTACCGGCATGGCTTCCATCAGCTCACAGATTCCTAAAAATGTAACAGTGTGCTCCCACGAGCCAGGATGGGCAGCTCCGGGCCATCCCCGGAGGCACCAGAAGACTTGGAGGCGTCTCAGAGACATAGAACCCCCAGGAAGCAAGCCCTGGAGCTTTTTGTTCAATACGGTCCCGTTTGGGTGGAAACCAAGACCATGGCCTTTCCCCATGGAGAAGCCTGGTTTCCTTCATTACCTGCACACCTAGTACCTAGTTAACACAGCCCACATTAGTGCAGACCTTCACTTACCGTAAGTCACGCTTCTCTTCCTTCCTGTGGCACTGAAGTCTTCTAAGGGCCAGCATGGGGTACGGGTGAGTCGTGATCTTTCTTACAGAATTCCTAGGACCTACACCTGGGTGTGGCTCCGGGCGGTGGGGGCTCTGACACGATGCTGGGAGCTAACCGCCATGTTGATTCATCAGCTACCCGTCCACCGCAGACTGCGGCATCTCACGTGTGGAAAACCAGTTCCAGCTCACCCAGTGCCCACCCGGAGCCTAGTCCAACTCTGCATTCCGCTTGCGGGGGTCACACGCTGTCTCCCTGGCGGAACCCCCGCAGGGACTCCCATCAACAGCCTGGCCCTTTGCATAACGGAAGGAGACCTGCCCTTCCTGTCTCACTGACTGGTGTCCAACCAGTGACAACGCCCCCAAGGCCCATGGAGGTCTCTCTGGGAGTGGCCAGTCCAGAGACTTGGTCTGTCTGTTTGCTGGCTACTTTCTGAGAGGGTGTTGGATGGACAGGGACAGAGGAGGACCCATCAGAAACACTACCTCTGCAGCTCTCTGTTGGACTCTCCTGCATGGTCACATCCTTTGTGAGCCTTGAGTCCAGGAAGCTGCGTGAGTCAAAGACAAGGATTTGGAATTAGGACACAAAGCAGACCAGAGCAAAGCACAAACCCCCACAGCCACAAACCAGGCAAGACCCACAAAAGGACTCACTTTCTCGACGGCCTACAGACTGGGGTATGGGGCTGATGGTATTTTCTCCTTTTCGCAGAAGAGGAAGGAAATGTCAGTGCCTTCGGGTGAGTGAGGGCGAAAGCAGCTCCCTCAGACTTCGGGTTCCATGCTTGTTCTGGTCATCTCTATGTCCTTCCAGCGCCGGACGCAGGGTTGGATGGAGAGTCATGGCTTTGGAATGCTGGAAGATACGAACCTGGTCGGTTGGCTGCAGGCTGAGGTCCTCACACCGTGATCGAGGTGATTAACGTGGACGTCCACTCCTGTGTCTTGACCCTGCAGTCCTCGTCTTCGTGCACAACGCCCAACCTGAGCAGCCCGTGTTGGGCGACGGGTTCCATGTTCCCTGGACAAGGGCGTGCCCCCGCGCCCCAGCGCCTCCCCGCAGACGGCAGCGTGTGTGTGTGAGCGCGTGCACAGGCTCACACCCCTCACTGAATCACTCTCTTCTCTCTCCCAGCGACGGCCTCTCATCCATCACAGGCGCCCCAGAGGCCAGTGCAGCTGTTCCCGCAAACACCGTCCTTCCTTCTGAGAACTATTTTATCATTATCGCACGTCACGATTATTTTGACAGGGTAATTTGAAAGATAACGTATTGAATACTCAGTCATATTTGTCAAACAAACAATCGAAAACAGTCTGTTTCTCTCAGTCTCCGCGCGCGCCCGCCTGCAGACTTCAGGATTCACGGCAGACAGCGCGGATGCGGGGCTTTCTCCCCGTAGAGCGGCAACTGTGGGCAAAGACAGAGACCGGGGCGGGCCTCAGGCAACATTCTGAAGAAGAGGTGTTTCTCTTCCAAATATGCTGTCCACCATCCCAGAGCCCCTTCTCCTAGACAAACGGAGCCTTTCTGGGAAGTTGAACTGGTCACGCGTTCCCCGGCATCGCTATTCCGTTCAGACGCTGGACAGCTCCCGCTCCCACCGGAGGGGAGGCCCACAGCCTCCTTTATCCCTCCTGTGGCATGACGTGACACTCCCGCGTCCCCTGCTGAAGCCCCACAGCCACGCCCGATGGGCACCTGCAGACACGCCCGAAATCTGAGTCTCACTTGTGCCCATCGCACCCAGTGCCCCCCCTTCACTGTCTCTGGAAAGAGTAACCCCACCATTCCTGTCGTCCGGGCCCAACCCCTCCGTCTGCACTCTGCGGAGCCCACCTGCAAACCGGAAGGGGTCTCAGCTGTGGCCTTTCACTTGTTCTCCTCTAAGCCTGGCCCTGCTCTCCCTCGCTCCGCCCTGACCTCCTCCTGCAGCCCGTTCTCAGCACCGAGGCCAGAGCCGGTCCTTCTGAGAGGCAGGTCGGGTCGGCCCTCTCCTAGGCTCCGAGTCCCCCCAGGAGACAGCTGGCTTCCTCCTCTGCCCCGCACGCCCCTGCAGTCTGACCCCTCTCCGCGGGACAGACCTGCTTCCTTTCTGACCCTTCTGGTCCAGTCCACAGCTCCTTCTGCACGCTCATCACACGCGCTGGATGCACTCTCTGTTGGGGTCTCTGCAGCTGGTGCTGTCCCTGCCGGGAGCCCCCTCCCCAATGTCCCCAAGGCTCCCTCTCCCCGACCCCCTCCTCCGAGTCGGCGCTCAGTGCCCACCCCTCAGTGGGGTATCCGTGCCCACCCTCTCTAAAACCCCGCCCCCGTATGCTTTATAGAATCCATTGTCCAATACAACACTTCATAATCTACTCATTCGTCGTACCCAGGATTTGCCGTCCTCCGTCACCACTAGAATGAAGCCACCTGCTGGCAGGTGCCTTTTCTCGTTCACCTCTGTGCACCCCATGCAGGCCTGCGAATCAAACACATTCAGGGAAACCCAAGCGGCCGGGGCCCTTTGAGGGAAGGTGATGGGAGACGACAGGAGCTGTGTGAGGTCGGCAAAGCGCTGGCGCCCGGGAGGGTTGAGCTCAGAGTGCGGGACCCTCCCTTCACCTGCACGGGAGGGAGAGCCGTGGTCCTGCTCGTGCCGTAGGGCCCTCTGTGTGCGGCTCGGAAACGTGACCCGACCCACCGGGAGTCAGGGGAGCAACAGAACGGGAAACAGCAGAAGCATGGAGTCGAGGAAGGGACCCTGGGAACAGAGGGGAGAGGATGACTGACCCACTACTCAGTGACTCATCCGATCCTAGCAGTGACCTCCCCCTGCTTGTCCAGCCTCTCCTGCTCGGGACCCCTGCTTTGGGCCCTCCACATCCACTCCTATCTCACACACACACACACACACACACACACACACCCCAGCCCTCCGTCACGTCCAGCCGAACTCCTGAGAACAGCTCTGCTCACCTGAGCTCTGTGTCTGCTCCCTGCTGAGATGGATGACCCAAGTCCCCTGCCCAGGAAATGAAGATGTGACCGGGCCGGTTCTTCTGGGGCTCCCTCCCTCCAGATTTCCAGAACACTTTGGACCAACATCGGCTGCAGCCCTCGGAGAGAATTGCAATTGATTTGTCTTCTCCTTCACAGCTGTGAGCTCCCCGGGCGGGGCGGGGGACAAGGAGACCGCACCCCATTCATCACTAATCCTGCTGCCTCCACCGACCCCGGGACCCAGTAGGGACTCCGCGAGCGGGCATGGGGACGAACGCACGAGGGACGAATGCACGAGGGACTGGTGGCTGGACAGGTCCCCTGTGCCTGCAATTTCCGGACAGGTAGCCGTGTGGGGAGATGCAGAGGGCACTGCCGTCCCTGGCTTCATGCAGGAGACAACAGCGATGCGTTCCACGGGAGAGGGGAACATGGATCGCCCTGAAAATTAATGAAACACACACAAAAAATTAATGATATGAAAAATGGCTTATGAAAGCAGCAAATAGCTCCTATTGACCGTATGCTAGGCAACCCTCAGCCTCCTAAATCATAATAAAGCAGGGCCTGAAGCGCCGCGTACGGTTCGTAGGGCCCAAGCCCGTAGGCCTGCTCGCTCGGCTTCCTCCCTGCCCTACCCCCCTTCAGCCAGCCACACGGCGCTCCTCGGGGCTGGGGCTCCTCACCCAGGCCCCGCAGACCGTGGGGTCTTCTTGCGCTGGCAGGGGTCCTTCTGAGGAGGAGGCGGGCAGCACCTTCCCCGCACTAAGCTGCTCTGGAGATGCAAATTGCTGGGTTTAGACTCTACTAATCCAGTCTTTAAGCTAATTCAGAGGTGGCCCCAACACTCACTCGGCATATATTTGACAAGGCTGACTGTAAAACATGTAATCTAACATGATTGTAGGTGCTTTCCTTAATCCAGCTCAAAAAAAAAAAAAAAAAGGAAAAGAAAAAAGAAAAGAAAAAACCCACAAATTGACTTCCAGCCTTTGAAAGCGATCATGTAACTGTAATGGACTAATCACAGATGATCCGAGCCTGCTGGGAGCTCTCCACCACCCCCACTTTCCGAAAGAGCTCTGAGTTCACAATATCGCGTCTGAGAAGAACAAAGTTCTTTTTTTTTTTTAAAGAAAATTGGTGACTCAGACTCATCCTGTCTCCTACCGGCCCCTCCCTGACACGCTCTCAGTGCACTGTTCTCCTGACCCGGGCGCTGCGCTCCGCTGGGGAAAGCCCAGAGACCCGCTGAACCACGAGTCTTCCCCAACACGCCCTCTGCAGCCCCAACAGGACCCTCGGCCCTGCAGGACCCTCCTTTCCCGTTCTGCCTCCTGCATGTCACCCACCGTCCCGCCATCACACACACTGGGTGGTGACGTCAGAGGAGAGGCGGCCGGGAGAGAAAAGCTATTATTAGGCTCATTCACTGTCCTCCTTCCACCTAGCAAAGCCCAGGTAAGGATAGTCTTGGAGGTGGGCACCCTTCCTGTCCCACAGGCAGAGCTGACTCTCCAGAACGTACGGGATCCGTGTCCTGGGTCTTCCCAGACAACAAGGAAGCCACCCCCTGCCACAAGGTTCTACCGCCTGGCTCGCTCCCTGCTTGGGGCAGCCTGACCCCCCTACTTGGCTCAGAAAGAGAACTTAGGCTCCTTCCCACTTGCCTCACATTCGTGGGGGGTGCCCTGACACTCATGGGCCTGCAGGCCTCACCGGGCTCCTCTGGTACCCACTGTCATGGCCAACAGAGCAGGTCCCAACCCAGCCTCCGCCAACACCCTCTGCTCCTCCCCACCTCTCCAAGGAAACCAAGATGGCGGCCCCACGGCCCACAGCTGTGCCCGGCCAGCGTCCTCCACTTAGAGCAGCCGGGGCTGCAGCAGAGAACCCAGTCTGTTCCCTTGGGTGGGCTCAGCCCGGCCCCACAGGCTCTTCAGGATGGGGAGCACGGATGCCTCCAGCCTACGCTCTAGGCAGGGCCTCCCTGGGTGGCTCCGCCAGAATGTGAGCTCCTCCGCACGCGCCGCACAGACGCCAGCTCTCCTGCAGGCCCTCACTCCCCCGGCGCCACTCCACCCTCCCACGACCCGCCATGACCCCAGCCCAGCTTTCTTGGACTCCTGTAGATTTCCTGAGATCACCCCTCCATACCCGCCTTCAGCTGTGAGTCCTTCCCCCTCACTGCCCTTCTCCCCAGACGCGTCCACCTCCACGTCCCAGCAGCCCCCAGCTCAGGGAGAGCTGCCCTCCTGCTCTTAAGGCCGATCCCCTACTTACCTCCAGCTCAGCTCCCCGTCCCCCTCTTCCTCAGCCTCTCAGCCTCCCGCTCCTGTGGGCCTTCAGCCCCTCAGAGGGCACCTTTCCGATTAACGCCAAGTTTCTGGCAATAGTTGTCAACAGCTACTTCTTCTCCAGTGCTCAGAAAATGCTCTCGCAGAAGTCGTCACAGTCCTCCTGACGTTCAGCCTCTGACAGAAACCCGCGCACCAGGGCAGATGGACGACGGCACAGACATGCGTGTGTAACTGGACAGGAGGCGGCTGTAGGTGCAGAGGCTGAACTGTGTCCCCAAAAATTCCTGTGTTGAAAGCCTCACCTCTACCATGTCAGAATGTAACTGTATTTGTTTTTTGTTGTTGTTTTGGTTTTTTAAAAGATTTTATTTGTTTACTTGAGAGAGAGCAAGAGACAGAGAGAGAGGATGTGAGCATAAGTAGGGGAGAGCGGCAGGCAGAGGCCAAGAGAGAAGCAGACTCCCCACGGAGCAGGGAGCCGGGTGTGGGACTCGATCCCAGGACCCCGGGATCATGACCTGAGCCAAAGGCAGACGCTAACGACTGAGCCACCCAGGCGTCCCAATAACTATTTGGACATGGGATCTTAAAGACGTAATTCAGGCAAAAATGAGGTCACTAGGGTGGGCCTTAGCCCCATGTGACTAGTTCCTTATAAGAAGGCATGAGGACACAGACACACAGAGAGACAACCACGTCAGGACCCAGGGAGAGGACAGCCGTTGACACGCCAAGGAGAGAGGCCTCAGGAGGAACCAGCCCTGGTGATACCTTGAGCTGGGACTCCAGCCTCTGGAACTGGGAGGAGATAATCTCCCGTTGTCTAAGCTGCCTTGTCTGTGGCATTTTGTTACACAGCCTTAGCAGAATCACTAAGTTGGGCACTTTCAATTCCTTCAAACCCATGTTTCCTTTCAGATAACCATAATGACATCACAGCTTCTTCCATCCACGGTCCTGATGAGTCCCTGCAGCAGAGGACACCTAACCACAGTGACCTCGCTGGGCTTCGGTCCCTCACACTGGCTGTACAGGTGGTTATTCTGTGACCCAGATGGACACTCTGAAGGACCTCCCATCCACATGACAACTGTTTGGCATAACCTGTCAGTGACTGGCTAGGGACTGGTCACCTGATCCACAGGGCCAATCAGAACCCCTCTCTGACTGTTGGGTTCTAAGCCCATGGGGACTAGGGGTCTTCTCTCTGAGTCTCAGAGAGCTCAAGAGCTGCTGGTGGTCTTATTTCTGCCTTGAAGACCAACAGAGAAGCAACATGGTGGTCTGAAGTGGAGTGATGGTCAGAGCAGGGAGACCACTCGAGAGCCCTGTGGGTCCTGTTTGTGGTCACAAAAACCACAACCCTCCCCCAGAAAAGAATTGTCTCCGGTCCTCGTCCCTGAGAGAATCATTGCCTTGGTGTGATGTCTAAATGTGCCAAGCAGTTAGTTTGTCTTTCTGCCCTGATGCGCTTCTTCGTCCTGTCGTTTATGCAGGTAAATGCTCCACAACCAGCCCCACCTGAAACACGCGTCTGGGAGCTGCTCAAAGCACTTGTCTCTGTAACTCCACTGAATTCATAGCCAGGTCTGGACCCAGCCATGGATCTCATTCTGTGCTGATTTTCACCCTGTCACTCCCTTTCTCAGCCACACCGGGCCCTGTGTAGACCCTCCCTGCCACTCACCAGATAATTTGGACAGCTTCCTGTGTGCTCACCAATGTTGGGATCCCAGGCCTCCTCATATTGTGGCCAGAGTGGTCTTGCTGCTGGGAACCCTCAGCCCCATCAACCACCACCACCACCACCACCAAGTGGAGACTGGAGAAATGGTTAGGTCAGAGTAAGTGCCAGACGAGCCTAAAACATCTATAAGGGTGCGGTCCAAGAAACGAAGGGGAAATGTCCATAGGATGCTGGCCTCTACTTTAAAAGCTACCATCAGCCAAATTCAGGACAATGTTCACATCAACCTAATAATAGTAAAGGATCAAAGGATTATAACCCACTGACTAAAACAGAAATCCAAGTCCATACAACTATGAGTGAGTGGGTGAATGGATGAATACATAAATAAATGAACAAGAAGACTTTTTACAGTAGAAAGCCAACATCTACATTCTATAAATGTAGAAGTAATGTTTGTGGACGTAGAAAATCACCATTTGTCAACCATTAGAACAGTAGTTGGTTCAAGAGAGTCATTAAGGGATGGTGAAAACAATGGGTGAAAGTTTGAGGAATAATAGGATATTCACATAAATTTAAAGCCCGTCTCCACAAGGCACTGATTACACTGGGAACTATTGCACCTTTGTAGTGGAGAAAGCTGGCAGACCCCAGCATCACCAAGTGACCAGCGTGAACTCATAATGGGACAAGTCTGTGCCACGTGCCTCCTGATACACTGCACTGGGAAGGACGTAGCATCGTTCTTGTGCCTTTCTGCTACTGCTGCATCATCTGCATTGAATCCCAAGGACGCATCAGACAAATAAAAAATGAAGAACACTGCCCACTAGTCCTATTCAAAAACGCCCCATCATGGAAGATAAAGGTGGGTGGAGGGACTATTCCAGATGAGGGGATACAGAGCAGCACAGGGGCAGAGGTTTCATTTTGCTACCAAGAACCTTCTGGAACGTTTGGTAAAATCTGAATAACTTTGGCAGGATAGATAGCATGTTGTTTCGTTGCTCACTTCCTGACATTTACAACTATAGTTATGAGAGAGAGAGCTGTGTTTTTAGAAAATACACGCTCAGGTGTTTGAAGGTCAAAGAGCATCATGTACAACACACTCTCGAATATTTGTGAAAAGCACAGTGAGCCCAAAGAACGTGTCAAATACACCATAAGGAAGAATTTGGCAAAATTCAAAATACATGAAAATCTCCAGGCAAGCAATAGATAAAATTCAAGGGGGAAAAAAAGGAGGGGAGGAGGGGAAGCATGCAGATTAAAAGAAATTAAGAGATATCCCAACAAATACAGTGTATAAATTTGGTTTGACTCATAAGTCAAAGAAATAGTAAAATCAAAATAACAATACAAACAGGAAAACTTAAATAATGGTGATTTTGTCACCTTAAGGAATCATTGTCAAATGTTTCAGATATAATAATCATACTGGATCATTTAAAGACAGGTACTCAAGTATTTATGAAAGAAATGATATGGTGCCTGGAATTTGCTTCACAATGATCCTGTCAAGGTGGAGAGTCAGCAAGATGAGCCACGGTAATTACAGAAGCTGGATGATGGGTATATGGCTGTTCATTATAACACATTTTTTTTAATAGATGCTTGGAAATTTCCATAATACAAAACTTAAAAAATAATGAGGGAGTTCTATAAGTGCTGATGTGGAAAATGTATATGGCCCATTAAGT
Organism: Meles meles; assembly: GCF_922984935.1. Classification (NCBI taxonomy): domain Eukaryota; kingdom Metazoa; phylum Chordata; class Mammalia; order Carnivora; family Mustelidae; genus Meles; species Meles meles. The sequence continues at coordinate 2,337,728 of NC_060072.1, forward strand.
GAGGTGAACAAAGTGAATAAAATATGCAAATGACTCCCTTTCTATAAAATGTGGGTAGATAAATGGATGATAGGTAGATAGGTAGATAGGATGGATGGATGGATGGATGGATGGATGGATGGATGGATGGATAGATGATAGGTAGATAGGTAGGGTGGATGGGTGGATGGATGGATGGATGGATGGATGGATGGATGGATGGATGATAGGTAGATAGGTAGGGAGGATGGATGGATGGATGGATGGATGATAGGTAGATAGGTAGGGAGGATGGATGGATGGATGGATGGATGATAGGTAGATAGATAGGATGGATGGGTGGATGGATGATAGGTAGATAGGTAGGGAGAATGGATGGATGGATGGATGGATGATAGGTAGATAGAATGGATGGGTGGATGGATGGATGGATGGATGATAGGTAGATAGGATGGATGGGTGGATGGATGGATGGATGGACATATGATAGGTAGATAGGAAGGATGGATGGATGATGGATAGATGATAGGCAGATAGGTGGATAGGTAGGTGGATGGATAATAGATGGTAGATTGATGCTAGATGATTAATAGAAATAATAGGATTGATAGATGATAGATGGATATGTAACTGAGGAATGGATAGATGTATAGATGTATGCAGATCTGGTATTTCTTGGGCTACACAGATTAAGTAATACATAAATACAGATATATATGCTTGCAGATGCACAACAACTTCCTGGAAAGGTACGATTCGCCGTTGTGATTTCTAAAGACCAGAGGTAAAGGAAAAGGTGCTTGGGGGGGGGGGAGCATTCTTTCTGCACTACTGGTACTTTTTTTCCATGACAAGCAGTAATTTAACAATTTTAAATCAATTTACATTTCAAAATAATGAAAAGTTAAAACATCCTACAATGGGAGATTGATTACATAACTCAGAATGAAAGCAGCCAGCTGAAGGCTCTGACTCAGCCATTTCAAGAATGATGCAGGTCTAGTTTAACTGTCACTGAAGGACGTGAAGTGAACAAAAGGACATGTTACACGATGGTGTGTATAACAAGGTCCCAGTTTGAACACGCAGCTGGACTTACCTCTATAAAATAACTGTTTCCAGGTAGGGATTTATGAGTGATCTCTCTTTTCTTTTTACTTACCTGTGATTTCAAAAATTTCCTCAATGAATACAAACTAATTCTGGAATAAAAGGCAGAAAGTCGACATGATCTTCTGATGGAATGTCTCACCGCAGAACAAGAACTTCTGAATCCCCAACCCATGGCATCGTGCTCAGCAGAACCGGAGCTCGGGAAACATTTGTCAATCTGCCGTGAACTGGTGTGTCCCAGTCAGTGGGGTTTGGACATGTCTGATAGACATATGGCACGTCCTAATGGACTGGACCACCTGTTTCTTCAGAACATGCCGCACGGACCCATCCCACCACCCAGCGATGCAGCACTGCATATGAGGGATGGAGCTCGCTTTTGGAGATGAGACGGTCCCTAGACAGGGACCCCCAGAAGTGAGTGTAAATGGTGGGGGCAGGCAGACACGGTGGAGAAATGCACCCCTCAAAATATCAACAGGGCTAGAGCAGGAGGGGAGCACCTGGTGGGAGGAGCCTGCGGAGCCGACTCTGCGTGGGGAGAGGAACCAACTGCATTCTGTGCTAAGGAGGCTGTTGGTCGACCAACCAAGCTCACTGAAGATTGACAGGATATGAGCTAGGCAGCTTGCCGAGTTGATGGTAAAGGCACATGGAGCCGGGGCGCCTGGGTGGCTCAGTGGGTTAAGCCTCTGCCTTCAGCTCAGGTCATGGTCTCAGAGTCCTGGGATCAAGCCCCGCATCGGGCTCTCTGCTCAGCAGGGACCCTGCTTCCCACCCCCCCACCCCCGCTTGCCTCTCTGCCTACTTGTGATCTCTCTCTGTGTCAAATAAATAAATAAATAATCTTTAAAAAAAAAAAAAAAAGACACATGGAGCCACACATTGAGTGTCCCAGATAGCTTTTAGTGGCTGGTGCCCAAAATGACCACAAAGTGGGGGTCTCGGAACAGCAGACATTTACTCTCTCAGAGTTCTGGGGGCCAGAAGTCCAACGTCAAGGTGTCAGCAGCCCCACCCCCCACCTCTGGAGGCTCTGGGGGTGGAGGTCCTTCCTGCCCCCACCTGCCCCTTCCTGTGCCTTCCAGCTCCTGGTGGCCCCTGGTGTCCCTGGGCTTCTGGCTGCATCACCCAGGCTCTGTCTCCGTCTTCACATGGCTTCTGTCTTTTATAAGGACACTCTCCCTGGATTTAACCCCCCCCCCCCTTCCTGTATGAGCTCATCTCAATCCTTAATTGCATCTGCAAAGACCCTATTTCCAAGCAAGGGCCACATTCTGAGTTTTTAAGTGGACACGGGTTTGGGGGCGACACCATTCGACCCACTACATCAAGGTTCCACAACATGGAAACTATCACAGTCGCACCTTGCCAGGATGAGTCCGTGTCGAGCCCACACGGCTGTCCAGAAACGAAATGTGAGGGCAGGAAGGGGTGCTTAGGTGTGGACATCAGGGCAGCGACAGGGCTGGGATATGGGAGAGACAGACCACCTGCGCTGCCTCCGGGTGGGGACGAGGTAGGACTGATTCCCGGGATCTGCACTATCGTGATGTCCAGTTGACCTTGGCTGGAGGGAGCTAGCGAGATGCGTAGCCATTGCCCCGAAGGACACCACAAGAAGGGGAGGAGCCAGCCCACAGGGAAGACGGAGTCCACACGGGGGAGTCTACTTGGAGAACAGCCACATCAGTCTCCGCCGCTCTGTGGGAGGCCCAGAGCCGCCTTCCCCAACGGTGGGTCTGAGCTCCGTCCCTCGTGATGCCACAACCCGGCAAAGCGTTTCAACTCTCTGAGCCTCCCTTTGTTCCAAGCACAACCTATCTGACCTCAAGGGCTTTTGCAGGAATGGAGTAAGCTTGCCTGCATAAAACATGCATCACTAACCAGACATGAGGAGACTTTATCATAATTATTATTCTTTATTTTTGTCTGTGACCCAGGTGGACCATTAGTTCATCTTTCCCCTCTTTGCTGGGTGAGCGCTGATTTATAATCACGAGCAGCTGGCTAGGATGTGGAAAGCCTGGAATGCTCACGTGCTTCCTCGGAAGGTTAAACAGTTACCAGCGACCCAGAGACTCCACTCCTAGCTACGAGCTCAAGAGAAACGCAGCCCTGCCCGTCCAAACTCTCGGACACAAACGTCCGTAGTAGCGTTACTCAACATAGCCCAAAGGTGGGGACGACCCCCATGTTCACCAAGCAACGAACAGATAAACGATGCGGTGTGTTTGTACAAAAGACCATAGGAAAAAAGAAAAGAAGAATTATAACCGGGTAATGTGGTTTTGGAAAGTCACTTTACTCCCTAACAACGAGAAGCATAAATCCTTGGGGTTTTACAGACGACTCGGGTTAAACGTGGGTTTTGTCGTCCTAGTTCCAGAATCACCAGGGAACCCACAGAAGGCACTCAGCGCTGCTGCTGCTGCAAGCCGGGAGAGACTCTGTCCTACGCGGCCAGGAAGGGAGGGCATCGGGAAGGCGGGAGGAGGCCGCACAGGAGCTCCCGAGAGCTCCAGATCACAGTCAGAGCTGACGACCCGCCGCGGGACTCTGCGGTGCTGCCCACTTCGGTGGGTCCTTCTCTGGACCTTCCTTCCCTGTCTCCCTTGACTGAGCCCTCTTCCAGTCCTGAGGACTGTGGTCCTCTCCCCACAGGTGTTCACCCAGTCCTACAGCCCCGTGGAGCTCCAGCGGGGACAGGACCTGTGGCCCCCCCCAGCAAGGAGGTGCCCCTTTCCTGGCCTGGGGTGGACTTGACAGTGGGTCCCCAGATCTGTCTCCCCCGAGGTATCTATGAATCAGTTCAACGGGTAGATCAGCCTCAACATCCCTTGCTGCTGTGTATTTCAGCAATCACAAGGTGTTACTGATTGGCAAATTCAAACGCATATTGTCCTTAAATTGAGGTTAATTATAGATAACATTTCAAAGGAGGTAATCTCATTAATTTTGATTTGCTTCTAACAGTATTAAAGCTCGCAGTGGAAGACTGATTCGATTAAAACCGAGCGCGTGGAGGTGGGGACGTCCCGGTCCCCCGGCGTTGTTAGCACACTTTATCAACCGTGGCCAGCAGGAAGACGCGGGTGGAACGTCTCCAAAAACAACAGCGAGCTTCACGGCAGCTCCCCGCCGGCACAGGTCGGCCACGCTGCAGGCCCCCAGCCCCGCTGCCTGACCTTCTGTCGGGTGAATACGCGCGGAGACCCATGGGTCAGTGGTGGCAGGAGGCAAAAGGAGCTGAGATGATCGCGTCCTTGTCTCGTGCACTGACTCTGCGGAAATGAAAAGCACCGAGCAGGGCCCGTGGGTCAGATTCAAGGAGGGATTCACGAGGGCCAGGCGTCAGGGAAGGGCCCTAGGGGAAGTGATGCTGGACCCCGAGGCCAGGTGGAGTCCCCACCCTTCTGGGGATCCCCGGGGGCACAGACAGAAGGCCTGAGCTGGCACAGGCGGCCAGGTGTGTGCAAGTCTGGGCCAGGGGATCTGCGACGAGTTCAGAGCCCGGGGGTAGCCCCACAGTGGGGAGGGAGAGGCAGCAAGTCCGGGCAGGGGCCTCCGGGGGCTTCACGCGGCTGTGGCCGTGCTGAGATCGGGTCACGTCTTTACTTCGGGTATTTCTGGGAAGAGGGTAGAAGTGATGTTATGGTCACAATTTATTCCCTGTCCCTCAGGTGTAAGAAATTTAGATAAAAGTATTCTGAATTTTTAAAATCATTAAACATCTCCTAAACATAAAAAAGCATACCCAGGTGACTTTCTTTTTTTCTAGAAGATTATCGGCGCCCCCACCTACAAACAGCCAAACCGCGAGTCCCCATCTGAATGGACCATACCCTGCGACGTTAATAATGCCTTTGTGAACATCTTTCTTTTTTCCCCAGAAAAGACTGTTTCCACATTTTAGCTTATTTCCACAGGGTGTGAACATTTTTACGGCTCTCGTTTCTTGCTGCCAAATCGTTTTCTGAGCAAAGTGTACCAATTTACAAGGCTACCAGCAACAGATGACCACGGCCGGTTCCACCACACCCTCTTCCCGGAGAGAGGATTTCAGCAATTTGAGAACCACTTTCTATTTGTAAGCAAAGCTTCCGTCAACTCCCTCCCTCCCTCCCTCCATCCTTTCCCCTTGTTCCTCCTTCCCTCCCTCCCCTTCTGTGATTAGTTCCGGGCAGTGTGCTCTGAGATCGGAGGGAAATGCGGGGTCCAGACCTCTGAGCCTCGCCCGCACATCAGAGGTGAGCTCGTGACCCAGGAGCCCCTGACGCATTTAAAGTGGGAGAGCGTCTCGGTCCCGTCGAGCTGCTGTCACGGAACAGCTTATGCACAGCCGTCCTGGGAGCTGGCAAGTCCGAGACCAAGGCACGGGCAGAGCTGGCGTCTGGTGAGAACCCCATCCTGGTTCCCAGACAGACACCTCACTGTGTCCTCACCGGGCAGCAAGGGCGAAGGAACTCAGGGGTCCCCAGCACAACACTAATCCCACCCGCGTGGACTTAACCGTCAGGACCCACTCCCTCCCCAAAGCCCCACCTCCTAAAACCTTCCCTCTGGGGAGTTAGTTTCCACGTATGAATTTGAGAGGACCACACTCTGCCCCTAACAGAGCGTGGTTACATTGGATTTCATTTTGGGTGTCCTTGGGACTTCCAGCTCAAGGGCGGAGAGAAGGACCCCATGTCAGAGCCCCTTCAGTGAGGGGTGATGTCAGGAGATGAGGGTGTCTGGGACTGCGCCCCATGCTGGACATCAGAGTGAATGTGTCTGGGAGACAAGGACAGGCCAGATGGACAGAAGCTGGAGGGTTGGGAAACCCCTGACACCAGCAGGCATCTGGGGATGACCGATGGAAGCCACTGGAGGACACGCAACCCCAAATGGCGTGGGCTCCAGGACAGCGTGTCATGCTCCCTTCTCTTGCTCACCTCTTAGTGGCACCGACTGCCCATCATGGGACCCAGGCTGGTCCGGCGTGGGAACGGAGCCCCAGCCCGGGCACTGAGCCTGTTCAGTAAGGGACAGCGGGGACGAAAGCCGGCGGCCGGGGTTAGGCAGTTGGGCGGCCGTAACAAGCAGCTTTAAATCTTTATTCTAAGAAGCACGCCGACCACAAACAGATCGGGTCTGGTGACAGCCGGGCTAAGACAAACCGGGAGTAGAAAATTAAGTACCGATCAAGTTATTTGGTTTGGGCGTATGTTTGTGACAGGAGAATTAAGTCATATATGGATCCCAAATAGAGCAAATTCAAGCTGGTTTCCTCTTTTTTTCTTTACTTTTTTTCCTTTTTTTTTTTTTTTTGTTTTTTTAGGAGCAAAATACTTTGGAGCCTCAGCCAGAGGGGAAAAGCGCACATATAGGAAGCAGTGATAGTCGACTCCGAACTGGGAAGGCCCCGTGGTGTTCGCATTGATTGGATAGATTTTCCACTCTATTTTGTTGGAGGGAAGTTCATTTTATGACTTTTGTCATTCGACCAGCTCAGACACCCCCGCCAGGGTCCCTGTGGGGGAGGGGCGCTCATCCAATGGCCCCCACAGTTCGCCAAGTGAGTCGGACCCCGGGAGGTTCCACCAGGGAGGCTAAAAGTGGTCTTGATCTGGGAAGATAAGTAACTGTCCACCGGGAAGACCACGGCGAGAGGATCCCAACAGGGGGATCCGCTGAAGCAAAGGGAGGCTTGGGAAGGAGATTTAGAGGGTCCGGAAGCAGGGACACGACGGTGACCCCCAGCCTCGGGGCTCTCGGTGCCACCCAGAAGATACCAGACGCCCCTCAATTATTCCAAGCACTTTCTGAAGGCTCCCCTAGGGTAGACACAGGCAAACGGAGGTGAACACGGTTTCTGCCTCACGGAGCTTCACGTCTGGTGAGTCGTGAGTGAGTCACTCTGGTGAGTCTGGTGAGTTACGCTGAGAAGGTGTCTGTCGCGCAGGAGTATGTAATCGTGAGGGGTGTGAGTGGCCTGCAAGAAACCAGCCGGGCGCCATGGGGAGCGAGGCCAGAGGGGCCTCGCGTGGACTGGGGCTCAGCGCTGAAATGAGATAGGAGCTTCCCAGGCACGGCGGACGGGCGAGGCATTGCACGGAAGACAGAGGAACGGAGGGGACGGCATAGGAAATTACACCAGAAGGTGTTTTTTTATTTCTACAAACAACAGACTTTAGGGAGAAAGGCAGAGCTCAAGTGGACACAGAAGTATGGTTTCAACAGATCTATTAATCACAAAATTATATCCACTCTCGCTATTAAAGCCCATTACAAAACTGCAGTAATGAAGACTGTGGTACTAGCATCGGGACAGAAAGACACAGAACAAAAGGGAGAAAAGACGAGGATGAGAATGGATAAAGGTGATGTTCCAGAGCCAAGGAAAAAGGGGATTTGTTTTCAATCAATATAATTAGTATAATTGGTTAGCCATTTGGGACAATGTTGAGACAGCTCTGTCTTTTACATACACCAGAACAGATCCCAGATGAATTTCAGATCTAAAGTGTTTTCAAAAGCTTAATCTGTAAGGCAATATTTACTTTTATAATCTATGAAGCAATTACAGTTTTACAATCACTGGGTGAGGAAAAGCTTCATCCGCACTTGTCTCTGCGGGCAAACCTACAGAGCCACAGCTCCGTGACGTGACTATAGGACAACGACGACACCAGGGACGTAAAGACCATTAACAAAAGTTAAAAAGCAAATGAACCGGCAGACAAAGCAGGGCTTTCCTTAATATTTGAGGACAGCCTACAGATCGGGTATAAGAAGGAAAGCTCCAATACGAAACAGAAAAAAAAGAGGGGGTTGGGATTCGAATATATGAAGGTATGTTCACCCACACTACGAGCTGAATAATCACAGGATAAAACAAAACAAGACCCACCACGTGCGCGGCATTGGCCACGACCTTGAGAGATCCGGTCCCCAACCCCAGCGTGGTGTGGGCACACAGGTGCTGTCGCTGGCGGCCGGGGGGATGTTTTCTCCCAAAGACGTTCTCGCTTGGGGGATGGACACCAGAGTCGAGGAAGACGGGAACCTCCTTGGACTTTCTCAGCCTTGTCTGTGGATTTAACCAAAGTAAGTCAGTCAGCAGCGCGGAAGCTGGCGAGGGAGACCGCGTATCAGAGCACCTTCGAATCGTGAGTTAAAAATCTCCCAAACACAGGATCAATTCTATTTGCTGTTATGAACCCTTCAGGCAAGGCAAGACCACGTACAGTGAGATCACGCGCGAGGCAGTCGCTGCGCCTTCTAAGGGATTTTTCCGATCTGTTTCTGAAACGACGCCGTGTGCCGACACTCTTGCTTAGAAAGCCGATTTAAAACATCCCCCCCAGGACGGCCGGCGGGCTCCGTTGCAGGGCCACGTGACTCTCGATGTCAAGGTCATGAGGGTGAGCCTCACCCGGAGTGTAGAGGTCAGAGAAACAACAAGATCTTTAAAAAAAATCCCGTCCACGCACCTAATCTGTCATCTCTCTGCCACGCGCTCTCATCTACCCCGTCGCACCGAAATGGTAGTAGACTCCGGGACAAGAGTGTCGGCGACCCAAACCCAGCCCCTCCCGTGAGCACTGTCCTGGGCGATCCTTGCCTTCCTCGCCCGGCGCTTCTGGATGTGAGGTCTTTCTTGTGACAAGCGTAACATACTTTGGGAAGCAGGGAAGAAATACAGCCGTTTCCGAAGGGGAGGCGGAAGCACCACAGCACATAATAATGCGAGAAGGAGGTTCTTGCTCTGCTTCCGCACGGGGCCGGGGGACGTCCCGGCGAACCAGCTGCGGCCGCCGGGGGGCGGGATGGTGGGTGCGCTTCCGTCTCTTTCTCCGTGAGTTCCCGTCCTGGCTCCGACGTTTGCCGTGCGTCACTTTACAAAAAGGAGCAGAAAGGCCACGGCGGTGTAAAGAGGGCTGGGTACAGGGCAGACGGACCCCTGCCCAGGGACAGCTGAGAAGACCACCCCGCGGGCTGCTCCGGGCTCCATGGATTCAGGGGCCGAGGTCCACCCGAGGTCACGGGCCCCAGTGAGATGGAGGGGAGAAGGGGAGGCCCAGCCAGCTGTCTGTGGCCCAGGCCACCCTGAGGCACACACTCCTCACTGTTGCTCAGGGTCCCTTGGCTGAACTTGGTCACATGACTGCCCTCTCTGCAAAGGGTGCTGGGAAATGTAGTCCAGACGGGCTCCCCTGAGCCTGCTGTCCTCCCACCACTTAGGAAGAAGGGGAGGGTGGCTTCTGCAGGCAGCCGGAGTCCCGGCCCCCAGGGGCAGCCAGCAGGCCCTTCGCACCGGCCTTTGCATGAGGGCTTTGCCGCGAGCCGGACTCCCACTTTCCTCCCTTCCCTCACACTCCAGGAGTGACTCAGCTAGCAGGTGACTTAAAGCCACGGAGCCCCTCAGCTGGGCCCTGGGTCCTCCCTCGTTCAAGTCAGCTTGTCCACAGGGAGTCCTGGTCCACACTGCACGGGTAGTGAGCCTGCAGGGCGGGCTCCGTCCCCAGGGGAGAGGGCTGCCGTCGTCCCCTCTGGCCCGGAGCTCGGTGGAACGACCCTCCCGTTTAGGGCACCGGCTCACCAGCCCACGTGGACCCAGAGCCACGTCCCCATTCAGCTTTGACGACAAGAAGCTGGCCTCTGATCGTGTGTCTGGCTTCCTCATGTCATTTCTCGGTTGCTTCCGAACTCAAGGGGAGGAGAGAGCCGTGCTGCCCTCAGCGTGCAGAGCTCGCTTGATCCTGTTGGTTTATCGCGTCGATCCCAGGGTGGGTCGGAGGTGAGCGCGCTCACACAGACCCAGCCGGCCAGCATCATCGCACGGAGGACCAGCGGGACCACAGGGCAGGGTCTCCAGACCTTCCCCTCGGCGCCTTTCACCCAGAATGCACCAGACGCTTGCTCTGCCCCCCTGTCCCGCGGGAAGCGCTCAGGCAGGCTGCGTTCAATTTCGGGGAGAGGGTCTGTTTTACCAAAGAACCCCATGGCTCAGCGTGGGGGTGGCTTTGGTCCAGGCGAGGCCTGCAGACGCTGCTCTCGGTGACCGGCTTGTCCTCGGGGAGCGTCAGCCTTCACACGGCCGCTTGCTGCCTCCCTGCTTCTTTCTCATCTCCTCCGTTCTTGTCAGCGTGTCACCCTCCGCCGAGACACAGGTCCCGTGACCCGTCACGAGCAGGTGGGGGCTGAGGGGGCCTAAGAAGAGCCACTTTCCTTTTGGTTTGCGGTCCGTGCCCCATGCATGACTGAGTCAGGAGAACCCACGGACCCGGCCACGCACTCCAGCACGCTGCCACGCGCGGGGCGGGGTAGGGACCGCAGAGAAGACTTCATCCGCACAGCATCCTCTGAGTATCCCCCCTCGATTCCTGCGTGTAAAGGGGTCGTTGTCACCCACGTGTGGCCCGTGGAAGGGCAGGGTCTTTATCTAGGGCCCTAACCTCCCACCCAGCCCTCTGTCTGACCTCCTGCTGCGTGACGATGATCCCAAAACGTCACCACCGCAAGCATGGACGGTCTCACCCCGTCCGGGGGTCAGGAATTCAGGGCGGCGTGGCCAGTGGTTCCGGCTCAGAGTCTCCTGGGGGCTGCGGTCACCCAAGGGCCCCGCTGGGTTTGGGGATCTCTTCCGAGGCCACTGGCAAGAGGCCTCTGCCTCTCCCCACATGAGCCTCCCCCCGAGACGGCCTCCCCATGGCGTGCACACCAATACTGGGGATCCTGTCCAGTGCAGGCTTGGAGTCAGCTTTCCAGCTCGGGGCTGACTCTGCTCTGTTAAAGCTCCCAGGAGCCGCTGATGCAGCTGGTGCCGGAACCGCAGCCTGACCAGCAAGACTTCCAGGAGGTGGGGCGTCCACCAGAGCTGCCGGAGGATCAGAGCGTGCCCAGCTGGGGCGGACGGGCGGGTTGTGAGCGGACGATCAGCACGACGGCAGGTGCGCAGCCTCCTCTCATGATCTTGACTGCAGGCCTGTCTTACGAGCTTCTCACCCTGGCGGAGTTGGGGGTGAGTATCTCCACCTGCTCCTGGTGCGTTTCCTCAAGGCCATCCCCGCAGCTCGGGCCCCGGAAGAGGAAGCAGGACCGGGGTCTAACTCAGGACACTAGGGCACCATCCCCGAACCCCACCCCAAGCACACATGGTACTTCTACCCTCACCCTGGACCGTTGCAGACAGGACTCAGGCTCTGCCCGTCCCTGTCCTGGGCCTCTCTCTTCCTGTCCCTGCCTGGATGCCCAGCTCGGGCCCCGGAGCCTGAGAGTGCCGGCAGACCTCGGGCTGGCTAGGCTCAGGGCACCTGAAGAAGCTACTCCATCCAGGGGGGCCGTCCAGACCGTCCCTGGACATCAGGAATCCAGAGGGGACACGAGGCTTAGCAGAGGCCCACGCGCAGCAGGAGTGACCGCAAGCCTGGGTCTGAAGGGAATCTTGGCAGCGAGGTCCAAGAGCTGTGTCCTCGGGAGGAGATCCTTAGGGAGGGCTGGTTCCGAGGTGTATGAGGCCCCAGCTCTGCCAGACGCCGTCCTGAAAGAGCAGACTCGTGACATGGGAACGTGGACGTTCCTGTGGGGACACTGGAACCCCGCCGCCTCTGTCTTCCCAAAAGCCACCCAAGCATCACCGTGCCCGTCCCTGTTTCCTCCCTGTGTCCGCGGAAGCCATTGATAGGAATCGCCATTGCCCACCATTCCCACTTCCTCTGGGACCAGCACGCAGGCTCTGCTCATGCCCCTCGAGCTGCGTGGGTCCCTGATGCTGACCCCGTTCTCGGGGCTCCCCGTGCCCGGCCTCCCTCATCCCGGCAGCAGCAGCAGGGAAAGGCCCGTCTCCCTGCTCATCTCTCTGTGCTCCCCCTCTGCCAATCCCCGGGGCCAGGCCTGATGGGAGGCTCGGGATCAGGCCGTGCCTGTCTCCAGGGAGGGGAACCCCACAATGGACTAGGCCGCGGGTTGTAAAGGAAAGAGCTACGGCATGTTTACGCACATTGCAATACAGACAGGAGCCTCCTGTGAGTGGAATCACACAGGATTTGACTTTGGTGTTTGGCTTCTTTCCCTGAGAAGAGTGTCCTCAGGGTTCCTGTCCTTGTAGCTAATGGCACAGTTCCCTTCTTTCTAAGGCTGAGTCCCACGTGCGTAGAGACCACGTCTGTGGACATGTGCGTTGCTTCTAACTCTTGGCTGTTGTGAATCCCGCTGTAGCTGGTTCCCTTACCACGTGTATAACAACGTGTATTTATGTCCTGTGTATTTTCACACGATTTGTAAATACCGGGCAGGCCTAATCAATAAGGTGGGCTTTCCAGAATGAAAGCGGACAGCCCTGGATGACCTTAACCAGGGAGGGCTGGAGCATCGCTAGAAACCCTTTCTGACTCTGCAGTCAGCGTTTCTGCCCCAGCTCGGACTGCACACGGTGAGGGATCAAGACTTATTCCCACATGTGCGGCTGGGGGCCGCCCCCAGGCTCCACAATATCTGGGTGCAGATTTTGCTTGTCCTGGTTCCAAAAGTTAAATACCTACCAGATTACCACTGCTAGAAAACATGCAACGGAGGAGAGGTTACTTAGGAAAAGGATGTGTACAGGTCATGGGAAGATGGGGGGGGCAAATTAACACGCATTTCTTCTGTAGTTTCATCTACAAGTATTGTAATTGTTCAACCGGAATCCAGGAAGACAGGTTTCTTTGTGGATTTTAACAGACACACTTTAAACACAAAAAGCATTTATATGTATATATATATGTAAAAGACAGAAGCAGCGTGGCAGGAGGCAGAGAGGGAGGTGGGTTACAAGGTGTGATGGGGACGTGCAGGGCTGACGGGGCGATACCGCCAGACACCCCAGAGAAAGAGCAGGGCCCTCACGCTCATCCCTCATGACGGGTCCCCCTCCGGCACCCCGAGCAGCTGCCGGCTGATTCTGGGAGACCTCCGAACTCTCAGCTATCTTGCCAAACCCTCGTGTCCCAGGCTAGTCCTCTGTGCCACTCTTCTCCTCTCTCTGCGGGCACGGCCTCTCACCTCACACAGACCTCAAGACCTCCTCAAGGGCACCTCCTCCAGGCAGCTGCAGCTGGGTGGGGGTGGGGGGTTCCCTTTGGACATTGGTCCCCAGGCCACTTCTTGGGTCCCAGTCCCAGGGAGGCCACTGTTGACATGGCCCTGGGAGGGGACGGGCAGTGAGAGCACCCCAAATTGCACCTTGAGGCCATCATCGCCCTTGTTCCTGCCCTGCTGGGGGGTTTCCAGGTGTGTCCCCTGCCCGTGACCATGAGGATGGGGTTGCACCGCATCTCCCCCAAATTCCCATGTTGCAGTCCTACTAGCTGGAAATGAGGAAATTCGCGGCGGATGCAAACGAGGTAGGAGGAGGCCACACTTGAGCAGAGTGGACGGCTTATCCGACAGGACCGGCGTCCTCAGGCAGGGGGAGCTGGACACAGAGACGGGCACGCACCAAAGGAGAAGTCCGTGTAGACTCGGAGACGGAGAGCGGGGTGATGCAGCAGGACACGGCCGGACGTGAGATCACCTGCAAAGCCCCAGAAAGGGTGAGGAGCCTGGAGGACGGGCCCCTCGGAGGCTCAGGAGGAAGGAACCTGCCGACACCCTGATCTGGGACCTCCAGCCCCAGAACAGTTTGGGAACAAACCTTGGCTGGTTGAGTGTGTGGTCCTCGTCCGCCGGGAGTGAGGAGCACGTGCAGGAAGCCTGTGCTGTGGGCACTGGGGACCGAGGGTGCAGAGGCCACTCCGCAGGATCTAAGGAGAGTGTCCCCTTCCAAACACCGGGGTCGGGGTCCAGCAGGCTTCCAAGAACAGGGGTCCTCCTGCCATGGGCTTCGGCACCAGCAGGGCGCCCGTGGGAAGGAGGCAGACTACAGGGGCTCCACACTCACAGCTGACATCCGGGAGTGGCCCCCGTCAAGGTGGCACGCCACGGGGGGACATTGGGACAGCTTTCCCCTAAGAAGGGAGAACCGTGCCGGTGGTGATTCTGACTGGGACTCCTCCGGCCCAGCCGATGGCCGGGCGACGCACTCTGGAACCCCCAGCAGAGCCCTCGTGCTTGTTCCAAGACGTCCTTGGACTTGCTGGGTTTCCGAGCCTTGCTGCTCCCACTGGGGCCTCCCGAACGCATCTGGGCAGCACTAGACCTCCCTGAACGATTTCTCGTTTCTTCCCACCACGCGCCTGCCATCCTCCCCACGCCACGTCCTGCCATCCAAACCCAAACTGGGCCTCATGCACAAGGACGAATGAAGGGACTGAGCCCCCTTCCCGCTCATGCCCTGGGGACCGTCTTAGAACGAGCTGCTTTCAGAGAGGATGAAAGGAGAGTTAGGGAGACTGGACCCTCCGGGGAATTCATTCAGGTCCCGGGGACCCCCAGGGGAAGTGCCTTCCTCAGAGTCCCAGTCCCTCTGACAGAGCCGATGACGGCCCTTGGAATTTGCTCCTGGAAAAACCATCCAGGAAGGAGCCTCAGAATTGCCTGGACGCGGGCGAGGCCACCTCACTGCAAGGGGCTCAGCAGAGGGAAACCTGTTTGCAGTTTGCAGGGCTTTAAGGCTCCAGAGTCGCATTCATACCCTTCCTCCCATCCGGTCCCCACCGTAAGTCCTAGCGCTTCGTCACAGAGGAGGACCCAGGAAATGCCACCTTCCATAAGTAGAATGGACATCCAGCCTCTCCCACGTTGGCACGGACAGTCTGCACGCGCAGGAGGAGGGAACCGTGGCCCGGATGCTTCTCAGAGACCCGCCCCTTCCAGGCCTCCCATTCAGTCCTGGGACACCGGCCACGGCCACGGCCCCGACCCTGGATGCGCCCTACAGCCCAGCCTCCTGCTGCGGGCCCCGCCCCACTGTGCAGGAGCAGGTGTCCCAGGGTCACCAGCAGCCACCACGGAAACACAGCACACAACATCAATCCACTTCAGTGTCTGCCCCAGGTCTCCCTGGTTGCATTTTTTTGTTTACCCCGATACCTCGGTCCTCTGAGGTGAGCTGGTGTTTGTGTTCACCGTGATCACTGTTAAAGTTGGAAACTTTCTGCCGTCCTATTCCGTGTTTTACCTTGGCTGACACGTGCATTTCCTTCGTGCATCTCTTCTCTACTCTCTGAATTAGATGAAGGTTTCTCTTGTCTGTTGCTTTAGACACCGCGTATGACATCCGCTGAAGGCTGTGCCGTCATCTTAGCATACATAATGAGTAAGCATAATTAAAGACGTATGTTTTCCTAGCAATGCTCACAGGTGCTCAGTGTTGCCTGACTTCTCCCCGTACCAAGTTCAGCCCACGTTACCCTGAGCACCCTCCCCATTCTTGTAACGGCAGACGGTTTCTTTCTGCCTTTTTTTTTTAAGACACAGTAATTTTACTGCCACTGTTACCGTTAACTCGTTTTTACCCGTTTACTTTGCTTCTGTGATTGCGGGCTGGGTCTCGGGTCCCAGAACCGGACTCATTGTCACCAGGTTCATGGGGCAGCGGATCTCATCTCCAGAGTTGGCCTCGTGGGCCCGCCCCGTCCCAGGGGCTCTCCCTACAGCGTGGCCCGCCCCATCCCAGGGGCTCTCCCTACAGCGTGGGCCTCGTTCATTCTCCGGGAACCCGAGCACACCTCGCAACTGCCTCCCCCCATGGGATATGTTCCTGTTCTCTCTCACGGGATGCCCCTTGGGGACCTGGAGTCAGCATGTAGGACTCTGATGGCACAGCAGCCACCACGTGGGAGCCCACATGCAGAGCCCACGTTGACAATCGTGGGGGCCGTCGTGTGCCAGCCTCCTGGTCGCCCTCATCTTCCAGGTGAGCCCCAGTCGTTGAGGAGCAGGGACAAACCTTCTCACTGTGACCTGTCGGAACTGGTCCACGGAAGGCGTGAGCAGCATAATTGTGGTTCGTGCCACTAGACCTGGGGCAGGCTGCCAGGCAACTGTGGCCCCTGGAACGGTACCTAGAACAGTCGGTGGCCTAGCGTGGCCCTCTGGCATTTCGTTATTCAGTCAGCTGTTTGCAAAGACGCAGCATTCATACCGCCTTCCCGAACAAAGTCGAGGACCTTGACAGTGACTGACGCGCGTGCGGTCCACTTACCGCTGACCTGTCCCCCAAGGGAACTGCCGTCCTAAACCCCATGGGTACCATCCTGCCCTCTTGTGCCTTCGTGGTGCACCCGCAGGCGGCTGCCCACCAGGGCGTATGTCATCCTTTCAGTTGCACTGACGTCAGTGAAACGGCCGCATACTCTACGGAGTACTTCGAGACCTTCGCATTTACTGTGACATCATCAAGGTCGTCTACGGTACTGCGTGTTGCAGTTCATCCGTTTTGCCTTCCTATGAGATCGCATGTTCCCGTGATCGAGTCCGTCATCGTTGCTCATCCACTTGCCTGCGAAGGGGACTTGGGTTGTTTCCAGATTTTTCCTACAATGAACACGGGAATAGCCTTATGCATATCTCCTATTGCAATGAAATTTCTCTTGCCATGAGACCCAGAGTCATGTATCTGGGTTGTAGGACCTATAAGGACACATTCTGTGTGTATATTTTATAAGCAGGCATTTTGTGTGTATATGCTTGATACTAACATCTCATCAACTGTGTATATTGAAAATATCTCATGGGTAAATCACCTTTTCATTTCTTAATGGGTCCTTTGATGGACAAAGTCTTTAGTCTCAAAAAGTCAAATTTGTCAATCTTTTACAGTTCAAGAGTTTTAAATTGTGCAAGAAATCACTTTATCCTGAGCTCCAAAAAAATGTACTCACTTATGTTTTATGCTAGAGGTTTTAAGTTTTCATTTTTGACATTTGGGTGCTTAACCTCACTAAATTGGACTTTTTTCGTAGCAGACTACAGAGGCATACAATTTTGCTCCTCCCTTCACGGATAACCAGGTTTAAACAGACCTTTTCGCCCCGTTGATTTGACGTGCTATCTCTCGCACATCGTCAAGGACGCTTTCGTGGGCGGGGTCTACCTCCGAGCTCTCGGTTCTGCTCCCCTGGCCCTTCGTCTCCCCTCCCCCACACACCCTTGGCCAAGCTGCTGCGGCATCATAATCCGACCTGGTTTCTCCAACAGAGCAAGTGCTCCTGCCCCTCAGAAGCGGTCTCGTATCCGTGGCCATTTTTCTCTTCCACATAATGTCTAGAACCATCTTTAAAATGCTATAAAAACGCCCGTGGGGGATATGATTGGAATTTCACTGAACCTACAGATCTGATGGGAGAGAGTCCTCATCTTTACACGCCGGCGTCCTACCCACGCACACACTGTCCTTACGCTTCTTTAGTCTTTCACATCCCTCAACCAACTTTTTGTGTTTGATTCGCTCAGAATACTCGGTTGTTGACACTCTTACAGACGATGTCTTCTCCTTAATCACGTTATGTGGTATGTTAATATTATATTAAGCCATTTAAGCTAAGCCATCTAATTATTTCTGATAGCTAGCGCATGGGTCCTTTCGCAATCTCTATTTAAGTAATCAGTGTCACCCACAAATGACAGTTCCATTTCGTCTCCAAATCTTCTCCTCACACCTTTTTCTTACGTTACTGCGTTAGCGTTAACAGGGTCTCTGATACAGTGTTAAAGGTGAGTGGGGATAATGAGTATCCTTCTCGTCCCTGATTCCGAAGGCCGTTTCCAACTTCCCACTTGAAGAAGTGTTGGCAGACTCTTTTGTAGACTCTAATTTACTAAATCCAATCAGTGGCTGCTGAATTTTATCAGATGCGTGTTCTGTGTCTATTGAGAAGACATGTTCTAATTTGTTAACTTCATAAATTCCACGTATAAATTCCCATATTAAACCATCTTTGCACACTTAGCATAAATCTAACTGGGTCGTGGTGTGTTATCTGCTTTATACACTAAGTGGATTTGATTTTCTAGTATTTTATTTAGGACCTTTCCAATATGTTCCTGAGTTAGTATCAGAATGTTGACATCACAGATTAGGCTGAAAAGCTTTCTTTTTCTTCCTCAACTCTAAAATCACTTGGGACTCTTCATTAACTCTGTTTTGCTTTGTTACAGTTTTTGTAGAAAAATATTTCAGGGCTTCAATGTCTTTAATAGTTAAAGGACTATTTAAACATTTTATTTTTTATTCAGTCAGTTCTGATGTTATGTTTTTCCAAGGAATCTTTCATGTCTTCAAAATATCAAAACTATTGGCACATAGCTATTGATAAAATTCTATTTTTAAATCTCTATTTATCTCTACTTGTCTCTCCCTTTTCATACTAACATCATTTATTTATGTCTTCTCTCTTCTCTTGAAAAGTCATATGGGAATTTCAACCATTTGATTTTTTTTTCCTAAGAAATAACTGTAGTGTGTGATTTTTCTCTATTGTACTGTTATTTTTTATTTCATTGACTCATATGCTTACTTTAATATCTCTACTATCTTTGCATTTATTTCTTATTAAAATGGAATAACTATTTTAGAGGATTTTTTTCTTCTCCAATGTAACTACTTAAGGCTGGAAATTTCACTGAAAGAACGATAATTTTTTTTTAATCATTCTATTGTAGGTACATTTGATTTCATGGTGAGTTAGTTCTTCTTTATCCATGAATTATTTAGCAGTGTGTGTGTTTTTTACTCTTATTATAACATCTAGATAGAGAAGTATATTTTAAAAAATGGTTTTCAGCTCAATGAACTATTACAAAGCAACAGACCCAAGTCACCACCACCCAAACCAAAAAACAATTGCACATTCATACTGCATTAAGGTCATGAACCTCTATCATAGGTACCTAAACTCCTTTCCAAAGGTGACAATTACCTCGTTCCTAATCTTAAATTAGTTGTGACCAGTTTTGAACTTCATAGGAATGGAATTATGCAGTACATAGTCTCATGGTCCTGGGTTGGTTTGTTGTTGTTGTTGTTGTTGTTTTCATTCCCTGTTGGTTATATGAGATTCATATTTGTGGACAGATGTGGTAGTTTTTGTATTTTCACAGTTATATCATTTTCCATGCATACATGTACTTATCACAATGTTTTTACCCATTCTGTAGTCAATGAACTTTTGGATTGTTCACGTACAGTTTAGTACACAGGTGTATAATGTCTGTAGACTATACGTCTAAAAGCAGGAATTCTGGGCACAGATGAAGCGTCCTGCGGTATCAAGCTACAATAAGTCATTCCGGGTATACTCCCTTAAACAATGTATGGGAGTCCCAGTTCCTTCAAATCCTTGCTGGTACTTTGTGTCTTTCACCTTCTAAAACTATTGTAGTTTGTGGGGGGTCTTAGCATTTTAGTTTCAAGCGTATTTCTCTGACGACTAATGGCACTGAATCTTTTTTTCTTTTCATGAAGTGTTTGCTCAAGGCTTTTGTCTATTTTCCCTTTGAGTTTTCTTTTTTTTCTATCCATCTGATGTAGCTCTTTATACACTGTGAATATGAGCTCTTTGCTGAGGACATATGTATATTGCGAATGTTCTCCTACTCTGTGCCTTGCTTTTTCACACTCTGAATGATATTTGATGATCAGAACTCCTAATTTTAATGCAGTATAATTTATCAATCTTTCCTTGTGAATAGAACCTTTTAGTTTAAGAAAATTTTGTCTATCCTAAGGTCATGATGATATTCTTCTATATTTTCCTCTACAAACCACAGTTTTACGTTCAAATTTAGATACACAGTAGGTCTGTATGGTGCACGGGACAACATCACTTTTTCCCTGTGATTATTTAATGTTCTTTTCCCCACTGCCCTACAGTGTCTTCAGTCAAAGTAAACACATGTGTAGGCCTGTTTCTGGACTCTTTATCTTGTTCCATTGGTCTATTTATCTATCCTTGACTAATACCCTATTATCTTTTTCTTAAAGATTTATTTATTTTGGAGAGAGAGAGCACATGGGGTGGGGGCAGAGGGAGAAAGAGAATCCCAAGCAGACTCTATGCTCAGCATGGAACCCAATGTAGGGCTTGATCCCAGGACCCTAAGAGCATGACCTGGCTGAAACCAAGAGTCAGACGTTGATGGACTGAGCCCTTCGGATAACCCCACCCTATTATCTTAATTACTACTGCTTTAAAATAAAATGTGGTAATTATTTACTGCTCTTATTAAATATTGCCTTGGTTATTTTTGGTCCTTTGCATTTCCATATAAATTTTTTAAACGGTTTATAAATATCCTCAGAAAATTTACTGGAACTTTTATAGGGATTGCATTAGGCTAGAGATGAAAGTGAATACAGTGGATATCTCTAGCCTAATGCAGTTTCTCAATGCATGAAAATAACAGAGCTCCTGGTGTATTGGTAAACGGTGAACTATGGTTTCTCCAAGGGGAAATATGTGTCTTGCAGCATTTGCCAATTTTTGTGCTGTGAATCCTACCACTGGCCAATTTCAAGCTACCATTGTGTATTACTGAGCACAGACTTTGGAAGAGATACGTAAAATTTGCTTTTCTGAGAAGCAGGCAACAAACCCGCGGGTCTAGCCTCCGTTTATGCAGGTCTTCTTTAGTCTCCCACAATAGTGTCTGCCTCTTCTGTGGAGAGAGCTAGTTGCATGTTTATTCCTAGGCTTCAGATGCTCTTGTAAATGTTATTTTCACTGGCATTTTTAAGTTTTATTTTCTAATTTGTGTGGCATACACATGAGGCCACAAAATGTGGAAAGAGAGGCAAATATATAATAAACAATTCATATTCTCTTTATTTCCAGACTTTGGGACCGTCCTAAAGGAATACAATGAGTTTTTGTGCATTTCCTATTTTTGAGAAGACTCACCAAGTCCACACATTAATTGTAATAACTGACTTTCACTTTCTCGGGGTTCCTTATGTATATAAACCTTCTGTCTTCCGATAATGACGGTTTTATTTCCTGCTTCCCTCTTCCTCTACACTCAGTTTGTCTTTCTTGCCTTTTTTTTTTTTCCTTCTGGTTTAAAACTCCAGTGAAAATGTGGATTAGAAATGGTATTAATGGGCATTTCTGTTTCCTTCTGTGTGATATTATAAAAAATTTTCTGTAGTTGTCTTCTAAATATAGCTTTACACATTTCCTATTAAGGAAACAGCACACATTTATTTCTAGTGTTTCAAGCTTTTTGCATTAGTGTTGTTTCAGATTTTATCAAATATATTTTTTTATCTACTGCATCATGTAACTTTTCTCTGTATCCTGTTTTTTCAGCCCATTACATGGAACGATTTCCAAATGTTCAATTGGCCTAAAATTCTTGGAAGAACACCAGTATGGCTGTGATGCATTATCCCTACATACTGCTCAATTCATTCTGCTGACATTTTGGAAGGTAATGGAAATATTCTTTATCTTGATTAAGGAAGGAGCTGCGTGACCATATGCTTTTGTCAAAATCTATAGAACGGCATATTTAAAAGGGAGGCTTACTTTTATATTAATTAGAACTCAATACACTTAATTTTGAAAAGATAGCTAATTGTTTCTCTTTAATAAATCTCTATTTTTTTGTTTGTTTGTTTCTCTGGTCATTGTCTCTCACACTCCAAAATCCTACTTGCACAACTCATCTCGTATGGGAGTTTTTTGCCTGGACCAAACGAGGGCTTACATTACCATCCTCTTTCCTTGCTGCAAATAGAGAATGTACTCAGTGAGCATTTCCACTGTCAGGATATGCCTGGGAATACAAGTCTCCAGCCCTGACTTCTCTAAAGGACCAGTCAGTTATGAATTCCGACTGGTCTGGGGGAGCCCAGTTTCCCTTCCCATGTTCCCAGTTATGCAAGTGTTCTGTCCTTCACCTGACCTCTAGTTTCTGACTCCATGCACCACTCCTAGGGTCTCCCTTGGTTATTGGTCTAATCGGGCTTTCTATATCTCCTTGAGTTCATTTTGGTAAAGTCTACATATTCATAATACCCTCTGCTTAATTTTGTTGACTATTTAATATATTTTGAAATTGATAAAATCTTGAAGTACATTTATACATCACTGTTGGGAGGATCCTCCTTTCACCTTAAGCTTTTCCACAGTTGTTCTCGCCTGCTCTCTTTGGCTCCAGTGACTTCTTTGTGTTTCCTTCTTTTTTGTTGTTTATGTTCGCTGAAGTTTGTATCAGTTTCTCTGGTTTTGTTCCAGGGAATAAGTCCTGAGGACGCATACCAGCTCTGGTGCTTTTCTATTTTTTACAGCGCTTGTTTCTGCTTTTATCGTGATTGTCTAATAAGCTTCCTGCTTCTGTAGCATTGTGTTTCTGTGGTTTTCTGTATTTTTTTTAAGATTTTTTTATTTATTTGACAGAGAGAGATCACAGGTAGATAGAGGCAGGCAGAGAGAGAGAGAGAGGGAAGCAGGCTCCCTGCCAAGCAGAGAGCCCGATGCGGGACTCGATCCCAGGACCTGAGATCATGACCTGAGCCGAAGGCAGCGGCTTAACCCACTGAGCCATCCAGGCGCCCCTGTGGTTTTCTGTATTTTAATTAAAGCTGCAGTGGACGGGTAACGAAGGTGGTTGTCTTGACGTCCCTGCCTGACACCCCTCCTTCTAGTCCCTTCCCGCCCTGGCCCTGGGCTTGGCCAGGCAATTTGCTTTGCCTGCTGGGTCAACAGCATATGGGGCACAAGCAGAGACTTGGAAACCACCTCTGTGTTGGGGCTGGCCCTCTCCTTACTGTGCTTAGAACCATGAGACCATCATGTGAATAAGCCCAGGTCAGCCTGCTGGAGAAAAGCCACACGCAGAACCAAGGTGCCCACGCCAGCTGCCGGCCAACCACCAGATGTGTAATTAAGGCGTTTCCAGATCAGCCAGCCTTCCCACCAGCTGGCCACAGCCACGTGAATGAGCCCAGCGTAGACCAACCCTGCCAACCCTGTCAGGGGACTGACCCAGCCAACACACAGAGCCAACCACAATAGTCATTTCAAAACCACCAAGTTTGGGGATGGTTTGTTATGTACCCAAAGCTAACAAATACAACTGCCACAGTTTTGATGTCGCTTTCTGATGATAAGGTAATTCCTGCTTATGAATTTTCCCTTGAGGACCATTCTGGCACAATGCTGTAAGGTTGGGCACGTAATAGTCAACGTAGTCCGTAATTGCGAAATTGCTTTGTTTCCTCTCTCTCTTTGCTAACAGTAAGTTAAGAGAACATTTACATTCCATCTTTCCTTAGTTTAAAACCTGATTATTTTCTAGCTTTCTGGCATTGTAGTTTGCAAAAGTAACCTGAACAATTTCTGCTTTTTGTAACAGATTCTTGTTTTCTTTACGGCTTAAGAGTTTGTCAGTTTTTATAAATGTCCCAACCACGTCGGCAAAGAAGAGATATTCTCTACAGGATTTGCATTTCAATGATTGATGTCTTTCCAGTCAATCTTCCTCAGAATGCGCGCTTCGTGGGGATGGGGTGGTTATCTCGTGCACGGCTGCACCCCAGCCTGCGAACATTGGCTGGCGTGCTGTCGGTCCTCGATTAGTGTTTGTTCATTGAGTGATGGAGGAAGGGACCTCACTCATAATACTAGTTAGATCCTACATTGCCTTACTGTGATTCATTATTTATGATTTATTGTGACGATTGATCCTACTAATATGTTGGAAAGTGAAAGGGATAAGCTGTCTCGTTGCTGTTGCAGGATTGCCAATTTCTCCATGCATATCTGGTACTCTTTCTCTTGCCTATTCTATATTACCCATTGGTCATAGATTTTCTAAATCTTTGAGGTTGACTTTTATCTCCGTAAAATCATAAAATATTAAGTAGCTTAAACCTCAGACAAAATATTGAGCTTTGTCTCATGGTACATTTTGCCATGAATTTCTCTTTGGGAATCCTCTGCCTGATCTATCGTTGCCTCTCCAGGCCAGAGATGGTTCGATGACGATCCAACACCACTCTCCCTCTCATCCTTGGTAGAAAGAAAAAAAGGAAGGAAAGAAGGAGGGGAGGAAGGAAGGAAGGAAGGGAAGGGAAGGGAAGGGAAGAAGGGAGGGAAGGGAAGAAGGAAAGACAGAAGAAGGAAAGGAGGAAGAGAGAGAGGGAGGGAAGGAGGGAGAGAGGAAGAAAAGGAGAGAAAGTGAGGGGGAAGGAAGGAAAGAAAAGAAAGAAAAAGAGAGAGGAAGGGAGAAAAAAAGAAAGAAAGGAAGGAAAAGGAAAGGAAGAAAGAAAGAAAGGAAGGAAGGAAGAAATGGGAGGGAGGAAGGGAAGAGAGAGGGGGAAGGAAGGAAGGGAGGGAGGAAAGAAAGGAGGGAGGGAAAGAAAGAAAAAGAAATAGAGAGGGAGGAAGGGAGGAAGGAAGGAAAAGGAGAGAAGGAGAGAGAGGAAGGAAGGACAGAAGGAAGGAAGAAAGAAGTCACTTTTCTATAAGGTATCAATGTGCCCAGCTGAGAAGTCACATTTCTCCTGAAGCTAGAATGATCATGAATAGGTTCTGGCCAATGAGACGTAAGTGAAAGTTGCTGAGTGGAACTTGATGAAGGCTCCTTAAGCGAGACACGCCACCAAGGAGTGCCACTGTGTTCCTTTCCTTTGCCCTCCCCCCTGCACCCCCATCAGCATTCCCAAAGCCAGCTTGGATGCTAAGGCCCTCTGAGGGTCAAGGCCATGCACGAAGAGATCACGCAGCAGGAAGAGAAGCCAAACCAGTCTCCAGCAGCACTGTGCAGCGACCATACCTCTGGACTTCTGTTCATGACAAATAAATGCTTACGTGCAAATTTCATGTTACATGCCAGGCGTATGGCAACATCCAGACCTAATTCCAAATCCACTTACTCCCGTTAGTGGTCAAGACGCAACTGAGCAGCTTGAACGTCAGACAAAACACGACATGTACTTGCTTCATCTTCCTCCCTGCACGTCACATCATCCCCACTGATTTCTTATAGCCCCCTTCCCCTCTCTCTCCGTCCCTCTCCCCACCCTCCTATACTTACAAGATATTTTCTCTCTTCAGAATTTTCAAAAATGTTCTATATGTAAATAATTCTAATGTTCAAAATAAATCCTTTCATGACATAACTTTATCATCATTGAACTCTTAATTTGTTTCATCCATTGGCTGGTTGGCTAGATCTCCAAACGTATCTAGAGAAGGTTATGTAGGGAGTGTGTGTGTGTGTGTGTGTGTGTGTGTGTGTGTGTGAGAGAGAGAGAGAGAGAGAGAGAGATCCTTTGTCTTCACACCTTAAAAAATTCAATCCAATCCAATCAACCCTAATTGGATACCACATTATTAGATTATAAGGATTTTCTTGTAAAATCCTGGCCGAACTAGCAAACACTTTTTCTTTTCTTTCTCTGTAAGCATCCTTGAATGAGTGGATTACAATGCGTAGGCTCACAGGAAGAACGGTCAGAACTCCAGTCCTGAGCCAGGCTCTCTGAGCCAGCATCTTGAAGCTGTCACTCTCTCAGGGAGATTGAGACATGGATTAGTCCTTAGCTTACAAGGAGCATCCCAACTCAAACTCACATGAAAACCCAGCTTCTAGTGGGAGCCCTGCCACAGCTGGCCACACAGTGAGGGACTATCACTGTCCTTTGGAAATATCAAGACTGCTTCTTCCAACTCTCAGCACGCAAGTGAAAAGTTGGTGCTGGGTCATTGTGTGTGTTTCACTGACCTTTTGGAACACAAGTAAGCATGGAGACCCATGGAGACTGGGATTCCCATCCAATCCTGATGCTGAAGTGGCCCACTGATTCCAGAAAATGTTCTGTAGACTGGATTCTCCCCCAAGATCCTGAAGGATGTCTTCCTGGCCAAGCATGGCCGAAATTTCATTTGAGGACTCCACTGGGTTAGATGGCAGACTCAAAAAATGTAAGTCCATGTCCTTAACCCAAGGAACCTGTGAATATGGCATTACTTGGAAAAAGGATCTTTGCAGATCTCACTAACTTAAGGGTCTCCAGACGAAATCATCTTGGGTTTTGGGCGAGCCTCAAATCCTTATGAAAGAAAGGCAGAAAATGCCTTATTTTCTGACTTCTGGCCTCCAGGCTGAGAGGATAAACCTCTGTTATCCATGGGTTACCATGTTTGCAGGTAGTTGTTACAGCATCTCTTGGAAGCTAATGCAGGCACGTCATGCATTCATGGGAATTTATTAATAAAAATGAGTTCAAAGTTTGTTTAAAACATATTTTAAACAAAAAATTGTTTAATTTCAACAAACTTTGTTTAAAGTGCATTTTGTGTTGTCACCTAGTAACGTTTGTGGAACTATCTCTGCTGATCTACAGTAAGAACTAGAACAGAGTGTGTGCATGGGGCCAGGTGGCCAGTATGACCTTGGAGCAATCCTTAGTGATACTTTCCTTTAACTCCTTCCAGAATCAGTAGAGTGTAGTAGCAAAAGCTTGGGCACTGGAGCCAGGCTGCCTTGTGTGAACCTGATTCTGTGCAAAAATAGCCAGTAGAAGAACCTTGTGGAATTTAATCAATCTTTCTGTGTCCCAGTTCTGCAAGGTCAGATGCCAGTATTTACCTTATAATGTATTTAGTACATTTAAAGAGCTTAGAAGATTGTCACATCAGCATCATCATAACCACCATCACCATCACCACCATCATCAACACCATCATCAGAACCATCACCATCATCATCATCACCATCATCTCCATCATCACCATCATCATCATCATCACCACCATCATCACCATCACCACCACCATCATCATCATCATCATCAACACCATCATCAGAACCATCACCATCATCATCATCATCACCATCATCTCCATCATCACCATCATCATCATCATCACCACCATCATCACCATCACCACCATCATCATCATCATCATCATCAACACCATCATCGGAACCATCACCATCATCATCATCATCACCATCATCTCCATCATCACCATCATCATCATCATCAACACCTTCATCATCATCATCACCATCACCATCATCTCCATCATCACCATCATCATCATCATCAACACCTTCATCATCATCATCACCATCACCATCATCAGAACCATCACCACCATCTCCATCATCATCATCATCATCATCATCATCACCATCATCATCAACACCATCATCATCATCATCATCATCATCATCACTATCACCATCTCCATCATCATCATCATCATCATCATCATCACCATCATCAACACCTTCATCATCATCATCCCCACCATCACCATCATCAGCATCATCGCTGCCATCACTCCTAACACCACCATCCCCATTACTGTCACCACCATCACCATCTCCATCATCATCATCATCACCATCATCAAGAACTAAACTGTCCACAGTATTAAACTTTGCCTGAAGCCTGTGCTCCCAGAAAGCAATGATGGTTAAGAAATGCCTCCGCACCCTTCTATATTCCAGGAAAAGACTTACTGCAAAGATCCCCTGCCCATATGACTTGCATAAGACTCGTGGATGCATCTCTTATTTACCTAGGAAAAACTTAGACACAAACCCTCCAAATTCCTATTCCCTGCCTCATAAATAGCATAACTGCTTTTTCCCACTGATCATTTAAAACAAAGTGCTCGTTGACTGGTTTGACCAATCTTATGTGAAGCTCCTCTCCTTCCCCACAAACCCTGGACTTTTACCCCCCTCAAGCTAAACCAGCAAAAGACCCTTCCTTAAGGGCCCCTCCGCAGAATCAGCTGACGCAGGAGAAACATAGGTCAACTGCCTCACTACTTTGCTCACTCCCCCATGTGAGGTCTTTCTAGCCTTGCTAGACCTTTCTTATAAAAGGAAATTCCTTTTAGGACATTTAGGATGCTGGTCCTCATTGTGTTCTCTCATGGTGATAGTCCCCTTCCTCTACTGTATAAATGGAGGCTTTCCTTGCCTAAACATGGACTTTTTATATGACACTATGACCTCAGTGCTTTTTGCATGAAGAATGTAAAAACATTGGAACATTGGTTTTCTAATGAATTCCTCTGGTTCACACCTGTACCTGGTTCCCATTGGTCTGGTTGACCTTAAGTATGACTGAAAGTCCTACGAGTTTAAAGGAAGGGAACTCATGAACTGCCCCTTTATGAGTGAAGTTATGGCTCGGGTTGGTCAAGCCCAGGACGGTCAGTGAGTCACACCTTTAACAGTCTCTATGTTAATGCCTTGTGGCCATCAATGCAAACAAGGTGGCTTAATTAACAGAAATTCACATTCCTCACAGCTCTAGAGTCTAGAAATCCGAGATCAAGATGCTGACAAGTTTGGTGCTTTCTGACGGCTGTGAGGGGGGATCTCTTCCAGGCCTGCCTCTCAGGTTCCGGGGGCTTACTGATGATCTCTGGCATTCCTTGGCTTGTAGGAACACCTCCCCAATGTCTAGCTCCATCCCCACATTGTCCTGTGTATACCTCTGTGCCCAATTGTCCCCTTTGATGAGGACAGCTGTCATGTGGGATCAGACCCACCCTACTCCAGGACGGCCTTATCATAAATGATGACATCTGCAGAGACCCTATTTCCAACTCAATTCTCATTTGAAGGTGCTGACAGTAGGACTTGGGGGACATGATTCAACCCATAGCAGTCCTCGTGCCTGAGGTCAGGCATCCTTGAACATCACCCTCTCCTGAATCCACTGACTCCGCCTAGTGGAGGGTTACCCGATTGGCCCCTTTCTAGGGGGCGTCCCCTTTTTCCACAGCCCTCCAGCTCCTTCTTCAGCGAACCCAGCCGTCAGGGACGCAGAGCACAAGCAGCAGGCCTGCCCTGCTCCAGCCGTCAGGCACGCCGGGCCCAGGTAGGGTCGGCACTCAACCTCCTCCAGCACTTAGTACACACCCTCCCCTGCATGGGAGCCTCCCCAGAGCGGGACTGACCACAGCATCTGGAAGCCCCCGGGGCTATTACCAGGGAACCTACTGACACACCTCCTTAGCCCCTAGCAGAGGCTGTCCTCGTCTCTGGTCACTAGACACAGTGGGGGAGAAATCAGAGGCCAACAGGACCTTTGTTCACTTTGCTGTAAAGTCTCTCTTCTCCCTGCATGGTTCCACGATGGCTTTCTCCATCCTTGTCATGTCAAAATTTCCATGGCTGTGTCTCATTCTGAGTTCAATGGGATGAGATCTTTCTACCTGATATGTGAGCTGTTCCTCCAGGGAGAAAACTCGTCTCCTACATCTCCCACTTCTGCTTCAGTTCTGTCTTCGGTCCCATGCACTGGACTCTGTCTCTACCACGTCTGCGGTCCGCTCTGCTCTTTTTTCCTCTCCCAGAGAAGTAAGAATGAGCAGGTGCCCAGGGGGCAGCCTGTCAGCACCGACGGGTTAGATCAGGGTAGGTGTTGTTGCCGTTCCTCTTAGACAAAGCAAGTCAAGAACGGCAGAATTAAAGTAAATTGCCCTGGGTTAATCAGCTTGTTGGGAGCAAGTCAAGATTCTCAGGGGAAACCCTCTTATTCTGTCAGGGGAGCAGAGCTGGCCGGTGCTCCATTCCCACGGAGTCCTGTCCACTCCAGAGCATCACCTCTCGGCCCCCAGTGACCCAGTGTAACCCCCGACCTCCATCACCGAGAAAGCTCCCGCAGGACTTCAGAGCCCAAGTTAGGATGAGCAGAGCCCTGCCGCCTGCCTGCCGGGGGGGCATCTGCGCCCACCAGGGTCATTCACGGGACCCTCTGTCTCCAGCTTCCGCGGGATGTGCGTATTCTGAAACATTCTTCGGGACACTGAATACAGCAGCCGGCAGCCAAAACAAAAACACCACATGAGTTATCACTGAGAAACTCGACCTGTTTTTTTTTCTTTCCCAAGCAGAGAAGCCTGTCCACACTTCAACGCGTTTACAGCCTTTATTAAGAGAAGCGAGAACTCAGTCTATTTGATTTATAATTGAAAATCATAAACTATGGCATTCACCTGCTGTTCCCATGCGCTGGTGAAATGATACAAGGCTGTTTCATCACTCAGCCTCCTAACTGGCATGAACCAGCGTTCGGTATGCACCATGGCGCTCCCACAGGCCCACTAACAAGTTGATACAACCACGCAGGCTAGAGAGCAGAAATTTAGTAAAAATATTATTTTGCGCTGATTTGTTCTCTGACTCCTGCTTCGTGAAGAATCGCCGGGACGCACAAGGGCACTTCATTAGTAGGGGCTGGAGGCCGGCGAGCCTGGATCTGGCAAAGACACGAGACCCCTCCGTGCTGGGAGGGCGGCCGGCCCCACTCTCGGCCGCACACCAACCTTTCGAGTCCAGCCCAGGGCAGACCCCAGCAACTCACGCCACCCCCCCCCCCACCCCACCACCACCACCACCAAGCCCAGAATGGAACCCGCTGAGGCTCACTCAGCCAGGAGGACATCGTCTCCACCCTCAAGGGCTCTCCTCTGAGGCCTGAGGGCACCTGCTGCTCCAGCAGGGATGGGTTTCACTGAGCATGGTCTGTCCTGTCTGGCCAGGCCCTGGAGACACAGCGGGCCCTGACCGCCCCTCGGGGCTCCCAGTCTGGGGATGTCAGACAGGGAGGGAGTAAGTCACAGGGACAGAGGAAGTGAAAAGAACAGTCTAGATTAAGAACTGGGGACAGGAGTCGGATCGCTTGGGACTGTGTCATCCCTGGAAGCTGTGACCAGTGTGAGCTGCGCTCAGCGAGGTCCCTTTGGAGCCGGGAGGCAGGAAGACAGGGTGAACCGTCGGGAGCCCCTCTGGTGACGCGGGGGTGACAGCAGAGGCCGGGGTACAGCCTGGAGACCGGGGTGGCCCACGCTGTGCACTGTGCCCTGCGCACCAAAGTGTCCCCCTGACGTGACAGGAGAATCTTTCCTACGTTTTTCCTTTAAAAAAGACGGACACCAACAAGTATTCTGCACCGTACGGGCCAGGCGTGTTTATGACATCATATCACTTTAAAATGTTTCACCCTAAAATCAACATATGGTAGAATAGACCCTTTTCTGATGTACAGTCATACAAGATTTAACCTGTGTATGGATCCGTGTACCTTCAACCCAACCAGGGTAGAGAAGTTTCCTCACCCCAAACCCTCCCATAGCACCCACCCAGGCAACCACGGGCCATTCCTTGCCGTTCCAGTCTGGCCTTTCCCGCGAGGACAGCAATGGGGTCGCAGGCGAGGCCGGCTCCCTGCTTGCGGCGGAGCGTCCCGGACAGTCATCCGTGTTCGTCTGCTGGCGAACGGCTTCTCTTCCTGTGAATAAGCTCGTTTGCTTCCGCAGCCACCGACCGGCCCCAGGCCCCTGGGGCTGTTTCCCATTTTCCACGGTGCCAGCATTCCCGCCGTGGGCGGTTTTCCCTCCTCTCTAACAAATACCTAGGAAGGGACTCCCAGGTCATCGATAGCCCCACGTCTCACTCTACAAGGCCCCGCCCGACTGTCTCCGGAGCGGCCGTGTAGACGCCGCTGGATCAGGGAGAGATCTGTGCGTCCCCGTCGCTGCACAGCCTCGCCAGCCTCGGTCCTGCCACATTTTCTACCATTGTTTTATTCCATTTTGTTCGGAAACACACTCGGCATGGTTTCAACCCCTTTAAATGGATTGAGGCTTGTTTTAGGATCACAATGTCGTCCATTCCGGGGACGGTCATATGCAAACTTGAAAATGGCGTTGGTGCTCCTGACCTTGGTGGAAGGGTTACAGAAGTGTCACGTAGACCCACGTGGCTCCGGGTGCTTCCGACTTCCCGGCGCTCCTGGTTTTCTGGCCTCCCGAGGAGGGACTGCCAGAGCCCACACGTGTCATGGCCAAAGGGTCCACCTCTCCTTCCTGTTCCATCGGCGTTTGCTTCTTTATTCTGACGGCTCACTTTCCAGAACGGTCACGTCTCCGCAGTAAGCTGGCCTTTTACTCCTGGCTCTGGCATAACACCCTTCTTGGTCCCTGATCATTTTCTTTGCCTTGAAGTCTGCGGGGCCTGGCACTCCGACGGCCATCCCGGTTTCTTCCGGTGGGGGTGCACACGGCATATGTCCCCTGTGACTTACCTGCGACCCACCGGCCCGGGCAGATTCGCAGCGTGGCTTCAAAACGGTGCATCCTCCCGTCTTTTTATCGGGTCCGATCGTCTCTTTGAAGAGGTGCCATGTACTAATTATACTAATTTTTATTTTCCAGTCCATCCATTTATACAGCTTTATTGAAACGAATTTCAAACACACAAGATTCCCTTGTTCAAAGTAGATAGTTGTTTGGTTCTGGGTGTAATCACGGAGGGTGCAGACCCCGAGCAGCCTCAGTTAAGGGGATTTTCAACACACCAGAAAGAAACTCCACACTCACTGGCCGTCTGTCCCCACTCCCCCCAGTCTGGCCCCAGGCCGCCCGCCGCTCACTGACCTTCTGTCTCCATGCATTTGTCTGGTCTGGGCATTTCAGGGACATTGCATGGTGTTAATGACCGATGCCAACCCGGCCCTTCCATCCGCATGTTTAGAAGACATTCGCTTTTCTTTCGTTATTTCCCATTTTCTGGTTTCATTATTGTGTGTGTGTGTATTTAGTATTTCATTTATTTTATCTACGAGGTTTGCCTGTATGTTTAGTGGTTGCTGAACATGTAAAATTATCGTCTTGTCACGTGGAGCAGAAGACGTATGTCTGAGCCTCACCAGGTGTCCCGCACCCTCGAGGCCCTGGTCGCTGCAGGGCGCCCGTCCGTTGGACACTGTAAGTCCCCTGGGATGGTAACAGTCTTTTTGCCCCGATACCCATCATTCCCTTTGTTCTTCCTTCGTCCCCAATGTCCCATGTTTCTCTCTGGTATAATTTCCACTTTTTCCTGAAAAACTTCCCAGCATTTCTATGAGAGCAGGTCTGTTGGCAACAAAATCTCTTAGGACTCCTTTATCTGTCTTTTTCTCCTCTTGTCTTGAAAGATGTATTTTGCTGAATATAAAATTCTGGGTCTCCAATTCTCCCCTTTCGGTACTTTAAACATATGACGCCCGCCCCTTCTGGCCTCACGTGTCCCGAGGTGCGTGGGCGGTTCAGACCCGGGCTCCCTCACGCTGCTCTGGCTTCCTCCTCCTCTCCTCGTCCTTTTCTTCATCTTTGAGTTTGATTATTAGCTGTCTGGTTAAGGACTCCTTTGAGTCTACCTTCTGCAAGGCTCTTGAATCTGCAAGCTTATGTCTTTCCCCAAATTTGGGAAGTCCTTAGCCAATATTTTTTCAGAACTTCTTCCTTGCTGGGCCTCGACGACGTGGACGTTGGACTTTTTACCAAGGTCCCACAGGTCCGCGGGGTTCCGCTCGGTTTGGGAGCACGCGTTCTCTCTGACACGCAGGCCCGGCCGTTTCCGGAGGCGCAACTTCTAACCCGACAGCGTTCTTTTGTTCTCTGCACCTTCTGTTTCTGGTTCTCTGCGAGACCTTCTGTCCTTGTTTGCAGAGCGCGTGCCCCTGCTTCCTAAAGCACGGCTTTCCAGTAGTTTCCTAATAAAGCCGACGTCTGCGCCATCCTGGCATGGGGAGCCGGGGGCGGCTTTCAGCTCGCACGCTGACTTTCCCCCGGTTTCCGCCATACCAGGGGGTTGGGGTCGGACCTTGGACATTTTGAATATCACGTTATGAGACCCTAGGCCTTGCTCACATCCTATGGATAGTGTGGATGCTTTGTGCGGCAGATAGCCGAGCTGGTTACGTTCAGAACGGAGTCTGGTGCTCCTTCTGTCCTCGGTCCCCACGTCGGTCCGGTTTTTGAAGCCTTGTAGTGCCGCTCAGATCAGCCCACGGTGCATGGCGACTGGTGGCCCGTCCGGGCCCCGGGCAGCATCGGACCCTGTGGTTTATGTTCTGAGTCCACGGTGAGCCTTCGAAGGTCAGAACGATGTGCCCAGCTTGGAGGTGACCCAAAGTTGATATGTCCCTGTGTAGGGCAGCGGCCTTGATTCCCGTTCTCTCCCTGACCTCCCGACACGCTCATTCCCTAGGGCCCCGTCTGCCGTGCTCGCACCAGAGACCCTGGTTCACTCTGGCCTCCGCATTCAGGCCACACCCGCACTTGTGTCCGCGTCCCAGTGAGAAGGACAGAGAGGACGGGGCAGGGGGAGCTCCCCACGCCCACCTACTGCTCTCAGGACTGCCTCTCCGCAGGGGGAAAACCGTCCTCCCCGTGGGCGGCCTTCCCGCAG
Source organism: Meles meles (assembly GCF_922984935.1). Taxonomy (NCBI): domain Eukaryota; kingdom Metazoa; phylum Chordata; class Mammalia; order Carnivora; family Mustelidae; genus Meles; species Meles meles. The sequence continues at coordinate 2,371,943 of NC_060072.1, forward strand.
GTCCACAGGGGTACAAGGAAAAAACAAAACCGTGGGTTTTCCCCACCTTCTCTCCATCTCCAGCACCCCTCCTGTTCCGCAGGCCCCCACACTGGGCACTTTCTGTCCGTGCCCGGTGAACGCAGCTGTGCACTGTGCTGCCTCATGGAGGCCAGGCGGCCAACGCCAGAGGAGAGGGAAACGGGACCCTCGCTACCAGCCTGGCGCTTCTCCCGACTCTTGTCAGCAGCCCCCGCCTGCCTGCTGCCCTTTCTTTTTCTCCCCGCGGGGGCTCTCTGTCCAGGCTTCGTAGCTGCGTTCAGTAAGGGGACAAGTGGGATGTGACTGAGACTTCGTCCTCCTCTCCCCCAGAGAAGGCCCATTCTCTCCCCGCTGCAGCTAAGGAAGCTGAGGCTCAGAGACGGTACGTAACGGACCCAGGATCACACAGCAAACGAGTGGGATTCGGAGGGGGCTGTGTGACCTCGGATCCCGGGCTCTGTCTCCATGGCCTCGTTCTGGGAGGTCGTGTGGGGAGGGGAGGGATGCCGGGTCTGGAGCCAGGGGCGCAGACCCTGCACCGACCGTCGGCCCTCGCTGTCTGTGGGACGTCCCTCCGACAGCACCTGCTTTGGGTGCACGGGTCCACCCGCTACGGGTGAGGGAGTTTCACCTAAACTCTCTCTCGGGGGTCTTGCAAACCAGACACGGCTGGGTTTCCCCTGTGAACAGGCCATCCGGGAGGCAGTCTGTGACAGCTTCCAGCTGCCAAAGGCCCTGAGGAGTCACCGAAGTCCTTCCCCAGCAGCCTCCCCTGCCCCCAGACTGTCTCGGGGCTTCGCTGAGAGGAAGGGGCGAAGGGGGACTTTCCCTTCGGTGTCAGTAGAGAATAAGTTCTACCTGCTTTGTACCCGGGGCGGGGGGTCCCGCGATCTCACACACACCTACTACGTGAGGACGGCGGCGTGACGCAGCGCGTTCCCGGGGTGCGGGGTGCAGGGGGAGGCTGGGACTGCAGGAAAAGCCATCGAGCCGGAGAGCCAAGGCTCCTGAGAACACAGGGCTGCGTTTGAGGGGTGACGGGCACGGAGTCTGGATTTTCACAACATTCTGCAGGCCCCACGCCTGCCGGAACCCCTTCTCCCAGGCACAGAGTTTGTGCCATTTTCCCTGCAGTCTCTAACAGGTGAACGCGGAGGTCCAGACGGCCCCTGCGGGCCCCCCAGTAGTCCGGGTCCCTGCCTGTCCCGGAGGAGCTCTGCCTTGCCCTGCCCCCAGGCTGCATGTCCTCCTCTGGGGAAGTAGCTGCCGGGCACGTTCCTCTGAATGTTCCGTCTTGTATTTATTTGGAGCAGGAAAGCAAACCTCGCCTCTCACCAGGGTCCCAAGCCTCAGAGAGCCTGGGGAGCCATGGGCCGGGTGCCCTGAGCTGTGGCACCTCCGGCCAGTTGGGGCCCAGTTCCGGCTGGTCCACCCCCACCCCCGTCCCCGTGAAGCTGCGAGGCATCCGAAGGCAGCGATTATCCTCGTGAATTCCAAGCAGGCAAGCTTTGTGCTCCACGAATGGGGTTTTTCTGGGTCACAGCTCAGAAGGGATAAAGGACGCTGATGGAGTTACAGGGAGAAGTGGCCGGGCTCCAGGGTCAGATGCCGGCCTGGCGTGATAGCGGAGCCGGAGTCCCGGAGCTCGTCTGCCGGCGGCCGATAAGGACACGGGCCGGGGAGGAAGCAGGGGCCACCGGCTGGCCTGCCCACCCTTAAGGAGCTATGTGACCTCGGGTGAGCCCTCGGCCTCTCTGGGCCTCCCCTCCCATCCGTAAATGACAAGAGTCCCCAGCCCCAGGGTTCCGTGGATCTGGGGACGGGGGCTGCACTGAGGGGACAGTCAGGTCCACTTCACGGTTCAGCCGTCAGTAATACCTTCTAGGCCTGTGGAGGGACGGAGGAACTTAGGAGACGCCGCCTGCTCACCTCCCTGAGGCACTTCCCATGCAGGGAAACTGAGGCCCGGCAGGGACAGACAGGGCAGTTTGGGGAGCCCACCCCAGAGCACGTCCCCAAGCACGGCAGGGGGCTCCACGAGTCCTCAGGGGACGGGGCCGGGACTTGGCTCCTACCTGAGGCTTCTGAGCATTCATGCGGGGCTGGATGCACGGGGTCTGTGAAGTAAGCACCAAGTCGGCTCTGCACAGGCAGCCTCCTGCCTCCGCCCCACGGCCCCCCAGGGTCCCCATCCCTGTCACCGCAGACAGAGCCAGGCCGCCGCAGACAGGGAAGTACTGAGAGGCTTGATCCGACGTGAGGGGGTCCCTGGGACCCCACATGGGTGAGCAGGACACGTGGCAGGTGCCGGCGTGACTGGGAGCCAGGAGTGGGCACTCAGGATGGGAGGGAGGCCTGACTCGCGGCCCAGGACGGGCGCCAGAGGTCGTAGTCAGGTTTGTCGTGCTGTGTGGCCACTGCAAGAAACCCCAATGCAGATGCCTTTGGTGGGAAGTGGCCCCCAGGCCACGATTGGGACAGAGTGCAGGTGGGAGAGGGCCGCGCGTCTCCGGGGGTCCCCATACCCTCGCCCCACAGAGGCCCCACATTGTCATCGTACGTCCACCTCAGCCCCGCCTCGGCTGCCGCTGGCGGGCCACACCCGGTGACAACCGTGGCCCAAACCCCTGCCCAGTGGGCCCAGGCCCTGCTCCTCCCCCTCCCACATCCCTGGTCCCCCTGCTTCCTGCCTCACCCGAGAGACCGATGGCAGCAGTAACGGTAACTGGAACACCGCCAGCCGCCCGAGATCACAGACACAGCCTTGACCTCCACCGCAGACACAGGATGCACGGCCCAGTGTGAACTACAGAGCCATGATCCTGACCAGTACGGTGTCCGCCGTCCTCCCGGAGCCGGTCACACCAGGGTGACTCGGGGGAGGCAGGTGTAAGACGTCAGGGAGGAAGTGATTTTCCCGGACCCTCGCAGGCCCCTGGCAGCGTCCAGAAATTAAGTGGACAGACAAGCAGGACGACAGCACCCACGTCTCCTTAATGTACGGTTTACGTGGCGAGGGAGCCTTTGTAAGGAAACAGGAGCCCGGAAGAAACGACTGGCCGGAGTATCCGCTGCTGGGTTTGGTGGGAGCGTGGCCTGTGGCCGAGTAGGGCAGGTCAAGGGGCCTGGGGTCAGCGTGTGAGCAGCAGGAAACAGCGGGCTTGTGCGTCCGGGGCTTCTTGGTGTCCGGACATGCAAATGCTTTTCTTGGTCCAGGGGGGGCACCCCACGTGATGGTTTCATGTTTCAGGGGAGGACGCGGGGGGAGATCAGAGTGACCTTCCTGCTTCGGCTCCTTTCCCAAATTCCTGCATCCTAACATAGCCGATATGCAGGAGGCCGTGTTCTGGCGTGTCCTGAACCCTGTCAAAGAAAACCCTCGGTGAGCCTCTTCCCTCCACAGGGACAGCGCCTAGAGCCATGGCCCCGGTTCAGTGGGGAATGAAGGGCCTGGCAGGACGGCGCCAAAGAGCAGGGGCGGTGGGAGAGAGCACGAGGGGGAGGCCACAGGCGGGTGTAGGGGGCCCAGCTTTGGGGGGCAGTGTCTGGCTGCAGCAGGTGCCGTGGGTGTCCGGGGGTTCAGCGTCCCCTGCGGCCTGCCCCACCTTTCTCACCAAGGACTGGGTTTCTTCATGTGTTTTGTTGAGAAATGATCCAGGTGCTCTAATCGCAGGAGCTCGTCCGCCCTGTTTTCACGTCATGTTTTCCAGGCGGACACGGCCTCTGTCCCCGACGGGCAAGCACTGGGCTCTGCCCTGCGGGCTCCGCACTCTTCACGTCCTTCTCCCAGAGCTGGGGAGACAACCGAGGCCCAGCGGGAGAGGGGACCGGCTCGCACCACGCAGCGGAGCGAGGCTGCAGGCCTGGGCCTCGGCTCGGGGACAGCGTCGCCCAGCGCGGCCCCAACAAGCCGCGTGCGACTTGTGTACAATCGTACTTGGCGCGGCAGCCGCATTTTAAAAAATCCAGAAAAACTGATACGAGTTTGAATAGTGTAGTCCCTTACCCGACCGATCCAGAACCATCATTTCAGTAGAGAACCAACGTGAGAAATTACGGAGCCACACCTTCACCTTCTTGTTTTCTGAAACAAGTGTTTGATGTCCGAGTGTGTCCACACGCCCAGCACAGCCCCCAGCAGACCCGCCGCGTTCCCCAGGCTCAGCAGGGGCGCACGTGCTCCAATCTAGAGCCAGGGGGAGACAGGGCTGGGGCGGGCGTGGAGGGATGGTCAGGACGAGAGGACGGTCTAGCCGCGGCCTGAGCGCAGGAAAGAGCCGACCTTAAGGATCTGGACAAGAACTTGGTCAGCACGCAGGAGCAGGACAGCCGCGGCCCTGGGCTGGGACTAGCCTTGGTGTTTTGAGGAAAGGGTCAAGGGTATCAAGTCAGAATGCACTGAGCAGGGGAGGGTCTTCAGGGGCCAGGTGGGAGGACCAAGCTGAGGACAGGCAGAGAGGATCAGGGGAGGCACAGCGGAGAGCCTGCTGGAGACGCTGCGAGCCGGGAAGCCAGATGCGCTCAGCGAGGGAGAGGCCGAACCGGCCTAAATGTGCCACGGGAGTCCCATGTAGACTTGATCTCAGACACAGCTGTCTACACTGCAGGTGAGACTCGGCATTCGGGGCTGGAGCGCTGGGATTGTAAGACCTTGTGCTCGTGTGTGGGGGGTGGGGGGTGGTGTTGCAACGCAGTGACCTTCGCCGTTTCCCTGGTTTCCGCGTTCCCAGATTTCAGGCCTCCAGGAAAGCAGGAGCCCTCCGCAGAGTGAAAACTCCCCAGCCCCTCCCAGCCTGCAAACCAAGACCTCTCCCAGTGGAAAGCTCTGGGGAGCAGCTCGCCTGTCTGGGAGCCATCGGGCTGGAATGTCCTCGCTCTGACTGACGGGGAGGCCGGCAGAACAGAAGGGACCTTGGAGCACAATCCTTGGTGGCTCCCGCCGCGGCTGCCTGTGGGCCCGTGGCTGCCTGCGCCCCTGTTTCTGCTCTTCGCGGCGTTTCATAAACAGGACGGCTCCTGCTGGTTGCCATGGAAACCACTCAGTCTGTTTAGCCTCTCCAGGGCGGTGGGCGCGGAATCGGCTGCAAGTTTGACCCGAGTCTGCCACCTCTTCCGAGTTTATTGAGTTTATTTAAATAAATAGTTACCCCAGGGGGCATCGAGAGCCTCTCTCTGCAAACAGAGACCTGTAAATCCACACGGGGGCTCGTCCCCAGGGCCCGGCCAGGCACAGTGTCCAGAGCTGATTAACAACAGGGAGGCCGTGGGGATGCGGAAGGCAGGCTGGCCCTTCGTCGGCATTCAGCTGGGCAGCCTGGCCCGGAGCCTCTGGAGGCAAAAAGAGGAGTCACGTGGCTCAGCCACGTTCATGGCACAGCTGTCTGTGCGGGCGAGTCGAGGAGCCCCCGCAGCACAGACGTCCCAGGGGAGAGCGTGGTTCTGTAGAAGGTTCTGGAACAGCGGTCAGAAGCGGCTCAGAGGTCAGCCACTCAGCCAGTCCCTGGACCCCTGTGGGGCATCAGGACTGTTCTAGAAGCAGGAATATGCAGGACGAACGACCCAAGTCCCTGAGCCCATGGAGTGGACATCCTGGCAAGGCTCCGATGAGCCGGTGTGCCACTGTCTCCATCCACCCGTGCCCCCAGGACTCCCACTCCTTAGCTGGGAAGTGGAAGCCACGATAACCCAGACGCCCTCCCTAAAACCAGCGCTGAGTCATCACAGTCAACGGGGGCTCCCCAGCGGGACCTAGCTCCCCTCAGGAAGGTAGAGAAGCTCTGGAACGAGATCACGGTGACTGCGGCAAATGCTATAAATGTATTTAATGGATTGTATACCTAAAAATGTCAGGAAAGGTAAATTTTGCATCCTATTTTGCCACCATAAAAAGAAAATTAAAGCACTTCCAAGGTTTTATTTAAGTGAGGAACTATCCTTATCCTTATTGTCACTTCCGAGAGAGGGTCCCTGCCCCACTGTGCAGTCACTCACCAGAACTGTCGAGGGCCTGGGAGGCCTCTGGACGTGCGCTGGGCGCGGGGGCCATAGGGGTGAACCAGATGGCCGAGGGCCCTGCCTTCCTGGTGCTTGGCCGGGTGGGAAGGCCGCATCGCGTGTGAGCACACGGGTGGACGCAGTAACAACGGCTTCTGTGAAGGACGAGAAGGACATGTGCAGACGGGGTGAGAGAAGCCCCCCACAGCTGCGGCGTCTGGGCTTGGAGAGCGGGAAAGGTGGGGCAGCCCGGGGCTCCAAAGAGGAGGCCCGCCGGCCCTGGAGGCAGGTCTAAGGCCCTGAACAGTGACCACAGAGAAACAGTGGCGTTTAAGGCTGCAGCAGAAAGGAGAAGATGGAAGTCCGTAGGGAACCGTAGGGGCTAGAGGAGACGGGTGAGCCCAGGAGGGAAGAAAGAAGGAAATGGTGAGCACCGGTGAACTCCAAGGTAAGGAACCAGCGGAGAGCAAAGTCAGGGAATGAGTCCGGTATTAATGCACTTTCCTACGTAATGGGGAGAACGAGGGGCACAGGGGAAGAGGGGAGCATGGGCTATGGCAGGTAAACGGGGCCGAGGACACGGGACCCGAGGGCTCCACTGCGGACGCTGAAGAAGCCAGAGCGAACCCAAGCTGTGCAATAAAGGAAACAAGGTAATGAACATAATTCACAGACAGAGAGCAAAGTAGGAATGAGAGACACGCGTGTACTACTTGGCAGACGGAGTCACCAACTACAAAGGCAACAAGATGTGTGTCTTTCGACATAGAAACTGTTTCTACAGACAAAGACACAAAGGCAACTGCCCCCAGGCTCCTTATACAAAGAGACGTGAGTAAATGCATTGATCGGTCAGGTGGGGAAAAGTGACCCCCATTACAGGTTCACCAAGAGAGAAAATGAGGCAGTAAACTATGGTGTAGGTACAAGATGGGACCCCAAGGCAGATAAAGCGAACGAGCCATCCGTCTCGGGGCCAACCTCAAAATAAACCTCTGAGATATCCAGCGAAGACGGCAGTTGGTTAATGAATATCACATTTGTAGCAAAAATATAAAACAACGATTTAGGAAAACGTGTTTTCATTGAGACCAGCAAAAGATAGGTATCCAGAATATGTAAAAATCTTCAACAGATCAACAAGAAGAAGGAAAAGCACCCCGTGGCAAGAACATAGGGCAGAAAGGGGCACTTGCTGAGGACAAAGCCCAAAGGGCTAATAAAATTGTAGAGAGGGCCACTCCTCTAGCAACCGGGGAAATGAAAATTAAATCGTGCTGAACAGCACATAAACACCCTGATTCCAGCAACACCAAGATTCGGCAAGGAGGTGAAGAAAGAGTCTCCTGTGCATGTAAACTGGGACAACCGGGACAGAGACCCCGTGGTGCCCCCTGGGAAGAGAGCACGGTTGGCCCTCAGAGGACGCTGCCCCGCCAAGGGACCTCTGTGCCCTCCCGCCAGCCGTACCACACCGATGTCTGCTGCGGCACCGTTCTGCTGGAAAATCAGAAACAGCAAAAACGTCAATCACGACGAAATCGGTAAGTGCCCTTGATGTAACTGTGTGAGGAGACACAATGAGCAGTTAGCCCGCGTTCGAGATCTTGAAATATCAGTAAAATTAAAAAAACATCACAAGGCGAATGAAATACAATGACACGTATCCTGTGCGTTTTAAAAACTCAAAGCGACATTATGATGCTACACTTGCACATACCGGTAACAAAAGTACAGAAGGTCGGTGTGAAACACACAAACTTCATGATCGAGAGACAGCCTAGGGAGAAACAGAGAGGGTGGCCAAGGAGACGTCCGTTTGTCCAGAAAGGTCTGTCTGTCTTTTCAGAGGATGATAGCTGAGGGAGGCTTGCGAATGTCCCCATGTATGTGTTCCACGGGCAGGTGCATGGGTGTTGGTCCTACAATTTATTCTCTGTTCCTTCTTTTCGAAAGAGAGAGAGAGAGAGAGAGACGTGTCCTATACAGTGCACCAGTTACAGCTCTTGGAGACAGGACGAGCATACGGTGAGTGCGCTGGGAGTCTGGAAGAGGCGCTTGGATGCGCCAGGACTAGGACCCTGCAACCGGCGACGTGACATCAGGCAGAGCCATAAAGGGACGGCAGGATTGTCCAAACCCCACCAGACGTCGCTGGCCTGATGCCTATCTCACAGCGTTTGCCCAGCAAGTATTTCAGTGGACTGTGGGAAGGGGCTGGGGGCAGACACCTTCCCATGCTGGGAGCAACACAGAGGCACGATTCTCTGGCCTCAGGCAGGAGGCCCCACCCACGCACGGCGGCCAAGCAAAGTACCAGGAAGGGGAAGATTGATAGATTTTCCCCTTTTACTACACAAAAATAAAAAATTTTATCCTTGCAAAAACACTATAAACAACATTTAAAAGCAAATGACAAATTTTACAAGGTGGGAAAACAGAGCGGAGATGAGTTCAGGCAGAGGGACAGAGAGGCCTCCAGGAGCAAAGGCGGGTGGGCTGGGGTGGGAGACAGGAGCCTCCGAGGGAGAGGCCCCGGGGGCCAGGCAGCCCCTTCCTCCAATCCCAGGCGCCTCAGCAGAACTCGGGACACGGGCTGATCACAAACGCTCAGCAGATTAAGGAACTGACGGAGGAACGGTAAAATCTCCGGGCAGGTTACTCAGGGTCGCTGTGCCCAGAATTCCCCCTCCAATGCCCTTGTTCCTGTGCTGAGGCCTCTAAGCTCAGGGCTAAGTCGGAACCCCCAGATACAAGTCTAAACACCCGGGAAACCCTTCCTTCCAAACCGTGAGCTCCCCACCCCGGTGAGTGTGGGCGTTTGTGAGACTTTCCGCCCACTCTCCACCCATTCTGGAGATGACACGGGGCAGGCCTCACAGGTGTCCCACCTAGAGCCCTGGAGAGGCCTCCTGGAGCCTCCAGTCACTGCAGAGCGTCCGAGGGCCTCCGTGGGCCAGCATCCCCCGCCAGCTCCCAAGGACAGAGGCAGGCTGCCCTCTGCGCCCAGAAATGAGCAGAGGAGACACAGCCGTGCTGCTAAAGGGGGCTGGTGAGGGCGCAAGATAAAGACAGAGCTCCCGACCTCCGCGGCCTCGGTGGGTCCTCGGGAGCGACTGGTCCACAGGACGGAGAGATGAGCCTGAAGCCCGTGAGTCGGAGAAGCGAACAGCTCTGGGGCAGAGACCGAGAACGGAGTGAAGGGCAACAAGCTGTTCCATCTGGGGAAGAGGCTGACCGGAAGCGTGCGGGGGCGGACTCGTGGCGCACTGGCCTCTGTCCCCGTGCTCTCAGACTCCCGGCTGCCAGCGTCCACCCTGTTGCAGGCTCCGAGCCTGCTGGGGAGGGGGCCTGTATCTCCAACTCGCAGCTCCCCGGGGTGGGTGCCCTGTCCCTGGCAGGAGGGCCGCCCTCCCGGAACAGGAGGCGATGGGAAGATGCCCGCCCTGCAGGCCGCGGGGGGAAGCTCTGGGCTTATGCCGCTGAGCCCGGGGTGAGCCAGTGAGGCGGCGGGCGCCCGTCCCTGCCCCTGCCCCCTCTTCCTGGCTCAGCAGTAACCGGCGGGGCCCCGGGACCGGGGTGTGGGGACCCTGCCTCGGCACCGGGGGGCCACGTGAATATAAATTCACTGCTTTTCTTAATAACTGGAAGTAAAAGTTTGTGTAGACTCAATCGCCAGAGCACTAATAATCCGATTTCTCTCGGCAGGGTCAGTCCTCTGGGCGCCATCTGTAAAACAAATGTTTGTCATCCTCCGGTAAGCACTTCTTGGGGGTAAATAAATAACCGTGGAGCTAATCGAGTGTGCACCTTGCCACACGCTTCTGTATTCTTTCCTTTGCACATCGATAACCCCATCGGAATTGGATTTATAAATTCAAATTATCTTCCCATCTCCTCTCCTCCAATGGCAAAGCCAGCACGGAGAGGCAGGGAGAGGCCTGCTCGGCTCGACCCCCCAGGCCGCCAATGTCCTCACCCAGAGGACGACTCCTCCCCGACGCGTGCCCGCCTGGACGGCAGCCCTGCTGGCGGGGACCACATGTACAAAGCACCTACTGTGCGCCATGATGGGTCACGGGGCTCCTCATCTTCCTCGGGCGTGGGCATGTCTTCTAGAACGAAAAGCAGTCCCAAAATGAGAGAGAGAAGGGGCTGGGCACCGTTCAAGGGCCAGGGTCCTGCACGCCGGGGGCACTCCCCTCCACCTGGCTCACAGAGGCCCCAGGAAGAAGAAGAGTGCGTGGGGGCCTCCTGCAGACGGTCAGGGAAGGCTGCCCGGGAGACAAGCGGATGTCTCTCCCCATCTCTCCGTCTCTCCATCTCTGTCTCTGTCTCTGAGAAGTCAGCTGCCATGTCTCCAGGCCCCTGGGGTGGCCTCAGGGAGAGGCCGCCCAGCACCCGGTGAGGCCCCAAAGCCTCGGGCCAACACCCAGAGAAGGGCCTCCCCGAAGCAGAGCCTCCTGCCGGGTCGGCTGGTGGTCACACCGCCACAGCCCGCAGCCCGGTGGCCAGCACGCCAGGAAACTCCGGCCAGCGCCGTCTGCGCTGCCGCTCCTGGTGCCCTGACCATCAGCAGCCGCCAGCCGGTGTCCGCGGTCGGAAGTCGTGGAGCTGCAGGGTGGTGAGTCGCAGGGCAGCCAGGAACGACAGGAGAACACCGCCGCCTTCTCGCGGCCGAGCCGCTGGCAGGGTCCTGGGGCGGCGGTGCCTTCTGACCCTGCGGGCACCCGGAGATCCCAGGCAGGGGTGCAGGGGACTGGGGAGGAGGCTGGATGCAGGCAAGAGGAGGCGGGGCCACTGCCCCGCGGCGTGAACAGTGGACAGCACGACTCTGGGATGGACGGACGGACAGCCAGAGAGGAAGACAGTTTGCAGGGCAGCCCGGGCAGAGGGTGGCGGGTTCTGCGGGAGGAGACCCCGAGAAGCAGGCCGGGCTGTGGGAAAGTCGGGAACTCTGTCATGGCTGTGTTGAGGTGGACAAGCCACCAAGCCGGATGGGAGGGGCGCGTGGGCAGCCAGAGTCCGGGGCACCGAGTGTTCCGCTCGCCAAACTAGTCAGGGCCACAGCAGTCCCGTGAGCGAGGGCCATTATCACTCTACAGCTAGAGGCGCACTCCTGGCCCAGAGACGTCAAGACACCTGCCTGAGGCCACACAGCTGGGATTCGAACCCACGCATTCTGGCTCCAGGGCCAAAGCGGCATCTCGATCTAGAAGAGATCGCCCGCTGGAGAGCATTGCAAACTCCCTGCCTTCAGCCCCTTCCATGTGCAGGGAACAGGCCAAGGCCAGCGCCCAAGAAAGGGGAGGCGTCCCTGGCCCCACCATGCCCCTGAGGCAGAGCCTGGTTGGGAGGGCTGAGTCCCTCGTGCGCTGTCCCACACTCGAGGTGCACACAGTGGCACACGTCTCTCGCCTCTCACTGGGGCCCGGACCTTGCCACGTGAATGCTCTGTGGCGGTCTGTGGCCAGGCAGCTAGCTGAGCGGCACCGTGGTGGGCAGCAGGTGCGCCGGCCTCCGTGCACCCAGGCTCCTCCATCGCCTTCCCTAGGGGGTGGTGCTGAGGGTAAGTCGCAGACGGGTCCATGAAGGTTCGTGGAAAAGTCAACAAACATTTCCTTTTTAATGAAGGGCGACCGGGGAATGTAGGTGAGGACAGGACAGGGTCCCTGCGTTGGAGGGTCAGTAGATAAAGGCTGCAAGAGAGGTGCAGGGCATGCTGGGAGCCCAGAGTAAGACAAGCTAATTCTGGCTAGAGTGTGAAGGTGCAGAGGGACGACATGGGAGAAGGCGTCACCAAGGACGAGGCAAATATCCAGTCACCCAGGTAGGCGTAGGCAGTGGGGAGCCTGGGAAGCTAGAATCCATGGGAGCCGAGAATCCATGGGTGCCGGGAGCTGCGGCCCTCCCGGCTGACAGCGACCTCAGGACATCCCAGCAGGGAGACTCGGCATGGCTGGGGCACAGAGTGCCTTCACTGTCCTCATCCCCGTCCCCCTGCGCACGGATCCAGAACCCACAGCTCACCGCTCCCTCGGCGCGTCCCACTCCGTGAACCTGGCCGGGCTGCCCTCACCCTGGGAAGGAGCCGGGGGTCACATCCATTCCGGCCACCCCGAAGAAGGAACTCAGCATGTCGTCGGCCTCCACGGCCTGGAGGGCGCCGGCGGGCTGTGGATCTCACGCCGCATCGCAGGCCCTCCTTCCCGACAAATAAGTAAATAAATAAATAAGCAAGAGCCCGCGGCCTCCCGCTGGCCGCTCCTGCCGGCTGAAATGGATTATTTTCTCTGCCCTGTGCCCGCTCTCTGTGCTTATTGAGAAGTATATATCTGAAGCGGTGGGTTTTTAAACTCGCCGGCGCGCCTGGCATTCTCCGGAAGCATCTTTCTTCCCTTTGAACACCAGGCTCCCGCGGCAGGGGTCTGCTGGGCCTTTTTATAAGCTGCAGAGGCATTTTTCATCCCTGAAATGAGAGCCTGGCCTCCGAGGCTCCAGGAGCTGCCAAGGCTGTTGGCAGAGTGTGTTACCGGGGCCGGAGCCGCCCTCCTGGGGACGTCCTGGCGTTCGTGCCTCCTGCCGGGGCTGCGGGGGCCGTGTGGCTGGATCCCGGCACCGAGGGGGGAGGGCCCGAGCATGCACCCCCACCCCCGTGTCTGCAGGATGGGGGGCAGCCCTCAGGGAGCGGGGGACAGCGAGAACTCTCGCAGGTGGGGCAAGGAGGACTGGGGCCTCTGCCGGCCCCGCTGGGCACCACGTCCAGGAGCAGCCTCACCCCTGCAGAGGGCACCCCGTGGTGCATGAGCTGTGTGCACAGTCAAGGTCAAAACGAACTCCTGGTGAATTTGGGAAACAGCCATTCTAACAAAGCGAAGATACGGATGGTCTCCCCAGGCCCCAGATCCCGTTCAACACAACAGTAGCGAGCTCCTACGGGGCCCCCACCGACAGACAGTGTGCGAGACAGGGCACGCGGGTCCTCTGATGCCGTCCATCCACAGCCCTCAGAAGTGAGGTTCTCTAAACTTTGCCAGTTTAGCAATGGTGGCACCAAGCTCAGACAGCCTGGGTGGCCTGCCCATGCCCACCCGACCCAGGAAGACTCGGAGCAGGTTTTGTCCCCATCGTGACCCACTGAGGCCACCCAGCCACGCTTCGTCTTGAATTGCTGGTCCAGGCATACTCACTGGGCATCTGCTCGCCACCCACCCCCAGGCCTGCTTCGTCCCTTTGTGCAGCAGCTACCTGAGCTCAGAGATGCTCGCCCGGAGCCCGGCGACAGACAGCATGGAGGCAGGCGAGAGACGACCCCAACCAGCTGCCTTCTTCCCCAGCCCCCACAGCCAGCCCTCTGCATGCAAACCGCTCTGCAGGTAATCAGCTGAACACCCCGTTAGCAACTATTATGGCTTCACTTCATGCACGGGGCAATGAACAGAGCCATAAAGGGAAAGCAACAATTGAATCAGGAAAATATGGCACTTTTAAGAATAGTTTATGAGTTAAACAGAAAGAAAATTCTAGCATTCCATTCTGGAATATTGAGCAATGCTCCTAGGGCGATTGGGATTGTAAAGTGTTATTGAGCTGCTCCGTAATGTAACGTATAAGATGGACATAATTAAAAACAATTGATTCAATATTTTTTCCAAACCTCAGGGTGAGAATATAAACTCGCGTGATGGAGAAATGCCAGACCTGGCGTGTCCCGAGCTAAGATGATCTTTGCAACAGCACAGCAACCAGCAGAGCGACAGGGACAGCGTCCAGCCGCGGAGCGATCGCACACACACACTCCCCAGAGTGATCACACCCACCCCACGAGAGGGATCACTCACACACACACCCCCATGAGAGTGTCACACACATAATGAAAGTGACCAGAGCTACGGGAGTGATCGCACACGCGGGGGGGTGACCACACACACAGGAGAAACACACTCAGTGCGCCGCAGTCAGCATGGTCCAGACATGTGCGCGTCTGGTGATGTAAGGAAGCGCACAGCAGACACCAGACCACCGATGGTTTCTGCTGGAGAGATGGGCACGGCCACCGCTGCCGAGCAAGGAGGGGATGACCCGGCGTGTAGGGTGGAGAGGGGCCGGGGCTCCGAGGGCAGCTCTGGGGACTCTTGCTGGCTCTGCTGGCTGGGAGCCCGGCGTGTCCACAGCAGGGTCCGCAGCAGACGAGGAGACACGCGCAGGCCCTGATCACCGCCACACAGACCGTCCTGCCTGGACGCAAACAGTGACATCCCTTTTCCCCAAGAGCTTTGCCCAGAGCCCCGAGTGGCCCGCTCACTCGGACGAAGAGCTCACGGAGGGGCTGAGCCTGGGGCCGGCCTTTTGCTTGATGTCACGTCTGCCTCCAGCCCAGCGTGTCCTGGAAAGGCCACCGAGAGCGAGGTGGGTGGGGGACAGGGCGGTGAGACGCCGGCTTCTCACCAGGTACGAAGACTGACAGGTTGATTTATGGAGGCCATTAGGAAGGAGGCGCCAACCAATCCGGGGGGAGAGGAAGGAAGGCCTCGTGCTGGAAGCTGGCCACGGGTCCCGGCCGGGCCTGCCGTAAGGGTCCAACCACCAGCTCTCGCGGTGGGGAGGGGGTAACGGTCCCGTATTCAGCAGTAACCGTGGGGCCCGAGCTCCCACCTGCGTCCGTTTCAAGCTACCGACGTGGTGTCACGTGACCAGAATCCGGAACCCGCAGCACCGGCCAGCTCCAGCCCTGCCCTCCCCGCTTGGGCCTTGGGAGCCTCAGCCCTGACGCAAACCCGGCAGCAGGTCCCTGCAGGGGTGGGGCCGGGGTCCTTCGCTCCCTCTGCGGCAGGAACACGGGAGCCTGGAGCCCCCGAGGGCCCGTTCCGTGGGTTGGATTGAGTCACGTGGTCGATGTGCTGCACCTGCTTGGTCCGGGGCCTATGCTGGACCTGCAGCCGCCCCTTCGTTTGGGCTCACGTTCCGGGGAGCGTGCCGAGGCCCCGCAGAGAGCGCCTGGGCTGAAGGACGGGGACGGTGAGCACGACCCAGCGTGCAGTCGGAGACGGCAGCCGGGAGCTGCTCCTCTGGTGCGGAATCTGCTCTCAGACCCCGGCCGGGCCCAGAGTGAAACGGGACTGGAAGAGCCCGAGCCCCACGGCCCAAGGCAGCTCCGCGTTCCCAACCCCTCTGCGTGGCACGCACAGGACCGCACCGACACACACACCATCTCACGCACCCTCGGGGCCCGCAAGGCACGTCCCAGGGTGTCCCCGGAGAGAACGCGGGAGACTGGGGTGGGAGAGCTCACGGGAGGCCGGCGCTGGGCTGGGAAGGCAGAGGGAAGACAGGCGAGCCACGACGCCCTCTGCGGTACTCTAGACGGACTTGCCCTGCGGCGTCACCCACTGGGGAGCCTGTCCCCGGACCTCAGCCCACATCCGTGCCTGCAGCCAGGCTGAGCCTCAAGGACACAGGCAAGACCTAGAGTTCCGGGGCAGGGACAGGATGGCTGGGACACACATGGGACTGGCTGAGCGCAAACCACACAGTAATAAAAGGCGAGAGACAGATGGGAACATGCCCAGATTTTCCGAAATATGCCCGGATTTTTGTGGGATGAGCGAGGGGGGGGTGATGAGGAAGCCAGTTGTCTCCCGCTGGCACCTCCGGACTCCCAGCCTCCCTCTGGACCCCGTGTGCTTCCTGTGCGACCGTCTCTCCACCAGCACCACGTGTCATTCACCTTCAGGGACGCGTCCTTGTCCGTCCATGCAGCACACTTCATTCATGCCCCAGATGCTTGCAGAGCCGGTCCCAATAATCTTGTCGTTTATGTGCACGTCTGATCTCTGCACTTTCGATCTCTGCATCTGCTCAAGAATCGAGAAACAGGGGGCGTTCAGCACGGCCCGCCCAGAGCACCAGCCCCTCAGGACCCCCGTGAGCCCTGGGAGGTGACCTGCGGGAGCCAATCACGGGGTGCCCCAGCCCCACCTGGACCAGAGCAGGGGGCGGGAGGGGCCCCAGCCAGGACTCAGACTCTAGCCTCCTCCGCGAGAGCCGCACAAGCTCGTGCAGTCCAGCAGAGGACTGTCCTCGCGTGGGGGGGGGGCAGTGACGGCCGGCCAGCCCTCTCCCAGACCCCCACAGGCCGCAGTGCCCGTTGGCCTCACCGGAATTCGTTGCAGGTGTGTGGGAAGGTCCATTTTCCTAATAAGAGCTCGGGAGGCCCAAGTCCTGCCCCCGGGGCGACACCCCACATCAAATGTTCCCGTCCCTTTGGGCAAATGAGAAGCCTCAGCCAGTCAGAAGCTCAGGCCCGCATCTGATCAGAGACTCACCCCTTCCCAGTTTAGACAGGGTCCTCGGCGGGAGGCTTCTCCACCCCTCCCCCAGCCGGTCTGAGAAATGACAGGTGGAGAAAAACAGAAGGCCCGCAAGGGACTGAACAAGATGAGGCAGGCCCCAGAACAACACAAGGAGGAGAAGGGGTGGCTCTGGCTGACCCCCCACCCCGGGAAGGCCCGGAGGGCTTCCTGGAGGAGAGGATCCTCTCCATTTTTCTTTGTTTCAATCCCTTGGCAGTCTGCTGCCCAGAGTCAGAGCACAGGCCGGCACACGCTGCAGAGGGAAAGGCGGAAGGTGAGCAAGGAGGTCACATCTGTCCAGATCCGAATGCCCCCAGGGACACCGGGGAGCAGCCATTTCTGCAGGTCAACTTGGCACGAATCTCTTTCCAGAGTAAGGCTGAAGCACAGCCCGGACGCCGGGCTCGGAGCTGCAGAAAGTGGGCTGCAGAGTGGGGGCTGGGAGGGCGGGGTCCCCCACTGTGCCTGCCCCGCTACAGAGCAGCTCGGGGCACCCAAGAAACCGGGGCAGCTCCTCTCAGACGCGCGCTGGCCGTGCCTCTGCGAGAGCCACCGAGGTTTCTCCCGTTGGATTTAGAACCAAGATGACAGAGAAGAGAGATACCGAAACCCATCTGCACAGTAATTGAATTTTTTCAACTTTTATTTGGCATTGTCGGGGGTTCTGATTCGAGGCTAGAAAAGGGAAAGGCAGATTCTCATTTCCCTTTGCTCATCCCGAGTCGTACCACTGGGTGTTTTAATTTACAAGTCAAAGTTAATAAACTGTGCATGTGCTCGGTTACCCCGTGGTCCTCAGGACATCTTCCAGCCCGCAGGATGGAGGGCAGGCCATCTCCCCAGTGCGGGAGCTCAGCGGGTCTGGAAACAGCCTGCCCACCCCTCGGGGTGCTGCCTCGAGACCCTCCAGAGAGGGGAGATCCCTCCAGTGGCCTCTACCTGGAGCCTCACGGGCAGGTTTGAGTAAAATAAATAAAACGTTAATGTACCAACAATAACACAAAACTAAGACTTAGGCAGTGCTGTCTGTGTGCTCCATGGCATTTAAAACAATCCCGTAGAAGAGAAGATCCTTCTAGTCCCTCATAGGGGGATAACGTCACCACCCTTGGCCACAGAGCGCCAAGGCGCCAGGCAAGGATGGATCCCACATCTGGCCAGAGCCAGCGCCAGCCCTCAGTCCTGAGGACCCTGAGCCCAAAAGCTGCCACTATTGATGTTCCCAGGAGTGGCCTGAGTCAGAGCCGACCTAGAAAGTTCTATAGACATCCGGAAACCCCCCATCGTCTCCTCCTGAGCCCAGCCTAGTAAGTCACTCCTTTTCTCTCCATGCCAGATGCTAAGCAAATGTGCTCCTTCTGAAAAAAGAATCTGCATTTCTAAAGAGGTTGAGTAAAAGTAACCTGAGAAGACGAATGTCTACATGTGGAAAGGGAGACACGCATGGCCTGAAACTATGGAAACTCTGCCCGGCCTGACGATTCCCCAGAATGGACCCATGCTCTCACCCACAAGCCCCGCCACGTGTCACGTCCCCATCTGGGATGCTCGTCCCCTCCCTCCCTGGTCTGCAACTACCTGACAAATACCCAGACTCTGCCTTGACGCAGGTCAAGGTGTCCCCTCCTCCAGGAAGTCTTCCTGGGTGCTCCCTCCCTGCCACCCTCGAAGTCTCCCACTCACCCCGCCGTCAGAACGCTGACCGAATGAGGCTGTAATCGTCCATCTGTGTGCCCCTTGCGCATGGCAGCAGGAGCTACTCCACAGGGGCCAAGGCCTGCTCTGGCTCCCACGGGAACAAAAGGAAGGAACATCCCATGCTAGCCCCTGGGAAGAAGGAAAGAAAACCCCCTTCATCCCTTGTGGCATTTCCCAATCCTCTCCGAACTGCCGCACAAACCATTCTGTGGCGGCCCGACTGATGAGAAGGACAGAGGAGCAAAGCCGTGACAGACCAGCCATCAGCCGCGCTCTGTGTGTCCTTTTCTACCTTCTGCTATAAATTCCCATTTATTGGGATGTGTGGTGGCTCGGTGGTTAAAGATCTACCTTCAGCTCAGGGTTCCGTGATCGAGCCCCACATAGGGCTTCTGCTCAGCGGGAAGCCTGCTTCTCCCTCTGCCGTTCCTCCTGCTCATGCTCTCTCTCTCTCTGTCAAATAAATAAATAAAATCTTTAAAAAAAATAAATGAAATAAATTCCCATTTGTTCAATAGACTGACAAACACTGAGCACCTCCATGTCCAGGCACGGTTCTAGGCTCCGCGGATGGCCGTGTGCAGGGTGTGAATGGTCTCTGCCCTCGGGGGGCTTTGCTCCAGAGCAGGTGAGCGACCACACAAGCAGAAAGAGCTGACCCAGGCCGCTCCCCAGCTCCTCCACTGCGGAACAAAGAAAATCTGGGTGAAGCTTTAGTTTTAAAGTTACAGACTAGTCAAGATTGAAAGAAAAGGACCCAAGTACCGAAGCCCAGGGCATTATAAGGCTGCCAAAACAGATGGAAGCCCTG
Organism: Meles meles; assembly: GCF_922984935.1. Lineage (NCBI taxonomy): Eukaryota > Metazoa > Chordata > Mammalia > Carnivora > Mustelidae > Meles > Meles meles. The sequence goes on from NC_060072.1 coordinate 2,390,819, forward strand.
GCCATGAGGGGCTAGGGCACTCATGCCCATACATGGTGAGGACATGACCTTGAACTGAGGCAGAAACGGGAAACTGAGACCCACACATAGGCAGGGCCCACGAGGGGCCGATCCACACTGCAACGTGGACAGGAAGGCCCACAAAATGGAGAAATGACGAGGCAGGCCATGTCTGCCTCCAGCTCGGGTCAGAAACACAGATCTCAGAAACACAGATCTCATGAAAATTACCTGTAAGTCTTGGCCACGTACAGATGTAAGGTCTGAACTTACAATATGGACTAAAATTCCTCAAACGAACAAATGTCCCAGACTGATGAAAATCTGGGGTCCCTTGGCAGAAGCAAGGAGAGAAAGAAGAGGCACGCCCACCATCCAGAGCCCGCGAAACCCCACAGTTAAAAACCAAACACCCGCAGTGAAGGAAAACTCATGACAAACAACTACAGACCACACGAACAGCCAATCCACAAGACGCGAGTGTGGGCAGAGTCCACAAGGGCAAAGTGAGCCCCCGTTTGAGCCGGGTGATGCTAGGTTATGCCGTGTGACAAACAACCCCCAAGTCCCATGACCTGACGCCCTGTCACCTCATGTCTCAGAAGCAGCATCTGTGCCTTGGCTTTGGCTCTGTTCCATACGTCTCCTCTATTCTAAACCCCTCTCCCCAGGAACAGTCCTTTTGGGACATGTTCTCGTGGAAGAGGGAAAACCATGTGATGGTTCAACCCCGTGGTGGTCCGTGGATGCGGTGGTCCCTAAGCTTGCTGCTAAAATATGGCACTTTTGCTCACATGCATTTAGCCAAAGTGATCTGTGAGCTGATGTCAGTAAGGCGGGAATTTTCTCTTCTTGCAGGAAAGCATCGCACGTCCCATGCCTGCAGCAGGGACGCAGAACCCTCTTACGAAAGCCAGAGATAATCGGAAACGGCAACCCAAGGACCTAAAGAGTTTCACCCAAAATCTAGTGAAACCATAAAACTACTAGGCTTAAAATAACGGAAGAGATGAAATAGAACTATAAATCAAAAGGGAAAGAATGAGATTCTGAAAAAAACCAGCAGATTTGAAAAATACAGCCACACAGAATTTCTCAGACGGAAAGATATCAGCATTTACAGGGAGACGTCAATGAATCACTCAAACGGTAGATCAAAGCAGCTGAAAAGAGAATTCATGGACTAGAAGATCAAAGTAAGGAAATCATCTAGAATGAGCACAGAGAGGCAAAGCGTATAAAAATATGCCCCCGGCGACCAGGGGACTAATGTGATACCCACGTGGCACAGGTCTAATGAACTCCAGATGGCAAGCATAAGGAGAGTAAGGCAGGCAATAATGGCTAAGTGATTTCCAGAATTGAAAAGGTCCCAATCACTAAGTCAAAGGTGCTCACTGACTCATAAACAGGGTAATTAGAGATAAATGCACACCAGGACCAGCATCAGGCAGTGTGAACAAAAAAGGCAAGCAAAGCATTGTTAAAGGCACCAAGGGAAAATACAGATTACCAACCAAGCAGGAGGGGAAAGGGAGGGGGAAGGGAAAAGAGAAGAGGAGGAGGAGGAGGAGAAGGAGGAGGAGTGGGGGAAGGGAGGGTTGACAGTTTCTCATCCACAGTGACTTTGAGGAAGGCAGCGTTTCATATCTTCAAAGTCCTACAGGAGAATGACTTTGAGCCTAGGATTCGAGACCAGATGAACCCAGTGAAGACGTTCAGTCTGGTGCCCAGCGTTCTGAGACAAGAGGGAGTACGCATTAGCCCTAGAGGTCTCTGCTGGGAGAACAAACTGCCTCTCAGAGCAGCTTCTGCCCAAGCGCTTTAAATGAGAAGAGAAGAGCTCCCTCCTCGTTGACGGCTGCTGTCACCACCAAGGACAAATGCTCCAGAAGTCTATCGAATCAGCCAGTGTGTCATGGCTGGAAGGCCACATTAACCAGGGTAGAGACCTACCATGAGGGAGGGGAGGGGCCCGACAGAGCAGATTTTCCATCACCCAGGTCTTCTGATTGGAAGTTCCATATAGTCAGAAATAAAGCTTTGGGCTGAGTACAGACCGGGTTTTTTAGTGTCTATTTACAACATTCCTTCCCTTGCATCTCCAAATGTTTAATGCAAATCTCCACCCCACACCTCCTGGTTCACAGATTGGAGGACGGGAAGCCATCTGTTTTGGCAGAAATTGGGTGCTGGGCAGACGTGGTGGCAAGAGTCTCCGTCCTCACCTTGGGAGTGAACACCCCAGTTGCCAACGATCAGGCAGACCCTCCTCCCTCCTGTTTCCCCCCGGGTTCAGGGTCAATCCCTAAAAAGCCCAAGCAGTGGGGTGTGAAGATGTATCGAGAGCCTATTTACAGCAAACGTCAATAAGCACGTATCAGAAGTGCTGGTTTATAAGGACATCAAATGAGATGATTACGGTGAAATTTATCGTTGAATCCGCGAGCACCGTGCAGACTCTGAAAGGTTTGACTTTGGGGTAATGAAGAGAGTACATCCTAACAGCAGCTGCACGGGGCAGTATAATGCAGCCGTGAAGCAGGAGGGGATAGAGTGGGAGAGAAATCCCGTCCCTTCTGGGCCACCATCGCTCATGGCTCTGCAGAAGCTCAGCGGACAGGAGTGCGGCTTGTCTCCGGCGTGTTAATTAATAACACGAGGGGCCCTCCCTCCTGCGGGCGTCCAGAGGGAGACGAGCCTTGGAGTGGATGCGGTGTCCCCAGTGGCTTGCTAGCGCGCCACGGAGAATGAGTAACACATCGTTTCTGCTCTTGGGGGAAGTACAGTCTAGCGGGGAAACAAAGCGCAAACGTGGGTTCACGCCAGGTGCTTGTTTAACCCACTCGCTGGAGGGGGCAGCCTGGGGGAGGGGCGGCTCCAGCCACCACGGTGCTCAGTGAGTGTTGGCCACGGAACGTGAAGGCCACGGAGCACAGGCCATGGCCTGGACCGCCCCAGGCTGGCCAAAGCTTGCCAGCAAGTCCCCTGGAGAGAACCCAGGACCCCAGATTCTCCCCGATGGACAGAGGCGGACAAGCACTCCCTCGTCAGGAGCCAGTAAAGCCTCTGTCGACGCCCGTGAAAAAGCAGACAGTCCTCGCGTGTCCTCGCGAAGCCGTGACAAACCAGGTCAGAGGAGCCGGGACAGCTACAGACGCAAAACCATGGCGCTGCTTTTTAAGGGCAGTTGAGGGGAATGTTGGGAGTAATTTTGATTACAGGCAATTTTCCCCTCCTGGGTGACAAAACTCTTCCCAAGACAAGACTGCATGTAAACAGGCGACAACGTCCAGATGATGTGTGCGGCGGCAACAGGGGCGGGGAGGCAGAGAAAGGACTGTGAAGAGGGACGATTATCTCTGTTTGGGGTTTTCAAAAGAGACTGTGCTCAGAGGGTGAGGGCGGAAGAGGGTCTGGAAAGGGAGAGGAAGCTCTTCGGGGCCGGAAATGGGGGGAGAACACGCCGCAGGCCCAGGGCAGCCAGCAGCAAGCGGGGGCCGAGGAGTGCAGGCGGCCTGGCGGGTGTGGAACGCAGGATGTGACGGGGGCGGCAAGGCGGGCAGCCAGATGACACCCTTTCGAGGCACACCGCGCAGCTGTGACCGGCTCCGGAAGGCGCCCAGGGAGACGCGCGCCTCTGGCTGAGCGCGGACAGGAGCAGCTCTGCAGTTTTCAAAACCCCCTTAGGGCTGCCTGGTGGAGAACGTGACGGGAAGGGTAAAGCCAGGAGCAGAGAGACACGTGAGCAGCTCTGGGTCCTAGGGAGACACGCTGTGGCCCAAACCATGGCCACCACAGTGGGGACAGCCGGGGGGTGCCGTGACAGGGCCGGGCCAGGAGAAGGACCCTGGTGCTTGGTTGCAGGTCCCGTGCACACGGGGGACTCGGCCGTGACTGTGGGCCCCGTCCCCTTCTCGGCTGTCACGCTAATGGATCAAGGAGACGCAGGGCTTGAACTCACGACCCTGAGGTCAAGGTCTGAGCTGGGACCAAGAGTCGGATGCTTCACCGATGGAGCCGCCCCAGGACCCCACAGTAGTAATGCATTAAATAGCCAAACTTTATTATTCTATAAATGACTCTTGCCCTGGCTTCTCCAGGGCGAGGACCACACTGGAGACATCTCCCTTCCATGCCCAGCCCCAGGGGACGAGCCCAGGATGTGCTTTCCAGCACCCAACAACACACAGCTGCCGAACGGACGAATGAGATGCAGATCCCTTAAGGACACGGAGGGGTTGGGATTTGTCGAGCTCAAATGGAAGGCTTCCTTGCACAACTAGGCGAGGGGAAACGCACACCTGGGCCCCCAACCGCCCTGCAGTTACCCCCCCCCCAGCAGAGACCATGCAGGCATTACCAGCCCACCCGGTGAGCGTCGCGGGGAGCGCAGAATGGGAACCCCCGTGGGCAGCCTCCAGGGATGCCCCTCACTGTCGACTGGGAAGGGGAAACAACTGGGTGCATCCCCTCATGATTGGGGTCCAGGGACCCCAAGGAACAAGAGGGGAGGTTAGAGATAGCACGCCGGGGGAAGGTAGGCAGCCAGAACTCTCCCAGGATGCAATGGGCACGGTCTGCAGGGGTGAACTCTGCGAGTCTCCTTCCCACGTCCCCACTCCTTGCATCCTCGGTGGGTTTACAGACGCTGTGATCTCGGAGGCAAAGCCGGCACCATTGGGGGACCGGCAGACCGCACCTGCGAAGAGCACAGGAGACCGTCGGCCGCAGCCAAATCTGCACCTTGACCTGGTACCAAACACCCGGGCGCCAGCAAGTGGCCGCAGGAGGATTGTGTTGCTCCTTCCGGCATGGGAGAGCCAGAAACTGGCCCTCAGAGAAACAGACACTTGGTCCAAATACGTACGTGCCTGACCTGCCTCCGCCACCGGCCCAAGAATGTCAGAATGTCCCGCGTGGGTTTTCCAAGCCCTCGGCTCGCTGCAGACTCCTCTCCAGCCTCTCCAGCCGTGCTTCAGTCAAGGCACCGCTTCGGGTGGAAGGAGACAAGAGAAACACAATAGCAAGGGGCACTCATGGGACGTTCTGGTCTCACACACCATCAACAGCAGAACGATGGGTCCCAGAGCAGGGGAGGCCCCGCTGTAGACCCACACCTGCTCCTGCCCAGAAACAGCACCCAAGGAGATGGACGTGCTTCTCTGCTGTGACCCGCCGGCTGCAGCAGGCAGCAAGGTTTCCAGGCGCTGCAGTAGACGGCCTGCACCCCACCTGCCCAGCGTGGGCAGCACCTAGGAACGTGACAGGGTAGCCACCCTGTGAGTCCGTCACAGTTCACGGCAGAACAGACTTGCACAGGTGACACCGTCCCCACCTGCCCAGCGTGGGCAGCACCTAGGAACGTGACAGGGTAGCCTGTGAACAGGCAGTTCGCTGCCCAGGTGACAACAGGCCCTGAGCAGTGCACTTGCTTAAACGAAAGGAAGATGAACCTTGGTGGGCCTGACTTAATCAGGTGAGTCCTGGAACGGGACCGGGTCCTTCCAGAAGGACGTGATGTGACAGAGCCGGGGTGGGTCCCAGAGCAAGGAACTGACAAGGCTCAGCGCTGAGAGCAGCCAGCACATACGCCGGGGCTCTCAGCCCTGCCGTCGCAGAGCCCTGAGTTCTGCCGACAAGCCCACCAGCTTGAGAGAGAAGCCCCCGATCTGAAGGAACAAGGAACACAGGCAGAACCATCTCTGGATTTCAGCCTTGCAAGACCCCTGAGCACAGACCCCGCTCAGCCTTGTGACGGCTTCAGACCCGCGGACACGGAGCCATAATTAACAGGCGCTGTCCTACGCCGCCGAGTCTATGGTCATTTGTCACACCACATAGCGTCCTTGCTCACAGCAGGTGCCGGCTCGGGACCTAAGGGGCAGAAGGGACGGTAACAACAGCCACGCTTTCACTGACATGTGCACTCGCAAAAACCACGCGTCTTCAACGTGCAGCTCTGGCTGCTTGCGATTCTGACATTTTGGTCCCAAAAGGAGACCCGGTAATGGTCCCACAGACATCGGCCGGGGCTGCCAACTCGCCTCTTCAGGATCCTCCAGACCCTGGACGGATGGAGACGGGGAGGTTATTGTATCGTCAGGGCAAGGGATCCTGACTGTCCGGGGTACACACCATGTCACCACACCACGGTGGCAGGTAGGAATGCACCAGAAACCTCACACCCTCTGCGGTACTGCCGGGGACCACCTCCCCCACCAGGGACAGGGACAGAAGCCAGACAGGGGCCGCAGCAAGCCCGGGACCCTCAAGGGCTCAGTCTGCTCAGGAGTAAGGGCCGGGGTCACCCTACAAGATGAGGAACCTACATGACCGCATGCTCATGAAGGACACATAAAAAATTTTTATTAAGATTTTATTTATTTATTTATTTGAGAAAAAGAAAGAAAGCACAGAGGGAGAGGAGGAGGGAGAAGCAGGCTCTCTGCTGAGCAGGGAGCCCAGCACGGGGCTCGATCCCAGGACTGTGTGATCATGACCTGACCCGAGGGCACCAACTGAGCCCTCCAGGTGCCCCCGACTAAGTCAGACATAGGGCGGATGACGGTTGAAGGAATTTCCCATCAACCCCAGCTTGTCCCAAGCAGGTGAGGCCCCTTTTCCCACCTTCTGGACCCCTCCTGACTCGCAGACAGTGCTGGGCAGCTCTCCCCCTGCCCCCGGCTCACAGGCTGCAGACAAGAGGGACCGGACGGGGTCTCCTGGAAGCAGCTGTCACACGGATGACAGCCTGTCCCCTCCCTGCGGGAGGTTGAAGGCACTCAGGCAGGTGCAGGTGTGCCGAGGACGCACAGAGCCGCCGCTGCCACTGGAAGGCCAGACCTCAGACCCCGCGATCCTGCACCAACCCCCGGGCACAGGCACGGGCCAGAGAGCTGAGAGTGGCCTGTCCTCATCGCCCGGGGAGCTAGGGTTCTCCTGCGAGGCACCGCCAACCTGGGGCCACCCCGGCCAGAGGTCTGGGGATCAAACAATGTGCAGAAGACCGCGGCGAGTGGTGAGGGCCCAGGCCCTGCGGGGGCAGCCGGCCGACTTCAAGGGTTCGTCCTGCGCCCTGCGTTTGCCGCGTGGTGGGGAGTGCTAACACCGGACGTTTCCCTGAAGTGACCCCCGCGCGTGCCCGGCGTCTCCTCCTCACTGCTTGGACCCCGGCAGAATGACACCCACACTTGACTCCCTGCCCTTGCAAGAAACCCATGATGCCCTGCTATAAACACCGTTCTGCTCAAGACTGCCTGAGCGGTTCTCCGTTGCCTACGTAGCACGGGGGCTGACCGGGGCTCAGGACTGCCTGAGTGGTTCTCCGTTGCCTACATAGCACGGGGGCTGACCGGACATCCCCTGGGGGGTGTCACTACCGAATGAAGTCCAGGTGAGGGGGAGGTACAAGCTAGAGCTCTAGAGGCCATGGGAGCAACTGAGTCTTTCGGGGTGAGGGCCCAACACACCAGCCAGGGCATGGCCACCCAGGGACTGCATCTAGTGGGGTCCCCCGAGGAATCCCACCCAGACACAATAGTGGGGTATGGGGCACCAGATTAGGAGGAGCTCAGCCCGCTGGAGAGACGCGTTCTGCCTGCTCCTGGATAGCCTCCCAAAAGGGAGAGAAGATTCGGAGCCCTTACGTTAGAAAAACATATTGGAGACAGCTTTGGTTAAGAGCAAGACCATTCTTCACCTGCCGGATCGCTGGGAGGAGTGAGTCACTCAGCACGTGGTTCCTGAGCCTCGCTGTGCAAGTCTCACGTTACCCAAGGATTGAAAAAGCACAGCAGCAATTTCTTGCCCTTCAAGGGCTCCTGCTATTTGAGAAGACAGACGTCAGTGACCCCGCTGCCTCAGCGAGGGACCCCCATCATCTCTGACTCCATCTGGTCTGGCCTCCCACGGTCCCTGCGCGGCTGGACAGAATGAGGTCCCTGTCCCCGAGGATCAGCCCGTTGGTTTGGGGGCACGTGTAGACCTCCATGCTCTGTAATGATTTGGGGTGTTCTGCAGCCAGGGCCCAGAGAAAGAGTGGGAGCCACTGGGTGCATCGATGGGCGGTGATTATACCATGTGGAAGCTTCTAGGAGGTGGTGGGAGTTTGGCAAACCCTCGGGAGACGGGTGGTAGGAACAGAAACCCAGGCAGGGGGCAAAGCTCATCCAGGCTTGGGCCAACAACCTCTGGGAAATGCCAACACTGCTGCAAGGCTGCCTGCGGTGACGGCATCAGGAGTGTGGCCGTGTGCGTGGGGCTCGAACCCGGCATGGAGAGCAGGGGCGCAGAGCTAGCCGGCTCAGGGAAGGAAGCGGACGTGTCTCTTTCGGGGGCTGGGAAGGCCTCGGGTGTGGTCCACGGGGCACTGGCGAGAAAACAGTGGTCCCTCCCTCTGCGGCAGATTGCAACGTCCCAGAGAGAAGCCAGGAGTGCACAAACCACATCACAGATGGCGGGTGGGAGGGAGGAGAAAGGTGCTCATGGGTACCACGTGGGATGGGCCCTTCCACCCGTGTCTGCCTCCCTGCCTCGGCCAGAGCCCCATGCTTCCGCATCTCCCCAACACGCAGCACACTCCAGGATTGTGGCTGATGCCCCGTGAACATGACCTGAAGTCAGGAGCAGATTCAGGACACAAATGAAGAGAAGGGGCCAGAAGCAATGACCATCTGCAGGCATCTGACCACTTACTAGAACTTTTCTAGCAAAACTTTCGTTGAATCTACAAATAGGGTCCTTCAATGCATGTGTTATTTGTCCCCTTTTACAGAGGAGGAAGCCGAGACTCGCTCTCTTTGAGTGAGAAATTGATCAAAATCACACAGCTGCTGTGTGGCTTCCTCCGGGCTCAGACCCACGCCTCCTGATTCTTTCTTTCTTTGTTTGTTTGCATATATATATATATATTTGACATTGACTTGTAGGAATTCTTTTCTTTAATTTTTCTTTATTTTTTTTATTTCTTTTCAGTGTTCCAGATTTCATTGTTTATGCACCACACCCAGTGTTCCATGCAATCCGTGCCCTCCTTGATACCCACCACCAGACTCACCCAACCTCCTACCCCCCTCCCCTCTAAAACCCTCAGTTTGTTTCTCAGAGTCCACAGTCTCTCATGGTTCGTCTCCCCCTCTGATTCCCCCAGCTCCCTTCTCCTCTCCATCTCCCCATGTCCTCCGTGCTATTCCTTATGCTCCACAAGTAAGTGAAACCGTACGATAATTGACTCTCTGTGCTTGACTTATTTCACTCAGCATAATCTCCTCCTGTCCCATCCATGTTGATACAAAAATTGGGTATTCATCCTTTCTGCTGGAGGCATAATACTCCATTGTATATATGGACCACATCTTCTTTATCCATTCGTCCATTGAAGGGCATCTTGGCTCCTTCTACAGTTTGGCGACCGTGGCCATTGCTGCTATGAACATTGGGGTACAGATGGCCCTTCTTTTCACTACATCTGTGTCTTTGGGGTAAATACACAGTAGTGCAATTGCAGGGCCATAGAGAAGCTCTATTCTTAATTTCTTAAGGAATCTCCATACTGTTTTCCAAAGTGGCTGCACCAACTCGAATTCCCACCAACAGTGTAAGAGGGTTCCCCTTCCTCCACATCCTCTCCAACACACATTGTTTACGGTCTTATTGATTTTGGCCATTCTAACTGGTGTAAGGGGGTATATCAATGTGGCTTTGATTTGAATCTCCCTGATGGCTAATGAACATTTTTTCATGTGTCCTTTAGCCATTCATATGTCTTCTTTGGAGAAGTGTCTGTTCATGTCTTCCGCCCATTTTTTGATGTGATTATCTGTTTTGTGTGTGTTGAGTTTGAGGAGTTCTTTATAGATCTTGGATATCAGCCCTTTGTCTGTAGTGTCATTTGTGAATATCTTCTCCCATTCTGTGGGTTGCCTCTTTGTTTTGTGGACTGTTTCCTTTGCTGTGCAGAAGCTTTTGATCTTGATGAAGTCCCCAAAGTTCATTTTCTGTGCCTCCTGATTCTAAACCATGGACAGCTCCCAGGGCAGCAGGCACTCTAAGCACCGACAACCCTGTGTGCACCAGGACACAAGCTCACGTCCCTACCGAGATGGATCAATATTCTTCCTCAACCCTCTCTTCCTTGGCTCTTGTCACATCAGACAATGGCTTCACCTCCACTACAAACTGCAGAACTCAAAGAAAGGGTAAGACTGACAGGAGAGATGCCACAGGCCACTACCAACAGGGGAAGAGAATTGGGGAAGAACGCTAAGGATAAGCAAGCATGGAAGTAGGTGAAAAAGCATCACAGAAGCCAAGTATGGAGACAAAAGGGAGGGCCAGCAGCACCCAGGGCTCCCAAGACACGATGATCTTACCCTTGCTGGGTAGCCAGACCATGCAATTTGCATTGACTGGCTGGGTGGTTGGTTGGTTTGTTGGTTGGTTGGTTGGTTTTTGGTTGGTTGATTTTGAGTTACTTGGTTTGGTTTTGGTTGTTTGGTTTGGGGTTGGTTGGTGGGTAAGTGGGTGAGTCGGTAGATGGGTGGGTGGATGGGTTGTTCAGCTGGTTTTCTTCCTAAATGACAAAATTTTGATCCTCACATCCAATAGCAAACTTATTCCACCCACGCATGAGTGGATCTGGATCAACAATTTAGAATGGAGAGACACTGTATATTAATTTAATTTCTATCACTTCACTCCTAATTTCTTGGCACAAAAGAGAAAGAAAATGAAAGAACTCAGGTGGTGTGGTTTATTTTCCTGCCTTTCTGCTCCACGAGTGAGCAAGACACAAGAGATAAAAATCACCTTTTTTCCAATTCATGCACATCCCTTACAATACGAGCAGCTCGTTAGCTGTGTGCGTATTTAGGGCTCTAAGATGGTGTTTTAGCACAGAACAGCCCCTAACGCAAGCCGACGATTTTATCTAGCTCTCAAACAAAGAGATACCCACCAGTGAGAGTGCTGTGAGCTCTCTGAGAAATCACACCGCAAAGATGTTTATAGGTGCTTTGAGGAATTATCAAAAGAAACTGGCTGATTCAGGACTTCTGTCATCACAAAGAATTTAAGTCCTACATAAGGAGCTCCTTGACTGGAGCACATGACTGATGTGCTTTTCGTTGGGATTTACTGAGCGTGCATGATGTAGAGCAAGAATGCTAACACGGTAACAGCCTCTGCCTGCCCAGCCTCGTCTCGCCCTCAAGATCTTACTGGATTTCCCCAAAAATATGTCCTAGACTAGAGACCTGAATGATCCGATGTGACCACTCCCTCCGTTCGTTCATCCAGCAAACACTCACCCAACACTATGCACCTTGTTCTGTTCTGAGCCCTGAAGACAACAGGATAAGCACGGCCCATGCTCACAGTAGTAGGCACCGGCATGTTCTAGATGGTGGCAAGCCCCGGGTGAGACTCTGGGCTGGGCTGGGTAGCATTCATCCAGACGGCTCAGGTCTGGCGTCTGACAGACATCACTCCCATGCATCCTATTTCCAAGAGAAGCAATCTGGCTCCGACCTGACCCTGAAACATGGGGGTGGAGCGCGGCTGACACCAGGGCCCATCCTTCACAAAAGGGGCCCCCCAGGAACTCTCCGGAGCTTGTCCCCACCAACCCTGCCATGTTACCCAAAGTGATTCTCACCCCGCATGTCCAAGTGGGCGCGAAGAAGTAGTTCCTGCCCATGTTTATTCATGCTCTATACTCAATTAGCTCAGAAGCAGTTGGAAGCCCAAGTTCAGAAGTAAAACTCCACCCAGGAGTCTCTTAAAAAATCCCTCTCCCAGTGGGAGGCTTTCTGGGAACAAAAGCAAACCCATTTAACTTATTATTGAAATTGATTAGCCATTCTGCAAGACTCTGTTGCAGTGCGCCTGGAAAGAAGGCGCATGACGGATGACACCAACGGGAAAATGGGCCTGGACCAGCCAGGGACCTTGCTGGTGGGAGGCCTCTCGCGGAGAGACTCACAACCACCCTTTCCCGCCAAGCCAAGGACTGGGTGGGGGAGGGGGGGTCAGAGCAAACATATGGCTTGTGTAAAGCAAAACCGCCACCGTGTCGGTGCGACCATCCCCATGGGCACCGCAGCTCCCAGACCAAGCTTGAAATAATGAGTCCAACCCAGCGGGAGGAGGCCAGCTTGAGCTCATCACCCTTCGCCCACGGGGCTGACAACGTGGGCTCCGGGCATCACCATCCGTCCATCGGGAGGTGAAGGCACCTAATGTGCTCAAACAAGTGACAGGCGCAGGACTGCACAGGGGAGGGCCGTGGGGGCACAAGGAGACCCTCGGAGGCCCACCCAGCTCAGGGTTCCAGGGAAGAGGGGCCACTCCCAGCGGGAACCCGGCCTCCATGTGGCGCTGCTCATCGGGGCTAAAGAGGACATGAGACGTCCTCTGTTGTAAGCACCTTGCAAAATGGTCTTTGTTTTATAACATTCAAGCAAAAAAATTGGCTCTTGCCACATCCCCAGGCCAACAGAATACTGAGCAGAGGGCTGATGCACAAACCCACTCGCCCCAGAGACAGAAGCCCTCCTTTGGGCTGGTATTTGGTCTGGCGACTGGAAGGAGGGGAAGGGGGTTTAGATACACACACACACACACACACACACACACCCCCCACCAGGCTCACAAGCCAATTAGGGAGAAACTGAGACCAGCCCAGAATCCACTTCTGGGGAAACTCAGAATGGGGGGAGATTAGGTCCAACCTGGATGCAGGCTTTCCCGCAGCCCTCCGTGCACCCCCAGACTGTGGAGTAGCCCCTGTTCTGGGCCAGCCCACCTGGGGGAGCAGCCTGGCATGCACAATGGGGCGTGTCATGGAAGGCGCTGGCCCCTTTATTCCAGCAGCAGAGGTTGGGAGAGTGCCACCATGGGGTCGTGGGGACAAATGCCTCCAAAACAACAGAGCCACTGAGCAATGGGGCGGGTCGACCCCAGAGCACGGGACGGCCGAGGGCAGTACGGCGAGGAGGCCAGCAGCCCCGCTGGGGGACAAGCCGTGAGGAGCTTCACAGCCAGAGGCCCACACGTGCCCCCAAGCAGCCCCCGTCTGCAGCACAGGGGTCCTGGGAGGGGACCCACCCGGTGTGGGTAGTGTGGGCGAGAAAGCCTTTCTACAGAGACAGAAGCCAATGCCAGCCCGGAAGGAGGGCTCGGTGAGCAAACTGAAAGAGAGATGATGTCCTTTTAGTAATTAAATACACCAAATTAATCATGATGCCACTTTGAAAACTCAGTTTCCCAGCAGAAACCAGAACTCCACTCAGAGGGCAAACTGGGGAAATTAATGAGAGAGCTATTTACAGACAGGAGCAGGACAAGCGGCCACCCTGGAGACTGGAGCCTGCAGCCCAGGGGCAGCAGGAGCCGTGGCCACCTCCAGGTGGAGGGCAAGTGGGAGCAGCTGTGGGTCCTGGAGCCACAGGACGGAGCAGGGCAGAGAGGACTACCTCTCCTTCTGCTCCTGCCAGGACTTTCAGGGACACAGGGGGACAAAGCAGGGGTCCGGGGCTGGGGATGGGGGGCGATGGAGACTAACCAGGGTCCCTCCTGCCTGGGGAAACCTCTGAACACCCCCAGCAGAGGACAGCAGGAGCCCAGGTCCCTCAGGACTTCGGGGAGTCTCCTTCTGGTCCTTCCCAGGAGCTGGGGGAGGGCCTGCCATGGGGCTCGCCGGGGATGCCACCCACAGCAGGGGGCGTGGCTCTTCCCATCGCGCAAGAGTGCCAGCCTCCCCACGGAGCCCCCGGAGCAGCTGTGAGAGGCCGGCCTTGCTGCGTGGGTTGCAGAGGAAATACGGTATTGTTTGTAGCAGGACCAGGGAGAGACAGGGACAGAATGCAGAGTCCTAGGGAAAGGGGCAGACGCCAGATAGCTCCCGAGGGGGAGTCCTGAGGCCTCGCTGAGTCCTGATTCCGGACTCCGGAACTTACCAGCCAAGCTCTTGTGTTCTGGGAGCCCGGGCCCAAGCAGCAGGTGGGAGGCTCCAGAAGCCGAGGGTCGCAGGGCGTGGGCAAGTGTGAGGGGCTGCACGTGGTGAGGTCATCTCGGGAAGGGGCCGGCCTCACAACAAAGCTGGCTGGGCTGGGCAAAGCGGCCCCCGTGCGTGATCCCGGGTCCTGACCCCTGGGCCCACAGCCACGTGGCCCGGTCCGCTCCCCCGGGCTGAGGGGCCAGGACTCCGCCCCCTGTCCGCATAGTCAAGACCCAGTGAAGAACGGGCGGGAACGTAAACAACTGGGCCCCTCGAGCCCGATGGACACCCCAGGACACGCCAAGTGTGCCGCACACGGAGGTCCACGGCTCTCCGGCACGTCTTGGCCCGGATGTTGACTGGGACCCATCGCACCCTGATTGTTTTTGTTTTCCTCTCTTCCCAAACATCCTCTCTCCCCTGAAACTGCCTCCTCCCTCAGATCCCCCACCGCCTCCTCCCTCAGATCCCCTACAGCGCCCTCCCTCAGATCCCCTACCGCCTCCTCCCTCAGATCCCCCACAGCCTCCCTGTTCTGCGTGCCTCATCCACAAGCGACAGCAGGAGCTATGGCTCCCGTGAAGTTCCGCGAACCCCTGAGTTAAAGGCAGGGAGGCAGAGGGACGAGGCAGGGAGAGCTCTGGACCACAGGGTCAGAAGCACCAGTGGGTGCGGGTCCCCCGAGGCCAGGGACAGAGGGCTCGGGCGCTGCACTGGCTTCGGGAAGCCCCCTGGGAGCTGGGGCAAGTGACATGTTCTCTCTGTCCTCTCTGACCGAGACTGGAAAACCACTGCTGACACCCCCATCTCAGCGGGGATCGGAGACCAGGATCGTAGACCAGGATCGAGGCCTCCACGGACATGTGCCTCCCCGTGCCTGTGCCCTGTGGAATGAGGCCCCTATCCGGCCTCCCAGGTCCCAGGAAACTGCCCAGCGGGGATGGAGGGGATCCTTCTGGGAGGCCAACCTAGGCCTTCTGCGGACAGAGGACTGCCAGTCCACAGCTCGGAACCCATGTCCGCACGCTCCGGGCTGGTCTCTGAGGCATTCAGCACGTGGTCCAGGGCCCTGGAGGGTCAGCAGGCCGGGGCTCGTGGCCTCATTCCATGTTCAAGGCCAGAAGGCACGTGTTCCCTCACCAGGACCTGGGATGACCGGGGACCCACACAGACAACCCAGGATATCTCAGTGCCACCCGCAAAGGCCCCTCTTGCCATGGGAGCTCACACAGTCACAGATGCCCGGAACCAAGCTGGACATCTCTGGGGACCGTCCTCCTCCTTCCCGAGGGGACGGGAGTGAGAACTTCCAGGCCATCTTGCACCCGCGTGGCTTAAAAGAAGCCAAGGAGACATGGGGGAGGGACGAGGCCAGCCCCCGCCCCCGACCCCAGCACTCACTGGCGCTTGGGCCTCCAGGCCCCAAGGCACCTCCAGGACGGCCTCATCCCCAATCTGCTTTCTCCCACCTGGAGGCTTCTGCTTGTCCTGCGCAGGACACACCCCCCACGAGCTGCCCTGCACACTGGGTCTTTCAGGTTTGCCCAGCACGTCCCCCTCCTCCCGCCCTCCCTGCTGCCCACACGCCCACACGCTGGAGGCGCCCTGAGATTGAGTATTTTGCATGAAAAAAGAAAGCAGAATGGCACTCCCCATCCATCCTTTCTCTGCTAAACAACATGAAAACCTCACCAGGTGTTTTGTGAGGACAAGTCTTCATAAATTGAGCTCTGCCTTTGCCGGTCTGGGGAAAATATTTCTTTAATATGCGGAGCGATAATGGAGAATGTGGTTAATTACAGCCCAAAGACATAAAACACACCTGATTGAGACAGTGAATTTGGAGCTCCCGATAACAGTACATAGCCAACATCGAAGACGGAAAATATCCAGAAGGGACTTGGGGCTCTGCCGCGAACCCACGTGACCATCCATCAACTGTGTTCGCTCCCTCTGACCTTGATTTCCATTCACGTGTCCTGTTACCAAGACAAGCAAAATGTAGCCACGTCTTCGGGGAATGGGCCGCCAGCTCTGCACACACCCACCCAGGGCAAGGGACCAGACTCTGGTCAGCCTCCCCCCTCACTCTGCGGCCCCAAGCCCTTTTCCAAACTGGGACCCTCCTCTCCCATTCCGGGCCTTTGCTGTCCCAATCCCTTTACCTGACCCACACACCAGCTCTGACCCACAGTTTAGCTCAGTTGCTCTCTCCTCCAGGAAGGCCTCCGGATTTCTCCTCTTTCTGCCCAGCACTTGTTTTGCCCACAGCAAGACGGCAGGGTGCTTTGACTGTGATCTGCACACCGTCTGTCATCCCTGGCAGCTTTGGCACAAAACCCTGCCCCGCACGGGCAGTGAGCACACCCAGCCCCAGCCCCCGCCAGGCTAGACGTCAAGGCATCAGATCTCTGAGGCTCCATGTGCCTGCACCAAGCCCTCGGCCTCAGTGTGTGAGCGCATTGGAGAAGACCAGCGCCTCAGCCAGGGGACGCTCTGACTTCCCGGAGGACCCGGCCCCCACCCGGCCTCCACTCGCGTGTCAGGACACGTGTCTCTCGGGTCCCGCTGCTGCGAGGTGGGGGGCTGCGGGCAGGCAGAGGCCCACGCAGGCTGCCCTCCTTCCTGGGCCTCAGCCTCTCCACCTACTAGATGCCCGGTGCTTCCCTCCTGAGACGCTGCTGCTGCCGGGGGCTCAAGGGGGTCCTGGGTCTCTGCTCCAATGACTTGGTGGCCTTGCGCTGTGACGCCGGGACCCTCCAGGCCTAGGGTCGGCCGCTTCCACCCACACTGAGGGGCTCCCAGCCCCCCAATGCCCCCACTCACCTTCCCACCACCCGAAGCCACACGGAGGCCACTCTGTGCTGGCCCTTGTGCCTCCTGCGGTGCCCGCCGTGGGCCATCAGCCCACACGCCGCACAGGCACGCTCAGACACACACAGACAAATACACACACACCTGCCACACACGCGTGTACACACACCACACCTACACACGTGTGCACACACCTGCACACACCACATACACACACCATGTCCCGCCTACACACGTGCACACTCACGCCTGCACACCTGCACAGACACACCACGCCTGCACACACGTGCACACACCGCACACCTACACACACAACTCCCCACCTGGGGTCTGTTGCCCCCCCATAAGGGAGCACCTCCAGGGAGGAGTTCAGGGATGCAGCGAGGGACATAGTGCTTAACCCCCCAGGGCAGACCATCCTGGGAACCTGTGTCAAGGGAGTTGGCATCCCATGGGGATACAGAGCTCCAGCTCTGGCCCAGGATGAACAGAGCCTTTCAGGTGGCAGCCACAGAACTTGGGCGGGATCCCAGTCCCCTCCGTGCACAGACTACTGCTGCTTGGGGTGTCTGAGAAGCCCCACGCTGCTGCCCGGGGTTGGGCACCCCTGGCACTCTCAGAGCACGCCCACTGGCATCCCTGCTCCTGCCCTGGCTGCAGCTCTTCCGTGTCACCCGGGACTGCAGCTCATAGGAAAAGAAACCAAGCCACCTGACCAGTGGTGACAGAGAGAAAGGCAGGCCCAACTCACAGCTCTGTCCCCAAGCCCTGCGACCTCTGATGTTCTATTGCTGCATAATAAGCTACCCCAAACTTCAGTCCTAAATCCAAAAAGCACAGAGCAAACTGTCGTATTTGCTACTAGCTCTGGGTCAGGACCTGGAGCAGGGCCTGGCAGGACGGTTCATCTCTGCCCCCTATTCTGGGGACCCCGGGTGGCTCTTCAGTCCTGCAATAATAAGGTCATCACCCACCATCCCAGAAGACACCTAGCACCAGGCAACATACACACCAGGCTTGGAGCTAGGTGCACTGCACGCTGAGAATTAATAAGAAACCTCATCGAAATCACAGTCAGGAGGAAGACAGGGAGCCCTCACGCCCAGCACTCGTCAGCTGCAGAACCAGCAAAGTGAGACCATGTGCTCACATGGCTACTACGGCTACTACGTTACCACGGGCAGAAGAAGGAAGGTTTCTTCCTCCCCCAGCAACAGCCCAGCCAATCAGAGAGGACCACAGCTCAGCCAATGAGAAGCCACTACCTTGCAGCTCCCAGTTTACTCCAGTGGACTTTCTGTTTACATCAGCAGCTCCCAAGTCCCCTTTCTTGTCCCCTCCTCTGCTGGCTGCTCCCGGTTTGCCTGTGGTTTTGCTGGAACGCACCTGTCCTGGGTTGCCGTTCCCTGCTCTTCCCAACTCCAGCCACCTCCCGCTGGTAGAACACTGGCGGTTCATGTTTAAGGTTAACACTGCACGTCGTCCCCCATCTCCGGCTCCGGCTTCAGGGATGGACTCGGGCAGGAGGGAGGACGGTCACTGTTCTCACCTGGAGCAGGTGAGGGGATTCATCAACCTGATAAAGCCACATGCAGGAGAGCTAAACACAGCCCTAAAATCCCAGTGGGCCCGACTCCCTCCCTCCGACCGGTTCTCCCTTCTCTGGACTCCAGCACTTGCCCAACAGCCTACACTTTCCAAGGCATCCCCGGAGGCCCTCGTCCATGGCAAGTCAGGGAGTGAGGAGCTTCTTTAATGGGGGTCGGGGTCACAGGAACGAAGCTGGTGCGCTGTCCATGGTGGATCTCCTGTGTCAGGCAGCAAAGAGCTGTGACCTCACATCGTGACCCCTGTCCCTCATGGGGCACCAGGGACAGACATCCTGTCCATGGTGGCCGAGTCAGTCTCCAGAGCTCACAAATGTCATTTTTCCAGATGTAGGAACGGACGGGTATCTGACAGGGGCCTGCCTCCGTTCCCTGTGGGTCACCTGCAGGACAGGAGGCGTCCACTCCCTCCCCACCCAAAAGAGACATCACGTCCCAGAACCTGCCTCTGTGTCCTTACGTGGAAAAGGGTCTTTGCAGACATGATCAAGTTACAGATGCTGAGAAGAGTCATCCTCAATTATCCACCCAAGCCCTAACACCAGAGAGCGTCTCTCAAAGACAGAAAAGGGGACGCACACCGGTGGGTGGAGCAGAGTCCACGTGATGAGGGAGGCCGGGGGGGTGAAGGCAGCCACAGCCCAGGAGCTCCTGGAGCACTGAAGAGAAAAGGAAGGGTCCTCCCCTCGCCCCTCCAGAGGGAGCACAGCCTTGCAGACACCCTGATTTTGGACTTCTGGCTCCAGAACTGTGGGAGAGTAAATTGTTTGAAGCCTCCCAAACCTGATACACCATCCAGATGCCCAGGATGACCGAAGGGGCTGAGGTCATCGTCCACTGAGAACCAGCACAGGACAGGCTGGGCCTTTCAGGAAACCAGTGTGAGACCCTTTCCAGACACCCAGAATCCTGCGTGAGGTCTGGAGACAGGCAGGTGGGGACAGAGAATCCCTGAGTTCCTCGGACTCGGGACCCAGGGCGGTGAAGCCCCTGCAGATTAGGAGGGAGGACGCTAACCCGGTGTCCGCAGAGCAGGGGACACCCGGTCAAGGCCGCTGCTGACCCAGATCTTTACTAAAAGCAGGAGAGGAGGCCTCAGAGAGCAGGGGAATGGCCCGCCAGCTCGGTAAGCAGGAAAACATCTGTGACGCAAATAAAGCCAGCGCCAATCAAGTGACGGGGGTGCCGGCGGCCGTTTAGTATTGATGAACGGCTCATTAATATGAAACTTGCTTCATTTAGCATTTCTTATTGCCAATTAGCAGTAATGCCTCCGCCACACTTTAGGCTCCTGCAAATTAATGGTTATCTCCTTTCCTGGGACAAGCACGGCAGAGGCCTTCTGGGGGCCACGCTGGGCTGACCCGCGGAACTGCGGCATTCTGCTCACGGCGTGGAGAGACCGGGGTCATGGCCCCGTGCTAGACAGTGAGGCCACGGGCATGGGACCTGCCCTGGACTCTCAGTGGCGCCACTGGGGGTCACGTTCTCAAGTTCCTCGTCTGCTTTGCAGACCAGCCGCCCACCCCGGTCCCTCTCCCCAGGTGACGAATGTCAGCCTGTGTGTGTCACAGAGTGAACGATGGGACTGTGCCCCCCAGAGTTATGGGGGAAAGAAAGCCACCTCGCTCCCGGCCCAGACACGGAGCAGGCATTACCTCAAGGCATGAACCATCCTTTGTGGGTGGAAACACGTCGATGAATGTTTGGGTCATCAGGGTGTTTATGAGGTTGGATATTGGAAAATCAGACCAAAAAGATGAAGCTGAGTCTCTGCAGCTGGTCCCCGGAGGGGGGCTCCTGGGAGGGTCCCCGGTCCCAGGAATGGTGGGAGAGGCCTGCGGCGCATGGGCGGGCAGTCAGATCGGGGGTCCCGTTCCCCCTGTGGCCACAGCTGCGCCACTGACCCGAGCCTCGGTTTCCACACGTGAACACCGGAGCCAGTCACCAGAAGGGCCTCGAGTCAGACAGAAGTGTTTTTTCCTGGACCTGCCGGGAGGCACTTTGGGCTTGAACCAGAACCACTGGAGGGAGAGCGTCCCCCACCCAGCCCAGCCCCGCCCCGCCCCAGAGGGCCCGCAGGGATGGGTGTGCTTATGGATGTAGATGCTCTCACTCTCCACCTCCTGTGGCACAACACTCGTGCCCCCAAGGGTCCGCCTTCACCCGGAGCAGGACCCCCGGGGCCCATCTCTGAGCCCCCAGCAGCAACCCAGGGCCTGGCGCACAAAGCAGACGGTGGATGGGTGGTGGGCAAACTTGGTACGCAGGTGCCTGAGCCCGAGGCGCGTACACACATGCACGTGTGCAAATGAACGCTCACGCAGCCGGTCTTCCTCCCCCACCCAGAGGGGGGCTGTGGCTGTCCCTGCCCTGGCCCGCTTGCCTCTGGCCTCTGGCTCCCGCACAACCTGCCTCCGCACCTCACACCAGCCAGGTGCCCGGGGCCGGCTCCTTCCCCCACCCCACACAGACGCCCCAGGGCCGCTGCAGGCTGCCTGTGGGGCGGGTCCCCCCACCCTATACTCCCTCCTTCGGGACATCCCTTGGCTGTGTGGCAGACTGACTCCAAACTGACCTGCACAGTTCCGCTGGCCCTGAAGGGACGGAGCTGTGAGCTCCCGTGGCCGTGGCCACTCCGTCCCTTCCACTTAGTGGCTTTGATGACACAGATGTATTCTCTTCTGCTCTGGAGGCCAGAATGCCAATACCTGTCTCTCTGGGTTAAAGCCAAGGGGTGGGCAGGGCTGGCCCCTCCAGAGTTTCCAGGAGACACCCCGTCTCCTCGCCTTCCCAGCTCCAGGAGGCTGCTCCTGGCAACTCGACTCTCACCCCCTTCCCCCAGCTTCAGAGGCATGGCACCAGCTCCCCCATTTCCTGCCGCACCCCGGCCCACTGCTTCCTGCTCTGCCGACGTCCGTCACCCCTGCGTGGTCTGCTAGGGACTCCGTGCTGACACAGGACACCCAGGTCAGCCAAGACTACCCCCATCTGCCAAGCCCCTCTGCCATAGAAGGCGACATCCATAGGTCCCAGGGACTGTGGCGTGAACATCTCGGGGGGCACCATTCAGCCTAGTTCATGGCCACAGTTCTACCAAAAGCTGGGGGGGCCAGAGAGGTACTGGAGAAGGACTACGGTTTTAGGGTCACTGATCCCTGAATGGGAGCCCACACGCACCTTAGCACAGGCACGTGTGAAGTGGAGGAGGCTGAGACTCCCACGGCCCCTGCGCTCCCGTGGCATGGAGTCAGGAGGCCCGCTGCGGCCTCCATGCCTGGGATGCGCCCAGGGTGCTCCCGCACAGGCCGTGAGCTCCCATGCGCCTGCAGGAGTCTGCCTTCTCTCCAGACTCAGCAAAGGCGAACTCCTATTCCTCCCTCAAGACCCAGGCCAATGGCTGCCCTCCCGGCCAGGTAATGATTTCCATCTCTGCATCTTTAAATACAGAGCCCATTTGCTCTAAGAAGGTTTTGCTTGTTCACCCGCCTCCCAGCTGGACTGTGAGGCTTGAGCACAGACAACAGGCCAGTGTCTCCCTCCTCTGGCCTCCCTGGCTCACAGCAGAGGGCCTGGAGCATCAGGCATGTGGGCGTGTGGATTGAAGGTGTGCGAGTATGCCACAGGGATGGGGCACAGAATTTATAACACGCACCCCCAAGGCAGCATCTCCCGATCCCGGGAACCCGAGAGTTTGACTCAGTATCACTCATGGGATTCTTTTATGCTCTCCACCATCACTGACCTCGAGATAGAGATTACTGGGTGGGCCTGGTCTAAGCAGGTGAGTCCTTAAGAGCAGAGCACTTTCTCTGGCTGAGGGCAGAAAGCAAAGAGATGGGAGCAGGGAAAGGACCCAGTGCCCTGATTGTGGAGGCCACATGAGCCACATGAGCCACATGAGAAGACATGCAAGTGGCCTCCGATGGCATGAGCCCTGGCGCTGGCAGCCAGCAAGGGGGCTGGGCTTCCCCCCTGCAGCTGTAGCGAGCAGCCGAACCAGCTCAGAAGCAACCCCTTCCCTCAAGCCTCCAGATGGCAGCCAGGCCTGGCAACTCCTTGATTTCAGCCCCGTGAGACCCTGAGCAGAAAACGCCACAGCTCTAACCTGCAGAACGGGAGCCGCTAAATCGGCGGTGCTCTAAGCCGACACCTGGGTTCAGGCACGACACGACAGGAGAAACCCGACCCCCAAGCCCGTGCACACTCCATGGGGCACGCGTGTCGGTGATGATTCCTGAGTCTGCACACAGAGAAGGCCACACACGCCCGCGAGAGCAGGCACACACACACACCTGGGCAGAGGTGACGAGACTCAGGATCTGTGGAGTCACAGTCACAGCCTTAGACCCTGCCCGGGCCCCTCCCAGGTGCCCCCGCCTCTGCCCACGCAGGGGCAGTGCCGGTCCTTGGACCCTGTGAAATGTCCTAAGAGTGGCCCGAGACAGGGAGGTCTGGGGAGTCCCGTGGCCACCAAGAGCCCACCCGGCCGGGAGGGCTCTCCCGATGCTGCCTCCGGCCTTTGAACCCCCCCTCAGCCTCGTGACATGGGGAAAGCTTGGGGAGGCCCCACGGAGGTCAGCAGACACACACGTGTCAGGCCTGGCCTGCCCCTTCCCTGTTTGCCCCACGGTCTGACCACCGCAAGCACATCGTGAGGACTGTTCACGGGGAACTGTTTTGGGATCTGGAACCAGGCACCCAGCACGGTCCTCGTTCAGTCCCACCCACCAGATTCCCGCGTGCATTAGCGCGAGGCCGAGGGTTCCCCACGGAGCCCTCGGCCCGGCCCCGGCAGTGGCTCACACACAGTCCTGCTCGGCCCACGCGGGGCGCCGTCCTGCGTCACCCACTGTGACACCCCAGACCCAGGGGCCTCAGGCTCAGAGCTCCAGCCTGGGCTTCACTGTCCCCTGGGTCCCCGATCTGGGGCACCGGCCTCTCACGTCCTCCCAGGAGCCACGTCCGCGGGCCGAGCAGCTCGCCCGACGCACTGCAGGAAACACGGTCCTGTCTGACTCGTCAGCGTTCCCAGATCCGGGGAGGCCCAGGCCCGGGCTCGCCTGAGTCTTATTCCCGAATCCCGGGTCCTGAGTCAGCGCAAGCCAGTGCCGTTTCCCAGGGCCTGGACAGAGAGGGCGTGCGCTCCGATTAACATCCCGCCTCGACCGTGTCTCTCCCCTCCGTGCTGGGCTGAGTCCTCCTGACCCCGTGGCCAGGCAGAAGTGTGGGCCTCTAGGGCTCAGGGAGGGGGAGGGGCCCACCCAGCCCCAGGTCCTCGGGCTGGACAACCATCATCCCGTGGAGCGGCCGAGTCCCATGCCAGCAAGCCATGAGCTGTGAAGGCCAAGCCCTCCCTTTCCAGCCTCTGCCTTCCCGTCACTCCGCTGGCATCAGCAGCGCTGGCCCCACGCCCAGGCCCCATGCAGCCCGCTCCGAGTGCAGCTCAAACCACAGGCTCCGAGTGCCTCTGAAGACCTTCTTTCCAGGATGCTGGCGGCCTCAGCAGCACCTGGTGCAAGGTCTGGAGCGTGGAAGCGGCTGGCGTGAGCTCGTAGGGCAAGTGCCTCGTGGGAGGCTGGGCATCTGGGCTCGCCCCTGCACAGTGCCCAGTGCACCTTCTTCTGTCCTTGCGAGGACACGAAGGACCAGTGAGCGCAGCCCTGCAAACGCGCCCCACCCCAGCGCGGAGGGAGGCCCCGTGACGGTGACCTCACGACTGGGGAGGGCCTACCCCACCTGGGAGCCTCTGATTGGTTGCCACTTACACCTGGCCTCAGTGGCCTCATCAGAGACCCTCCAGAATGGCCTGAGCAGTGTGGTTGCGAGCAAGGGGACACGGTCAAAGCCCGTCCCCCAGGGACCCCGAAGGCCCAGTTGACGGGGGGAAGGGGCAGGCGTCTTGGACTCGGGCCCCAGGAAAGGCACAGGCTCTGTTTGCAACAAGACCTCGGCCCACCTGCTGTCTCCAGCTGAGCCGGTGCCCCGTGAGTGGCCGTAGCTCAGCCGGTACCGGTCACCGCCAAGCCCAGCAGGGGATGGATTTTTGTGTCAAAACCAGAGAACAAAGCCTTTCCGGGCTGGCCGGTCTCAGCAGACCACCTCGGCTCCCAGGCCAGGCCCTCCTCCCGTCCTCTCTGCTCCCGCCGCCACCCTGCTTGCTCCAGGCAGCCCGAATGGCCGGGACAAGGGCCGGGGTGGGCAGGCGGGATCCGAGGCTTGGACACGGCACCCACCAGGTTGTCGGCAGGCTCGGCTGAAAGCTGCCCCCTAGACATTCTCTCCAATTATTTAAATCCCAGCCTCTCCGTTCACTATGAAGATTGGACAGGATTGGACATTTATTAGCTAACTGAAGGGTTGTAATAAGAGAGCAAATCCAAAGGAGCAGAAAATTAAATGTTCTTGAGTTATCTTATTGAAATTTCCCTTCTATGGCTTTTATTGGGGGCGACAGCCGCAGAATTTCAAAGATGCATTTTAAGAGACTTCTTCATGGGGTTACCCTGTGAAAGCGGAAGGCAGCCAGCGAGCGCAGGACGGACCCCCTCCGGGCCGGGCAGGAGCGGCAGCTCTGCATGGCGGGCGCTCCCCGCGGCCCCTGGGGAGTCCGAGCAAACGCCGTTGGGCCCGGCCGATGGCTCTGCTGATGCAGACACTGCATTTTATTAGCAGAGTTCACGCTTTTATTCATTGCATTTTGATTACTTATTATCCTAAGGAGATACACTGATTTCGTAAGCGAGGCCGGGAGACTAACCCACAAAATGGAGCTGGCTGTCGGCTCCCGGGCACAGCCTCCCTTCCAGAAAACAAGGGCTTGGGCTCCGTCTTGATGGAGACACGATGAAGTCAGCACGGGGCGGGGAGGGGGACGGCGGCCTCGGGGACAGCAGGGCCCAGCCCCGGGGGACAAGGACCCCAGCGGGATGCGTGAGGCACCTCTCCCAGAGGCAATGCTCGCCCAGGGCAGGGACTCCTCAGGGCAGGACTCCGTGTGAGCCCTTCCAGGCTCCCCCACTCCCCAGATGATCTTTCTAGAACATACCCCTAGCCCTCATTATGGTTTCTTGTTGCCTGCGGACCCTGTGGTATTAGAATGTGATCTGGGCCTGGTTCTAGTTTGTAAAGATGACCACATGGAAAGTGTGGCATCACGGTCCCTTAGAAACGATGAGCCATGGGGAGAAGCACCACACCCGCCAGGAGACAGGAGAAGGGGAAGGCACGGCCCACCCTGACTGGGGTCTCGGCCGGGAGGCACAGGTGAGGCATGGTAGTCGGGCCGAGAACTGGTCAGCTGGAATGACTCCAGCAGGCCCGGGGCCTGGGGTGGCCCCAAGTGGTCTGGTCACTGGCCCAGCACAGTGTGGGAGTCTGGAAGAAGCTGGCGGGGTTCGTGAATGAAGGCATGTTAGAAACATGCTTACCCCCTCTACGGATTAGCTAGCCGGGGAGGGGACACCTCTCCCCAGACGGCAAGGTCCCCTGGAGGTCGATCCATCACAAAATAGAGAAAATAAGAAATACGATCTGTGCACCGCCCATCTTCCCTGCTCCCACAAGCAAAGAGGAGCCCTTCACCCTAAGAGACGAACTCCACAGCTGAGGACGCCAGACTGACCCAGGGATTCCGCACGACGGGCTTCCAGAGCGACCCCCCCCGACCCGCGCGGTTCCAGACACAGAGGAGGAGTCCCGGCAAGATGGTCCTTTCGTTTCTGGGGCCTGGAGTGTCTGCAGGTGAGCAGAGTGGCGGCGTCCGGGTTGCGGGCTGGGGCAGAGGGACAGGCACTGTGACGGCCTCTTGGTGGCAGGTGCAGCTCGCACAAGCAGCGTGTTTCCGTAGCGATCCCCTTGTGTCCGGCGTGCTGTGGGGCATGGGCTCAGGGTCAAGCAAATGAATAGAGTCCGTCCTCGTGACCTGGCCATCTGCCAGGAAAGATGGGGACCCCCGGACACGCAGACACAGCATCCCATGTGGCTATCGACAGCAGCAACAGAGTCCCTCCTCGGTGGGTCTTCAGGCTCTCGGTGGTCCCACTAGGGCTCCACCCGCTCTAGCCACCACCTACGGACAAGGAGGTTTCCCCAAGAGAGAGACGTCCAAGGTGAGACGGGGTGAACCGGGCGTCCCATCACAGACCGGAGACAAGCGTGTTCCAGGGAGAGGGAGAGAACTTGGTGACGGGGAGACGATGGGGATGGCATGTGGGGCCGGGGGTGAGAGGTTGGCCCCTGGTGCCGGAGAAGCAGGCCCAGACCTGGCCGCTGGGCTCCGACGGGTCTTCAGCAGCCCTGCTGTCTGTGAAGGAGAGTGCGGAAAGCGGGGGCGGGGGGGGGGGTGACTGACCCAGGGATGCCTGGGGGACCACGCGGTGGACGAAGACAGGGTCTGCGGTCCTGCTGCTGGAGAGGTTCTTTAGCAGCTTAGCAGCAAATCAGACCGAGGGGTAGGGGGATGGTGCGGTCCTGTTTCTCCCCAGTGCCCGGCGTGGGGACACGCACGAACTTCCTGATGCTGCCGTGACAGGTCACTGGAAACGGAGCGTCAGCACACATGAAACACCATACAGTCTGGGGATTCAGAGCCCAAAATGGACACTGAGCCGTGATCCCTCTGGAGGTTCTAGCGATCCATCTCTTGCCTTTGCTGGCCTCTAGAGGCCCCCCAAAACCCCTGACTCATGGTCGCCTCCTGTACCCCTAAACCTCAGCTCCCGTGCTCCCATCTCCTCTCTTGGACCCCCTGCCTCCCTCCTATAAAGACCCTTGTGATGACACTGGGCCCCCGGCGGCCCAGGTCCATCTCTCCCCAGCCGCACCTGGTGTCCCTTTGTCATGACGTGTCCAGCAGGCTCTGGGAATGAGGGCGGGACACGCTGAGGAGGCCACCAACCCACCGGGCAGGCAGGCCTACTCCTTCTGGAGCTCCGAGGGACACTCCGCCTGTCCCTTGTGTGCTCAGAGTCCTTGCCCCTCGGGCTCGTGGGAGCATCACCCCAGAGTCTGCGCCCCTTGTCACATGGTCTTCTCTCTGTTGTGTCTCTGTGTCCTTTCTTCTGCTTATAAGGACACAGCCATTGGATTTCAGGCCACCCTAATCCAGGATAATCTCCTTATCTCAAGATCGATCCTTTAATAATTATAGCTGCAAAGACACTAGTTCCAAGTAAGGGCACGTCCGGAGGTTTCTGGTAGACACCGTTTTTGTGGGACACTGTTCCATCCCCTCCACCGGGAAAACAGGATGGGACAGGGGAGCCTGCCCCAAACGGCACGAAGACACTGGCTGTCAGCTGCCCCCAACGGCAGATCGAAGATCGTTCCAGAAAGGGTTGAGAACCCCTGCGGTGGCAGGAAGGACGGAGGGAGCTGCCGTGTCCCGAATCCCATGCAACAGAAATTTAACTGCGTGAATTTTGCTAAGAACTTTCATGAACTTGCATCCCATCTGACACCCATTCCAGCATTCTGTTGACGCCTGCTAAATCTGTCCACACTCGGGGCCGAGAAGAGTCATTCTTGCTTCGTGCATTACACAAGACATCTGTAAATTGGATACTCTTTTCCTCCCTTTAAAAAATAATTTCCCTCAACCGTGATACACAGACAATTTTACTCCGAGGAGTCCCGGCTGCAAGGCTGGAAATGCTGAGTGTGAGTGGAAAAGGCAGATGTGAAATGGTCCCCCAGCCACTGAGGTGCTTTCTGGAAAATGCAATCAAATACTTGATAACTTGCTAATAGTATGGTTATTAAACAGTCTGCCTTCATCTTTCCCTGAGCAAGAAAATGTACAAGAATTTGCAATACAATGGAAAATGGGAGATTATGAAAACGGGTCTGTTGTTAGTATTTACAGCACTTTACATTTCTAAAGGGTTCGGGATTGTGCTCCATTTCTGCCCGCCCCCCAGCTCCCACCAAGCTTCTCTCCAAAGGCTTGAATGCTGATACCAGCCCACTGAAGACCCACTTCTGCTCCTATTCACCCCTGCCGGCTTGGTCTCTGGGCAGGGCAGTCCTGGGGACACTTACAGACCTGCCCCCAAGCTGACCCTGGCCAGCTAGGCAATCTGCTGGCCTCCGATGAACAAGTTAGCCCCGTGTGCCTCCCTTTCCCCATGTCCCAAGTGGGAATGAAATGGGCGCCACCTCCCAAGGCTGTTGTGGTGAGGCAGAGGGCTCTGACGACGCCCTGATGTGCTGCGTCTCCATGAAAGTCAGCAGGGAAATTTGCGGTCAGGAGTGGAAAAGGGCAGCCCCTCACCGCAGGACTAGAACGCTCCCCGTGGTCTGGGACTAAAGGGGAGAGAGGCAGGAGGGGCAGGGCTCTTGTGCCTGGCATCGCCCAAGGAAGGTGCCATTTACCAATCAGATGGTTGGCTAGGACTGGGGCCTTGGATTCTAGAATTCACTCATTCATTCATCCATCCATTCATTCACTCACTCATCAAAGTGTGCCGGGCACGCCGGACCTGGGACATTGGTGTTCCAAGCACTCCTGTGGTTCAGCCGGTCTAACATCCTTCCCCCAAGCTGAATCTCTCCTCTGCCCTCCCCCCAGGGTCCGCATTTACAGGTAAGTAAACTGAGGCTCCCAGAAGCCTGTGGCTGTCTGGGCAGGTCACATGACCAGTCCTGGAAAGTAGACACAAGAACCCTGCCCTCCTGAGCTCTGCTTTCTCCACCCAGTGCCACTCCGGCTGCCAGCCTCCAGGCATGACCTCCCACAGACAGAGGACTCCTCTCAGCCTGCGTAAGCAAAGTTCCGCATCCTTCCCCACCCAGCCTGCCATCGCCATCCCCCAATGCACGCGGCTATCCCCTAGAATGGAAAGCCACCTGACAGAGAGTGTTGGGTGTCCTCGGGACCAACACAAGCCTGGGGCAGAGCACACAGGCAGGGGATGTCCACAGGATAAGTAAATGAAGGGGTAGAGCCTCTTTTTGGTGTCTCCCTCTTCCTGGCATTATTCTGAGCCATGGAACCTGACCCTCCTGTCTGCCTTGGCCCTGACAAGCTGGTGACTTCATGAGCTCCAGCCCTCACTCCAGGGCAGTCCCCCACAGCAGAGACATCAGCCCTTTTAATCTCTGCAGCAGCCCTTTACGCTCAGAGAGGAATCCCTGATACAGTTGGGAGTGGTACTGCCTCTGTCTCACAGACGAAGAGATGTTCAGCCAAATCACGGGCTCTCCTGGCTCACCCAGTCACAAATTCAACTCAGACCTGGGTTTGTTCTCTGGTACCCCCTTTCCTACACACCAGCCATCACCAAAAGACTCAAATACCACGGGGGTAACTGGATACTTTCCATTTTGTCTGCGAGGATGCTCTAAAAGACACAGGGCATCCGGGAGGGAACACAGATATGGAGAGGAGGGACTCTGGATGAGCCTGGGGTGCTGGAAGGGGGTGGGGATGTTGTGAACTTGAGCTTGCCAACGTATAAAGACATGTCAGTGAAAACAAACATAAATGCATAAGTCTACACCATCTCTAAGTTTTCTCCTACTGAGAGGATGTGGCAGCTGTGCCATCCCAGGACCCATGAACACACGGCGTGCCCAAATCTTGTCTGAATACCATGCTCTACTAACGGGACTCCTTGGAGAAATGGCTGATTTCAGCAGGGCAAGGAAATTACAAGTCCAGATTGAAATATCTTGATGGGCTAAAACATAAGAAAGGACTCAAAGAATGATGGAGATGGGTCAGAAAGACCCAGAAACCACTTGTGCTACAGGAGACTGAATTTATACTCCCTCCTCAAGAAACAATTCAAAAAACAGTCGACATGTATGAAAATAGCGGTTTTCAAGACATGAGACATCAAGCAACAAAAGATCCTGAGAGATGGGAAATGAAGAGCCCCATGACTTCCCCAGTTTACACTCTGAGGGAGTTTCCAGACCCCAATCCTGGAGGGGAAGCCAGGCAGAGCTCAGGGACTCCCTGAGTGCAGGAGAAAGAGCAGAGGGTCTGCAGAGAGCTGGGTGGCCAGAGCTCAGTTGGCAAAGTAGCAGAAGAGAGACATGCACAGAAAGGGCATTCCAGAGATCCACAGAGGGTCCCCTCGATTAGTCACATGAATATGAGGAAACAGTCCAAGGCCAGAGAGAGGATTATAAGCAGCAACATCAAATTCACACACACACAACTGGGAACGGTGCCTGCTGGCATGTATCAGCCCCCCTCCCCGACCAGACAAAAATCTCATTATTCACCAGACATTGGGTTGATACTCAGAAGTCTTGCGGCAGTAGTGAATAATCAGCTCTGAACTGAACACTGCTCTAATTCCCACCTGACAGACCTTAAAAAAGCAGGGCTGGAAAGGATCAAACTATTTCAAGCAACTTAACTGCATCCCAGAAAGAAAAGCTCAAGATTTCTAGGAACACAAAATATCCAGCATCAAACAAGGTAAAATTCATAATGCTTGGCATCCACCCAAAAATTACCAGGTGTGCAAAGAAATCAGAAAATACGACCCAGGATGAGGAAATAATCAACTGAAACTAACCCAAAACTGACACAGATATTAGAATTAGCAGAGAAGGACATTAAGCAGTTATTATGACTGCATTCCATATGTTTGAGAAGGTAATTCCATATGTTCACGAAAGATGAGAAACAAAATGTCCCCAACTGAACATTTAGAGGTGAAACCAGAAAGAATGGGATGAAAATGCACGGGATCTAATCAGAGGCAGAAGGAGAGATTAGGAAATGTGAAGACATGGCCATAGAAACCATGCAAAACAAAGCACGGAGGCAAAAAAGAATCTTCCGAAAATGAACAGAGCATCAGTGAGCTATGGGACAGCTTCAGGCAGCCTAATATCTGTGTTATTGAAGGTCCTGAAGAAGACTGTGGGAGGGGGTTATTTGAAGAAATAGTTCAAATTTCCTGATAGCTGTAAACCCACACATCCAAGAAGCTCCAGGAACCTCAAACACAAGAAAAAAGAAGAGAACTACATGAACACACATCATAATCAATTTGCTCAAAACCAGCAACTAATAGAAAAATCTTAAATGCTGTCAGGGATAAAAGACATGTGTCATACAGAGGAACAGAGATGAGTATGATAGCAAATTTCTCTTCACAGAAAAAAGCAGGCAAGCATTTCCCATCAAAAATGAGGCAAGAAGACAGAAAAGCAACATCTTAAAGTATTGAAGAAAAAAAAAACTGTCAATCCAGAATCCCATACTCATCCAGTATATGATTAACAGAAGGATTTCTGCTCTTGCTGCTTGCCTTCAGTATTTTATTGGAGATACTAGCTAGTGAAATAAGGCAAGTAAAAGAAATAAAACACATCTCAGTTTACAAAGGAAGTTCCAAACTATCTTCCTTCATAGACGCAATTGCCTAATGTAGAAAACTGTAAGAATTACTCCCTCTAAAATACCTACTAGTATTAATAAGTGAGTTTAGCAAGATTACAAGACACAAGATCCACATACACACACACAAAAAAAAATCAGTTGGGCGTGCCTGGGTGGCTCAGTGGGTTAAAGCCTCTGCCTTCTGCTCAGGTCATGATCCCAGGGTCCTGGGATCGAGCCCCACATTGGGCTCTCTGCTCAGCAGGGAGCCTGCTTCCTCCTCTCTCTCTGCCTGCCTCTCTGCCTACTTGTGATCTCTCTCTGTCAAATAAATAAATAAATAAAATCTTTAAAAAAATCAATTGTATACCTATATATTAGTAACAATCACATTTTGAAATTCTAAAAAAATAACATTTACAGTAGTATAAGAATATGAAATGCTTAGGGGTAAATCTGACAATAAATGTGAAATATCAAAAAACTGAAAACTGTAAGTCATTGCCAAAAGAAATCAAAGAGGACAAAGAGATATACCATTTTCATTTGCTGAAAAACTCAACATTAAGAGGTCAGTCTTTCCTAAATTCATCTATATATTCAACACCATGCCAATTGTTTATTAAAAAACAGCCATTTTTTTTAGAAATTGACAAGTTAATCTAAAATTCCTATGGAAATTCAGAGAACCTAGAACAAGAAAACAAATTTACAAAATAAGAACAAAGTAGGGCAACTAAAATTTCCTGAATTCAGGACTTAGGACAGAGCTATAGTAATGAGGAAAACATGGTATTGGTAACAAGTTAGACAAGTAGATCAATGGAACAGAATAGTCTAGAAATAAACCCAATGGGCCCACACATATGTGAACAACTGATTTTTCATAAAGATGTAAAAGTAAGTCAGTGAAGAAGGGACAATCTTTTTCACAAGTGGTGCTGGGAAATTAGATATGCATATGAAAAGAAATGTTCTTAAATCCATACCTCTCACCATATGCAAACATTAATTCAATGTACAACTGAAAACTATAAAACCTCTTGAAGGAAAAATCCTTTGTGATTTCAAATTAGGCTGTTTTCTTAGCTACAACACCAAAAGCAAATTCTAAAAAAGAAAAAAATAATAAAATTAAAATTTCTGCTGCTTGAAAAACACTCTCTAAAGAATGAAATGGCCAGCCCTAGGCTTGGAGAAAATATTTGTAATTCATATATTAGACAAAAGACATGTATCCACAATGTATAAAGCATTCTCAAAACTTGAGAAAATGAAAAATCTAATTTCAAAAAATGCTAAAAATGTCAAAATGTCAACAACAAACACCTCCTGGAAGAAAATACACAGATGGTAACTAGGCACATGAAAAGATGCTCAGCGTCAGGGCCATCAGGGACATGCAGATTAAAAACCACAGTGAGATACTACTCTGCAAACACTAGAAGAACTACCATTAGGAAGACTAACTTTCCCAAGTGCTGGGGACGCTGTGGGGGAAAGGGAACCTCTAGAAAGTGGAACTGAATCTACGAACACAGTTTGGCCATTTCTAAAAATGTTGAACTCACAGCCAGCCGTACGGTCCTGCCGTTCCACCCCACATATTTGTCCAAGGGGTAATGTGAGCGTGTATCTGTGCAAAGATAGGAACAAGGATATGCACATTTTGCAAATCACAATATTTTGTAATATTCAATTATACTTCAACCAAGCTATTACAATAAGTCAGAAAACCAGCTTGAAGTGGCTCTCGCTGACCAACTTTGGTACAATACCAACATCAAAGCAAATTGTAATAGTGACATATTACAGTCCTTTGGATAGCGCTGAAACTTCTGAGCCTGTACGGTAAGTATGTAGCAAGTATGTATCGGTGTCTGCTGTGATGATATTAGTTAATGAATTAACTGATAAGGAGAGGAGAAAAGTCTTTCTTACAGAAGTTTGCCAAATACTAATAGATGTAGAGAGAATGATAAAATTAGAAAATTGCCTTTTATCAACCTACATAGTAATAAGTAATTCAAGCAAGAAACATCAAAGCAATGCTAAAGGAAATGGTGAAACTGAAATGGGGAAGTGGTATTCCTTATCGTCTCATAGTATCTCCCCCACAGAATGCTTATAAATTGCAACAAAAACAAATAACAAAAAATAAACAAACCATAACCTTACAGAAAAGGAACCTGGTGGGCAATGTCTTAGTCAGAAAATTGTGACAAGATTATATTTCCCAATGATGCCTCCAACAACATGTCCTGTCCCATATGCTCTTCTTATATGACCTTGACACTCTTCTCACTCGGTGAGGAGGTCTACCCCCCCCCGACTTTGAATATGGATGGGTCTATGTGACTACTTTGACCGACAGAGTAAGATGGAAGAGACACCTAAGGCAAGGTCACACATTTCCACCTTGTTTTCTTAGAAAATGCTCTCTGGGGAAGTCATCTACCATGTCTAGAAACCAACATCTTAAAATGGCAGCTCTGGGAAAGCCTAAACTGGCCTGCATGGAGAAATCCTATGACTACAGACAAAGAGAGAAATAAACCTCCAGCCACCATCTCACTGCCACTACACAAAAGACTCCAGATCTGAGCTGCCAGTGAGCCTTTTCTGAATTCCTGATACACAGAAAGTTTATTAAGTGTTTGTTTTATGCTATGAAGCACTGGGCACAGCAGTAGCTAACTGGGATAGTGACAAGAGAAATAATGGTAGAAATCGCCCTCACATGACAGCTGAGAGGATGTAGTGAGAGGTACAAAATATTGCATATGTGATATCTGACCAAAGATGCACTAGTCGGGTCCAATTATGAGGAAATATCAGACAATCCCAAATTAACATTCTATGAAATAACTAGTGTGTAATCTGAAAAAACATCAAAGTCACGAAAGTCAGAGAAAGACTGAGGAACTGTCCAAGAAAGTTCGAGAGAGACATGACAAGAGGCTGCCATGCCTGGTGCTGGACTGGGTTCTTTTGTCATTGAAGGACATCACTCAGACAATTGCAGAAACTTGAATAGGGTCTGTAAGAGTAGGGGACTATTTTTGCAACTTTTTTGGTAAGTCTGAGATTGTTTCAAAAGAGAAAAGAAAAGAAATGGCCTTCCTTGTGCTAAACTCTGATGAAAAGGCTCGTGTGTGCACAAGGCTCAGAAAGGAAGGTCATTTCCACTCCATTCAGGCTTTCTTCTCCCAGCCCTGAGGATTCATCTGGCAACGAGGCTCCATTTAGACACCTGGACCAAGGAAAGGCTAGAGCCCCATTAGGAAGCTGACTCGGCCACAGAGGTCACAG
The DNA here is from genome assembly GCF_922984935.1 of Meles meles. NCBI lineage: Eukaryota > Metazoa > Chordata > Mammalia > Carnivora > Mustelidae > Meles > Meles meles. The sequence continues at coordinate 2,425,896 of NC_060072.1, forward strand.
GTGAGTAATCAGGGAAGAAGGTATTTGGGGGGAAAGGAGCCTCCCGAGGTCATCATTTTGCATATGGTTGTTAATAATGCAACATTGAGTCTATTAAACAGAGTGAAAGGTAACTTTGGCCTGTGGGAAAGGACCATTATGCAAATTCAGGCAGAAGCAAGCTTTTCAAAATGCACATATTTAACTAAAGCATTCAGAGTTTTGGTCATTAGTTTCTTTTAAAAATGTTCCCAGGAAAGCATTGTTTCCACCAACTGCCACTGCACAGAGAGCTAAAGATTTGGAATCAAATGAACCAGAGCACCGGCTCCATATTGTCGCTTTATCTGCTGGGGGGCATTGGGGATACTGCTTCAAGTCTCTGAGGCCCAGTGTCCTCACTAGTTGGGATTTTTTGGTTTTCGGGTTTTTTTTTTTTTTCCTTAAACCCTTTTCAGACCTAATTAATGTTCTGGAATTCTGAATTAGTGCAGAATCTTCGGGGTGGTGCTGTCCAGAGGCTTGTGGTGCTGAACCTCATTGTTGCCAGAGCCCTGCATTAATGTGCTCTCTCTCAAGTGTGTCCCCGGGATCCACCTGCACTAGCCTATCCGTGGGTGGCAGAATGTCAGCTCTGCAGCCATGGAAACAGCTCTGAGAAAAGCAATTAGTGCACAGGTGTGTATTTTAGATCTGCGATGTTTTGAATTTATTTATAACTATAAAAGCAATTAGTCTACATAATGAACTAATCACTTACTGAAATTTGGAGTTCTCTTGGATCTCCATGTAACACACATGTATGGAGCAGAATTTAGTTTTCTAAATGCTGATAATTAAATCAACTCCAATTTCATTGCAATTAGATTGAGCACAACGATCATAGTCGATTTCAAAATTGCCTTGCAGTTTTTTTTTTCCTCCCTCCTACCTGCCGGTTAAAAAAGGGAAGTTAAGTGAGAATATACTAAGGTAAACAATATTTCTTTGTAGAACTTTCCACAGGAACATGTGTCATCCCTATTTTACAAATAATAATTTGTTCCCAAAAGGTTAAGGCTAACTTCAATTTTTTTTTTAAGAGAGAGGGAGCATGGGGGAAAGGGCAGAGGGAGAGGGAGAGAGAATCTGAAGCAGGCTCCATGCCTGGTGCAGAGTCTGATGCAGGGCTCAATTTCAGGACCCTGAGATTATGACCTGAGCCAAAATCAAGAGTCAGATGCTTAATCAACTGAGCCACCCAAGAGCCCTAAGGCTAACTTCAAAATATACTGAGTTCCCCTTGGGCAGCAGAAAATTTGTAGTTATTATCTCACTTAATTCATATGACAATCCAAATATGTAGTTATCATACATTTACAGATGAAGAAACTTGGTCCCAAGAAGGAAGTAAAAGCTAACAAAAAGTAATTACTGGTCACCAAATGAGTGTCCTTTATTCTTTAACATCTGTAACAATTCTAGGCAGGAGAAATTATTTAACTTTTTCAGAGAAACCAGATGTCCAGAGATACCAAGTAACTCATCCAGATTTATCCCTAGTAACTGATAGATCTAGGTTTTAAGCCCAAGCCTGACTGGCTCCAAAGGCCAGAATCTTCCCAGGACGCTCCAGCAAATCCCAGGTTGCCCCAGGAAGCTGGCCATTCTGTATGTCCCTTGGTGATGTCAGACTCCTCTGCCAGGATCCAGCTCCCATCGGTTCCCCTACCCCTTCACACAAGGTGAGGTGTATAACCTTCTATGCCACGGGGCATGGGGTGAAGCAGACACTTCTTCCGGCCACTCCCTCCTTTCTCCATTCAATGCACTGGTGGATTTCACACATCAGATTCTCCCTCCCGCTGCCTCACCTTGTTCCTTATCACTTTGAGCTCCAATCACTGCCCCTTCCTCCTCACAGACCTTGGCTCCTGTCTCAGTGTCTGCACAGCTGACACTTTACCATTTAGCCACAACCCTTCCCTTGAATATATACCCTCAGCTCCCATGTCCCTTTCCCCTTTACCTGAGTCAGCTGGGCCAAACCACACCTCTGATCACATCTGACCATCTACCTACTCCTGACGGCACCTGCTCAGTTGGTGCGGCTGGAACAAAACCATGACCGCGTTGACAGGTCGCACGTTCAATTCTAGACCCTATCTTTAAATGGGCTCTTAACACTGCCCACCAGTTTCTACTGCATCTGCTGTGTCCCTTCTCTCCTGCTTTCCTAGACAATGATTTTTACCTCCTCCGTTCTTCTCAAACCCCCAGGACATCCTCTAGTCATCCCTCTCATTGGGTGGCCTCACTTTGTATTTCCCTGAGAACCAGACACACTCAGAGAAGACCTTCCCTAAGCCCTGTCCCCCTTCCTGTCCCCCCTTCCTCGCTCCAGCCTTCTCCTCAATGGATCTGAATCTCCTGCTGTGGACGTTATTCCTTTATTAGACAGTGGAGCAGGCCTGTGTGCCTGTTCTCTCATTGTTCGGCTCCAGGGTCCAGCACACAGTCGGCACTCAATAAGGGTCAAATGAGCAAGCTCCTCCTTTTATGCCTGTCACTAACCCCTGCTTATAACTGGTTTAGAGCATTGGTCATAATTTATTGAAACTGTCGGCGGATATGTCCACATTACCCGTATGTTACTCATCGTGGCAGCCTGTTGGCTGGTGACCAGGTAGAGGAAGGATGCAGCAAATATCTGCTCAGTGCAGGAGTCAGAGCTGAAAACCGCCATGTAACTGACCACCACCAACCACGTGCCCAAGACATTGAATTCCTGTGCTTTTCGGGGTTTAGTGTAGAGCTTTGGCATGGAGGGGTGTGTCTCCAGTCCATGTAAAATATGTGGTCGAGAACCCACTCAACCCTGCTGCCATCCCACATCCCCCGCACATACTCCCCATCACAGCCTCTGCACATGAGGGTCTCGACACCCAAGAGGTCCCCCCGATCCAGCCATCCTTCCTGCGATCACAACACCTTCCAGGACTTAACAGACCCTGGAGTTTCGACGTTCCCTTTTCAGAGATGTCATCCAGACCTCTTGCCCACTTTGAGTCGTCTTGGCATCTCGTGATAGAATCCTTAAACTGCCCTGCACAGTCCCGTGTGGATCCAGGCACTCCAACGTCTCCGATCAAATTCACCGTTCAAGTGGTGACACCCGGTCCAGGATTGTCATCAGCAGGTGCAAAGAAGACAAGCGCCAGAGCCACATAAAGCCTACAGCGTGCAGAGGTCAAGACAGTGAATGCATCTCTAGCTTGCCACCAAGGCTGAAGGGACTCGAGCTGACTGCCAGGGGCAGGATGTCCCAGCACAGGTGTTATCATCATAAAGACTTCCGACTGCAGGACTTCTCAAACAAGGGTTGAGAGCAGACGAAACAGGAAACAGTCAAGATCCTTATTTTTAATACAGAAGCCCTGGATCCTTTCTGTCTTCTCACGCAACAGATGTTCCTACTGATAAGGAAAGTGATGAAAAGATGCTGTAAATAATAGTCGACACTTGTATAATTTTTTTTTCACTGTCAAGGCAGTTTTACATTCATCATCCATTGTCCTTCTTCCCATCCCACGGAGATTTCCGGGGTCTGCCCCACATCACCCAGCCAGCAGTTGGAAAGCTAGCACTAGAATCCCAGACTGCTGACCCCAACTAGCACTCATTCCTCAGCTGGCCATGCAGGATGTACCCTCTGGAAGACACGGGGCGCCTCCGCCGGGGGCCGGCTCTGTCCTGAGAACCACGGACAGCCCTGGGCAGCAGCCACAGGCCAACGTGCGGGCTCCTTACGCTGATCCCCTCGACTTTACAGGCTGCCCCATTGAAAGAGAAGGTTAAGTAAACACTGTGCTTTGAGTCATTGTAGCCGATCTTTCTTCCCCCCGGCACTCGGGCTTGCCGCTTGCCCCGCGAGCACACTAAACACCTTTATGGCTTCATAATCGCCCTGCACCGTGCTCTATGCGCACCTTGTTATTTAAACTCCAATAAAAGGTAAAATAAAAAAAGTTAATGGTCTAAAACTTGCTTTTTTGAACAACCTAAGAAGACATTTTACTTATAAATGTAAGTGAGGAAACGGGATCCCATTTCTGAGGTTATGAGACAAATAAATATCTTCCCAAGGCCCCCACAGCCATGGCGGGTACAAGCCACCCAGCAACAGTGTGTGTGCACGGCCGTGGGGCTCAGGACTCCAGAGCCCTTGACAGCCCCGGGAGGCCGCTTATCGGAAGGGGAAGTGGACACCAGGAGGAACGAGGTCGCTTTCGCAGCCCACCTCCTGCCACTGGGAACAAGGCACAACAAGCTGTTCCTTCTCTGATCAACAAGCCCCACCAGCCCTGGGGATGGAAACACAGAACAGGTCGCCGTCCCCACACCTGCAGTCCCACAGTGGGCAACACGGGCAGCAGCGGAGATACGGGGCAGCAGCAGAGATACGGCCCAGCCAGCTTCCGTGGAGGAAAGATGCTCCGTCCAGCCTGGGCTTGCACCGGAGGCTTCCCGGAGGAGACCAGACTGACTCCTGAATCAAGAATAGCATTTTCCGGGTGAAGAAAAGAAGGGAAGCCCAGGTCCAGGGAGGAGTCCGAGCGAGACCCGGAGAAGCAGGGCCGCTCAGCAGATCAGAGCCTCAGGGCAGCCTCGCCTCTGGAGAACCTCGGCAGACACAACGTTGCTCGAAGCTCCCAGCGTCTCCTCCGGTTGCCCTTCCCCGACGGCCCCCACTGAGATCCAGCTCCTGGGCTTACGCAGATGGTCGCGCTGTGGATGAGGGTCCCTTTGAAGGGCCGCAGGGCCGCCTGGGCTCTGAGGGTCTGTGGAGCTTCCAGAGCTTTGGGGGACCCCATGGGTATTCTCTGTCCTCCCTGTCACCATGTGATGTTCCGTGTGTCCCTCGGCGGGCGGGGGTGGGGGGTGTTCCACCCCGTCACAGACGCCCTGACCTGCTTTAGTCAATCCAACGTCAGCCGGACGCGTGAGGCCATGGCCCGTCTCCCTCGGCTCTGCCGCTCTTTCCCTTCTGTTTTGAGAGCGGGAAACCCAAACTCAGGGCTCCTCCTTCTAACCAGTTATCGGAATAGTGAAGATGCAGGAAGCGGAACCACGGATAACCCGCAGCCAACAGATAACATGAGATGAATCTTCCGTCTTGAGCTGAGCACTGGGGCTCTTTACTGAGTCATGACTTAGCAGGAGCTGAGGCAGGCGGGCTCCGGCGCCCCCCACAACCTTGCATCCACCCTGTGCACCCCATGCCGCGCACGACGGGCCTCGGACCCACCCATCCATCAGGCCGCATTCTGCTTGTGCAGACATAAGTGACTTCCACGTCCTTTAAGAGCGTGAGTTAGCAAATGCCTGTGGAGAAGGAGGAAGGAGGCCACCTGCCTCCACGTTCAGGGTTTCCTAGAACTGCAGGAGACAGAGAGCACTTGCCGCAGCAGAAAGCAAACAAGACCCTTGGGCATTCGAACGTGGGAGGAAGGAACCATTAGACTTGCTCGCTCTGTCAACTACCCAGAAGCTCAACCAGCAATTGCAAAACTGAATTTAATGAAACCAAGTGAGGTGTCTGTATTTCCAAGTCCTAACCCACCAAAACCAGTGTCCAAGCTTTTGGAAAAGAATGGATTTAAAATGCCAAGAGGACCTTTTCTCATGCAAGTGCCTCTCCTGCAGGGGTGGGTGAACAGCGCGACGGGGCCGCCTCTGCTGGGGACCCGAGCGGCCATGAGAAGAAACAGAATCGAGGCGCGTCCAGCATGGGCAGACCCATAAGGCACAATCGCCAAGTGGGGCAGCAGGGAGAGGAGACAGAAAGGCGTCCCTAGCACCATGCCGGCCTCCGTGGCGTTAAGGTCATCCTCGTACAACACAGGAATACTCGGCAGGGATCTAACCGTGTGCAAAGACACACACCGTGTCTATCACCTTGTGCTAACGAGGCTCCGAGCCAGAATGACGCCGGAGACAGAGAAGGACCAGGAAGCACGGGAACAACACGAGAAAGAAAACGCAATTATAACAAATATAAAGAGTGAATAACCCTTCCCCTAACAACGGAACATAAAATATTATGTTCTAGTAAAATATTGCCCTAAAAGTCGCTTTTGAAATGCCTCACTGAGTGGGCGAGGACGACCCCTCAGAGCCCAACAGCATGTGGAGCAGAATTGCTGGAGCCACTCTGAGCCCAGCGACACCTGCGGCCACGAAGGCCACAACCTCCAGGTCCGACGGCTGCCCGGGCTGGTGCTCCGGGGACGAGATGAGGCCAGCCCACGGACGCCAGGGCAGGGTGTCACATAAGAGAGCCCCACAGGAAGCTGGACCTCCAGGGGCCACTTTCCATACAACACTGACCTAGAAAGACCTCAGGAAATCATAATTTTAAAAAAACTTACCTTGGCTCAAATTTGGTGCTGAATGGGTGGAAAAATAAAAATCCGCCCTCGTAATCTGGAACTCCAAGCAAGTCCCCACGTGGTTTTGCAGCCTGAATTCACACCGACTCTGTAAAAAAGGAAAAAAACACAAAATATCTCCTATCCAAACTCCCAAAGAGAATTGAATGCAAATTCTCTGCAACCGAACGCACCTTCAGCTCAGGCCTCAAATAATTCCCACGTAAAAAGTCACAAGAAAAACTGGGGCGCCTGGATGGCTCAGTGGGTTAAAGCCTCTGCCTTCGGCTCAGGTCATGATCTCAGGGTCCTGGGATCAAGTCCCGCGTCGGGCTCTCTGCTCAGCGGGGAGCCTGCTTCCTCCTCTCTCTCTGCCTGCCTCTCTGCCTACTTGTGATCTCTTTCGCTCTGTGTCAAATAAATAAATAAAATCTTTAAAAAAAAAACACACACACACACACACACACAAGAAAAACGAGCCATGGTCCAAAATCACGAAATAAAGGAAGAGGCGGGCGGCCTGCGTGAGAGCTAGCAGAGAAGTGGCGTCGCGTCTCAACGAGGGCAGCTCTCGTGTTTACATCAGCTGCCGTGAAGAGCAGGCATTCGAAAGGTGCTTTAAGTAGTGACGTTGCTAAGACGCACAGAGTTCCAGAGACTATGGCAAAGAACGATGCGGATCTGGAAACGAAGTAGAAGTCCTAGAAATAAAGAAACCGCAGACGTGATGATTGAGATAAAAACCTCCGTGGACAGGTTGGGGCACGTTGCACACAGATGACGAAGCAGTTCCTGAGCTGGGAGGTCGGGCGTCGCCGGGATGAATCAGAGGTGACAATGCAAAACACGGGCTGAGAAGGGAAAAGCGTGGAGAGGGCCCAGCTGGCCGGAATTCTGGAAGGAGCCAGTACAGGGGCTGTTGGGTAAGAATCCTCAGAAACAGAAGAAAGGCGCCGGCTCTCAGAGTCGGGCAACCTAACAGAACATAATGAGAATATCTAATCTATATTTACATATTTTTTAAGAAAGCCACTTTCAAATACTTCATCGTTGAACTACAAAAGCAGCGCGGTGAATACCAGACCGAGAGAAAACATGAAAAGCAGCAAGAAAGAAAGCCAACGCTACCGACACGTGGCGAGAGTCGGGCTGAGGGCCGGTTTCTCCACCAACAGAGGACACCCCCCCCCAAAGAAAAGGGCAATAATATCTTCCGTGTGTTTCAGGGAGAAAAAAAGAACTGAGTATTCAGAAAATGCTCGTTTAACCATGAAGGCAGAAGGAGGCATTTTCAGGTATAAAAGGCCTCGGATGATTTGCTGTCGTTGACCTTACAGCAGAACGCTGCCCAGAACCTGCTCTGGACAGAAGTGGAAACCACGTCCAGGAGGGGCTGGGCGAGGGCGGGAGCCACGGTGGAAGCAGGCTGGTAAACACGCCAACAAACACGGGCGAACCCAGACGGCGTAACAGCCAGACGACAGGAAAGACACCAAGAGAACCCCACTTGGGGCTTTCGAAACACACAGCGTTTAAAAATCGTTGAAACGGACTCAATGGCACCAAAGTAGAGCAGGGGATTCTGGGAGTTCCAGGATTCCAAGACCCCGCGGGGCAGGAGGGCAAGCGTGTGACCTCGGTTGTCCTTCGTCGGGTGCACCGGTAAAAGTTTCTCGGGCAACAGCCCAAACGGATCACCAGACGGCAGGCAAGTCCCAAGCAGCGTTGGGAAGTGCGGAGTGAGCGCAACCAGCGCCGCCCATACGCGGAAGGGCGGCCAGAGAAGCGGACGGGAACAAAGGGAGAAGAACCCGGGTCCGGGAGAGGACACGGTACACAAGAGTCCAAGCGCATTATCTGGAAAGTGAAGGTGGCCGAGCCAGTTCCGAACACCCGAGCGGCACCTGACGCGCTGATCACAGGCAACATTGTAACCCTTCAGGATGCAGGAGAGACCCGAGAGGACGACCGCGGCCCGAGCTGCATCGGCCGAATGTCCATCAGAAGGAGACCGGCATGCACGAGGCGTGTGAGTACACACGGAAGTTCCACGCACACACGCCCACGCGCATACACGCACCACGCGCACGTGCCCAGGCGCAGACACAGGTAGCGTGCACGCGTGTGCTTCGTGCGCGCGTGATACACGGGTACAGTCAGACATGCGGAATCCGAGTCAAAACGTATGCAGAGAAAGATGACTGTAAAATGACAAACGTTAAACACACCAGAATATGTAACAACTCAGATAGGATCAGCCCGATGACGTGGTCCCCGCGTTGACAGATTGATTGTCACGGGAGGAAATCCTGCTGTATCTCACGCAGCTGCTGACAGACGACACAGATAAAAACCCATAAATATACTAAGTATTTGGATCACACGACTGACGCCCCTGTTCTAATGTAAAAACAGAACCAACCAAAGAGTACACATTGTTTTCAAGCACACGGACACTCCAGAAACCAGCAGGAGCTCGGCCCTAAACCAGCCCCGGCAGACTTCAGAGGTTTGCGATAAAGCAGACCCGTCTTTCAGACAAAAACTTAATGATATTAGAAATAACAAAAATATTACAGAGATAACATACATTTGGGAAAAAATACTGAAAGCATACTTTTAAATTAACCACAGGTAAAAGAAAATGACTATAACGGACATTTTATATTTTTAAAAAATGCAATTTCAAGACTGGTAGGACACAGCTGAACTGGCTCATAAAAGGGATCGCACCGCCCCAATCGCTCATCTTAGGAAAGAAGAAAGGTCGCAAATGCATGAAGCGAGCATCCAACATCAAGAAGCTAGAGAAAGCAGCGCGGAGTACATCCAAGAACAGAGAAGAAAGATAATAACTCCCGAGACGACAGTCAGTTAGTGCAGGGACGGTAACCAACAAGGGATGAGGAAAGCTCCAAAAAAACTCATTAACCAACAGGACTTGAGCAAGAGGAAGAGAAAGAACAGCACGGCAGCTGTGAGGGCGTGACCCTGTGCGAGGCGTGGGCCGACCGGGCAGGGGGACACCTGCAGTTGGGCGGGGGGAGACCCCCCAGCTGGACAGGAGGACACCCGCGACCAGGCAAGGGAGACCCACAGCTGGGCAGGGGGTAGACCCATGGCCAGGCAAAGGGAGACCAGTGGCTGGGCAGGAAGACACCTGCGGTAGGGCAGGAGGACACCTGCAGCTGGGCAGGGACCCGCGGCCAGGCAGGAGAAGGGCCTCATCTTCTCGGCAAGGCTTCCTGGGCAGTAGCACCAGAAACCACCACCTGCCTGTGTCTGTCCCTCTGTTGTTCTCGATGACACTTCCAATGTAATTAGGAGACAGGCACGTAAGGAATGATAACACTTGTGATATAATTAAAACACTTGGTTTCCTCCTGTCCAGGGTATTTGAGCCGTCGTCTGCCCTCCTCCAGCAAAACGTCAGCGCCGAAGGGGCTCCCCTGGTTACGGTCACCTGCGCTCACAGCCACATCTCCCAGACCTGGCGCAGGACTTGACGCCCCCCGGACGGCGCTCGGTACAGGGCTGGGGGTGAACGGGTTGGTGCGTCAGCACGCGGAGACCAGCACGGATAGGACTGCAGGCCAGAGCCTGGGGGGCACCGTGCAGAGGAGGAAGCACGTGTGGCCCGTGACCACGCGTCAGTCTTGCCTGTCGAGGAACCACAGCCATGAGCGGAAGCTTCTGCGGGCGCCACGTCACATCCAGCGGCTCACGAAGTCCACGCTTCCGTTGGCACGACCACACCGAGGGACCGTCTGGCTCTGTCACTCAAGGGTCGACATGTGTGCTGGAATTCCAGGGGCCATCTCTAGTCCTCGCTGCCCTGCTCTGTGGGGCCAGGGTGGGTCAGCCCAGCCCGGGCCCACGGGACTCCAGGTGGGCTCCGCCAGTGGGGGCCCCGGCCGGAGGTCAGAGAGCTGGAGGAGAGAGACGCCCTCTGCTCCCCCCGCTTCCTCCCTGCCCTGGGTCCAGGTTCCGGAGACGGCTGCTGCTTTTACAACTCCACCGCCTGCGCTGTCCAGTGGGAAAGACACAAGCCACCTAGGAAGTCCCACACATACCTCGTCCTATCCCACCCCGAAGCAGGCACAACCAGAAAGTACATCATTTATGCAGTAACGAGCCAACAAAGGGATGACTTACACTAATTCAGAATGATGGTCATACCTGCCGCAGACAGAAGAAGAGGGAGCAGGTGCGACGGACGACACCGGTTCCCCCAGGTCAGCTACGCAAGCTGCTCGCCGCCCGTAGCTTTCCGTCCGTATTCAGCCCTCACGGCTCCGTGGGTCTCTCGTACACACTTACTATTTGATAAAAACTAGCCCTGAAATGATACGTGAGGTTTTTCCAGGACAAACGTTCTATTCTATTATTTAAATGGCCATCGTCCTCAAGTGAAAAAAATATGCAAAGTTATGTTTGGGCAGCAATTCCAAAGAGCAAACAGAAAAAAAACCATCCAGGTTAAGACGTTTCTTAATGATATGTTCGGTGGAGTTTCATTTATTAAGAAAAATGAATCCTGTGTGCTACAAAATTCTAAACAATGTCTCATGAATGAGTGTCTATTTACCTGATAACAGGATTAAATCTTTTTATTGATTTTTTTTCTTTTAAGAAAAGAATCTTAATGTTTCATGTCAGGAAGTGGAAAATGTGATGAACTCAGTCTGCACCTGAGGTCAGAAAGGAAACAGGAAGAAAAGAATCAGGAAGGAGAAGAGGGAAGGGACCGGTGGAGGTGGGGGGGCTGAGTCCTCCCCTGCTGGTGGGCTTAACAGAGACCCGAAGGTGAGCAGTGGGTGAGCACCCGTCCAACCAGGGGCTGGGAGGCTTCAGGAAGACCTGGGGAAGCTCTGCCCGTGGCAGGAGGGACACAGGGTCGGTAGTGGGAGACGTGAGGGTTTCCGAGGTCGACTTCTAAAGAGCAGGAGGGAAGAGGACGCACGTCCAGGCTCGCATCTGGATTCTCTGAGTTACAAGCGAGCTGTGTGTCCCGCACGAGTTTCGCTTTCGTTCAGCACACACTACGTAAGAGCTCATTCAACCCTCCGTGTCCATTTCCTCCTGCCGGTGGGCGCCGGCACGCACCTGCCGAGTTCGTTGCGAGGGTGAACAAGGGCAAGCGCACAGGGAACGGTGCCTGGGGCTTGCGGCGGGGTCCGGCGGCGGGTGCCGTCCTTACAAAACCGGGTGCTCAAGGGATCAGCTGGAAACAGTCTGTGCAGAGCCCCTGCGTGTCGTTGAAAGGGGTCTGGGTATTCGGGATAAGGCTCCTTGGGAATTCTGAGTAGCTCAAATGCGCATTCTAGACAGGCGCCTCTGGGACAGCCCCCGTGGAATGTTCTGGCCACCGTGCAGACAAGGCAAAGGAAGGAAGAGGAAGTGGAGGACCCCGGGGGGGCCTGGCTCACTGAGGGGCCGTGGGCGACCAGCGTGGTACGCACAGGCTGACTCTCCGGTTTCCCCGTGCAAATGCTCAGAGACCACTTGTTCCTCTGTCCTGGGTTCAACGCTGTTCCCCTCAAAAGGTACACTCTAGTCCTAGCCCCCGGGACCTCAGAGGGTGACCTGACCTGGAAATACGGCCTTTGCCGGGTGTTCAGCCGGTACGGGTCCCTGCTGGAATAGGCTGTCCTCTTCGTCCAGCACAACGAGTGGGAGGGAGACACGGGAAGCCGGAGATGGGTGGCATGCCCCTGCAGACCCGGGAACCAGCCAGCAACAGAGGCACAGAGTGACCAGGGTGGACCCTGCTCCCCCCAACTCAGGTGCTGCTCCTTCTGAGAATTCGGGTGAGGCCTCCCCTGCAGGCTGTCCCAGGATGGATTCCCACCACGCTGTCCATCTCCCGTGCTCCTCGCTGGACAGCAAACCCCACAAGGAGAGGCAATAGGTCCTGAACGTCACAGAAACCCCACCACGCGGCACCCCATCTGGGCTCCACCAGGCAGCCCCTCGGCACGGATGGTGGCCCTCCGTGCCCCTCCCCTGCTGTCCCTGCCCCATATCTGCCACCCCACCTGAAACGAACAGGGGCCTCAGCATCACTGTGCAATTTGCCAGGAATTTGGGTGATTTAAAAGGAAAACAAAGCCTGCTGGGCTCCCCCATGTGCCACGTTGAATGATTTTCCAAGCTCCTCCGACAAACTGAGGACGGCCTTTTCCAGCCTCCTCGACTGAGGACACTCTGTGCCCCGTCCGACCTTGCTCTCTCCCTGCCACCTGGAGGAGCTTCCGTCCTTGCCTGTCGCTACCCGGCTGGGGGACAGTGTCCCTGAGCCGCAGCGTCCCCTTCACTTTGTAAAGGCAAACGGCTCCGGTCGGCCATTCCGGCTCCCCAACAGTGAGCCTGTCTCCCCTGTTCTTCATCACCACGACCAGACGCTGCTGTGGTTCCCTGTTTCTGCTTAATTCTGAAATGCAGTCAGCGTCAGAGTCTGTGTGCATATAAATGAGTCAGTGTTGCTGCAATCTGGTGCTGGGGGTTGCGGTGTAATTTAGCAACATCTGGAAATAGCTCCCCGAGCTCCCAGCGCCCAGATCCTACAGATGCAGAATTTCCCACTCACCAGGAGGAGAGGAGGGCCAAGCAGCTGCTCCAACTTCCTTCTCTCCTCTCCCCGCTCCGTCCTCGGCCACGGCTGGGGACTCGGAGCGACCGAGAGTGCCTCGACCCACTTTCCCTGTGTTCCCACCCCTGCAAGGGTCTCCCCGCAGCCCCGGGCCGCACCTCCCCCACACTGTGGCAAGGAGCCCACCGCCCTCTGCAGAAGCCTCCTTCACGGTGAGTCCAGACCATCCTGTGACTGCTGCTGGACCGTCCGGGGCAGAGCCCCTCAGCAGAACGCCTTCCGTGGGGGACGTCCTGCTTCTGCACGCTCCAGCACGGCAGCCACGTGCCACGTGCGGCCATCGGGCACCTGCTGTGAGGCTAGGGCAGCCGAGACCCTGGATTTCTTCTTGTTTCGTCCTGACTAATTTAAATTTGAGCGCACGTGGCCTCCTGCAGCTCCTGGCTCCCGTGTTGGCCAGAGCAGCCCAGACGATGTCTGCTAGAAACCGGGGCCCAATAGAGATAAATTGAGCTAAAGGCTCTCTCCCTGCTCCAAACATAAACAGAATAAATCCTCAAAAAAATACATTAGAAGGGAAAAAAATACATTAGAAGGCAAACTCAGGATAAGAATAATACATTAATAATACAATAAATAATAATAATACAAATAATACAAATAATAATAATACAAAAAAATACATTAGAAGGGAAAAAAATACATTAGAAGGCAAACTCAAGATAAGAAAGAAAATCGTCGCATGCCACCCGCGAAGGAAACGTAACATAAACGCGGTGCTGGGATTTCTGGGAGCCATGCTCGAGGACATATGAGGGGCGGGCGCTGTGGTAGAGCCTGTGTCCCCCGATGCCCCTTCATGTCCCCTGATGTCCCCTCTGAGCTGCCTCCTGGGTCTCTGTGCTCACGGGAATATCCACTGACGGATTTTTTCGAGGTTGCTACGTGGCTAGATTTCTCAATGTCACTATTCCCCCTTTTTTCTATCTTTAGTGACGTCTTTTTGTTTTAATAAGGCCCTTTTTTGTCACTATATGAATTCCGCCTCTTTATCTCTTTGACCACTTTTGAACCGCGCTTACCGGAAAGCTCCGAGAGGACGTTCTAGCGTCCTCCAGCACTCGCCGCCGGCTGCCCCTCTCCGTGGGGGTTTCTCTGTGCTTTGTACCTGGTTACGCCCGCGCGACCCCCGCAGTTCTCGTCCACCGTAGTTCTGCTTTCCGGAACCTGAAGACACTTCCATGGACGACGGTGTTTTAGATTCGTGAGCTCACGGTGCCCGCGGTGTTTCAGTCGGGACCGAGAGTCCCCTCGCAGGGCTTTGTGCTGTGACACTGTGTGGATTCAGACCCCCGGGGAGAAGACGTCCCACGAGGGCAGCGGGGTCCGGGTCTGCTTCTCCTGGACGCCTGCAGGCCGCTCCGCTTCCCCTCCTAAATCGGGAGCCACCCTGCCCCGAGCAGTTTGCAAGGAGCCCAGCCTACACCCCTAAGGACCGGGTCCTCAGGTCTCCACTCCAGACCCAGAGGAGGCGTGAAGCCCCAGGTCCTCGGGCACCTGCCTGAGGCACGTCTGAGGCCCAGGCCAGCGGGCGCCCTCCCTGCAAAGCCGGGAGTCCTCCTCTCTAACAGCTGGAGACCCCCGGAGGGGCTGCTGTCCCACTCCTCTGCTTTTGAAATACATGAAGTGTCGAATTTATGACATACATAAATCGTAACTATTTATTTATGTTTTAACACGTTTATATGTGTTTAGACAGGAAGGGAGTTTCCCACATGCCTCCTCTCACTGTTTCCCGATTTCCCTCTAGCTCTTGAGAGAATCTACGTATTGTTCAACCACGAAATCCGCCAGCACGCTGGCCCCTTGCTTACCCGTGCTTTGGGCAGAGCCCGCCACAATGAGTTCCTCCCTCTGCTCCCTGTGGTCGCTCGGGGCAGCTGGCGGGGCGGGGATGCTGCTGTAGGCGCACTGCCCACGTGGCTCCATGGCCCAGAGGCCGGGGCTCGGGACCTCCCACGTGGCGGGTCGGGCTCCCCCACAAGATGGTGGCCTGTGCTTCCAGAGAGGAAAGGACGTTAGCAGGCACTGAGGGACCGTGGGAACACCGGCACGGGCTGCTCCAGCCATAGTCTCCTGTCGCGAGTCACAGAGCCTGCCCGGGCTCGCGGGAGGGGCACAGGGCTTGTCTCCAGGGAGCTGGCCCAGCAACGATGTGCCCTTGACGTCCCCGGGAGGGCAGTCGCAGACACGGCTAATCTCTTCTCCCGCACCTTAGATGTTTAGCACAATTTCACCGTCTTCCAGACCTGAACGATCGCTTTCCTTTTTGAGCTAAGAGGCCCAGCCCGTCTCGGAGGGAAAGCCGCCACTGTCCCCAAAGTCGCCCAGACCTCGAGAAACCTGTCAGTGGCCAGCTGTGCCCTTCCCGGCCACGACACCCTTCCCAGCGCGTTTGCCTGCCTTTTTCTCTGTCTGGTGGGGCGGGGCTATACTTAGGGATATTTCAGGAACTTTTCTCATTTATTCTTCCTCAAGCACATCTGGAAGGAAAAAAACTACTTCTGATACATATGCATTAAACGAGAGGCATTTAAATGCGGTTGGGTCTGTTTTGTACCCTTCTAGGTGTCTTTTTTAATTAATCTTGAATTCTTAAAGAGCTTCTTAGTCATTAATTACAATTAACTCCATCAGCTGTCATGCCTCGTGCACTCCTAATCTGCTCCCCGCAGCTCAGCCTGCATGGTGGACCCCGCCGTAGAGGCGTTTCTGGCCAGCAAGACAGTGCATGCGTCCGGGGGGCTCGGGGGACCCCCAGGAACGGCTGTCTGCCTGATTCCTGGGCTAGGATCTGCCCTTGGGGATGCAGGCTTCTCGCGGAACACCGGCCGTACCTCCTCTCGCGGAACACCGGCCGTACCGCCCGAAAGGGAGGCGTGGAGGTGGGAGGGACGCCGTGACTGACCCTGATGCATGCGAGGGCTCCCAGGCAGAGGCAGGCGCAGCGGTCAGAGAGCTCGCGAAAGGAAATGGACGCCGAACGCTAAATCAATAACCGCCTTCCTATAACGGTTTAATGTCACCAACGTCGTCGCTCGGGAGAGCGACTTTCACATCTTTGGGAAACTGACCCAGAGGGGGGCGACAGACACGGTCACGGTCGGAGCACAGGCTGCGGGCGTGCAGACCCAGGCTTCGGCTCCGCACCCGCCATCCCAGTGAGGGAACGCAGAGCTTCCTCCCCGGGCCGCGGCTTCTCCACCTGCAGCGCAGGGAACAGTGGCCTCCTCGGAAGGGCCGTTGGCAGGACCAAAGGAGCCGATGCTCCTAAGAGGCTCAGCCCCGTGCCGGCCGGTGAGAACTCTGCAAACACCCATGTTGTCTTTATTCTCCGAGGCCTCTCCCCCTCGACAGATCCCAGACTCACAGTGGAGGCCACCGATGGGAGCTCTGTCACGTCTTCCTTCCGTAGGTTTCCACAGGCCGGAAACGCAGAACGCGCAGATGCCTGGGACCATTGCCTTCAGCATCGAGGCTACAAACACGTCGTTCAATGATCGTAGTTTACATTTTAGGGTTTCCCTCTGGTTCGTTTTTTAAACTACCTGTTCGGTTTCTTGGAAACGCTCTACGTGTGCCAATGGAGTCCCACCATGCTAACCTTGCTCAAATACCTAAACATGCTTATTTTTAATCTTCAGATAATAGAACAATCTGGAATTCTCTGCTGTGTTGTGCGTCTTCCGTGTTTCTACGAAGTGCATCTCCCACGAGCACTGTTTCCGGGGGGGGAAGAAGCAGGCGTCGCTCAGCCCCAGACTCCAGAGCAGACAGGAGGGGACCGTGTCCCGTGGGCCACACGCGGTCCATGGGCTGCGCTCACATCGCCACTGCGCTAAGAAAGGCTGGCACGGTTGGCAGCAGAAAAGGGAGGAGGGGGAGGCGGAGGCGGGGGAGGGGAGAGAAGGAAGAGAAGCAGTGACGTGGGCCGCGGGCTGCACGGAAAGGCTAAATCTTCCCGTCGGGCCCTTTAGGAGGTCGGCTGGCCCCGCTGCGGAGGGAGGAGGAGGCTCCCGCCCGAGTCGGCCCTGCCGGCTGCAGTCGGGGAGGCCTGCACAGCAATAGCGGGCCACCTGCAGCGAGGGCCGGCCAGCCCCTCCGCGGTGTGGGGCCGGCGCTGGGGTGAGGCACGCGGGAGCCGCACAGCGGGTCGGGGTTGAGGAGCAAACCCTAGAGCTGCGTCTCCAAGGAGCCTTCCACGGCGGTGGGCGTGGGCCAGATCGGAGATGCCGACGGCACAGCCATGAGCCTCACGTGGCGACAAGACCTTGAAAGGCGGCAGGTGAACCCGAGAAATTATATAAATTAAAATTGCATTTTATTCAACTTAGACTCAACTCGCTGCCCGTGGCTGGAGATGCCGCGTGGGAAAGCACCCCCCGGAGCCAGGCCACCTGCACCCCACATCCCAGCTGTGGTTCTTAATGTGTGCGACCTCAGACACCCTGCCCGGCCCTGCCGTGCCTCAGTTTACCCGGTCTGACCTCAGATACTCTGCCTAGTCCTGCTGTGCCTCAGTTTACCAGGTCTGACCTCAGATATCCTGGTTAACCAAAATGCGCCTCCTTCTTCTCTTCTGTGGAAAGGAGATCATAATGGCACCTGCCCAGGGGTTTGCTTCGCCCAGTTGGTGAGGCAATTTATGTAAGGTCCTCAGAACCGGCGTGGCACCCGGGGTGCTCTTAGATGCTACAGTCCTGATGGCTGCCCTTCCCCCAAGACACACAGGTTGAAACAACCAAGCAAGCCAGGTCCCTTTCTTGTGGAATTTGACAGGCTAGGAAAGGAACCAGATAACAGTCTGCTCATCA